>NC_050068.2:254027181-255277181 GCF_009764565.3 Dermochelys coriacea | reverse complement strand
ATAGGGGCTGCTGGAATAAAGAAGAGTTAGAGAGCTCTGTGATGAGCATGAAAGATGTTTCCCACACCTCATCCAGAAAAGATGGACAGAGCCTTAGTACATTTACAGTCAAAAAGTGAATAGCTGACGGTATTTTCTTTAGGCTTTATTTTTTTTTGCAGAAACCACTGGTGGGCAGGGGATTACACCCTATAAGTGGAGCTACTGGACTCTCAATCTGTCCAGTGGCAGGTACTACTACGTTCCTTGCCCAACTGTATTCACTTTATCTTCTAATGATGTCTTGTGAAGTCCCCTGGCAGAGCTGGCCAATGGAGAACTTGTACAGTATGTGTCTGCATTATGTCTAGTTGGAGCCAGTGCACCAAAACTGGTGCTTGGATACAAAGACTTCCACCTTTAATGAGAGTGAAACCCCCAGGAGTGAAGCTATACAAGAATGATTTAAGGTATGAATGTTTAAAGTCTCTTAAGAGGTAGAATGGAGGGATACTCCTGGTTTTAGTGGTATGTGAAAGATCACCTCTGTTAGTAATTTCTCATAATATAAAAGTCCACCACCACTAACAGCTATTGCTGTAGCGCCCTGTGCTACTAAGCCTACAAAAGGAATGAAATAACACTGCTGTTCTTGCCAGGAAGTATCTGATCATAGTGCACTCAATAGGCAGGTGCTGTTTCTAACCAAATTAACCACTGTAGAATTAAATCATTTAAAGAAAAAGCCCAATGCAGTTTGTTACTCCCTTAGCTGACTCCTGCAAAATAATCACCTTCTAAGAGTAGGCACAATAAACACACGGGATGTAGAGCTGGTGCAGAAATCATAACAATGCAGGGCTAAAGGGACCTGAAGAGATCAACTAGTGCAACCCCCCATATTGAGGCAGGACCAAGTAAACCTAGAACATCCCTGACAGGTGTTTGTCCAATTTGCTCTTAAAAACCTTGAAGGATGGGGATTCCACAACCTCCCTTGGAAACCTATTCCACTACTTAATTATCCTTATTGTTAGAAAGCTTTTCCTAATATCTAACCTAAACCACCTCTGCTGCATATTAAGCATATAGTTCCTGTCCTACTGTCAATGGACATGGAGAACAATTAATCCCCAGGCTCTTTATAATAACCTGAAACATGTTTGAAGACAGTTATTAGGTTCCTCCCTCTGTTTTTGTTTCTCAAGACTAAACATGCCCAGTTTTCCTCAAAGGTCAGGTTTTCTAAACCTTTTATTTGTGTTGCTGCCTCTGTTCAGCTGAGATCTTACCAGTGCCAACTAGAGGAGGACAATTATCTCCCAAATCTTATATGCAACATTGCTGTTACACTCTTGAATATTAGCCTTGTTTGCAATTGCATCACATTCTCGACTCATTTGAGTCGTGATCCACTATATTCCCCCAAGTTCCTTTCTGCAGTACTACCCTCTAGGCCGTTATTCCCTATTTTGTTTTGTGCATTTGGGTTTTTTTTTTCCTTCCTAAGTGTAGTACTTTGCACTTGTCTTTAATTTCATCTGGCTGATTTCAAATCAGTCATCCAATTTGTCAAGGTTGTTTTGAACGTTCATTCTGTCCTCCAAAATGTTTACAACTACTCCCGGCTTGGTGTCCTCTGTAAATTTTATAAGCATACTCTGTTCAATTAATAAAAAATATTGAACAGTACTGGAGCCAGGCCAGACCCCTGTGGCACCCCATTATATATGTCCTTCCTGTTTGATAGTGTACCATTGATCACTACTCTTTTTTTGAGTATGGTTTTTCAAGAAGTTGTGCACCCACTTCATAATTTCATTTAGACCACATTTCCGTACTTTGCTAGGGAATGTAATTTGCCTCCAAATGTTATTAAATATGATTGCCACCTGAACATTTAGATTTCAAGGCGTGGGTATCTGGGAGGGAGGGTGTTTGTCCTCAAAATCCAAAGGAGAAAGGTTATCCGCTTTTATAGTGCCAAAAAAAAAGTGTGCTATGGATCTGCCATAAATTGTTGATCATTAATACTGCTGCACTACACTAATAGGTGCACTATTCCTTAACCCTGGTCAACACTACACATTTATGTCGGTATAACTGTCACTAATCCACACCCCTGAGTGATGTAGTTATAGCAACCTAACTCTCAGACAGCACTCGTGTCGATGGGAGGGCTTCTCCCATCAACATAGTACTGCCTCTTGGGGAGGTGGGTTACCTATGCTGCTGGGAGAAGCTGTCCCACTGGCATGGTGTCTTCACTAGGTACTACAGTGGCACAGCTGCACTGCTGGAGCACTGTAAGAGTAGACAAGACATTGGTCTCCTGTTCCTTTTTCCCTTTGAGTTTATTTAAGCTGTGTGTTTATACTACGCTTATCAGCTGATTGAAGCACCCTTTTGTTCTCTGGTATGTCCCCTCTCTCTCTGTTTTCAGGGTGCTCCTATCCTAGCATGCCCTGCTTCCTCCTCCGTTGGTGGTCCCACGGCTGTATCTCTGGCCCAGGAGGAATGTGTGATCTCTGACGCATCTCTGGCACAGGCAGCCAGGCCTCTCCTCCACACTCCTTTGTTCCTCTCAAACATAAACACACTTAACCAGCCTCTCCCCTCACCCCATCTTCAAAGCAATCTGACAAAGCAATATCCCTCCTGGAGCATGTGCCAACACGCACTCTTGCTTTCAGAAGGAAGAGTTCAATTACTCAGAGGGCCCTCCCTGCAATTGGCATTTGCTTTTGCCTCTCCAGCCATGTCTCAGCTTGCTCTTTTCTCACCACCGGTTCAATGCAGCTCTGCCAGGACAGACAACAGTGGGAGTTCTAAGGCAGATAAGGCACAGGTGCCTCACCCCGAAGCAGACTGCAGTGATGCTGCTAAAAATGCCTGCATTAGGTATAACATTAGCGTTTCCATCACCCTGACTGCAGCAGTAGTGGGAACAACAGTATTGCTAACCCCATGCATTCGAAAATCATGAATCGGGCTCCAAAAAATCATGAGACTTGTTTTAAATGATAAGTTTGGAGTGGTTTTTTATTTTTGTTTAGGATGCTCTTTGATTGCATTTTCCCAACTTTTCTCCACAGAAACTTTTTTTTTTTTTTAAAAAAAGGGGAAAGCTGAACTTGTCTCTTGATCACATGCCTCCTAGCCTTGGGCTTTTCAGAAAAGCACCACACGTTGCAAGACTTGTAATAAAAGCATGAGAGTTAGCAACCCTGGAAAAGTGCTGAGAATTTCCAGTATGGCTACACCTTTGTTTTCCTGCTATATTGTCAAAATAATCCCCAGTTCTCCTTTCTCAGTGATGTCATTAGTAACCTGGAAAGTATCTGGGTACTAGCACCTACCCCTTTCCAAAGAACAGAGGCATTGTTTCAGTTCATATCAAATATAAAACTTGAACAAATTGGTTGGGCTCATTTTCACTTAGTGTTTGATTAAGCTTTAACTATTTCATCCTCATGCCATGCAGGAGAGAGGGGCAAGTATCACTGCCATTTTATAGATGGGGAAACTGAGGCAGGAAGAAGTTATGATATGTGCAGGGGCCACCTTTTGTCATTAACAGAGTGAAGCATAGAACTCAGGAGTTCTGATTCCTGCTCCTCTTCCTCAGTCCACAGAGCAGGTAGCAGAACTGCTATCTATTCTCCTTTGAAGTGAGCACTGGGAGAACCTGTTCTCTTGTGCTGTATGTCTGGGCTCAGTGTGAAGGAGGAATGAATTGGAGGACGTGGTACAGCTCATGCTGGTAAAGATGCTCATCTGACTGAAAGAGAAATGGCCAAGTATTAAATACTTGCAACATTAGATTTTGTACAATAATCTGCTGTCCCCCAAAATGTATTAAATTGGTAGCATGCTATCCAAAACAATTGGTGGGAAACTTCTCACTCCCTGACACCTTTCCAGCAAATACTATACTAGGAGACCTGGACAGTTTACCAGGAGCCTATACTTGGATCCTCTCTATGCCAGTGCTACCACCAGACTACAGAGCTGGCCCAGAGTTATTCTGTTTCTATTATAGAGACAAGGTGGGTGAGGTAATATCTTTTTCACCAACAGAAGTTGGTCCAACAAGAGACAAGCTTTAGAGCTTACATAGAACTGCTCTTCAGATCTTGGGATCAATACAACTACAGCCCTGCAAACAACAATGGAAGATATCTATTTCTATTCTTATTTTAATGTGATCTTTCACTGAATTAAGAAGTAGTGAAAGCTGCCCTGGTTGGTGGCCCTATGAACCAAAGTCCTCTCTTTATCTGCAGGAAAGGCAGAAGCAGTGCAGATGTCCTCTAGACTCACTAACCAACACCAACCAGTGTACCTCAACTCTGCCCTAGAGAGACAACCTCAAAGACAAAGAGAGTAGTCAATGCTTGGCCTTTTTCCTGAGGCTGCTAACAAAGTTCCAGTAGTGCCACTTCTGATGCTGAAAATCTGTGCACATCTGGATCCAATCAAGAACTGGACTGAGACCATCAAATTCATTTCACACAGGAATCGGGACCTGGATTTGGATTTCAATCCTAAGGTAAAAGGCTTCATATCACATTGCTAGTTACCAATACTTTTCATAACTCATTACATTTAAAAAATACAGTTTAAGTACCAATTAGAATGCAAGTTAGGTAGTTGTTAGGTAGTTAGGACTTGGCTTTTAAATTTAACCTGTTTTCCTTAGGAGAAAATTATTTTTTTATAAAAAAAAAAAAAAAGTTTTGTTTCCTTCTTGCAAGGGTTTGGATTATTTCAACTAATGGTAATTTTTCCTTGTAAAGCAGGTCATGGTGTAATTTTGTGGCATTACAGACAACTTTGCTCTTACAGTTTTAAAATCTGATACAGAACAGTTTTACCAACTGTTCAACAATGTTTGGCTCAACTAGACCTAGCCACTTTCTGAATGGGAAGAAAAAATAACGTTTCCTAGAAGGCAAGTATGTTATTTCTATTGTGGGTTTTCTCGATTCATTTATTGTAAAGGGGGTATTATAAGCAATCTACAAAAAAAAAAAGTGATGTTACAAGCATTATCTTGTCACTTTTGGCTGTACATCTGGGTGTAGAACAGAAAGTTTTTGTGTGTGTGTTTCCCTCTGGCTACATCCCCCCCATCTCTCGCACACGCACATGACTTACGTACGCCCTTTACTGGAATGGGGAGAAAAGCATCCTTTGAATATTAGCTTTCTAGCAAATATTTAAATATTCATATTTTTATTACATACCTCAGACTATTACAAGGGAATATTATTCAATAACTTTTGTATGCTTTTACAATTTATTCTCCACTTATCCATCTAGGAAAACATTTTGTGGTGTTAGTTAAAACTTGGATTCCAATAGACATAGTCCATCTTTCTGAAATAGGTGTCTTTGTAAATAGTAAATATTTTAAACACTTCTCCCCTCTCCCCCCCAGGGCTGACCCTAGGGAAAATGGCACCCTGAGTGAACTTTTATTTTGGTGCCCTTTCTTTGAGTTTGAGAACAGCAGCATGAGGCACAGAGTGCAAGGACTAGCACCTGGCCTCAGAGCTTGGCCGGGCTGCACAGGGAGGAGTCTCTGAGCCCAGGGGCTCACCCGGCCATATGCCCCCTGACCACGTAGCAGGAGGAGAGCGGGTGTACAGGGGGACCCAGGGGCTGGCCCGCTGGCTCCACAGTGGCGAGTCCTGCTGCCTGCACCTCCCTGCCAGACTGGCAGCTCCAGGCAGCATCACCTGCCCCCCTGCCCAGTTGGCCAGGAGCTCCAGCCCCAGGCTCATCCACACTTACCCATGCTTTGGCATCTCAGGCCCACCTGCTTGCGGCACTTGAATGGCACACTCCCCCGACTACAGAACTAAAATAAAGGGCTAATTTGAGTTTGAGTAGAGCCAGGTCAGCAAAAGTTGGGCTACCAAAAAGCAACTGCCCCTTGCAGAACCTTTGACAGGCTTATCAGGGATAATGACGTCACTGTAAGGGGTGGGATTTTCCATCTTCTCCATTTATCAATTTCTTCTCTGTCCCCCATTGGTGAGTGGTTATTTACCAAGGCCACATGTTGCTGTCTGGCTCTTTCTGCCATCTGGCCCAGTCAGCTATAGTGGCAGAGCCTTTGATGGAGCCCATTTGATTTGACTTTCAAATTGGCTTGCTCTTCCGAGGAGGGATTTGGAGATGTGAGAGATACTGGGGTTTGTTACCAATGTGGGAGTGACAGACTGAAGGTCATTCTTCATGCAGTCTGGGTGTAGAGAAGTGAACACTCATTCCAGGGCCTAGGGGAATGGAGCAGGGGGAGGGGAGAACGCTTGATCCTAGTGTACCTTTCCTCTCTCACAAGCAGACCTTTGATCCCATTATAACGTGATCATCGTGCTGGTCTAGAATGATTGTCCCTTTGTTTTGTTTCCTAAACTTCAAACAAACTGAGCCAGACCCCAAAGCATTTTTGTTTTGAAAACGTATGCACTTCTGTGGGCTTTGCATGCCAGATCCCACAGCTTTTCCATTAATGGTCACTAGACAAGAAAAAAGATAAGATCTTGATCAAGAAACATGCAGCCTTGTTTGTTCAGCAAAACATGTGCCTCATTGTTTTCCCAGCAGGAATTCAAACTATCCGATGGCTATCGAGAGCAGCCAAGAACACCATCTGCATCTCTTTCCCCCCCAAGTTTTTTCTGGCAGAACTGGTGTCCTCTGTCAAAGGAAGATTCCTTGAGAGGAAAGATGGTCTTGCGTCTAAGGCATTGAACTACAACTCAAAAGACCTGGCTTCTGCTCTAGGCTGTGCCCTAGACTTCTTGTCTGACCAACAGCAGGTCACTTAATCTCTCTAGGTAAGTCTACACAGCAAAGAAAAACCTGTGGCTGACCCGTGCCAGCTGACTCGGGCTGGTGGGCTGCAGGGCTGTTGCATTGATGTGTAGACATTTGGGCTCGAGCCTGAGCTCTAGGAACCTCCTGCCCCACAGGGTCCTAGGGTCTGCAGCCCAAGCCCCAAGTCTACACAGCAATGAAACAGCCCCGCAGCCTAAGTTGGCTGGCACTGATCAGATGCAGGTTTTTCTTTGCTGTGTAGACATACCCTCTGTGCCTCAGTACCCCAGCTGTGAAATGGGGATAATACTTCCTTTCTCCCCTCCTTTTGTGTCTATACTTTCTATTTAGATTATAAGATCTGATTCAGGGGCTGACTCTTAAGGTATGTCTACACTACAAAATTAGATCGAATTTATAGAAGTTGATTTTTTATAAAGCGATTTTATACAGTTGATTGTGTGTGTCTCCACACTAATGCACTAAGTGCATTAAGTCGGCGGACTGCGTCCACAGTACGGAGGCTAGTGTCGACTTTCGGAGCGTTGCACTGTGGGCAGCTATCCCACAGTCTCCGCCGCCCATTGGAATTCTGGGTTAAGCTCCCAATGCCTGATGGGGCAAAAACATTGTCGCGGATGGTTTTGGGTACATGTTGTCAGTCGCCCCTCCCTCCGTGAAAGCAATGGCAGACAATCGTTTAGCACCTTTTTTTCCATGCAGGCGCCATACTGCTGTCAGCAGATGCTGCAGTAGGACTGCTAACCGTTGTCGTCGTCATCCACTGCTTCCACTGCAACTCTGCTCTCCTGCTTTCCTGGTGGTCTCACAGGGCCGCTTCCACTGCAACTCTGCTCGGCTGCTCTTGTCTCGCCATACCACGGCAAGCGTGCAGCCCACTCAGCTGTTGTGTCCTGGCAGCAGACAGTGCAATTGGTCTGCAAAACTGGTCATCCAACCACCACTTCCCCTGCAACCCTGCTCTCCTGCAGATGCCATACCACGGCAAGCATGGAGCCCGCTCAGATCACCGCGGCAGTTATGAGCTCTGTAAACACCTCAAGCATTATCATGCAGTATATGCAGAACCAGAACCTGCAAAAGCAGGCGAGGAGACAATGGCAGCACGGTGACGAGAGTGATGAGGATATGGACAGAGACTTCTCTCAAAGCATGGGCCCCGGCAATTTGGCCATCCTGGTGGCAATGGGGCAGGTTCATGCTGTGGAACGCCGATTCTGGGCCCGGGAAACAAGTACAAACTGGTGGGACTGCATAGTGTTGCAGGTCTGGGATGATTCCCAGTGGCTGCAAAACTTTCATGTGCATAAGGGTACTTTCATGGAACTTTGTGACTTGCTTTCCCCTGCCCTGAAGTGCAAGAATACCAAGATGAGAACAGCCCCCACAGTTCACAAGCGAGTGGTGATAGCCCTTTGGAAGCTTGCAATGCTAGACAGCTACCGGTCAGTTGGGAATCAATTTGGAATGGGCAAATCTACTGTGGGGGCTGCTGTGATCCAAGTAGCCAACGCAATCATTGAGCTGCTGCTATCAAAGGTAGTGACTCTGGGAAATGTGAAGGTTATAGTGGATGGCTTTGCTGCAATGGGATTCCCCAACTGTGGTGGGGCCATAGAAGGAACGCATATCCCTATCTTGGGACCGGACCACCAAGGCAGCCAGTACATAAACCGAAAGGGGTACTTTTCAATGGTGCTGCAAGCACTGGTGGATCACAAGGGACGTTTCACCAACATCAACGTGGGATGGCTGGGAAAGGTACATGACGCTCGCATCTTCAGGAACTCTGGTCTGTTTGAACAGCTGCAGCAAGGGACTTAATTTCTGGTCTGGAAAGTAATTGTTGGGGATGTTGAAATGCCTATAGTTATCCTTGGGGACTCAGCCTACCCCTTAATGCCATGGCTCATGAAGCAATACACAGGCAGCCTGGACATAGTAAGGAGCTGTTCAACTATAGGCTGAGCAAGTGCAGAATGGTGGTAGAATGTGCATTTGGACATTTAAAAGCACGCTGGTGCAGTTTACTGACTTGGTTAGACCTCAGTGAAACCAATATTCCCATTGTTATTACTGCTTGCTGTGTGATCCCACAATATCTGTGAGAGTAAGGGGGAGACATTTGTGGCAGGGTGGGAAGTTAAGGCAAATCGCCTGGCCGCTGATTATGCAGTCAGACACCAGGGCGATTAGAAGAGCACAGCAGGGTGCGCTGTGCATCAGAGAAGCTTTGAAAACCAGTTTCATGACTGGCCAGGCTATGGTGTGACAGTTCTGTTTGTTTCTCCTTAATGAAAACCTACCCCCTTGGTTCACTCTACTTCTCCGTAAGCCAACCGCCCTCCCCTCCCCCCTTCGATCACTGCTTGCAGAGGCAATAAAGTCGTTGTTTCAAATTCATGCATTCTTTATTAATTTGTCACACAATAGGGGGATACTGCCAAGGTAGCTTGGGAGGGGTGGGGGAGGAGGGAAGCACCGGGTGCAGTGGTGGAGGAGGGAAGTACAAGGCCACACTGCACTTCAAAACTTATTGAATGCCAGCCTTCTGTTGCTTGGTCAGTCCTCTGGAGTGGAGTGGTTGGCTGCCTGGAGCACCCTCCTCCCCCCCCCCACATTCTTGGGCATCTGGGTGAGGAAGCTATGGAACTTGGGAAGGAGGACGGTTGGTTACACAGGGGCTGCAGTGGTGCTCTGTGCCTTTCCTGCACCTCAACCATACGCCGGAGCCTACCAGTTTGATCCTCCAGTAGCCTCAGCATTGCATCCTGCCTCCTTTCATCATGCTGCTGCCACCTTTCCTCTTGATCCCGCCACCTGTCCTGTTGCTCCAGCCATCTATCCTCTCCACACAACTCTCCTATCCTCGCGTTCATTTTGTGCTTTCCTGGATTCTGCTGTTGTCTGCCTCCACACATTCTGCTGGGCTCTTTCAGTTTGGGTGGACTGCATGAGCTCAAAGAACATTTCATCGCAAGTGCATTTTTTTCACCTGCTTATCTGCGCTAGCCTCTGGGACAGAGATGTTAGTCGCAGCGTTGAAACATTTGCAGCTGCAGGAGGAAAAAAAGCGAGATTAAAATTGAAAAAGATACATTGGCTATTTAAAAGGAGGGGCTGATGTTTTCGGGCTAATGTGCAGCACAGACCCAACTAACCCCCACCCAATTCTCTGGGATGATCACTTCACTCCTTCCCCCACCGCGTGGCTAACAGCAGGGATGATTTCTTTTCAGCCACAGGCAAACAGCCCAGCAGGAACGGCCACCTCTGTTGTCCCCTTAATAAAATTCCCCTATTTCAACCAGGTGACCATGAATGATATCACTCTCCTGAAGATAACACAGAGAGATAAAGAACGGCTGTTGCTTGAATGCCAGCAAACACCGGGACCACACGCTGCTATACTTTCTTATACAATGATTCCAGACGACATGCTACTGGACTGCCGTGGTAAAGTGTCCTGCCATGGAGGACACAATAAGGCTGCCTTCTCCAGAGATCTTTTGCAAAGGTTTTGGGAGTACCTCCAGGACAGCTTCATTGAGATGTCCCTGGAGGATTTCCGACCCATCCCCAGACATGTTAACAGACTTTTCCAGTAGCTGTACTGGCCGTGAATGCATCCCAAGTCTTCAAGGCAAATTAATCATTAAACACGTTTGCTTTTAAACCATGTATTTTATTTACAAAGGTACACTCACCAGAGCTGCCTTCTCCGCCTTCAAGTTCCGGGGTCCCTGGTTGAGAGGGTATTGGCTTCAGGGTGATAAACAGTTCCTGGCTGGTGGGAAAAATGGTTTCTCCACTTGCCTGGTGTGTGCTATCTTCAACCTCCCCCTCCTTATCATCTTCCTCTTCCACAAAATCCTCATCCCTGTTGTGTGAGACTCCCCCCTTGCAGGAGTCCACATACAGGGGTGTGGCAGTGATAGGGGCATCCCCTAGAATTGCATGCAGCTCATCATGGAAGCAGCATGTCTGGGGCTCTGACCTCGAGTGGGCGTTTGCCTCTTGGGTTTTTTGGTAGGCTTGCCTAAGCTCCTTAAGTTTCACACGGCACTGCTGCGGGTCCCTGTGATAGCCTCTGTCCTTCATGCCCTTGGAGATTTTTTCAAATATTTTGGCATTTTGTCTTTTGGAACGGAGTTCTCATAGCATGGATTCGTCTCCCCATACAGCGATCAGATCCAGTATCTCCCGTTTGGTCCATGCTGGAGCTCTTTTGCAATTCTGGGACTCCATGGTCACCTCTGCTGATGAGCTCGCCACACTAGCCAAACAGGATATGAAATTCAAACATTCAAGGGGCTTTTCCTGTCTACCTGGCCAGTGCATCCGAGTTCAGAGTGCTGTCCAGAGTGGGCACAATGGAGCACTGTGGAATAGTTCCCTGAGGCCAATACCGTTGAATTGCGTCCACACTAATCCAAATTCGACCCGGCGATGTTGATTTCAACCTAATGCCCTCTTCGGGGAGGAGTACAGAAATCAATGTTAAGAGCCCATTAAGTCGACAAAAAATGGCTTTGTTGTGTAGACGGGTGCAGGATTAAATCAATCTAACGATGCTAAATTTGACCTAAACTCGTAGTGTAGACCAGGGCTCGCTCTGTGTGTGTGTGTGTGTGTGTGTGTGTGTGTGTGTGTGTGTACAGCATTTAGCACAATAGGGACTCCATCTTAGTGGGGGCTACTACTACGTAATAGAAATAATAATAATTGTACCATCAAAAGCACCACAGTTGAGTACAAGGCAGTACTGTCTCTAATTTGGACCAGATTGATTCTTCTCTCCACGCCATCTTTCCAGGAGCATAAGATTCCAATGGGACCTGGCTTTCATAAGAATTTTGAAACTGATGCAGGTATTTTATTCATATGTGTAACCTGATTTAGATTAAGAGCAGAACCTCTGATTAGCTAGCCTGGATTCCTAGCTCTGTACTCTCCACCCACATTAGAGCTCACTGTAGCCAAAGGATTGCAAAACAGATCCCTAGTCTAGTGTGAACTGGTCACCAGGCTAGCAAAGGCAATCCCCCATGTGATTTTAAGCATAGGCTAAGTCGGAGGCTGCCTAGTGCAGTGTACGTCTAATACGATGTCACAGTAGCGAAGGATCCCTGGTGGCTGCTCAGCTGATGCCATTTGCTTTTCCCATCATCACACTGCAGCCTGGGGTGGTGTTAAACATTGCACTGATAACATGGTCAAATACATCCACAAATATTATCTAGCAAAACATTCATCTAGAGGTGGATCCTCACCTCTTCCAACTCCCCTTTGCCCTGCTCCAGCAGCACAAAAGGAATTTACAGCTGCCTTAAGGCAGTGCTTGAGGTTTACCTCAGTATACAGAATTCCTCATCTGGCAGACCTTTGGCATAACCAGCCCTGAAACAGGTGCTCCTGGCCCTGCTCCCAGCACAGGCAATGTTCTAGGACAGGTTGGGAGCACTGTTGGGTGGGAGGAGGCAGGGCTCCTGCAAAACAACTTCTTGGGAGTTCTCCATCAGCACAAGTGAGAGCAGCCCTGACGCTTCTCTAACTTGCACCAGGGACTAGCTCAGTCCCCAGGAGCCTCCTGGATTAGTGTGAGGAAAGCCATCAATGTCCTCTTCCCTCCCCATGTGTGCTGAGTGTTCCACTAGCACATCTGGGGAGTACTACAGGGCCCCTTCAGTACGTGTCTCCTTTCCGCTGGACCCTTCCCCCTCAGGCTAGGCACTTACTCTTTCCTATCAGTAGGGAAATTCCAGGCTCTAGGGAGTTCTGGATGAAAGGCTAAATTCTGTTTGTTTTGTGTTCGGTCCTTGTTTCATACCACTCTCTTTTCAACGCCCACTTCTCCTCTTTGGTGACTCATTCAAAGTAGTTTAATCTCCGCGCTCTGTCTGTGTCTGTAAAATATAATACCAATGAAGTGGGGTTTATTTATCCTGCAGCCATGAAAATGCTGTCAGAAGAAACTGATACACTCTCCTGAGGAGGCGAATGCTGCTCTGGGGAGAATTTTTCTTGAATTTGGCTTTGAATTTGCTTCAAATGGAAATTTCCCTTTTTGAAGTGCGTCTATTTTCATCTTTGTTTCTTTTTGCTGTTTAAATAAATATCTACAATTTTGGGTTTTCATTTGAGAGTGAATTATCTCCTGCTGTTCATGTCTGTGTGGGGCTGATAGACCTGGCTAGAAACAGAGATTAGTGTGACTGTCCCTCAGGTTCCCCCCACAGGTGCCAGTACTCCTCTGCTACTCCTATCCTGGAATCCCTGCAATGCTCTGCCAGTGCAATTCAAACCCGATGTCCACTCCTCTGCTTTTCCAGCTCTGGGCCTCACACACAGCTCTGCCAATGCACCATAATCCATTGGTACCCCGTGGCTACTCCAGGCCTGATACCACCACACAGTTAGGCAAAATAGGAAATGATTGCCTAGGAAGGAGTGCTGCAGAAAAGGATCTGGGGGCTGTAGTGGATCACAAGCTAACTATGAGCCAGTAATGGAATACTATTGCAAAAAAAAGTGAACATCATTCTGGGATGTATTAGCAGGAGTGCTGTAAGCAAGACACAAAAAGTCATTCTTCCACTCTACTCAGCTCTGATTAGGCCTCAACTGAAGTATTGTGTCCAGTTCTGAGCACCACACTCCGGATAAGATATGGACAAATTGGAGAAAATCCAGAGGAGAGCCACAAAATGATTAAATGTCTAGAAAACATGACCTATGAGGAAGGATTGACAAAATTGTGTTTGTTTAGTCTGGAGAAGAGAAGATTAAGGGCATGGCTACACTTGCAGATGTAGAGCGCTTTGAGTTAAACCAGCCTTCGGTGAGCGCAGTCGGGAAAGCGCTGCAGTCTGTCCACACTGACCGCTTCAAGCACATTGGCATGGCCACATTTGCAGCGCTTGCAGTGGCATTGGGAGCAGTACATTATGGACAGCTATCCCAGCATGCAAGTGACTGCAACGTGCTTTTCAAATGGGGGGGTATGTGGGGGGAAGAAAGAATGGGTTTTGGGGGGGCTGAGAGCATGTCAGCATGCTGTCTTGTAAATGGAGACAGCAGCAGACCCTTCCTCCCCCCCCCAGCATTCAACACTAATGGTTGCTTTGTCTCGGAGCAGATAAGCAGCCGGCTGTCAGAAACGGAGCTTTCAAAGGGCATATCCGCATTCCTGCAGTGATTCAAAAACAATGAGAAGAGTGGCCACTTGACTTAAGGGGGATATGAGATGTTGCCGGAGGCTGATCAGAGCGCAGTAATGCAACACCTCGTTCACACTGACACCCAAGCATTTCAGCCAAGATGCAGCAAGCGTAAATCTTCTCATCAAGGTGGAGTAACAGGAGTGCTTTAGCCGTGGAGTCAGAGCGCTCTAAGTGCCTTGCCAGTGTGGACGGGTAGTGAGCTAGGGCACCCGGGACTGCTTTAATGCGCTCTCACTTGCAAATGTAGCCAAGCCCTGAGGCAGAACATAAGTCTTCAAGTAGGTAAAAGGTTGTTATAAAGAGGAGGATGATAAATTGTTCTTTTAACCACTGAGGACAGGACAAGAAGTAATGGCCTTAAATTAAAACTTGGGAGATTGAGGTTAGACATTAGCAAAACTTCCTGACTGTGGGTTTGGCTACACTTGTGAGTGAGAGCACTTTGAAGCAGCCCCAGCCGCCCTCGCTCATTACCCGTCCACACTGGCAAGGCATGAAGAGTGCTCTGACTCCACGGCTAGAGCACTCCTGGTACTCCACCTCGGCGAGATGATTAATGCTTGCTGCACCTTGGCTGAAATGCCTGGGTGTCAGTGTGAACAAGCTGTTGCATTACTGCGCTCTGATCAGCCTCTAGAAACGTCCTATAATCCCCTTAAGTCAAGTGGCCACTCTTCTCATTGTTTTGAACTTGCTGTAGGAATGCGGATATCCCCTTTGAAAGCTCCATTTCTGACAATCGGCTGCTTATCTGCTCTGAGACAACGCAACCGTTACTGTGGAATGCTGTGTGAGAGAGAGAGAGGCGGGGGGGATGGGGTCTGCTGCTGTCTGAACTTACAAGACAGCATGCTGACATGCTCTCAACCCCCCCAAAATCAACTCTCTATCCCCTCACATACACACAACACCCTCCCTGTCACACTCCACACACCCCATTTGAAAAGCACGTTGCAGCCACTTGCATGCTGGGATAGCTACCACAATGCACTGCTCTCTGTGGCCGTTGCAAGAGCTGCTCATGTGGCCACGCCAGTGCGCTCGTAGCTGTCAGTGTGGACAGATTGCAGCGCTTTTCCTACTGCGCTCTACATCTGTAAGTGTAGCCATGCCCTGTAAAAGTAGTTAAGCACTGGAACAAATTGCCTACGGAAGTTGTGGAATCTCTGTCATTGTAGGTTTTAAAGAACAGGTTAGACCAGGGGTGAGCAAAGTTTTTGGCCCGAGGGCCACATTGGGGTTGTAAAACTGTATGGAGGGCCGGGTAGGGAAGGCTGTGCCTCCCCAAACCACCTGGCCCCTGCCCTGCCCTGCCCCCTCCCCCTCAGAACTCCCGACCCATCCAACCCCCCCACACTCCTTGTCCCCTAACCGCCCCCTCCCAGGACCCCCCTCCCTTAACCACCTCCCGGGACCCCACCCCCTATCCAACCCCCCTGTTCCCTGACCGCTATCCACACCCCCACTCCCTGACAGGCCCCCCGGGACCCCAAGCCTATCCAACCCCCCAGTCTTCCCCATCCCCTGACCGCCCCCCCACAGAACCTCCTCCCCATCCAATCCCCCTGTGCTCCCTGACTGACCCCAGAACCCCCAGACCCTTATCCAACCCTCCGGACCCAGCTCCCTTACCATGCCACTCAGAGCAGCATGTCAGGAAGCTATGCCGCCTAGTGGCTGCGGGGGACGGGGCATAGCGGGAGAGGAGCAAGGGGCTAGCCTCCCTGGCCTGGAGCTCAAGGTCTGGCCAGGACAGTCCCGGGGGTCAGATGTGGCCTGCGGGCCATAGTTTGCCAACCTCTGGGTTAGACAAATACCTGTCAGGGATGATCTAAATAATACTTAGTCCTGCCTCAGTGCAGGGGATTGGACTAGATGACCTATTGAGGTCTCTTCCAGTCCTACATTTCTACAATTCTGTGATTGGCGGGCCAAGGCTGGGGTTGAACTAGCACCTGGATGAAGGTGCACCTGTAGAAGAGTGTGGGAGCCTGAGACTGGAACAACACGGAATAATTCAGGGCAGGACTGAGTTTCATTGGCAGAGCGGTGGTGGGGAGAAGGGAGGCAGGAATGGAATAGAACCAGGTCCAGACTGAAGTGCACTTAAAGTGGCGGTTGGCCTGTCACATTGTGAGAAGCAGCAATGGAAAATGGTCCACAGGCAGTGACAGAATGGAGACTGAAGGAAGGCAGAAATAGCAAGTTCTTCACACTCTTTAGGATGCCCTTCCCTGTGAGTAAATTGTCTGTTCTGCTGCCTCTTCCTGGGGCCTGTCATCTTCTCCCATCATGTGCTAGTGCTGTTCCACCTTGTGACAAGCACAGTTTGGAGACTCATAAGCTCCCCAACCGACTACCACTACCATTTCATATTCCCTGCTGGATGAGTCCCCATTTCACCACACAGTGGCCAGGCAGGGCTAGGGAGATCTCTGGGGGAAGCCAGGAGAAGGAGGAACTCAGAGGGGAGGGAGCTGCATTCCCTGCCTTTCCCCTCACTTTAGTCCTTGAGACAGAGATGAACAACTTCAGCCACTTAATACATCAGGAACAGATTTTCCATGATTGAAGGCACCTTACAGACAGTATTGCTGAAAGATTTTACAGAGGAAATGTTTTGAGGAGGGATTTTCCATGGTGTCGAATGACAGAGATTGTGCATTATTTTGCAGGGGAGAAAGAGAGGCTTAACTACCGGCATGGCCCCTGCCCAGTTCATGAAGCCTCCTCCAACTCTGATTAAAGCCAATGTAAAGACCCCACCCCACCCCATTGACCTAAGTGGGAGTTGGATTAATCTCTACCCAGCACTCAGTCTCCATATTGTGGTAGCTCTAAAAAGGTTTTCCTGACTGGCCTAATAGTGTGGCAACAGGGGGGTGCACTAGCACCACACAGGCCATGTCACCCATTGAACTAAGGAAGCTTGGATGAGTTGCTCTCTGGAGAATGTCCCCCACCACCATCCCCTGCACTCCTCCAGCACTCTGCCCAACTCAGGCTGTCTGCTGAGAGGAGGATTTGCCTGTAAAAGAACTAGGCATGTCCCACATTCTCTAGATTAAATCACAGGCTTGCCCTTTTCCTTCAAAAACATCTAAAGCCTAATAGAGGCAGATCAAACGTGTAAATCTGAGCAAGATTAATTATACATTTGCTACTGTGCAGAAGGGAGGCTATTAAGGTTCAACTGCACTCACTTTGCCTGTGGGGTGTTCCTTTGTGTTTGGGGGGATGGCACTCAAGGAGATACTAGGTCTTCAGGAAACCCTGAGAATCATAGAATATCAGGATTGGAAGGGACCTAAGTCCAACCCCCTGCTCAAAGCAGGACCAATATCCAATTTTTGCCCCAGATCCCTAAATGGCCCCCTCAAGGATTGAACTCACAACCCTGGGTTTAGCAGGCCAATGCTCAAACCACTGAGCTATCCCTCCCCCCAAAAATGACAATGCACTTCAGCAGGAGGCAGACAGAAAGAAGGAAAGTGCTGGTAAAGTCTCCACAGAGTACGGAGAAGCCTTTGTTGAATTGCTGGAGGCTAGTTCTTCAGCTTGTGGAATTTTAAATGGATATAATTATCATTTGGATAAGGTTCAGGACTTGGAGAGAACTGCCAGGTCTTTCATGAGTGAATGAATCTCTCCCACTGGGTCTGAGATTTTTTTTTTTTTTTTCAAAAAAAGAAGGGTTTGATTTAACCATGAGGGTGTTGCCTCATATATATAGTATGCCAGGCAAAATGCACCACCAGTGTTGTCCTACAATGTTTTTCCCTTTTGAAGTGCTTGTGTGCTAATTCTGTTGGTATTTATGACCTGGCTAAAACAAGATAGCCTGGAAATTTCTCCAGGAAGCCCATTCTCCAAGGATTTCCAGCCCAAGGAGGTTCCAAAAAGGATCTGTGCTTTGGGGGATGTCTCAGAATTTCCAAAGCTTTGAAGGTTCACTTATCCCTAGTGACCATTTCTCTTTAAACCTGCCCCATTGATTTGCAGGCCAACAATTTTTTATTCACATCTGTTTCGGCCTTATCTGTGCTGCATTTTCAGACCAAGGTAAGCTGCAAGTCACTTTTTACACCAGTGCAGCACATCTACACTGGAGTTTTGAGCTAATGCAACCACATTGGTCTATCTACACCAATGCAAAAAATTCCCACTGTAGACAAAGCTCAGTAAGGAGATCTAGTATCAGTTTTACCATGGACTGAAAAGCCATGTTTGTGAAGAAGGCCAACATAATATATTTTTTTCATTTCCCTTATATTTATGAGGAAAGATAAATGTTTCAGATCCCTAGAACTTTGTGTAAATTTCACTCACCTCACATCCTTCCCCAGTAGGCAAACCCCAGTCCCCAACCCCTTTCGAAGAGTTCCTCCTGTAGTGTTTAGCTCCTTATTCACCAAACACTTATAATAACACCAGGTCTGCTGTTCCCAAGGGGCCAGTGTATACACCAGTTTATTTGGTTCAACTCAGGATTATCACTTATTATGACAGCACTGAGATATATTTATAATGAAAACAATCATACAGTTATCAAAGATTAAGATCTAAGCAATCGTGAGTAAGGATAATGGAGACAGAAAGGTTACATAAAACCATAACAGGCTTTCTAGATTAACCTTAATTTAGCAGGTTAACAATCTGTCTAAGGAAGTTTCTCTCATCCCAAATGTCTTTTGCTGTGTTTCAATTCAGCCTGGTTGAGATCCCGTTTTCATGAATATAAACGTTTGTTCATTTACTTCCTCTGTGCAGGATAAAGAGGTGTCATTTTGCTTTCTCCTTATATTCCCCAAGGTTATGTCTGTCCCCAAAGACAGGACAACCCACGGTTCTCTGGTTCAGTCTCCAGTGTCTCCCTGCTGACTTCCCTCCCTCTGATGACTTTGCATGTAAATGAAGCTGCTATTGTGTTGGCTTATAATGCTTAATTTACATATGACCCCCAGATAGATAGGCGAATATGCCTCCATTCTTCGGCAGAAACCCTGCCTTAATACAGACTGTATGAACAAATTTCCACTATATATGCAGGACTCCTTACATAGTAGGTAGCAGTATACATGACATCATTTATAGATAAATACTATGAAAGCAGTGTGCTAGGGGTAGTGAGTTTTTCAAACCTGTTAGAGGTTGCTGTTACACAACAGTGACCCCTTTGCCAGTTGGCACTGGGGGGTTCTTAGGGCCACAGACAGCACATAGGGATCAGAACTTCCTCTTCAGTAGAGAGAGAGGTTTCAGAGTAGCAGCCGTGTTAGTCTGTATTTGGAAAAAGAAAAGGAGTACTTGTGGCACCTTAGAGCTGTAGCTCATGAAAGCTTATGCTCAAATAAATTTGTTAGTCTCTAAGGTGCCACAAGTCCTCCTTTTCTTTTTAGTAGAGAGAGAGGTGGCTTTTCTGATACTGTAAAATGTAAATCCCATGTTGGGGGATAAATCAAAGGCTATTGAGGTAAATGGGAGTGTGTCAGTTCAGGGCAACTACGCCTATATTTTCCCTCTATTTTCCCTCAGTGGTCCAGTTGTGGATAACAGCTCCCCTGGCCATCTCCTGGGTGGAGAACGGGCATCGCCCTCCCTTCTGACCAGGTTATTTCCAAGCTGCACAAGCTCTTGGCCTTCACTTTGTTATTCCTAGCACAGAGAAGCTGCTGAAACAGGAGGTCGTATGACGAAGGTCCTGAGCCAGTTTGAAAACAGGCTATTTATCCAAAACCTCTTTCTGTGTCTGTTGATTCCTGGAGAATCCAATATGGACTAGTCCATGCATCTCTTTCCGGGGGAAGGAGTTTGGGGGTGCAGGTGGCTTCAAAGGGTTGAAAACAGAGGAAGTACATTAACAGCCCCCTCCCTACTAGAGAAGGTACATACAATGCCACAATAACATACACAATTGAATTTTGAATAAAATGTACCCCAAAAGTGCTAAACCTAATTCAGCACAATTTAACTTAATTCAATAAAGTTCATTCAGGATGTTGCCAGTCTGTCATATGAAGTTTTCCCACTGGCTTGCAATCTGGGTCCTGGATTTTGGGACCTAATGGCTCAGAAACTGAAATATGGACAGGTTTCAGAGTAGCAGTCGTGTTAGTCTGTATTCGCAAAAAGAAAAGGAGGACTTGTGGCACCTTAAAGACTAACAAATTTATTAGAGCATAAGCTTTCGTGAGCTACAGCTCACTTCATCGGATGCATTTGGTGGAAAATACAGAGGGGAGACTGATATACACACACAGAGAACATGAAACAATGGGTTTATCATACACACTGTAAGGAGAGTGATCACTTAAGATAAGCCATCACCAGCAGCAGGGCAGGGAAGGAGGAAAACCTTTCATGGTGACAAGCAAGGTAGGCTATTTCCAGCAGTTAACAAGAATATCTAAGGAACAGTGAGGGGTGGGGTGGGGGGGAGAAATAATATGGGGAAATAATTTTACTTTGTGTAATGACTCATCCATTCCCAGTCTCTATTCAAGCCTAATTTAATTGTATCCAGTTTGCAAATTAATTCCAATTCAGCAGTCTCTCGTTGGAGTCTGGTTTTGAAGCTTTTTTGTTGAAGGATAGCCACTCTCAGGTCTGTAATCGAGTGACCAGAGAGATTGAAGTGTTCTCCAACTGGTTTTTGAATGTTATAATTCTTGATGTCTGATTTGTGTCCATTCATTCTTTTACGTAGAGACTGTCCAGTTTGACCAATGTACATGGCAGAGGGGCATTGCTGGCACATGATGGCATATATCACATTGGTAGATGCGCAGGTGAATGAGCCTCTGATAGTGTGGCTGATGTGATTAGGCCCTATGATGGTGTCCCCTGAATAGATATGTGGACAGAGTTGGCAACGGGCTTTGTTGCAAGGATAGGTTCCTGGGTTAGTGGTTCTGTTGTGTGGTGTGTGGTTGCTGGTGAGTATTTGCTTCAGGTTGGGGGGCTGTCTGTAAGCAAGGACTGGCCTGTCTCCCAAGATCTGTGAGAGTGATGGGTCGTCCTTCAGGATAGGTTGTAGATCCTTGATGATGCGTTGGAAAGGTTTTAGTTGGGGGCTGAAGGTGATGGCTAGTGGCGTTCTGTTATTTTCTTTGTTGGGCCTGTCCTGTAGTAGGTGACTTCTGGGTACTCTTCTGGCTCTGAAGTCACCTACTACAGGACAGGCCCATCAAAGAAAATAACAGAACGCCACTAGCCATCACCTTCAGCCCCCAACTAACACCTCTCCAACGCACATCAGGCAACCAAATTCACGTGGCTAAAGGTTATGGGAACTTTAATGGCCACAACCGATTTACTTCTCAGTTTGGAGATTATTATATTTATTAATAATAATGTATTTATTTGGGCCTCGCTGCATTAGTGAAAGACAGCCCATCCCCCTAAAAGCTTATCAACTAAATAGACAAGACTAACAAAAGGTGAGAGGGGAAACAGAGGCACAGAGCGGGGCAGTGACCGGCCCAAGGTCACACAGCGAGTCAGTGGCAGAGCTGGGAATAAAATGCAGGTCTCTTGATTCTCAGTCCAGGTTCCTAGCCACTATAGACGCTGCCTCCCCTAAAGCTGGTACTTATAGCAGCACAGTGCTGCTTAACACACTGTGGGTCATTGATTTGCAACTGACACAGGGCAAAATTCAGCCCCGTGCAGAGTGAGAGCACAGGCTCCCCAAGGGTTTAAGTAAGACTTATGTGGTGCATAGGTCTTGTGCTGGCCGCCTGCACAGGGCTTTCATCCTCAGAGGGTGCGGTCATTAGTACTCATGCTGTTGCTGCCCTGAGCTTCCCTGGGAGCAGAGCCAACTCATGGCCGCTGTCTTCAGCAATTACTGAGCATGCTCAGTCTATGTGAGCATGCTCAGTACAAGCCAAGGAGAAAACCGGGAGGAGGCACTTGACTCCACATGCCTCCCCTCCCCCCCAACCCCTCGCCTCTACCTGGGAGGTCTGCCATCCAAGCACTGACCCTCCTTAGGTGGTGAAACTTGACATGGTCACAGCCCAAGAGAGCACCTGCATCAAAGTCACTCAGCAAGAGTGAGAGAATGCGCTTGTCATCTCCACAGCCAGCTACTGGAGAAAAGGCAGAACTATCTTTCAGCACTTCTTTTAGAAAAGAAATACGCAAGAGCTCTGGCTACCCCCAAAATGATCGTGTTAAAGGCAGTGTCCTGTTCAGATGGAGCAGTTAGACATTGGGACATGACACTCAGGGAAGGGAAGGTGTCCTGCCCAAGGATGATTGATTTTATTCATCAGAGAAGGCCAATAATTGCCCGGAAAAGCACAGCCTGGGGTGTCTGAGTGCTATTAGGAAACAGCATGTATGTAAAACATAATGGTAAAGCTCACACCTGTGCCTGGACTGGGCAATTTTAGGGCATTGCTCAGGGCAGGGGTGTGTCGCTCAGAGAGCTTCATTTGAGTACAGCATTTTCAAGGCACTTTGTGAGATCCTGGAAGGCTCTGAGAGACGGGACTCAATCCAACATACCCTTACTCATGGGGTCTAGTCCCTTTGAAATCACTGGATCTGTTACACTGGAGTCAATCTAGGGCAAGTCAGTTTTCACAGAGCACAGCTGTGGCTTTGCCACAAGCCCCACTGAAGAGACAGCAGATAGTTGCACGGCCCCAGGACTCAGGCTGCTTCTGAGTGCCAGTCTGGGTCCCTCGTTCCCCTCCTGCTATGGTGGGGGATGTAATTGCTCCATCCATATCCCTGGGGAAGATGACTTATCCTTCCACATGGTCTCAGGCAAGGCTCTGCCCCCTACTTGCGTAGGAGAGGGATAGCGGCCTCCTGACAGCAGCTCTCTCTCCCAGCTCTACTATGGGTGATGTGAGTAACCCACACAGGAGGAACAGGGCACTTTTTACCCTCTGACTCACTTGGATGGGCATGTAGTCAGGGTCACAACTGTGCCCTTACTTTGTAAAGCCACGGGCTTTACAAAAGCACTGGAGGTGTTGAGGGGCAATAGATAACCGCTGTGAAGTGCTTTTGTGGTGGTGGGCTTGTGGTGTTGATGGTGGATTCATTTTTCTCCTGGTTTTAGGCATGGTTTGTATTAATTAGGGAAGGGTGGCCTGTAGTGTTGTGAATTTTAAAGAACAGTCTGACAGATGTGTTAATTACACAGAGACTTCCCTCTACCCCAGAAGATACTTTATTACACATGTAAATATAACACAGGGCAGGTCCAATATCAAATCTGGGTATCACATATACAAAAATAAGGCAATGGGGCTAGTACTTTACATTTGAATATAAGAAATGCCATACTGGGTCAGACCAACGGTCTATCTAGGACAGTGCCAGATGTTTCAGAGGGAATGAACAGGATAGGGCAACTTATCAAGTGATCCATCCCCTGTCATCCAGTCTCAGCTTCGGGCAGTCAGAGGTTTGACATGGAGCCAGATCCCCAGATGCTGTCAGCACCAGACTCAAGATTAGTGGTGGTGTATTGAAAACTCTATTAAAATTGTAGGTTGTCACTTTAAATTTCAGGGGGTTTTCTGGTTCTGCTTGCTGGCTAACAGGGCTCAGTAGGGAAGTGTGCTATCTGGGCCTAGCAGCAGTCATCCGCAGTCAAGGACAGCCTATGTTAAGGTGGGGTGAGTTGTGCCTCTCTGTTTTAGGGAGAGCAGCCTGCTTTGTGTCTCTGTTTGGGCATCCTTGTGTGTTTTGAATTCTAAGTAAAGTGTTACATTGTAACCGTCCAGCAAAAGTGTTCATGTTTTTATCTAATATTTCTCTGTGTGTGTGCATAACCGGAAAGTCGACATAACAGCTGAGGCCTGGGGGCAAATAAGGGCTAAGATTAAGAGGAATCTCCACTTGGCCTTCAAGAGTGTATTTGGTGTTACAGCGGGTGGGATAAGCTCTGTAGTTAATCCCTCCCCCACCCCCAACTTTCCTGGCCTGTGTTAATTGTAGATCACTTTGCTAACAAATATGCCTACATATGTAGTTTTGCATGAATTAAACAGAAAGGCTTCCTT
Source organism: Dermochelys coriacea (assembly GCF_009764565.3). Lineage (NCBI taxonomy): Eukaryota > Metazoa > Chordata > Testudines > Dermochelyidae > Dermochelys > Dermochelys coriacea. Next base: position 255,253,099 of record NC_050068.2, on the reverse strand, counting down.
AGATATGATTGCAGGGAGATGAGAGCAGCATGTGAATTCGGAGCCATGGGCTGACACATGGACAGATGGATACACTGCCATGTAAATGCTTGGATCACAGCGCCCTATACACAGTTGCTGGCAGTGAGAGTCTCTTCTTTTTAGGCTTTTTAAATTGTGTTTTCTGTGATATTTTAAAAAATCCAACCTCGGGCTGCCAGTTTGAGCCCATACCACATGGTCTGGCACTACTGGTTGCTGTGCACATGAAGTAGGGCACTTCCTCCCTAACCAAGAGCAGCTGCTGATGCAGTCCACAGCAGAGAGGGGCTGATCAGGAGGGAGGCCAAAATCGGGGAATTATTTCAGAACCTCACAAGGGGTGTGTGGAGGGGCTTGGGAGCTCTTATTGTTGGGGTAGCTGAGGGGGAGTGGCAGAGGTGGGTGGGGACTGGTAGGGCATGGGGGAAAGTGGAGGTTTCTACCCTGTATCCACCCTTTTAGCAACATTAACAGCAGCAAAAATCTATTCCCCTGCCCCGAGCCTACAGAATCACCCCTTCATACATACTGCAACAAAAAACTGCACGCTTAGTGTAGAAGGCTACTTGTCCTCTGATTCCTCCTCCTGCTGAACTAATGTGGCTGTCAGCTCCACTGCTGTGTCTGGATCCTGAGACTTCTGAAACATGCCCTGAGATTCTGGCAATGGCTCAGGCACCCAATGCAGTTCCTCATCCATCTGGCTTTCTCAGTGCACAGAACCAGTGTTTTCCCCACCACTGCATTGTACGCAGTCCCCAAGCTTTCCAGTACAGAGAAGGGTGGGAATCAAGGATTCAGTCCAGTTCATCAAATAATAGACATGACGTCTGCCCTGCACTTGACCTTCTATTATTGTCCCAGGCTTTGTTGTAATGAACTGTAAGTCCCTTGGTCTTTTCTCTCCCCATGATGCTCACTGCTTCCAGTGATGCCCATTTCAGATAGACCTCCTCACAAACCATCTCAGAGACCGTAGTTCCCCTTATGACTGAATTCAATTGACCCCCATCTGCTCCTTTCCCCACATTGCTGCAAATACCCCACACATTGGCCTCAGGCCATCTGGCAGCACACTCATAGGAAGGACTATTTGGAGCCACACAAGCAATCAAAGCAAAATGGAGCTGATCTCTGATGGAGAAGCTGACTCCTAGGAAAATAACCCATGGTGGGTGCAGCCATGCTATTTGTACTGGTAAGTTATTTGGGGCAAACTTGCTCCCTGTGCAGTGAAGTGCAGAAAGTGGACCAGAAAGGGTTCTTAAGCAGTGACTGGTGCATTGTGGGATGCTAGTGGGAGAACTGTTATGGGGCTATTGTTGCATCAGCAAGGCCCATCTACACTGGCACTGTATTAATGGAGATTGGCAGGTGGGGGACCACTTGGTGGTCAGCCTTGCTCGAAGCAAGAGTAACACAAATTATGGTGTGATTGCCTCTGCACTGTTGGAATTTTCTTTGTGTGTGGACCTGGGATGTGGCAGAGGTATTGCTGGAAAAATGGTTAGCACTCCTAGTGCCTTAGATACATCTCCAGTGACCCTGTTATTCCAGCCTTCTAAACTGTTCTACTTCTCCTTCACCCTGACCTCGTAGCACTCTTTGGTATTTCTTTTCTGGAGTCCAATTCCAAATGTGAGTCAATCCTCACCCACACCACCTTTTATTTCAGCCTGGGGTTTCTCCTAGGCAGAGATTACCTATTATCGTATTATGACAAACTTTGCGAAGACCCTGTGAGGTGATCAAGGCCTACTACGGAGCTAGGTTGAGCCCCCCCAAACTCATTTCACCCATGACCAAAGATTTGAACCCAGTGTGGCAGATATGGCAATTTCCTGAGGTATCCTTGAAAAACCCACCTTTAAGGAGCTTTGAAGTCCACTCTTTTAAAAATACAAAGTTTATGTATTATTGTAAAACTCCATGTAATGTCTCTGGGGGGAAAGATAACCAATGAAAACCCTGGGAAGTGTTATGCACTTCAAAGGACTATTTCAAACAATATGCCAGACAAGAATGAACTGTTGGAACAAAGTGGGTTTCCCAGGAAATCTCTAGGGGGAGGTGTGTGCAAATGTAACCCCTCCAGTTATGCAAGAACTTAGCCTTTTGAAACTTTGCCCTAAGGAAGGGACCTTTGTTTACTGATTACCTGTTACCTGAGGAGCTAACAGTCTTTGTGAACTTGTAACAACAGAAATACCCCATGTGGGGGTTGAAGGACTGCCTCCTACCAGAGCCCTTGTTGGAGTTGTGGGTGATCTTTGGTAAGCAGGGCTCTTTAATGTTTTTTAATTGTTTATATATTCTTGTATTCTTTTATTATGTTTTTTCTATAATGCTTTCACCTTAAGAATGAATGTGTTTTCTTAGAAAGGGCTGTGTGATAACTTGTAACTTCTGGCAATTATGTTGGTTATAGCCTCTGGAGGGAAGGCAAAGCGCAGATACTGGTTGTTTAAGCAGTCTGGCTTGCAGGGGAACTCACAGTGTAAGCAGGGACCTGGGCAGCATGGAAGTACCCTGGTCAGGAGGGAAAGAGAGATGGGTCTCTACCCAAGAGAGATGACAGTTGAGGAGCTGGGAGCCTTGAGTGGGTGCCAAACTGTGACACCCTGGCCTCCAGAGGTGGAATACTGCATCAGCTCACTACCCCACCTGGCACAAGTGGCATTGCTTTCCCCTCTCTCAGTAGAATTTCCATCCATAAATCTCACTGCCTGCTTATAACTTCACACCTGTCAGCATGTCATCTTAAGCCCTTGTTTTCAGAAATTAATCCTCTCCCAAAGGTTTTATTTATTAATTTGTTTCTTGTTTCTCTGAGTTTGACCAAATGACAGGTGACTGGTGTGATATTGCACAGTGTGTTACACCTTGAAAACATGGTTCTCCCCCAACCCCCCTCATTTATTTCATTTGTACATTACACTGTTCATTATCAGCTTTAAGAAAAGGAGGACTTGTGGCACCTTAGAGACTAACAAATTTATTTGAGTATAAGCTTTCGTGAGCTACAGCTCACTTCATCGGATGCATGCAGTGGAAAATACAGTGGGGAGATTTTATATACACAGAGAACATGAAACAATGGGTGTTACCATATAAACTGTAATGAGAGTCATCAGGTAAGGTGAGCTATTACCAGCAGGAGAGCGGGGGGGGGGAGGAGGAAGGGAGGGAACCTTTTGTAGTGATAATCAAGGTGGGCCATTTCCAGCAGTTGACAAGAACGTCTGAGGAACAGCGGAGGGCGAATAAACATGGGAAAATAGTTTTACTTTGTGTAATGACCCATGCACTCCCAGTCTTTATTTAAGCCTAAATTAATTGTATCCAGTTTGCAAATTAATTCCAATTCAGCAGTCTCTCACTGGAGTCTGGTTTTGAAGTTTTTTTGTTTAAGAGTTGCCACTTTTAGGTCTGTAATCGAGTCAAAGAGATTGAAGTGTTCTCCGACTGGTTTTTGAATGTTATAATTCTTGACAAATGATTTGTATCCATTTATTCTTTAGACTTAGAGACTGTCCAGTTTGGCCAATGTACATGGGAGGGGGGCATTGCTGGTACATGATGGCATATATCACATTGGTAGATGTGCAGGTGAACGAGCCTCTGATAGTGTGGCTGATGTGATTAGGCCCTATGATGGTGTCCCCTGAATAGATATGTGGACACAGCTGGCAACGGGCTTTGTTGCAAGGATAGTTTCCTTGGTTATTGGTTCTGTTGTGTGGTGTGTGGTTGCTGGTGAGTATTTGCTTCAGGTTGGGGGGCTGTCTGTAAGCAAGGACTGGCCTGTCTCCCAAGATCTGTGAGGGTGATGGGTTGTCCTTTAGGATAGGTTGTAGATCCTTGATGATGCTGCATTGGAGAGGTTTTAGTTGGGGGCTGAAGGTGATGGCTAGTGGCGTTCTGTTATTTTCTTTGTTGGGCCTGTCCTGTAGTAGGTAGCCTGTGGTGACCTAGAATCCTATTTTTGACGTCTCCGACTCAAGAAATATTTCCAACACACCTGTGAACAACATTCCATAAATCTGGAAATCCTGGACGCCCCATCATCTCAGACATTGGCACCCTGACAGCAGGATTGTCTGACTATGTAGACTCCGTCCTCAGGCCCTACGCTACCCGCACTCCCAGCTATCTTCGAGATACCACTGACTTCCTGAGGAAATTACAATCCATCGGTGATCTTCTTGAAAACACCATCCTGGCTACTATGAATGTAGAAGCCCTCTACACCAACTTTCCACACAAAGATGGACTACAAGCGGTCAGGAACAGTATCCCCGATAATGTCACGGCTAACCTGGTGGCTGAACTTTGTGACTTTGTCCTCACCCATAACTATTTCACATTTGGGGACAATGTATACCTTCAAATCAGCGGCACTGCTATAGGTACCCACATGGCCCCACAATATGCCAACATTTTTATGGCGGACTTAGAACAACGCTTCCTCAGCTCTCGTCCCCTAATGACCCTACTCTGCTTGCGCTACATTGATGACATCTTCATCATCTGGACCCATGGAAAAGAAGCCCTTGAGGAATTCCACCAAGAGTTCAACAATTTCCATCCCACCCCCATCAACCTCAGCCTGGACCAGTCCACACAAGAGATCCACTTCGTGGACACTACAGTGCTAATAAGTGATGGTCACATAAACACCACCCTACACCAGAAACCTACTGACCACTATGCCTACCTACATGCCTCCAGCTTTCATCCAAACCACACCACACAATCCATTGTCTACAGCCAAGCTCTACGATATAACCACATTTGCTCCAACCCCTCAGACAGAGACAAACACCTACAAGATCTCTATCAAGTGTTCTTACAACTACAATACCCACCTGCTGAAGTGAAGAAACAGATTGACAGAGCCAGAAGAGTACCCAGAAGTTACCTGCTACAGGACAGGCCCAACAAAGGAAATAACAGAACACCACTAGCCATCACCTTCAGCCCCCAACTAAAACCTCTTCAATGCATCATCAAGGATCTACAACCTATCCTGAAGGATGACCCATCACCCTCACAGATCTTGGGAGACAGGCCAGTCCTTGCTTACAGACAGCCCCCCAACCTGAAGCAAATACTCACCAGCAACCACACACCACACAACAGAACCACTAATCCAGGAACCTATCCTTGCAACAAAGCCTGTTGCCAACTGTGTCCACATATCGATTCAGGGGACACCATCATAGGGCCTAATCACATCAGCCACACTATCAGAGGCTCGTTCACCTGCACATCTACCAATGTGATATATGCCATCATGTGCCAGCAATGCCCCTCTGCCATGTACATTGGTCAAACTGGACAGTCTCTACATAAAAGAATAAATGGATACAAATCATTCGTCAAGAATTATAACATTCAAAAACCAGTCGGAGAACACTTCAATCTCTTTGGTGACTCGATTACAGACCTAAAAGTGGCAATTCTTCAACAAAAAAACTTCAAAACCAGACTCCAACGAGAGACTGCTGAATTGGAATTAATTTGCAAATGGATACAATTAACTTAGGCTTGAATAAAGACTGGGAGTGGATGGGTCATTACACGAAGTAAAACTATTTCCCCATGTTTATTCGCCCCGCTGTTCCTCAGACATTCTTGTGAACTGCTGGAAATGGCCCACTTTGATTATCACTACAAAAGGCCCCCCCCTCCTGCTGGTAATAGCTCACCTTACCTAATCACTCTTGTTACAGTGTGTATGGTAACACCCATTGTTTCATGTTCTCTGTGTGTGTATATAAATCTCCCCACTGTATTTATTGACACTGAGTAATATAACATGAAAGCAGTATGGATTGGTTTTGATTGAAGAAATCAACTAGATAGCTATTAGGGGATTAAAAGCAATTCCATGGCCAGGATTATACATCTTTAAAATTGTGATAATATCAAGGAGCAAATTGATTTATAATTTAATGGGAGGGGGAGGGGGAAGGGGGGCTTCAGACATTCTTTTCCCAGGTGTGATAGAAAGATTACAGAGGATGCATTTGGTGTGCAAAAGTTTGATAAAGTTGTTGAGCATTTTCCTAAGGATAGCAGCACTTGTCTTTCTTGCAAATAGTAATTGTGCCAAATGAAGAGAATTCTTCTGTTCGACATTTTTATTAAAACATTAGTTCCCAGGGTGACAAGTTGAATCATCCTCTGTTTTCAAAGTCTGATAATGATACACTTTAGAAGCTTTGAAGAAAACTTTTGTCTAGACAGATGCAGTTTAGGAAAGCTTTTGAACTGCAGTATTCACTAGAAAATTTTGTTGACATTTTTACATATAGGATTTTTGTATTTTGTATTTGGGAATTCTTCAGCAATTTTGTACTTCCTTGTGCTAAAACAAAGCACAATACTTGTCTGAGAAAACAAAATATAGAGCTTTCTCTCCCAGAAGGATCTTTTTTTCCCAGTACAGTGTTCCATGGAAGGAGTTTCATTCCCAGCTAACAGTTCATTTCCAGCCTTCATAAATAATAATCACCTACTGGTGGCTATTACATTTTAACTCTTTAATCTTTAGTGTCTGGTTGGCATTATTAGAAGCCTTCACCATTGTTAAAAGGAGTAAAATATCCAACTTGAAAACAAGAATAAGAACTACGACCACAAACTTATTGAAATGTTTCTCTGCAACAAGTTCACTTGATTTGACCCCTTGCGGTCTTTTTTCTCAGTATTATTTCACCTATCCAGGGTTTGTTTCTGAGGGCTGAACATCAAAGATTTACAAGTAACAAAATGGAGCCACATAACAATACAAAGGACCAGTCAGTGTCTAGCTCATGGGGGGAGGGGAGGTGCGTTTGAGGAGATGATGATTCCAGGAACTCTCCATGCTCACATGCAATCCCTGTCCTCTCCTGAGTGTAACTGCTGCTCTCTGTTAGCATGTCCTGGGTCGCTAGCCACTTGAAAGGAAGCTGGGGGGGGGAAGAGCCACGGCATCATCCCCCTCTCTGCCCAGCAGAGCTAGCTTGCCACAGAGGGGAAGGCATGTAACACTCTCTTTATATGCCAGGTGAAACCAGGAAGGGGTGGGGGGCTTGGGGCTGGCTCTGCAATGTCCCCAATACAGGCCTTTGAGGTACAATGTGATTTGAAAAACTCTTTAGAATTCTATCCAATACTCAGGAGGTAACATGGTCATTATGTCCATATTTAATTTATTGGTTTGGATTGATTTCACTATTAATGATACTTATACATATATACAATGTTTTTCATTTTCAAAGCACTTTACAACAATTAAGATTCACAGCCTCCACATGAGGTACTATAGGTGAATAGGCATTATTCTTAGATAACAAAGGTTTGTGAGAAAAACACAACTGTCTTAACTATAGAGTCACAACCAGCACCTCTATAATCACAAACCCCATTGTACGGATCAGGAAACTGAGGACGGAGGATTAAAGTCTCTTGTCTGAGGCCACAAAGGGAGTCAGGACTGGTCTACACGTAAAAATTGGATTAATCTAGTTGCATCACTCAGGGATATGAGAAAGATTTTGCACCCTATGCAATGTAGTTAGATAGACCTAATCACCCCATAGATGCAGGTAGATTGATGGGAGAATTCTTCTGCCGACCTAACTACTGCTGCTTGGGTATGTGGATTACCTGCATCAATGGAAAAACAGCACAATTAAAGAGGAATGTTGATAAATTTGAGGAGGGTTCAGAAAAGATCCACAAGAATGATTAGAAGATTAGAAAATATACCGTACAGTGATAGACTCAAGGAGCTCAATCTTTTTATCTTAACAAAGGGAAAGTTAAGGGGTGATTTGATCACAGTCTATAGGTACCTACATGGGAAACAAATATTTAACAATGGGCTGTTCAGTGTAGCAGAGAAAGGTATAATATGATCCAATGGCTGGAATTTGAAGCTAGACAAATTCTGACTGGAAATAAGGCATACATTTTTAATGGTGAGAGTAATTAACCATGTGTCATGGTAGATTATCCATCACTGACCATTTTAAAATCCAGATTGGATGTTTTTCTAAAAGATCTGCTCTAGGAATTATTTTGGGGAGATTCTATATTCTGTGTTATAGAGGTCAGACTAGATGATCGTAATTGTTCCTTCTGGCCTTAGAATCTAAATCTACTGTGTGGGACGGATCTAAACTACGATACTACAGCAGTACAGCTGCAGCACCATAGTTATCTTGTTGTAGTATAGATGTGGCCTTAGTATCCAGAGCCAAGAGTAGAAGCCAGGAAAGTCTGGAATCCTAGTCCTGTTCTCAGACTACTACCTTACCCTCCCCTCCCACCCCAAAGATAAATGTGAAAACATATGCACCTGTAGAGATATTCCAACTCTGGAAACATCATCCATACCCCCACAGACAACTGCCCACGCAGCAGGAGGTGCACTGTCTGGAAACTGGAAGCAGCCCTGCTTCAAAAAGGGAACATAGCCAGTATATAAAGAGCAAGTGACTAAGCCTCTGTGCTTCACATTTTTAACAGTGCTTTTTAGTACTATTAGAGCTGAATGAATAATTCATAGCAAATAACTCCGAAACCAAATTTAGCTCCTTATTGTTTGTGAATTGTTCATGGGCAGATGATTATTTCCCCAAATGTTTTTCTTCTTTAAAATTATTTGCTGAATAATTTTGATCTTTAAATTGCTAGTGAGCTGCTCATTACTAGAAATCAATGTGGAATATACAAAATTTGAAATGAGAGCTGTGCTGGTTGGACACATATGTCACATAATTGTTTTTTCATTCCCTAATTTCATGAAGAGGACACTTAACAGGTTTACATTTCTATTCACATTTCTGAGTTTAATATTTGCTTTCTGTCAATTTGTCATAGAGTTATAGATTTAAGGCCAGAATGACCATTGTGATCATCTAGTCTGATTTCCTGTATAACACAGGAATTAATTCGGGGAAGTCCTATGGCCTGTTTTAACTAGTGCATGTTTTTTAGAAAAACTTGCAATCTTGATTTAAAATTTTCCAGTGATGAAGAATCTACCACAACCCTTGGAAGTTGTTCCAATGGTTAATTACCTCCACCATTAAAAATGTGCCCCTTATTTCTTGTCTCAGTTTGTCTAGCTTCAACTTCCAGCTATTGGATCTTGTTATACCTTTGAGCCCTCTATTATCACGTTTCTGTCCCCCTTGTAGGTACTTACAGACTATGATCAGGTCACCTCTTAACCTTCTTTTTGTTAGGCTAAACAAATTGAGCTCCTTGAGTCTAGTTTCCCCTGTTCCCTGAAAACTCAGTTTCTGGGAACATTTCTCATTCACTAATCCCCATGAAAAGTGAAAATAAAACCAGTCAGAGTCAATTCAATTTTTTATTTAAGCAAAATTCATGGACTGTTTTGAGGTATCTGACCAGCACTAATGTTCATTCATATTTGTACATGAACATTTTCAGGATTTCAGTCAAAGTATCTGGAAAAGAAGGTAAGAAGAGAAAAACATCAAATCAAAGTGAGGTCCATAAGTAGAAGTTTGGAAATGTTGTGGGGGAGGGGAGTTTAAATGTTTATTTTGGTATTATTTTAAGTTATGGGGGTAGATCATTTGAAGGGGGAAGAGAGAATACAACATTCTGGGCCCTGGTTCAACACAACACTTAAGCACATACGTAACTTTAAGCACATACTTAAGTATTTTGCTGAATCAGGGCCTTGGAAAGTAGAAAATGAAGAAAAAAAGAACTTTGAGAGATCTGGAGAAAAAAATTGCCTTTTGAGTGACAATGGTTCAAATTAAATATATATTGTGGAGCTTGAGGTATGGATTTTAGAAAAGTCTGTTTTAAAATGTAATACAATACTTTTAATTTAAGGAAAAATGCCCACATTTTCATATGAATGTAGCTTGATATATTTCAGCCTTTCTGAAGACACTAGTACATGACCACTACAGGATTATGTTTCCATTCATATTACCTCCAACAATCAAACAGATGTCATAATCAATAGCATTTTTTCTGCAAATACAATTTATATAAATGAAGGTGCACAGGGAAAAGGTGGATGTCTTCACCACAATTTCATCACTATGACTTTATCTGATTGGGGTTTTTCAGAAACTATATTTAGCACATTAATTTAGTATTGGTTAGGATGGAAATTTCAGTCTGCCGTTTGCTGAGAGTAATTATTTAAAATAAGTCCAAAGTTTTCTTCACATACTCACACCTCCAAAGCATTCTAATTATGCACCATCTTCTTGCATTAAAAAGGACATTGCCAAATAGATCCTACCCCAAATGTAAATTTCATTTTTTGTAATTGTTTTTCAAAACCTAATATTAATAGAAATATTTGCATGAGTTTTAAAAATGTTGGTGGAACATATCCAATTTTTACATCCTCTCTCCCTCCCAGCCTGCAACCACAATATTTGCAAACCAAACATTGCATCATTGTATCAATGCATGAAAACTAGAAAATAAATCTGACTGGAAAAAGCTCCAAACCTGGTTAATCTATTTTCATTTTCCCACTGAGTGAAATGCAAAAAGTAACCCAACAGCATAAAAGGTGAAGAGTAATTTAGATTTTAAAAACTGTTTCAAGTTTAATAATCTAAACCACAATTAGTAAACACGGCTGAGGAAACTTGAGAGGAATTTGTGTACCTTACGAACCACCTTTAGGCTACATGCATGCAACAACAGTGAAAAGGTCCTCTCAGAGACTGAAGATACCTTTATTTTCCCTGGCTCTTTCCTCGGATACATTTTGACCTGTAGAAAAATTGTGTGGATTTAGATACAATAATAGAGTTTTTGATTGGTCTTGAAGGCATCTGTTTCTGAAGATGATGTTTCCTAGATGCAAGTCTCCTCAAACTCACTGTATGGAGATGAAGATAAAGAGGTTTTAGACTCTCCATCACTGTTGCATTCCCTTCTTAGATCAGGACTGGAAGCATCTGTAGCTTCCTTAGCAGATATTGTTTCCTTAGTGGTAGGCCCTAATGGCTGACAGTCCAGCAAACTCTGAAGGTGTTTAATGTAATTTATTGCGGCTCTTAGGGTCTCCACTTTGCTGAGGCGTTTGTCTGCAAGCTCCTTGGGAAGATGTTCTCGGAGGCGTGTGTACCCCTCATTCACACAACGCACTCTTTGCCTCTCTCTCTCATTTCTCTTTCGAACGAAGGCAGGCTCAAAAGAATAGTCATAGACTCCTACATATCCAGAGAAAGGGATGTAGGAAAATCTACCTGAATAACCATGGTAGGCTTGGTCCCAGTAACTTGGATCAAAATGGAAGGGAACACCAAAGGGTTCTCTTAGTGGTAACCCATGAGGATTCACATGGTTATTACCCATGGACATAGTGCCAGAGAATAACATCCCATTCAATAGTCCATTATCTTTATTGCTGTCCATTGTTTCAAATTTGGCTTCCAAATCTTGCATTAATCCATGCATGGAGGAAACATTTGCACTGGGTCCTTTGCCCCACAGTCTGCTCTGTTCTTGACCAGATTTAAAGGCAAAACTAACAATCCACTATATGACTGAAAATCAGCTCTACTCCTCAATCTTTTATAGAGACAGGATGCCATTTAATTTATAGACTGGCTTTTAGGACCATCACTCCACACTTTAAACCTAGCATTTCCTCTGATCTTCATCTTTCAAAAGATAATAAGAGGGTTCCTGTATTCCTTTTCTTCTAGCTTGAAAGTGTGTCCATAGAGTTAACACCAAACATAAACAAGCTTCCAGGCTCTAAACACTTCTCTTGTATTGTAACTCACGTCTTTTGATAAAGTTGTCTCCAAAAGATGGGTAATTTCCAAAGTTTTTAGGGCTCTTCAAAGTTTTGGCAGAACTCCTCCCACTCAGGAACCAAGATCTCCTGTCAGCTGAAAAACTAGCCACAGGCTTTTCACACTGTAATCCAAAATGCATCTGCAGCCTTTGTTGTTTCTGCTGTTCCAATCTAACTGAAGTGGGTTCTCCAGCAGTATGCAAAACTTATATGGTATCTCTCTAGCTTTCTAGGAAGGCTGAGAAATCATCAAAGGAAAGAGTGCTCTCTTGTGGTTGCAAGTCGTCTCACATGAAGATTACATGCATGCCTCCAAGAAAGGAAATGAAGTGAGCTGTAGCTCACGAAAGCTTATGCTCTAATAAATTTGTTAGTCTCTAAGGTGCCACAAGTACTCCTTTTCTTTTTGCGAATACAGACTAACATGGCTGCTACTCTGAAACCTGTGTTTTCTTGGTGTTTTCTTCAGCTGAAAAGAAAGCTTTTCCAGCAAGTTCTGAGGAGAGCTGGGTTCAAAAATTCAAAATATATTTTTTGAGAAAATGTTCATGATTATTTTGTTTGTTTTTCATTGAAATTCTGGTCTGATGGAAAATGGTCTGATCATCTCTGGTGAGGACCAGCTGCCTTAACAAAAAAAAAAAACCCTTATATCACCGCCCAAATGGCAGTGCCGCTGTTGCAACATGTTTGGCTAAATCCTGACTCATGAAATCAGTGAGAGTTAGGTTTCTAAACACCTTTGAGGATCTGGGCTTAAATAAGTGAACAAAATTCTACACACCAAGAAATATGCATGTGCTGGTGCAGAGTCAGAAGCTGGCAGTAGTGACATCAGAGTGCACTTTTTAAAAAGCATGCTTGGCTTTTAGTATGAGGTTTTTTTGCAATCCTAAAAAACATTGCCACAAAAGTGGCCTGTTTTTAATTTTCAGAGTATGCTCGACTTACTTGGGGACCATTGCAAACAGTCCTGAGGCTTCCATGACTTATACCAGGGGCAGAATCAGCCCCAAGAAGCCTCAGAAATTGGGGAAGCACAAAGGTGGCATATAGTCACTCCTCCACCTCTGGGTCCTACACTGAGCACAGCTCAACCAGCCAAGAGGACTGGGGCTATAGTGTTTTGTACCATTCATGTAGAACATAAGAATGGCCATACTGTGTCAGACCAATGGTCCCGATCTAGCTCAGTATTCTGATAGTGGCCAGTGCCAGATACTTCAGAGGGAATGAACAGAACAGGTGCTCATCCAGTGATCCTTTAGCATTAGAATGATACTTTTCATCAGGGGTGAAAACATTTTATATCAAGACTGGCTGTCTTTCTAAAAGATAAGCTAAAGCTCAAACAAAAGTTATGGGCTTGCTGCATTAATTATCTGGGGGAGGTTCTATTGTTGTTGTTTATGCAGGAGGTCAGACTAGATGTTCATAATGGTCCATTCTGGCCTTAAAATCTGTGAAAACACTGGGTCATAATAGTACTCTCACCATAACTTTAAGTACAGCTTTTGCTCTCAGCAAATACTAGCGTAGCCATGATTTCATGATTTGTTTTTAATTTAACAAATGAAAATAGTCGGGGTTTTGTTTGTTTTTTATTTAAACCTGACCCTGCAGTTTTTGTGACTCAAATACTACAGCAGGGATTGGCAACTTTTGGCATGCAGCCCGTCAGCAAAAGCCACTGGCGGGACGGACTGGTTTGTTTACCTGCAGCGTCCGCAGGTTTGGCTGATCTCAGCTCCCACTGGCCGTGGTTTGCTGTTTCAGGCCAATGGGAGCTTCAGGAAGCGGCATGGGCCAAGGGATATGCTGTCCGCCACTTCCCACAGCCCCCATTCGTCTGGAGTGGCGAACCACGGCCAGTGGGAGCTGCGGTCTGCTGAATCTATGGATGCTGCAGATAAACAAACCGGCCCAGTCCGCCAGGGGCTTTCCCTGACGGGCTGCATGCCAAAGGTTACCGATCCCTGTACTACAGCATTGTGCTAGATAAGGGACTAAGATTCTCTAGAAACAAATGGGATGCTGACTGGTCTGTTGTCATTGTCCAACTCAAAAAGCAAACAAACAGCTTAAATGGAAATAAATTAGGTTTGTATAATGCTTCCATTTAAAATAGTCTAATGTGTCATGAGTAACACAGGACTGGCACTTATTTTTTAAGCTGTGTGATTTTTAAACAGACAGTTTACCTTTAAAAGCCCAGAAGAATTCTCTGCTGCTGTTTAAAATCCTGGATGGTCTTTTGAATGGTCTCTAAAACCATTCCTAGTGTCTACCCATGTTCAAAAGGCAGAATTATATTTCAGTTCAGTAACACAAACATTGTTCATTGCCATCAGACTTTTATTTCAATATTTACTGTATGCATCCATATTTAATGTATGCATCCGATGAAGTGAGCTGTAGCTCACGAAAACTTATGCTCAAATAAATTTGTTAGTCTCTAAGGTGCCACAAGTACTCCTTTTCTTTTTGTGAATACAGACTAATACGGCTGCTACTCTGAAAACTGTAATCACTGCTCACCTGCAGTTCCCAGAGTGCTGAAAACCCCCCTGTGTTAAAGTGATACATGATTTTCCTAAAGTAAATCCATGGTCTTAATTATTTTAAAATGTAAAATGATCATAGAAGAAATATTGATTTGAATGATCAGAAAAGCCAGGTGCATATCAGAGTCCACACTGGCATGGAATAATTTGCTTCAGCAACATGAGAAAAGTGAAAATATGCTGCTAATTTTTGTTGCTTGGATTATCATATTGACAAGATAATGGGATTCTCCCAGGCTGAAGTTTGTCCCTTGCAGAGAACCAGAACGAGGCCTATGCACCAATTAAGTCCCACTTAAGCTCTCTGGTGAGGGCTTAAGTAGGACTAAAGTGATGCATATTTTGTGTACTGGCCTTCTGTATAGGCCAGATCCTGCTCCCTTTACCTACACAAACAGCCCCTCACACTGTAAAATTAAAATTCATAAGCATTTTCATCTTAAATCCAGGGATAGATTAAGACAATGTAGGGGTTGGCTCCAAAAACACTGCCCCTTCTAGAAATATATAGGTCCTTGTATACCTCGATCTCCCTTCTCAGATTTCTGCATACAATCTCCTCTCCTTGATGCCTTGCCACCTATAGACTCTTTGATCTCCTTACATAATCCCCTCCAACCCAGACAGAATTTTAGGATCTAATTTTGTTCATGTTGTTATAAATTAGGAGTAGCTCCATTGTAGTCAATAGAGTTACACCTGTGCAAAAATTGTTATGAAAGGAGAATCAGCCTCTTAGTTTCTCACTGATTCACTGCTGAGTCAAGGCCCCTCAGACCTCTGGAGCAAGAGCTCAAGGATTTATGGATTCCTTCTTAATCTGCCTCTGCTTAAATCCCATCTTTTTTTTTAATATAAAAGTTTACATTGGGACAGTCCATAAATTCTCCATTTCCCATGATGTTATAACCTGTTTTCTTCATTTATGTCTTGTACTTTAATGTTCATTCTTAATTATCTACTTGAAACTACCAGAAAATATTTTCATTTATGTGGGAAATAAAATTTAAATAATTATTCCCTCCAGATACAGTTTAGTTATAGTTTTGTTTGCATATCTCATAAGATGATTTGTACAGCCAGAACAATGTAATATTGACTGTGTAACAGTGACAAAAAATCCCAATAGCATATATTATTACTCAGCTTTCCTATAGTTTTGCTATTGGTGCCACTCACACAAACTGGAATCATGTACATCTCTTGTGTGAAGACTTGAAGCCAGTGGCATATTTTCAGCAACAGCTTCCCAATGACAAGTATTCCCTGTGGATCTTGTCTGAAATTAAGCTCAGATTGATTAAAATGCTCTGGTACAAGCACAAGAACTAGCAGTCAAGTATCAGAGGAGTAGTCGTGTTAGTCTGGATCTATAAAAGAACTAGCTGGATGTATGCAAGTACACCTGTTTCCCAACAGGTAATGTCAAAATGATTTTATCTATAAAACTAACACCCAGGAAGTAGAAAAAAGTGCTGAAGGAAGACTGTCTGTTTTATACCTGAATGCCTTTGTTATGCTTTTTAGTTTGTCTTCTTCACTGCAACTTACTTGATACAAAACAAAGTTTATACATTTCAATTTATTGTGTTAACTGTATACTGCAATAGAATAATAATAATATAAAAATATCTTGCATTTATAGAGCAACTAAGGAATCCAAAATATGCTACAGCTCAGAACATTTATGATTTTTTATGGTTATAAGGTTGTTGTCTGTCCTTTAGAATGTGGCATCTGTCCCAGTATGACAGCCAAAAATTAGAGCTGGATTTAATCTAAATTCTTATACCATATCCATTACCATGGCATCTGTGTGCTGACTAATGAATGATACACCAAATGGGGGGAAAAAATCCATTGTTTGGTGTTAGAAAACTAGACTCAAATCTGTGGAATGAGTTCAGTGCTCTCACCCTGTTTCTTGGTGTTTCTGTGCAAAGGTATCAGAGGCAGGTTTACAATAGCTGCAGATCAAAATTAGTGAAATGTACAAAGTATGAGAAGGGTGCATGGACCCTGGAGAAGGTTCCGTTAAGAAGTGTTAAAGTGCCATGCTTAATGCACCTCTTTCTCCCTGAGACTGGAAGAGTCATTCTTTGATTTCATGATGTCTCCAGTAGCTACCGGTAACCTGAAGATGGGAGCTCTGTAACTGCTCCCAATTGCATGGTATGGCAGTCCATTAGGCTTCCAGTGGATACAGGACAGTTGCCTTAGTAATATACTGACAGATAATAAATACTCTCAGCATAGAAATAATGTCTTGCCTTTTGGATGAAATGTTTTTTAAAAGCTGTATCCATTGTTCATGGGTTGTTCGAACATTTTTCTTCCTAATATTTATTACAGCACATCAGACATTCAGCACACATCTCTCTGCAGACACAGGTGAATTTCTCAGGCAATTGCACTTAATATTATCACTGGCCTACCTAGACATTGCTATATGGTTTAAACTGGTCTTTAGATATCAGTTTTCTAAAGGGGTAAAGTTATGTGACTGCAATACAGGGTGGAGGATTGGATGGTTCAAGGGCTAGGCTGTGATATAAAGATCCGCTCATTTCGGTTACTGGTTTCAATACCGCTCAGGCTGATAGTGACCATAACTTGTTATCATTTGATTGTTGTTTGATGGCCTGTGTGAAACAAGGTGATGGTTTTAATGACATAGACACCTCTCCAGTAGGAACTGGCCTTATGTCACTACCAGAACTGACATTAATTCAGCAAAACTATCAGTCTGTCCATATGACAGGTTCCAGGACTAATATAACAGATGGTGCTGCAGAGTGCAATTGAAACTGTGACACTCTATACTCGGGGGAGTGCTTTGTAACCCCCATATTCATCATTTGTATATGATGGTGATATTTCATATAAAGCATGCCAGGTAAGGTATCATCGGAAAGGTTATGATGTGTTGAAATCCACTGTTCTAAATATGTATATCATTAGTGCATATGAAGTTATGAGGTTGTGTTGTATGGTTGTCACTAAAATATGCTATGAGTTGGGGAATTGCCCAGATATTAGCTCCCCAAAGACAACAAGTGAGTAAACAATGCCCAGGCAGATATTGGACAACCATCAACAGCCGTTGTCCAGCAAGGGAGTTACAATTCAATGACTTCCTTGTAACGCACAAGTCCACAACAGGGAAACTGCTCAACTTTGCCTCAGCAATGCCTACCAGACAAGCCTAGACTTGTGTTATCCAAGCACATGGGCTGAGGATATAAAATGGGGGACAGAGGCCACATGGTTTGTCCTGTCTCTTTTCCCACCTACGCCAAAGGCAATGAGAATGCTGGAGCTGAGGAGACTGGTCCCCAGGCTAACAGGGAGAGAGCCTGCAAATGAAAGACTGTACCCAACCTGCAGTATCCAGTGGGGAGAGAAAAACTGCTTAGTCCAGATATTAACTAGTCTAATAAGGTTGAGAATTTAGACTGTGTGATCTTTTATTTTCCTTTGGTAGCTACTCTTTTTGCCACTTACGGTCATTTAAAACTTAGCTTTTGTAATCAATAAACTTATTCAAATGTTTATCCTTAGCAGTGAGTTTGACTGAATTGCTTGGTAAATCTGCTTAGGTTACAAAGGCTGGTGTATTGATGAAGTGTGAACCAATTAATAAACTTGCTTTACTCAAGAAAGGGTCTTGAGCAGTGTGATCTTGAGCATGGTGTATTCCTGGGATACAAGGCTGGGTGCTGGAGAGATTTGGCTGGTGCCTTTCTCTGTGTGATTCATGAGTGGCTCTGGGAGCATTCATGCAATCTAGCTGGGTGTGGAGCTCCACATGGGGTTGTACTGAGTGGTAACAGCACCTGGAGGGGTTTGCTGCTTGTCACCAGTAAGGCATTGTGGGAGACAACCCCAGATCAGTGAGTTAAGGGGGCACAGTGGTCTCACAATGCCAGGTTGTACCCTGGGGATCCCATCACAGAGACATATTCCAAAGTTGTAGGGAGGACAAAGAGGAAAGAAATCTGGGAAGTCGCCTGCCATTTTCCATGAAGGAGTAATGTAGAAAGAGGTTCTTTGGGGCTCTATTTAAAACTGGCATTACCTGCTTTAACAGAACACTTGCATGCTTGTAATTGTGCAGCTGAGTTTCTGCTGAGAAAGGTAAAAAGCAGTAGAGACAACCAGATGAACCATTACATAGTAAAAAAATGAGATCAAATTATCAAGCACAGAATCCTAAATCGCTTGTTACCAGGTTTTTCTGTCCCTGCCAGGTTCTTACACTGGCCTGCTAGTCTAAGTCTCTTTAGCACTACAGATATACCCAGCTATAAAAAGAGTTAGTTGTTCAATAAAGAACATGACAGTCCCTGGAAAATGTAGAAGAGCTGGATGATGTCATTGTCTCAGCCATGAATGATGCTGAGGGATTATATCCTCCATTAAAAAGAACTGATGGATTTGTAATGAATGACTCTTCCAATCATGAGGGTATTTTAGATTCACCTAAGTACTGATTTTTTAAGATCAAAAGGTGGGAGTGCAGACAGCAAGACACCATCAAGCCTCTTCCTGCACAGACATCCAAACAAATATTTAATGATGCCTCATTTAAGAGTCAGGCATGATCAGATTACAGATGCTTATAACCATGTTTCAGAGAACTGCTAACAGTTAACCATAGTACAAGGGAAGCTTATGGATTGATTTGAGCAGCATGTGTGATTTATATACATGAGTCCTAAGTGATTATGAGCTACAAGGCTATTCACATACATTAAAAGATTCTAATGCCTTAGTCAGTTTTTCCCTGTGTAGTGTTTTATATGTTAGAAGAATACCATGTCTCAAGGGTATAACTAGGAAACCATGGACCTGTGATAAAAGCGCTGTGAAATGTAACCCCCTGGTGACTATAGTCAAATTACAAGAGGTTATTTTGCCAGTTGGCTGTTGTATTTTTGCTATATTTTTTAATTATATAGGGAACAAATGATAGGCAACTGTGAGTGACAAGGCTAACATTTTAAGAAAGAATTATTACTATTGTACAGTGCACAAAAGTGTGCAAAGTACCTTACAGTACCAATAAAGACATAGACCCTTCCCTGAAGAGCCTGTAATCAGAGGACAGAGCCAAATTTTTCTATTCCAGACCCCAACATGAAAGCATTGCTTTGCACCTTGAAATCCCACCCTGCCTTTTTTTAAAACAAATAAAAGTACTGTAGGGAATAACCATGCCCAGCCAAGGGACTAGAGAATTAATACTTCTTTTCCATCTCTAATTTCTGTGACGCTATCACATTACTTCACAAGTGTGATTTCATATTTCTGTATCTCACGTTCCACCAAAGAAATGACACCAGTTTTGTCAACTCCTGCAATTTTATCGGCAGGGAGGTCAGAGCGCAAAAAGGAGGTTGGGTGGCATGGGGCACAAGGCATCACAGGGGAGGTCAGGTGGTGCGGGACCTGGTGGAGTGGTTGCATGGCACAGGGTGCAGGAGGGAGATCAGGTCACGTGTAGTGCAGGGAGGATGTTGGACAGCACAGGGCTTGGCAGGGAGATCAGGTTTTGTCGGGTGCAACAAAGAGGTCAAGGGGTGCAGGCAAGTAAGGTTTTGTAGAGTGCGGCGGAGAGGTCAGGCAGCACAGAACATGGCAAGGAGGTTGGACAGGGAAGTTGGGGGGGTGGGATGTGGCGGGGAGGTTGGGTAGCATGGGGCCCAGGGTGTGGCGGGGAAGACAGGTTGTACAGAGTACGGCAGAGAGGTCAGGTGGCATGGTCACAGCTGGGAGGTCATGCGGGGCATGGTGGAGTGGAGCAGGCTGCGGGTGGGCAGTTGGTCAGGATGCAACAGGATGGTCAGGTGGTACAGGGTGCATCTGGGTGGGGCGCAGTGGGGAGGTTGTGCAGGGCCACGATGCGGCTCAGAGGTCAGTGGATTGCAGGATGCGTCAGGGAGGTGATGCAGGATGCAATGGTCAGGACGCAGTGGAGTAGTCGCTGATGCAAAGCGCAATGGGGAGGTTGGGAGGGGCAGAGAGGTTGGCTTGTGTGTGGTGGGGCAGTCAATGGCACAAGGCATAACAGGGATTTCAGGATGCAGCAGGGATGTCGGGTTGTATGGGGTGCGGTGGGTAGGTTGGGCGCAGCAAGGTGGTTGGGTTGCATGGGGAGGGGAGGCTGGGTGGGGCAGGATGGGATATAAGGGGGAGGCTGGGTTATGTGGGGTGTGGAGGGGAGGTTGGTGACACAACAGGCTGGTCATACAGGATGTGGTGAATTATTGGTAGCGCAGGACATGGCAGGGAGGTCATGTGGGGTGTGACAGGGCAGTCAGTGGCATGGGGTACAGTGGGAATGTTGGTAGCATGGGCGGTGAGTGATGCACGGCACGGTGGGGAGGTCGGTAGTGCAGGGCAGTGGATGGTGCGGGGCACGATGGGGAGGTTTGTAGAGTGGGGTGGTGGGTGGTGCGGAGGGGAGGTTGGTAGCGCAGGGAGGTGGGTGGTGCAGGGTGAAGTCAGGAGGTTGGTAGCACAGGACAGTGGCTGGTGTGAGGTGCGGTGAGGAGGTCGGTAGCGCGGGCCGGTGGGTGGCGCGGTGCATAGTGGGGAAGTTGAGAGTGTGGATTGGTGAGTGGTGCTGGGTGGTGGGGAGGTTGGTAGCATGGGGTGGTGGATGGTGCGGTGAGGACCAATGTGACCAATATCAGCACCAATGTGGACACAAGAACAAATGGGTATAAACTGGCCACCAGGAAGTTTAGACTTGAAATCAGATGAAGGTTTTTAACCATCAGAGGAGTGAAGTTTTGGAATAACCTTCCAAGGGAAGCAGTGGGGGCAAAAGATCTATCTGGTTTTAAGATTCTACTTGATAAGTTTATGGAGGAGATGGTATGATGGGATTTTGGTAAGTAATTGATCTTTAAATATTCATGGTAAATAGGCCAAATCCCCCGGTATGGGATATTAGATGGATGGGATCTGAGTTACCCAGGAAAGAATTTTCTGTAGTATGTGGCTGGTGAATCTTGCCCATATGCTCAGGGTTTAGCTGATTGCCATATTTGGGGTCAGGAAGGAATTTTCCTCCAGGGCAGATTGGAGAGGCCCTGGAGGTTTTTCGCCTTCCTCTGTAGCATGGGGCATGGTTGACTTGAGGGAGGCTTCTCTGCTCCTTGAAGTCTTTGAACCATGATTTAAGGACTTCAATAGCTCAGACATGGGTGAGGTTTTTCATAGGAGTGGGTGGGTGAGATTCTGTGGCCTGCGCTGTGCAGGAGGTCAGACTAGATGATCAGAATGGTCCCTTCTGACCTTAGTATCTATGAATCTATGAGGAGGTTGGTAGCGCAGGTGGTGGGTGGGATGGTGCGTAGCAGGGAAGTTGGCATCACTGGGTGATGGGTGGTGCGGGGCACAGCGGGGAGGTCAGTAGTGTGGGGCGGTTGGTAGCGCAGGGTGGTTGGAGGTGCGGAGGGGAGGTCGGTATTACGGGGTGGCGGGTGGTGCAGGGTGCGGTGAGGAGGTCGGTAGTGCAGGATGGTGGGTGGCACAGTGGGGAGGTTGGTAGTGAGGGCAGTGGGTGGAGTGGGGCGGTGGGTGGTGCAGGGTACTACCAACCTCCCAGCCGCGCCCTGCGCCACCCACCACCCCGTGCTACTGACCTCTCTCCTGTTTAGAGATAGAATAAAAAGCCATTTCATTTATGGCTTTTTAATGTCTTTTGAAGATTCTGCAGCTTGTACAAGTGCTTTAGTTGGAGTAGATGGCCTCTGCAGTATGTATAGGAGAGATTAGGGTTACACTTTTCTCTGAACAAAGCTTGTGTTCCACTATGTCTTCCAGAGAAGTTTGTAGCTCCATCAAATGCACAAGCAGTCATCTGTGTATGGTTCAATTTATAAGCATTTAACTCTTCTAAGATGTCACAGGTGCAGCCGATGTGTCTTCTATAACCTGAACATCTAGAATGCATCTACTGGCCTACTATGGTCATCAAGATAATATATGCAATGACTTAATACTTGATGCTTATTTGCATTGGTGCGTTCATCAGCCATGCATGCACATATTTTGAGTATGGTGGGAGAGTTCTTCACTTTTTCAACTGCTGAGTCTTTCACTGTTGCACTGCATGCTTCTAGAGCGTCAGCTGAGTTTTTTCAGAAAGATAGCGAGCATTTGCCAGTCTTGTTCGAAACCAGTGTCCAACTTCAGGGTTAACAAGTGACAATGCACTTAACGTTGGCCTCCAGTTTGTAGTATATGGTGTCTCTTGCTTAAATAGAAAGTATGATGCAACAGCCATGTTGGTTACATAAACCGAGTTGTGTCTCCAGCGTTCTTAACAGCCTCATTAAGTTCTTCTAAAATTGGCTTTGACAGTGACTGGCTTATAAGGCTTTCTGCATGTTGATCCAGTCCAGGGGCATGTTGTTTTTCAGCCTTTCCATATAAGTTGTCAGTATTGGCTTATCCAATCAGTCTGGCAAACCAAGCTCCTCCACTTTTACTATATAAATCCATGATGTGCCCACATCTTGAATACTGCGCGCAGTTCTGGTCACCCCATCTCAAAAAAGATATATTGGAATTGGACAAGGGACAGAGAAGGGCAACAAAAATGATTAGGGTTATGGAACAGATTCCATATGAGGAGAGATTAAAAAGACTGGAACTTTTCAGCTTGGAAAAGAGACTACTAAGAGGGATATGATAGAGGCTTATAAAATCTTGACTGGTGTGGAAAAAATGAATAAGGAAATGTTATTTACCCCTTCACTTAACACAAGAACCAGGGGTCACCCAATGAAATTAATAGGCAGCAAGTTTAAAACGAACAAAAGGAAGTATTTCTTCACACAATGTATAGTCACCCGTGGAACTTTTTGCCAGGGATGTTGTGAAGGCCAAAATTATAACAGAGTTCAAAAAATAACTAGATACATTCATGGAGGTTAGGTCCATCAATGGCTATTAGCCAGGATGGGCAGGGATGCAACACCATGCTCTGAGTGTCCCTAGCCTCTATTCATCAGAAGCTGGGAGTGGATGACAGGGGATGGATCACTCGACGATTTCCTGTTCTGTTCATTCCCTCTGAAGCACCTGTAATAGTCACTGTTGGAAGACAGGATACTGGGTTAGGTGGACCATTGGTCTGACCCAACATGGCCATTCTTACATAAAAAGTAATTATAATAAAAACCTTTAGTACAGAAACTCCCCAAGATAATGACCTCTTGAGATAGTGATGATGTGAGATAATGACCTTGGTAAATAATACATTTTAAAAATCTTGGCCTACTAGGAAATGTATATTTATATAAGTTTCCCAGTTACAAATCTAGCATTCTGGAGCGAAGTCACTAAAACATAGTCCAATGCTCTGGCCGCTGTTGTTTGTCGTGCCTCCGTTTACTCTACCGCTCCATTCCCAATGGCTCTGTACCATCACTTTCTGCTGCCACCTGTCACTGTGACCTCTGTGAGCTGGTGTCTCGAGGTTCCACCCAGCTCTCGGTGATTTCAGCTCTCAGTGGGGGAACCTCGCTGCTAGTGCAGGCTGGGCTGTCTCTTCCACAGAAACACTGTCCCACAGCAGGTCTAAGCACTTAGACCTGATTATCACCGATTTCAGCTCTCGTGGTCACTTAACAAACCAAAAGACCCTGTCTATGGAACCTAATCAGCTCTGTCTCTAAACAGGAGAGAGGGGCAGGTCAAATAATGCCTGTGACTCTTAGGCAGAGCCACGACCAAACAAAACACCTGTACCCCACCCTCTCTCTCTCTCTGCACTAGGATATGGCATCCAAACCTCCTGCGTAGGGAGTGCCATTCAGTTGAGGGTGACGAGTGCTTCATTTGTAATGAAAGAGGTGCCAGGCTTCAAGCAAGTTTGTTACTTTCATAACCGATGTGACAAGCCCAGAGGTCCCAGGACTATAAACTGCCATGCCTACAAGCCCTAGCACAAATTAAGCACTGAGGGAGACCCCCTCATTCAGGCAGGCTAAGCACAGTTCTGCTGCCCTTTACTCATACATTAAGGATAACACATTTCATGACCCACACATTTAATACTTAAGTGATTTATAACCAACACCAGCCAAAATTGATCACTTGGGCAGCACAGCTCCGTCTGCCGGATACCTTAGGCAGAGAAGGCGTCTTCCCGTAAATACAGTCTGGTCCTGAAACCTTTCCCCCGCCCCGGCTCATCACTAGCCATCAAGGGAGAGCTCATTCAGACCTTGCTTATAAATAATAATTTGAGATTAGTGGGTAGGCCAATATAGCGGAAACAAATGTGCTGCCATCGCCATAAATAACAGCTGTGGGAGGAGGCTAGTCTTTGTTCAGACTTTTCAAACCCATTGTGCTTTTTCAGGTACAAGTATTGTCTCATATACTGTGTATGCTTTTAAAGTGTGTATTAACGTTTCCATTAAAAAAAGAACAGGAGGACTTGGGGCACCTTAGAGACTAACCCCTTTATTGGAGCAGAAGCTTTCGTGAGCTACCGCTCACTTCATCCGATGCATCCGCTGAAGCGAGCTGTAGCTCACGAAAGCTTCTGCTCCAATAAATGGGTTAGTCTCTAAGGTGCCACAAGTCCTCCTGTTCTTTTTGCGGATCCAGACTAACGCGGCTGCTACTCTGGAATGTTTCCATTGCAATTCCAATTTCCAACCAACAACGGAATTGGCAGCATTGCATGTAACGGGAGGGGGGGGGGGGTTGGGGAAATCCCTGGACTGGAGGCTGCCTGGGGCGGGGACAGCGGCGGGAGGGGAGCTCAGCGCAGCGGAGCGTTGGGAGGGGGAGGTGGCGGGCAGCGGGAAGCGCGGCGGTCGGCACGCGGCCCCAGCGTGGGGAGGTGGCGATGCGACGGGAAGAGCGGCGGCGGCGGGGACGCCGGGGGAGGTGGCGGCGCTGCGCGAAGAGCGGCGGTGCCGACGCGGCGGGAGGTGGGTACCCGGCGGGAAGAGCCGCGCGCGGCGGCCGCCGCCGAGCGCTTCCTGGATGCCGCGGCCGGACAAAGCTGAGGCGGCGCCGCGGGCCGAGGCCGGCGCCAGGCCCCCTCCCCGCGGCGGGGCTCGCGCCGCTCGGCGGCCCGCTGTCTCCCCGCCCGGCCCATGAGGCCGCTGCGGCTCTGGCCGGGGCTGGGCTGCCGCTCGCTGCCGGGGGCGGCGGCTCCCCTAGAGCGCGGCCCGGGAGCCCGGCGGATGCCCGAGCGGGGAGCGGCTCCCGGCGGGAGGGCGGGGGCTGAGGGGCCCGATGCTGCGGCTGCCTGCGGGAGACGCCCGGCCCGAGGCCCGAGCACCCCAGGTGAGCGGCGGGAGGGGAGCCGCGGGTGGCGCCTCGCCCCGCCCCGCCCCGCGCCCGCCGGCCCTGCGGCCCCCATCCCGGCCCGGCGATCCGGGCCGGGTGCCGCCGCCGTCTCCGTCTCCCTGCTTGCGGCCTAGGAGGCCGGTCCGGCCGCCTGCCGGTGTCCGTTTGCTGGGCCTCGGGGCGGGGCGGGGCGGAAGCCCTGGCCGAGCGGGCGCGGCCACCCCGGGCAGCGGCGGAGAGAATCGAGGCATTGACAGTCCCCCGCGAAACTGGCTCTGTAGCTGGGCCCGGCTTTACCGCTTCAGAGCTAGACCTCGGCCCTGCCCGAGGTGTCCTGCACCTGCTGGTGCCGGCTGCTGGGCGAGCCTCCCCTGCGGGGGCTTTCCGCAGCCACGTGAGCTGCGGGGAGGGGGATGGAGGAGCAGGACCTCCCAGGATGGGAGCATCCCTGGGCAGACTTCCTCAGCAGCATCCGAGCAAGAGAAGAGCCCCGGTCCATGGAAGTCAGCGGGAAGTGGAAGCACGTGCATATGTTTGGTCAGGATCGGCACTTGAATCCCCAAACTGAAAACTTGGTCATGGGCGTGCGTGTGGATTTGAACTTTAAAATGACAAGGAAAACGGGTGTTAACCTACCTGGATTTGACATTTTGTTGGCTACTTCTGCAAAATGTTTTCCCTTCCAATTTTCTAAGCGAATTAAATGCTGGTGATAGGTGCTGGATTGAAAGTCTTGGGCTTGGTTTGTCAACATGAGTAGGTAAAATAGGCAGTGACAATCCAAATTGCTGCCCTCAATCCTGCCAAGTATGTGTCTGCTCTGTTTTGGAAGGGACCCCTAAATGGGATGAGAGAGTTTAGTTTTAGTGTCCATGTTTGAACTAGTCCTTGACTTCTGCTGAGACTGTCAACTAGTGTGTAGTGTGATGTGTACACATGTCCATTAAGTGTACTGGCTTGAATACCTATTAATTACTCAAAGAACAGCCATCCTATGGAAGTGAATTTGTCACTACTTTCCAGGGCCATAGTGGACCAAGGGCTTGTCTGCACTGGCACTTTACAGTGCTGCAACTTTCTCGCTCGGGTGTGAAAAAACACCTTCCTGAGCGCAGCAAGTTTCAGCGCTGTAAAGTGCCAGTGTAGATAGTGCTACAGTGCTGGGTGCCATGCCCCTCGTGGAGGTGGTTTTTTTGTGGTTTTTTTAGCATGGCTTATGTAGTCATGGCACAGCGACTACACAAGACATGTTAAAGTGCTGCCACTGTAGACTAGACCTTAGTGAGTTGAAGGTTCTGTACCTAGTTGAGAGACAAGTGGGTGAAGTAATATCATTTATTGGACCAGCTTCTGGTGGTGAAAGAGCCAAGCTTTCAAACTACACAGAGGTCTTCTTTAGGACCTGAGGAAGACCTCTGTAGCTCCAAAGCTTGTCACTTACACCAACGGTCCAATAAAAGATATTACCTCACCCAGCTTGTCTCTCGAATATCCTGGGACCAACACAGCTATAACAACAGTGCAAACAACTATTACCAGTTGAGTCATCTGTTCCACCCAAGAAAGATTTAGTTTGATTCTGCCTTTAAAAAATGAGTTTAAATCCATAAACCATAAAAATCAAAATGCCTGTGTGCTGTTATTCAACTTCTAATATAAACAATCCAGCTACTGACAGTATAGAAGGAATTAATACAGTTATTTGTAATTATGGTGACAGTCTTGTAAAGATATATTTACAGAATCTAGATCACAGTAAAGTGTTTTGATACTTGAGAGGTCTTTTCTAGCTTGTGGTTTATTTAAAAAATGAAATGAAATTAAATAGTTTCCCTCAAAAGGCAAATCTGACAGATCCTAAAAATGGAGACATAAAGCAGATCTCCTTTCTTTTGTACTATAGGGACTGGATATTTCAGCATAAGAGTATGTACAATTACTTTTCATTCAGCAACATTGTTCAATACTTGGGCAGTAGGAAATGAGCTGAGATCTCATTTTTGTCCATTAGTGTTGATTTTTGTTTTATTTTATCTAATTTGATCAACATTAGATATGTTATCTACAAAAATTATGTGTGCCATTTGATAATGGGGGAAAACTATATTGTCTGCTTAGATTAGTGAGGTGGACATTTTGATTAGTGGACATATGTTGTATACAAATCTTATTTTTCTAGGACTGAACAAACTTAAGAATGATATTCTTTTTGTTTGTTTGTTTTTGTAGGATGAATGAAATGAACCTGAGTTCGGTAGGGATGGACCAGCTGACCTCATCCTCTGTAAGCAATGCCCTGCCTGTCTCAGGAAGTCACTTGGGACTGACTGCATCACCCACTCACAATGCCATACCTGCACCAGGTAACTTGGAGAGTTGCAAGAAGGGCTGATACTTGTCACTTGCTATGGATTTGCATTTTGCATAGCAGTTGAAAACCAAAGTAGCATAAGTATGAAGTGCTCACGGCTGGATAGAGGCATCTGGGTTTGTCCTCTGAAGGCTGGAGTCCTCGGGGTGAAATGAGCAGATCTGACATTTGATCTCGTGGTTGTAAACCACACTGTGGGATGAAGAGACACCTGAAAGTTGTTGCTTGTGTAGACAAGGCAAAAGCAGTGCTTTCTGTGGCAAGAATGGATATGTCCCACACAGTTCCTGCCAAAGTTCCTTTTTGTTTTAATAGGGTATTAATGAGCTACCTCTCGCTCTCTCTCCCTCTCTCTCTCCCCCCCCCCCTCCTTTTGTGCTGCATTCATCATTGTGGTGTTTGAGTCCCTCGAAATATGAGCTGCTGCTGAGAAATCTGCCCCAGACTATGTAAAAGCCACGCTCAGATTATATTAAATGATAAAACACACCTCTTTTCCTGACAGGGTTTTCAGGAAGTTGCACAGAAGTGCCCATTACAAGTGAAAACATAAAATAGAGAATGAGACAGTATATAAAAATGCAGCCATAGGGCAGGAGGTCCAGCTAGACCTTAGCAGAATCCCAGATTCTAGAAGGGGTGATGTTTCTTCTGGAGATGTTTCACCTGCCTCAGCCACTTGGGAAATGGAGCATGACTTTCCAGGGTAGAACCAGCCCCTGGGAGCAGCAGCAAGGCAAGGTGGGCCCAGCTAGGACTCCATGCCCTCAGTGCCTGCAAAGTCCCTTGACCCCAGCAGTGTCAGTGGACTGCTTTTTACAACTTGAACCCTGGACAGTTTCTGTCTTCTGATCAGTTGTTTGCCCCAACATCCTCACAGTCCTTCCAGTGTCAGTCTTATCTCCCATGCCTTCCATAGTCCTGTACATCCTTCTTTCTCTCTTCTCCCCTTCCGTCTTTTTTATCTTCTCCTTTTGCTGTTTATTCCATTCATTCGCCCCCTTTGCCCCATCCCAGCCCCATAATAAAATTAATAAACAAAGTTCTGTACTAAAGAAAATGATACACAATTTAAAGAAACTTGAAATGACATTTTCTTAATTAACCAAAAACTTCAAAAAATGTTAAACAAAAAAGCTCTAACTGCTAACAATAAATACAGCCATAATACTTGCACGTACTTGTATCTTAATAAATCAGTAAAAATTATATGTTGGGAGTTCACCCAGAATAAAAATCTGCAGTTACAGGGAAAAGGCAGATGTAGAACATGCTTTAGGAAATACTGGGTTCTGTTTATCCCTCAGATTGCTCCTGGCTACATTATAAATATGCACATGAAAGCTGAGACCTTTCATTATACTAACTAGGGGAAACCCCTATAGTAGATAACATGTAAATTCACGTAGCTTAGTGCAGTGTGTGTGGTTTTGGCTGCATAACTCACAGATTCCAAGGACAGAAGGGACCATTGTGATAATCTAGTTTGGCCTAACTCAGGTGATAGAACTTCCCCCAAAATAAGTCGTAGCGCATATCTTTTAGAAAAATATCCAATCTTGATTTTAAAATTGCCAGTAATGTCACCATTATCCTTGGAAAATTGGTCCAATGGTTAATTATCCTCACTTTTTAAAAATGTATGACTTATTTCCATTCTGAATGTGTCTTGCTTCAGCTTCCAGCCATTGGATCGGGTTATACCTTTGTCAGCTAGATTGAAGAGCCCATTATGAAATATTTGTTCCCCAATTAACGGTAATGGGAATTTTGACTATATTCCTACACTGCACTAAACCTGTAAGACTTTAGTAAACATTTGTCTTGGTTACATGTTCATTAAACTTACATACTTCCACTGAATTTTAATGGGCATTTTCTTCTTGCAGGCTTGCCTGTTGCAATTCCAAACTTGGGCCCCTCCTTGAGTTCCTTGCCCTCTGCCCTATCTCTGATGCTCCCAATGGGTATTGGGGATCGAGGAGTGATGTGTGGTATACCAGAGAGAAACTACACCCTACCTCCACCACCTTATCCTCACCTGGAGAGCAGCTACTTCAGACACATTCTACCTGGTAAGTAGTATAGCTCTGAAGATTGAAGTTGAGATAGGTGCTGTTACAGAACACCTGAAGAGCTCCGTAGCTTTTTTTTCCCCTTCTGTGCATACTTAAGACTATGAAACAATACTCTGCATGGCATTCCTTATGACAAATTCCCTGGATTCTTCCTCAAGTCTAATATATCTATTCTACATCTATATAAAGTGCAGAAAATTACCATATCATTTAATGCAATGCCCTTCCATTGGAGAGGTGGTGGGGTTCTGGAGGTTGCCTGGGCCGTTTTCTCCCCTATTTTTGCAGGGGCTGTGGGGAGGGCATGGGGTAAGGAGCCGCTGCCCCTTTCCCGAAAGCTGTGGCCCACCTCCTTCCCCTTAACAGAGTGCTGAAGGGCTGTGCTCCCTCTGTTTTGCTGAGGCTTCCCAGCTTTTCACAGGCCTCAGCATGGTGACCATATACAGCATGAAGAAAAGGAGGACTTGTGGCACCTTAGAGACTAACAAATTTATCTGAGCATAAGCTTTCGTGAGCTACAGCTCACTTCATCAGATGCAAGAAGTGAGCTGTAGCTCACAAAAGTTTATACTCAAATAAATTCGTTAGTCTCTAAGGTGCCACAAGTCCTCCTTTTCTTTTTGCGAATACAGACTAACACGGTTGCTACTCTGAAACCTGTCAATATACAGCATGGTGACCCTAAACAGCCAGCACAGGTGCTGGCCTCCTGTCCCTACAGTGCACCATTGGCCTCTCTCCAGAGACTATATGCGAGGGTGCCGGGTGGCTGGTGCTGATGGGCAGGTGCACTAGGATTCAGGTCCTTGTATCGGGCTGTCAGTCCCTAGCACAAAAAGGTTTAGGATTGTTGAAGAAGTGGTGACTTAGCCCTTAGGGAAAAGAGCAAATGCCTTCATGTTACTCTTGAATGATGCTCTCCCAGCTGATCCAGGAGTTGAATTGATGGGTTCTGGAGGAAGACCTGTAGCCAGACATATTGGCTGATACAGATGATTGAAACAAGTGTATAAAATATATATATTAAATGGGTAAATCCTGAAGGAGTTCCTCCAGTTTCTTTAATCCTAACAGAAGGATATGGGCATCATCACATAATATGAAATGTTCAGTTCCACTAGCAGTCTTTTGAAGACTTCGTTGAGATGTTCTTTTTATAAGAAAGCAAAGCATACTTATACCCAAACTGCCATGTAAACTCTTCCAGACTCCTTGTACTATGAAGTCTGGGTCAGATGTTGCCAGAGTCTCAGCAATCTTGAGTTTATCAGATTAATAGAGCATTTGCTTTGGTGGGTGGAAACTTGCAGAGGTGATTCATCATAATTTTACAAATTTAAACTGCACCTATATTGCCACTAGGAAAGGTTTATGGTGGTCGCATATTTCTTTGTGATTGGGATGTTTCAGAATTGCCAAGAGTTTGTATTTGTAAGACTTACCTGAGTCTTGTCTTAACTTAATTGAAAATAAATGGGAATGTTTAAAGGAAACTGCAGTTAGACTCATAAGGAGACCTTAATAAAGTGTGATGAAATGCATTGCAGTTGTGGATTGTTTATTACTGTTTGAAAATTGATATTGTAAACTCACCTTCTCTTCTTTTTTTCCTTTTCTCCACCTCTTCCATTTCATCAGGTATTTTATCTTATTTAGCAGACAGACCTCCACCTCAGTACATCCACCCCAACACTATAAATGTCGATAGCAATCCAGCTTTATCTGTCTCCAATAATCCTTCAGCCCTAGATCCCTTCCAGCCCAGTGGAACTGTGGGACTGGAACCAGGGATTGTTTCCATGGACTCTCGTGCAGTGAACACACACGGTGCTCAAAACCTGCATCCTAGTGACAGCCATGAGGTAGCACTGGATACCACAATCGCTATGGAGAGTGTTTCGAGGGTAACCAGTCCAATATCTACTGATGGGATGACTGAGGAGCTTACGATGGATGATGTAGCTGGGGATCATTCACAAATCCCAAATGGCTCCCGGAATCATGCACCATTAGCTGTAGACACGGTAGACAGTAACTTGGCTTCAGATGCAGTGGGTCATAGTGGTGTCATACCCATTCATGGTAACACTTTGGAGATTCCTGTTGTCATGGAGCCTGACCACATTGCAGGCCGGGTAAGCGGTATATCGGACAGCACATTAAATGACTCCATACATACCGTGGCCATGAGCACCAACTCTGTGAGCGTGGCGCTCTCTACCTCACACAACCTAACTTCCCTGGAATCTGTCTCCTTGCATGAAGTGGGCCTCAGTCTCGAGCCTGTGGCTGTGTCTTCCATAAACCAGGAAGTAGCCATGGGTCCAGGCCATGTGGATGTGACTTCAGACAGTCTTGCCTTTGTACCATCATCTCTGCAAATGGAAGACTCCAATTCAAACAAGGAGAATATGGCTACTTTGTTTACCATATGTGAGTGTGCCAGTGTGCTTGCTTCTACCTCTGGGTAGCATTTATCATGTAACTGTTATAAGGGGTGCGAATATCAAGACTATTGCAGCGAGCCTCATAGACGTCTTTTAGTGGGGGTGGGGAATCTGTTAAGACCATTAAACAAACCCAAAAAAGCTGGAAAATTTGCAGCTGAGGATGATTAAACCTCCAACAACTAGGTATAATGGGTCACCATTTTAACATCATTCTGTTGTATCTGTCTTCTCACTTTGCCTGGAGGTTGGAATCTTAATCATTACTCTGTGAACTTTTTGGCTTTCTTGGATTTCTTGACCTTTAATGTTCTTTAAGAGAGAAATTTATTGCATGAATTTTTTAATTTGACAAGTTTTAATTACATCATGTATATATCCATGATTATAACATAGAATGACTTTTGTAAAGAGCCATGAGAAACGAGGCACTCAACAGAAAATCCAGAAAGGAGGGGAAGGGACATTCTTCTAACTTTTCTTCTAAAAGTGAGAAGAATGTCCCTTCCTCTCCTTTCTGGATTTTCTATAAAAGGGTTTTTGTGTTTTGAGGCTAACTGATCTTTCAAGAGGAGGAGTTCAGGACTTGCTCTAGAGTCTGTCATCCCTCCTGAACTGCCTGAAGGGTAGTGCTTGAGATTATCACAAAGTTCATTTCCTGTGGTGGAGATCTGTGTCTGTCTAGTACTTCCACCACCTGTCTGTCTGGCTTGCTGCCACTTAACTGTGAAGCTGAATTTTAATATGAAGGCCTTTAAATTTCAATATCATGGTCATTATATGGTTTTCATCTTTCTCTGTCCTACTACACCCCATCAGAATCTCCTATCGACTAGTCAAGCATTTGAAGAAGAAACACATTGAGTTTAAAAATCTCCACATTTTGCATGATTTTATGTGCATGTAGAGATTTTTTTTAATCTGATCTCTCTGATATCAAATGATCGTAAGGACTTGACAAAGCATAAATTGATGGCATTGCTGAATGCTACTTTTGTATGTCTGCTCAAAAAAAGTATGGTCTTATTTCGGGCTAGCTAACGTGGGTTTGAAACAGTGGTGTAGACACAGCAACTGTTTTTAATGGGGGTTAGCAGCTTGGTATGGCTTTAACTTGAGCTGCTAACCTCAGTTAAATGCAGAGTTGCTGTGTCTAAACTGCTGTTTCAACCCCAATTAGGTAATATAGGTTAGCTAACCCAGATTAAGAGCACACCTTTTTTTGGCAGTGTAGACATATCTTATGTTTTGTTGTAAAGAATAACTTTTCAGCTGAAAGCTTTCATTTTGGCTTTTCATTTTACTTCTTAATAAAATGAGTGGTGTGGCCAGATACATGAAAGTAAGGAGGGAAGAGATTTTTTTCCAGTTACTTCAAGCATGATTTCTTTTCAGTGGTTACTGTGGGAGATTGGTGCCTCTTTTCAGTGCCTCCATTTTACAAATAGGGAAAATAGAAAGCACACACCAAGGCTAATAACTACTCACATATCTTGAGGCTAAAATTATTGTATGTAAAATACTTTGAGATTCTCTAGATAGGAGTACTAATGTTCAGATAAAGTATGGGCAACGAATTTTCTCATCCATTCCACTACAAGATGCAGATGTCCAGTTTTTTTTTTTTTTTTTTTTAAAGTTAATGATGCCATTCTAAGTGTCGTATTTTCATTCATTTCCACACTCTTTCAGTTGTTGAACTAGGGGCTATTTCACGTTATCAACCCGTTACTGCAATTTCTCTAAACATGAGTGTCATCCTTATGCATTCTGATGTCAGCCCTACACACTCATCCATCCAGCCATGGATGTGGATGTGATCATATAGTCATTCAATATGTATTTCATATAGGGTCACATTATGATACCATTATTCATTTTGGGGGCAGACCATCAGCTGGTATAAATTGTCATAGCTCTGTTGACTTTATGGGAGCTGTGACTGGTTATACCAGCTGATCACCTGCCACACTGAATATACCTAATACCACAATTAGTCCTACTGGAGTTGGTGAGACCACTTGGGGAGGTACTACTCACTCTGAGTAAGGGTATTGCAATTTGACCCATAACGCATTAATTCCAGAATGCACACACAAATCTGCCATTGTTTAATTTTTATGTAGCATCTTTCCAGGTGAAGAGATGAGGTATTATGGAGGGGTGAGGATTGTCAACTCTGTTCATAATGAAATAGAGCAGCAAACTCTTTATTTGACAGTCAGTCATAGTGTAAAATGACTCCCGATTGTATTTAAAGTGGATGGAAATAATTTTCAATAGTGTTCTATAGAGATTTATGTTTAGTGACAGCTATTGTAAATTACTCCACTGAATGCTTTTGGGAACAAATTTCCATTCCTTTCACTGGCATTCCATAAATTCAATTTTAGTGATAGACTTCACACAGTATAAATATATACGAATAAGTTCCTCTACAGGGGTTTCAGTTTCTGCTAGAGTGAAGGTATTTGTGTGGAAAGATCAGAGACAGGACACTTGAAAAAAAAAAAAAAAAACCCTCTAAGACGGTGGTGAAATGGAAGAATCCTGAAGTCTTAGCCTCCCTTCACTAAAAAAATTCTACACACATGAGCAGTCTACATGTTACTTGTCAGATGTGCTGAATATGCAAGTCAGAAAGATGGCTAACTGCCAGTATTTTTTAACTGCCAGTAAATCTTACTCCACCTGTGATTTCAAATGAAGCTGTTTTTTCTACCACTTGGACCAGTACCAGTAAAAAGGATGCTGCAATAAGAACTTTGCTCCAGTTTTGTTGCTGATGCATAAGGAAGAATAGGCTTCCTTTTTCATATACTGGATATGCAGGGATAAGGTTAGAAAAACTTGTTAAAGTCAGTAAAGTAGGCAGAGGCATCACAAAGCACATCTGTGTGGAGTAAGAAGGGGCCATTTTTATGTAGTAGCTCTTCTGACTAAAACAACATATTAATCTTAATGAGGTTAAAATCCAATGAAGCTGATGAGTTACCAGTCAGAAGAAGCCTATAGTCTGATACTGGTAGGATTTCTCCATTCCCAGCTCTGTCATAGATTTCTTATGTGACTTTGGACAAGGCTCTAATTTCTCTTGCTTCCATTCACCACCTATAAAAGGGGTATAATAGTACTTCCTCCCACCCTATGTCTGTCTTGTCTAATTGGATTGTAAGCTCTTTGGCAGGGACTGTCTCTTACTGTGTGTTTCTAGAGGACTGATCACAGTGCGGCCTTGTGTCATTTGGGCCTTCTAGGTGTTACCGTAATACAAATAATAAATAATACCTCACTGAACTGTGTTGTCCTTTTTCTATGCCCACAGGGTGCACGCTCTGTGACAAGGCCTACCCATCAGACTGCCCAGATCATGGGCCAGTAACCTTCATTCCTGACACCCCAATAGAGAGCCGAGCCAGACTTTCTCTCCCAAAACAGCTTGTTCTCCAGCAGTCTATCATGGCACCTGAAGTAGGTAAGGAAGATCTATTTATCATATATCTCTACACAGCAGTAAAACAAACCCCAGTGATATTAACATAGTTATGGAACACAATTGGAAAGGGTCTACACATTAAGAAGGTGACTCCAGAGGTGTTCCCCTCAGACAGTCACCATGATCACTTACAGTGCGCAAAGTCTTGGTCTGCGGCCATGTTTTTGGGCTTTGCCTAGTCTAGGGTTTTAGGGTGGCTTATTAAATGTGTTAGCTAATACTGGATAGTTTTGTGTAGACAAGGCAATGTGTATTTCATGATGTGCTAGACTGGTCGGATTGAAGGCTGGAGCAAAATCTAAGCTTCAATTCACCCTGTTTAGCACATGTTAAAATATATACTGCCTTGTCTGCACTAAACTTTTCGGACGTGTTTGCTAATGTGTTGTAACATACTTCTAATGTCTAGTCTAGCCAAAATGTTAGCGCAGGAAATTTATTTGTTTCTCTTTAGTAACTATTCAGCAATAAGTAGGTCCTGCAGTATTCCTGTCTAGGCAAAATATATTCTGTTTTCAATGCTGGAAATGTTGCACAGCCACAATAAGTAAAGTATACATGTAAAACATAACTTTAGACTTGCATATTTCATTCAAGGAAGTATTTAGTCTCTTTTGGAAGAGATTGTTGATGTGTGGAAGAGTAAGGAGCCAGCATTTCTGAAAGAAGGCTCCATTCAGATCGAACAAGATCCAGGTGGTGTAAATCTCCATAGCTCCACTGAAGTCAAAGAAACTAGACGGACTTAAACCAGTTGAAGAACTGACATGTTCTCTCTTGACATGGTCAGTATTACCAATCCTTCCCTACCTTGAGTCTTCTTTTTTGAGGAAGATTATCAAAGAGATTGTGATGAGGCAGCTCTAGCAATAATGAGTCCTAACTTTGCTAACACCAATCAGTTTGGTTTTAGACCTGAATATGGTATAGAGGTTGTACTAATTGTGTTGGAAGATTATCTCCTGGCAATGGATGAAGTTCAGGTTTCCAATATGATGCCACTGTGCTAGACCTACTAGCAGCTTTAGTACAGTTGATGTGCCAGCAGACCCTAGCTGGGTTGATTGACTTGCTTTTGAGTCTGTGCAATCCATTTTTATTTTTGGGGAAGCCAACTGGGGCGTGGGGGGAGATAGTATTGGATGATTGCTCATCTGCTTTAAAAATTCTCTTTTAATGGGTTTTATTAAGTCATACTTCCTGTTTATTAGATAGTTAAGGGGGTCAGTGAAGCAGACTGGCTCTGTTACCTTCAGTATGTAGATTACATCCAGATTCAGGACTCCATGTCATCAAATCCAGACGCTGCTGTTAAGTAACTTACCCAGTTTCTGGCTGAAATTGGAGCTTGACAAGAGCAAGCTGCTTGAGGCTTAACTTAGATAAGATAGAGATACCAATTGTAGTTTGGGGGAAACAATCAGAAGAAACAGCGGAGTTGATATCTGACCACTATTCATCAGTTAGGGCTGGTCTACACTGGGAATTTATATCGGCATAGCTATGTCTCAGAGGCGTGAAAAATCCATACCCCCGAGAGACATAGCTATGCCGACCTAACTTCTCGTGTAGACAGCGCAAGGTCAACATAGCTACCGCCTCTTGGGGAAGTGGATTACCTGTGCTCATGAGAGAACCGCTCCTGTTGGTAAAAAGAAAAGGAGTACTTGTGGCACCTTAGAGACTAACAAATTTATTAGAGCATAAGCTTTCGTGAGCTACAGCTCACTTCATCGGATGCATTTGGTGGAAAAAACAGAGGAGAGATTTATATACACACACACGGAGAACATGAAACAATGGGTTTATCATACACACTGTAAGGAGAGTGATCACTTAAGATAAGCCATCACCAGCAGCAGGGGGGGGGAAAGGAGGAAAACCTTTTGTGGTGACAAGCAAGGTAGGTTAATTCCAGCAGTTAACAAGAATATCAGAGGAACAGTGGGGGGTGGGGTGGGAGCCTCCTTTCCCCCCCACCCTGCTGCTGGTGATGGCTTATCTTAAGTGATCACTCTCCTTACAGTGTGTATGATAAACCCATTGTTTCATGTTCTCCGTGTGTGTGTGTGTATATAAATCTCTCCTCTGTTTTTTTCCACCAAATGCATCCAATGAAGTGAGCTGTAGCTCACGAAAGCTTATGCTCTAATAAATTTGTTAGTCTCTAAGGTGCCACAAGTACTCCTTTTCTTTTTGCGAATACAGACTAACACGGCTGCTACTCTGTCTCCTGTTGGTGTAGGTAGTGTCTACAAACAAGTGCTAGAGACACAGCTGCAGTGGTTTAGTGTGGACATACCTTTAGGTTTGCAGTCTGGGGGTCTTGCTGAATCCCTAGTTGCTTCTGGATGTTCTGGTAGTAGAATTGCTTAAGTGCCGCCTTTTCCATCTGCACTTGGCATATTGGTTGTGACCTTCCCTTTAGATGTGGACCTCGTTATTATAATCCATGTTTTTGTCACTTTAAGATTGGATTATTGCACTGCACTCTCCAAGGGTCTGAAGACTAGTTGGAAACTTCAGCTAGAGAAGCTGGTTTGCTTAGTGATGCTTCTTGTTGGGAACAGATTACCCTTGTGCTCTGTGAGCTTTCCGCTTTGTTCCTGGAAGCTATCAAATATATTGGTGTGGGGCTATTAATATAAATGTTTAATAATAATAATCTGGATACAGGAATTTCTCTGCTCATCACAGAAATATATTTGCCTCTGATGAGAAATGCAGAAGCTACTTAACAGTGCCCAGCAACAATTCTGGCAATTCGTGGGGATTAGGTAGTCTAAATTCATGGGAATTAGGTAGGTACTGAAATGATAATTTTCTAGTTCTGCAGAAAATGCCATAAAATCTTTAATGGGCATAAATGGTCAGGACCTTAGTTTTACAGCTCATCTGAAAGTAAATGACTTGTTTTAGAAAACAAAAAATAAATATTGTAATTAGAACAAAATGGCTCCCAGGGACATTATATGATGGTGGCAGCGGCATTTGTTTCTATAATAATTGTATCCCATTTTTGGAAAACAAGGTTTTATGGTCTGATGCCCAGGTATAACCCTCAGAACATTATCTCACAAACATTGCATCTTTTAGTTGTTTGACTTGTTGTTTAAATAATTGATTCTGCAGTCAGTGCCTTTCTGCTGATAGGTGTGTGGACTCGGGAGACCATTCCTGTGAGGACTTGCTTTGGACCTCTGATTGGGCAACAGAGTCACTCTTTGGAAGTAGCAGATTGGACAGACAAGACAACCAATCACATTTGGAAGGTCAGCGTATGTCAAGTCTCCCTAAATCTTATGTCAGTGTCAAAACTGCCAGTGTGGTAGTTTTAACTGTGACTTGAATGCTCTCTTCTCTTTAACCTATCCCCAAATCAAGGCTGTTTTTGTGGGGGGTATATGTATATCAGGGGTCAGCAACCTATGGCATGCATGCCAAAAGTGGCACGCAAGATGATTTTGAGTGGCACTCACACTGCCTGGGTTCCGGCCACCAGTCCTGGGGGCTCTGCTGCCATCCTGGGGTCCCAGATGCTGATCCCGTCTGCCAGCCCCGCTCAGCCCGCTGCGGGTCCCGGCCACCAGTCCTGGGGGCTCTGTTGCCATCCTGGGGTCCCGGCCGCTGGCCCGGGGCTCTGCAACCGCCCCCAGCTGTGGCCCACTGGCCCCAGCCTGGGGCAATGAGGTGTGCAGTTAAGCAGGAGGGGGTGCAGCTCAGCACTCCTACCTTAAAAATTGTTCCAGCGCCAGTCTACTGGAATATTTTTAAGTCCTGATTTGCTGCTTACATCACTATCATGTCACATGGAACAGCGCATTGCTTTTGACATTGTACGTGCCATCTGTCACGATTTTTTTTTTCCCACTGTAAGTTGAGGGCTACATGTGACAAAATGTCAGCTCCTAAGAAAGCAAAGTTAGATGTCCATTCATTCAGCCTTCTTGGACAGACACATTGGGCTTATTCAAAAGAAGGACCATGCTGTATGTGCTTTCTGTTTGTCGCACATCAAGTGTTCAACAACATTTTCAAATGAAGCACGAGAGAACCTTTCTTGATGAAGCAGACAAGACTCAATGGATCAAAAAGGCGGTAGCAGGATATGAAAAGCAAAGCAGTGTTTTTAAATGCTTAAGTGTAAGTTAAAATCAAGCCACA
This sequence comes from Dermochelys coriacea, assembly GCF_009764565.3. Taxonomy (NCBI): domain Eukaryota; kingdom Metazoa; phylum Chordata; order Testudines; family Dermochelyidae; genus Dermochelys; species Dermochelys coriacea. The sequence continues at coordinate 255,212,815 of NC_050068.2, read as the reverse complement.
GAAGGAAGTTACAAGATTGCACAGTGCATTGCAAAAAACAGAAAGCCGTTTACAGATGGGGAATATATAAAAGAAGTTTTCCTCAGCAGTTGAGAGGTTTTGTTCAATGATTTGCCAAATAAAGATGTGTATCCAGAATAAAAGAACTGCCTGTCTCTGCCAGAAAAGTTGAGAGATGCGTAAGCAAAATGGCAGAAAACATTAACGAAAAGCAGACAACTGCATTAAAAGACACAGCAGTGTTTAGCGTTGCAGTTGATAAGAGCGTGGATATAAACAATGTTCCATGTTTGGTGGTAGATATTGGTGCAAGATATTGTGCTTCCGATGAAATCCAAGAGGAACTTTGTTGCCTAAAACCCCTGCATGGCGCAACAAAGGGGGCAGATATAGTGGAAACTTTTGTAAACCATTTTGAAGAATGAGGACATTCTTCAGACATTGACATCAGAAAAATATTTTGTGTGACAACAGATGGTGCTCTTCCCATGGTTGGAAAACAGAAGGGATTTCTAAAGTTACTTGAAGATCAAATTGGCCACCCAACAGTCAAATTTCACTGTATCATCCATCAAGAAATACTGTGTGCTACAATTTCTAATTCAGAGCTTAATAATGTGATGAATACAGTGGTGCAAATTGTGAATGTCCTTGTTACTCGATCTGCTTTGACTCTCAGACAGTTTCAAGAACTGCTAGAAGAGATGGACATTGCTTATAATGACATTCCACTTCAAAGCAACATTTGGTGGCTAAGTCGTGGCAAGATTTGTAAACCTTGTGTGCTTTGTAAACTGTTTTGATGCAATCAAGGCCTTTTTGTCAGAAAAAGGACAAAACTACCCCGAACTGGATGATGACAAATGGCTGTGTAAGCTCATGTTTCTAACTGACATCACCTCTCAGCTAAACAAACTCAACCTCCACCTCCAGGGTATAGGGCAAACGATTCTGGATCTTTATGAAACCTGGAAGGCATTTGTTGTATAACTACCAGTTTTTTCTTGGGATAGTCAAACTTAGACTTTTCACTACTTCCAACACATAAAAGAGCTATTGGCATGTTGCACTGTCAGTGTCGATGTGATTGGAATGTCCATGCAAGAACTGGAATCACAATTTTCTTACATTTCAAGAATTCCAGTGATTTGGCTCAATGCTTTCTTTTCTAATTAAATCTGAAAAGTTCAATGAAACCGACTTGGATTTGTCTGTATTTCAGTAGATGGGTGTTGAAGATTTCAAAATGCAGCTTATTCAGTTAAAAAGCTCAGAATTGTGGCATCAAAGTTTGGAGATCTGTGAAGTGCACTTAAAGCTACTGAGAGAGATCATGGGGCCTCTATTCTGACCTGCTGGACCTCACTGCCAGTGAAATTTAACTGTTTGAAGAAAATTGCTTTTGCAATGCTTTCAGCATTTGGATCCGCATACCTGTGTGAACAGGTATTTTCACACATTAAATCTGTCCTCTGTCCCTCTTGGAGCCGGTTAACAACTGATCACTCACAAGCCTGTGTGCAGCTTAAAGTATCCAAATACATGCCAGACATTAGAAAACTCAGCAGGAAAAGAGCACACTAAACTGATAAGATCTGCATTTTAATTTAATTTTAAATGAAGCTTCTTAAACATTTTAAAAACCTTATTTACTTTATATAAAACAATAGTTTAGTTATATATTATACAGAGAGACCTTCTAAAAACGTGAATGTATTACTGGCCCGTGAAACCTTAAATTACAGTGAATAAATTAAGACTTGGCACACAACTTCTGAAAGGTTGCTGACCCCTGATGTATATGATACCAGCTATGCAATATGGCCTTTGCCAGGCCACTAATGACAGCTGATATAACACAATGCACTGACAGTTAAACTTGTAACATAATGGAACATTCTCTAGTCTAGGGCTAAGTCCTGGAGTGGGCTACTTGTGATGACCAATATTCCACAGTGTTGCACACTGAGTTCTCATTTGTACTCCTGGAATCAGCACTGTTTTATTTGGTTACATTGCAGACTGTGTGGAGTCTCCACCAAAGCGATAGGTCATTTGCTGTAAGAAAGCACTTAAAGCCTTTAGTTTTCCTTTCCGGGCCATCCATAAGTGTCATCTAGGTTTCCTGATCTCTCAAGGTCAACTGATTCTGACACCCTTGACTTTTTAGCACCAGCTCTGTCACTCTTGACTTTCTAATACCATCAACTCTAGTGGCAGTGAAGTACTGAGGATCCAGCTGTGCAAGTCAAGGAGAAACGCATGCAGTGGGATTCTGTTCCTAGTTTAAATGGCTCAGAGGTCTGCAGATCTATCTAGAATGACCAAGTCTGATGCTGAAATCCTGGCACTACTGACACTGTAATCCCTGATTCTTTGGTGTCTACTGAGTCATCACTCCCAAATCTGGGTCTCTTGTCCCAGAAGTATGTTTTCCCTCCAGTGTCAGATACTTAGTCTTATCTAAATAGTACCCAGAGGTGATGCCTGCTGATGGTTTACCTGAAGGACCTAAAAGATAGTTGAATGAGGATATAGGTATTCCTTTTGTGGGAGTCCCTCTAGACAAAATCAGTAGAACTATTTCTGAAACCAGGTCAGGGTTCTTAGTAGGAGCTGCCATGAGCTTTCTTTGCTCTGAAACCCTAGCTGAGATGTCCTTGTGCCAACATACCCTCAGCACTGAAACCTTGGAAATCATTCCCAGGCTCAGACTGAGGTGGCTTCAGTACTTACTGAGTCTCATTCAGTGCTGCAATTCTGGGAATGAATACAATTGCTAATCCAGTGCTAATGTCCTGACTTTGAAACCATCCAAGGCCATTGGTACCCAAAGACAGCTAGGTTCCAAACCCCAGTGTCAGTGCTTTGTTCTGAAGACAGGCCACAAAAAGCTTTCCTGGACTCCACACCCCTATCATCTTCTGATGCTGGATTACTGGTTCTGCGTGCTTCTCCTGTTCAGTCAACTGCATAGTGACAGCTCTGAGCTTCCAAGGAGCAATGCTTTATTATTTAAAGGAAAAAAAAAAAAGTGGTACCCTCTTCAGGACCACGCTGCCTTTGCACCAGAAGTCTCAGTTCTGATTAGATTAAGCCATCTGGTGCCATGTCTTTGGAATCTATTCTTTTGCATTGCCAGGAAGACCTTGGATTTTCATCCTCAGTGTAAAGAAAAGGAGGACTTGTGGCACCTTAGAGACTAACAAATTTATTTGAGCATAAGCTTTCATGAGCTACAGCTCACTTCATCCGATGCATTCAGTGAGCTGTAAGCTCGCGAAAGCTTATGCTCAAATAAATGTGTTAGTCTCTAAGGTGCCACAAGTACTCCTTTTCTTTTTGCAAATACAGACTAACACGGCTGCTACTCTGAAACCTGTCATCCTCTGTGTGTAGCAGGCAATCTGTGTCAGGTACAGGTCCTTTGAAAGTGTCTTCATATTGTTTTAAATTTCCCTTCAGTCTCAGTGCCCAGTGGGAAAGCACTTAACGTGTAAAATTGGGATTCTCAGCTGACATTAAGAACAATTCCTTGGGATTGTTGATGTGTGTGCTATTCCTTGGCCAGTCAGCACATAGCAATTGCTACCAATAAGGTGACATTGGCATTATATTCTCTCTCCTTGTGGTATAGCCATATTATTCTAGTTCAACTCAACACAAATATCCATGGGATGCTTTCATTTAAGCAGCAAATTTAAAAAAATAAAAAGAGTGAGTGAGAGCGGGTGTGTGAACTGTTTCCTGATGTGTCGTGGACATCAGGTCATTGGTGCATTCATGTCTATATCTAGATTTTGGTACACAGACAGGCTCCTTACCAGTGGTACCTGGTGATACTTTTATCTAGACTTATGTCTATGACCGCCATCAAACTGACTGATTTACAACGGCACCACTCTTTCTTGACAGTACTCTCACCTGAGACACTTATGCCTCAGGTCATTTAAGGTGCAAAAGGCAAAGGTACCACATGCTTTTCAGGTCAGTGGCATAGCCAGGTTGAAAAAACAGGGAGAGCGGAGATAAAAAAGGCGCCACCCCTGGTACTTACGCGGCGCTCCGGGTCTTCAGCAGTACTCGCTCCTGTCTTCGGCACTGAAGGACAATGCCGTCGAAGACCTGAGCGAGTGAAGGACCCCACGCCGAAGTGCTGCTGAAGACCCGGAGTGCCGATGGGTGAGTACCAGGGGTGGAGCCTTTTTTTATCTCCGCTCCCCCTGACCTGCCGCCGAAGACCCAGAGCACCGGGTGAGTAAAAATTTTAAAGGTGCCAAGTAATTAAAAAGGTACCACTTCTGCTCGGTAGGGGAGCGGCCACTGACCCGTTCCCCGCCTAGCTATGCTACTGTTTCAGGTATTTCTGTTTTCATCTCCCTTACATCTACGGTAATATTTCCAGATGATGGACTGGAATGTTGTTGTTCTCCAGCCTTTTTGAGGTTTGTGGATTCTGTAGGTGGTGAAAACTCCAAATCACAGTTCTGAAGTTGAAAGCTATTTAATGAGGCTCTCTCCCTTTATATAGGCAGATTATTTGAACAGAGGTGGGTTTTTGTGTGTGTGTTTACAATGGCATAAATATCTTATGTAGATATCAGTCTGGCATTGTGTGTTATGTAAGGGGATTAAGTCCCAACTAGGTTTCTTTATTAACAAAGGGAACAACCATTGTCTCTCCAGTTCTGCTTAAGGAGCAAATAAGATCCAAAGTCATTGGCAAACTCCTCTTTTCTGGACTGGAATCAGGTATTCCTTTATGCATTTCCTGTAATTTTGTTTCAGAAGATTTGTCTTCAGGTCAGTCAAGATTGGTGTTGATGGCCTTAAGTTGGTCTTTGTGCTTTTGTCTTCAGACATCCTAGATCAGATGTTAGCAACTCTTTCCAGTTTATTGGATCTTTGTCTGCAGGTTGGGATAAAAGTATTCACCTGAGCCTGGATCCTCTCATGTCGACACCTGACTTCTGGATTGCCGAGATGCTTGATCATGGCATTCTTCAGAAGTCTAGCAACCCTATCAGAAAGCAAGAGCATTAGTTGAAACAACCCCCTCGCTTTTAATGCTATTACACTTTTTTTAAACATTTAAACATTTAAAAAGGGTGTTTCAGTTTTGTCTAGGCTGCACAGATTGAGATTTCAAGTTCCACTCTCCCAGGGCAGCAGTCCTCACTCACCTTGTAATAATGATGTTTCTAGAAGGGTTGCTTCATGTACCACTAATATTGCTTGAGATGATGGCTGCACCAAAGAAACTGGATTTCTTTTTATCAGTGCAGTTGTCTGGTGTTGTGAGTGCCATGGAGTAAGATGTTTTCACTGAGGGTATGTTTACACTACAAATAAAAACTTGCTGCTGGCCCATGCCAGCTGACTCAGGTTCCTGGGGCTCCTCCTGCAGGGCTGCTGTGTAGACTTGCATAAGAACGGCCAAACCGGGTCAGACCAAAGGTCCATCTAGCCCAAAATCCTGTCTTCCGACAGTGGCCAATGCCAGGTGCTTCAGAGGGAATGAACAGGTAATCATCAAGTGATCCATTCCCTGTCACCCATTCCCAGCTTCTGGCAAACGGAGGTTAGGGACACCATCTGTGCCCATCCTGGCTAATAGCCATTGATGGACCTATCCTCCATTAATTTATCTAGTTTTTTTTTTTTAACCCTGTTATAGTTTTGGCCTTCACAACATCCTCTGGAAAAGCGTTCCACAGGTTGACTGACTGTATGTTGGGTGAAGAAATACTTCCTTCTGTTTGTTTTAAACCTGCTGCCTATTAATTTCATTTGGTGACCCCTAGTTCTTGTTTGAGGAGGAGGAGGAGTAAATAACACTTTGTTCTTTACTTGCTCCACACCAGTCATGATTTCACAGAATCCTAGCACCCAGATTCCAGTCTGAGCCCAGAAGTCTACACTGTGATTAAACAGCCCCATAGCCTGAGCCAGCTGGCATGGGCCAGCCCTGGGTGTCTAACTGCAGTGTAGACATTCTCATAGTGATCTCATGAGTGGTCCCTCCAGTCCATATATCTTTTTTGCTTTGAGGTTGGAGTCTTGTTTCACAGAGTCCTTGGGACCTTTGGTTTGTTACTGGTCAGAGTATCATTTGTACCCTGCACCTGTGATGACAGCATTACTCATAGCCATAGCTACACCCCACAGACTTAGTGAGGTACAGGTAAAATGGCCTATAAACTGTAGTTCATATGGGAAACATGATTTTATTAGTGTCTTAGCCCAATTTCCAGTCTCAGTTCATCTATATTTTCATCTCACACTGGCTGCTAACTTGTCTATATTTCCCCAAGTCTCCCTTATGCCCTAGTGAGGACTTGCACATGTTCATTCATCTGGAAATGTCTATCATAGTTAACTGATCCAAAGGCAGCATCCAGTGTGTGTCTTATGGTTTGTTTGTTTTTTTCATAGAATTTGCAAAGCTGTTACTCAAAACTGTAGGCGTCTGCAGCAAAAAAATTCTCACTGAGGTCTGAACTGTAAGAGTGAAATGCAGTAACTTCTTTTGACACGCCATGTAGTTTTATCAATTTTGTATTCCTTGTTCACCTAGAACTCCTCAGCCCGCCTTTCTAGAGTATTTGTACTTTTTGCTAATCTCCACAAGCAGTAGTACGCAGAGGCCACTCAAAGAAGGAGAGAGGTTACGTACCAGAAATTGTTCTTCAAAAGTGTCAAATCTGTATATTCACTCTCCATCCCAAATTCTCAGGTCAAGAATTCCAAATTTAGGAAAGCAGCTGAGGGATGGATGGGGCCACTGCCATTTTTATACCCTTGGAACTCTCCATGATGGGGAGGGAGGGTGAATGGCCACAATCAACATTACTGTAAAGTTTTCCCACAGCTTGATGCCAGGAGGCATCAGTCCAACAAGGGTGACTCTGCAGAGGTAACAATCTTAAAGACTAACAGTTAATTCAGGCCAACGAATCATTCTGGTGTACATACTTACACCCTCACTTACCTCCCTGCAATCTTTTTCTCATTTTAATGCTATTAGAGGTGATGAAAAATGAATTGCATTCATTCATTAATGTCTATCAGATAAACCTTTGTTAACTGCAGTTACTGACTATCATTTAAAAAATATTTAAAAATACAGTGGTTAATATTTGAGCTGTTTGGAGCAAGTAGCTGGAGAGAGCCACAAGATACCACTGTTCCTGAAGCTTGGCTTGTTAGAAAAGCAGATGAAAATATTTGTCAAAAGCTTAAATGGGAGCGGGGAGGAGAAAAATATTCAAATAAATGAGCAGATTTAAGACTAGTGATTGTGGTGTCAGGCATCACCATACGTCAGTCTCTAGCTTGGTCCCCAGGGGTCAGGATGTTTGTGCTAACCTGAGGGGTGGAGGGGCGCAGGTGTGGGAGGGATTTGTGATGTGGTGGTGGTGGCGGCTCCCATTAGGAATATGAGGTCCCAGTGGTGTATAACTCTTTTCTCTCTACAGCAAGGATGTGTGATTGTTGCAAGGCCTGTTAGATGGAGGGATCAGGGAACGTCTGTGCAAAGTACAGTGTTACCCTCTGAGGTTGAAGGCAAGCTTGGAAAAGAAATGACATTAAATCACTTCCTGTAGCTTAGGTGCCCCTATATTGTTATGGCTTGGTTCACCATTGGGGGCAGCACGGGAAAGACACAGTGAAGTCAGACAGCAGTTGTGTCGGAGGAAAGCAATTCCTCTCCTAAAGAAAGGGATGCGCTCTGATCAAAGTCATTGCCACTTATTATCCTGACACTGTTTGTTTTGTCTTTTCTTGTCAGATGTATCACAATGGCGTCCTGGAGTTCTACATCATTACAACTGATGAAAACGAGTGTAACTGGATGATGTTTGTACGCAGAGCCCGGTGAGAGCTACGTTTACCCAGATTGAGCAGATTTGGACCCTATGGTGTTGTCCTTTAAAAAAAAAAAAAAGACTATTAGTTGTGCTACCATAGTGCATAGCAGCCCCATGCACCTGTGGTCCAGGATTCCATTGTGCTAGGCACTGTACAAACACAGAACAAAAAGACAGTCCCTACCATAAAAAGCTTATGATCTATGATAAGGCAAGAGACAACAGATGGATACAGACAGATGGGGGGGGAAGAGGAGGGGTTTGATATGTACAAGGAAACAATGAGACGTTGTCTAAATAGACCAGACAGACACGGGGGAGGGGGGTAGAACACAAGTAGAGTGAACGTGTTGGTGGCAAATGTCATGTTAGTTCCATTATTTGTTTATTTGGAAGGGGTTATTTACAAGGGGATCAACTAAACGGAAGGAAAAGGGAAAGTGAGGGGTAGGGGTACAGGGCAGGGGGCAGGCGTGGAGTGAAGCTGGGGTTAAAGGACTGTGTGGGAGGGGGAAGGTTGAGCAAACAGCCAGTCCCCTTGACTCCATGTGACTCTGAAGTCTGCCCCTGGCCTAGAGAAATTTTGAAGAGTGAATGTGTAGCCCACTGCAGTGGCTGCCCTATGTGATAATTAAAGAGTGGTGCTGAGTGAGCCTTTGAGGGATTTCTAGAAAACTGGGATTGTTGCTAGGAGAAAATCAGTAAAGCAGCAAGCAAAAGGCTGGGCAGGGTATTATGGGGGAAACTAATTGTATGGTAAAGCATCACTCCAAACCTGTGAATTGAATCTAGTCATTTGTCCTTTTAAGCCTTATGCCAGCTGCTTCTTTTGTGAATATGGTGGTCTATTGTTGTCTCTTCCCTTCCTCACGCTTTTAAAATATATCTGTTAAGATGGCATTTGCTTGCATTTTTGCTTTATATCTTTACTGATAAGATGCTCCAGGTACTGCAATGTGGGCCAAGACCATACTTTTGTTCTGGGGTTTACTACCTTTCTCCTAATCCCTACTGATAGCTATGCCTTTTTCTCTACCTGGGAGTCTGCAAGGAGAGCTGTGCAAACTGGTGTTAATATTGCCCCATGAGTGGGTCAGAAGGAAGGATATAATATTTTCCCTATTTCTCCATGAGACACAAAGCCAGGTCTCCTCTATAATTTACTTCATCAGGTTAGTGAGTGGGAATCAAGTTGTTCCTGGCTTTGGGTCTTCTAGCAAAGTGGTGCAGTGCTGCTTGCATGTTCTACCTAGTTGATCTGCAAGGCCAGCAAGACACTATTGCCTCCTGGAAAACTTTGCAAGTGCTTTAAATTCAGTTAATTCTGCTTATAAGACTCATTTTGTATTTCTCTTTCCTTTTTATTAAGGGCATTAGCATGAAAAAGGGTCTTAGTTCTCTTAAGAGGTCATCTGCTTGTTTCCTCCAGTTTGCTCTCTCTAATGTCAGTTATTTTCACAGCAACCATTTGTGATGTCACAAATACTCAACGATTTTATAGAGAACTAAGCAATAGGAATAAATGAGCTTCATGTCATCATCCCTAGTAATAAAGAATGAGGGAAGTGGTAGAATTGCAGTTGAGAAGAACTGTTTCTGAAATGAAAATTCTCCACAGGATGCTGAGAGTTCTTTAAGGAGATTCCATTGTCTTTTAATACTACTGATAGCTTGGGAACAAAGAGCAAAGCTGACAATTTTGAAAGGTGTTTTAAGTCTCCTTTGTTGGTGCAGGAATCGGGAAGAGCAGAATCTGGTAGCTTATCCCCATGATGGAAAAATGTACTTCTGCACCTCACGGGACATCCCTCCTGAACAAGAGCTTCTCTTTTATTACAGTCGGGATTATGCTAGACAGATTGGTAAGAAGACAGGCACATTTATTTGCTTTTACAGACAAAGTCGAACATGAGCTCCCTTTTATATACTGCCTCTGGGATGTGAGTTGGGGTTTCCTTAATTTTTTTGTCAGCACTTGGTAGTGAGTGGCATTGTATTCCTATAAATTCCAATTCACTATGTGTAAATAACAGGTTCTTCACTATTGTTATCATAGCCCTTTAATTTCTCTCTGATCAGAATGAAAAGATTTCATATTCCCGTGGGACAGAGAGAGTTGTTTCTCAGTCGTCCATAACTTGGGAGAGGCAATAATAGGATGTGTAAGATTCTCCAGATTTTGAGTGGTCATAACAGATATTGGTATAATGCTCTTCATAGTTTAAATTTCCACATAACAAATGGTGGTGAACTTAGCGCTTGCAGAAGGATCAGGGCACTGAGCCAAACTATTGTATAGTACCAAATGCAGTGCAAGCTTCCCTTCGCCTGCATGGCTTAGTTGAGAGCCTTATAGATGCCAACACTGATTAACAAGGGAAGTCTAGGTCCATCTTTTAGTTTTCAAGCAGGAGGAACCAGGCACAAAGGAGGAAAGAATTTAAAATCACTGTTGCTTGTTCATTGGACTTCAAGGGTTGGAGGATGCTGCTCCTGCCCATAATTCTGTTTGACTATGATAGACCAAAATCTAAAGTCCTTACCCAGCTGTATTTAATCTTTATTGAGGCAAAACTTCCATCGAAGTTAAGAACTGAATAAAATCTACCAGAATTTGGCTCAATACTATTAATATATTGCACTTATATAATGCCTTTCATCCAAGGATTCCAAACACTTTACAAATGTGAATATGTATCAGTATCACCCTTTTACAGGTGGGGAAACCGAAGCACAGAAACTTGTTCAAGGTAACACAGCGAGTGACTGAGTCAGTAAAAGAATTCTGATTTCCGAGACCTTTGTCTGTTGAGCTTATTACTTCACTTGAAGTACAGTTCATCCATCCTATAGCTTATGAATAACTTTAGTTGGTGTTCCCAAGGTTCGTGGGTAGAACAGGTACCATAACCCACTGTAGTCTGTTGATACCCTTTGAAGCATGCATAAGACTCAATTTAACAAGCTGTAGAAAAGCCACAGCACTTGATTATATGTAATTTCAGAAAAATTGGGGAAAGTATGCAGCCATGTTATAAAGTGGGCCAGCAAATGTTTTGAGTGTGTGAAGGAATGGTGTTTCTAATCAAAAGAAATGCTTTTGGGTTATAGGTGTCCCAGAACACCCAGATGTGCACGTCTGTCACTGTGGAAAGGAATGCACTTCCTACACAGAGTTTAAGGCCCATCTGAGCAGTCACATCCATAACCACATCCCCAGCCAGGGGCACAGCAGCAGCCATGGATCGGGGCACAGTAAGGAAAGGAAGTGGAAGTGCTCCATGTGCCCCCAAGCTTTCATTTCTCCTTCCAAACTTCATGTCCATTTCATGGGACACATGGGCATGAAGCCACACAAGTGCGATTTCTGTAGCAAAGCTTTCAGTGATCCCAGCAACCTCCGGACTCACCTCAAGATACACACAGGTAAGGCAGATGGCATGAGTTTGATTTTAAGATGCCATTTCACAAAGTGGTGTTTGAATTGAAGTAAATTTACTGCTGGCAAAAAGTGCCAGATTATCAGCCCCGGAGACTGAAATCCTGTTCATTCACAAAATAGGCCCTATACGTACAGCAGCAATGCACTTACCCTAGCTGCTGCCTCTAGGTGCTTCAGCCTTGACCTGGAAGCACTGTCTCTGTCTCCAGGTACTGATAATGCCCCCAGCACCTTAGTATCCAGGGCCTGCCTATGGATTGAGAGAGTAACAGTCTCCAGGTCCATTCAGTTCTTGACCTTATGTGCTGAGACTGCTAACATGAGTGCCAGTTATGTTGGGGGTTTTGTGATGTGGACACCTATCCACTAGGAACTGAACTAAGACCATCATCTCATTTCCGTGTCAACTGCTGAACACTTGTCAGGTGGTAACTGCCTTTACTCAGTAATCCATCTGTGCCATCTTTAACTCCTCAGTCACTGGTTTAATCACATTGAGGTACATAACCAAGCCTTTATCCAGACTCTTCATTCCTCAGAGGCTAAATCTAAATAAGCTGTCAGTCTGTGGATGGCACCAGTTACATATTGATTGAGGTTTATGGCTTCAGCCCTAAATCCTAGGATAAATTACTTTGCTCTGCACGATAGGACTGTAGGAGCCACAAAGTAGGCTTGTTTACTACATGAACTTTTTAAAGGCAGGAAATTGAAAGGTAAATATCTTTGCAGTCTGCCTTGGTTAAATGGGTACCTGGAGGTGGTAATTACTAATTCCTATATATAACTTTTCATCAGTATAGCTCAAAGTTTTTGTTGTAAGCATCATTATCCCCATTTTACAGATGGGGAAACTGGAATAGAGTGGTACAGGGATATAAGAACATAAGAATGGCATCCTGTCTCCCGACCGTGGCCAATTCCAGATGCTATGAACAGAACAGGGCAATTATCAACTGATCCATCCACTGTTGTCTAGTCCCAACATCTGGCAGTCAGCTATCTTGGCTAATAGCCATTAGTAGACTTGCCCAAGGTCACCCAGAAGGCCAAACCAGCAATAGGACCGAGGCAGTGTTTGAGTGTTCAGTGTCCCAATTCTTAACCTTGAAATACCAGTCTTCAGGTCAAGTACTGAACACTCAATGACAGCACTCGAACTGTAAGAGTACTTTCCATTCAGATGTACCCCAAAGTGCTTAAAATATTTGATTATACAAACTGTTCATTAGATTTACCTTATCTACGCTGCAATTGCAAAGGCAATTGCACAGCATCTCTGGGTGTCCTGCCTCTTTATAAAGCTTCCAGCTCTGGAGTGATTGAATTGAGCTCGTGTCAAATTTTGATTTCTTACATGGTTAACGCAGACTGTTTGTTTTAATAAGTCATCACACTGAGTTTGAAACAGAGCTGCAGGAATAGACAGGTGAATTCTTAATCTGTTTCAGGGAAATATTTTTCTGTAGTGAATGATGGGGTTGTTTTTTTTTTTTTTTTTTGCACACATCATTGTCACTGTGTGTATGTGCAATTCTAGGTCAGAAAAATTATCGCTGCGCCCTCTGTGACAAGTCGTTCACCCAAAAGGCTCACCTGGAATCACACATGGTTATCCACACTGGGGAGAAGAACCTGAAGTGTGATTACTGTGATAAGGTGTTCATGCGGAGGCAGGACCTCAAGCAGCATGTACTCACCCATACACAGTAAGTGATCTTAAGTATGGCAGCTAACCAGCAGGAAGTCTAGAGCAGGCCTATGGCGTCAATAACAGATCTGGACAATACAGAATACTTTGTGGACATGCTCAGAAATCTGGATTCAAGAGAAAATAAATATTGCTCTAGGTTATAGGGAAGTGCATCTTGATCAACTCTAGGATGACTGTGTTACTGGCCATCTATTGGGGATGGAATATTTTGACAGGAAAGCTACCATTAAACCTTGCAAGGCTTCAGCAAAATTTGCTTTTCTTACTAGAGAGAAACCCCAAATCATCCTGCTTGTATTGTATTGGGTAATAGCATTCTTAACCCTCAGTTTTGGGAAGGAAGGTAATCCACTGATTTTCGTTCCTAATTCTCAGCTGAAAACTCTCCAGTGTGACCATGCAGAATCAGAAAGCATACCACAGCCTCTCACTAGCATTCTCACATACCAACTCCTCATCCCAGTCTTTGTCCAAGCAGTCCCAATCTCCACCCTGGGATCCGCAGCCAATCTGTCTTCCCTGCTCCCTGAGCTCCTTGCTGAATCTAATTCCTCCACCCAGTTCTTGTCCTTTCCTGCATTTGTCAGGTCGATTTATTCTCTACAGTGTCTGAGATAGTTAGGGAGTATTTGACAGCACAGGACAGGGAGTCTCCCTGCTCCCAGTTCTGGTATCACAGCAGCTGGCCATAAGCACCAGTGCTGAGCCCCGGCATGGAGCAGTGCAGACAGAATCTTTAGAGAATTTAGCTGCCAAACTCTTAATATGTGTCTACTGAACAGAGATTTTTCAAAGAAATAATTTTACCAAATTTGGACAGTTCTTCCTGGGAACAACAGGCAGATCCCTGGTACCAGGGCAACCATCCTGCCAAGTTCCTGCGCCAGTATGGGGTTTTGGTTAACCAAACTGTTCTGGTTCAATTAATTCTACCCTAGAAGAGCTTTATTCTGATTTATAACAAGGCTATACAGTTGTTGGCCCTAGCAGATTTATTACCAGTGTGACAAAGCAACCTACGCTGAGAATATGGAGCCTGTGTGCGCACACAGTGGCTTGTAAACCCTGTGCAGATGTCTCACCCCATATGTGAAATCATTTGTAAACTGGTTTTTTAATCACTGTTAAACCCTCTTTCTCCAAACTCCTCTAATCACTTACTTAAACAAGACCCGTGAATGTACAGCTGCTGTGTATCATGAGGAAAACCTAACTTTTTTTCAATCCCTTGTAGAGAACGGCAGATCAAGTGTCCCAGGTGTGACAAGCTGTTCCTGAGGACAAATCATCTGAAGAAACATCTCAATTCCCATGAAGGAAAGAGGGACTATGTGTGTGAAAAATGCTCCAAGGCTTATCTAACCAAATATCACCTCACTCGCCACCTCAAAATCTGCAAAGGCCCCACATCCAGTCTCTCAGCCCAGGAAGAGGAGGATTCGGAGGAGGAAGAATTAATAGAGTCAGTGAGGACTGAAGACTGTAGGATTAACAGTGGAGTGTATTCAACAGATGACTCTCTCTCTGGACATAAGTGACGGAAGAGGGAGGAAAAGTCACTCCCCTTTCCCCAAGCATCATGTTTTTATCAATGAAACATTGTATCCCTATTTAATAAGCCCTACGGCTAAAACTCTGAATGAGAATGGATGACGCACTTATCTGTTAAGAAACAGTTTCTAGTAAGGAGATCAAAAAAATACACTGTGCACAGACTGCCTCTTGTTTTTCATATATTTTGCTCAAACACTGACATGATAAGAAAGTCACCTTGCTCCAGTCTTCGGATGGAAAAATCATGAAAAAAGATTTGGTTACCATAGGAACCTGAGAGTTAACATCTTGAACTGCCAAAGCCATGAAAGTATGTTGGGGATTTAAAAGGAAAAAAATGTGTATTTTGATACTTTAATTCAAAGGGGTTTGTGTGTTCTCTCTCAGGCTCAGAGCATAATACAGAGAATTCGAATGCTCAGCTTTCCTTCTAGAAGTACAAATTAAATGCTTTGGTTAAAAAATAGTCTGAAATCAGCACTCCTGGTGGATAACACAATTACCTGAGCACAAAATTGTATAGGAGACCAACATTTGGCTTTCAGATAAGTGTTGCCTCTTAATTTCCAGTTCAATAGGAGATGAGGCATGTAGTGATCCTACTTAATTCCATATGTTCAGTTTTGATGGGTTGACTTGGCTTTAGAACACCAGAGGCTTGAAATTGTCCAGCTAGTTTATATTACTCATTATTAAGCTGTAAACTGTAGCCACGTAAGGTGCTGGTGATGATGGGAGGGTTTGCTGCTAATGTATTTATGGAATGAAAATGTACTTCATTCAAACCTGTTTTCCTTTTGGAAAAATTAAAATGTGGCTCTTTTCTAAGGTGCTCTCTCATACTTACAAGTCTCCCTTTTGAAAGTTTCTGACTTTATGCGTTTCCAGACCACAATGGAAAAATGCAGATCCTCAGTGTGTGTATCAACATGTACCACACTCCTAACCCAATTCTGCCTTTGTAGGGCTTGCTGCTACTGTCCCCATGCAGTTAAGCATTATACACAAACATTATTTTGAAAAACTGTCATTTCAGAGCCAGTTTTAATAAAATGGCAGCTGAGGGCCTGTCAACAAGGTTGAATTTAACAGAGACTGTTAAAAATAACCAGAGAGCTCGTTTTGCCATGCTCTCTCTCTCAATTACTTAAACTGTAGAGCTTCCTCGAGGAAAGAACAGTTTGAAGATCTCTGATGGCATAACCGTGAGAGATACCACAGCTGAGGAAGAGTGACTTGCACTACAAATAGGAACTTTGCTGATATGGCTCCAGCCCAAACTTTGATTTTGTTAAGTCCCAGCCCTTGTAAGCACTTTAAAGATGTACAGATCCTGGTAAAAATGCAATGAGTAGCTGCTGAACTAATCACAGTTAGGTGTGGGGGTAGGGTAACAGACTGCCTATATGTATTCAGGCTGTGGGGGCAAAATACATAAAGAGCATTGAGTGGAAAGAGGATGTACTGTGTAAATGCATGTAGTAGACCTTACCCAGATAAACAGGCAGCAAATCTGTGTAAATTAGTATTTACTGGGATTTTGTTTACAGAAGTTGGCAAGGGGGTCAGACCTACAGAGGTAGTTAGATGCCTCACTCACCCCTGCAACCTCCCCTTTGCCTTCCATCTAAACTCATGTGGCACCCAAAGTTTCCCTAGGTGACTCAAGTTTCTGCCTCTGGATAGGCAGCTGGATGACTTTTATACCTTAGGCCCAGCATGATTATCAAACCAGGGGAAGTAAGATCTTCTGATCACAGCTGGCTGGGTGGGTATGCTCGAGGCAGCCCATGCTGGCAGTAGGCTCATGTGTTTACATGGCAAAAGCAACCGGAAAATAAATTCAAGCTGGAAGTGCAGCACACCCTTCATTTCTGAAAAAAGTCAAGGTATTTTTTTTTTTTTTTTTTTTTTTTTTACAGTAAGTACAACTGCTTTGGAGAAACAATTTCTATCTCAGCCACTAAAGGAGCATAGGATTAGCAAACACTCCATTATATGAAAGCGACTATCCCTAAGCATAAAGCTTTTGAAAACAGGCACTTAACTACTTCTACACTTCCTACCTTGAAAAGCAGAAAGTAAAGTTCACTTGTACAAAAGGAAATCCCTTGTTAACTGAATCTAGGTGCACAAACAAAAGCAGATTCTACCTACTGATTTTTTCCCCCCCTTCCAAAAGTTACAAGACAATTAGCTGAAAATATAATAGTATTGATTGACAATACAGTACTTTCTCAACTCCTGGGGCTCAAATATACATTATCAATTAAAAAAAGGCTCCAGTGACCCAGCCAAAGGAGTACGGAATTTAAGAAAAGTTTGCTAGTTTGTTTTTGTTTTTATCTATACTGAAAAAGCTAAAGCAGTACAACTGCCCTACTATGTACAAAGTTATTCTTGTATAGGAAAGGGAAATAAGCTGCACGTCACCTGTGTGTAATTACAACAGCATTAGGGCATATACTGATATAAGTCAGTATATTGGTAAAAATAAACAAAATACCACACAGTCTAGCCTCATTTTAAAAAGAAACTGAATTTCTCACAGATCATCATCCCAGAAGCTGAAACTTTAGTGTGAGATATTGGCAACCAAGAACCCCACCGTCTAGCCAAACCTAACTGACAGAAAGATACTTTAATAAGAAGGCTGTTAAGACAGAATGAAACTGAATGTCAGGACTATAGATCAGGAATGGACTACTTGGGGGGGGGAGGGGGGGAAATCCAGTGATCAGCACTACTCGGGAGTAGACAAGAAGAACTAAAGCACACACGCAAGGGGGCAAGCTATATCAAGAACAGACAGACAAACCTGAGAGTTCCTGCTTTAATCAGCAAGCTAGAGGTTGGGACAGGACAGCAAGTCCTTCACCCCAGGCAGCCAGCACTGGGATAAGTACAAACCGCCCTATTTTTATCCTGGCAGGATTTACTTTGGCACACACTGAAGCAGTGTTGTTTAAAGATTAAGTACACACCAGGTAGAGCTTTCCATTATGCACACTTCATATCCATTAGCTACTGCTATCCTAACCTATGCCATAATTGGGCAAACCTAATTGTTTAAAAGCCCTCTCTGTGTTCCCTCCAGTTTAATAAGAATGTGGGATAGTTGCATGCATTTAGTAGTCTAAGATACTGTATTTAAAGAATATCCATAACTTTGTGTAAGCCTGTAGCTGGTTATGAGTTTCATATTCTAAGACTATTTCAGATTGGTGACCTTTGATTCTCAGCCAAAGATTTCTACGACCCCCCTTCCATTTACTATGAGAGAAAGGGGGAAAACGTATCAATATCACAACAATAAACCTATGTAATTTGAGAAGCTTACAGAATAACTGACATTGAAGGGTAAGGGTATATGGGGAGTGAGATTTTCTTTATATGATAGTTTTACAGTGCTTCACGGCCCTCAATTGCCTTTCACCTTCCTCCCCCAGCGGTTGCCATCCACCAGATGAAAAACACTGTTCTAAGAGATTTAAAATAAGATGTTAATCTTTGATAGTGGAAACTTGTTAAACAGTCCATCCTCAGATTACTCTGGGGGAACTTAAGCATTGTTTGACTACTTAAAGTGTTTTTGTTCATCCCTTGACTTAAATACTATGGCAATTTTCAGTTGAAGTAGTTTTCATTTGCAACTAAAACGAAATCCATTCTTCATTACAATCCTTTATATACACTCTACAGTAGCACAGTTCTTTCCTGACAAATTACATATATCACTTTACAAGTGAAGTTAGCACATCACCTGCGTGTTTGTAATCCCCATTTCAGTGCTAGGTGAAGTAAGGTGCAGGCACGTCACTTAACTTTTCCAAGTTAGTGAGAGGCAGGGACCCATAACTTCGACTCCTATCTCTTAGCCACAAGACCATGTTTTCCTCCCATAAGATAAAAAAAAGATGCAGATTGCAAGAAACTTGATACACTTCCATAAACATTTTCCAAACCAGTGGATGCAGAATACATATTAACCGAGGTCCAAAAGTATACTCTGGTTTGATGTTTTGCATTTATATACCATCTGTGTTCGGTTTGATCCATCATGATTCCATTTCTGCTTCTGGACTTTTGCTGCTACTGCTGGCAAAGGAGCTGCTAGTTGCAGAGTTTGTATTGGCAGCTACCAGCCTCTCTCTGCTTCCAAAAACTTGATTCACTGCAACACAAGAGATTACATAAATGCCAGTATCCTGGAGAGAAGATCACTACAGCAGCTCAAGCATGGTTTACAGTAATGAAATGGGAATCAAACTTGGTTGAAAAAAACCTTTCAAGACTGTTCGACTAAGAGGGTTTAAGATTTATATTTCAAAACAAAGAAATTATGCTAACTAAATACACATAGACACATAGAATATCAGAGTTGGAAGGGACCTCAGGAGATCATCTAGTCCAACTCCCTGCTCAATGCAGGCACAATCCCCAATTTTTTTTTTTTGCCCCAGTTCTCTAAATGGTCCCCTTGAGGATTGAACTCACAACCCTAGGTTTAGCAGGCCAAAGCTCAAACCACTGAGCTATCCCTATTAAGAGGAAGGCATGGTTCTTCTCCCGCACAGAGCTGCTGGCTGTTGTTCTGTGGTCATGTTGCAAATGGTCTGTGATTGTTCTATCGGAAGAGAAGTGTGAGAAAGGCAGGTTGTTTCCTGTGTACTTAAGTGGTATCCACCTACTCATACTTGGAGATAGGTGTTATGCTTAAAATTTAATTCTGGTTTTAGGGTTTAGATTTTCATTTGATTTTCTGAATGCCTTTCAAAAAGGTAGATCCAACATCACTACCGTTTATAACGCACGATAAAACAATACAATTGGGCATGCGGCCAAAACCAGTCCAACTGTTGCAAACCACAGCCAAAAGTTTTTTTGCATATTAAAAGCCAGTGGTCCTAGAGACAAAATATAAAAAGTAACTGAAGATCTTCAACCTCAGCCATGCAGCTAGCATTAAAAAAAACACAGTACATCAGACAAACAAAAAGAATAAGATAAACCAATGTCACCTTTGTATACACCTTGACAGAAAATACGCCATTTTTAACAAACATTGGAGGCTTCACTTCAAAATTCTTAACCAAAATGAACTTTTTTTTTTAAAAAGATCCACACTTAAAAAAAAAAGGCAGGATTCCAACACTTCCTTGTGAGACTGCAATGCCATATTTCAAAGCATGAGATCAAGGCATCTATTCCACTTAGACTGAAACCTCATCAGGGCAGGGACTAATCTACCCAAAGCACGTGGCACACTGTTAGCGGCAGAACAACGTAACAGGATGCTGGATACACCATTACCCATTACCCACCGGAAGCCTGCAGTTCTCTCACAACCGCCTTGTTGCTTCGTTTGATGTATTACTAAATATGCAGTATATGGAGGGAGAAAAAAAAATGGAACCCTGAAACTCTGATTAATGAGATTATGTTACCTGCAGAAATACTGCTTATATCCCAGACTCTAAGCCCTTCTCTCTCCCCTCCAAAGGCGTAGACAAATGGCAAATCAGGGCAACAAGCTGCACAGAACAGAACACCCTAGAGGAAAAAAATATTGTTTTAATGTCCAAAAAAAAGGTCAGCTTAACACACCTTGACAGAACAACTTAAACAAATGTAAGGCCCTCCTATGCCTCTTCAAAACTGATTTTGAATGATTTTTTTAAAATAATTGCCTTTTCTGGTCCAAGGCTTAAAGCAGAGGCTGCCAGTCATGTGTTGAATTGTGTGATGTACTAACAGTACCAAGGACAAGATGCCCAATTCATGTGAAGTGTTAAGGACAACAAGACAATGAAGCCTGGGTTAAAATCAGAAGTGAGCTCTATTAATCATGGTTAATACGTAAACTTTCTTAGAATGACATATAAGCTACTTACCATTTTCATATCCCTGGAATGGATCAGACTTGGTTTGTCTCCCAATATATCCCAAATTTTCACATATTTGTCAGCAGATGATGTCACAAGGCACCCTTTGATCTGACTGCTTAATTGGAGTCCTGAAAAGTTAGAACAGATCAGTTTAAAATCACCATTTAATTGTTACATATTTTTCTTCCCTGTGTAACATTTTAAAGGGAAGTCAAAAGAACCTCATTCTCCATGTGCCTTAAAGGAAGGACTGGGAGACCAATAGAAACACTGTCGCCCCCCCCCCACACACACACACACTTAGTGGGAGAAGCAGGGATCCTTCTGGTTGTGAAAAACCTTCAGTGCCCCTTTCTCCTCTGGCAGTAACCAGGACTTCTCAGATGGAAGGAGAGGATTGAGCCATGATTGCCAACTGCTAATTCCTTACTTCATGGCTTCTCTGACAACTGTCCAGCCTCATGGCCTCCTCTTTCAACTATCAGAGAGGCACTTCTTTTTGTTATCCTAGACTATGTGCTCATTTTTGAGTCAGTTGCAGAGTGTGTACATGTTAGTAATAATCATCACTGGCCCAGAGTGTGAGATAGATTATTAATCTAAAAAAGATCAATGGTGTTTCTTTTGTTTTTGTTTTTGCAGAATCCTCTTCATGCAGGAATATTTTTGTGCAAACTACTTCATTCAAGAATGTGACCCAAACCAGTGAGATCTGCTTTGACATTTTTATTCATGCAATTCAATGAGAAAAAATGCATTATGGTCAAAACATACATCCCTTAAAATACAACTCGACCAAGAGGCCATTTAAATGGCCAGCTACCATGATTAGTACTTAAGGTTTTTGCTAAACAAAAGACTGCCTCTCTCAAACAAGTTCATATTTACTTTATTTAAAAGACTTATTCCAACTACATGTTAATGGGCACATTTTACATATAAAAGGAAGATATAAAATTTACCAGATACTTCCTCATCATGAGCCTTCAGAGTAAAAAGTGGCTTATCGGAACGAGCATCTAGACAGTACACAAAGCCATCTTCTGTGCTAGCCTGGGGAAAACATTATGTTGTCAAAAGAAATTGCCATATCAATTCACTAGAAACAGCCTAATTAAGCATCCAATCTAAAGTTTGTACAATCCCTCAAATTCAGACTTTATACCACAGTATCCTGAACAAGATGAACACACATTTCTTAAACAAGAAATTACGCTTGATTAAGCTTGCACTTAAATAGCTTGCACAGCTGACACGCTGCATGACTCAAACACTAGGTAATGGGATATGTGATGGAAAACATCTGTGTTCACACCCTCCACACTATTGTAATAATCTTTGTACAAAGTATGCCTTGTGATGTATTTGAAAACTCAACTTGCTGATAAGTAATATCAAGGTAAAGTGCATATAGCAACATTATATGTAAAGTTATGAACATAAGCTAAAATCATGCCTGAAGTATGACTTTCCCAGACAAGTCTTTGACAAGGAAGGGAGGCAGGGACCAAGAGATCTGCATGTAAACAAAGAAACAGCATGGAGTCTTTTTCTCTCAGCAGACTGCCTGTCTCCTGGTTCTCAGCTGGAAATGCTTTTCAAACAGGAACTATAAAAAAGGAGGGGCAAACACACCAAGATGCCACTCTCTTTTTCCCTGCCCAACTCATTCTCTGCACCTGAGAAGACAAGGGAAATAGCCATGGAACTGTGGGGGAGAGGTTCTGATCTGAAGAGTTTGGTCAGTAATGCTGCTACAAGCATGTGGTGAGAAATTTTACTTGAATCTAATATAGTCTGAGAAGTTAGTTACAAGAAAAATAAAACACTTTCTAGTGCCTATTTCTGACGTTTATGCCTCATTACTTGTACTCACTTAAAATCAATTTATTTGTAGTTAATAAATTTGTTTTATTGTTTTATTTAATTCAGTGTGTTTAAGTTGAAGTGGCTGGGTAACTCTTTAAGAGAGCAGGCTAGTCTATATTATCCGTTGAAGGAATAACGGACTTAACATAATTGGGACTGCCCAGGAGAGGGCTGGGCAGTATAAAACATGCATTTCTGGGGGAAAATCTGGGAGAAGTAGTAGTGTGTTGGGATCACCCTGCAGTATCACCACGGCTGGTGAGAGCCAGAGTGTGACTGGCAGGCTGCAGTTCCACAAACGCATCTGGGAGTGACCTGCATGCTGGAAGGCTGTTTGTGAGCAGTCCAGATTGGACGCTACAGTGACAAGGCATCGTAAGGCACCACAAGTTACAGGACAGGGGGACACAGCCCATCACTGTTCTGGACTGTTCCCCAGTATGTCAGAGGATATGGAGCCTTTCACCTCTTGGCTACCAGTTCAAATCTATCCCCGGTAAATAGTGACTGAAAAGTTATCTGATGTCTGGTCTATGTAAAATGAGTTGGTGGTCTTAGCAAAAAGGTGACTACTTCACAAATGCAATGAAATGCAAGTCATGTTTGGTGACTGTAAGCAAAGAAGTGAATGGATGTGGAGGCTGAATCCCTGTCTAACCCTGTTTTTTCATTAAAATATCAATATTTTTTGACCAGCTACACTTGTCAGACAGTGCCTTCTAGTGCTTAAGTAAGGGATTAAATTAAAGTTGTCTCATCTACACTTAAAATGTTTGAAATAAAAATCCCAAGCAAGTAACATCTCAATAGAGGGTATCAGTGAGACCGAACAGGGCTGCAGCAGCGGAAAATCTACTTCAACCACTAGAAATTAATGAAACATGGCTAAGAAATAAGTCTCCAGGGTGATAAGGAAACAGCACAAATTGGCTGAGTGATGGTGTAACTGCATTCACATGAAAAAGATACCAAATTCATAAGTAATCAGCATTCTTAATTACTGGTGGGTTATCAATCAAGTGCTATACACCTAAGGGGCAAAATGCTGGTAGCTCCACTCGGCCCATGAAATAGCAGTGACAGCAACTGAACAGCTACACACTTATCTTTGATTAGCAGGTAAAGTGCACCAGTGACAGCCATATGTGTGTGGTTATAGAATATATACTCACTAGGAAGTTACAAGGTGAAAAATGATTCCAAGTCACTCTCTCAACCTGTCCACTAAACCGCCAGATTCGATGGTTATCCTGTGGACTTCTACAGTCATACAGGACAGCAGACCTAGAAGAAATCACATCAGAATATTTCATGAAGTTTGGTTTATCATTATCACCTAACAATGTTCTCACTAATTTATTCATGAATTTTAATGGAAGCAGCTTCAACACACAGGATATATTGAGGTTTTCAGATTGACTTTTGAAAAAGCAAATAAAGGATGATGCTAAAGACGTAGAAAGGATTTATATTACAGACCAAGGTGTTTCTCAAGGGTACAAGAGCCGTTCTGTTGAGACTAAATGAGGAAGATAAATTCCAATACAAACACTACACAGGAAATACTATCGCACAGGGGCCAGAATTATACACCAACATATCACTTCAATATAAACGTACATAATTTCATTTTACTAGTTTCAAATAACCAGTTAGTTTGGAAATCAATTTATGAAAAATGCATCTTGTGTGTATTTTCAAATACGCTTTAAACAGGACATTAAGCTTTAGAAGTGGCTGGGGACATCCTATATTTAAGATGAGTGAGAGGAGATGAGAATGAGTGGCTCATGTGGGACTCTGGGCTCAACTCAAGAATTATCAATGAGGCAGAAACTCTTCAAGTGGCAGCAAACATAGATTCATAGATACTAAGGTCAGAAGGGACCACTCTGATCATCTAGTCCGACCTCCTGCACAGCGCAGGCCACAGAATGTCACCCACCCACTCCTATGAAAAACTCACCCATGTCTGAGCTATTGAAGTCCTCAAATCATGGTTCAAAACTTCAAGGAGCAGAGAAGCCTCCCTCCAGTCAACCATGCCCCATGCTACAGAGGAAGGCAAAAAAACCTCCAAGGCCTCTCCAATCTGCCCTGGAGGAAAACTCCCTCCCGACCCCAAACATGGCAATCAGCCAAACCCTGAGCACATGGGCAAGATTCACCAGCCAGATACCCAGGAAAGAGTTTTCTATAGTAAATCAGATCCCATCCATCTAATATCCCATCTCAGGGGATTTGGCCTATTTACCCTGAATATTTAAAGATCAATTACTTACCAAAATCCCATTATCCCATCATACCATCTCCTCCATAAACTTATCGAGTAGAATCTTAAAACCAGATAGATCTTTTGCCCCCACTGCTTCCCTTGGAAGGTTATTCCAAAACTTCACTCCTCTGATGGTTAAAAACCTTCGTCTGATTTCAAGTCTAAACTTCCTGGTGGCCAGTTTATACCCATTTGTTCTTGTGTCCACATTGGTGCTGAGCTGAAATAATTCTTCTCCCTCTCCTATATTTATCCCTCTGATATATTTATAGAGAGCAATCATATCTCCCTCAACCTTCTTTTAGTTAGGCTAAACAAGCCAAGCTCCTTAAGTCTCCTTTCATAAGACAAGTTTTCCATTCCTCGGATCATTCTAGTAGCCCTTCTCTGTACCTGCTCCAGTTTGAATTCATCCTTTTTAAACATGGGAGACCCGAACTGCACACAGTATTCTAGGTGAGGTCTCACCAGTGCCTTGTATAACGGTACTAAAACCTCCTTATCCCTACTGGAAATGCCTCTCCTGATGCATCCCAAAACCGCATTAGCTTTTTTCACAGCCATATCACATTAGCAGCTCATAGTCATCCTATGATCAACCAATACTCCAAGGTCCTTCTCCTCTTCCGTTACTTCTAATTGATGCGTCCCCAACTTATAACTAAAATTCTTGTTATTAATCCCTAAATGCATAACCTTACACTTCTCACTATTAAATTTCATCCTATTACTATTACTCCAGTTTACAAGGTCATCCAGATCCTCCTGTATAATATCCCGATCCTTCTCCGAATTGGCAATACCTCCCAGCTTTGTATCATCTGCAAACTTTATTAGCACACTCCCACTTTTTGTGCCAAGGTCAGTAACAAAAAGATTAAATAAGATTGGTCCCAAAACCGATCCCTGAGGAACTCCACTGGTAACCTCCCTCCAACCTGACAGTTTGCCTTTCAGTAGGACCCGTTGCAGTCTCCCCTTTAGCCAATTCCTTATCCACCTTCTGATGTTCATATTGATCCCCATCTTCTCCAATTTAACTAATAATTCCCCATGTGGCACGGTATCAAATGCCTTACTGAAATCTAGGTAAATTAGATCCACTGCGTTTCCTTTGTCTAAAAAAATCTGTTACTTTCTCAAAGAAGGAGATCAGGTTGGTTTGGCACGATCTACCTTTTGTAAAACCATGTTGTATTTTGTCCCATTTACCATTGACTTCAATGTCCTTAACTAATTTCTCCTTCAAAATTTTTTCCAGGACCTTGCATACTACAGATGTCAAACTAACTGGCCTGTAGTTACCTGGATCACTTTTTTTTCCCTTTCTTAAAAATAGGAACTATATTAGCAATTCTCCAATCATTCGGTACTATTCCTGAGTTTACAGATTCATTAAAAATTCTTGCTAATGGGCTTGCAATTTCAGGTGCCAATTCCTTTAATATTCTTGGATGAAGATTATCTGGGCCCCCCGATTTAGTCCCATTAAGCTGTTTCAGTTTCGCTTCTACCTCTGATATGGTAATATCTACCTCTATATCCTCCTTCCCATTTGTCACGCTACCATTATCCCCAAGATCCTCTTTAGCCTTATTAAAGACTGAGGCAAAGTATTTGTTTAGATATTGGGCCATGCCTAGATTATCTTTAACCTCCGCTCCATCCTCAGTGTTAAGCGGCCCCACTTCTTCCTTCATAGTTTTCTTCTTATTTATATGGCTATAGAACCTTGTACTATTGGTTTTAATTCCCTTTGCAAGGTCCAACTCTACTCGACTTTTAGCCTCTCTCACTTTATCCCTACATCTTCTGACCTCAATTAGGTAGCTTTCCTTGCTGATCCCTCCCATCTTCCACTCCCTGTATGCTTTCTGCTTCTTCATAATCATCTCTCTTAAGATGCTTGCTCATCCAGCTTGGTCTACAACTCCTTCCTATGAATTTTTTCCCCTTTCTTGGGAAACAGGCTTCCGATAGCTTCTGCAGTTTTGATTTAAAGTAATTCGCCAAAGTTGTTTGATGTTAATGAAAGGAGGCAGGGGTGAAAGTAAAGCCGAAGACTTACGGGACTTACCGGTACAGGGGTCGGGGCCTTGGGCGGAAGGGGAGGGGCTGGGGGACAACGTCCCCTAGCCAACCCTTCCACTCTGCCTGGCCCGTGCCACCCAGGGCTCCAGCAACAATTTAAAAGGCCTGGGGCTTCAGATGCTGATGTGATAGCAGCAGCAGCGCCGGAGGACCGGGCCCTTTTAAATTGCCAACCCCAGGGCAGCTGCTCCTTTCCCCCCCTCCCAACGGTGGGTAAAAGGGGCATAGACATTAAAGCGCTGTCACGGCAGCACTTTAAACACGGTCCTTTGCCATGGCAGCGCTTTAAGGGACCCAGCAGGACCGCCGACGGGGGGAGCAAAAGGGGCAGCGACGTTAAAGTCGCAGCAGCACTTTAAAGTCAGCTGCGTATGGGGCAGTACTGGCAGACACTTTTTACCCGTACACTGTACTGGCCCATACTGGCTTATTTTCACCCCTGAAAGGAGGAGAGAGACACCATAGCTTCAGAAACCTCTTCAACTCAGTTAATATCCATAATATAATCTTGTAGTTTAAAAACAAAAACATAAAGCCCAAATAAATACTGTTCTGAAAGCCTCACGTCTTCCATCACACAGCAGAAAAGCACATTTGTTGCTATAGCATAGCTTTTACTAGATTTCCTTGACTTATGTCATGAAAGCACATTTCAACAAACATTTCTTTCTCAGACACCCTCTAGAAGCCTTCAACTACTTCTAGGTCGCAGAATACTTCAAGGAAATCAGTACAATAGTTTACGGGTGCTTA
Source organism: Dermochelys coriacea (assembly GCF_009764565.3). Lineage (NCBI taxonomy): Eukaryota > Metazoa > Chordata > Testudines > Dermochelyidae > Dermochelys > Dermochelys coriacea. Next base: position 255,185,358 of record NC_050068.2, on the reverse strand, counting down.
TGGCATTGGAGGACTGGCTGCAGATGACTTGGAGAAGCCTGCCCTAGTAAAAAAAAAGGGAAACTGGGCATAGGTGTAGACTCAAAACCATCCCAGAGGCCATCTAAATATTTTAAGAGACTACCAGATTTCTAAGATAAGCTAAATGCAGAAAATGAAAAGGTGTGACTGCCTTGGATACATTTTTAAAAGTGGTAATGTGAAGGGAAAAAATATTAAAAACTAGAACAGAAATTTGACAGGAAAGAGTAGTTATGGAATGAAATAATGGTGGGTACCATTAATCAGATAAAATTACTCCCCTCTCAGACAAATATGAGAACAGGTAGTATATCCTTCTGAAGTAGCCAAATGCAAGCTTTGGAAACAAAGACCTGCTAAGAGAATACCTAAATAAATAAAAGAAACAGGATGACTGGTATTTTAGCAGAGAACACCACGCAGGAAGTATAGCTAAGCAACAGCTAAGAGACTATACACCAAAGCTGGAATCTCTGTATTCCCCTATGAACACTTTCTGTCCCTTTATATATTACACCCACAAAACTACATTAAAAGAACATTATTACGGTCACAAAGTCAAGCACTCAGAAGTTGGGAAATGAGGAAAGGGTTGGAAATGGCAGAGTGCCTGTGCCACCTTAATTCAGCCCTCTTGTGAGCACACATTAGGGTACAGTCTTTAATGACATGATCACATCCTATTTTTTCCACAGGACCCCTGCGCCTTACGCAGAAAATGGATGAGCAACTGCTCAATATTTTGTCTTCTCACTGTGCAGCATGTGGCCCAGCCCTTATTTACTACACACTATTCAACCCCTGCTCCAAAGAGTCAATCTCCTCATTGGCTTTTCTATAGTGCTCATCACTATAGTACTGGAGTGCCTCACAAACATTAATCTAGCTTCACAACACCTCTGTGAGGGGATATTATCCCAGTTTTACAGATGGAGAAGTGAGGAACAGAGAAATTAATATCAAAAACATCTACCAATTCTGGATGCTCTATTTGAGACACATAGAACCTGATTTTTCAGAGTAGTTAACATTATATAGCACTTAATATGTTCAAAGAACAGCTCCGACTGACTATAATTGCTGCTGTGCGTACTCAGCACTTCTGCAAATCAGACCCTAGGGTCTCTAGCTTGGAATCCAGAAAATGAGGAATATACAGTGAGTGGCAATCTGTAAAAAATTTGGCTTAAGTGACTTGCCCAAGATCACACAGGAACTCACACAGGGATAGAATCCCATTCCCCAGGGCAGCATTCGGCCTCAGACCATCTTTTCTCTTCCCGCAGTTCCCTGCTTCATTTACTACACACCTCTCAATTTCTGCAAGAAATGAAACAGGCATCCTACAGACAAAAGTCTCTTTCACTACAAAACCCCAATTCATTCCCAGATCAGGTCCATCTCAAGTACCAAGTCAGGCAGGCATCCTGTGGAAAAAATAGCATGTGATCATATAATTGAAGACTGTACCATAATGCAGACACACAGGGGAGCCAAACTCAGGCTGCACAGGAAACCTTCATTCTAGCATTTCTGAACTTTTGAGTGCTTTACTTTTCAATTTTAATAAAGGTCTTTTTATGCAGTTCTGTGTAATTTTCTACGTTTAAAAAAAGCAAACTAAAACCACCCCATTTCCATCATGTGGTACTGCACTGATAGACATGGCTCATAGTCAGGGTTGGAACCCTTAGCTCCCCCTGCACACACATCTGCCACTTGAGCTAACAGTAACTGCTAATAGTAGGTTGCCATCCTCTATGTGGACCAACACCAGAGGGGGATGGGACACTTTGCAGTGTATCTGCTGACCAACGAGGAATGTTGACACTCAGGAATCTTGGGTTCCATTCCAAGCTCTGGAAAAAAGTCTGCTCTAGGGGGCACAGACTTCTGCTCAGTTCCCCCAAACATGACCCATCCTCTCCAACCTGTCCCTAATTCCAATTCTGTCTCTGTCCCAGTCCCCATCTCCATCCCTCAGGCTTCTCATCCAAGTCCCAGTCATCTTGCCCAGCAAGTCCTATTCTCACCATTCCATATACACCATCCCAGCCACTGTCCGCACCCATTCCCAGTTCCACTCCTCCTGGCTCCTTAGCCAATCTGTCACTCTCATACTTCCTGTCACCTCCCCCAACCCACGTTCCTCATCCCCACGGACCCCTATATCCCTCTCCTGGCTACTTGTTCCAGCCCCTTTGTCCAGCCATTCCCAGTTCTCCCTCTACACCCCAGCTCCCCATCAGATCCGTTCTCCCCTCACCACATCTCCTTCCCTCCAACCCACTAGCTCCAAGTTTGCTTGCCCTGATAGTCCCCAGACTCAGTCCTCTCCTCTCAACCTCCCACAGGTCTCATTAACCTAATCTACACCTCCCATAGGTCTGGTTTGTGTCCCTTCTTCATTCAAATCAGCCTACTTCTTCATCTGTGCTACCTAGGCCCAGTGGAGAGAGGAACAGTAAGAGCACAGAAGTCTCTACTGAGCATGAGTGAACTGCAATTTTTCAAAGGCTTCTAAATTGACCAAATTTAGGCTGTTTTTCATGGGAATGAAGAAATGCACCTTCCTGAGACAAAGGCCACCACCTTCTGCCAAACTTCAAGTACCTGCTCCAAAGCATGGGATTGCTAGAGCTTTACAAAGAAAATGTAGTCAGGACTTTTGCTTATTTATTTTACAGAGGAAAACATTTTTCCCTAACCTCATTTTTGGAAGCAGCCAAAGCATTCTGGCTGAATTAATTAATTAAAAATTAGCATGAGGCAGACACCTGGCATGGAAAACTTCATCCCAAACAGTTAAAATTTGGCAAAAAATTGTAAGCTATTGAAAATTAGGCTTTATAATAGGAAGTATCTAGCAAACTGAATAAAAGATGGTGATACCAGACCCACCTACAATAGTGCAAAAAGCAAATATTTCCCCACTTACTTATCATAAGATCCAGAAACAAGGGTCTGTGTTTCAAATGGATGAAATTGTAGTTTCTGACCTAATAAGAGCATTGAAAGTTTTTAGAAACTCACATGTGGATTTAAAATAATACAGACATCGTTTTTCAGTCAGTTGTCATGCAGGATAAGGTACAGCACTATTCCCTAGACTCTGTTATACTTGTTGTACTCAGAGCTTTTCATAAAGCAGAATATGCATCTAGCAGCCACAGAAGATGTCATTTTAGATTCCAAAGCCTCCCCAGAGGTGAAACTAAGGTGTTCCCTATTTTGGCCAAAAATCTTCAAAAAATAAGCTGGGTGGTAAAAAAAATATGCTTCCGTTGACAAAAACACTGATCAACTATGCATGCAGAGCAAAGACAAAACAGTACATGAAAGTTTGCTAAGACACATGATTTACGCTACTAGATATGAGATTATATTAATATTTTCACATTTTTAATTACAAAAAGAGCTAAGTATTTCTAACACCTGTCATCATAATATCTAGGTGCCTATATTAAAACTAGGGCTGTCACGCAATTAACAAGATTATCGCACTGTTAAAACCAAAGAATACCTTAAGGACTTTGGAGTTTTCTACATTTCCATATATTGATTTCAATTACAACACAGATACATAGCACAGTGCTCACTTTATATTATTTTTATTACAATTTGCACTGCAAACTAAGAAATAGTATGTTTCATTCACCTAATACAGTACTGTAGTGTACTGGTTTTCAACTTTTTTTTCTGGTAGACCCAGTTGAAAGAAATTGTTGATCCTACGACACAACGAGCTGGGATAAGGGATAGGGTGTGGGAGGGGCTCATGGATGAGCAGATGGTTGTGGTGGTGAGGGGCGGGGTGGGGCCAGGAATGAGAGTGCAGGGGGTGAGTGCAGCATGGGGTCAGGGCTCTGGCTGGAGCCGAGGATGAGGGTTTCAGTCTGGGCAGGGGATTGGGCTGGGTTTCCTCGGGCAGCTCCCGGTCAGTAGGCAGTGGGGGTGCTATACCAGGCGTCCTGCCTGTTCTGGGGCGCAGTGTGGTCTGCAGTGCCAGAAGCACCCAGCAGCATGTCCGGGACTCGTAGTAGAGTGCTCGCATGTGGGCTCCGTGTGGCTCTTGCCTGCGCACCGCCCCCCCACCCCCATTGGCCAGCTAGCTGGTGCTCAGTGCAGGGCCGCGCAGAGCTCTTTTGACTCCTGCTACCTATCTAAGACCTGCTTCTGGCCCTCGTCCCTATCTGTTCCGACACCACGTGCTTGCCCTCTAGCCTTTCTTAGACTGATAGCATTGCCAATGGACTTTTAACCGCCTGGTTGGAGGTACCGACCAGAGTCACTGCGACCCAGTGCCTTACATTCCATGACCAGCACTTGGTCGTGACTGTAATTTGAAAATACAAACAGAAATTTTACAAAAAACTGCATTCAAAACATGTAAATCTTTAGAGCCTTCAAGTCCACTCAGTCCGCTTCAGGCCAATCGTTCAGACCACAAACAGTTTGGTTTACATTTGCAGGATATAATGCTGCCCGCTTCTTGTTTACAACTTCACCTGTAAGTGAGAACAGGCAGCCACATGGCACTGTTTGTAGCCGGTGTCGCAAGATATTTACATGCCAGGCGCTAAAGATTTCTATGTCCCCTGCATCGCTTCAACCCACCATTCCGGGTGTCAATGCTTATAACAGGTTCTGCTCGATAACAATCCAAAGCAGAGTGGACCAATGCATGTTCATTTTCATCATCTGAGTCAGATGCCACAAGCAAAAGGTTGATTTTATTTTTTGGTGGTTTGAGTTCTGTAGTTTTCGCATCTGAGCGTTGCTCTTTTAAGACATCTGAAAGCATGCTCCACACCTCATCCCTCTCAGTTTTTGGAAGGTACTTCAGATTCTTAAACCTTGGGTCAAGTGCTGTAGCTATCTTTAGAAATCTCACATTGGTATCTTCTTTGCATTTCGTCAAATCTGCTGTGAAAGTGTTCTTAAAATGCATAACGTTGGGTCATCATCTCTAGGACTGGCTATACTATGATATATGCAAATGCAGGTAAAACGAAACAGGAGATATCATTCTCCCCAAGGCGTTCAGTCACATTTAATTAACACTTATTTTTTAATCATCATCAGCAGCATGAAGCCTTCCTCTGAATGGTGGCCGAAGCATGAAGGGGCATACGAACGTTTAGCATATTTGGCACGTAAATACCTGTGACACCGGCTACAACAGTGCCATGCGAATGGCTCTTCTCACTTTGAGATGACATTGTAAATAAGAAGCAGGCAACAGTATCTCCCGTAAATGTAAATAAACTTCTTTGGCTTAGCGATTGGCTGAACAAGAAGTAGAACTGAGTGGACTTGTAAGCTCTAAAGTTTTACATTGTTTTGTTTTTGAGTGCAGTTATCTAACAAAAAAAATTCTACATTTATAAATTACACTTCCATGATAAAGAGATTGCACTACAGTACTTGTATGAGGTGAATTGAAAAATACTATTTTTCATTTATCATTTTTACAGTGCAAATGTTTGTAATAAAAATAATATAAAGTGAGCACTGTATACTTTGTATTCTGTGTTGTAATAAAAATCAAGAAATTTGAAAATGTAGAAAAACATGCAAAATATTTAATACATTTCAATTGGTATTCTATTGTTTAACAGTGCGATTAATCATGATAAATTTTTGAGTTAATCGCGTGAGTTAACTGCGATTAATTGACAGCCCTAATTAAAACATACCTGTGCTAGAAACATTACCACCATTACTCATTGTCCAATAAAGGAACTACTGACAATCTAACCCGGGGTAGGCAACTTATGGCATGCGTGCCAAAGGCAGCATGCGAGCTGATTTTCAGTGGCACTCACACTGCCCGGGTCCTGGCCGCCAGTCCGGGGGGCTCTGCGTTTTAAATTTAATTTTAAATGAAGCTTCTTAAACATTTTAAAAAGCTTATTTACTTTACATACAAAAATAGTTTAGTTATATATTATAGACTTATAGAAAGAGACCTTCTAAAAACATTAAAATGTATTACTGGCATGCAAAACCTTAAATTAGAGTGAATAAATGAAGACTTGGCACACCACTTCTGAAAGGTTGCCGACCCCTGATCTAACCCATTTTTTCAGGTCTATTCTTCTGTCACTTATGAGAGCACGTTTAGGCTTCTCCTTGTCTTAAAACAGTCATGGGGTTACATTTAAATGAAAAGCATTTTAAGACGCCCGAAAAATCTGAGTTAAATATCCCCTCTAACTTTCCAAAGGATAAAACAAATTAGATTTTGACAGAGCCTAAACAGTGTAATCCACAGAAGTGATTCACTCAGAAAATTATGAATGTTTGACATGGTGGTTATAACCAAAGCAGTTTTGCAACATTAGAGTTTGCCACTAACCTTTCAATGTAATAAATTGCAGGTTTTTTTTCCTATATTTTACAACAGAAGAAATATAACAATATCCACATACCTTGTCCATATGTAAAGTAAGGTTCGCTGCTGGTTTACCCACGGACATATCCCACAGAATTACAGTGGTGTCAGCTGAGGCACTAGCTAACACATTTCTAACAACATACAAAAGCAAAAGCTTTAGACATTTACATACATGTGAACAAATAGTGTCCCTAGGTCATAAATACACAGACTGATTCTGATCTCAAGTAAGCCCAGGTCTACAGCCTACAACCTTCAAGCATAAAAGATAATCTGGCAGAAGAACAACACATTCAGTATTTAATGGCAATATGTTACATATTTTTGAACAGAAAATCCAGTATTGTATGGAAGGGCTATACCTTTAGTGTACTGCTCATACAATTGTGTTTCTCTCCCCCGGCCCCCCAATCTAAAAATATTCTCCTGTCAATTATACGGTACCAGTGATATAACTAAGAAATTTGAGGACTTATTCCTTTCTGGACATTTTAAGATAGGGTTTTTAAATACGAGCTACACAGTATAGATTTGAATATTGTATCGACATAGCTAAGAGACAAACAATCCCATTTTTGGCAAGTATTTTCCTCTTCAGACTCTCCACTAACTAAATAATTAATGGGCCGAACCTGCAACTCTCCTCAGAGTATCTTACTCCGACAAGTCATCCTACTGAAGTCAAAGGAGCTACTTGCCTGGTTTTTACATTTGGGCCTTCGTTTCATATTTAAAAATTAATGGTGGTAAGGACTGTAAATACAGAGATAAGAACTTTAGTCAGACAAAGCCCAAGCAGCAGTGTCAGAGATTTATTAAATGCACAACAAAAATCACCCTTATTTGTCTAAAGGTGTTAGATTTTATAATTTAACACACAGTCTGAAGCCTTCCCCCGCTTTCCATATTAGAATGAAGGTCTTGACTGAAAGACATCTGACATTCCTCCAAAACACTGTTCCTCCAAAGCGACGCCATAGACGGGAAATTTACAAAAATCACAGTGCAGATTACAAGACATTTTACAAATAATGCCAGTGAGGCCTTTCAGCCAGAAAGCGATTTGTAGGCAGCTGTCATAGCTTATCTTACTTTTTAAAATGCAATTAAAAATGCTGCACTAAGACTGCTCTTTGAGTTCTTGACTTGCACCCAACCTTTACATTTCAGGATTAGTTTTTCCTGCAACATCCACTGGTGTCAACAAGGTTATATTACTCAGTACACTATAGAACCAGGAATGCCAATCACTTATTCAGCTTTGTACAAGGGGCTTAATATTATACAGGGTCACACAAATTACTCCTACAAAGACCAGCTGCTTTTAGTCATCATGACATTGACTTTCTAGTTACACGCTGCTGGTGTTAGCCATGATAAAGGCTGAGAGATTGCACACAGACTGTGTACCATTCACTGAGCCATCACTAAATCATTTCTTACATTCACCTTAGTCATCTGACAGATTCTTTTTGCAGTAGACAACACGTGGCCAATTAACATCTAATAATTTCTTGTATGTTCAGTGAATATCTACAGGAGAACTTTTTCATCTGTAATATCCGGATAAAACCAGGAGTTTTCAGAGGAGATTGCTGAGAGCTGCTGAAAATGAGGATGCAGAACTGACAAGTGTATTCTCAGAGAGAGTTAACAGCAGTAGGAAAAAAAATCATACTATATCTAATGAAAAAGCCATTTACAAGACCTTTACTGAGGATCCTGTACTAACTGTTATTGAAAAAAACAACCTAGGTGATAGAAAGAAGGGGTTAATCACCTCGTGCAGCAACTGTGGTTCTTTGAGATGTGGGTGCCTATGGGTGCTCCACTTCAGGTGCACATGTGACTCTTGAGCCCTTGATCAGAGATTTTCAGTTAGTAGTGCCCATTCGGCCTATGCACATGCCCTATGTCTCCTCGTGCTGGATACTAAGGCTATACAGAGTATGCGGGCAAAGTGCCCTCAGTTCCTTCTCCACCCAAACACACCCTAAGGAACAGTCTGAAGCAGACAGGAAGGAGGGCGGGTAGTGGAGCACCCACAGGGATAGGCATCTTGAAGAACTGCTGTTACTGCACAAAGTGAGTAATCTCATCTTCTTCCAGTAGTGTCCTGATGGTTGTTCCACTTCTGGTGGCTTCCAAACAGTTTCCCCTGATGGAGGAGGGAGCTTCAGCATAGAATCCCGTGCTGCAAACAGTACTGCAGACCCAAATGCTGCATTGAACCTGACAGCTTGGATCAGAGCGCAATGTTTTGAAAACATATGCATTGAAGCCCATGCAGCAGCCCTACATATTTCAGATACTGGTACATTCTTTGGTAATGCCATAGATATTTATTGCCTGTGATCTGGTTGAACATGCTATCACCCTTTGGGGAGGGATGAATGCCTGCAGCATCATAACAAGTGACAATACATCCAGATAACCACCTCAACAGTGTCCGAGTAGAAATCGAGAACCCTGTGAATCTATTCGTGAAAGAAATGAAGAGTTTAGGTGACTTCCTATATTATTGGGTCCTATATAAGTAGAAGGCTAATGCCCTTCTAACATACAGGATGAGTAAACAGGATTCCTATAGAAAACCATGCGGCTTCAGCAAAAATATTGGTAAATGAATGGACTGATTAAGGAAGAGCTCCGATAGAATCTTAAGTAAGAATTTAGGGTATGGATGTAAAGAGACCTTGTCCTTAAAGAACACCGTAAGTGGTATAGGTAGGGGGGTGATCTGCCATTAGGGCTCCAACATCCACAACACTACGGGCTGACATGATAGCTACTAAAAAGTTCATCTTTATAGATAAATGCAACAGACCAGGTTGCCATTGGTTCTAATGGAGGTTCGTAAGGTAACTGAGTATCAGGTTGAGGTCCCAGGTTGGGATAGAGTTTCTAATCTGCAGATAGACAGTCTCCAGACCCTTACTACACCTAGACAATGCCAGATGAGCAAACATGGAGGATCTTTCTACTGGAGGATGAAAGGTTGATAATGCAGCCAAATGGAACTTAAACTGAACTAATGGATAATCCCAATTTCTTTAGATCCAATATGTAAACCAGGATGACAAAGTGGCACCAAATCAGGCTGGAGGCAGCAATGCCAAAGAAGAATCTCTTCCATTTCTGCAAGTAAGTAATGTGGGTTGATCTCTTTCAGTAAGACCTGCTGTACTTCTATCGAGCAGGATGATTCTAATCCTGTAAACCATCCAGAAGCCACGCCATGAGGCAGAGAACCACTAGAGTGGGATGAAGCACACAACCCGCATCCTGTGATAAGAGATGAGGAACGGTCAGGAGCTTGAATGATGGTTGAACACAGATAAGCAGGTAAGGGTACAAAACTTGTGTCAGCCAGGTTGCTACTATAAGGATAAATCTGGCTCTGTCTTGTCTGATCTTGTTCCTCACCCTTAGTATCAGTAGTGCTGGAGGAAATACAAGGAAGAATGGCATCTCCCAAGGAATGGTAGCCCAAACCCCATCTTGAGCAGAAAAAAGGACACTTCCTGTTCCTGGAACTCTGGCAGTCCCCATTTTTGGAATATAATATGGAGAACTTTGGTGTATAGCTCCCATAATAATCCTGTGAGAAGTGTCTGCTGGAGATATCAGGTGTGGTGTTCTGAATACCTGTGAGGTAGACTGCTGAAATTTGCATCTGATGAGCTAGGCACAAATCCCAGTTTCATAGCTTCAGTGCACAAAGAGGAAGATCTCGCTCTTCCCTGCCTGTTAATAAAAAAAAACATGCACGATACATTGTCCATCATGACCCTAGATTGATTTGCCCCGATGAGGGGTAAGAAATGAAGACAACTGTTCCTGACAGCCCTGAGCTTTGACATATTGACGTGGAGACTGGTTTCTTGAGTTGTCCATCTGTCCTAAGTTTTGACGGTACTGAGGTATGCTCCCCACACAACCATGATGGGGCTGGGCGATAGAAAGGAACACCTGCTGATGTTGAGTTGATCCTTCCACCAGTCTAAGGAGTTCCTTGCTTATAGCCTGTCTGTGCAAGGTGCGTCTGACTGGAGAACAGATTGTTCCAAGCCAACCCTGAAAGCAGCAGAAATGTAACCTTTTGTGACCGGTCATGAAGATGCAAACTGCCATGTGTTTCAGGAGCTGAACACAGTTCCTTATTGTGGTTCAAGGGCTCCCCTGAATTGCCCGTACCCCAAACCTGACATGGTTACAAATCTGTCAAAAGGAAGATCGGCTCTGGTTGCCAACAAGTTTAAATATGCCCCTATAAACTGTCTTCTGTATTGGGACTAATGTGGACTTTTTTACATTCAGCTGCCGACCCAACTCCTGGAACAAAGCAAGGGCTGTCTGGGAGGAAGATAGCACTGCTTCGTAAGAACGGCCATTGGAGTAGCCAGTCGTTAAGGTACAGGAAGACTAGGACTGCTTCTTGTCAGAGGTAAGCAGTCACCACTGCCAGGATTTTGGAGAACACTCTGGGGGACAAGGAAAGACCAAAATGAAAAACTTGGTATTGGAAATGATCCTATCCTATAATGAAGCACATATATTTCTTGTGTGATGGGTGTATTGCTATATGGAAATAAGCATCTTGTACGTTGAGGGCCAGAAACCAAACCCCTTTCTCTAATGAAGGAATTACAGCTGCCCACGCCACCATCCTGAACTTCTGAACTTCTTTAGACGTTTTAGATTTAAGATCGGTCTCCACCCTCTGTTCTCCTTTGGCACAAGGAAATACTTTGAGTAAAATCCCTTGTCTTGTGAGAAGGCGGAACTAGCTCTACTCTGCTATTCAAAGGAGAAAGTTCACTTCTTGTCTAAATAAAAGCTCATGAGAGGGATCCCTGAAGAGGAACAGGGAAGGGGCATGGAAGGGAGGGAGTGACGTAAAATGGATGGTATAGCCCAATGTTATGACCTCTACAACCCAAATGTCTGTAGTGACCTGCTCCAAGCATGTTGGAAATGGGCAAGATAGTCTCCAGACAGGGAGGTGGGCTAATGGGTACTGCAGTAAATTTAGTTGGAGGATTTGAACCCTTGACCAACCCAACAAAACTACCGATTCGAAACTGGCTGGGTGGTCATGGAGAGTGGTTGGGCACTGAAATCTGTGCCTCTTTCTGGTGGATCTGGAACCCAAAAAACTAGGCATGGATGCAACCTCTGTGACCTACTAAACCTTATCTTTTATATATATATGCCAGTGATCATAAAGTAGCCCTAGAGTCCTTCAGAGCGTGCAAAGACTCATCCGTGGTTTCAGAGAACAGTTTACAAGCATCAAAGTGGAAGCCCTCCACGGTGTTCTGGAGTCTCTCAGAAACCCTGAGAGATGGAACCATGATGCCCTGTGCATAACCACCACTGTGGAGATGGACCTAGCATCAAAGGATACCTGAAGAACAGTTCTGTCCACCAATTGGCCCACAGATGATGGACTGAAATTGCTCCCTATGTTCTTGGGGCAGATGTTCAATAAAAGCAATGAATCTGTTATAGTTTGTAAAATTATATTTGGCCATGACAACCTGATAATTTGCAATCCTGAATTGCAGGGTTGCCAACGAATAGGCTTTTCACCCAAAGAGATCCAGTCTTTTTTGGCCCTTGTCATACACGGTAGACTTATATAAGTACCTCTTTTTGGAAACCTTCCCTGAACCCTCCAAAAAGTCTTCCCTTTCTTAGGAGGAAGCCTGTGCTGAGGTAGAAGGGGCACTGGATCGGTCCAGAGACCTGACTCAGAAGCTGGCCATAGGCAGTGTTCCATCATTAGCAGTTTGAGTTTAATCTGTCGGTTTTCCCTTATCCTGGACTTGAGGGCGAAGCAGACATTGCACTTCTAGAAGATGTGGGACTCTCCCAAGCAATGGATACACATATAGTGGCCGTCGCTCATAGGTATAGCTTCTCAGCATTTGAAACCTAGCAAGCCAGGCATGCCCTGCCAGGGGAGGGGGGAAAAAAAAAAAGTCCCTCCAAGGAGAAAGAGAAGAGTAAAACAGTCCTCTCACTACTTATCTAAAATAACTAAACCTATAAAAACTCTCTTAAATACTAGTGTGCAAGAGCAGAGGCATGCTCAAGGTGGACATGCTAAGGCTTCCTCTCAGGCCAAGGCAGCTGAGAAGGAATGGAGGGTGGTTTAACCATGCACCCTTATATAGCCTCAGTATCGGGCACGAAGAGGCATAGGAACACATGCGCAGGCCGAACTGACACGGTTAACTGAAAAACTTCAATCAAGGGCTCAAGAGGTGCATGCGCACCTGAAGTGGAGCCCCAAGAGGGCCACTACTCAAAGAACTAATAAAGAAGCTGTTGTTCTTAAGCGTAAGGGTCTGACTGCTCCCCTTTTGACAGGTTAACTGTGTGTTGCTCTGGCAGTGGAAAGCAAACCCTAAAGCTGGTGTAGCCAAGCAACAGAGGACTCCACCTGCCTAGCATAATTCCAGGGAGATGGAGACATAATTCTGTATCTGTGCTAAAGTAGCTCCTTCATCACCTCTCCCTGCTTTCTGACTTCAGCACAAAGGGAAGAGCCAGGGAAAAAGAGGGCATGGCCTGGGCTTCCCTGCACATCAGCCACCCTGTCCCTTGGAATTTGGCACAAATCAGAGCCACCTTTGGACAATTCTGATTTGTCCCATGGACCAAATGTTGCCAGGACTGCAGGAACACCAAGATGGCTAAAAGCCACCTTTGTTTTAAGTACAAATTTGAAAAATACAAAATCACACTTTTTAAAAAAAACCCTGGGAGACGGTCTCAATTTTCACTTGTGTAGAGTTCAAGTACTTTCCAACTGGATTAACTTCTGCATTATGTTAAGTTGATCTTTAAGCAATAAGTTATAGGTATGTATAAATATTTCCAAAACGACGTACACTAATTTAGAGTTATCTGTATGTAATCTTCAAGTGTTTCTTTTCCTTTTTTGCTTATTCCCTGAAAGTGTCAAGAACGCATCAGTATGCCCTCCTGATTCCCTTCTGTAGATATTCTGCATACAGATACATTTTAAAGATGTTTTTAAAAAATTATAGCTTTCCAGGAGAAATCATGCATTTCTTATTCATAATGTACTGTTATATTGCCAGATTAGAACAGTGTGATAATTCAACATATTCCCACATGCTGAAATCCTCTCTGTACAGAGCTGCCTCTGCAGCACCTCCTCTCAGCTTGCCTCTTCTCCCCTTTTTCCCTTATCTGGCCAGCATGCAGCAATAGCTACTCCCTTTTGCCAGTTGGCACAGATTCAAATATTCACCATTGGGTCTCCACAGTCTCCCTGCTCACTCCCATTGTTCTAGTTCCCACCTTGCCCCCTTCTCCTCAATCAACACTGATTCACCATCTCCTAATGCCTAGCTTTTTTTTTTTAAATTGGGAAATGAAAGGATTAAACTACAAAGAACATTGTTCTGAGTAAATGGGAGTCCTCCAGGATCCTTCCTCCTCCTATTTTTCTCTCCCCAACCCAGTAACCATAAGTGAGAGAGATCCTCTAGGTTTTTAAATTAATGAAATGCTACTGCAAACATTACTCATATGTCCAAACTTTTCAGCACCAAGTTACATAGAATTATTACCCTACTCCACTGGGCTTTTTACAATCTAAAGGTCTGAGGGGGTAAAAAAGTAAATCCTTTTCTCAATTCCTCAGAAGAGTGGGCTCTTGAGCTGGATGATGTATAGATTAGCAGCTATTTGGATAGAGCCATGTTTATAGTTTCTATGAACTGTCCAAATAATATCTTTCAGATGCAGTGTCTCTGGCAGAGGTAACTAAACCAGACCTTACACTTTAATTTAAAAAAAAAAAAAAAAACCAACAAAACAAACAAACAAAAAACCCCAGAGATGCAAGTATCTGTGTGCGTTACTGGGCTAATAACCTTACAAACCAAAGACAAAGACATGGTCCCTGCCTGCAGATTTTACAGTCTAAATAGATCAGACACATTATTTACCTTCTTTCCCTTTTTCTTCTTCTTTTCTTTTTTACTTCCAAGGGAAAAGACTGGCTCTAGAGAATCCACTATATCAAGGTCCCAGACCTCTATAACAGGGGTCATGTTACCCACTGCAACATAATTTCCTGCAGAAAAAAACCCAAATGCCAACTATAGTGTTGATTTAGATTAACATACGCAAAGAGTGTAGGGTGACACAACCAAGCTGTCTATTTCATTACTTATTTTAAATTAATGCCTATGTGCCCAGAGTCCTTCAATGGCGTATTTTTTTTTTTACCAGTTGTACATGGTTAGTGTCCATTTGAAGATACATCAGCAGAAACTGCCTGCAAAAAGGTAGAGTTCTAGAGTTTAAGGCCAGAAAGGACCACTAGATCATCTTGTATGACCTCCTGTATAGCACATGCTGCTGCCACCACCACCCAGCACCCACACGCTAAACCCAACATCCGAAACGAGGCCAAAGTATTACTGCCCAGGGAGATCAGACTATTATGTGCCACAGGCACAGAATACGAGGGACCAAGGTGCACCAGTGCGCAATGTCCCTGCAGTGGCAGGGAAATGATTAAGTGAGATAGACCAGATAATCCTTACAAGTGACCGGCATTCAGGCACTGCAAAGGAAGGTGAAAATCTCCCAACATCACTGCCAATCTGACTTGAGAGAAAATTCTCAAGCTAGACTAAATCAGCTAGACCCTGAGAACTAGCCAACCAAGCACCTCTGAGAGAGAGAGAATATGAATGAGAATGCCACCTTAGAGCCCTAGTGCAGACCATATAATGTCCATTCTCTAGCCATGGTCATCCCTGAGGCTTCAGAGGAAAAAGATTAAAAAAAACCCCCAACCTTCCAGAACACACTGGGGGCGAAAAATCCCTTCACGACCCTGCCATGAGCAGTGGCTGGCTGAAACCCTGAAGCATGAGCTTTAGGAACATAGGACATAAACCAGAAGTGAGTCCCAGGACTGTTGAGCCCTGTCCCCTACCAACACAAGCAATCCTGTCATATAATTGTACTTGGAGCCAACATTTTTATGCAAGTACCCTCCCTTTAGTACAATTAATGATAAAAATGCAAGTAAAAGTAAGTACAGTCCCCCAAATTATAAAATATAATTTTTAGTGTGTTATTTTAAAATAAATTTGGTCGACTCTGTTGGCCATGTCTTCTCTGAACAAAACCAAACACATCTGCAAACAAGAAGTCTAAAGAAAAGTTTTCCTTTAGTCTGCCTAGTAGATTTGGTTTGCCTTTGGTATTAGTATTGGTGTTTTAGTTTAGTCACTTGGTATAATGACATTACTACAAGAACCCTGCAGATACATACAGCTCTTTAAAAAAAACAAAAAATTGTTCACTGTGACGGGGTGTACCCAGCCCTTTGTGTCCCCCTGCTGGAAGCACTGAGGTCCAACTACACCCTGCTCCAGGAAGGAGCAGTGAAGATGGGTCCTCCAGGTCTCCCTTGAAAAGCCAGAAGGAAGCAGCCAATCAGAACCCAGCAGGCTCAGATAAAAGGAGATGTAGGAACATAGCAGGTCAGTTCCTGGCTGGGACCAGAGAGATGAGTAAGGGTGTTCCTCTCTGGAGAAAGGAGCTTGATGGGCTGCATTTACTGGATCTGGGAGAGAGAAAATACCTGAGAACTTTAAGTCTAATGTAATAGGTGAAAGTAAAGGGACCAGGTAGGAAGAGCCCCAGGGAATGCAGCAGCAACTAAGTGAAGGAAGCAATATGTGACTGTTGTTTATAGGACTCCTTGGCTGGAACTTGGAGTAGTGGGCAGGCCCAGATTCCCCCACTGGCAAAGGGGCCCTAAGCCCAAAAGGGGGACAAGGCTCTTTCAGAAGCCCAAACAGAGGGCCAGATTTAAAGGGCCCAGAAACGGGGCTGAAGACCCTGGTTAGAGGAGACAGTTTGGTGAACTATTTGCTTCCCCAGAAGGGGTTCATTTTTCAACTGTGCGACTTGGCTGGAGGGCTGAGCCACTGAAGACTCATCTTGCAAGGTCGGCAATCCCTACAGGGGGGTGCCATGAGCGGGGACAAAGATTGCAGTATCATACCCTGCCACTAGGAGGTACTCAGGAGGTGAGCACCCCCCCCCCCGTTACATTCACCACCATGTTTAATTTTTCCTCCCATGTCTTGGCTTTGCTTCTGTGTTAATATTGCTGCAGGAGATCATTATTTAGTCACAGCATTTTAAGTTAATTATGCAGTTCATATTCAAAAATTGTTATTGTTAGACAGCTATGATGTCTTTTGGCACCCTAAAGACATTTATTACCTGGAGATTCATCTGGATTAGGATCAAAGTTAAGCCACTCCACACTTAAAGGGTATGCAGGTAAGAGAATATCATGGTGTACATAAAATGAGTCCTCTTCATGATTATAAACTGAAAGAGAGAATTTGAAAAACACTTATGTCAGTGGAGAGAAAAATTAGCCATTCTACATAGTACATTCCCACAGTCAGATGGAGCAAATATTAATATTCCCAATGTAGAGATAATGTCCGGATGCTATATTTGTGATGCTGTCAGTTTCTAGCATAAAGCCACAGCCTCTATATAATGTTAGGCACCACAGAACATTTACTTTAGGTGACAAATTCAACAGACCAAAGAATGATGTACTTATCTACATCAAGTACACCCGGATTCAGTTTATGCCTTGCACACCAACATCATCTTCATTTGTATTCGTGAGACTATTTTAAAACATCTGGTATATAAGAAACTCTTGCTGCTTACGTGTATTTATAAAATAAGAATGATAGAGTATTATTGATGGGCTGATGTTTCACTATACAGGTTCTCAGTATATTTATATAGGTCAGGGTTCATTAGCGTTTGTTAAACAGTTATTTTACAGAGGTAAGAGCACAAGAAATGTAGTTGTGCCAGATGCCACCATCTATTCAAAAGCCAGGATAAATGAGAACAACAAAGGGAGCAGTTCTGCAAAGCCATAGGGATCAGACTGGATAAGCAGAGTATTTTCTAGGCCCGCTTTTATGACCAAATATTGTTTACTCACGGTGAACCTCTAGACTGCAGTGGTCCTTATCAACTCTTCCACAAATGATCAGATTGTCACTGGGCTTAATCAAAAAATCTTCCTGTTCATATTGCTCCTAAGGGCCAAGGGAGGGAGAAAACTTAAAGGTGTTAAAAAAAAAATTAAATTTTCTGAACAGAATATTAATTCTTACCACTAACTGTAAAAGGTCAGGTAGCCAAGCCCTTGAGGCCATCCTACAAGGTAAAGGGGAGAGGGGAAGTGCCACAGCAGTGAGATTAGACAATCAAACGAGTTGAGGGAATGCGTATGTGGGCCTAGATGGATTCAGTAGAGTGTGTCAGTATTGAAAATGAAACCACCTCCTGAGAAGTACCCCTAACACAACACAACCTGCTACCCAAAATCTTTCCAGACACCCCCTCCCCAAAAATCACCAGCTCTTCAGTTCCTATTCCCCCACACTTCGGTATCATTCCTACCTGGCCTGCACACCCTGAACTTCTATATAGTTTAACAAGCCCTCTTTAAATTATTAGCCTACTCTAACTGCTTTTCCAGAATTTTGGAAACTACTCTGACCGGATTAAAATGTACATTTGCTGTTATTTGTAACAATGACAGCTAAGAAATGTTCAGATATGTGATTTCTAAAGGGGCACGCCTACACAGAATACTCAGAAGAAAGTTAAAGTGAATTAACTAAAGGTGTGAAATGAAAGCACAGTAGTTAAATCCCTTTGGGATTCAGCTACAGAAAACTATGGCCACTTTACTTCTGAATGAGAGTATCCACACAGGAGTTTAATGCCCTGTAATGTGTTTTTACTTCACACCTTTAATTAATTTGACTTAACTTTCTTGAGTGTCCCTGTGTAGAAAAGCCCCAAATCAGCCATGTTCCTTTCAGTGCTATGTTAAAAAAAATAAAGTCATGTGCATATTTTCAAATTGAATGACTTCCCAAAATGTTGCTGTTACAATTACTAAACTATGCAGGAAAATAAATTAACAGGCCAGCAGTAAGAGTAATCAAACTGATCAGACACAACAACCTAAGTTCCCTCTGAGCTGCGCGGCCGCACAGCTGCCTATTAAGCACTATGCAGGCGCTCAGGGCTGTGGTGGAAAGAGATGTCCCCTCCCCGAGTCCAGCCCTGCTGCAGCCGGGGGAGGGGAGCCTCTCCCCGCCAGCCCAGGTGCTGCTGGAAGGGAGCAGTTGACCCCTCTCTCCCCACTGTAGCCCTGGAGAGCCCCACTGCACCCCAAACCTCTTATCCCCAGCCCCACCCTAGAGCCTGCACCCCCAGCGGAGATCTCACCACCCTGCAACCCAACCCTCTTGGCCCAACCCTAAGCCCCTCATCCCCGACCCAGAGCCTGTACCCCCAGTCAGAGCTCTCCTCCCCAAGCCTCTGGTCCAGCCCTGGGCCCCTCATCCCCGGCCCCACTCCAGAGCCCGCACCCGCAACCAGAGCCCTCATCCCCAGCCCCACCCCAGAGCCCTCACCACCCCAGCACCGAATCCTTCTGCCCCCGCCCCGAGCCGCCTCCCACACTCCAAACCCGAGCCCTACCCCGCCACATTAATTTTGTTATGTGCACCAATATGGAGGTGATGCATCACACATCACCTCCATATTGGTGCACGTAACAAAAAATTCATTCTGCACATGGGTGAGAAAAATTAGAGGGAACATTGACAACAACTGGTAAAATTTTCAAAAGTGCCTACGTGACTTAGGAGTTTAAGTCCTATTTTCAAATGTGACTAAAGACCTGGTCTACACTAGAAAGTTAGGTCAATGTAAATCGCCTTGTGTCAACCTATGTGTGTGTGCATCTACACCTAAATTAGTCCCCACATGACGTAAGCACCCCGTTAAGGTGATGCAGTAGAACCACTTCCCTGGATGGCGTTGAGCTGCAAAAGTTGACATGGAGCAAGTGCAGATGCTGTGTGACCTATGTCAATCCTAACAGATCTCCAGCAGCTGTCTCACAATGCCAGACAATGACTGTTCTAGTCACAATTGTTAACTCCACTCTACAGGGGTCACAGAGACCAAAAGCCAACTCCCTCCTTAAAACACTGCACATTTTTAAATGCCTTCTCCTGATTGCCGAGCTTACCAAGAACACTAGGCAGTATCCCCTTGTCTGCAATTGACCAAGCCATCTGCATGCTCTAGACACACACCTGTCTGGAGTAGACAGCAAGTATTGGATCTCCTGGGCCTGTGTGAGAAGAGGCTGTGCAAGCACAGCTATGGACCAGCATAGAATCATGGGCATCCATGAAAAGATCACACATGGTTTTAGGTGAAGGGGTATGACAGGGATCAGTGGCAGTGCCATGTGAAAACGAAGGAACTGCAGAAGACATACCATAAGGAGAGGGAGGCTAACAATCAATCGGGTGCCGAGCTACAGACCTGCAGATTTTACAAGCTCCATGCCATACTTTGCAGAGACACCACTGGCACCATACAGACCAAGGCAGAGAACCCTGTTGTGAACGGAGACGACGAGGACATGGAGGGGCAGGAGGGGAGTCCAGCTGGTCATGGCAACCCAGGATGGATGAGCCCGATGATACCAGTCAGCTCTGTGATCTTGGGGAACCAGGGCACAGTATCCAGCCTGTTTGACTCATGAAGGACACCCCCCCACCCCGGTCCAAGCCTTTGCTTGAACCAAAACTGATCAGAGAAAAGACTTGCAGAGAGCAGTAAAAGGCGGTGGGAGACACACCTAGACCCCTCCTGCCAAGGATGATAGTATTATGGCAACTCCCCTAGCCTCACCTGCATCAAAGATGGTACAGGGAGGCATCTCCATTTGCATACAGAATGGAGAAAGGAGATTCCAAGGCAAGAACTGCACTGAACTCTGCGACCAGAAAAGCAGGGAAACGCTGCATCCTGGGGGATCTCGGCTCCAGATGTTAATGAACCTACACCTGCACACACCCAGCTCAGCAGTTATCAGACCAATTCTAGTAATAAATCTTTGATCAATATCCAAAATACAGAAGCAGCCGAATTGCATAGTGAGCTCCCTGGAAGGAATACCACCCATAGCTAGGAATGATCAGCCCTTATTGTCTAGCCTAAAGTAAACCCTTGAGTCATCAGTTTACCCATGAACAAATCTAGTTTTCCCTTGAACCATTCTTGTTTCCCTACAAGAAACCCCTACCCATGCTCAAGTGTGTTCTGATGCATGGATCCAAACTCTACATCAGTTCCAATGGGATTATATCTTCTCCTGACTGATCATGCTGGGGGCTCTGCCTGTCTCCAGCATTCAGGACCCTGAGCTACCACCATCACCTGAGAACCCCGACTAGTTCAAGCTTCATGGATTGGTGAGATCCCTCTCTCCTTCTGTTTTCTTTTCTACCTCAGGTATAACTTTCTAACCCTGACTTGTTTGATCAGGTGTAGTTTTCTATATATGACTTTTGTAACCTTTAATAATGTAACTGTTATGTTGGTTTAGGCTCTCCTTGTATAGTTATCACTATTATTCAATAACTAACTTATATGGTTAAGCTGGTTGCTTCTCTCTCTCTCTGAATTTTACTCTTCTGTTTTTAGCTTCCCCATTTACTCTGCAGCGCTTCTCTTACCTAAGCTAACGATCCCTTTAGCGCCCAAAAATACTGTGGGGTTTGCTCATCAAGTGGGTTACTACCAGTACAATTGTAACGTGACAGTGGGGGTAGGGACGTACTGAACCTGTGACATACGAGGGTGGCAGCTTGGAAGTGCTGCTCGACCCAGACTGAGTACAGGAGCATATAATGGTGGCAGCCTGAAAGTGCTGTTCGACCCAGCCTGCTCAGACTTGCTTTGTTAATATGTGTGTGTTCATCTGATTCTGGGGCTGGAGGAACCCAGCCCTGGGGAACCTAGGTCCTGCAAGATAGTTCCATTGGGACAGGACTTACAGAAGGGAGCAGTAGAGCTTCATATGAAAACACAACTGACACAAGCAGTACATTAATAGAATTACAGATGCCCTTCCCCAGAAGAGTAACCCTAATAAATGAGCTTACCCCAAAGTAACGGGAAAAGCTGGTAACACAGATGAAGGGGAAGGAACCTTGCTTAAGTGCGTTCATGCATTTTTCTTTAGTGTTTAAATGTAAAGATGACACCCGTCCCATGCCCAAGTTAACAAGAAATAGGTTTAGACTTTTCATTGTTTTACTCATACAAGTATAGGTAGCAGTAAAACAGAGGTAGAGTTGCTATCAGTTTTTCATTCCCTTGTAGGATTTGGTATGGGGAGGGCATGCAGAGCAGGTAGTTCATCTACAGGGATGTCCCTTGTATCCTTCTGAGAAATCTCAATGAAATTTTTATGGAGGTCCTCTGCAATCCACTTCTGAAGGTTTCTAGAGCAGCAGTCTTCTTTCTTCCTCTGCGGTTAGACACTTTCCCATGCCATTCTCTGATGAGCTCGCCTGGCACCATTGCGGTCAACCAGCTAGCGGCAGGCAGCTTCAGAATGCCAGCAGCAGCTGTATTCTGTGCCTGTGTTACCTTCAGGAGTGAGATATCAGCTAAAATCAACACTGCCTGGGGAAAATAGTACCAATCTTCAGTGCCATTGCCCTATACTCATGGAAATAAGGACCGAAATATTGTTTCATGCAACCGAAAAAAATCTTAATGCCCTTCTTCTTTCCCATCCTCGCTCCTGGCAGGCCATACACACTATGGCTCGGGCTGAAGAGCAGTGCTATGCAGAGGCACTCCAAAGCTGAAGTGTCAATAAGCATATCTTATTAAAAAAATTTATGAAAATAAGGGAAGTTTTGAAACATATCCGTCACTTTCCACTGTGGCTGTAAATCCAATGATACATCTGTCTGTTTTATTGGTAGCTGCTGCTGTTGTGGCGGCCTTGAAGGGTGCCCCCTCTACTTCCCTGAAATGCCTGACTCTGATGAAGAGGAGAAAGAAGAGTACTAGGGAAGATATCTAGTACACAGCAGGCAGCTATAACCATCAAGATGATTTTCTCACTGAGATCCAGTCTTGTGAGTAAACACTGCCAGCGTCCCTTCAATCTACTGCAAGCACAGCCAATTGTCATTCTGCACCTGCTGAGGTGATAGTTGAATCTTTCCTTGGTGCTGTGGAGTTAGCCAGTGTATGGCCTCATAAGCCAGAAAGAAAGGGGTAGGCCTGGTTCCTCAGGATCTCTACAGTATTCCAATATCACCAATGATAATCCACCTGTTGGAAAAGAACATTCCTGCTTGTAGCTTTCTGAACAATCCTGTGTTCTTAAAGATACAAGCCTCATGCACCTTCCCCAACCAGCCCACATTGATACCGGTGAAGTATCCCAATGCCCCACTGCAATTAGAGAACTCCATTACTGCAGATCTATCCACAATGTACTGCATATTGACAAGAATCACAGACCTGACAATTAATGGTCCTACATGCTCGCATGACAATGGCCCCTACCATGGATTTTCCGATTCCAAAATGATTTCACACTGACTGGTAGCAATCTGGCATTGCAAGCTTCAGGAGTGTGATCACCACTTGCTTCTCAACTATCAGTGAAACTCTTATTTTGGTGTCCATGTGCTGGGGAGCTGGGCTGAGCACGGTATGCCAATCCAGGAACGCCACCTTTCGTATCCAAAGTTCTGCAGATACTGCTAGTCATCCCAAACCTGCATTATGATGTTATCCCATCAGTCAGTGCTTGTTTCCCAGGCCCAGAAGTGGGGCTCCAGGGTCTGCAGATGCTCTGTGAACACCATGAACAACTCTGAGTTGTTTTTTGCTATGTCCTTAACAATATGTCCTCAAAGAAAAAGTCACATCCCCCATCACTATGGTTCTTCCTATGGGTCTGCAAATACTGGAGGATCGTGCATCCTGCATTTGCAATGTTCATGAGACCAGTGCAGAGCTGTGCAGGCTTATTGCTTCTGTCAAGAGACGACAGATAGCAAAAAGTGCTATGCAGGTTTGTGGTATTTTTAAAAAGGTGCAAAAATTACGACATATGGATGAGGGAAGTTGCATATTGGCATAAAGCCATTCAAGTTATTATATTGCTCGTATGCATGGCTCCTAGTTCCCAAAGATCCCTGGGCAAGTCATTTTATCTCACTACATACTGCAAAAATTTCCCAGAAGGCATTGTGTCAGACAGCAGCACATTAGGATTGCAAAGCGTGGTGCACTCCTGTTGAGTATGCTCTGCGTTAATGCAAGCAGCCAAGTATACACGCACACAAGCAATATAATTTGGGGGGCTTCATGACAATTTAATTTGTGTCAACCAAAGTCTGTAATGTAGGCATAGCCTTAGGCATCTAGGAGCCTAAGTCCCACAGGCACTTTTGAAAATTGTACATAATATTTTGTTTATGCTATTTAATATGCCGAAACCTTGAAAGACCGCACAAGATTTAAAAAAAAACTTACAGTATCTTTAATAGTGACGTAAGGATCACGTTCGTTACTCCCATATACCGTAAGACTGGCTAAGGTGTCTCCAAGGCTCACAGCATCTATAATGAAAATTTCAGTGTATCACAAACAATTATGGGTGTGACATTATTGACGTAATCTGGGACCGTATAGATAATTGTTGCAACCAAGGTCCTGTAGTGGCACCAAATCTTGTATAAAGGGAGTCAAGTAAGGTGTCTAAGACAAGGTTATGGTTTGCTGGTTATGATTATGCTGTCTACATGTGTGTATCGTTTTTGTAATTAAAGTTATGAATATTGGCTCCATACTGTCTGTATTTCAAACTTATGCTATGCTTCTGGGTGACACCCCAGAGAAGTTGGTGTCAGCTCTACCTAGCCTGCTTGATGGCCCATTAAGGACCTCAGCTATACAACTGACCCATTGAGAGAAGGCAGATACACCTTGTGACTCAGCAAAGTATGCAGGGACTTGCCCATGTGACTCCAAACTCCATTTTGCTGTAATTTTCCACAGTAAGAACAAAGAGGTGTCTTTACACCTTGAAAAGAGTATAAAAGGCTGATGCCTCATCTCCATCTGGTCTTCAATCCTGCTTCTTACCTCTGGAGGAACTTTGCTACACCGAAGCTTTGAACAAAGGAATGAATGACCCATCCCAGCTGTGGATGTACTCCAGACATTTGATTTGAACTTGTAGTTTATTCCATCACTGCTACAAGCGTGAACTAATAACTTTGCCATTACTGTATGTAATTGATTCCATTTAACCAATTCTAGCTCTCATTTATATCTTTTTCCTTTTATGAATAAATCTTTAGATTCTAAAGGATTGGCAACAGCGTGATTTGAGGGTAAGATCTGATTTGTACATTGACCTGGGTCTGAGGCTTGGTCCTTTGGGATCGAGAGAACCTTTTTTCTTTTACTGGGGTATTGGTTTTCATAACCATTTGTCCCCATAACGAGTGGCACTGGTGGTGATACTGGGAAACTGAGTGTCTAAGGGAATTACTTGTGTGACTTGTGGTAAGCCAGTGGGGTAAAACCAAAGTCCTCTCTGGCTGGCTGGTTTGGTTGGCCTTAGAGGTGGAAAAACCCCAGCCTTGGGCTGTAACTGCCCTGCTTTAAGCAATTCATCCAGAATTGGCACTCTCAGTTGGGTCACACGAGAACCAGCATCATTACAATGGGGCACTAATTATTAAACAAAAAAATCAAATTAAGAAACTGCACAGTAGTGAACTTTTGGCAAGTGACTGTGGAGAAGGAGAATTTATATTACACATGCATGTAAATATTTCTTCTTCTGGGTGTATTTTATATATATAGAAAAATATAATGACAGCCCAGTTAGTGGCAACCACTTTCCTTCTCAAGCCAATAAAGCAACAAAAATATTTGGACCAAACATAGCTAAAGCACAACAGTGGCTTTTTTCAGAGGAAGGGAAGGAATAAAGGAATAAATCAGGGGTGGCCAACCTGTGGCTCCGGAGCCACATGTGGCTCTTCAGAAGTTAATATGCAGCTCCTTGTATAGGCACTGACTCCAGGGCTGGAGCTACAGGCACCAACTTTCCAATGTGCCGGGGGGTGCTCACTACTCAGCCCCTGGCTCTGCCACAGGCCCCGCCCCCACTCCAGCCCTTCCCACCCCCTCCCCATAACCTGCCATGCCCTCGCTCCTCCCCCCCAGTGCCTCCTGCATGTCGTGAAACAGCTGATCAGGAGAGGGGAAGGAGGTGCTGATCAGCAGGGCTGCCAGTGCGTGGGAGGCGCTGGAAACGGTGGAGGGGGTGTGTGTGTGTGTGTGTCTGATGACATATTACTGTGGCTCTTTGGCAATGTCATTGGTAAATTCTGGCTCCTTCTCAGGTGTAGGTTGGCCACCCCTGGAATAAATGGAGTTGTGATCACTGAATATATGAGACAACACAACCCTTTTTTCCATACTTGTAATAGAGCTATCAGACTAGGAACTCCTGCACTTGTAGCTATAATGAAGCATTTCTTTCCATATAAGAGCAGGACATTGTTTCAAAAACGTAAGAATGAATTAAGTATAGGTTCTAAACCTAAGTAACGGAAACTCCCTAATAAACCTGTACTGTTGGTAGAAACATGCTCCAAGACACTGCAGCTCCTCTGCACCGGAACTGCAATAAGGGGAGCTGCTGTTCCAAATCAGGGTATGTCTACATAGCCTGCAGCAGCCAGCTTCTCAGCCTGGATCAACAGATTTGGGGCAGCAGGGCTCACACTAGCCCTCTAAAAATAGTTGTATAGAGAGCGCTTTGAAGTTGTGGCTTGGGCTCTGAAATCCACCCCGCTCCCTAGGCATCAGAGCCAGAGCCACAATTTCAAAGCACTGTCGACACAGCTATTTTTACAGCAATAGCATGAACCTTGCCAGATTGAGTCTGTTGACCCAGACTGGGAAGCTTGCTGCCATGGGCTATGTAGATATATCCTAAGAGAGCTACCGCCTTACCAACACAGCTCTCTGCCTAGTTCCTTTTCCGCATGGACAGGGCCAATAGCTCCAGCTACTCCATTCCTTAGCCCCACTCAGCTTTCTCCAAACTTGTACTTGAATCTGGGCAAGTGGGCCTTTCAAACCTTGAATTTCAAGGCACTTGTTGAGGAAAACTGTAAAGCTATATGACAGTTTCACAATAAGTGCATTAACCTAACCTAAAAGAGAAACACATGGTTCTTCATTTACACTGCACTTTTGACAGGAGAAATAGATTGACATTACCTGTATTCTCCTCTTCATCATATTTATCCAAACCATACTCTGCCAGTTCATCATCATTCAGCTTTTCAGTGTCTTCTTCCTGGTCCCCATCTTCTTGAGGAGGCTCAGCTGTCTCACCACTAGCAACATCCATGCCGTCTTCTGCAGTCTGTCCATGTTCTTCTTCATCTGCTTCTTCTCTGTATAAGGAAAAAACATTCACTGAATTATCAGTGTGAGAGTCGGTTAAGAGTTTGGAACATTTTCACTAACTTGCTCTGGGGACTGGCACTGGTATATTAACTTACCTGCTCACATGATTTCAACTATTGTTTCTATACCAGTGACTCTCAGAGCTATTTTTCCACTCCTTTCCTGTCTCTTCCTAGCCAGACCTGCATTTCAGCCTACCAATGAAATTTTCTCTAGTATGTGTTCCTGGCAGAATACGACTTAATTTTAAATGGCTAAAGTGTCCCAACGCCTCTTCATTTACCCTTTCCATTACTGTGATAACACTATCATCCTCCCTCTTACACATAGGTGTGTTTGATCTTTGATTCCTCTTTTTTGTTCTCCACACAACCCCAGACTATATCCAAATGTTGCTCTTTCTTCCACCACATTTGAAGATCTGATCTTCCCTCCATATCCCATAAGCTGAAATTCTCATTTATGCCTTCATTATAGCCTGTTTTCTTTACAGTAATCTCTCTGGTATCCCCAACAACAAAATCACATCCCCTGATTCATCCACCCAAAATGCAGCTGCTAAAAATGTCTTCCTACCTTATATGACCACCCCCACCCACTCTTTGAAAGACTCCAGTGGCTCCAACAATTCTTTTTGCTTCCTTCTAAAAGAAGCACATACTTCATTAGTTAAGTATCTGTAGCAGATTTACCTGCTTCACACCACATTTGCTACAGGAAAAAAAAAAAAACTATCCCAAATACCCTAAACTTTCACAAAGCTTCCTTCCCTAATGCAATGATTCAGATTCTGCCAACATATACAATGCAGAGGTCTGAACAGGAGCAGGTTGAGCAATGTAACAATTCTTAAATTTTTATTTTTAATACAACACTCTGCTAACACTGGATAGAACTCCACGAGAGAGACTGCTCCTAAGTGGGCATATTTACTAAGCCTGCATTCAGAACTCCCACTGACACCAATGCACAAAGATCAAGGGTGTCTATAATAGAACTATATCTAATGCAAAGGTCTTTCAGTTTTGAAAGAGCTTGCTGAAGAGCTATTTTTATAACTTGTTTTATAAAACAACACTTGCCCTTCATATGACATTTATCCCATAAGAAGAGTAAAAATTGGTAGCAGAATCATTAAATGTTCTAAATTTAAATCTGACTTGTGATCTTTGTATAGAAATAAAATGACTGGAGTTCTAATGAATTCTACAAAGTACATTTTCAGTTGTTAGATGCGATTCTCTAAGCTTCCACATTGAATTTTAACAAAATGCATAATTACCAACAAAAGGCTCCTCAAATCTTGCATTGCATACTTTTCAAATGGGGATGGGGGAGAGAATCCATAAGAAAAAGTTGCATGCAGTTTACATTTATATGTGCAAAGCTACTGGTAACAATAGTAGAATTATAAAGTCGGGGGGGGTGGGAGGGGGGGAACGGGACGGGAAAGCAACTCTTAAAGGTTACACTCCTAAAAGACCAGAAATTCAGAAATAACAATTTGCAATTTTTAGGGACAGCCATTAGAACTTACAAGTATGGTAATTGCTTAATATTTTGAAAGCTGTCTTTGTAAAGAAAAGGGTAGACTTTTAAAAAATGAAAGCTGAGATCAGGTGGAGAGGAGCTGACAACATTCACCAGAATGCACATGGAATTCATGGTACTCAGGCCCTGCAATCAGATCTGTCCTGACAGACCACTGCACCAATGCAGAGCCCCAGTGGCACTGGGGACCAGAAGATCATTTCTAACAAACACACACTGCTACCTTCCACCTAGGTAAAATGAGTGGTGTGCTATTTCTCAATGAACGTATATAGCAGGGGTGGGCAAACTTTTTGGCCCGAGGGCCACATTGGAGTTGCAAAACTATATGGAGGGCCGGGAAGGGAAGGCTGTGCCCCCCAAACAGCCTGGCCCCTGCCCTCTATCCACCCCCACTCACTTCCCGCCCCCTGACTGCCCCCCGCTGAACCTCAGACCCACCCAACCCCCATCCCTCCGCTCATAGTCCCCTGACTGCCTCCTCCCGGGACCCCCTGCCCCTAACTCCCTCCCCCGGGACCTCACTCCCATCCAATGCCCCCATTCCCCGACTGCCCCAACCGCTATCCACAACCCCACCCCGACAGGTCCCCCGGGACCCCACCCCCTATCCAACCCCCCCCGCTCCCTGTCTCCTGCCTGCCCCAACCCCTATCCACAACCCCCACCCCCTGACAGGCTCCCCACCTCCATCCAACCCCCCGTTCCCCGACACCTGACCACCCCAGAACCTCCGCCCCATCCAACCACCCCCTGCTCCCTGTCCCCGACTGCTCCCCGGGACTTCCTACTAAACCCCCACTGTTGCCGCTGCTGCCCCCTTACCATACCACTCAGAGTGGCAGGAGCTCGTAGCCCCGCTGCTTGCGCGGTGGCATAACTGCGGGGGGAAGCGGGAACAGTGGGGGAGGGGCCAGGAGCTCAAGGGCTGGGCAGGATGGTCCCATGGGCCAGATGTGGCCCGCAGGCCATAGTTTGCCCACCTCTGGTATATAGATATTCTTTATTTAACATCAACCGTTTTTCAGGTCTGCAGTATTGGCAATTCCAAACATTCAAAAATCTTGAATCAGACAGCCAAAAATCAAGAGATGGGTTTAAAAATCATGTCATTACAAATAAGTATGAGATTCCTTGTATTTGTCTTCTGTTTTTTTGAGTCTTGGGGGGGGGGGGGGGTCACATTTTCAAGCCTTGCTCCACAATCAGCAGGGCTAGAAACTCTCTCTTTTTTAACATGAAAGTTGACAGACTTGTGTAATTGCAAGAGCTGACAATACTCCTTACCAATAAGCAAGTACAGACGAGTAATCTCCCCATTTCCCAGCCTCAGAACTCACACACAGCTTGCTCAAGGCCATGCTTACACTGCACAGTTAAACTGGGGGAATGACACCCAGATTTCACCCACGCATGTCGGGGGGGGGGGCACATCCCGCTGTTGTTGTGCGGAGATGCTCTGGGATTGTTTCCCAACGAACTACGGGACAACGTATCTGTTGCTCAAGGAGACTTATAGGCAGGTGCTGGAAGGCTGTCAGGACTCAGTGGGTTTTGCCTGAGTCCGCACTGCCAGCGGGCAGGGTCCAGCCCCACCCAGTTAGGGCAGACCCGGGGCTCCTATCCCTTTCCCCCAGCCAGCCCGGGGTTAGCGCACCTCCAGGCCAGGGGGCTTCAGTGGGGACGGCGGCGGGGTTGGGCCCATGCTGCTGTGCAGCGAAACTTATCCCGGGCGCCCTGATCCGCCACTGCCTGGTCGGGCAGGCCCTGCCCGGGGCACGCGGAGGGATTCTCTCCCCCTCCCCCCCCGCGGAAGGCGGACACTCACCGCAGCGTCTCCGCGGCCTCCCCGATGAGCCGCTTCAGCTCCTCCGCGCTGAGCCGCACCTAGAAGGGGAAACGCGCTGAGACCGAGCGGCCGGGGAGCGCGGGGCCCCGCTCCCCGCTCAGCCCCGGACGGGTCCGCACAGCCCGACGCGCCGCGCTGACGGACCGTGGCCCTGCCCCGGGGGGCGCCCCGCGGGCAGCTCCGAGGCGGCCGCCGGCCCGCGCGCGCGCGCGGGTGGGGTCAGGGAAGAGGCGCGTTCCCCGGCTCGCGGGATCTCACCTTGTCGGGCGTTGCCCTGGCGACCCCCCTGCGCACCCAGGCGGCGCAAGTCACGGGGCAGCTCATGGCTCCGGCCGCGGCACGTGCGGGCAACTCTCGCACGCGCCGCGCTCCCACGACCGCCGCCGCCCCAGAAACTGTCGCGTTCCTGATGACGTAACCTCCTGCTGACCGCGCCTCGGCCTCGGCAGGGAGAGCGCGAGAAGGCCTGCGGGGGGGAGGGGGGTCATCACCAAGCGCCCAGGGGTGGGGCCTGGAAGCCAGTGACGCGTCGCAGGCAGAGACTCCGCCCCCAGCGGAGGAGGAGCGAACTCAGGCACTGGCGCAGAGAAGGGAAGAGCTGGGAGTAAGTAGGAGGGCCCAGGGGGTGTGCCAAGGAGCTGGGGTGGGGGCGGGACCAGGGGGATGAGAAGCGCCAGGGGCGGGCTGGGGGAGGAGGCGGGGGGAAGTGGCAGGGGTGGAGCAGGGCTGGGGGAGCAGAGGGAGCTGTAGTTGTTCTCTTTGCTGCTGGGGTGAGGGTCATGGTGCCCCCGCAAAGCACCAGGCTGATATTCAGGGTGGTGCCAGGTCGTTTCCTCAGACCCTGCGCTACCAGCCCTCCCAGCTATCTTCGCGACACCCCTGACTTGCTGAGGAAACTACAATGCAGTGGTGATCTTGGAAACACCGTCCTGGCCCCCATGGATGGAGAAGCTCTTTATACCAATATTCCATATGAGGATGGACTACAAGCTGTCGAGAACAGTATCCCTGATGAGGCCACGGCCCACCTGGTGGCTGAGGTTTGTGACTTTCCTCTCACCCACAATCACTTCAGATATGGGGACAATTTATACCTTCAAGTCAGTGGCACAGCTATGGGTACCTGCATGGCTCCACAATATGCCAACATTTTTATGGCTGACTTAGAACAAGGCTTCCTCAGCTCTCAGCCCCTAGCGTCCCTCCTCTACGTGCATTACATTGATGACATCTTCATCATATGGACCGAGGGGAAGGAGGGCCTTGAAGAATTCCACTTGGATTTCAACAATTTCCACCCTACCATCAACCTCAGCCTGGACCAGTCACACAAGAGATCCACTTCCTGGACACTACAGTGCAAATAAGTGATGGTCACATAAATACCACCCTATACCGGAAACGTACTGACCACTATACTTACCTACATGCCTCCAGCTTCCATCTAGGACACATCACACAATCCATTATCTACAGCCAAGCCCTAAGATTACAACCAAATTTGCTCTAATCCCTTAGACAGAGACAAACACCTACAAGATCTTTATCAAGCATTCTTAAAATTACAATACGCACCTGGGGAAGTGAGGAAACAGATTGACAGAGCGAGACGGGTACCCAGAAATCACCTACTTCAGGACAGGCCCAACAAGGAAAACAACAGAACGCCACTGGCCATCACGAACAGCCCCCAGCTAAAACCTCTCCAGCACATTATCAACGATCTACAACCTATACTGGAAAACAATCCCTCACTCTCCCAGACCTTGGGAGGAAGGCCAGTCCTCACTTATAGACATCCCCCCAACCTGAAGCAAATTTTCACCAGCAAATACACAGAAACACTAACCCAGGAACCAATCCCTGTAGCAAACCTCGTTGCCTACTCTGTCCCCATATCTATTCTAGGACACCATCAGAGGACCCAACCACATCAGCCACACCATCAGAGGCTAATTCACTTGCACATCTACTAATAGTATATATGCCATCATGTGTCAGCAATGCCCCTCTGCCATGTACACTGGCCAAACTGGACAGTCCCTACGTAAAAGAATAAATGGACACAAATCAGACATCAGGAATGGTAACATACAAAAGCCAGTAGGAGAACACTTCAGTCTTCCTGAACATTCTATAACAGATTTGAAAGTAGCTATACTTGAACAAAAAAACAAACACCATTAATTTGGGCTTGAATAGGGACTGGGACTGGCTGGCTCATTACAAAAGCAGTTTTGCCTCTCCTGGAATTGACACCTCCTCATCTATTATTGGGAGTGGACTACATCCACCCTGATCAAATTGGCCCTGTCAGCACTGGTTCTCCCCTTGTGAGGTAACTCCCTTCTCTTCATGTGTCAGTATATTTATGTCTGCATCTGTAATTTTCACTCCATGCATCTGAAGAAGTGGGGTTTTTACCCACGAATGCTCAAATAAATCTGTTAGTTTTTAAGGTGCCACCGGACTCCTTGTTGTTTTTACACACAGCTGTGTTTCTCCCCGTCTGCTTCTCATAACAAACACAGCTTGTCAAACTACCGCCTTGCTTCAGGGTTTGTGATCAGGGAACCCACACATGGCTTAGCTTCTGATCAGGCTTTGCCATATGGCCCTATTGCTATTGGTACTAGCTTCTATCATCTCCGGCTATCTCGCTCGCTTCATTGCGCTTTCCATTTATCCTGTAAGAAGGGTGCTTAAAACACCTTTTAGCTCTAACCAGGTCTGCTATTGTCTATAGATCAAAACCCCTTCCAACATAACAGACTGCTGCATTCAGCTCCTCCTGGCATCTCAGCTCAGCCGGCTCCAGGCTACTAGCAAAAAGGTGGTTTCTAAAATCATCTCCCTCATTAGTCACTCTGACCAGATCACTCATCTCTTCAAATCCCTTACCTTCTGCACTGAACTACAGCTCCCTATCCATACCCTGCAGGGAAATTCATCACTCTGACCTCCTCATGTCTTTGGACTTCTCACACTTTTATTCTAGAGCTTTTCAACACCAATCCACCAAAATTGGGGGATAAACAAATAAACATAGAAAACAAAATCAACCACCTAGCACTGCTTCAAAATAAGATCAGCTTATGTATCATTGTATGTGTCTGGACTATATTGCCTGTGTCTGATCTAGGTTATAAATTGCTTGGGAAGGTACCAGGTTATCTTCTCTCTTTGAACATCACCGAGTACATTAAACTGTGCTCAGTAAGTAATAAAGGTGTCCTCAAGGTATGTCCTCTCTAAAAATCCTTCCACAGGAACAGAAATTAACACACTGGATGTGTCCCGTGGCCCGTATCAGATGCTTCAGAGGACGGTGCAGGAAATAAAATGCCATAATTGTATAACTAGCTCATAGGAAGTTTTTTCCTTTTCCTCTTCCGAATGCTGGTACCCTACACACTATATTTAACTAAATCGTCATAAGATGGGAAGATGTCCATTGTAACAAGTAGGATTATGGTCTTTTTTTTAACAGGCAGAAATCATTGCTATTTGCATCACTAAACTTTTGTTTCAGAGGTTAACTGGGAACTACAAGTATCGGAAAACGTTTAAATGAGGTTACGGTAAGGAATAGTTCACATTATAAAACACAAGTGTTTGACAGCAAATTTTAAACTTGGCAGACAGGATGACTACAGTACTTTAGCCATATGTCAAGCAGACAGTGCTGTGGGAGCATTTTCCATTTTTTATTGTGAGCCTTCTGTGGTGCTGGAGTGAGAAGGATGTACAGTAATATGTATCAAAATACAGTATTGACTGTTGTTGCCTTCCCGAAGTCATCCCACAATGCTCCCCACTGACAATTAAATCGGTGCAAGCGCTCCTGGTGAGGATACACACCGCCGACACAAAGAGCGTAGCGTGGACATGCAAAAGCAGTTTAATTACTGCAGTGGCTGTAAGTTGATGTAACTTAGGTCGATTTAATTTTGTAGTGTAGATTGCAGCTGTAAAATCCATAGAATCATAAGATTCCTGGGACCCTGTTACTGGGAGAATCTCAGCATTATTGGTGTTTGAATTATACAGAGAAATATCTGAACTGGAGAGGGAAAAATAAAAAACACTCACAGCACCATTTCCTAAGCTAGAAAAAGTGAAATTTTTATTGAACAGGGATGGCTCATAAACACACTCAAAAGAGCTCTACCTGCTGTTCAGGTGTATTCAGAGCAATCTGACAAACCTTTGGAGGGAGCTGTATAAAATAGGATTGGAATATTAATCTGCTATATTTATTAATAATTTTGCCTCTCAAATAATGAACTGTCAGCTATTATTTAAAGTCTGAAAATAGACTACAATGGTTATAATTTAAATCAAACCTTTGAAGTAACAAATGTACAAAAAAGGCAGTCAAAGTATTAACTTTAAACATTTTAAATCAATAGAACACATTTCCCAGAAGTAAACATAGAGCAAATCGCTATTTATGGTGTTTACAAGCCACCTAAAAGTTATAAACGTCAAGTGCCAAATGACTAGATAGTTGCAGTAGCTCTCATAAAGCCATATTAATATTTCACTTTCCACAGGCCCCTACACTGGAAAACGTGCTGCACGAAAAGCTGAAAATAAAGCATTGACTATCCAAGGGCCAGAGAAAACTGGATTTTTTTTAGCACCTGATCCAGCAAAGCATTTAAGCAGTGCAAGTGGTCTCACTGAGGTTAAGGGGCCTACTCGTGCTTAAAATTAAACACATGCTTTTCTGGATTGGGGCTTTAGTTCCATCTTTATGAAAAGGGGCTAACAGCATGATCTTTTCAAAGATGAAGTCAAGCATTGCTATAGCGAGCCTAAAAAAGTATAGGCCTGTTAATTGGCATGAATAAATAAGCTTGTAACTTGCATTAAAATGAATGTGATTTGCATACCGGCCTGTTTAGTGAAAGTTGGTGATATTTTCACTGCACTGAAAATGCCCCTTTCCGTAGTTGTGCTCACACCTGAATATGAAAGCCCATGTTACATAACACCCAAAAATAATATGACAAATTTACTATCAATGAAAACATATTTTAATGCCAACAACTAATAAAAGTTCATATTCCAATATTGCTCACAACAAGAATATACAATTTGCACAAAACATGGCTGTCCAAGAAGAATATTTTGCAGGCTATAATATATATATATATATATATATATATATATATATATATATATTTTCCCTTATAGAATTATATGCCAGAGTT
This sequence comes from Dermochelys coriacea, assembly GCF_009764565.3. Lineage (NCBI taxonomy): Eukaryota > Metazoa > Chordata > Testudines > Dermochelyidae > Dermochelys > Dermochelys coriacea. Next base: position 255,149,855 of record NC_050068.2, on the reverse strand, counting down.
CATGCAAAGAAATTCAAAGCAGTAACACAACATGAGCAATCAGGTTTTTTTTTTGTTTGTTTTTTTGTTTTTTACAAATGATCAAATCCATTCAATACAGAGACATTAGGAGATAGATAGGTATATACACACTGTTTTGTTGTGGTCCTTTTTGTGTTACATTAAATCATGGGTTCCTTCTTACCACACCAGGTCCCTATTAAAGACTGGTTCAAATAGGATTTTGAGTATACTCCACCCATGTGGACCACCAGAAACTCAATAACTTCCCTTTTACTGTACATGACTATGAAGGAGGGACTTATCCACTGGCCAGGAGTGTGGGCAAGCAACCTTCTCCAAAGCCAACCTCAGTCCTGATCCATAGTCTTAACCACATTTGTAGCGGGTGGCTATCACTTCATCCCTCCTATTTTTGACTGGCCCCAAGGATAATATGCTTGGTCTCCAGCAACCTTTAAAATTGGAAACCCAAAACTAGAGAACCTGAAGCTCCTAAACAGCAGTGCACAGCACTGCCAGCCAAGTAACCAGATACGTACAGTGAATGACAGGTATTCTCTGGTTTAAAATTTACATACAATATACACAAATAAAGCTATTCTATCAAGGTGCAAGTTTATTATTCTCTGGTGTGTTCCCATGAAGTTTGATTTTGTTTTGTTTCATTTGGCCTTTACACAAAGCTACCAACAGCGTTTACACAAGAATGGTCTGTCTGTCTGATAAATATAGTTCATTATGTGGCCCCAATTATGCAGTCCTTACAAAGGAAAACACCTACTGACTTCACTGGGAGTTTTGCTTACATTCTGGACGGCACCCAGCGAGCTAAATTGATCTCTGCTATAACTCCTTTGACTTCAATTCATTTACAACCAGGGTGAATTGGCAGGATGTGTTTTTTTCCAGGAAGTAATCAGTGTTACTGAACTGAATTGGGACTTGTGTTCACACATCAGTAAATTTGTACAGTCCATGGGCCAAATCATGCTCTCCTTAATTTTGATGGGACTACTTCTGTTTGGGCAAGTTAGCAGGGTTTGGCCATATGGGCAAGTATTTAAAGTTCTTTGGCATTATTTCATACTTGCTGGACTCAGGTGCTGCCTCAAAGAGAGGAATTTAAAAAAAAAGATGAAATGTAATTATAGTAAATATTACATATTAACCCTGCTAGCTAAACGGATGTTAATGGAATGTCAGCTCCTGTAATTAAAATTGCCATTGTTTTCTCAGGCAGGTCCAATTCATAAAAATGCTTCACACCCATACTTGAGCCTGATTCTGCAGCCTGTAAATGTGTGATGCTTCCAGCGAAATCACTGGAAGTTTGAATGCCCTGAATCATCAGGGCACTAACGTACATGAGTAATCCCATCTCTGTTTAGCAAAACTCTTAAGTATATGCCTAACTTTAATTTTAAACACATGCTTAAGTACCATTGAAATCAACAAATGCTTAAGTATTTTGCTGGAAAGGGATGCTTAAAGTCACACATGTTAAGTACATGCTTAATTAAGCGCCTTTGCTGAATTAGGGCCAATATGCACAAGGACGATAGGATTGGGCCTTCAGGGCATATTTTCCCTTCAGTCCTTATGGGAGCCTCTCATTGATACCAACCACAGTTCTGAATATGGGGAGAGAGGAGATCATATCCTTTAGCACAGTGTTTCTCAATGACCAGTCCATGGGCCGGCGCCAGTCCCTGAGATCTCCATGACGCAGTTTAGGAAGGCAGCAAGCCAGTCCCTGGTATCAAAAAGGCTACGACAAACTGCTTTAGGCCTGATCCAACTCCCACTGAAGTCAATGGAAGGATTCCTATTGCTGTGAGTGGGAGTTAGCTTAAGCCCTAAAATAAGTGTACCTTTTGCACTACTGTAGTTAAATTTCTCTCTAAACCCAGCTTCCCCCATTTCTTAACTTGGTTATAACAATTCATGCAGAAGCTTTGTATACATAGTCGCAAACTAAAAGCAAATTATTTTACACTTGAAAAGAAGAGCTGGCTAACCAGATTAAATAAAAAAAATCCTTGCTAGTTTCAAATGCTGGTTTGTATTTGTACAATGTTAACACTGGATTTACAAAATGACATTTGGCAAGACATGAATCCTAATCTCACTGGAGATTTTAAAAGACTTAACATCAGAGATCGGGGGTTAAAATATTCTAAGGTGCACTCAGTGAACATGTTTTCAGAAATTTTCCTAAGACATTTTAGCATTGATAACATGCTAAGGATCTCATTATATGATTGAACACATAAAGATCTAGCAGACTTAACACATTATGCTGAAAGAAAAACCTTCTTTTTAAACTTTTTTTTAAAAAAGAAAACAAGGAAATTAAATAATATTTTAAAGCAGAATTCAGGTTGTGACACAGTTAGACAAAAGTGGTTACTTTTAAAATTAAGGCTGGTATCTCATATTAAGTACAGCGTGAGTTAAAAGTAGATTATTCTCCTTAACTTTTAATTTCCCGGGTGTAGACAGCTTGCTCCATAAAATTAATGTCTGAACAGTTTTGATATTGGGGAAGATTTTTCAAAAGTGCCTAAGTCCCAATGACTTCAAATAAGAGGTAGACTCCTAAGTATCTTTTAAAAAATGGCCTTTCAGCTCCTAAATCAGCAGACCCTTTCAAAAATTTTACCCATTGAGCTAAACTATTGCTTAATCCTTCAAATCATCCACAATTCCCCTATTATCTGTGCAGTGGCTTTTACTATTTTGCAGTTTGTACAAGCTTAAATGGACAATGAGAAGGGCAAACAAATGTTCCAGCTATATTGTTCATTTTAAAATAACGAGAACACTTATATAAACCAAAAGCCAGTACTTAAATGATGGTTGCATAAAGTAGGACATCACTTCCTTGTGCTCTGGATAGTATTATCTGGTTGTTATTATCTGATTTTTGTTTCCCAATAAAGAACCCTTTTCCATAGAAACCTCATTGAGAGATGGCATATAAGAGCTTCCTGTGCTAGATACAGAAATAATAATAATACTAATAAAAAAGCTCCAACAAGTAATCAAACCATCATTAGTTTTACAAGATGACAGCGAAAAGCTATCTTTTTTCTGCAGGAAGGGTTTGCTGCAGATTTTGTAATCTGAAGTCTTCATGCTACAGTTCTGTTTTATTCTCGGAAGCAATTTTTTCCATCATGGCTTTCTCTCTGGTTTTCATTTTTCCCTAATAACTTTACAAATATAACTTTTACTGAAATCTGAAAGAGATAACTGATAGACTTGGACAAGGATGAAGGAAGCAAGCAAGCGTGTCTCATGTACAGTGCTAGCACTTCTGGGTCACCAAAGCATTGGTGTTGGGATTCTTTCATCTGCTATTTTCTGAGGTAAATAGAAAAACACAATGACAGGTCTTCAGAGATGGAGATGGATGGGGAGGTATCTTTCCCTACTTAAGCACATAGACACTGGTACCTAATTACATACATGTGTTTTACTTTTCTGCTTAGGTGCAACATGATCTACACTTCAGATTCACATAGAGCAGATTCATGGCAAATTGTTTAACGTCTGAATAAGAGCTAAAAATGGGGCCCATCTACTGGACTTCAATGGGTGTTGCACCAAACCTTTTGGTTTGTTTTATGAATGGCCCCACATTATAATTTGAATTGGTTTTTTTTTTTCTAGAATGCCCATTTCCCCCTCATCTAAATTACAAATTACTTTCAATGATCTTATATCAAACATTAAAAAATGCTAACCTATGTACAAAGGTAAACCCTTTTGGGCAAGTGGAGGTTTAGCTATTCAATTCACTAATGCATACTGCCGAACCCTTAGCATCAGGGAAGGCTGACGGACATTAACAAGAGACCTCATTACAGACATGATTTCACATCTCATAAGATATAGAATAAATGTATATACTCTCTCTCTCTCTCTCTCTCTCACACTCACACACACACACACACACACACACACACACAAATAAAACAAAAACATTTCACATGTAAAAAACAGAAGACGCAGAACATGAACTGTTCAGATACAGAATATCTCATTTTATAAAGCATCTTTTGTCCCAGAGGGTCCTAAAATGCTTTACAGAGTCAAGATCTTGCTCTGAGTAGACTCATTCTGTGCAGGCAATATTACAAGGGGAAGGCTTGCAGATGAGCTGGACTGAAGGACAGTCCAGTAGCCATCTCATTAGTGCAAAGAGGCTGGGGGAACTCTTTTCAGAACACCATAATGCTGCTCTAAAACTAGCAGGATCCAGACCTCTCTATTGTGTGATGCAGGACACAGTATGGAGGGTCCCAACTACATCACCTTGGGTCCGAAAAGTACCAGGAAACACATTAGCCAGGCCCTCCACACAGTGCTGAAAAGAGCACTAGGAGAGTATCGTACTTTGCTATGTGGTTGCACCCATGCAACATAGGGTGGGAATTTGACTTATTATATGCATAACTCTCTCTTACACACAAATTTCTTCATCTACCACTGACATACAAGCAAATGCTAGGGTGAAAGGCAGGTGCTTACAACAGCACACTTCAACAGTACACAGAAATTTAGGACAGGAAGTGAGTAATATACCTACTTGAAATACATAAGAGGAATTTTGGTAGGCACAATATAATTACTAAATTGGAGTTTGGCCAAGACCCTGAGGTTGACAAATCTAACCTACTCTTGTGTAATGTGCCATCAGTTCTTTAATGACCACAGGGGGTCAGGACCTCAGCTTTCCGATTCATCTGAAAGATGTCACCACCCATAGCACAGTGCTCCCAAACACCAGGCTAGGGCATTGGTTCAGGGACTCAAGAGGGGAAAAGCCACTTTCTGACCCACCCCAGCACTGCCTTCTGAAGCATATGTTTTACTGAAGGTCTAGCCAGCCTTGACTGTACTTAGCTTGGGCTCTCTGATATGATGAATTATTTTACTTTTATGTAGCACTGTTCATTCTGAAGACTCTCAAAGCGCTTCATGATTTAGAGCCCTACTGCACTATTGAAACCCAGCCACCACTGGGGCATGGGGCAGCATCCAACTGGCACACAGCTCACTGCACAAGAACAGGGGAAAGGGGAACTTTCAATTAAGGATAATAGGGCAAATCCCTGCACTTGGAGCGCTATGTATGTGCTGTTTAAAGGTCATGTAGAGCAGACAGGATCAGACTTTATAAGGTCTCACCTGAATGATACCTCTTCCCCCCCAACAGTAAACTAGATGGTATTGAATTTATCCACCATAGGGTGATGAAAGGGTCAGTCAATGCTGGGATTTGATTATGTGGCATGAAGGACTCTAGTTAATTTGAATCTTAGATCACTAAGCCATCCCTGCCTGCATGGCTGAGGTGTTATGGCTGTGGCCCTCATGATATCTTGTTGAAGTTGACCATTTAAAAAATGAGCTGTTTTCTAATGTGACTGTTTTATAAAGGTCACATCCTTGTATGGCTGAGTGTTCCTGTTTTCTAACTTGCCTTATTTTTAAACATGAATTGTTTCTGCTTTGATATATCAGATTGTTTTCTTTGTTTGCTTCAGAAATGTGATAAGAAAAAATCATCTATAACCGCAGTGAGTGGAAAAGGTAATCGAAGTTTTAATGAAAACACAGCAGCAGAAACAATGGGAAGTTGAATGGCCAAGGTCAGCCACCAGCCAAAGGTGTTCAGACAAATTCACTCTCTCAGATGCAATGCAGACATTTATACTGATATAGAAAAGTTAACATTTGCTAGAGCTCAACTATCCAGTCAATGGGAGGAGTGCATGCATATTAGAAATGAGAATACAGCTCCCCACGAATGGTTACAATAGCCGATATCAGCAGGGCAATACTCTAGATTTCACACTGAGTTGGGCAAATCGCTTAACCTGCTTATGTCTTGAGTTACCAGTATGTTAGATGGATATAATAACTATCTCTCTCACAGAGACACTGTGATTTTTATTAAAGGCTAGATGCAGACACCCTCCCTCTCCTTGCTTAATACCACACTCCATCCTTCGTCCTATTAATTTCAGTGGGACTATTTATGGGATAAGGTATTAAGCAGGAGTAAGAGCAGCAATATCAGGCCGGTAATGTTTGTAAAACATTTTGAGATTCTCAGATGAAAGACACCATAGGCCATATCCCAAAGTTCTTATTCAGTTTTTACTCCACCCTTATTCATGCAGAACACCAACTTATTTCAGTGCCAACTTTGATGCATATGGACTTCAGGATCTGGTCCTATGTAAATATTATTATTAACATAGAGCTGACTCCTGAGGGACTCTGAGTATCTACAACTTGCATTGATTTCAATGGAAGCTGCAGGTACTATGCACACCTCAGCATTTGGCCTGTGGTCAATAATATAGGGAAATGGCTTGAGCCAAACCTTGAATCTCAATATTGTATATAAATTTAAATGCATTCACTTTAATGACAGCTGTACATATGTCAGTAACACACCGACAAAAAGGTCCCAATGATTTCACTTGGTATTGTGTGCAGGACTGTGGGCCCTTAATTTGGTTTTTGTTTTTGAAGAAAAGGCCAGCTCTCTCTCTCTCACTACTGCACCATTGAAATGTAGCTCATTTCAGTGGGAGCTGAAATCACTGGGAAAAAAAAATCTTCAAACATCAAACCACAGTACATTTTGGCACAGAACTGGAGGTTCCAGAAAAACTCCCTATCACACCACACACTGTAATGCATCCAAAAGGGACTAGTACAATTTTTGGTATGAAGCCAACGATCAGTGGATCTTCCACATGAACCGTGTCAGTTTACAAAGTGGCAGGTGGAAACTTAGCAGAGCAGCTACTGATAGTGCCAGTGGGAAGCTTTACACTAATTCCACATGCACCACTTGGAATATATACATTTATATACTTTTCACAATCAATTCACTTGTGAGCCAAGAACTCGCATGCAAAGTTTTAGCCTGGAGAAAGGCTCCCTTAGGAAACTGGCCATTTTCTAGAGTAGAAAACATTTGGAAGCCATCTGTTTCTAAAAGATGGGAAGGGTGAGGAATGATCTCCAATCTGTGGAACAGGGAGGATTTAAGTAATGGGGAGGTGGTTCTGGAGTTTTCCCTGAAAAGAGTACTAACCTTGCTCCCTGATGCCCCAAAACTTTCCTATCATATGTTTCCACCCAGCCCACCTCCTCTGCCAGTTCTCAAGCTGACTAGGGGGCAATGAACCATAGGGGAGAGCTGGGTTAGTTGAGATAATATCTGCCAGGGTCAGGGAGGGAACCAGCCTGGTTCTAGAACAGGGAGGGAGAGTGCGGGAGCTGGCAACAGATTAGGCAAGGTGGGTGTGTTCTGGGGACTGTGGGGCAATTAAGGGAGCTAAGAGGATTGGGTCTCTTCTAGAGAAGGAGAAGGCAGGACTTGCAACAGAGAAAGGTCAAAGTGCCTGTAGATGCCCCGATACCACAGTGATGGGAGACTTTATAGAAACCTAGATGGGAAAATAAAGCCCTAGATGGTTGTGCAGAGGGAAGCGGGAGTGCGAGTTATGATTGAAAAATGTATACACTTTTTCTAAGGGTTTTAAGAAGAATTTCCAGTTCACCCAACCATCTGAAATTCCTTGGGTGGGGAGGATTGAGGGAATTCTTCCCCCAAAATGGATGAAATAACAGCACTTTCTACAGGATGCTGATATGTACCACTACAATAACGATTGCTGTATGGATATGCTGTCTTATAGGCATCATAGTCACATTCTAAGTATTTTTTGGATGAAATTCACCACAGAAGCTTCTACTGAAATGGAATGATAGCAGTTCTGGTCCGGTTGGATGCGGCTCAGGCACTCAGAGGGACTCCAGAATCTGTGCATTGTGGAGCTCAATGGGACCCCAGGTCTGTACCCCCTGCTCATTTGAGTCTGGGAACTCTGCCTCCAATTGAAGGACATTGAGGAAACTCCGTGATGGAAACCATGCAGTTTTTGCTGCCCTAATAAGCCCTCCCAGGAGCCTTTCCACCAGTGTATGCAAACCAATAATCGTCCAATGTACTCTAATGTATCCATTAACAATAGCTTTAATAACAATAGACACTGCTACATCCATCAATAGCCAGAATCCTCTTTCAGGAGCATTTTTGATCCCATAGACTTCTATAATCTTGTTCTCCTGTTCATGTTTAGTTGAGACCAGCAAAGCAAATCCCATGGTAGCAGTCAGTTAAATCTGAAGGCTTATGCACTGGAACACCAAGCATTAGATCATGCTCAGTGTTCCAGATTAATGAGCCCCTGAAAAAGCAAAGGGAATGCGTTTGTTTAGAGGCAGGTATGCTTCGGTGCGACTAGTTTTGGGTCTAATTTTGCCTTGCATGCTCACACAATTCTCATTTAGTCTATGGTAAGCCCTGTGTACAGAGTGAAGGGAGAATTTGTCCCTTTGTTCCTAACAGAATACTTCTAGTGAATGTATGCTCATGAAAGATGTACTACAGATAGAGCAAGTGAAGTCCTCTGTTTAGCAGCAGAACAGATACCACAAAGTCAGTGACACTTCAAGATTACCAACACAGCCCATCTTATTCATCTCAGTCCTAACCTAGAGGAGCCAGTTCTCAGGGTGAGACGGGAGAGAAGACTCCCTTCCTCATCCAGTCTTTGATTTTTTTTGCCGACACTGCCAAAGAAAGTTACACCTATTGCGGTGGATTTCTGTGCTGGTGACATCAGTCAACATCAACATTCCAATGAGTAACCCAGGGGTATAGGGCTCTATATCCCATTACCAATGCCCTGGACTGCTATTAATGTATGCCCTGAAGTCATTACTACATAAGCAGTGGTTATCATCCTGTTAGACACCAAATTGCCTCGCTGAATTTATACCTGTGTTTTTATTTCCCACTGAGAAGAATTCTTCTGGTGGATACAAGTCTGCAATGTCTGATGACTTTAGTGGGAGCTCTGTGGGAACCTGAGGGTAAAATTTGGCCTACTTGATTACCGGGTGAAAATCTGGAGCATTATAATTTTATATTCAGAGAAGTTAACATTAAGTTGCTGGGTGAGATTTGTTTTTATATGTAGATTGTTACCAATATGGAATAATGGGTTTCAGTGAGTGAGGAAGCACACCAAACTATAATATAAGCACCCCCAAGAGTTGCAATTGCATTTATCAGGTTCTTGCTTCTCTAGCATTGCAACATTCACAGAAAAGTAAGTCGCCAGTAGCTAAATGTTCTAGACAACATCTTATATGGCATATCATATGCAGAAACAAACTGTCTGATAATTCATTGTTAGGCTGACATGCTGTGTCTCTGAGACATTAATGGTAGTTGAGACAATTTTGTAATTTGTTGCAGATATTGTATAGACTTTAAAATGATCAAGCATACAGGAGGATTTACAGATCAGAACAATAAAACAGTTTCCTATCATGGTGATAACTAATGCAAAGACTGTGTTTTCTGAGCATTCCAAAAGCTATAAACATGGAATAGCACCGGACATAAATATTCTAACAAAAGACCAAGAAGTTACCATGCACTGTCAAATTAAAGCTTCTAAAAATCTGTGAACCGGGCCCAGTTTCAAAAAGCATGCTAGAAAAGAAATACATGTAATTTTGCCACTGAAAAGGTAGCGCCTTTCTCCTTCTCTTTACTGAGTTCTTCCCTATGTTTTAAATCAACCGATTCATGAAAGGTATCATCAAATACAAGATGTCAGGAAAATTGTGGCACTTAACAGATCTCTCTTGCTAACAGTATGCTGCAAAATAAATTGAGCCCTGACATTGCACACCTCCATTGTAGATAACCTATACATTCCGAAGATACAGTAAGAAATTATTCTATAGTACATATTTAATAATAATTTTAAAAAGTCTACCTTAGACACTATCTCTGGCCAGTAGCGAAATATTGACACGTTACTAGAATAAAGGCTGATATTAACTCTTCCATGTAACAAACAGATATCAGCATCTTCCAACAAGTCTCTGTGGGAACCATTTGCACCAAGAAAAAAAAGTAAATATGCTAATTTCACAAATGGAGTTTGACAAGCAGTCTTGGCAAAACAAAGCACAAACATAACATTTCACAGGTACAGTTACCATGCAAATGCATGTTGAGTTTGTTATTGTTTTTAACCCCAAATCACAATTAGCATGCAGATTTTTATTCCCCAATTACTGTAATAGATATTGTCTTGGTAATGTACCTCTTTGGTGTAACCATAACCATTTAGGCAAGATTATACCACCTTAGGAAAGAATACAAGCAAAACCTGCTCAATGTATACAGTATTTACACAGTGTGCCTTTAAAAAACAAAACATGTTACATAGATTCGCAAACTCAAGTCTGTCAAAAATGAATTTTTAAGCTTAAGAAATAGATTTTAAACTACAAGGCCACCCCATTTGTTATGAACAATTTTAAAAAGTTCCCACCCCTAAAAATTTGCCAATATATTTCCTCATTTATAACAGACTTACCAACTCTCTAATGCAGTTGACCCTTATGAAACAGCAACTAACAAATCTTACGTTTCTTAAATGCACAGTAGAATGGAATCTGGGATAGGTACAGTACAGTTCTTAAATGTATAACACGGTGGAGCAAAATAACCTTAAATAATCCTTTTGTCAGTTTAAGTGGTCCATGGCATCTTTGTTCAGGCAGAGGCTTCTGCTGTTCATTGGTGAGTTCTGGCTTTTGTTGGCATTAGCTCCAAGACCACACTTTTGCGTTCGGAACTGAACATAACAGTAATTCACAGAATAGTGCTAGATCCTTGTTTCTCAAAAATGGGTAGGAGCCATATGTTCAGTATTCCCTCATCTAAGTGAGGCTGCAGCCTAAAAGCAGCACCTTTGGCCAACAACAACAAAAAATATTCCAATGTGAAGTAGAATTTTGTATGTTAATTTAAGCAACTGCAACAGGAGCCTTAACTCGCAGTGTCTTTTCTGAGCGCGATCTCCTTCCTCAACTTTATACAACGGAGCCCTTTGAAGAAGACAAATGAATTGACTGAATCCGTGTCGCCAACGTCCTCTGTAAGTCTTGTAGTACATTCTGACCAGACGTGTCTCCATTCTTGTCATACAACAGCTGTTTGAAAGCTTCATTTTCAATGAGGACCATCATATTTTTTAGAAAGTAGCCTTCACAATAGGAGGACAGTTCTGTGACTCCGAGAAACTACAAAAAGTGGGGATTAAAGAAAGGTAACCACTCTGATAGGTATGGGTCAATAAATACTGTTCATGAGAAGTAAAGATTACAAACTGCACACAAATTATACTAGCTATGTTTTTCAGACGGGAACATTGACACCCAAAAACTTCACATTGTTTGCTTCAAATGACAAATTCCAGACTTAAGACTATGTCAATAAATTAAGGTCACCTTGGAGGCAAAATTCCAAGGATGAAATTCAGGCCCCATACAAATCAATGGGATTTTTGTCATGCATGTCATTGGGGCCAGGATTTGGCCTCAAAGTTTCCACCACCAAAACCAGCAGATTTGGGGAGATCTACTGGAGGCCAGGTCTAGCAACACTGTCTCCCAGCATTCCTGCCAAGCATGATACACCTGACCGGCACCACCATCCAAAGTAACTGCTTAAAGACATGTACTCTAGGCCTGGGGTGAAATACCTCCAGTTGGAAAATGGCTGCATGTGAAGTATGTTGTTTTTGGGACCACTGCATTCCTTTACACTCAATGTATCCCATCTTGCTTGCGAGTAAGCAAGCGCTAAGTGATTCACTAGAGCACAGGAAGTAGCAGTTGCCTCATACGAAGTAGTGAGCAAATGGCCTGATCCTGAGTTTATGCAAGTAGTAGCTCTGAGCACTCCAGTCAAGGACTAGGCCCTGAGCGTGTTCTGCAAAGCACACAGAAAAGTGCTCCATGGATCCACCAGCCTGGGCAAACTCCTGGTGTGTTTGAGCTCTGAGAACAAATGGAAAGCTTTGGACTTGCTAGTGGAGGGAGCTGCCGGGAGGCCTACGCAACGCAGAACTGTAGATGGCTTTTCCTATCTTCAGCCTCGGGATCTTTACTCTGTTTGCAGAGTCTAGAAAGTAGAGTCCATAGTACAGGCCCACCACTAAATTAACATAATCTGTGGATGACACAAATGTTGACTACAAAAAATGGGACAGTTCAGGGCAGGTTAGGAGCTTTCTAAAGGAGAGCATTATTTTAGATTTGGAAGGTCAGATGCTTAGCTGGTGTAAAATGAAGTAGCTTCATTGAAGTCAGGGAGTTGTGTTAATTTACACCATCTGAAGATCTGGATCAGAGACTGGATTAATTTTCTTTGGTGGATTTACTGTTCTCTTAAGATTTCACTCCATTCTTCTTTACTCCTCCTTCCATTCTCTTTACTCACTATTTCAATATACAGTACATTGCAGTGAGGAAATAATATATTTCTCTTTTCTTTCTTATTATTAATCTGATCCCCAGCCAGCATGTTGGGGAAGTGCTGAGTATTATTATGTGTACTCTCAAAACTCCTATTGACCTCACTGAAAGTTTGGGGTATGCACGGAAAGCATGACTGGTACCTTGCAGAAACTAATCAACCAGTGTCACCAATGCAATTTGCCAAATCACATGGCTTTCTCTGGAGAGAGCACACAGTAAAGAGTAAACCTGGAGTAAAAATGAAAACTTGAAAGCTAAGCTAATCAAATGACCATTTCTTCCTAAGGTCCTTTCCATTCCTGTGATTGTAAAGTCCTCAGCAACCATCTAAATGAACTGAATATTCAGAATATAACACTATCCCATGCCACAGAGTTAACTAATGCACCTGTGATCTGGGGACACTCTATGCCAGCAGAAGACAAGAAATGGAGGCTGCTTGTAAAACCTGCATTCTGAGCAGGGTGAGAAGAACTGAATATTGAAACGTGAACAATTTAACAATTTACAGACCATCAAGTTTGAAGTGAAGGGTCTTAGTCTCATAAGTCTGCCATATAGACACACCTTCCACTGGCAGAATTCAGTGACAACTCCATGCATTAAGCACTTGCTGGATCTGGGCCACAGAAGTGAACTAGGGCCCAGATTCAGCATGTGCCTAATATTGCCTTCAATGGGGTTACTCACGTGCTTAAGTGAACTGCTGAATTGGGGCCTACAGAGACAAAAAATCCAGTGTAGTTTATCTCACTTTTCAAAGAAAAGGCCTAAGAGCTGAAATCAAAATTGAAATGATTCTTTTTATCTAGAATTAAAAACCCATGCTAAATCCAGAAGTTGTCTCACAAGCTGGGAAATAAATCAGGTGCCTTTCAAGGTGGAGGATTATTCTGTTCCTTCATTTGTTTCTATCACAAAAGACAGGCCTCTAGATACACTTCATATATAACTCGTTTTCAGGAATGAAATGTTTTCCTGTTTCAAAAGTTGATGGCATACCTATGGACACCAAATGCATAGCATTATATATAGGGAATACATGACTGTGAGAAATAAAGATTTGCTCAGCAGGAGTTGGAATGGCCTGTGGATCACCTCAAATGAGTGCTGATCAAATCCCTAGGTCACACCACACCATTAGATCTTTTGTACATGCCACATGTTACAGAAAAATAATTTTAGGAATGCTTGTAACATATTTTTATTGGGACTATTTTTGTATCCCTCCACCTGCCAAGCCTTAGTTAATGTGAGTTCCACTATACAATTCTCCAAAAGAGAGGAAAAAATAAAACTAAAAAATGTAAAACACCTAAAGTAGTTTTTCTAAGTCTAAAAATGTCATGCTTTAATATCCTGTAATTCAGGACCACTGGGAGGATTATGGAATACTGGATTCAACTGGGAAGCTGGGCATTTTTCCTCTCCAATGGTATAAAAGTCTCATTACTATCCCTGCAGGGTTGTAAGACATTAGACTTTGACAATATGTCATTTTTAGATACAGAAAAGCTGTCAGCTACTAAGGCCGAGTACCACTCATCCTGAGCCTCCAGTGAGGGTAATGTTAATGGGAATATCCCCATTTGCAAGAGGAAGGAAGGCAAGTTTACTTTTTTTAAAAAGGCAACTGTTTGAAATGGCTTAGGGATGTGGAATGTTACAATAAATCCCAGAGAGATGGCCTATAGGGACAGATGATGAGGTCATAGATATGTGACAAATTGCACAAGCATGTGATACATTTATCACTGCCTATCACCTGGCGATGAACTTCACACAGTCGGGGTAGACAGACATGCATGCACACACGTACAATTGTTTTACCTTGGCATGGTTATAAATATCCACACAGTTTTCTGTGTTTATACTTTTTGCACAGATGATCTCACAGTGTCGTTGCAAAGCTTCAAGCTGGAAAAATTTAGCAGCAGAGAGAAGCTAAACAGCAGATAAAAAAAGTGTTAGGACAGTATTACACAGTATCATTTCCTTGCTATTTTATTAATTTATACACAAACTTATAATTAATTAAGTTTAATTTAATTTAATTATCAGTCATTAAACTGCCATAATAAGAAGGTTCTTTTGCTGATTTTACCCTTTTCAGTGTTACAAAGGGAAGCAACATAACAGCTTAAACTATGATGAGCAGCTGTTAGTAAGTGATGAGTGGAAAACAGAACATTCAGATCCAGATGCTGCCATTTTGGGGGTGGGGGGACAGAAGTGTACAAGTTTCCCTGATCTCTGGGCAATATCGAAGAAGCAGCATAACCATCAGAACCTACAGCCCTTCCACAAATGTGACTGAAGAATCTGCCCAGCTACACGTTAGAAACAAACAGCCAGAGTTCAACCCGGTTTTTTGCAATAGCACAAACAGAAGTTATGGGCTTGATGCAGGAATTACAGGGTGAAAACCTATGGCATACGTTTTGCAGATGATCAGATTAGACAATTGCAATAGTCCCTTCTGGCCTTAAAATCTATGAAACCAGGTGGGTTCAAACCTCTTATCTCAGCTGGTGGAAAAAGGTAGTGCAGGCAGAGCTCTACCCAATCCCTTTTCTGGAAGGTAAGCAGGGGTTCTTCAGCGCTACGCAGTTTGCTCCTATCAATACACATATATCAGGTTGAGCTGGGAGCTCTATCTTTAGGCATTTATATAACACTTATCACTGGGAATACCTGACAAAGTGCTGCTCAGTGGAACCCAACAGTGCCCTCACACTGCAAGCCAGGGCTGTTAGGAAAAAACTGTTAGAAAGTTGTTCTGGCCCTGTCCATCCACTCACCTCCAGCTCCCCTAAATAATCCCCTAAATAAATTCAAAATCTGGAAAATCTGCAGCGCTGATGTGACAGCAGCCAGATGGCCCCAATTATGAATTGCAGCAAAGATTTCAGTATTTCCTGTGCTTCTTGTTACCACATTTATAATAAAGCAAGTTACTAAACATAACTTTAGAAAACTAGGGCCGTATCCAGGCTCCAGCTGCCACCGTGGCTCAAGGAGTCAGACCTGTAGTCTACAAAGGCTCTTAAACCACGGGAAACAAAGGGAATCCTGAGGGATTAGGAGCCTTCTCTTAGGCAGCTGCTTAGTCTTTACAAGGCTGCTCAACCCCCTGTTTTGTCCAACACAGCTGCCATATTTGACAGTAAAGCCCATGGGAAAGCCCTCAGAGGGGGCCATGTGCCGGGCTTGGACACCCATATAAGGCCAAATAGGCCGTTCTCTTTCCCCATCCAGTCAACTGTTGGGGAGGTCTATATATATACAGTCTCGATTCAGAAAGAGGTATGGGTTGTTACCTAGCTGATTATGTGTATAGATCTATATCTATAAAGCTGTTGTCCTATCTAGTTTGAGAATACTTTTTGTAGGAAGGGTTAGGGTTTATCGGCCTCTTCGCAAAGTTGTGGGAATGAATTTGAAAAATAACAGCTGGTTTTAGTAAGAGAAAGGAAGTTAACTCAACTGAGCTTAGTTAAAACTGTGCCACTGAACTGGAGAGGATTAATTCCAGTTTTGTCTACTTATACAAATACTCCCCCCTCCAAAACTTCCTCAGCAGGATTATTGTAAGCATTACCATACCAACCAAAATAGACTCTCATTGGCCAATCATACCCAATTGCTGCCAGTTTCTGGTAGCACTATCTCTGTCAAAACACCTTGCTTGCGTGTCTCACACTGCACAATAACATAGTGGCAGATTCTATATAACCCCTCTACCCCTCTGATACTATATAGTCTGTGCACTATGATTTTTACCAGCTGTATAAATATCAGTGATTTTAATATTTAGTGTCCTATATTAGTTTTACCTGATATAACCTGAAAGCTGTGGATATGAAAGCTTCCAGCTCAGACTGGTGAGGAAGTTGCCCAAACATGCCTTAGCTTGTGTTTTATTGAGAGCCACTTGGTTGAACAATGGCTGATAATAACAATGCACAGAATTTTGGAAGGAGATCACTTAAAATCCATACAGGTTATGCACATTTGGCTGGAGAGAGGTTGAGTCAGATTCAATATTTTTTGTGGGGGAGGGCAGGTGGAGGGGGAAGATGACAAAGTGTAACTGGACTCCTTGGACAGGAGGATAAGCTTTTGGAATAAAAAAATATTCCCCCTTCCTTCCACCTCAGGAGGCAGTTTAAGGTCCCAATTCAGCAACACAGTTAAGCATCTGGCTACTTGAAGCTGAACTTTGACTTCAATGGAACTACTCACATGCTTAAAGTTAGGCATATGCTTTCATATCTTCCTGAATGAGGAACTACACATGAGATTATTCTACTTTTCTGGGCATCTGACTCCTAGCTAACAACTCCAGAGACACAGCTTGGAAAGGGGAATAGACTGATTTAGCGGCAAGAAACATGCTATTAAGACTAAGAGAATGAGGTTGTTGTACCATGCTGAGGAAAAGATTTCCATATTTTGTAACAGAAGCTTTTTTGCTCTACTAGAAGAGCTTCTCAGAGTGTCTGTCCAGACATTTTAGTTCAAATTATCTTTTGCTTTGGGGTTTTTCTCTCTCTTTTCTGTCCTATGTCTAATAAAACCTACTTTTATTTACGTTAAATAAATTGGGGATTGGGGGTGGAGACTGCAAGCTTGGTATTCACAATGGTGGCACCTCAGTGAGGATCAACTCTGAACTCAGGGAAGCAGGAAGAAGTGGTGGAGAGACAGTCTGAGACTGGAGGAAGAAATGAAAGCAGGTTTTGATTCCTTTCCTCAAAAAGTGCAGACAGATGCCATGGTAGACATGGGGAAAACTAAACGATCCGGTGAAGAGTTATTTGCTGTTTGCCAACACATGATGGAGACCATTTCCATGTGCAGCTATGTGAACACTGGAGAGATCACTTATTGTAACTCCCATCAGAATGGAGTAAAATACTTCTTACTTCCATTATTTCATTATTCTTAATCAGGAGTGATTCTGCACCGCCATAGTAAAGATACCGCATAACCAGCTGAAACAAAACAAAGAGACTGTTTGCTTATGGAAAGCAATCCCAGACAACACATGTTCACTATATATGTCTGCCTTTCACTGTCCTGCCTCCCTTTGCTTCAGCCGTCATTGTCATTCGTGTAACATGATGAGGCTCACAGAACCATATCATTCCCGCTTGAGTAAAACACACGCAAGTGAAGAGGTTACTCTGAAAAATAAGCCACTTTGGAAAAGCCACTCACGAGCACCATTTTTAACTTTGCACCATGGGAATGGTGTGGTGGGGGAAGGTGTGTTAGGCTACCAAACAATGTGCAGGGCTACGGATTTGTCAGTCAAACTGGTCAAAAACCTGCAGGTGTCATACATGGATATCTTCTCGGTCTCTGCACAGTTCTAGGCATCTCTTCACAGGTAGCAAGGCTTCTCTCCCAATCCCTATTAGCCACAGTGCTGTGACTCTCCAAAGAGGTTCAGGTAGCTCATAGGACAAGCTGATCCCGGCTCATTCATTTTCTGATACCGTTTTTACACCACTTATTCAGGAGAACATGCCACATATAGTGGCTGTTCCCTGATTTCTTCCCTTTCTGGGAAACCACACCCCCTCCTTCACATACTTCTGTAGGCAAGTATGGTTGGTGAGAAGGTTTGTGTTTGCATTGTAACATGGGCCAAATAATATTTCTCCTCAGGAAACTTAGATTAAGTTTAAATGTTATTGCAGGCAGCTGTAAGTGACACTGAAAAATATCTGCAGCTCTAACAGTCAGTAAATGGAACTGTCATTGCTCTGGTTAAAATAAACTTTTCTTAGGCATGCAAGGTCTTGAATACACTGCATCTAGCCTAATATGTGAGACAGGTACTAGTTTGGCTCCACATTTTCACAGAAGGTATTACAAAATTTGAGTAAACAAATATTGCTAGGAAAAGAAAGGCCTCTACATCCTCCCATCCTTGTGTGTGCAAATGCAGGAATATCAAACATGAGAAAAAAGAACTCAAAAGTCTATGCAAATGTTCCACTGAAATGCACTGCTCTGTCTGTGAAATACACACAGTTAAATCTAGTCACTCACATGTTATTTGACTGCAATCAGCACGATAATGCAGGTTACTATATAAAGGGAGTTGAGGCCTTTGCTTATGAAACCACTACTCTAAGGTGTGATATGACTCATTTACTAAACGTAATTGCATTAATTTGTACAGGGTACATACAACTGTTGATGACACACATTCCATTCAGATAGTATGTGGGCACAGACTTTACCTGAAATATGGGGTACTTCACATAGCTGATCTCAATACAAGTATTCTCAGCTGAGGGTTTGCTAGATAGCAGTGCTTTAAACCTAAATAAAAATGAGCAAGATTGAAACACCACACTACAATTACCTTTCTGCTGAAATATAGCAAAGTGGAAGGGAGGCGACCATCAATTACTGTGAAAATAGGACATTAGAACGCAGAGAAGCTTACCGGGATTTATATCCTGAAATATATGATGGTTTATATATTGCAGGGGGTTTGTCTACACCATAACTGGGAGCATGAATGCAGCACGGCATACCCGTGCTAGCTTTAATCTAGTTAGCACAACTCTCAAAATAGCAGTGAAGACATAGCAGCATGGACCCCCATGCAGGCTACCAAAGCGAGCTCATACCAGCTTGTGGGCAGGCTTGTACAGCCCATGCTGCTCCACCGTCATTGCTATTTTTAGCCAAGCTAGCTAGATGAAAGTGAGCCTGGGTATGCCTGCTTGAGCTGCAATCACTTCTTCGATTGCAGCGTAGACGCTCCCTTAGAGGCATGTCATTAAATTCAAAGTGAAATTAGGAAACCTCATTGATTAGGTCATTTCATTCTGAGTTTCTGGAAAATGTATAAGACAGTTACCTTTTCCATAACTGATGTTCTTCGAGATGTGTTGCTCATGTCTATTCCACAATAGGTGTGCGTGCTCGCCAAGTGCACCGGTGCCGGAAGTTTTTCCCCTAGCAGTACCCGTAAGGGGGGAGCCTCCCCCCTGCGACCCCTGGAATGGCACCAGCCTGGCGCGGTATAAGGGGAGCTGCGCGCTCCCCCCACTCTCAGTTCCTTCTTGCTGTCAGTGAAGGTGCGTCGGAATTGCTCTGCTTCAGCTTTGCTGTAGCTCGTCCCCAGAACTGTTCGTTTATTCAGTGTTAGTATCTGTAGTTAGTTAGCTGTTTAGTTAGTTTAGTTAGTCAGTGAGCCCGGGCCGGGGCATGCCCCACGCCCCAGGGTTTAAGTTGTGTGGCTCTACAGCTAACTAACGAACAGTTCTGGGAACTAGCTACAGCAAAGCTGAAGCAGAGCAGTTCCGATGCACCTTCACTGGCGGCAAGAAGGAACTGAGGGTGGGGGGAGCACGCAGTTCCCCTTATACCGCGCCAGGCAGGCACCACTCCAGGGGTCACGGGGGGTGCTCCCCCCATGGGTACTGCTAGGGGAAAAATGTCCGGTACCGGTGCATGTGGCAAGCACACACACCTATTGTGGAATACACATGAGCAATCACTCAAAGAAGAACTAATTTTGTGAAAAAACCTACCTAAGAAATATAAATGCTGTACCCACTTGGAACTTATTACAGGATCAGGGACTGACTG
Organism: Dermochelys coriacea; assembly: GCF_009764565.3. NCBI lineage: Eukaryota > Metazoa > Chordata > Testudines > Dermochelyidae > Dermochelys > Dermochelys coriacea. The sequence goes on along the minus strand of NC_050068.2, from coordinate 255,129,788 downwards.
TTTCTTTGAATGCAGATAGGGCCATTTTTGAGTAAAACCTGCAACTTTTAAAAATTCAAAATTTCTTTTTGGATTGATATCAGCTTGCATTTTAAATATTTGCAGCTTTTTTCCCCTCTCGCATCTCCATTGTGCTGGCTTGCAAGATGGCCAGTGCAAAATGTTGAAGATTCTACATAAGGAAGTTTAATACTTTAATGCAGATTTAAAACAATAGTTTGGGGATGGGGAGAGAAAGAATTGGATATATTGCTGTTCTCAGAATGTTAAAATTCTCATTTCAACCATAGATTTGGACATAAAAGCAGAGTAGAATTCATTTAAGTTAATTGTAATTGTATGTGATATTTATACAGATATGTAGATATTTACCTATAAATCTAGGATTTTAGCTTTTAAAAATGTTTAAATTACTAGACTGGAATTGACAACCTTAGACACTGAAGACCTCTTTTCGGCCCTGATTCGAGAAAACATTTCAACTCAAGACAGCACATAAGCATTGGCCTGGGAGGGTGACAGACTTAAGCAAAGGTCTAAATGCTTTCCTGAATCAGGGCTTGAATGCACACCTTCATGCACAGGACAGCTAAGCAAGGACAGCAAATGTGCAGTCTTCCCAATGTGTCATACCTTTGCTTTCGAAGGACTGCCTTTTCAACGCACCTCTGCTAAGTCTGGCAGCTTGTGCTGGTGCTTTTTGTTATCAAGGACATAGCTCCACTTGAAACTAGTCTGAGACCGCCACTCAGTTCACAAGCAGCCAACAGATAGTAAATGCTTTCATTCACAACCAGCACTGGCTGTATTCAAACCAGTACCTCTTGTTTGCTATGTTTTTGGCCTTTGAGGCATCTCACAATATTCAGGATAGCCTTTTAACTCTTGACATTTTATTTCGTGACTCAAGCATTCTTTTATGTGCCTATCTTCCTTCTCAGTGCTAATCCATGGCAGACAATGCAATTTTTTTATTGATTGCCATATTAGGGCTGGTACAGCTTGTATGTGTGTGTGTGTAAATGTAGTATTTTAATTAGGCATTGACAGCCAAATAATTATCTCCTACCACATAAAACAAAAGAAAGCTGAGTATCAAGAAATGGCAGTCTACAAAATTTTGTCTGAGAAGGGTGATATACACAGATACCCTCTCAATTATATTTTCTTTGTAAATCTAGCTCCAGGTAAGGGTACCAGGTTCCTTACACTTGTTTATAGGTATCTACATTTAAAGGTGTGTTTTCTAGATAGCAGGAAATAATTTCCTAGGTTAATAATTCAGTATTTTTGGGGGCAGGGTGAGGAGTGCCTTGCCCCAGCTCCTTCCTGCTCTCCAAGGGATATTTGTGTGTTTGGACTTCAAGTGCCACTATTTTTCTCTCAAGAGTTAGAAAGTATGATAGACAAGAAAGAGATTTTCCCACTCTCTGAAGCTGTAACCCAAATCTTCCACCCAATGAATGGTTAAGACAATGGGCTGGATTCATCATAGATAGTAGCGATGTAATCCTGCCTCACTGAAGCCGATGGAGTTTTACTATTGTCTTCAACAGGACCAGAATTTCATCCCCAACATTTTCCAAAAGTTAACCCATAGAACCTCCTTCCGTTTTCTCAAAAGAGACCTTCTCCCACTTAGCTCTTCCTTATTCTCCCAATTTCCATGCAAGAACCCCAATCCTCTGCAAGTGGGTGCTGAGTCTTCTGATAGCCACATGACTTAACTCCCTGCTAGACAGCCTTTCAGCATAGAACTGCTACAGGCTCCACGTCAGTTTTTCTCATGTGTTAAGTAAGGGGAGGGATCTGGCAAGAAGAAGGGGAGATTTCCAGAAGAGGTGCACATATGATGGGAATGGCTCCACCCAGAAATTTCAACCTGGAACTTCCTCCCCTGCCCAGAGATCCTCCCTCCATCCACAGGTTGCCCCAACCCTTAAAAAAATGGATATTCCCGAAAGTTTAAAACATGTGTGTTTGTCGATGTATTTTGAATGTGTCCACCACCATACCATCTACTGTAGGTGCCTCTGGAATGCCCAGCATCCTAAGGGTTAATGAACAAATGGCATTCCTAGTTGTTACATCCTTAACATAGATCAACAGTAATCAGTTCTTGGGGTAATTACAGAATTTCCATGTTCACAGAAAAGTGATACTTCATTAAGACAGCAGTATTGAAAGGTGCCATTATACACATCACACTGCAAACGCTTGTTTTCTCTATCTGCAGACATTCCATAATTGTCATGAGAACTAGTCTTTATTTACTTGCTTATTTTACTTTCTAGGCAACTAATTTTTCAGGAAGTATTTCACATTTGTCATTCATGGAGAGATCCCTGCTCTGCAGTTCTCACTCAGGCAAAGCTCCCATTGATTTCAGTGGGAACTCTGACTACACAGTGGCTGCAAGATTGGGCAGTTGTGCTATTTGGGTGATCTTGCTGGCTACTTCTCTTCTCGCTTTCATTCTTAAGAGTTGGTGGGGGTTTTTTGGTTAATTTCTCTTATTTCCTGACTTACTCACTTGTTCACCAAGCAGCTCATGTTGATGAGATTCCTTTCAATGTAAGGCAAGTGGGTCTGGGTCTTGACTATCTAAGAAACAACCTTCCCTTCATATTCACCATCCCGAAAAAGTGAGGTGCTTCTGTGGACAATCTCAAGATTTGAACACAGGTGAAAGTAGGCAGGGCATTGCCAGAAACATTGACTCTGGAATTCCCTGTTCATAGTAGTTTACTAGACCTTCTGGTTATGTTGCAAGCCCAGCTTATCCATTAAGACAAAAATATCTGCTGGAGTGTGGCCTAGTTGCATCAATTTAACTAAAATAGGTTTAAAACCCAGTTTAGTTAAACTGGTGCAAACTGCTGTATGGATACATTTATATCTGTTTAAAACTGGCTATATTGATTAGATTGCAACTGTTTATTTACAAACTTTGCCTGTTAAATGGAAATAAGCCATTCAAACCAAAATAAAAGTGTCTACACATAAAATTTGCACTGGGTTAGCTAATACATATCTTTAGTTAAACTGATGCAAGTTTGTGTATAGACTAGGCCTGTGACTCAGAGACGAAGGAAACCCTGCTTGAAGCTGGTTTAGAGCTGTTGTTCCAGGTTCCAGTCTTTGGAGTAGGGGATTGACAATGAATGCTGCCACTGGAAGTTGCCTGGTATGTTTCTGTACATTTAATTCCATTTTAAAAAATGTAAACTCTCCCAACGGGTTGTGTAATGGACACTTCTATAAATAAAATGCATACAGGAAACGTGCAAAGGAGGGTTTGGCCATTCAATGTATATGAAAACGGAGCATAAAAGGAGTGTGAATCTTTCATTACTAGGACCCTGATCCTGCAATGAGCTTCATGCAAGTGAATTCCTGTGTTCATATGGAGCCCCATTGACTTCTGCACAGGTGCAAGGGTTTGCAAGCATGGAGTGCATTACAAGATTGGGGCGTAGAGCTCGTCATTTGTTAAATGTCCTACAAACCAATCAGAACCATGCTGTCAAGAAAATACTCTCTAAACAAACCCAAAGACTGAAGCCCATTACCTGAATCATTAGTGCCAACAAATCTCAACAGCAGAAAAGATCAAATTATTTGCATTTATTAAAAAAAATACACCTGTACATTTACCTTGGGGATGCAGTAAATAGTAACACTCGATGTGCATAAAATGGTCTTCCTTCCACCAGAAATGTAACATCTGACATCTCTTTATTGTTAAGAAAATGGGGATCTGGAATCACAAAAGGAAAAGAAAAACTTTAGTTAGGAACAGGTGAAATGTACAGAAAGCATTTTCCTATTTTTGTGAGAAAAGACAATGGCTTAAGGGAACATGTTTTTAAATGAGAAAAACCTGTGAAGCTGGTTTGAATAGTCCGAGGTGGAAGATATGTTGATATTCTAACAGAATCTGTACAAAGTTAATTCAAAAACTCCGAAAGTCATTTTTATCTCATATAAGATAACAGCCATCCATCACATGCAGTTCTTTCTAGACTTGGGTGAACTCTGAACTGCTCCCTAGTCCTGTTCTCCCTCTGCACCTAGTGACATCTGTACCTAAGCAGACACAAGAGGCCCTGAGTCTCATGTACATTAAGGCCCTTTCACACCACTCTGGCTGTGTGGCCTGAGTGTAAAGGAATCAGACCCGAAAGTAACTTGCAAAACTACAGGTCCAATCCTGGGCATCCAAAGACACCTATAGATTTCAATGGAAATTTTAGGCGAGTAAGAAATGCAGGATTGGGCCCCTAGACCAGTTTTTCCAATTCTGCATTTTGTAGTTTGGTGTGCTCTCTCTTCTGGCCACAACAACTGCCTAGTATATAAAAGAATGCAGTGGCTCCAGAGCATTCAAACTGAAATCACATTTCTGCTGCCAGAGTTCTTGCAGCAATGCTTAGAAACCCAAAGACTTACTTTATTTCAATTATGTTCATTAACGTTTGCCCTCTTTCCTTTTTTTTTTACTCTCTCCAAATCCTAGGACAGCACTCTGTGAACACTGTGATCTGCACCTCACCTGTGACTTACCTAAACGAGAGGTCTGCTTTCGTTTGATTTCAACAAGCTTTGGAATAGGATAAGGTCCATAGCAATGAGTGAAAATGACAGACAGTTGCTGACTTATCACTTCATTCTAAACAAAATAAATAAATACAAATATAAGCTTGTGGGTTAACAGCTACAAGCTCAAATCATTCCCGAGAGTTCCCTGAATAGTGCGCAATTCTAAGGTGACCAAATTGTGGTCACCAAAAGCTCTATCAAAAATTTTGATTTACAATTATCAATTCTTCTTATCCAAACCCCCATCATCCAGTTTTTTGTTGTTGCTCCCTCCCAATATGCATCACTGAAATGAAAAACTCCTCTACCAGAAGCCTTGTTATCCAGATAAATTCCGTATCAACTGCTCCCTTCAGATAAGCAGAGTTCTACTGAAATATGGATTTAATTTCATTATTAAAATTCCTTTTTACTGTAAAATGACTAAGCTGGCTTTTTAAAATGGTTTATTTTCTTTTTTTAGGAGAACAAATGTTACTAAATAAACATATCTGCAATGTGCGAATGCTCCTGGAAACAGACCCTGCTTTGTATGTTGATAGCTGTTTTATATCTTGTAATATAATTTCTTAATTTAATTCTAGTTATGTCTCTGATGTAATTTTGTATCCTTTTCACTGGTATTTACCCTATTGGTGTTATTCTATCTTCTGTAAACAAGGAAGGATTGTCTAACGATGCAGCCACTAATCTGAGTCTTGCAGCTGGGTTCAGTTCTTGGCTCTGCCACAAGTTTCCTGTGTGATCTTGGGCAAGTAATTTACAGGTAAATTTTCAAAAATGTCTAAGTGCCTTAAGAGTTTAAGTCCCATTTTCAAAGGTTTTTAGATGCTTAAAGATGCAAATAGGCGCCTAGTGGGATTTTCAAAAGTGCCTAGGTGACTAACACCTACCGGTTTCAGTGGGAACTAAGTGCTTTGGAAAATCCCACTAGGCATCTATAGGCACCTAAATACTTTAAAGATCTGGTCCTTTGGCCTTTAGGAGCCTAAACGTCACTGAAAGTCAATGGAACTTTGGCTCCTAAGTGCCTAAATCATTTTTGAAAATGGGACTATATGCTTCTGAAAAAGGGGGCAGCTTCACTGAAGTTAATGGACTACTAGGTCAATTAACATAAACAGAGATTATGGCCCTTAATCCCTCTGGGCCTCCGTTCCTTCCTGTAAAATGGGGATAATTGTACTTCCTTGCTTCACAGGGGTGTTGCAAGAATAAACACATTAAAGATTGTGAGGAGTTCAGATACTACAGTGAAGGAGGCCACAGAAACAGCCAGGTAGATATAAAATAAACATAACATTAAAAATGTGAGTTGTTTAAATTCTATATTTAAAATATCTACACAGTGCATAGAACAGAAAGTGAATCTTTAATTCCTAGGCACATTTTATTAAGTTCTGGAAATAGTCACTCATTCCTTAACTTACATACAATATTAGATGAGGTGGCAAAGATATTGGAACAACTGTTCTAAAGTATCGATTAGTATAAGAAAAATACATAGGGGCAAATTGTGCCCTCAGATGTGCGAACGTACCTCTCCATGACTTCGAAGGAAACTGCGCACAAGCACCCAAGGACAGAATGTGTCTCCTGTTTCTTCAGACTTAATGCTAAGAGAAACACTCAGAACTAGATTGCAGTGGTACCAAGCAACTCAGATTGTCAAAAAGGGTGAAATGTGTTTTTCACTGAAAACCTGAGCAGGGAGTCTGGGAATACATACAGGTCAAGAGGAAAAACACCTGCTGTTTTGCTTAAAGAAATTGGTGACAAGGACGTCATTATACACTAGCAGTATTTAGTATTTTTCATACAGACCTTAGCAAAGCACTTTACAAAGAGTGTGAATCAGACGCGTAAGAGAAAAGGAAGGTTTAAGGCCAGATTTAAAGAGGAAAGCGACTGGGTGCCCTGCCTATGCTACTGGTACAACCATGGTTTTGTAACTGGTTCATGACACGCGTCTGACCCAATTACAACACAAAAGGCTGAGCTGCATCCACAGAGCAGGTTTTGTTTGTTTGTTTTTTGCAGCACCCCCTTGTGTCAACCAAGATTAAGTATCCACATTTACCTTGCTGTCAAAGGTTGTTTGTATCAGTGCCACATGGGGAAATCTGGGCAGCTATCCCCATGTCCCTCACCAGGGGACAGAATGTTTGGAGGGCATGCAAAGCAGGGCACCAGCAGCATGTGGAGCATTGCACTCTGGGAGGTCCTACCACACAGAGAACTGAAAAGGAGGAGAGCTGGCCAACCTGGTTACACAGGCATTTAGGAGGTCCCATTTATACTGCAAAACATGGTGTGATAAATTGGTTACAGGAAGACTGTAACCACCTTAGGACACTGACCCGGGCAAAGCACTGTCAGCTGCCACAAGTTATTAACAGAGTATTAACCATATTGTACTGCATACACAAACCACATCATGATGCTGTCATGTCTCTGACTATAAACTCGGGTAAAAGCTGTAGTGTAGACAGGGCCTAAGTTACACTACCTGGCTGTGCAATAGATTTACACATTGTGTACCAATTAAGAAAAGTGGAGCAGGGCGGGCGGCGAAAAGGGATAGGGATCAGAGATAGGAGCAAAAGAGTTCTGACATGTGCAGTTGTGTAGGCCAGGCTGGTGTGACTAAGAACAGCTTGTGGGTGATACAGGTCACACAGGTAAGTCACACAGCTTCTCAAATAAATGACATGGGATGTATATATGAAAACAAATCACACAGGTGCTTATGTGCCTGATTTTGGAGTTTCTGATCTTTCCTGGGAACGCAGATTTATAGGAAAGAAATCTTGCAATTGGAAATGCCATCTCATTCTGGCGGATGAAGACCTGGCCTCAGTTATTCCTGCCTTCGCCACCTCTCGGCTGGACTGCAGCAATGTGATACACCTGGGCATGAAGCAGTCAGCACTTAGGAAACTCCAACCAGTTCAGAATGCTGCAGAGCACCTCCTCAGCAATGCAGGCTACCGTGAGCACATCAAACCTGGCTTCTGCTCTCTATACTAGCCTCCCATAGAATACTGAATTACGTTCAAGGTCTTGGTCCTTAACGTCAAAGCTCTCCATGTCTTCCTGGGCCCAAGGTCTCTAAAAGATTGTCTAAAGCTCTGGGATAAAGACCATGATTGGCAACTTCATTTCTTTGGCACAATGGAGTTTGCAACAATAAGAGTAAAGCTTGTCTGTGCAGGAGACACAGATTTCTCCGGGGGTGTTCTGAGACTGTGGAATGAACTCCCCAAGGAAATAAGGACCTCTGCAAACCTCACTGCTTTCTACGCCAAGTGCCAGGTGCATTTTTTTGACCTTGCCTTCTTTACATAAACACAGAGTAACAGGTGTGTATATATATAAACCCATACGCTACGAAAACAAGACACTCCATTGCACCCGTTTCTCCCTCTGGGAGAGGTTGAGAGAACAAACAACACATAACAGATGCACAGTCACATGGCTTAATGCATTGCTGGAAGGCATTCAGATACTACACTGATGAACACACCATAAAATTCTATATAGAGAGTAGAATATAAGAGAAAGCAAAAACCAAACGAATCATTCTATTTTACACAGTGCGGAACTTCATATCTGTAGTATTGTCAGTAGTTTTCATTTTGGGGGCAGTCCAGACATATTGTTGGTGTTGACGAAGTCAGTAGTTCACAAAATCAACAGACACAGTTGAAAGGCCAAAAAATTGCTAAGCTGAAAAGACGACAGGAGGGTAACTCACTGCTAGTTCAGATTGGTTCCCAAACAATAAGTTTTCACCAAGGACGTGGAGGGGAAAGGAGAAAGTCATTATAACAGGGTAGCTCAGACTCCTACACACATGCTGGCCTTTGAGGGATGTGGATACTGGATATGATCTCTGAAGCCTGCAGATTTTAACAATAAACCAGGCAGGAAAAAGCAGCAGAGAGGATAGATAAAAGGGAACCGTTGTCAGAGATGGAAATCTATGATCCTGGGCTGCTGAGTAATAAATAGCTTTCACAGAGGAACTTAAGGCCAAATTCTGCTCTTGGCTGTGTGTGGGGAGCTCCCATTGGGAGCCAAGCACAAGCAACGAAGAATGGAGCTTGGCCCATTAAAATTTCCATACTGGAAGATAGAAACAATCCAGTAAGTCCAACATTCCTTCAGACAGTCTCCTTAACTAGATAGTGCAGCGTCTGCCACGGTTACTAAGCCCACCCTGTGAAACACCTGCACAGTGTGGGAGGCAATTCTTTCAGCTTATCCCCTTCACTCCATCACTTGATAAGAAAGTAAAGGCTGCAGGAGCTTCTTTTGTCTAGGATGACATTGAAATTGAAGGATCAAACAATTTGTCTTTTTTTCTGCAGTCTGATGTTGGAAAGATTTTGCTGCCAGCATGTGTGATGCTGAGAACTGGACTGAGGCCAAACTCCTTTCATACATGGGTATTCAGTTGCTGGCGAGGAGAGTTGGATGTGTTTCTATATGGTATGAGAGGGAATACAGTTTCACATTGGATATAATGAGGATATTACCCAACCGAGAGGTAATTTACACAAAGGCAAGAGGGAACAACAGCTCAGTCACTTCATGGAGGTGGTATTTCTGATAGGGAAGCAGTAAGAAATTTTGCTTTGTTAGGACAGAGGCAGTTTTCTGCCTTAACAGCGTTCTTCAGAAGAGATCGAGAGCAATTTGCAATATTTTGTGAATACGTTGCATTGAATTGGCTGGAGGGAAGAATGAGTTTCTCTGTCTAGGCAAAGCTGAAGCCTTTCAAGCTCCCTGAGCAGAGACACTTTGCTCACTGTTCTGGAGCAGAAGAGGGAAGATAGAACCAGCCAGTGGGTTGTATGTGTGGACGGTCTTTCAAAACCCCCTTTGCTGAAGGTCTGTGGCAGTGCTCAGCATAGGCTACTCCAAACAATTTGCTCCTTAGAGTTCCCTGCCTCAACCCATCTCATTTTATATCCTGATCGTGCAAGGTGCTGAACACCCTTGGACATACTGAACACTCGTCACTCACATTTACTTTTGAGAGCTATGGAGGGCACTCAGCCCTTCTTAGGATCACAAACCCAAGAAAGAATCATAATAGGGGGAAAAATGGTTTATTGTGTCCAGTTAGGTTAAAATTCAATTCTTCTCTTTCTTTCTGACTTCTAAGACACTTGTCCATGCCCTTATCTTCTCCTACAGCTTCTTCCAGTCCCATGTTGCTTTTCTCCACTCTGTCCAAAACGCAGTTGCTAAGATGGTCGATTAGACCATATCACTCTTATAACTCCCGCCACTGGCTTTGTAACAAATTATGCTTCTTGGCCTTTCCTTTGAAGCCCTGCACATCTCTGCCCCAGACTATGTTTTGGATATGGTTTCTAATCACGTCCCTTTTCCCCAAGCCCCATCTGTGCCAGCCTCCCCATCACGTTGGTTCCTTCTCCTGCTATTGTTTCCTGCTAGGCCTTCAAATCCCTCCCAAAGACTCACTTTGACACCAGGCCCCCAAACACTAACTTACAGTAGACACATAATCTTCTAAACAGAAAAGTAATGTTCTAAGGTAACAATTATTCAGGGTCTCTCAGTCTCTGCCTTTTAGCAGAGCCATGGCACAGCTCAGGGGAATATGGATGTATGCAAAGGTGCCTTTAAGCCACTTTTGCTTTCCTGAATCCTGGGACTGCTGGGAGCCTGGCTACACTTGGCAAAACATACAGCAGCCTGAAGGCTGCTCTACACTATGCTGTTTGCCCATAGCTCCATTGGATAATTCCAGCAATCGGAGCTCACCAGGGTGAACCAATCTATTGAGAAACCAGTCCATGGCAGGCAGAGGTGTCCCTGAATGATTACTCTACCCAACACCCCTCACCACCATAAAGGGACATATGGAGTTAAGTGGTGCAGAGGCTGTTGTGTGGCCCCCCCATGTCTGAATGACCATCCCCACTTTAGTAAGAGATTTTCTGTGTCATATTTCTCTGAACCTTTTCATTCTTTCCTAGGTATTTCTGGTCAGGTTCTGCAGTAGAATTCACTTTTATTAGCTGCATCAAACCTAGTTAAATGTCACTTCAGAGGGCTGCTCCTAGATGATTAAATAGCATACACATAATTACTATTAGTCAACAACTGTAATGTAGGGAAGCCCTAGAGATTGGATGTACAGTTAGAGGCAATGAACTGCATAACAAAACAGGTTTTGTTAGCACCAAATGCAGGCCCTTGCATGGCAAAATGGAATTAATTGCAGGTGATGCTCGGAGAACTGCCAAGATTCTGTTTCAAAAGGTTCTTTATATCACAGCCATGCATTGTGTACAGACACCTCAGCTCCAGAAGCTCAGTCTAATCCCTGGGTGATAAACCAGAAGAGGGCAGACATATCATAGAAACAGTGCATCCAGTCTCTGACAACACAGGTGTCACATACACAGCATTCTTCGTAAAACTATGAAACTTCTGCTCCAATATCCTTTGGGTGCAGTACAGGTAAGCATGTGAATAGAAGACAGTAAAATCAAATCCGGGTTAGTATGAATATGAATCTATGCTACAAAAACATAATGACACTGAGTTAATAATCTGTTATTAACATGCCACTCTGTACCTGATGTCCACGTCTCACATGGAGAATACAAGATGTACATGTGTGGAGGACTTGGGTCCTGGTTATTCTGAACTGTTTAGACACAGAAGTACTGAAAATGATGATAGGCAACACTACAGACCACTGCAAGTACCAGAATATGGTGAAACCTGTTTTAAGAGACCATTCAAGGGCCAGAAAAAAGATCCATCGCCTACTTATCTGAAGTTCAGACAAAACTGCACTAGTCATCTTGGGGATTCTTTAAAATGGTCACTGTGGATGGCCATGGATCACTTAGAGGTCATCCTTAGAGCAGGTTACACTGTTTTTTTCTTCTTGTTGAACAATACTTACTTTTACAATACAAAAAATAAAATGAAAATTGTGTTCTCCTCCAGTCCCTACCTCCTTCCAGAAAGAGGTTGTCATTCTGTATGTGATTGATCCTAGAATACAATAGCATGCATCCGGGCACTGCTAAGAGATGAAGGGCCCTTGGGTGGGTGCACAGGGACACTGGGGATGAAAAGAGTATTCCTTCCCCATGGCATTATTTAGGACCAACCCCAAGCTGGAGTCCTTGCACTATCCCTAGCACAAAGACAGCTTCGGGCTAGTGCCCCCATTGGAGCTAACCTCTACAAAGAAGAGAAAGAGGGGCAGTGAGAAGATGGGGACCATGGGCTTAGAGCTGGTTAGAAAATGTTGGCTTTTTTTCTCCCCTCCCATAGAAAACTTCCATTTTTCAGTGGAAATTTGAAAACCAAAATATTTTGACTTGGAACTCCTGCTGTGGTGCCTCATGGTCCCATTCTCCTCTACAGGGTGGGCTCCCCTGGTTGGACTACAACTCCCATGATGCACCACGATCTCCTCTCTTGGACATGGGAGGTAGTGCATCATGGGAGTCTGTGACCATAAGGAATGTACCTCCAACTATGGAGCCCAACCCATAGAGGAGAATGGGCACAGGAAGCAATCAAACTACAACTCCTACAAGGCACAGTGGCAGTATTTCCAAATCAAAATATTATGGTTATCAGTCAAAATACATCCATTTTCAAGAGCTTGATTTTTTGATAGAAATTCAAAATATTCTGTGGAAGGCAGAAACTTTTTGTGAAAAATTTTGTTTTTGTGAAAAACCCAACTTTCCATTGAAAAACTGTTGTCAATGGGAAAATTTCAACCAGCGCTAGATGAGCCTTTCCTTCCTTCCTACCCAGCAGAGTACTACAGCCTTCTAAGGCATGGCCCCTAGGAGCTCAGGGAGATACATTGCCTCCTGGATCTTGCCCTATAGCACTGAGGCTAACTCATTTTCACAAGCTGTGTTCTTTGGTTAGTCAATTTCAGTCCCTCACACTCCTACAGAAATTTTCAAAAGGAGACTCTCATTATACTCTATTCAATGCAACATACATCCAGCTTCCTCATTCTCCAACCCAACATCTTGGATTGTCCAGGGCCTACTGGGGAACCTGAAGATTTCCAGAAGCTGTGTCTGGCCCTTCACTTTAACTGAAATGGGAAGGGGAGAGAGGAGTGGAAGAGATCAACAGCACCTGCTGAATTGGCTAGAACGTTGGAATGTTCTGAGAGACCTCCCACAGAAATTTGTTTTAAAATAAATGAAACCTGGCAGCACAGTAATAGGACACACATCTCCTCCTCTTCCTCTTTTTGTTAAGTTTCAATTTATAATTATTCTCCTACTTGATGTCAGATATTTCAGGCCTTTCCTATTGCTCCTGTTGCTTCCAGACACATGAAAATTTTTTCCCAATAGTTAATGCTTCTTGCCAGAGGCTCATAAGTGCTGTTATTTCAGAAGGGATTATAGAAATTATAGAAATGTAAAGCTGGAAGGGACCTCCAAAATTCAAGTCCAGCTCCCTGTGCTGAGGCAGGACTAACCAAATCTAGACTATCTTTGGGCAAAAGTTTTAAAAGCACATAATTGAATGAAGAGCCTAAATCCCATTGACTGTCAGTGAGATGTAAGCTCCTGAGTCACTATTGAAAATGGTACTTAAGACACCTGTCAATGTTCCTTCCCCACTCTGAACTCTAGGGTACAGATGTGGGGACCTGCTTACTTTTACCAGCTTAGGTTAAAACTTCCCCAAGGTGCAAACTATTTTACCTTTTGCCCTTGGACTTTCACCACCACCACCACCACACGTCTAACCGGGTTTTTTTATTAGGAAAGAGACATTTGGAAATGTCTTTCCCCCCAAAATCCTCACCAAAACCTTGCACCTCCCCCTTCCTGGGGAAGCTTTGGTAAAAATCCTCACCAATTTGCATAGATGACCACAGACCCAAACCCTTGGATCTTAAGAACAATGAAAAAGCATTCAGTTTCTTAAAAGAAGAATTTTAATAGAAGAAAAAGTAAAAAGAATCACCTCTGTAAAATCAGGATGGTAAATACCTTACAGGGTAATTAGATTCAAAACATAGAGAATCCCTCTAGGCAAAACCGTAAGTTACAAAAAGACACAAAAACAGGAATATCCATTCCATTCAGCACAGCTTATTTTCTCAGCCATTTAAAGAAATCATAATCTAACGCATATCTAGCTAGATTACTTACTAAATTCTAAGACTCCATTCCTGTTCTGTCCCTGGCAAAAGCATCACACAGACAGACCTAGTCCCTTTGTTTCTCCCCCCCTCCAGCTTTGAAAGTATCTTGTCTCCTCATTGGTCATTTTGGTCAGGTGCCAGCGAGGTTATCCTAGCTTCTTAACCCTTTACAGGTGAAAGGGTTTTTCCTCTGGCCAGGAGGGATTTTAAAGGTGTTTACCCTTACCTTTATAGTTATGACAGCACCTAAATCACTTAGACATTTTTGAAAATGTTGTCCTTCATCTCCCATTTCTGTTTGTTGCCTGTTTTCTCTTTTCTCCTCCGCTCCATCTTTGATCTCAATTTCTATTCTTTTTTTAGTTTCCACACCCACACCTCTCTTTGTCAATTTTCTATTTTATCCACTGTCCTTGACATCTCCCTCCTCCCTTACCTTGTAACTATGATTCCTAGAAATCCATTTATGTACTTAAGATAAAGCTGATTATTGTTCAAAAATTGATTATTACCTACTGTGTACAGAGAAGAGCTGGTCAAATATTTTTCAATTTTTCAAAAAAAAAATTCATTGCAAATTTGTACAAACTTTTTTTTTTTTGTGCTGTTTTTTGACTAGTTTAGAAAGTTGTGGACATTTTTTGGAAATCTGAAATTTTGAGGAAACAGTTTTGTAAAACGAATCTGCATTTCTTAGCCAACTCTACTACAAAGCCTGGTCAATAACCCACTTAATGGACTATGTCCTGGATAGACCTAGAATATCACCAGTAGAAACAACAGGGAAGTTACAGAATGCTACTGGGGGTGAAGGCCTACCCAGAAGGTGTCAAATAGTTTTTGTCTGGTCAATGCACCACCAGGAAACTGGACATATGGAGAGTTCCTCTAGTGTCAGGCATTCAGTAAAGCATCTCTATTCATGACAGTTATTAAAAACAGGCAATGAGGTGTAAACACGTGCTTAGGTGCTGTTTGAATCTGGGCTTCATATAGGATCCAATAGAGTGGCATATACCAGCCCCATGCCCACACTATGGAAGAGGCTCGGTGTAGGGGGGCAGTGAGAAGGTTGCAAGGGCCAATATTTTGAATTTTTTAAGATTCATATCTGAAAATTATCCCAAGACAACAGGATATTAACATCCATGAACAAAGTACGCACTAGATGATGTCAGTTCTTTCTTTGGTACCGCTGACAACATCTCTTGCTGTACTGCATGGAACTCTGGTGATTTTAATTTGTATCTTAGTTCAGAGCAAGCAGCACATTTGAGATCTGAGACCAAAACATCCTAAAAAGTTTGGGGATGTTTAGATCTGAGGTTTTAGTTCAGGCTCATCTTTAGTTTAGGCTTTAGGCTGTAGCTTTCTTCTCCGCTCATTAGCAGTAGCCATATGTGGTGGGGCGGCTGCCCCACCCCTATGAGAGATAGGGCTAGAGTAGGCCAGAGCAGCTGCACAGAAGGGCAGCCAATCAGGAAAAGGTCTTCTGGGAGCCAGTCAGGGCCAGTATTACAGACAGCCACTCAGGGCTAGGCTAGGCCCTATATAAAGGCTGCCCAGGAAGGGAGCAGGCAGTCTGTCCTGAACCTTCATGGGGGAAGGTCTGTCTTCTGAGCTGGGGACAGGCACCTTGGACAGAGCAGTGCTGGGCAGGCTTGGGGAGAGCATAGAAGGGCTCTGGCCCAATACCTGCCAGACTGCGGGCCCTGAGAGAAAGGGCCTAGAGGGTGCAAAGGGCCAGAGGGGAAGTGGCTCAGACACAGTTAGACAAGGGGAGAGAAGGAGGGCAGGGATGCTGCCGCTAGAGGGTCCCTGGGTTGGGACCCAGAGTAGTGGATGGGCCTGGGTCCCCCCTTCCTCCTTGTATAGCACCTGGCCATGGAATGGTGGCCATGACAGACTGCAACCGGCCCTTGAACAGAGGGGCTAGACTCGAGCGGTTGTGGTTGGCCACTGTGGCAGGAGTGAACTGGAAAAATGGCTGTTAACCACCCCCCGCCCCGGAAGGGGGTGAGTGTGGACTCAGGGACACTGCTGGAGGGCAGTGTCCTGAAGAGGACGCTGCAAGCTGGGAGCAACGTGGGTTGAGACGCCAAACGAGGGCAAGAGATGGACGGGACACCACCAGCAGAGGGCGCTCTGCATGAACTGAGCTAATTCCCGGACTGAACAGCAGGAGGTGCTGCAGTGGGGAGTCCCAACCTCGTCACACCATATTACAGTCAAACTCTGCTGGAACATCTCAGAGTTCTCTTTTGTAAACAAGAAACAAAGAAAAGTCTTTTCACGGAGGCATTTTTAGCACAGACTGGAGGAATGCATATATTCTATAACAGGGCTGAATAATAATCTAAAGCCAGCTTTGTGTTACGTAAACTCCAATTTTTATTGGACACTAGAGATTTCAATGAGAAGTTTTGTGAATTTTCTTTCGGTCTTGAACAGCACACCACAGATGTCGACATACAGTAATTCAGTGGCATCTCTTTCTCTTTTCTTCTACTTCTGCAATAACAAGATATCCAATATCTTGAGAGGGGTCAAAACTCTGTTTTATGCTCCATATAGCTTCTAAAGCAGGGATTGGCAACCTTTGGCCCGCTAGGGTAAGCCCCCTGGAGGGCTGGGCCAGTTTGTTTACCTGCTGTATCCACAGGTTCGGCTGATTGCATTCCCACTGGCCACAGTTCGCCGCTCCAGGCCGATGGGGGCTGCGGGAAGCAGCGGCCAGCACATCCCTCGGTACGCACTGCTTCCCACAGTCCCCATTGGTCTGGAGCGGTGAACTGTGGCCAGTGGGAGCCGTGATCAGCTGAACCTGCAGACGCGGCAGGTAAACAAACCAGCCCAGGCCGACAGGGGGCTTACTCTGGCAGGCCATGTGCCAAAGGTTGCCTATCCCTGTTTTAAAACTTATCTCAGGGCTGATAGCTCCTTACTGTCTCCTATTTTTGTCTGTAAACTACTCTAGTGTGTTGGTCATGAGTTTGCGTGGTTAAGAGCCTCATTTGTCCCAGAAACGGCAATATTTTTCCTCATCAAAAGGACCAAATCCTCTGGCAGACCACTACTTTACTGATAGGTTTAGTGTCGCAAGTTTTGCTGGTTATAGTGGCTCTCTTACAAATTGTCCTTTAAACCGGGGTTGTTCTCTCTGAGTTCTCCTCATCCTTTTCAGTGATACTACCTTCTCTAGTACATCTTATTCCTGGCGTGGTGAAGGGTTCATGCTGACTACCAGCATTCCCCCTCAGGGTTGGACACATAAATGATCTGTGCATTCTGATATTTCTGTCTCAGAAGCATGGAAATATCACTGGATTATGCATTTTCTAAAAGGGGGAGATACTTAGAACCATAAAGAGAAATTAGGAGATCAACTACCATTGAAATTCAATGGGAGCTGGGTGCCTAACTTCCATTTGTGCCTTGGAAATCTTCCCCTAATTGTCTCAGTACATTTGCTAAAAATGTACTAACTGTTCTTCCCATGATTTCACTTTCTGAGAGGTAATCTTATCCAGGACTTCAGCTCATCCACACACACCCATCTTGCCTGATTTACTAGATCTTGTTTCCATTCTTTGTTCCAAAGCTGGCGTTTCCAAAAATATGTGTTTCTTTCTGTGTTCAGCAGCAGCATTTCAGCATTTAAAGGGGAGCAGAGAATGCCAACTGCAGCCAGCCAGCCAGCAAAACTCTGACAGCAGTTCTGCCTTGCTGCAAACTTCCCAGAGGAATGTTTGCATCTGGATCCTAAAATCTAGATACTGCTAGGGAGGTGGGCCAGAGCCCCAGGGGGACGCAGGTCCAAGTTTTGACATTCTGCAGTGTGGATGCAAGTCAAGCCGTAGACCCGAATCTGCCAAGTGCAGTATGGATGTGTTAGCACAGCTGTGAGACCCAGGTCCAGCAATTGCAAATCCAGATTTACAATACAGTGTGGGGACACTCAAGCACAGGCTTGGAAACACCAAGTTCACAAGCCTGGTTCCCACCGTCCCGGGCTTAGTGTGCAGTGTAGACAAACTCTAGGCGGCTTGGGAACTTCTAGGAATGTTTCCTCATGCAGCAGCTCAATTTGAGTGAGGGCAAGGAAGGTCTTGTGGCTAAAGTACAAGAATGGGAGTAACCAAACTGGGTTCTATTCATGGATCTGTCCCCATGATTATGGGAAAGTCACTTAGACCACATTTTTAATAAGTGGCCACTGATCTTGGGTGCTTCAGCTTCTGGGTGCCCAACTTTAGACAACCTGGGCATGACTTTCAGAGGTGTTGAGCACCCTGCAGCTCCCCATGGTGAAAATGTGGCTGCATGCCTCCCTGTGCCTCGGTTTCTCCATTTGTAAAACCAGGATAAGATTTACCTATCTCACGGGGATAATGAGGCTTAATTCATTAATGACTGAAATTACGGATGAATGGAACTATTTATAGAAGTGCAAAGTGTTGCTACTCTTAAATATAAATTGTCACTCAAATACAATACACTGAGCATCATGATATGCATCATATGGGACATGCTATTTTATATTGACCAAGAAATTTTTAGTGACTTCTGTCTCCTAGTTACTTATTTTACCTTTATTTTCCCCCAATACACTTGTTAAGGAAATGTTTGGGGCCAGCCTGTGGCATTTAGCAAAAGAGGCATAATCCCTCCCTGAGCTCCCAGCACACGGGGGAGGGCATGTCCCTTTGGATAAATCATGCTCCCCTCTCTGCAGCTGCCTGACTCTACAAATTGTGAGACAGGGTCTGAACCAAAGACCTGCTCCTTCCCCACCCTTCTATATGTGGATTTCCATTCCTGGGTGTGCATGGAGGGAACAGTCTCTGCCCTAGCCCTTGTATGGAGTTTGCAAGTGGAGTGGGAGGCTCCTTGAACCAATACCTTTCCCCACAGCTCTCCCACGCCATGACCAGGGACAACTTAAGTCTTTTTGTAGGATCCTTCTCCTGAAAAGCTTCTAAAGGTTCCTTGTTTCCTTCCAATATTCTTAAGTCCCTTTATTTTAGGTTTTACAGAAGCTTTCCTGGGTTTTACAAAAGCCATTATTCAGTTTTTACTGACTTTTTTTTTCACCCAAATTTTGGAAATGCCAGAACTCTCCAGAACCAGCTCCTTGCTCCAGAAGGCAACCTGGACTACCCATCTCTCCTTCTGGAGTGGGGAGCCAGGGCAGAACTGCCGGAATTAGTTGCTGGTGTACATTCTGTTGTCTGATCCACGCCCACTACATATACGTTACTAGCTTTACAGACAGCACAGATAGTTGTCAGCATTCAAAGCAAATAAAAGTTAGAGAACTACTTTTCTTGCTAAAATGGATTGAAAATGAAAAGCTGTATCTGACTACATTTCAGAACAAAAGGGGCATTCCTGAAAGTTTAAAGACACAAAAACGGAAGAGAGTGATATTTACCCTGATATTTATTCTGGAAAATTCTAAGGATTTTGTTTTTGCACTGATTTTTTTTAACTTTTGTAATAAACACTAATAAATTCCCAAGAAATTTTAAACAAAACAAATACTGAAAACAAAGGGCCTTGGACACAGTGTATATGTTCTAGCCTTCTTTCTGCAAAGGAGCTGTTCACAAGAGCCCATTTGGTCAAGGCCATGGCAATAATTCTTGCTATTGGCAGACATCTTCTAAGTCTTTATACTGTCACACAATGATTCACTGTACAGTTAAGCATATGAAATGATGTGTGTGTATACAGTGTGGAGGCAAGTTGGACAGCACGGAATTTCTATCTTACTGGCTTTTTCTGCTATTTCAGTTGTTCCCCCGCTCCTCCAGCAGTTTGGCTTTAAAGTGAACCCAAAGCAGAACAAGCTGGTTCTGCTTTACTACAATGCCTCCTACAAGACAGAGACTCCCGAAGACCTATTTTGACATATCAGAGGGGTATAATTCTGTCTAAATAAATTATTTTAAAGCTTACCATGTGAAAACCACTGGCTTTGGCTGTAGTCACCCAAGAAAACAACAATTTATTGTATCCCTCATCTCAGATTAAAGTTCCTAAATAATCTCTGTAAAGGTTTCAGTCCAATTAGTTTTATTTAATCTTTCAAACAGAATAGCAATTTGCTGTCTGGTGTTGGATAAATAGGCATTAGGCCTGCTGAGGGGCCCACACATTCTAGGATTTAGAATAATTTCCTCAAAGCTATCTCCAGAATCCTCCACAGATACCAATCCAGCATCAACTAATTCTGAAGTTGAAATTCATAGGAGCTAGGGGCAGGATGATCTCAATAACAGGCCCTCGCCCTGGAATTCATTCCTACAGGAATATATATTTGAGCCCAAGCCCTGGCCACTTTTGGAGTGGAATGTAAGAAACATCTGTGTCTAGGTCTCCGACTAACTGCTAGTTCCACAATCTTTTCGTATTCAGTGTGTAGGTCAAAACCTCTGCCTTTTAACATTAACTAAATTGCTGCTGCAGATTATATGCTGCCTACATTGGTGTTCAGGAGGTAGGTGGGAAATGTTATTCACTTTCATGCTAAACAAGCAATGGGGGCCTTACTAATGTGTATCATTATACATCATTAAAATAATATGCAAATATTTTTGATATCAGACTCCTGCTGCTTCTCAATTTGGCCACTAAAATACTTGCTTCTTGCCAGTAATAGATTATGCTTGATTGGGGCTTTCTGGGAGAGGACTTGGTTGTGTTTTGAAGTCAATGGGAGCAGCAGGGGAGCTAATTTTGGCTGAATCAAGTTGGAAAAGAAAATATCCAGCCTTCATTGGGGGAAGGTATTTCCACTTTCCCTGGACACCTGACCCAGCTCTATTTTAGCTGCATACTTGAATGTACCTCACTAAAAGCTCAGTTGTCAGAAAAGGTCTGATTGAAGGAATGATATGGGGTGTGGGACATGAATGCTAGTTTATGGGAGATTTTTTTTTTAAATTGTTTTTGCCTGGACATTAGGCCACCAAGATAGTGGAAGGTTTTTTCCACTGATATTTAAAGGGAAAGAAATAGATATTCTCTGACCTAAATAGGTTGTCGGGTTGTGTAAGTCCCCACAAAAGCTTCCACATGGGGGGGCAGAAAGGCTTGTGAGAAGATAATATTTGGAACTGAAAACTGTCTCAAGAAATCCAAAGCAAATATGAATATTAGCCTTGCTGTATGGCCCTAGAAAGGAAACTCTAGAGAGAGAGATTAACCTTGGTTGACTCAGCTATCAACATCTCTTGCTGTACTACACTGACCCTTGTGACTTTAATTTTACCACTAGGCTTTAGCTTCTGTTGTCTCTCCAGCTCACTGTTAGTGTCAGTATTAAGCTGTCCTATCAGTAGATGTATATAGCTGTCTTGTTTTTTTGTTTTGTTTTTTTAAACCCACACATCTGCACTTGCAAATCAGGAAACAAATACAGAAAATCTCACATAGTGTAATGAGTTTCAGGAGATCTGCGTAATAATGCAGGGATTTTTTGGGGGTATGGAGGTTGTGTTAATTTCTTCAAAATCCACAATTTCTCATACCTTACTTGCTTTCAGTATCTCAAACATTAAAGGCAACCCATGTGTGATGAGCTCCTCAGTGTACTCTTCCTCCTGAATGGATTTAAATTCCTTTAACAAGCATTGGATGAGAGGCCGTCTGTGCTGCTGAAAGGAAGTTCGCAAAGACTCCAACCATGTATGTAGTGTCCATGGAACTCCTGTACAAAGAGATGAATTTTAAAGGTATGTGTATATTTCAGACCATCAGAGAACAAGGCATAGCTAATTTGTTCTTTAATTGTATGCCTTTAGGGCTTGTGAACAGTGCCAAATTGAAAGCCCTAGAAACTGACCTCCTATTTACCCCACAAGTAATGCCCATCAATATACCTCTATCCTAATCTGCAGGGACACACCTCCAAGTATAAGAAGGTAGTCCAGTCCCAGGTTCAATTCCCTGCTCTGCCACAGATTTTCTGTGTGACCTCAGGCGAGTCACTGAGTCTCAGTGTGCCTCAGTTCCTCATCTATAAAATGGGGATAATAGTACTTCCCCATCTCACAGCAGGTGTTGTAGGGATAAATTTATTACAGAGCGTGAAGTACTTTGAGACCTACTAATCACAGGTGCTGACTTGTTTTTACCAGTGGGTGCTTTGGGCCTTCTTGTTTCACTGTGCATCATGTTAGTACTCCTGCCACCGACTGGTAGCTCAAGGGTGCTGAGCGTCCCATATTGTTTTTTTTTCAGTGTGTGCTTGAACCCCAGAGCACTCACGGAGTTGGCGCCTATTCTACTGATGAAAAGTGCTATATAAGAGCTAAGTAATATTATTTAGCCTCTCTGCTGAGCCAATTAGTGTTCACTGCAGTGGTGATTTGTGATGTGGACCTCATCTAGGAACTAGATTTATGCCACTGCACTCATTTGCAGTGGGTTACCAAAGAGCCATCAGACAGTAAAAACATCTAGTCATTGCCAACTTTGGCTGGATTTGAACCAGTGACCTGGAGAGGAAAATGTTTATATACACCTCATCACTCCCCCAAATCATGCATCCCCATTTATATTGATACAGCAGCAGGTGGGTAAGAAGGTCCCATTTTTACAGTTACTTGTCAGAGCAGAACTGCACTTTAAGAATGTAAAAGGAATTGCTACCACACACTAAATAAAACATGCAGTAGTAGAAGACAGATAAATTAGTCCAAATCATCTTCATTAAGGAATGGATTGTAGACCAACCTACATGCATGTGTGATGGCCATCTTGGCTGACACCAGAGATTAAACTGATGACCTCCAGAATTAAAAGCATGAACTGCTACAGCTTGAACTAAACAGTCAAGTTTCTTTAACCAGGAGCTGTAACAACTCCATATCCTCTGGGATCGGCACAGTGTGGGACCTGTAACACATACTCACCAATGGGTTACATTTTCAGAAGAGTGCGAGAGGAAATATAACCCTCCTCTCTCCTGTCCACACCCCGGATCTTGGGTCCTTATAGGTGCTGCATGCCCACTTCTCCCCTCCATCCCTACAAGTGGGCAGGATCTCGAGTCCAACCCTCCTCTCTCGCACTGCCATGAGATCCTTTCACATTCACTTAGTAAGAGGTGCTTTGTTAGACCTGTTGCACAACCATTCCATCCCTGTGTGTTTATGCAAACCTGTTATAGGTTGTAACTCAGAGTAGAAATCATGATCCATGTGACAGGATTCCAAGACTCAGTGTTCTTGGATATGGTGCTCAGAAGCATGTTTGGCAGCAGAAGTCTTTTGGTCTCTCACTGAGCACTGATTAACACATGTGGTAAAACAGTCAACAATCAGAACAAAATGGTTTCCTTGAGCAGTGACTGACTGGCCCTGGAGAGGGTGTTTGAAAGGGTCACAGAGCTATGTGATTAGTGTGCTGAGCAAATTCACTGCCTTTCTCCCCAGGAGGGTCGCAAGCAGCAAAAGGTGGAAGGTTCTGTGACAGTTGGGAGGTTGGTGCTGGGAGGAATGTGGTGTTTGGAACCAGATGGGTGGTAGTGAGAGCTGGTGCATGAAGAGCTGGCACAGCTGCCCCAGAACTGATGTTTTAGTTGGACACCGAGCTAAGCGGAGGTGAAGAAGCCTGCTGGTGGGAGCCAGCCCTAGCAAATCATCCTTTCTTCTGATCCAGGCATCAGAGTGCTTATTGGGAACCACCACGTGCCAGAGCCTACAAAGCCAAGCCACTGAAGCATTTTTAACGAATGAGTCGTAGCGTGCCTGGCATTCTACCAAGAACTGGGGCTGAAAAGACCTGGTGTATCAGTTCTCCAGCACCTCCATGTGAGGGGGTGACTACAGCTGCAAGTGGGTCATGCTCTGTGGCTTACACCCAACTGTCTGAAGGGCATCTGAAAAACGTTGTTTGAGTTCGCCTAATTGAAATAGGTGATTCCATTCATGATGCAACATAACAGAAATAAACCTGTTTAAATGTATATGAGATTTGCCACATTTTGTGATGTGTGGCATGCATGATTGTGAAAAGAAAAGCAACTCACATGCCATGCAGAGAACATTATCTTAGTCAGCCATGGCTCCTTGGCATTAAAACAAAACTTACTCAATGGACCCTCCAAGAGTCACAGCTTTACACCCAGTTTGCACTGACTGACTCACCTCCCCGGTTCTTCAATCCACACACATGAAATTCCCCCAATTATTGTTTTCATAAAAACTCAGGAACATTCAAATGTGATCAGTGAGAGTGACAGGCATCGCTCCCACCAAAACATACATGACAGTTGTCTCTCATGGGAGGTAAAGTGCAGAGGACATCAAGACTGACCTATGCTCCTTATGTCAATAGTGACATCTACATATCCATGCTCGGCGCTGTGGTACATGGCTTCTTTCAGTGCTTTCAGTTTGGCCTTGCTGTTGCGGCTGGCGCACAAAGGAGTTGGTGCAGCATCTGCCAAGTCAGTTCCCTCAGCCAGTATTTCCTCCAGGGACAGAATATCACTCTTCTCTTTCTCTGGCTGAGCAAGCAGCTTACGAAACACATTCCTGTCAGCCACAATGCAAGAGAGAGAAAATCAGAATTAGCTACTGTGTTTTCCTTCTGCCTGGGATATTAGATGTAACATGGCAGGTTTGAAAACCTATTCAGAAGGCCAATCAGGAATTATTCTAAGAAATGTTAATTCACCTAGTGCTCAGTTCCTGCAGCCCTCATACAGGCAATACTCCTATCAGTTTAGGAGTTGTGCCTGTATCACAGCTGCAGGACTGGTTCCATTGCTCTAATGAATGGCAGGAGTACCGTATGAATGTCATGTACAGCAGAAACTTAAAACAGAAACTTATGATCAAGCAATGACTGTTAAATGATTGAACGCCTGTGTGGAAAGCCTTGGCAGAAGTTATCCCACACTACGGGAAAATGGAGTTGTCTTTAGAAACTCTTTAGTACATTTCACAAAGGATGCATTTAATAGCAAATAATTGATAGAGATGAAACTTGAAAAGGGAGCTGTCTAAAACCACATCACTCTCAATTAACAGTCAAAGCAGTCTCAGTAAAGCTGGAGCTACTAATCATTCAACTACATCTGGCAGGGCAGGTTCAAGCAAACCTGGGACCCCAGCTGCAAAGCCATTTATTTGGGCACTGAGCTGCAAGGTCCCTAACTCAGCAGTAGGCATGATACTCCACTCCCCCCAGGTTTAGAGCAGTGTAACTCCATTGACTTCAGCGGAACTACTCCTGGTTTATGGTGTTGTGAGAGGAGAATCAGGCCCAGCGTGCAATTTCTCCCAAACCTCCCAACTACCTAATGCACTTATGTTCTGGTAGCAGCACACATTCAGTTCCACAGGTAAGGGCAGTGCTTAATTTGTAATGAAAGAGGTGCCGGGGCTCAAGTAATTTTTTTTCTTTCATAACTGATGTGGCAAGTCCAGAGATGCCAGTGCTATGAACGGTAAGTCCTGGCACAAATTAAGCACTGAGTAGGGGTAGGGGGCAATGGGTGTGTGTGGGAGAGAATAAGCAGTGTGTCCTGGATAACTGAGGGACGTCTAGCATGGGTGGCAGGTATCGAAGGCCAGGGGAGGCTAAGCCTCCCCTAACCCAGGCCATGGCCCCGCCCATGCTTCGCCCTGAGGCTCCACCCTCACACCCCCTCTCCCCTGATGCCGGTGGGGACTCCGCTTTAGCTAGTGGCCTGGAGCTTGGGGCTTGGGCCAGCTGGCAGCTTGGGGTGGCTTGGGCCAGCCTGGAGGTCTGGCCAGCTGATGCAGCTGGGGCGGCTCAGGCTAGCTGGCATGGCTGTGGTGTCTCAGGTCGGTGTGGCTGAGGCAGGCCGGCCGGGGCTCCTCTGGCCATAGGGTGGGTGGGCACTCGGGGCTCTGTCGGGTGGGGGAGCTAGCCTTCCTGAAGGGGGAGTTCACTTGCCGCCTATGATGTCTAGAGGTGTGTGTGGGTAGAGGAATAGTGGAGGGAGCTTTCCTGTTAAACTAGTTGGTGGAGTTGGGGGGCACACCTGTGCTGTGCCTCAGTTGGTGCATATTATAGGGGGGAAAAGCCTTGATTTCCACAAGGGATGCTGCTCTGTAGCACTCTCTGACAGCATGAAGCATCTCCCACTCCACACCATTAGGCACTGCATGGGCATTTTAACAAACTCCTCCCCTCTCACCCCTGCCCCTGCAAGGGGCCACTCTTTGGCTGCAGATGGGTAGCATTGTCTGAACCAGCCCTGACAGCTACATAGCATATCATTAGGTGGTTAGCTCTTTTCTCTAAGCAAACATATTGTAGATACTGTCTCTAACCTGCATCTACGTTCCTCTGGAAGGCTACAAGTAGAAAAGTATGAATATGAAGGTCCTAATACTGATCCATAATATTGTAATTAGTACCTGGATTTTGCACAAATAACTGTTCATACATATCAGTTGTTCATTTAATTTATTTTTTAATTTACAACATGTTCCCAACACACTGTCTCTGGACACATCATAATGTTAAAACAAACAAAAATATCAGCACTTACAAAAAAAAACCCACTTTGTTTAATGACAGTTATGGCTGCTGCAGGAAACACACACCACACACAAAACCTTTAGAAATATGTAAATACATTCAGGGAAGTCCTCCAGCACTCACTGGAACTTCAGCATAGACTACAACTTTGTAAGTAACAAACTGCAACACTTCAGAAGGCATTCACGTCCATTTCC
This sequence comes from Dermochelys coriacea, assembly GCF_009764565.3. Lineage (NCBI taxonomy): Eukaryota > Metazoa > Chordata > Testudines > Dermochelyidae > Dermochelys > Dermochelys coriacea. The sequence goes on along the minus strand of NC_050068.2, from coordinate 255,103,268 downwards.
ACATATCGAAAAAGCAACGTGCACCTCAAACTGATCAAACTCATACGCCAACAGAAATCCCGTAATCCAATCTCAAGTCTCTTATACCAAAAAGGGGCACATCTGACTGTCACACAGTCCACACATGTGCAGCAGGATTCTACTTTAACACTGAAGACCATACATCAGTCCACCCATGTCAGCCTCCCAGGCAAACCATAATCACTTGACCCATGCAACAGAGACCCATTCCCACTCTACCTGTGTCCATGTGCAGCAGCCTGACTGAAAGAGTTCATGTCACCTTGTGGAGTCATGGAAATTCCATTTCTGTACATTGTTCCTATCATGGGGTCAGCGCCTCGCTCCAACAGCAAAGTCACCAGTTCAAAATTTCCTGTACGCCAAGAGAGATTTTAATTTTTTTTTAAAGTCCAATATTTTTGCAACTAAGTCACATTTCCCAACTGAAGAGTTTATTCCAGCAGAAGGAGAGTCCTTACCAGCAGCTGCTGCCAGTTGCAAAGGAGTTTCCGAGTAATTTTCCTCTCCATGCTCTAAAGAACCTTCTACCTTTGCTCCAGCATCCAGCAACAGCTATAAAGAAAATTCACCATTTAGAGTTGTTGGTGACATCACAGAATTCAGAGTTTATGAATCGTGAGAAATTGAAGTCTAATATTTATCATTATCTACACATCTGATGCAGTGAAGACAAGTGACATGCAATTTTTTTTCTATTATTCAACTAGTTCTTTTTCACTCACGATACACTGTCAGACTCCTAGAGTATTAGTGAATATTCCAAAGCCAAACAAGTATTACCCAATGTTCCTGACCTGGGCATAAGATCAGTAGTGTGAAGTAATGCACTAGATTGAGGCACTCAAACTTGGCCTAACTGACAGCCTCACTAACAGCTTGCCTGGAGCCCCACAGAGACACATACTTTTCATAAAACGGATGAGATTTCAGTTGTCTCCATCTTTAATAGAGAGATGTTTCCAGAAGAGAAGAAGGTTTCAGGAACAAGTTGTAGCAATGCATGCTGGAACCTGCAGTCTCCTGGGGTACACTTCTATTTCATTATTAATTATTATTAATTATTATTATTATTATTATTAAAGATGAGGCTGGCCATAGACAGCACTACAGAATTGGAGGGGACACATTCAACCTGCCTTTGGCCATCCATACCCTAGATCTCCTTTGTCTAGTGATTCATTAATTGTGCCATGTTGACATAATTACTTTGAAAAACAATCTCTCTCAACTCTTGATATACCATACCACAAAGCCAACATATTCACGTTATTTCATGCCTAGATAAAGTGATTGAGCACTCCTCTGACTATGGAACAACTCAGAGGATTTTTTTCTGAAATAACAATATTTGCATTTATTAAAATATTATAATACATGTGATAAGAAAGTGTAATGAATGAATAAACAAACACATATAACGAATGGTCAGAAAGGAGCACGAAGCGTTGACAGACTTTCTTTGATGCAACTGTACTTTAAAATTGTCCTATTTAAACCTCATATTGGTTAAGATTTGGATGCAGAGATCACTATATCATATCAGTAAATGATAGAAGAAATAACCAATATGAATATGAGAGGGGTAACAGTCTTGAGATGGATGCAGATTATAACCCAACCGGATAAATAAAAAGTGAGATGCAGGTAGGGAAATACAGTAATACCTGAACTACAGGAATATGTCCATGCAACACAGCAAATGTCAGAGCTGTCCAATGGCGGGTCTCGGGGTGGACGGATGGATATTTATGAGCAGTACTGACAACCTATAAACAAATTGAAGTTATTTTATTTTAAAATGGCCTTCAAAGAGCTTTAAATAATAAAACTCAACCTGCCTGAAAGCTGGGTATAAGTGATAGAAAAAAATATCACATGGGTATAAGTGATGGAAAAAAAAACTCAGAAAATGATTGGTTCTATATATTTTTTCCAGCAGAGTTTTTACTTAGGAAAAATTTACTTCCACTAGAATTTTTCATGCTGTTTACTGAGAGATTGATCAAAGCTCATAGCAAATAAAGTCTCTTTTCCAACTGCTATTGTTCCCTCTAAATCACTGCCCCCCAGCAACTTTTACAGAGTCAAAATTTGCACTAGGGCTTATGCCAACGCTCACTGAGGAGGTGGAGATGTGAGGGGGCTCTGTCAGGATGGTTACATTTAGGGACACTTCCTATTGACTTCAGTGGGCTTCATATTATGCCCACTCATTCTTCCCTGCTCCTGGGATTGTTTCATAGCATTCTGAGTTTCTCAAAAATCCTGGAGTGAAAACCTGACTCTACTGAAATCAATGGGAGTTTTGCCATTGACCTCAATGGGGCCAGGATTTCATCCCTGGTCTCAAGTTTAAAGACATGTAACCCATGTTGCTGTTCCTTGACTGAAAGCAGAACACTGTTTAAAATGGATGGAGTCTAGCACCATTTAGAAGATATTTAAAAAATCTGTTTATTACTTTCTCCCCTTCTAGTTAAATCTAAAGGTGTACCGGGCCCCAAATAACTAAAAACTGTTTTCTTTAAACAAAAAACCCTTTCATTTGCATATCAGTCCTTCCACCCACTAAGCATCAATATTTAAAGCCTCTAATCTTGACTTTGGGCAACTGATGTAATTTATCTGTGCCTCAGTTTCCCCATCTTTAATATGATGCAACTCACAGGGATAGTAACATTTAATGAAAGGTTATAAAGCACTTTGGGATCCTTGGATGGAGCATGACACTGAAATGCAAAGTATTAATTAATTAATTAATATTATTATTAGTCCATGGTAAAATAGCACCGGTAGAAGAACTGAAGTTGGACTGACCGAAGCATTGGCCAGCTACCCTGCGAAAGGCAGGGAGTTTTACATTCGCCATCTTATGTGCTCGGCGTCAGATGCTTGGCTGCATCAGCAGCCATCATGGCCAAGCTTCTGACATAACGTCCTGCTAGTCATCCCCAGGGCTAATATCAGGGGTGAGGGCAGAGAGGTAGTAGCTGGTGTGGCAGTCGTGGTTTGCCAGCTGAGGAGAGCTGCATGAGACAGTTGGCTGTGTCATCCACCCCGGCCAAAGAGAAACCTTGAGTTCCTGAAATCACTTTGCTCTGCTCTGCACACACAGAGCTCTAACACCAGAAGAAATGTGCTGAAGTCTAAACTTAGGCCTGTGACTTCTCAGAACCTGGGAGCACTGTGTAATGAATGGGGTCAAGCAGCTCCGGCCCACCAGTAGAGGGAGAACTAGCCGTAGACCAGGTGAATGAACAGGCTTGGTTCAGGATAAACTAGTCCCTAAATGTAACCATGTACCAGCTAATTACATCCCATCTCACGTGGATTGGTATTGGCACAGAAAAGCTCAGGGAACTCCTGAGGAAATGCAAGTATTAACATTTTATTTTATATTTTAAATTTTAATTCTTTTTAGTGAATTTAGTGCTTGTGAATAGAGTGGGATTGATAACCCTGGAGATTCAAGTCCTCTAATTTTCTACAAAACAATTACAGCACAGGCAAACACCCCTCTAGGGATTAGAGCAGGGGAGTCAAATTCATTCTGTGGACAGAGCCAAATTAAATCTTCAATTATGATCTGTGAGCCCTGTCTACAAATTTAGACTCATGTGCTACCCTCAATCCACAGCAGAGTTCTCACTGAAAAATAAGAGTAAAATATGCCCTTATGTAGACACCAAGGCCGAGATTTTCTAGAACATCCTCTACATTTGGGTTCCTTTATTTTTTTTTAAGATACCTAGGTTGGGCTTTTCAAAAGCACTTACCATTGGGGTAACTCTACTTTCACTGAAGTCAATGGGAGTTTTACCACTGACTTTAATGGGAGCAGAGTTAGATCAACACTGAGTGCCCCTCTAAGGCCTGACACTGACATTTGGTAAACACAGCCACACCTCTCACTGACTTCAATGTGAGTTTTAGGTACTCAGCATATCAGGAATCAGTCCCTGGAGTCTAAACTGGGGGATATTCAAGAGCAGAGACATCCCGAATTAGAGGTCACTTTTGGAGATTTGGGCCAAAACTTTTATTTAGCAAAGCAAAGTGGGGAAAAAATATACAGGGCAATTTCAAGAACACTTATTTCACTCTTTGTTTATTTGGCCTAGATTCATGTAATCACCCAATTTGCACACATTATTGGGGTAACTGTATATACAAATTAGCTGTATAACTGCACACCTTAATTATTTGAATATCTTACTCTTGAAGTGTCATGATTTGATTTTAGTGAGAACTTTCCTTTGAGATCAACCATGGAGGGTCACATCCCTCTGAAAGCTATTGGTTCAGGTTGTCTTCAGACTCAGGAACACAATTCTGCTTAAATTTATATGTAGTCCAAGTTTAGAAGGTTATTTACACAGCCACAAGGACTGAACTCCCTTTTTATTTGAAATGAAAAGTTGCATTCTGCAGCATCTGAATTTGTTAATGGGGGCCAGAAAATAAGAGATCAACTCAGAAGGCCAGGTGTTTGACACCCTGGGTTGCAGGACAGGTCAGTCTCCATGCCTGTCAAATCTTTGGCCTCTTTATTGCGACTGCTATGAAGGGGGATAATTTTTGCCAACTGATGGTTGATTTGGGGGAGGGGGGTTTGTTCCACTAGGAACTGAACTGAGCTGAAATCAACAACTGATTTCAAATAAACCACCGAACAGCAATCAGATAGTAACGACTGTCAGTCAAAGTGGTGACTTACAGGTGAAAAATTGTGTCCTGCCCCTAATGCCCACACCATCCATTATCCTTTTTTCAATCAAATTAAAACAAACAAACAAAATAAAATGTCTCACTGAAAGTAGCAATTACACTTTAATGACAGCTTTCCTAAATCCAGACAGAACGGATGGAACACAGATAAGTGAATCAGACAGTTTAATTTATTCATGACCTCAACAAACTGAAATGATAAGTATTTACAAACATGACAAATAATTCTTCATGTATTTTAAATGTCTCTTTAAAAACTTACATACCTGTGTTGCATGGAGTGGCATAACAATCTGTTTGGTGGACAGACTGTATGTTTGTTACATATATTCACCAAGAGATATTTACATGTTGGAAGCCTCCTTCGTCCACCAGCTTTCATCAAAGCCATTTTATAAAACACAACAATGTACCTTATACTACTTGTGTGCTGTTGGGCAGTAGATGGACAGCTCAATGTATAAAAGTTCTCAAACTTGGGGACAGGGGCATTTGAACAGTGTGCTGCCTTGACCTCTCTATTTTAACTCATCTGCGATTCAGGAAGTCCCATCCTTTTCATTAGAATTGTGACTCCTGAACTAGAGCTTACATTTAAAGTTCTGGGGCTATATTCTATGCTAATTTACACTGTGCAATTCCAGCAAAATCGATTCTGTTACATTGGGTGTAAATCACTGACAAATTGACCCTTTAAGCGCAATGGATCCCAATACTGAGGTGCCCTGATAAGTGCTGTGATCATTTCAATATTGATTTCAAATGTTAATGCTTTTGGTAATAGAATTTCATTTTTAAATGCCTTGGGGTTTTCCTCCTCTGCTATAATTTTAAATGGCTGTCTGAGATATAAACAAATAAAGAAATCAAAGTTGTAATCATAATAAAATGTCCTCACCTCAACATTCAAATCTGCACCAGCATCTAGTAGCATCTGCACCATAGCCTCATCACCCCTGACACAAGCATACATCAGTGGAGTCATGCCCTATTCATTGTTTGGAATTAAAAAAAACAAAGGAATTGACAAATTTATAATAGAATCTTTTTAAAAAAAAGAGTTAGTGCTTTAAATGTATATTGTCAAGATAAACACTAAATATTTAACAAAATCTTACCTCTGTTACGAACAACCCTTTAATATTATTAAAAGCTGAACATTTTAAAAATCTAAGTTACTGTTATCATTTATGTTGTTTCCTTTCTGCCTTTTACTCAACACAATGAAATCAGATTTGTCAGTTTCATTTCCTAGTTCTTGTATTCTAAATAAAGAACAATGTTGTCTTTGGGCTCCCAATAGTAGGGGAACGTTTAAATCCAAAACAATAAGATTTCCAATGCAGTTAAAAAATAACAAATGAAAACATTTCCATTCATATTAAGGTTTTTGTAACTCTTGTTTTTTAAAACCTAGAAGTTGAGTCTATACTTCTTGACAGTATCTCTTTAACAACATAATGAACTCCCTTTAGATATGTTAGACTTGGGCTCCGTCTATTCACTGTCAGCATTGTTAGCAGTTGGAAATCTAGAAGCTTTGTACAAAGTCCTAAACAATTACTTAATTTTAAATGAAATGCCAGACAGCATTGTTGGAAGTTGCTAGCTCTAAGGATATGCTGCCCTATGAAAAGTAGATTAGCCGACTCTTCACTACAGAAACTCTAGACTGCAATTTGTATTAGTCTGGAATACCCATTGCAGCTGATCAACATTTCCCTTAAGGTTAGTGTTATTCTGGCAATGGAAATAAGTCTAGATGAAATCAGGATAGTATAATTAAATTTACCAAAATTACAGCACAAAAAGCTATTTATTAAATAAAAGCGGGGGAGGATCAATCAAGAGTGTGCTTGTTCCATGGTAAGTTTACCACTGGACCATGGTACCTCTACTACATGTCTATTGTCTGTCTTATGGTCCCATATAAATTTCCTGTCACATGATCACACACTTTCTGCTTAATCTGTCCCTTGCTGTAGAGCGAAATTATTTACAGAGACAAATGAGGTGGTCAGAATGGGCAGAAGCTGAGCCACTGCACTGTTCTCTCTAGCAAGAACTGAGCTCCAGCATTTTTGCTGAATTAAACTTTTTTTCACGTTTTCCTGAGAGGAAAAAGCCTCTATTTCCAGGCTGAGGTTTGTTGCGTTTTGGGGCAGGTGTCTTTTAGTAAAAATAAAAATAAAAATAAAATGTCGGGCCTGATGCTGCGAGGTGAGGAGCATCTGCAATGACCACTGTAATCAGTGGGCACTTAGCAGGATCAAGTCCTTGATTTGCTGTTGAGAAAGATGTGCTTTTAAATATATATATATTATTAATAACTGTAGAAATGGGGGTCATGATCCCATTACTCATGTGAATAATCCTGATTCTGTCTGGCAGCTGCACTAAAGTCAACAAGAATATTTGGGTGAGTACAGATCACACTCAAATAGGACTTGATCTTGCTCCTATTGCAGTCAACAGTAAAAGTCCCCTTGGACATCAGGAGCCTATGGTCAAGCCAATAGTAAGCTGCATAGGATCAGGCCGTATGTCTCACAAAAAAAGGATGTGAGCGTTGAATTTTGATAACTGGGGATAATTTTTAGAACATAGGTTAAAAAAACATAATTTAAAAGAATAAATACTTAACACAAGGAGCAAATCAAATTTAAAAGTTAAAATTTGACAGAAAAGTATTAACAAAACAAATGTGGACCTGACCTGCAAGACACAGCACATGCACAGACTGCTGCACCACACTACTGACTTGAATCGGGCTCTGTCTGAGCACAGCAGTCTGCACACTTCAAGTGAGATCTGGACCCACTGAAGCCAACTGGAGTTTTGCCACTGATTAAAATGGGGGCAAGATTTCACCCTAGACATTGCAGGATGGGGGCCTAAAAGTTAATTTGAGATTCTGATCAGCCCCATTCTGCAGCTCTTCTCACTTCTGTTTTTACATATGCCCTTCCTGGAGGTTTGCTCTGTAGCTCAGGCTTGCTCTGTATCATTGCATGAGACCTCTCACTTCGTATGTGGGAGGAATGGATTTTTAATGAGCACATAATTAGTGCTCAACAAATAATAAATAAACACATGCAATTAGCACACAGGGAATTTGTTTTTTTTGGCAACATGAAAAAGTTGTTCTTTCAATATTCAAGTCACTGGCAGCTCATTCCTGCAAGATGCAGACTCACTTGGCCTGGTCTGGCAAAGCATTGAAGCACATGCTTAAGTCAAATGTCACATAAGCATCACTTTAATGTTAAGCAGATGATTAAGTGCTTTGATGGATCAGGCCATATGGAGCAGCACTTTGCAGGACTGAATCCTTGGAGCACAGCAATTTTTCTATGAAAAGTTTCAAGGTGTAGAATTATTTAAAATAATAATAATTTAAAAGTACTATAACATACTAACCATGGAATGAACTCCATGATATAAAAATAACAGTAATAGTTAGTACTTACAGAGTACTTCACACTTACAAAGCACTTTATCAATGTTAACTAATTAATGTTATAGGTCAGTGTTCTATCAAACTAAAGCTATTAGAACTGTCACCCATCAGGGATCTTCTAGCTATACCTAATCCTGCCTAAGTGTGGGGTGATGGACTAGATAATCTCTTGAGGTCCCTTTTAGCCTTACAGGTCTCCGATTCTAATATTTTACATTTCTATAGAGCCTTTCATCCCAAAGCATTTAACAATCATAGACTAAGGTCAGAAGGGATCATTATGATTGTCTAGTTTTACCTCCTGCACAACGCAGGCCACGGAATCTTACCCACCAACTCCTGTAACATACCTCTAACTTACGTCTGAGCTATTGAAGTCCTCAAATAGTGGTTTAAAGACTTCAAGTTGCAGAGAATCCTCCAGCAAGTGACCCGTGCCCCACGCTACAGAGGAAGGCAAAAAAACCCCCAGGGCCTCTTCCAATCTGCCCTGGGGGAAAATTCCTTCCCGACCCCAAATATAGCGATCAGCTAAACCCTGAGCATGTGGGCAAGACTCACCAGCCAAAAACCCAGGAAAGAATTCTCTGTAGTAACTCAGATCCCACCCCATCTAACATCCCATCACAGGCCATTGGGCATATCTACCGCTAGTAGTCGAAGATCAATTAATTGCCAAAATTAGGCAATCCCATCATATCATCTCCTCCATAAACTTATCAAGCTTTGTCTTGAAGCCAGATATGTAGTTTGCCCCCACTGCTGCCCTTGGAAGGCTGTTCCAGAACTTCACTCCTCTGATGGTTAGAAACCTTTGTCTAATTTCAAGTCTAAACTTCCTGATGGCCAGTTTATATCCATTTGTTCTTGTGTCCACATTGGTACTAAGCTTAAATAATTCTTCTCTCTCCATGGTATTTATCTCTCTGATATATTTATAGATAGCAATCATATCTCCTCTCAGCCTTCTTTTATATTATAATCATACAGCACTGGTCAAATGCAACCATCTCTGGGGTGGAAGCTGGCTGCCCCCTGCCAAACAGTGTACTGCAGAACTGGAAGCAAAATGGGAACTTTTGGCTAAGGACAACAGGATCTTTAATATTTTTGCAGAGCAGATGGGAACCTCAATTCTTAAGGTCTTACAATAAAGATCCACCCACAGTAAACTACATGGAACTCTACTTCAAAAGGATGAAGCACTGTCCATGGCTGCTAAAGTGTCAATATTTCCTGCTTGAGAATTGGGAACAACCTCATGAGCTTCACAGTCCAAAGTTTCCACTGGTGGGCAGTCATGGAGGCAAATTTACTTCTGGATAAAGCTGTACACTTTACAGAGACTTCCCTTTTGTTGTAGTAATCCTTAGTATTTCCCATGTTATCTGTAAGTCACCACCCAAAAGATAAGATGACTAAACAGTAATGAAATATGGAGATTTCTGTCTCCAGATCACTAGTTCAAATTGGGGCCTATTTCAATATGCAAGTGAACATTATTAACATTCACTTGACAGGGGTTTGGTGGTCCATTGAAATGTGTTGTGAACCTCAGACCAGTTTGTATTGGAAAGATGTCCACATCACAAAAACCAGCATCCTAATTGGCACTATTGTTCACAAGCCAGGGTCAATTATGTATTCAGATTGACTCCAGGCACTCCTATGACCTTCTGATAGTTTCTCCTGAATCGATTTAACTTAAAAAGTTTACGCTAACTTATGTGCTATATCTGCCTCAACACTAAAGAAAAGAATCCATAATTCCTACGGGCCCAAGTTTAGCCTGAATGTGCACCTGATGGAGTCTTAGTAACAGTAAGTAACAGAGAAAAAGGATTAAGTTAAGAGCCATCTGTTTATGAAGTTAGAGTGTTGGAAGGTTGTTTTCTTAAATAAATAGTCACAACTCCTGGCTTTTAAAGTTAAATTTTGTACCTGTTCACTCATGCTGTTAATTCCATCTGGCCCCAGCAAAGATATGGCCTGTTTAACTAGATCCGTTCGGCCGCAGTTCAGCATTCGGAATCCCAGATCCTGCTTGAATTTAGCTTCTGTGGCTATTGCATCCAGTTTTCGAGAAGCACAGAAGCAGTCGTCGATTCTGTGAATTGTGAGAAATAGCTACATCAGAGAACAATCAAAGGACAGACACCATCATTTATGGCATCACTGTTTCACTTTACCTTTGAATGACGCAGGTCCCCCGCTCACCACTCTCACACTGTCACCCTCTTTTTGCCCTCTTGATATTCCTTTGAACCAGCTGAAGCACTGAATGTGAAATGCTAATGCAAGTTAATGGCTTTTATTGTTCATGTTGTTTACTTTAAGTCAGTTGAAAGGTAGCTTTTAGTCCATCTTTTCTATTTTCTCCTACTTATGTGTGTTAGGAAAAACCAGGTATATTGTTCTAACTGCACATTAGTTCTCCTCACCCAGGGAACAGTCCAAACCTTGTGACCCCTGCAAAATTCCCATCGACTTCAAGGGGCTTTGGGTCTGGCCCTGGATGGAGATGGACTTTAATCATAGATGCTTCAACAAAAATAATAAAGTATCATTCCAAAGGCTTCACAAATGATATGAATTCAGCTCTGCTAAAAGATAACCCTTTCCGGGGCAGAAGGTGACAGCTCGAGGACAACCAGTGTTCAGCACACTGCGCATCAGAAGAGGAGGACAGCAATTTTGGCCAGGTAACCAGGACAAACTTCCCACCCTTACAAGCAGTGCCATGGAATCTTCAACGTTCACACCAAATAGTTAAGACATCAGTTTTTACGATCTTATTCAAAAGATCCTCAAGCAGCAAACTGTGGGAAGCTCAATGTATCTAACTCAGAAGGATGAAGGGGGGCTGGGTGTATCCAGTCAGGATTTGAAGCTGCAAATTCAGAGAAGACAGGCATTTCATATCTGATTGTTACACAACTCAGCCTCATCTTGTTAAGGAATAGATGTATTTTTCTTTCACGCTGATACGTGTTTGGGAAGGGGTGGGGTGTGGAGTCCAATTTCTCAGCACTCTTTGGCTTGTACTCTGCTGTATAGTTGTAAGGGACAGCACCACTTGAGTTCTAAAGCCTTCCACTAACAGCAAGTCAGTAAGGAATGGAGCAATTGGGAATGAAGAGTGTAAATAAGGATCAAAAGGGAAAATGCCAAATGTAGGTCTAGGAGTATTTTTATTCTAATAAATTACTTAATAAATATCAAAATAAAGTGATAATAAATCTTTGGCACCTATATAACAATTTTCATTGTACAGAATATAGAATAATATAATAGAGAATGTATACTTCTACATAATATATGATTAGGGTTTTTGATTTTAGGTTTTAACTGATAAACACCAACACCTAGCCACCTTCCCCCACAAAAAATTAAATCAGTGTTTTTACAAAAAACCCACCAAAACCAACAGAAATGGTTACTTGTATCTAAGGGCTCATCTACACAGCAGTAATGCAGACTGGGGGGATGTGATTTCTAAAGCACACTCACGTGTTCCGCATTAATTGGTCTGTGTAGACCCCGCTGGTGCACACTAAAGGTTCCCTAATGTGTTTTAATGTAGTGCTGTTTGAAACTATACAACAGTAAAACACACCAGAGAACATTACAAAGAGATTTACTCATTACAGTATGTACAAAGAGAAAGCCCCATAATCCCCCCGATTTTAGGACATCTACATAGAACTAAAAAATTGATGCAGACAAAATAAGCACTGGACAGTTCCATCATTACTCAATGGCACAAGAATGAAACTTTATCACAACAATGAATTTGTAAGATTACTTAAGACTACTGCAGAGCACACAATCACAGAAAATAGCAAATAATGGCAATAACAGATTCTCCTGGAATAATATGCTTACAACACGGGTTGAAAAGCAAATCCATAATAATACTGTCTTTGCACAATAGTTTGAGCCAATTTTAAAAAGCACAAACATGCAGGATTCAAGTCAATGACACTGAGATCCCTGGGAGCAATTGCTGCTTTACTAGTTCACACAGTATGCCACATGTTTGGCACAAACTACAGCTGCATTTGTTACTCATAACAAGGGCCCTACCAAATTAATAGTCCATGTTGGTCAATTTCATAATCATAGGATTTTAAAAATAGTAAATTTCGTTATTTCAGTTATTTAAATCTGAAATTTCACGGTGGTGTAATTGTAGAGGTCCTGACCCAAAAAGGAGTTGTGGGGTGGTCACAAGGTTATTGTAGGGGGGGTTGCAGTACTGCTACTCTTACTTCTGTACTGCTGCTGGCAGCGGCACTGCTTTCAGAGCTGGGCAGCTGGAGAGTGGTGGCTGCTTGCTAGGATCCCAGTTCTGAAGGCAGAGTCGCCACCAGCAGCAGTGTAGAAGTAAGGATGGCATGGTATGGTATTGCCACCCTTACTTCTGCGCTGCTGCTGGTGGGTGCTGCCTTCAAAGCTAGACACCTGGCCAACAGCCGCCACTCTCTGACTGTCCAGCTCTGAAGGCAGCGCAGAAGTAGGGGTGGCAATACTGCGACCCCCCTAAAATAACCTTGCGACCTCCTTGCAATTCCCTTTCAGGTCAGGACCCCCAATTTGAGAAACGCTGGTCTCCCCCGTGAAATCTGCATAGTATACAGTAAAAGCACACAAAAGACCAGATTTCATGGGGAGAGACCAGATTTCACTGTCTGTGATGCGTTTTTCCATGGCCGTGAATTTGGTAGGGCCCTACTCATAACATCATAGCATAAAATGCTAGTGATTGCATGTGCAATAAATATAAACATAATATAATATTTATTAAAAAGATACTATGGGAGACTGGGTGTTCAACATATTTGTAGGAGATTGTGAACTTCTAAATTTTAGCTGAACATTTTCAGATTTTTCAGGCCTAACAGAATATGGTCCAAATGGCTGACAAACAGCCACAGAAAGATTTAGAAAATATCTAAAACCTGCAAAAGCATCTGCCACCAGGAATTACTGCTTACATTAAACTATTTCTTCACCATTTACACATATATGCATATAATAGGCAAACTAAATATTCAACAGGCTAAATTCAAGGCTGGTATACACAGGAACAGCTCCACTGAAGTCAATTTAGTTTGGTGCATGCAAACTATTACTAAATGGGCTTCTTCATAAAAGGATTAGGTATGAATTGCACTATACTCTCACACAAGGCAATAAGGAGGAGTACAAACTTCTCTTACATCCCTATGTGGGTTACAAGACCTGGAGTCTGGGGGAGTAGGAGTTAGTTATTCCTCCCCAGTTATTCCTCCCCAGAATAGGAGATTGAAACCTGGGGTCCATTTCCCTAACAGCTGGCCAGCGCACCGGACCCAGCACAAGGGTGGAGGTCATAATTTACTCTTGATATAGGCCATCGGCAAATTCTCACTGCTCTATAACAAGGAGGCAGCCAGGAAAGAATGGGGTCTCTGTCCATGACTAGGGCTCTTTGGTGCTACAATAATATAAATAAAATAATAGAATAAATAATAAAATAAACAACAACAACAATAATAATAGTGACTCTGAGGTGTGTCTCTGAGTCATATTTGACTCTGGGGGCTACTCTGTAGTGCACATTATACACCATTCTTTGCTTGGGGCTGTTGCTCAAATCTAAACACCTACTGTTTCCTGAGACATAGTGATAAAATATTCCTGAAGGAAAACTGGAGAAATGGGAACTGGCAGAACTACCATAAGGTGAGCACAAAACTGATTAGAAAAAAACAAGCTCTGTGTGATTATTGATGGTTCAATGCCTTGTGGTATCCTACAGAGGATCCATCACTAGTGCATTGCTGCATCCACGGCTAGTGGGGATTCTGGTTCCAGCTGCTGAAGCAGAGAGAAATATCTGCTAGAATCCCACAGACAGTATTTAATATTTTGACTCATGGCCTGGAGGAAAGAGTAGATAAATGGTCAAATTGGGGAGTGATTTTTAAAAAAGCAGGATGTGGGGAAGGGTAAACGCTTCTGAGGAGAAAATGTAACAAGATCTTGAAAAGCGAGAGTGATGAGTAGGTTGGAAAAAAATGAAATTCAATGAGGATAAATACAAAGTCAGACTTAGAGACAGAGCGAAAAACAAGTACAGAATAGGAGAACATTAGTAATAGTGCAAAAAAATGACATATGGATGATATAGTAGCTGGAAAATGGAAAGGGAAGTGTAATATTTTACCAAAAAAAACCCTAAAACTCTACACGAACAAAAGCGAACAAAACAAACCCCAAGGAAACACAGTATTGAGCCCAATCTTGCAGTTCTCACTCATACAAGTAGCTGTATAGTCCCATTGAAATCAGTGGGACTATTCACATGAATAAATGCAGCAGGATTGAGGTCAATATTACGTTATATAAACACAAGTTTAACAGAGAAAGACACTACAGTAATGGACACAGCATAGGAACCAAATAGAAGAGAATGTAAAATTAAGGAGGTAAGTGAGCCTGTACACGGCATATTATACAAGGTTTGCACACTGCTCCAGGAAATATGGTGATGATTCAGAGAGGTCAGGAAAGGATGGATAAAATACTAAAAATCTTGAAAAATACGACTTACAAGGAATGGTTAAGAAAGCTAAACATATAGGGCTATATTTTCAAGAATGCTTTTAAGGGTAATGACATGTGAAATTGTGTGTTCATAGAAATAGAAGTCTTTCCCTAAGTGTGACTGAAATGCCAATGCAAATAGAACCAAACAGCCCAACTGCCTGGCCAATTTATAGCTCTTTCCCCCCAGAAGTATTTATAGCCTTCCAAACTGCACAGGACACAGATGTTAGCTGTATGGCAGGACATCCTATTGTAAGGCAAGGTCAGTCTGTTGCAACGAACCAGCCACCTCCAAATAAATCCACATCTGCTTACGCATAAAGGAGTTACAAAACCTTACTCACTACTCTATCTTTCATCTGCTTTTTGTTCCTGCCCATCTCCTTCTGGGGCTGTCGAGACCACGGGAGCAGGCTCAGGGATGGAGTAACCTCCCTGTGTTGTTCTAACACAGATAAGTGACAAGTTCCTATGACTTTTCTTTTAATTAAATTAAAATCCTTTCATTTGTCTGAGGGTTGGTGGATCTCTCATGCCACTACTCATGAATGAAAACGAGAGTGTGGCGGGGACTCCTGCCTTAAGTCACCAGCTATGATGTAAAAGCCCCACTGCTGTTTTACAGTGGCACTGTGGATTTGGGAGGAGCTGGGAATCTTTGGCTGACCAGCAGATTCCTTCTCGTTTCCCTTGCTGATAGCTCTGGAATGGTTGCAATTCTGCAGCCCACATAACACTTTTAGAATTTCTTCCTTGGCTGGCTGATTACCTGCTAGTCAGGGAAGGACTGGTCACGTGTGTTAGGACGTCACTTCTTGTACAACAACTACGTCAGACAAATTCTAAGAGTCTAGTCCTTGGAAGGAGGCAGGCTCAGGAGGCTGCCTAATGACAAAGAGTACTTCCTCTGAATAAAATGCCACCTCCATACCTATAATGTAAAGATCACCAATTTTCTATGGGTCAGCAGCCTCAAAGGATGTCCAGGCTGCTTGGAGCCCCCAATTTACGTTCACACCTAGCACCAGATTTTCCACAAATTTACACGTATTGATCAATGCCCTCTTGTTCAACAGGAATAGCTCAGTGGTTTGAGCATTGGCCTGCTAAACCCAGGGTTGTGAGTTCAATCCTTAAGGGGGCAATTTAGGGATCTGGGGCAAAAATTGGGGATTGGTACTGCTTTGAGCAGGGGGTTGGACTAGATGACCTCCTGAGGTCCCTTCCAACCCTGATACTCTATGATATGAACTTCCTCTTATTTGTGCTCTAAATTGCACTGAATCAACACGTTCCAACAGTTCCTTTCCCTTTCTTGGGTCAAACATACAATGGCCACTGTAAGGAAGGAGAAAATTAGGTGCAGGTGAAACCTTATATTTTAAAAGCTGCAGAGGCTATATTATTCAACTTAAAATGCACTATGACATATTTCTCTCCAAATCCCTTTTTAATTCCTCACAGATATTTCTTCTACAGTGGTCACTATCAAAATCATTATAATGTTGTCATTCCAAGTAATTAACATTATTGTGGCTTTGTATTGTAAGTACCATGGTAACATTAATTACTTGCAAGTGGCCACTGCCAAGGGGTTTTTTTTTTGGTCATCATGGTAGTTTATCATCCTCTGGACTATTCAAACTTCTGAAAGGGTTCAAAAGCTAACAGTCTGTCTGTATAATGTGCCCTTATTTGCAGGGTAAATTCTTTCTCTTGTCTGTTTTTTCCAAATTCAGATATAAGCAGGGTCTGAAGAGTTCTCCTCTGACAGCTAGCTGGGAGGGGGCCGAGACTTCAGGAGCAAACTTTATTTATATGAACACACCCTACTCTGGGAAGGTATCCAGCAGACAGGAGCTGTGTTGCTCAAAAGTGATCAACTTTGGCTGGTGTTGGGTTACAAAACACTAAAATGAGTTGGAGTGCCGATGAGAAGCGAAATCGCAAAGTAACTGAAATACTTCTCTGATGGTTTATATCTACTAAGGGACAACCTATCCCAAATGCTCATCCATTCCTATATTTACTTTCTACAACCAACTCTCTGTATAACTTTTCATGAGTGATGTACCTTAGTAATCTGATTCTAATATCTTAACTGTATCGTTAAATTTATTCACCTAAATGTGGGTTATTGCAGATTATGTACTATATGTATTTTTTGATGTTTAAACCAGATTTTGTACTTTTGCACTAATGTAATCTAAGCACTACATCCAGATGTACAGACACTTTTTCATTAACCTGTGTATTATATAATTTTAACATTAGCTTTAATAAAAATTTTAAATCCGAATGCAGGGGTAGTGAAATGTTGTTATCTTTATTGCATGAGTAAAGGGAAGCAGAACTGTCCTGATTAAGGGGTCACCTTCAGTTGAAAGGAACTCACTAAGGCTGGGGCTCGACTGCCAGACCCCTGTGAAAGTAAAAGGGGTGGGGACAGGTATCCCAGCCAGGATCTGTTGATTCTCCCCCTAATGGTCCCCAGTCTGGTTTAACTTATTTCTCCCAGCTATTCAAAGGTAGAGCTAAATAGGCTTCATTAGGAGCCTTTTTTTATTTTAAATACTCAATAAGAGCTGAAATCACTTGTGGTGTGGCAGAGTTTCTGCCCTGCCTGCTGAGAGCTAAAAAATCACTAAGAGACTCACCTACAGAGGTCACAACAGAGAGACAGATGGCAGCAGAAGGTAACTGACGGGCAGCTGGTGGGGAATGGCTGGCAAAAGTGGTGAGCAGTCGGCTAGTAGGAGCAACCAGCAAAAGTGGCGAGCAGTCGGCTTGCAGGAGCAGCTGGCGGGGCGGCCAGGCGGGGAGGAACAGCGGCTGGCGGGGCGGCCAGGAACAGCGGCTGGCGGGGGAGGCCAGGCGGCGAGGAACAGTGGCTGGTGGGGCGGCCAGGTGGTGAGGAACAGCGGCTGGTGGGGGGCCAGCCAAGAACAAGGGCTCAGATAATGGAGCAAGCCAGGTGTCTTCTTCCCCGGGTGGAAGGTGAACTCACAGAGATGCACCTCTGAACCCTTGGTTCTCACCGACCAAGGACAACCACAGTGAGTGGGGTATGGGTGTCCTGCTCACAGTTTTGTTTATGAATCCTGCTTGTGGCAGTTTCTCTAAGTAATGTTGGGTGACTTCTCTCCTTTCATTAAAAGTTCCTTTTCTACACAGACTCTGTGCTTACGAGTGGGGAAGTATTGCCTCTCAGAAGCGCCCAGGGTGGTGTGTAATTTTCCCAGGTTATTGGGTGGGGGCTCGACCCAGTTTTGTGTTGTATTGTTGAAAAGGAATCCCTAGATATTAAACCCGGCCCTGGTTGCTGCTGGCTCCACCTGGCAGAAAGGTTACACATATTATGAAAGCATAACTGTCAGATTTTATATTGGCAGCTAAGACTTGAAAATTGTTTTCATATTTACTTGGAGTATGTGATTGAGAGAGAGCTTGGCTGTCTCTCTAAAAATAAGTTATTTGTTGTCTGAATAAGTTTGGGTTAATGGATAATGCATGGGCAAGGTGTTTCTATTTTAACAGTGTTAGGCACAGCTTATGTTACTCTATATTGTAGAAGTTTTTTTAATTACTTGGTTTTGGGTTCATCATTACAGTTAGTTGTGGGCTGTCGTGGTCAACTTTTTAAACTTTGTAATGCTTTGGAGATTAAAAAACCCATTGAAAACATATTCTAAATATTTTTACTTTATATATGTAATTTTTTTTCAAGCAACAACTGATTTATAAGAAATGGAGAGCAGAACATTATGTTGCTGTCAACTGAAGTCAATAATGTTGCATCGGTGTAACTAAGGCCAGAAACTTCTATCTAGGATTTTTCTTTTCTCCCCATGATCATCATCATGATATCTGAGCACCTAAAACCTTACTACCCAAACTGAGATGCAAGCCTCAAACCCTTCTCTATCAATTAAGTTATCTGGGTGTTTTGGCTCTTTGAGACTGCTCACCATTCCCTTTGTCTAAAATGCAAAAAGAAGGTAATAAGTCTGTAGATGTTGTTTGCTTGACTATAACTTTGTAAAGTTGTGGTACATTCCACAATTATTTGCATCTTAATATTTTAATTCATTATAATGATTTATTTGGAAAGTTTATGCTCTTTGGGGCAAAAACCATCTTTTTTGTGTTTGTACAGCACAAAGTGCTATCTTGTTCTGTGTTTGTACAGCACATAGCTCACTGGGGGCTCGGTCCATGACTGGGGTTCATAGATGCTATCACAAAACAAATAATACTAATAATTAACATGATTTAACTTTGTGACCACTCCTTTTCTCAGGTGTTTCCTGAGTGGAAATATTATATTGATAACGGTAAGGAGAGCATAATGTAAATGCTATCCAGAAACTATAGTGTTTTCACTAACAGGAATGGCAAAATTAGTTCAGTCACAACCACTTTGCGAAGACTGAGTTTAATTATTGCCAAAGGTGGAGGAGGGGTCACTTTTTTAAATTTGAAAATAAAAATCTTTTAAATTATTTTAATCAGGATCCATATTAAACAATGAAATAAAAACATTGTGTATATATGTCAATATACATGTCATTCTTGTCAAGGAGACAATGAGGATAAATGGGTTACAGATACTGACAAACCTATTAAAGATGTGCTGAAACTACAAAATTTGGATCCAGATTCAAATGTCAAATTACGGTACTTTTAATATTCTAGCCTCTTTATAAAGGCAGCAGCCATTTGTAAAATTTGGATAAGGCTTCTGATTTTGAATAATCCCCAAGTTTATGGGCAGGAGTTAGTTTCTAGCTCATCTCTAATAAGAATAATTAATTCAAACCCCTCATAACCACTATAATTCTGTACAATATGTTGTCTGTATTGTAACAACTATTTCATTGCAGAACTCAAGTATATGGAATATTACATCAAGTACAATCAAAGTGTGTTCTGGCCCCACACTGAAAAAGGCCTAGACTTAAATAATTCCTTAGTTTTATTGGCCTCAGATATCAAGTAGGCAAAATAGGTTGAGATTCACATCAGGAAACCTGCATGCTGCCTTTTAAGTATTCACATTCCCTTCATCTTCTGGCATAATCTGCACCAAGGGACTGCTGGATTTTGTCACAGAGTTTGTTTGCAGCCACATACTGGGTTGGCATTTTTGTGCCTAATTATTGCAGGAGCCACCGCTGGAGTTAAAGGATTAGTCAAAATTTGTAGGAAGAACAAGGACACTCAAGGAGAGAGACAGATAAACAAACTACCCCTATTAAGGGGAACTGTTCCTAATTAGATAGAAAAATATCTTATTTGGTCCCTCCAAAGAGCTCCCCCTGCCCAACGTATAGTACAACAGTTAAAACCAGTGGCAATATTTTTCTCCCCCACAGTCTCTATTTATTCCAGTCTATTCAGATTCTTATGCTGCGCCATCACCATGGGATCTGAGTGGCTTTCAGAATTAGAAAGTTAAATAAGGAGACTAATGTCTACCAAATGTAGTTGCTCTTCATTCACCTCCAGGGGAAAATCGTGTGTGTGCGCATGTGTGTATGTTGGGCGTGGAATAAATGAACATCCTACACTATATTAGAGAGACAAGGCGGGGGAGGTAATATCTTTTACCGGACTAACTTCTGTTGGTGAGAGAGCCAAGCTACACTATATGTTGTTTTTAAGCAAGATCAAAGCAGCCCCCTTGCATTTGGACTGGCATATAGGTTTATGATGGTGCTTATTTTCCACAAGAGAGTTCCACAGTGTGGGACTAGCCGCAAAGAAGGCCCTCATGTCTTGTGTCCAGATGAGCTTGAATCCTGAGGTAGACAATCCTATTGTTCCTGAGGAATAGAGCCATCAATGACAGTGACGGTCCCAGAGGGCAAGATAGTCTCTTAGGTATTCTGGGCCTAGGCCACTTTGAAAATAAGGACTGAGATATTTAAACTTAACTCATTATTGTGGGTGGGACAGTGTAGTGAGTCAGCAGAGCACAGAGGTGAGGTGCTCTTGGTAATCTGTGGTGCTGATGAGGTATGTGGCTGCCTTCTGCACCAGTTGCAGTCTTCTCAAGGTTGATGCTCTGACCCACAAATTGAATGCATTGTTGTAATCCAGATAGGTGGTGATACACCATTTTCATGGTCAGTTCATCAGCAGCAAAGCTGGGACCTGATCTCCCAGCTGGTCAAAGATTGTAGATGTTTTGTGTGGCTGTTGCTATAAGTGAGCATAGTGCCAGCAAGAAATCCAGACAAACTCCGAACGACGGACTGTCTCGATGATCTGTGAGTATGCATCCTCAATTGGCGGGGGCTGTACCATGGTGACCAACTCTCTAAATCATTTCTCTCTGCTCAGAGGTATAATTTCTGTCTTGCTAGGATTCAGCTTTTGCCAACTCTTCCACGTATGTATGCTGATCTCAGCCCCATGTTGGGATGACAATCATCCTGGAGTTATCATCCATGGCTAAAGTAGATTAAAACAGGAGGGAGAACTCTCACCACACCCATCCAGGAAAAGAAGCAGTTATTGGGAAGTACTGCTCCCTCAAGCCAGGGAGAGGGGAGATAGTTGAGCTACTGAGCACTCCCCACTGCTTTAACCCTTAGTTACCATAAACTGCAAACAGCAGAGATGTGTTATCTGTATATTGTTGACACTTGAGCTCAAGAAGTTTCATCATTTCTCCCAGTGGCTGCACATAAATATTGAATAGGACCAAGGAGAGACCTGAGCTCTGAGAACTCCACATGTGAGAGGTCTGAAGGCAGAAGTGTCATTTCCCATCACTACACCCAAGAAAAGATTTCAACTACTTCCGAGTATTTCTGTTGACCCCTGCCATGTGTCTCAAGTGGAATGGCTGTAGCTGTGTCCTGTGACTGACTATATTGAATGCCAGGATCCAGGAGTATGAGAATAGACCCTGGTCTTTTGGCTAGGGCTAATAAGAGCTCAGCCATCAGCACTATTATCACTGATTCTGTTCCAAATCGCTGGAGCTTTACAGCTTTCAGATGTTAGCAGGTATGAATGGGGCAAGGGTTACAGACAAGTAAAGAACTTTGGAGCAGCCCCATACATCACTGCAGCCACATATAAACGCTCTGATTTATGGGAACTATTGCTGAAGGATTTAGATACTATGGGGCCACATTTTGCATTAATTTACACACAGCTGGTATGTATGATGCACTGGATGTGACACACATTCAGCAGTCCCACAGTGCATTTCCCCTAGCCCTGCCTGGAGGATGTCATACACCCAGCAAAGCCACAATCACAGCAAGCCTGCAGAGGAACAGCAGGGCTTCCCTGAAATTCACCCCCTCCACCACCTGGCACTGCTATGGTGCTGTCATTGAGGGTAGAGAAACTGTTGCTCTACCTCCACACTCAACACCCTCCTGCTGGTTTCAAGACAGCGCTGTGGGCAGCTGGGAGAGGAAGGCACTGATGGCTAGACCAAGTCCTTGCTGCAGGGCGAGGAGAGGAACAGGCTGGAGGAGCCTGGGGCAGAATAAGGTAGGCTACCCCACATTCCTTCATCCAACCTGCTCTATGTCACCCCACCCCACAACAACCTCCCTCCTTCAGGCTGCCCCTGACTCCTTCCAATACTCTGGTGTCCACCATCTTCCTGGCTCCCTCTATCCCCTTCCCAGCTACCCTTGGCTCCTCTCCCCCTTCCGCCCCTATGTAGGATAGGAAAGATTGGATCTATCCCCGCACACAAAACACCTCAATTGCACAGGCAGAGAAATGTCTCACATGGAGCCTCACAACTTGGGCAGATGTTTACACCAGTACAATCCCATGGACTTCAATGGGGTTCCACCAGAGCATTATGGAATAGCTGTCCAGAATGCTGCATGCTTACTCTGCACAAAGTCCCTGCTGCGCAGACAGCAGTACTGATCGGTACTGAACCTGAAAACAGCTGACAGCCTGTATGCAATTACTGCATGCTATTTAATACATCCAAGTGAGTGTGCCAAAAAACTCAGTGCAAATTAACCAGCCCCACTCCACCCACCCTGTGTGTACACAAAGTCGAAGAGTGTAATCTGGCTCCATTCCTGTGTCTGGGCTGTCATTTTAGGAGGTGCATCACTTTAGCCACTGCCATATAAATAAAGATGTGATGTGCTTGCAATGTTAAGTGCTATCATATTAATTACCACTAGAGGTCTTCCCCTCACTTAAAACTGGAAATGGCATCATGTGTTATTAAAATAAACCAAACCTCTCAAGAAACGTAAAAGTAAAAAGAAAACAAAATGTCCTGAGCTTCGCCTAGCATGACAAAGATGTGCTCTTGAGAGGAAGAGAGCATTCTAGAGTCAGCGTCACCAACCCCACGCATTCAAAAATCATGAGTCAGCTCCCCAAAATCATGAAATTGGCTTGAAAATGATGAGATTTTAAAATAAATAAATTGGATTCTTTGTATTTCCTTTCTGGTTTTTGAGCCTTTAGGGGTCACTTTTTCTAGCTTTACTCCACAACCATGATGGTTAGAAACTGAACATTTCTCAAAAATGAAATAATCACGTGACTCCTGGAACTGGGGCTTACAAAACCACACACCAAAAAACACCCGCTAAATATTGCAAGACTTTGTGATAAAATCACAGGAGTTAGCAAGACTGCAGAGCTATGAGCCCTTGAGATGGTGGACCCCCTCTCTTATCTTCTTGAGATTATACCATGAGACATCCAGTAACGTCCATGATGGGGCTCATTGGCTCTCATCTCACACGAGGAGCTGCACAATCTTGGCAGCTATGCTTGTTGGATAGGAGGCAGACAGTGAAGGTAGGTTCTCATCTGCCCTTGGGTGCAAAAACAATCCCTGAGCAGTTACGCAGGAGCAGTCTGCCCTAATTGCAGTGTGTGAGCTGTTTCCAAAGGCAGCTGTTAATAAAGCACATTGCAATAATCTCAATTAAGCATCATCCATTAGGCATGGATCACTGTGGTGAGGTCTGCCTCCAGGAGAAAAAGTCACCTATATTGAACATTTCAGAGGTGAGAGAAGCCACTCCTGACCATCCTCAAACCATGTTCAGCTCCTGCTCAGAAATGACTCTTACTTTCAGAACTTTGTTGACCTGGCTGGAGCCTGTCCCACCACTAAACAGTACTTAATTCCAAAAAAAAGAACAGGAGTACTTGTGGCACCTTAGAGATGAACAAATTCATTAGAGCATAAGCTTTTGTGGGCTACAGCCCAACTCATCGGATGCATAGAATGGATGTATTTAAGGAACCATCTCTTGAGGCAACTGATTTTGCTAATTACTGCTTCCTGTCTAATCTCTCTTTGCTGAGCAAGCTAATAAGGAAGTTCACAAAGATTTGTCTCCAATTCCACCTAGTGTCCTGGAGCCCTCTCAGTCAGGATTCATACCAGGACACAGAACAGAGGCAGCACTCGTGGCAATGATGGACAAGGCCATATATCTGTACTCGTATCGTTTGGCCACTGCACAGCATTTGATGTGGCTGAACATGGAATCCTGCATGGGGGCCCCCACTTCAGAAACATGGAAGGGACTAGTTCGACTGCACCACGATAAGGAACAAATGAAGCCAAGATTTCACTGTGCTGGTTGAGACATTAACCCGCAGAGGAAGGCAGGCAAAGATACCACAGCTCATCTTTCCCTTGTAGGGGGAAGCAGCTTTATTTTATGACTGCAGCTCTAGGGCAACCCTGCAAGTAGAGGGTCACCAGACTTCTGAATTAGAGTATCTGCTAGCCAGCCCTGCTAATAATGTGGGTTATGGCAGCCCGCTCTGGGATCTCCATTGGAACTGGGTTGCAGAAGGCTTGTGCTACCATGCTCCAGCTCCATGTGAATATATTGCTACCAGGAGCCTGAGATCAGCTAGCACAATGGTTCTCAACTCCCTGGGGGTATGCAGAGGTCTTCCAGGGGATACATCAACTCATCTAGATATTTGCCAAGTTTTACAACAGGCTACACAAAAAGCACTAGTCAAGTCAGTACAAACTAAAATTTCATCCAGACAATGACTGGTTTATACTGCTCTATATACAGTACAGTACACTGAAGTGCAAGTACAATATTTATATTCCAATCGATTTACTTTATAGTTATATGGTAAAAATAAGAAAGTGTGCAATTTTTCAGTAGTAGTGGCTGTGACACGTTTGTTTTTTTATGTCTGATTTTGTAAGCAAGTAGTTTTTAAGTGAGGTGAAACTTGGGGGTACACAAGACAAATCAGACTCCTGAAAAGGGGTAGAGTAGTCTGGAAAGGTTCAGAGCCACTGAGCTAGCAGAACCAAAGGAGTGAATCTAGCCCCAAAATAGTGAGACAATATTAAGATAGAATTGCCTTAGTAGGAAAGGGTAGGGATATGGATCTTGACTGGCTTCACATATGCGTTGGAAAATGACAAAACTGACCCCTTCAGGTCTCCATATGGGAAGCTGCAGATGATACTTGATGCAGATATGACACTTACCATCACTGTGTATGAGATAAATAAACCCGTATACCACATTATCCTTTAACTCTCAGCAGCATAGGTCCTCAGTCTACTTACCACATTCTAACTCAGATCATCTGCCCTGATCTTTTCCCAGATGGGAGAGTAGGTCAGCAGAATTGCTCCCCTCAATATGTCCTGACTGCTTTTCCATCCACTTTTTTCTACTCCTCTTGTTGGGGCAGGAGAAAAAATGGTTTTGAACCTGGTATTAAAGATTGGGAGTGTGGTTTGTTGAGTGGCAACTGGACAGGCCAGGAGGTGAGGATGGAAAACAGATTTGCAGGTGGGGGACATCTGAAAATGCTGAAGAAAGGAATCAGATGTTGCTGGAGATACTGGAATTTGGGTTGGTGAAGGAGAGCATTATACTGGGGGATGGGATAATATTTACCAGCAATTCTTATTTACTGAAACAGACCATAACTTTCCCCGTGTCCCACAGAGCAGTAGGATTTCCCTTGACCATCAAGGTTATAGTTTCGGCTGCAGATGCATCTCCTAGCTACAGGCAGGCAAGTCATCTTACTCACTCTTGACAGATTTCATTCCTCCTTTTTGGCTCCCCTGCTCTGTGCAGAAGAGCACAGCAGACAGAGAAGGGGCACTAGAAGGGAGATAGAGGGAGGAGGAAGGAAGGGAAATTTTGGGAGGAAGGAGAGAAAGAAGGCTGAGATGATTTACAAAACCACATACTAGGCGCCTGACCATAGGTGTGTGTGATTGAGCTGGGAAGTATCACAAAGATATGGGAGGAGATCTCTTTGCTGGAGGTTCAGATAGGACACTGAACATTCGATTTTTTATCTGAACAGATCCTGAACTCCAAGTTTTTTGAGATTCTTCCAAACTTCTTTTCTATAATACATATTGCAGTGTGGAAGCAGATTTTGTCTTACATTTTTTAACAATAGGCCATGAATCAACATAGAGGAATAATGCAATGTCACAATGGTAGACACAGGACAGAGAATGTAGCATACAGTGTATTATTTAGTTTTGGTTCTTTTTGTTTTGTTTGGGGAGGGAGGAGGGTCTTTTTGTTTTTTTCCCTTCTGGACCAGTAAGAGAAAAGATCCTTAAGAAAAAACTGATAACATTTTCAGGTTTAAGACTCCCAGTAGTTAGGCTATTTTTTATACAAAATAATCTAAAATATATCAGACTACATGCAAAATCCTCCAGCTGTCCTCAGTCCCTCAGTTTATTTGAAAATATTTCAAAGCCATGGCAACTATAGAATTGATGCTTGATGAGGACTGGGGAGATGCAAAGCTGTTGCTGCTCACTGGGGAGAAATGAGAGGCTGGTACATGGACTGGGTGGAAATGAGGAGTGCTGAGGGTCTGTACTGAGCACAAACAAAACATTACAAGTAGCAAGATTTCAAATTAATGTCATGATGCTTTGCCTGGATATTTTTCCAACAAGCAGCAGCCTTTCCTTTGATCTCAATATTATAGACACACAGCGCCCGATTCTCAGTTACACCAAGCACACTCTACACCACTGTGGCAGTCTGAAGGGCCTTTAAATGTCACAGTAACACTCACTTGAAGGCCCCCTTACACTGGCAGAACAGTATACAGTGACCTTAGTTTTGGGAAATGGGAATAGAAATCAAGCCCATATAGTCAAGTGAAGTACCCAACAGCAAATCCAGGGCAAGTCCCAGCTCTTTTCTCAGAACTAACCTTTAATTTCTACCCTCATTAATTCTTGATCGTACTTTCCATTCTCATTCCAGACTGTAAGACAGCTGAAAAGTGGCTATAGTTTATTTTTCTTTATAAACTGAATTCTGGATGGCTGCTTTAATTGATCACTGATTTCTTCTCAATAATCAGTCGATTATCTGGGACATAACTACAATTCACTCTAACATAACCTGATTTTGAAATTTTAACTTCTGTTAAAATGGCAGAATGGGTAAAAAAAGTCAATATTTTTCGACACACATGCTAACTACAGAAAAACTGTATATTCTTATCATATCAAAACATGATTCTTGTTCTTTCAAGGGGCTAGAAGAAATAATATTGACTTTTCTACAATTGTATCTACTAGTTCAATTGGAAAGGTTTTTTCAGTTGTGCCTTTTTAAAATTAAGAGCTTCATTATCAAAGATGCTGAGTACTGACAGACCTCATAGACTTCAGCTGAAATAGTGAAATACTAAGTCTAATGACAATCAGGCCCAGGATATTTACCTTCATATGAAATATTTACAGTCAGTATTTAAAATATGAACTCAAGATTTAGCTTTTAAATTCAACATATTTATTTAATAAAATATTCAACCAAGAAAGCATTATTCCAGTCTCAAAATAAAATATAATATCTAGTGAAAGAGTACTGGAAAACCAGAGTCAACAAAATACATCTGTTATGATGCAGGTTGTCATACCTAATCGTATACAGTTTCCATGCTTCTGTGTTGCAGAAAAGCATACACATATATCAGCTGAGTAGGAGTGACAGGGTTCTGAAAAATATAAGCCTGGGTTTGAATTCACTAGACTCTAAGGTAGTGTCTGATGTCTGTGTGCTGCAGCTATTAAGCAACTTAGATGAATAATTCTGCTTTTGACACATTCATAAGAGCTTTTCATATAGACATCTAAAACAAATATAACCCAGAATCAAGTATGCAGTAGGAAGCTGTTTTATACATGCATATATGAGTAAGAAAAGGCAGCGCATTAAAAACATATACTGAAAACATATACTTTAGGGCCTCATTAGAAGGTCACATCTCACATATTTAAAAATAAGTATCAAATTATTCAGACCTGCAACATTTTTGAATTAAATTGATTTCAGGATCAAAAATGTAATTTTATTACAAAAACTGGTTTTATCTGTAAATGTGCTGTATAAACCACTATTGCAGAAAACAATATAATATATACAACCCTATACATTACATCTCAGTATTTTGTAACAGGAACACAGTGAAACAGACATAATTAACTGAAGACTTCAGTCTCTCATTATAAAGCAGAATGTAATGGTAAAAGACAAACCAAGATTTTATGAGCAGATTCAGAGCTTGATCCAGTTGTTAGGTATGCAGGCACATTACCATGCAGCCTGTGAAACTGGCTCATACAGGCATGTGAATGAATACAGTAGCTGATTTTACAAGATACAGTGACGAGAAGGAGCATTTTGCACATCTGAGGACATAACAAAGCCCTTACTCTGCCTGTTAAATCACTGTCACTGTGAAAGAGCTACAGGTTTTTCAAATTATTATTTCTTTACATGGACTTACTTTAACTGTCGAGGTTCACAGTCAACTCCAGGTAGTAAGAGCCTTGCTGCTTGCCGTACATCATCACTGTCCACAGAGAAACTGCGACGGTGCCCTGCATGAGCCAAAGCAACCCTTATCCATTCCATCAGGGGTGGCAGCACTATGAATGGCCTAGAAAGAGCAAAACAGGACAGCTAGTGCCATTAATCTTTTAACATCAAAATTAGAGAGTGATCAAACTAGCTCAGCAAACTCCAGGCAGGTCTAACCCGTGCATCTGACTTGCACCATTTCCAGGAAAGGGTGGAGTGCATTTTTTGCCCATGAAATGCAAATCATAGCTCATGAACTTCTTATCTTTATGACCCTGTGTGGACCTCAAAGCAACCACCTACATTTGCCTGGGAATCCACATGCTTCATACTGGGTCTCAGGAAAAGCAAGCAGAACCTCACTCACAGGAACACACATGAGTGTCAGTCAGAGCTTCCTTCCCACGCTGCCACCAGCAGAAGGAAGGAGAGAGAGAACCCTTCTACCCAACCTAGTAGTCAAAGGAAGAGGAGAGAAGGTAGTTGATGTGTGAGGAAGTTTCCAAATGCCACATTATCTCAGACTGATGCAATGTCATAATTGCACCAGATTATTATTTTGTGGCTCTCTGCAGCTAAGTGATGACATGGCTTGTAAATCGTTGAAGGCTGAGTATCGCTGACCCTACTGTATTTTTGAGGTATCTGAGGATTGCTTCATAGATCATATTTTTAAAAGTTCACTACTGTTCAAATTAAAACTATTATAAATACAGGGCATGAAAATTGGGGGAAATTACCTGCTACTGCGTCATGTGTTTTTTTAAAAATCATATGCTCAAAATTAGATTAGGCGATGGTGGAATTCCTACTGGTATATATTGTCAATCATCACTATCAGAGTCATCACAGCCTCAGAGTGGGCAACAGCCATAAGAGGAGACAAGGTACTTCAGGACCTAAAGACTTACATAGTCAATGGATGGCTACAAGACAATGACACCAGCACACTTGCAACCATATAAATGTACATCATGTGAACTGTCCCTTGTAAAGGAATGGATTTTGAGAACTCACCACCTTGTGCCTACACTTCTGAGAGAATGATTGATTCACCTGGCACATGAAGACATTTAGGGATGGGTCTAACCAAAACACAACTGCGACAAGACTTCTGGTGGCCAGGGACCGACAAGTAGGTCGAGGAACTAATCAAGAATTGCACGACTTCCTTTCTTCTTTCACTCTCCCCCTTTCATTTGGTGTTCTTTTTCCTTGCATACCCCTCTCCCTGTATTCCCTTTTCACAGCAGGGTTAAGAAAGCCCATTTGACTGAGTTAGGTGCCCATTGGGCAAATACCTTAAATTTTATATACACAACCATACCCACCTTGGGACACCTGATTTAATAGGATGTTGAGCCCTTGGAACATTTTTTTCCCATTCACAGCTTTAAGTAATATTATACCATTTATTCTTCTTCTGAAGACTTTTCTCTGTACGACTTTGACATTAATATTCTTTAAGGCAGAGGTTTTCAAAAGTGCCTAATAGATTTAGGAGCACAAGTGCCAGTGACTTTCAATGGGGCATGATGCTCCCAAATCCTTCAGACCCTTTTGAAAATCTCCTCCTAAATTATTCAGTCATTTGCTGACTTGACATTTTCTTTTTTTTTTTTTTTAAATAAATCTCTGTCACCGTCCAGATGAGAGACTATTTGTTTTTGGGGCCTTTGCATCCTCGAGATCTTGCCATTGAATCTTAGAGTAGCTGATGAGAAAAGAATGCATCTTCCCAGGCTTCCATGAGAAGATTGTTCCATGAACCACCTAATTTGTAATGACAGTAGTGGTGGTGGTCAGAGCTGAGAGAGTGCCTGTTGGACTACAACTGTTTGCTGCTTTAAAGAAAAGCTACTGGGAATATTGTAAAAACATTTGGCTGTATTACAAGTGTGCTGATTAGCATGTGTGCTTGTGGCTGAGCACAGAGAGGGGCTGTGGTTTGGCCTTTAAACCTCCCAGTCCAGGAAGTTTACGAATGATAGAAAGCTGAGGGAGCAAGGGGTTGGCCTAGGGGAGCTCAGTGACAGTTCACCTGATGTACATAAAGTTGAAAAGCACCAGAGATCTTGACATTTTGTTTAAATCTAGTCTAAACAGACCAGGTAACAAGGTGGTAGATAAAGTTACCAAACAATGACTTAGGATCAGGGTAGGTGAGTGCAATATGGCCTGTGGAGCCAGCAAGCCTGTAGCAATTTAGTCAGTATAAAGAACTCCCAGTTTATTGCATCATAAATTAGGCACTCTGGGGTTCAGGCATTAGCCCCTCAAGGCTAGGATTGCTGAACTAGATTATCTGCATGAGACAAAGATATACCTGGGGCTGAACAGGACATATAAGGCAGGCAGTAAGGCCTCTCATCAGCGGATCTGGCTCCCCTAGTTATTTGAATGAGGCAGGCAGTGTATCTTGGCTAAAGGAGGCAAAGGACACCTCCAGATATGACTCACAGGGGTGTCACTTGGCCCCCCCGCACACACACACACACACACACACACACACACACACACACACACAGACTTTTCATAGGTCTATATGCTCCTGTAGTGAGGCTGAGTGGCCTCCCTTGGAACTTGAGTGTGAGGGACCACTATGCTCTCCTGGTGGAGCCAAACACGCCCTGCCCTGCCCCCCTCACCGGAAACACCAGGGCAGGACAGGAAGTAGAAAAGGAGACAGAGCCCTGGAGCTCAGTTGCTGCTGAGCCACAGGAGAGACCGGACGTCTCTTCTGGGGAGCAGATGCTAGGGTCGCCAACTGTATAATTGCACAAACCCAAAACACCCTTGCCCACCCTGCCCCTTGTCTGAGGCCCCGCCTCCACTCACTCCAGCCCCCATCCCTTCGTCGCTCGCTCTCTCCGACCCCCACTCACTTTCACAGGGCTGGGGCAGGGTTGCGGGATGTAGGCTCTGGGAAGGAGTTTGGGTGCGGGAGGGGGCTCAGGGCTGAGGCAGGTGGGTAGGGTATGGGAGGGAGTTCGGGGTGTGGGCTCTGGGAGGGAGTTTTGGTGTGGAAGGGGGCTCAGGGCTGAGGCAGGGGGTTGGGGTTCGGAAGGGGATTAGGTGTGCAGGCTCCGGCTGGGCGGTGCTTACCTTGGGTGGCTCCCGGAAGCGGTGGCATGTCTGCCAGTGGCTCCTAGGCTCAGGGGCGGCTAGGTGGCTCTGCGTGCTGCCCCTGCCTACAGGCACTGCCCCTGCAGCTCCCATTGACCGTGGATCCCCGTTCCCGGCCAATGGAACCTGCAGAGTTGGCGCTCGAGGCGGGGGCTGCACGTGGAGACTCCTGGCCGTGCCTCCATCTAGGAGCCACTGCTGGACATGCTGGCCGCTTCTGGGAGCGGCGCAGAGCCAGGGCAGGTAGGGAGCCTACCGTAGCCCCACTGCACTGCTGGACTTTTAGAGGCCTAAAATCTCCCTGATTGCTTTCAATAGCCTCTGGGAGATCGAGCCTGATTCCAGGAGACTCCCAGCCAAACCGGGTGGATTGGCAGCCTAGCAAATGCCTCTGCCAGAGCCCAGCCCAGCCCCGGAGTGGACTGATGCCTTGTTGTCGGGGAGGAAGATGAGGACCCTGAGGAGTTGCTGGAGCTACCCGCAGCCGAGTACCTCGAGGAGCCAGGGGATCTTTGGACCACAGGACCCTACACCCAGATTGTGGTAGGAAGTAGCCCAGGGGGACCAGACTCTAGTCCGGTAGTGCTGCTGGAGTGTGGGTCAGCATGTTGCGGCTGGAATCCTCACTGATCCAGTGGCAGATCACCCTGCCACTGTTAGGGCCCTGGGCTGGAATGCAGTGGAGTTGGGTGGGCCTGCGTCCCCCCTGACACCTCATGCCTGAGATGGCAGCCTCCCCACCATAGGCCAGGAGGTGCTCATCCCAACCCCCTGAATTTTTTCTGAAGTGAAACCCTGGATGACCAACTTTCCAGAATAGGCAGGGAAGAATGACTACTCCTTGTTCCTTAAACCTTAGGGCCTAAGGAATTATCTCCAGGAGAAGAGGACCTAGTTATGTTAAATAGTTGAGAACAACAGACTGGTGGTAGGAGATTCCATCACTAACCAAACAGACAGCAGAATGTGCAAAGATCAAGAGAATTAAATATTCTGTGGACTACAACTTATAAGGGACTTTGTCTACCTGCAATGTAAAATCAGCTTATTGGGGAGGAATTTATAGTTATGGGGCATACTGGTATCAATGGCAGAGAACTGTAAGAAGGAAGTCTCAGAGGCTACATATCAAAGACTACTTAGAAAACTCATGTTGAGTGCCACAAAAGCTGCCTTTTCTGAAACACTACTAGCCTCTCATGCAATAACAGCAAGGCAAGGGGAGATTGGAACTCTCCATGTGTGCTGGAGAAGATGAGACATGAGCAGGACTGAAGCTAATCAAGCACTTGGGAACTACTAAGGAAGTGAGAACCTAGAGTGAAGGGATGGTCATCACCTTCTCAATGGGAACTAGACTGCTGCCTTTGAAAATTAGTATGTTTGGGGCAGATTGTTTAAACAAAGCTGGAAGTTGCCGAGGTCTTCTCCAATCAGTAGTACCAACCACACTAATAGTATCAACCAGGTAAATTTGAACACCCAGCTGAAAGCAGAAAACTCACTGTAAGCTACTGGCAGTAATCCTGGGGAAAGCAAGCAGGTTCAGCACCGTTATGAACAAAAATATCGTGTCATCAAAGAAAAGGAATAGCGGAGGTCTACTGTATCAGAAAGCAGAGCTACAGAAGTCGGTGCACAGTATCAGAAGCTTGTAAATTGCAATGGGTGAGTAATAATGCTTTGCATGGGTTGCAGACACCAACAAATTTACATCCAAAACATTCTGCAAAAATAAAGTAATTAATGGAACCTGTAAATTTTAGGCTACAAGCCAGATAGGGAAAAATAGGCTGGGTCATAGAAATGGGTACTTGCATTTACCTAATGTTCCAATACAAATCACAAGACACAAAGACAGCAGGGCAGTACTCTCTAAAATGGATCATAAACTTACTCTAAATCCCAGTGGGGTTGTTCATGCAAACAGGGAGATGTAACTGGCTTCCTTACTGTCCCACATTGCTGCAACTCAAAAACATGGCAGCCAGCAGAAAACCTAGCCCACTATATTTACAAACAGGCAGCACTGTTTACAGGAGTTTTAACCATAATACTATAAATATTTTACATTCTTTCTTTCTTGTGCTTACATTTTGCAAATTTTAATAAAGAAATAAAATTAAAAGGTGCAGTGGCTATTTCATATAGTAAAAGCCTACAGAGTGCAGTATCAGTATTTTATAGAAGTTGGCAGAAGATTTTGTTTAAAGGGTGGTTCCACTGCATACACAGAGGCAAGGAATTTACCCATTATTTTTCATGAAGGGAAGACATAACACGGCATCCAGAGTCACTAGGATTTGTTTTTTGAGGAGAAAATCATATACGGTCCATTGAAATAGGCTAAAAATGCCCTACTAGGATTTATGCAGCACGTGAAGTTTTCTTTTAAAACTGTTTATGTACTGAGGGACAATGAGGAACACAAAGTTATAGGGAAGCTGTAGTCTACATGGTAACATGACAATATTTCCTAATCACATCATGAGAAAAATACAGTTACGCTCAGGTATTGCATTATTAAAAAGTGTACCTAACTGGTTTATCTTCACTATGCAAGGGAAGATTATAACAAAGAGTTTGACTGCTGCTATTTTTGCCTTTGTATTCAAGAGCAGGCCTGTATCACACTAGTCTCCTGGTTATTCTTTTTTAAGTGTATATTTTAATTAAGTTATTATTATAGCAAAAGCATACATATTCTGGGACCTAAGTGATGAAAAGCAGATTGTGCCTTCAGATCTGCACGTGGAGAAGACTCTCCATGTGCAGATGCCCCCTCTCCTGTGTGCATGTGTTTATGTGTGGAGGGAGGTGCATAGGAGTCTCTGGTTTACCACCCCCATACCTTTACAAGTGTGCAGAGTGCTCAGCCTTGCATTGGGTGAGGGAAGGGCCAATGGGGACAGATATCATCCCCCTCTAGTTTAGCAAAGATTGCCTAATACAGCCCGGGCTGTTCTGCAGATGTCTGGCAACCCATCTCCCCAACAGAACAACTGGGGAGAAACTTTGTAAGAGGATCTATCAGTGGATTTCAGTTTGGGAGGTAGTGATCCGCTGCCCTCCCCACATTGCTTTACACCCTGTGCTATCCCACTGAAATTAAGTGAGTCGCCCAAGTCAGGTCATACTACAGGACATCATCTTATATGTTCACTCGGGCTCCGCAAATCTTCCAGAGCCAAGATGCATTCTTGAATTGGCGCCAGCCCCAGGGCAATCTGGGACGTTCCTTTCCACATATGTAATGCCCCTTGTCCTCCTGAAGAGGCCCGGTGCTAGACCTGGGCAAAAAAAAATGTTCACCAAAATTTTTTTGCAGATTCAGGTTGACGGAAACATTTAATGAATTAATGTCAAATTCACCATGTTGTTACAGATACAAAACCCCCAAAGACTAAACAAGACATTTTGTTTTGGGTTGAACACAACATTTTGTTTAATCCAAAATGGATGTTGCTTTCTCTGTTTGCAGAAACATTTTTTTGAAAAATTGTTTTGCATTGCCCCCAAATGATTTTTTTTATTACATTTTTTCAGTTGGGCCACCAAACCAAAAAACTGGTTATTTACACAGCTCCATCCAGTGCTCCCCATTTAATATACGTATCCTCTGGGAGAGCTCGGGTGACCTGCTAACTCTGTCCTTTCTGGTCACCTGCAGGGACTAGTTAGTTGGCAATTTCCTCCTCTTCATGTGGTAACTGGCTGGCCTGCTCTCCTATGCTGTGTCACACCGCTCTCCAATCTCCCTGAGATATGGCAACTCTGCACCACCACCACCCCTGTTTCTCTCCCTTGACACACACTTTCTTCAGAGCAGAGACAGAGCAGGGACACTACTTCTCTGCAGTGCTCCCACATATCAAGTCTCTTTCTTATTTCTGGGGGTTGAGACATTCCAGAGTGGTAATATAGAATGGATAGAATTATAAAACAGTAAATCCCTAAGACAAATGTTAAAATGGGCCCTGGATATTATACAGGATCTTTTAATTATTCATAATAATGTTACTTTAGCTATATAAGGTGTTGTAGCAAATCCCTTTTCCTTGCAAAAAGCAATTTGCCTTGAAGATGCTCCTAAATAACTAACAGGCTATCAAGATGCACAGCGTTCTTGCCTCGTTGTTTCCTGGAATACTCAGAGATTTAAAACTCCCTTCTAATTTATATGTCGTCTCAGGCTTTCCTCTTTGTTTACTATTAGCAGTGGCAGTATAAACAACATAAAAACAGGTGAAATGGATAGCTAGAGGAGAATGAAAAATGTGCATTCTAAAGTCTAATATGATACTTCATTTTTCTATGTGAGTCAAACTCAGTTTTTAAAGAAAAATTGAAGATACTGAAAGTATCTTTCAGTTTTTCTGTTTATAGGATTGTATTTAGAAGCTACTGTGCTTCAAACACCCAGCTACAGCATTGCTGCATATATGTACTGATTATTAATAGACAAATTATTAGAGAAAGGGCTGGATTAGAGGTTTGAGTACAAGGTTGGGAATGAGAAATTACAAATTCTAATCTCAGCTCAGATATGACTCCCATTGTGACCTTGGGCTAATTACATATCTGCCTTAGTTTCACAAGCTGTAAAATGGGGATAGCAATATGTATTTACTTACTTTCCAGGGCTATTGTGAGGTTTAATTAGATGACCGTCTACATTCAGCAAAGATGTGACGGGTTTTTGCAAAGGGGAACACTCGTGGCGTATGCTATTGCTCAGTGGGAGTACGGATGGCAGAATCTAAGAACTGTTATTTAGTTAAAAAAAAAATTGATCAAAATAGTTACCAAGAGAATTGAAAAGAGGAAGGTCATAATTAAGAAAGAAATTTTCTACCTATGCCATTAAAATAAAAGTTATTTTTGATACAATCTTGAGCCAATAACTCTAAAGTTATGAATGAGAAGCCACTTTCATTTTAAGCCTTGATTCTTAGGGAGATAATGTTTCTTTCTTTCTTTTCAAAGGGTCCTTTTAATTGAAATCTTTCACATTTGTTCTCAACTCAAAAGGTTTGTTTTAATTTAGAAAATTTGATAATATGCTAATGAGCCACTGTTAGAGTTACCAGAGTATGGAAAGATGTTCTTCCAATTATTAATACATTTTCAGATGCCTTTTTCTGCTCAAAATGTTTCATATTTATATCTTCAGTTACAATGGCCCTAGTCTTCAGTGAGCACAGTATTTTTGACAAGTGGATCCTGATTCTGGACTGGGATCCAATAGTATGGATCCTTATACCAATGAGGTTAATGGCACATGGGTCCACACTGGCACATAGGTCCATGCTAGTGGTGGATTCCAGTTATCACAGCCCTAGTTAAGAATGATCCAAGTTTAAATGTTTGAAAGTCGCATACTGTCTATGCACAACCTGGTATTTTTTATTTAAATTAAAGGATAAATCCTCCTCTCACTTATGCAGGCCAGTATAACTGATTTGACTAAAGTTGGAACTGTCTGAGGGGAGAATTTAGCTTACATTTTTAACATACCAAGATTTCAATGCTCCAGTCTACACAGGTGTATGGGGAAAATGTCAATATTTGAATGTGCAATCCCTCTTTTACTTTCTTGTTTTAAAAACACTGAAAACATTTTAAAAGCCTACATTAATGCAATTAATGATTGATATTTTAAAAGCAGAGCCAGAGTAATGGTTCTTATAGGAATTGTAACTCCGATACATTGCACAGATATTTTGGCATAACAATTGACACTATATAGTGATATAAATACACTGAAAGAAACCAGACTTACAATTGCTTTGGGGAGTACAACTTTGAATGTTCTGCATTATGTTTTATGTCTGTTAATGTTGCATTAACAGAGTTTTCTTCATTTTAAAAAATAGAGCAATCACAAGGACAGCTTAAGTCTAGCTTGATAAATTAGATTTAGTGTACAGCACAAGCTCAGCAAGGATATACTATCTGATAGCTGAGCTACAAGTACTGCCTAAGTTTCCAAAACATGTGCAATCTAGCATTCTGCTGGCAGCTGCCAATACCATTATTTTTGAAGCGATTAAAAAAAACTGGAAGCTTGGTTTTTAAGATGAAAGGATAAAAAGAGACACAAAAGCTGAACTTAGGACTTTCTTTTTCCAGTCCCTGGGTGAAATCTTAGCCCCACTGAAATCAACTGGGGTTTTACCATTGACTTCAACAGCACCAGGATTTCACCATCTGACTTTTTCAGCTAAACGATGAGGAAATTTAGTTATTCATCTACGTGGCAGATCATTTGCAATTGCTCCACTATTCTTGGCCTTTTTTCAGGTTTGATCTACCAAAAGATTTTGGACTGGTATCACAACTTCAGGTGCATGGTGCATGACTTTTTTACCAAAATAGTTATCTGTACAACCCCTACTGTGGATGCAATTATACCAGTATAAAGGTGTCCAATACCTGTTCATTTCATTCCTACTCCACACTAGCCAAGTTGTTGTACCGCTTTAACTATACCAGAATAGCTTAAAGCAATACAACTTTTGTGTGTAGACAAGGTTTGAGATATTATTCAGACTGAGAATGGTTTGGCGAGCATTCACCAAAATTAATGCACCACAGACTACAATT
The DNA here is from genome assembly GCF_009764565.3 of Dermochelys coriacea. NCBI lineage: Eukaryota > Metazoa > Chordata > Testudines > Dermochelyidae > Dermochelys > Dermochelys coriacea. Next base: position 255,064,865 of record NC_050068.2, on the reverse strand, counting down.
CCAGCATGCATGGAAGGAAGGTGGAAATGCAATAAACCAAAGTGACCCATGGGGCTTTGTAAGGGATTTCTCAATGTTTAAGGATTTAAAAAAAAAATCTGTACTGAAAAGGACTGTACTGAACCAAACAAGGACCTAGCAAGTCAATTAAGGCTTGCAAGGAAAAGACAAAGGCAGCCAAGTAGTACAATGAGTTAATGCTTCCCCATGGAAGAAGGTGAGAAGAAATACTAGAGAGGAAGCACTGTAAGTTGGTGAATAAAATTAATGAATGGTGCTAAAATGGCTGAGCTTCTGATCTGCTTTTTTCAATGAGTTGTTAATGAGGAAAGAAATTCTATAGAGAGAGTTAGGGAGTAATGAGGACCCTGTCAATACAGCTGCGGATAAAAAGTGGGTAAGGGACTACTTAGGAAAAAGAAACATTGCACAATCTGCAAATACAGACACTGTGCCTCTCAGGTTCTTAAAGCACTACTAGCAATAATTTAGGAAACATTAGAGACTTGACTGACCTTCTCTGGGCTCTTACGCAGCACAAAGTGGCTTTAGTGGGCCAGAGAATCTGGCCCAAGTCCTTTGCACCACTTAAATCCCACTTTAGATCTGATATAAGGGTTACAGAATCAGAGGTGGAAGGCGCAGAGTCATAGGACTGCCCATCATCTGCCCACTTGCTTGATATGAAACTCCTGCTCTCCCCCACAAGTGCCTGTAGCCATGACTCAGGCAAATCCACTCTATCCACACAGAGGGTGCAAAGGGCCTGACTCCCCAGATGGCTATGTAGGACCAGGCATGATCTACTCCTAAATAAACAAACATGACTAATACATAAAGAGAAGAGTAGAATAGCCATTCATTTGCTTCTTATTATTATATGCAATGTATAGGGTGATTAATTTAATTATATATACATGGCTTGTTGTCATTTGATGGCTTTGAAAAAGAAACATACTTCTAGGAGGATCTGAATGTAGAGAGAGCAAGTTAACTGGGAGTGAAATTTACCTATGTGCAGAAGGCCAGTACAAGGCCTATGCACTAGTCAAGTCCCACATAAGCCCATACTCAAAATAGAATGTGAGTGGTGTATCGGCTCTGTGGGTGCTCTCTGGATGGGGTTAATTTCATTCCAAATGAAATCGCTCCCTCTGCCTTTAAATTCGCCATCGGTGCATCAGGAGAGGACGGGTGTTCTGTGAAGGATGCACTATGACAGACATAGGCTTAGCATGACAGAAGGTGTGAAATTGAGAATGGGAAGGCATAAGGGGCACTTAGGAGTATAGGCATCAATAGAGAGAGTAGGATGAAATGAGAGCAGACGTGGAAGGAGGGGGAGAATTATGTAGAGTAGAGCCTTCCGTGAGACAATGGATGAAGTATTTGAATTGTATTCACCCTTTTAACATATAATAAAGATAATTCCAATAAAATATAAAATGTTAAAGCAAAAATTGCATAATTGGGCACATGCACCACTTTTTATAGCTTATTTTATTGCATAGGCCACTCAAAACCAAGGTGACAACTCCTATGGTACTACCAATCAACCAATTGATTGACCCAGTATTGCCAATTCCTTTCAAACATTCTAAAAATCATGAGGTTGGCTTAAAAATCATAAGACTGAAAAATAACAAATGTAGGGGTCTATTTATTAGTCTTTTAGTTTTTGAGCCCTTGGGATACACTCAGATCACATTTTCCAGCTTTTCTCTTCAAAATGAATGCTGGATACTTGCTTTTTTATTTAAAGGAATAAACACTGAGATTCTCATATAATCCCATGACTCCAAAAGTTGGGACTTTATGAAAAAATCCCACCAAATATCAGGAGACTCCTAATAAAATTGTGGGAGTTGGCAACACTCTTCCCCCCTTTAGTTAATATATTCTATTAAGTTAAATATAGTGCATTCCTCTTCATTTACTTCATTAAAAAACAAAAACCTAGTTGAGTACAAAGAAATACTATACAAATAGAATGGGCCAGACTTATTCAAAGGTAAAATCTGGTGCTACATATCTAGATTGTAAGCACTTTGGGGTAGGCACCATCTTTTTGGTATGTGTTTGTGAAGCACTTAGCACAATGGGGCTGGTGTCCTAGATGTTACCGCAATACAAATAACAATAAAGACTACAACCCAGATTCTCTGGGACTTGCAGCTTCTGCAGCAGAAGGAGCAGGAAGGGGAGCAGAGCTGCAGCTCTCTGAGTCCCTATATTGTTCAATGGCAATACCTGTGTATTTTAGAGAAGCTGTGTATTTTAGAGAACCACCAGTAACAGCTCCCAAGAGGCCACCACATAAGCTGAGAATGGCTAGAGCACAATGCACTCTGACCACCTCTTCTTCCTATTCCTCTCTGCACTGAGGATGACCCTTACGTTGGGATGGGAAGAGAGTGGCATTGGCTTTATGACACCTGAGGACTCCACCATGACAGGTAAATTTTCCTATGTCCAGATCCACTGAGTTTCTGGCTCCTCTGCCCCACCGGAGTGACAACAAAGGGGCCAGAGAAGGGGGTAGAAAATCTAGCCCTAAATTTTCTTCTTTTTGTTATTTGCCAACATAAAAGCAATTGAACAGCATTAGAAGAAGAGAGAATCTGGAAGTTAAATAAATTAAAGCACAAGGATTAGAACTGTTAGATATAAAAATCTCATGTTTTAACAATCCTATTTCCTCAGTAGTCATAAAAATACATAATAAAACTGAACATGCTAGAGATAAGTAACCAGCCATAAAGAGTGACTGCACAATAAGGAATACCACTGTATCCTTCAGTGGCAAATTAAAAGGGAAGCTTTTCAAAGCACTAAATAGAATTCAGCTTAATCAATCTCTTCTGTGGGGCAACACAAGATGGTTATATACAGTTGGTACAATATATTATAGAACATACTTTAGTGCAAAATATTTAGGCATATGTTTTACTCTGTCTCACTTCCACTTGTGTTTCCTGGTACTAACTACTAAAGCATGTTTGATTAGGCAATAGAAGGAATCTCTGCCCTTTCCAAAATTAACCATGAGCTTCTGGCAACAACACAGAGTACTTACTCTAGCTCTAACCACAGTTGCTAAATGGGCCTTGCAAAGAAAGATAGTTTGCCAGAGAATTAAAAAAACAAAATTGCCTTGTGTTTATGTAATATTTACTTGAAGAACTGCTAAAAAATATAATATATATATAACAGACCATCTTAGAAAAGGGAAAAAAACCATGAAAACAAATTTTAAAAAAAGAGGAAATTTTTCAAACGTTCTGTCCTTTTGCATTTAACACTGAGAAGTCTTTAGAAATCTTACAAAACTGGGGCCTGATCCTGCAGTTCTTATTCACATGGATACTCTCACTGAAATCAATGGTATTACTCATCTCGATAAGGGCAGTAGAATTAGACCCTTTTTTAGTGCTAGGGAGATTCTTTAACTTTGTTCCCCATAACACCTTCCATGCAGTATTGCTAACCCCAAGCATTCAAAATGCATGTTAGCCCCCACTCCTGACCCCCCAAAAATCATAAGACTGGCTAAAAAATCCTGAGATTTTAAAAAATAAGCGTGGGGTTCTTTTTATTTCACTTCTGATTTTTGAGCATCTGGGGTCACGTCTTCTAGCTTTTCTGTACAACCACGAGTGTTACAATTTTAGTTTTTCTTTATACTGTAAATGAAAGTTGAAATTCTCATGACTTCAGGAGCTGGGGATGTAAGAAAAACACCAAATACTACAGGGCTCGTAATAATAGGTCGAGAGTTGGCAACACTGAAAGTGGTCCCTGTTTAAATTTCTTGCATAGTCAAGAAGAATGACCTAGGATTCCTCATTCCACCCCACAGTTTAACAAAGGTACTATGGGTGAAATGTTGGTTCCCCTAAAGTCAGTCACCAAAGTCCCATTGACTTCAGTAGGGCCACAAATTCCACCTTATGCTGTTTTCTATAAAGGGATACAAAATAGTTTCAGTCACAACAGCATATCACACATCCTTTGCTTTTTTGGGCCACATTTTCAGATTTGTTCTCCAGTACACAAACTCCATGTTTTGATGTCCAAATTAAGTAATTAGATGCGCAATTGCCCATTTGTGTGTGCAAATGAGAGTTTTCCACATACATACTTTGAAATGCAATTGTGGAGGCCAGACTGAAACTTTGGCTTAGCTGGCATGGTGACAAGCCCTACAGAAGTTAAGAAAATGTTAATAATTTACACCTTCAGGCACTTTACAAACATTAATTAATCCTCAAGTGACCGTTATGAGGTAGGCATAGATGAGGAAACTAAAGCAAGGAAGTTTCATGATTTTCCTAAGGCCACAAAAGGAGTCAGAGCTGGGACTTACAACTCAGGAGTTCCTGGTTCCTCGACAATAGATAATATTCCTTTCTTAATTGCAAAATTATTTTATTTCAATTTTGCACTGAAATGATCTAGAGTTTAGAGCAGTGTTTCCTTCTCCCCATCTTCTTGGGACACTGAGTTGACACCTAGCCTGTCATTCTCTTTCTACCTTTATTTTCCCTAGTTTTCATCAAAAGCTGTATTAAAAGCAGTATGGCCAGCATATCCAGCCTCCCAAAAATCATGCGTCACCTGCCAGCCTGGAGAATGGAAGCCCCAAGGTTACTCCTAAGTGTAAGTATGAGTCATGCCTGTGCAATCAGTATAGCTGTTGCACAGTATGTTTAACAGCCTGTCCTTTATATACAACATTCTATTCATTCTCCACTTCCCAAATTACCGTTGTTGAATCCCATTAATTTGTAGAAAAACACATTTAAACCCAAACCTGTTAGGTTAGAAACAGAACCTCTAATTTTCCTTTCCAAAATGCAGAACAGCCAAGAGACAAAGAACGAAAAAAGAAATCTTTACAAAATACACATCTGGAACCAATCTGCTGGATGTAGCCACTGGGTGTCACTTTTGATATATACTGGGTCAGCAGTGGAGCACTTCATTGCAGGAGAAATTTATTTCAAGGGGATCCTAACCAAAACGGACTGCAGTAAAATATATTTTGCATAGCCTGTAATGATCAATTAGCCAGCAATGCTTACTTTTATTAATAAAACATCTTTATACATATATTAAATATTGCAAATAAGATCTTACCTTTCAATCTGCAGTGTGACTTTTGAAGGCTCAACATTAGGGTTTTCCCATTCCATCTGTGGACAATGCATAAAATAACAGAGAGTGTACAAAGCCTCGGGTTCCCAGTATAGTGATCCCTGCTTATGGTGCATTGGAGTGCCGTTGCCGTGTTGCTTTGAGTTGAGTGGTTGGAGGTGATGCATTGCTCGAGATACCAGATCACCTGAGAAGAAAAAATTTGATGACTACTAAAACTGTAATTTTTATTTCTCCTCATCTAACCCACTTAACTTCTCCCCAGGTAGTTTTCAAACAAAAGGATATGGCAAACTCTTTTTGCTTTCCAGTTAAAATATCATGCATGAACAGAAAGTGACAGAACAGGTTTGTGTTCATTATTCATTTTCAACATCAAGTTAGTTTGGCTGTTACAGTAGTTCATCTGCTGTAGAAGTTTATATGCTGTGGTGATGTATATGGGTTGCAGACAAACCCACAAGGGCCTAGTGGAGAATTCTTCTGGGGAAGGCACTTCAGTTACCATAAGCAACCCTCTACTGACCCCCTCACAAGTCCTGGTGCAGAGGGCATGGTCATAGCAGTCAAAGGCAGCCCTGAAAACCTGCTATAATCCCAGGGCTGTGTAAATTATGGTGGAGGCTATTTAGGTCCCCAGCGCAGTGCAAAATCCCAACGGCACAAACCTACCTTTGTCCCCTCTCCAAGGGCTGTGCCTTCATTAGCTACACACACAAAGTAACACTGAAATCCAGCCATTGCTGAGCATTAGATGGCAACCAAAAGGGACAGAGAACAGCCTGAGTGCGTGTTGAGGGAAATTTTGGACACAGACATTGTGGCAAAGCCCTGCTTTTACACAACATGCCATATCATCTTTAAAAGAGGTAAAGGGCTTTACACCACCACTGGAAAATCAAACAAAACCAGAAAAATACCCCTCCAGATCTCCCCACAGTTCTAGAATCACACATTTTAAAACCAACATTTGGCCATTTCATTCTGTGTAAATAACTCTCCCTGACCATAAGCGTGGACTTCATTGCTGTACAGTATGTAGAGCATCAAAAACGTTTTTAAATATTCACTCTCTTACTGGAAATATGGAACCCCATCAGTGTATATTAAAAGTTCAGGGACAGGTGTCCTCATCAATTTGAAAGCTGTCATTTCTAGCTTTAAACTGTTACTAAAAATGATAATATTAGACACACACTTATGTCACACCCTAATAAGAAAACACAGATTCAGAATCAGATGGCTTATTTTGGTATTGTGCAAAGGAACCAGATGCATTCCAATGTGTTGCTTCTGGCAAACAATACATTCCAGTGCACAGTATTTGTTTTTCTTTTTACTGAACACATACTGTCAAACTCCACCCTCAGTTCCAGAGGCGTAACTCCCATTAACTTCAGTGGGAATTGTGTCTGTGTAACAGGGCAGAGTAGGGCACCATGGTTCTGACAGGAAATGTTTAAAATCCTATCAGAAATGTTTAACAGAAATATAACATATGCACCTGGACTAGGCCTTAAAAGATTTTAGCAAAAGAGAATACTATGCAGTAGAATCACTCAAGCAATTTAGGTGTCTAGAGAACAGAATATAGCCCATTAGAAGGCTTTCATTGTTTCTCTATGACTGTGTGGCTCTCTATATTCCATATCTTGTCAGAAGAAACTTTAATTGTGATATGCAGAAAGTGATCTGATCTGCTTGCTTCATTGATTAGCAGACAGACAAGCAGGCTCACAGGCAACCTAGAAATGAAGTATCTCTCCAAACATTGATATTAATTAATTAAGTCTCACAACTCCTCTATGAGGTAGGTAAATTTTATTGCTTTTTTTGGGTAGTGACCACTGACTTGAAGGCAAAAAACCAGCTTTGGCTGTAACTCTGTTTTCACATGCTCAGATCATTCTGGAAAATCTTCTTTTGGAATGAAATATTTTCAAAATTGGTCTCTGTTCAAAAGGGCTTTTTTTTTAAAAAAAAAAAATAAAAGTCTGAGCAAAATTCCTTCAGTTGTTTTTGAGTTCGACAGCAGAGAGAAAAAAATGGTTTAAAAATTATTGCCACAATTTGTCCCCCATGCAGGGGACTCAAATAATCACTGAACATTGAAACTTGGAAAGAAATACTCACTGAGGTGTGAGTATATGACCAAGTTTTGGGGGTGGGAAGGTTGGATAAAAAATTTACAAGCAAATTAAAAAGATCCCTTTTGAACATGTTCAGTGGGGATCTACTAAGATTTTTTGCCCACTGAAGTTCCACCCTTTTTATGACATTAGAATGCACCACCTTTGAACAGCCTAGACTGGTACAGAGACTGCTGCTGTGGCTGAGATAATTTGCACAAGGGAGGATATAAATGTTTCACTGAAAAATACACAGCACAATCCTCCAAAAAACACAGTCTTAAAACTAGGAACAGAAGAAAACTGCTGGCACGAAAAAATTGCAGAGTCCATGATTTTAGGGTTTTGACAATTTTTGCTGCACTCTGCAATATACTTCTGATCAAAGCTTTCATTTAAAAAATAGTTTCTGTCTTTTCCCACTGCTACAACATTGTCATGATAGGGACTAACCTGGAGCTCTTATATGCTCATAATTCCCCCTGAAGTCAAGAGATAGTGTGTGTGTGTGAAAGGGCTGCAGGATCAGGTCCACAATGGAAAGAGATGTGCTTCTGAATAAATTTTATGTAAGGCTGGATAATCTATCTACAAGCAAATAGCAACAGCAGTAAATTCTGGAACTCACCCTGCCCTCATCCCCTTCACCTACAGGAGATGTGAGTTTCAAAGTCTGGGGCCAATTTAAATGGCACCAATATTATCAGGTATCAATTTATTTTTCCTCCTCTTTAAAAAAAAAAAAAAAAGAGACATTAAATGCAAAAAAAAAAAATCCTGTTGAAGGCAATGTTCAGGTTTAAGAATTAAAATCAGAACAAGATCAGAAAAAGAACAGCGCTTAAGCCAAATTCTGTCCTCATTTAGGTCCCAAACCAGCAAATCACTTAAGTATGTGCTTAATTTAAGGACTTGATTAGTCCTGTTAAAGTGGATCAGGGCCTTATATACCATGCAACTCCACTGACTTCAATTGGGTTGAATGATAAATAAAGCAGGACAGAATTTAGCAGAAGGTTCATACAGCAACATTAATTCATCTGTGTTGAACATCCTGCACTTTAAAGGCTATATATTTTATGACATATTCAGCAGCAGATACTGAATGAGGAAAAAACAAATTAGAAGATACCACATTACTACACAGCCAGTTCATGTTGCTGAAGTAACTTGAAGTGAAAACCTGGCTCCACTGAAGTCAATGGCAAAACTCCTATTGATTTCAATGGGGCCAGGATTTCAGCCTTTGTCTTTGGCATTTCCTAACTTCCACCTTATAAAATATATAAAATTACAACCTTAATGCTGAATTAGTGTAGTTTTGTGTGTTTAATTATGATTCAGTTATATTATACCAAGTACATATTGGACTAGAACTTGTTCTTCCCTTTCCTACCTGGTAAATATTTGGGCATATTAATAATAACTAAAATATTGATTCATCTATTGTGAAACTTAATTGATCATTGCTTGTAAAGAACTGAGATCTTCAGGTGGAAGGCAATATGTAAATACAAAATATTTAACAAGATGCAGTGTTGCCCAAAGGATAGAGTACTGGCCCAAGGGTCTGGAACCCTGGGTTCTGTTCCTGGCTCTGCCATTGCCCTGTTGTATGACCTGGGGCAAGTCACTTCACTTCCCTGTGCCGCTGCTTCCCTGCCCAACCATATCTACTTAGGCTGTAAATTCTCCAGGACAGAAACTGTTGCTTACTATGTGTATGTCTAGAGCCCAGAGGCGATGACTTTCCACTTTCTCTGGGGGTGCTTGACCCTGCTCTGCCTTGGGCCCTGCCCCCAAACCCACCCTGCCTCTTCCCATCCCCTCCCCTGAGCGCCCCGCCCTTGCTCCGCTCCCTCCTCCCCAGCACTGCCTCAATGCTGCTGAACAGCTGATGGCAGCAGGCAGGAGGTGCTGGGAGGAAGGGCAAGGTGCAGATTGGTGGGGCCACTGTCGGGTGGGAGGCGCTGAGCATCTGTATGCTATTGTAATACAAAAAATGAATACTACTACTAAAATTATTAATGCTTTATTATAAAAGCAATAAATAGAAAGTAATAATTTGTCAGTATTGTATATATCCCTTAGAGTACCACTTTGGGTGCTACGTTTTCTTCTTCTTTTATGTTTTCTTCCAGCAATATATAAAAATAGAGTTTAGTGATTTTAGGCCCTGATCCTGGCCACTTGCTCTGAATGAACAGGCCCACTAGCCTTCCCCTGAAGTCCCTGGCAGTCCATGCAGGCACATATGTCTGCCCACACAAAGCCAGTTGCAGGATGGAACCTGTCATCCTGTTCCCAATGGACAAGCTTGCATGTCACTGTCACAACAGGCTTACTTGGCCTGAGTCTCAGCAGAACTGTCCAGGATTCAATGAGCCACAGAGCGAGAAACATTTTCCACTCCCCGAAGTGCTCCTTTTAGGGGCTGGTCTACAGTACAAATTGTATTGTGGTTGAATGCAGTTTTGCAGAACTGAGTTAGCTAACATGATGGCTACCCTGACTTTGCAGTCACGTGTAGACCAGCATGAATCATGTGCATCATTGTGTTAGCGATCTCCCTTCTTCACCACCGCATTCAGCAACGGTAATGATTTGGAATGGAATGTAGCTCTATCGCAGTGGCACCAGCTCTTGCAATTTTATCCTTCTCGTGATAACTGGTGTTTCACGGAGAGCTCCAGCTCTTGCAGACAATGATTATGTAAGTATCTCAGATTTCATTTAACAAAAAAGTAAGTTTCCACTCCTCATAATTTCAGAGAAAAGCTGGAAAACGTGACCCAAATGCATCCAAGAAATCTCAATTTTTAAGCCAATCTCATGATTTTTAGGGGCCTGACTCATGATTTTTGAACTTTTGGCACTGGCAGTGCGATCTGTGCCAGGGAAAAGTATACTGCAGGGTGATGGAGTCTGTATCAGTGCTCTGCCCTTTCTGGGTATGTCTACCCTGCAGCTGGCAGCATGCTTCCCAGCCCGGGTAGATGGATTCATGCTAGATGGCCTTGAGCTAGTGCACTAAAAATAGCAGTGTAGATGTCATGGCTCTAGTGTAGACTCAGGGTAGCCACCTGCGCTCAGACCAGGGGTCAGGTGGGCTTGAAAGCCTGAGCTGCCACCCAAGCCACTATGTTCACACTGCTATTTTTAGTGTGTTAGCTTGAGCCCCTCTAGCTTGAGCCCTGGTCTACACTAGGGGGCATGGAATCGATGTAAGGTACGCAACTTCAGCTACAAGAATAGCGTAGTTGAAGTCAACATACCTAGATCGACTTACCGCGGCATCTTCATGCCGGTGAGTCAACTGCCGCCGCTTCCCCGTTGATTCCGTTTGCGCTTTTCGCGGCCCTGGAGTTCTGGAGTCGATGGGAGAGCACTTGGGGATCGATTTATCGCATCTAGACTAGACGTGATAAATCAACCCCCAATATATTGATCGCTACCTGCCAATCCAGGAGACTCACTCCCAGCTGCAGTGTAGACAAACCCTCTGTGGCTAAACAGAGGGCTTCAGGCTCTGGAGCGGTCCATCTGGCCCCTTTCATGAGCTCTAGAGTCAAACACAAACAATTTAAAAATTAAAATAGATTATGTAACGTCACAGAATGGGGGACAGTCCTGGTTTAAGGCAATGCTGAATATTTAAGGGACATCATCATTTAAGGGACATCATCACTGACTTTAGTCCAGAGATCTGACGTGACAGGGAAAGTGAAGCAGCTCCCATGTATATGCTGGTGATATTGCAGACTAGTGAACCCAGCTGGAGCACGTGAGCTATCTATAAAGTATGTAGTAAAGCATTCCTTTCTTTTTTTCCCCTGTTATTGGTTTAGCAAAGGTTATTTTATATCTCAGATAAAAATATTTTAAACCAAACCAAGCCAAACCAAAAAAATCAAAGAGAGGACATAAAAGAAGCTGCTTGCCTGATCTCCCTAACCCCCACAAGCTCCATGCAGGATTCTATGGTGGTTATGACTAGCCCTGATCCTGAAAAGCATCAGAGGGACTAGTTACATGAGTGAAATTGTTCAATTGTGTAAGTGTTTGCATGAGCAGGCCCCCCGGTGCATACGATAGGCCTGATCCTGCCAGACAGAGTGTAGTGCTCTGTGATAGGGGGCTGGGAGGGCCACACATCTCAGTGGTTTGCACACCAACTCTCACCCCCTTACCACTCTGTCAGGGCAGCTGAAGTGCCTGTTCCTGACCTTAAGCCAGGAATCTTTAGCTTTTCACCCACATCTGGGCCTTGGCCCTTAAAGGGGTGTGGTAAAGGGACATGGGCTTCCCTCCCCATTGAGTCCCAGCCCAGGGTCCTGTGGGAAGCAACACAAGCAGGGTGCTCCCTGTAGGAAATCCAAGTTTATTTCCCTGGACTACTTCCTACCAATAGGTCCCTTCAGTTTGGGGTATGGCCTTTATAGTCCAACTAGTCAGTTGCTCAATGAAAAAAAGTGCAAAGGAGCTGGGCACTGCAGGACCTGCAGGTTCTCAAAGGGGTGGTGGTGGTGGTGGTGGTGGTTGGAGAAGGCTCTGCCTGGAGGCCTTATCTGCTCTATGGTCCCCTCTCAGGCTCAACCTTATGTCTGGCTTCCCGGAGAAGGATTCCTCTGTCCTGTAGCCTGTTACCACCATTTGCCTAGGCTTCTGAGCTCCTTTTAACCCACTCCTCCAGTCAGAGCATGCTTGGCAGGCCCAGAGGGACAGGGCTACTTGGGCCCAGTATTGCCTTTTAACCTCTTTGGGCCCACTCTGGGGTTTGTATACCCCATCACACTACTGTGAGCAGTCCTCAATATTGCCAGACCCAGGCATTCCAAAATCATGAGCCAGACGCCAAAAATATCATGAGATTGGCTTAAAAACAATAACCTTTTAAACAATTAAATTATAAACCCCGTTTTGTTTTGGGTTTTTTTGGGTCTGCTGTCTTATTTTCAAGCCTTTGGAAGCCACCCAGCCTGGACCTGTGTGTGATCATTTCAGGGTCAGAATTTCATCATACGTGTACACACAGAAATTCCAGCCTGCCCCTTAACGCTTGGAGAGCGGACTCCATTTACTCCCTTTCCTAACCCGTGAGGTGTAGGCACTGTCCCTCTCCATCCCCTTCCCCTATCATTATCATGCCTCCCTCCCCGTTCTTCCAGCCCCTCCTCTCTCCCTCTCCCAACCTCCCCCACCCAGTCTCCTGCCCCACTGTAGCCAGCTTGAATTCAGGCCTGCCAGAAGTATTGGGAGAGACTATCCATTTTGAGGAAGAGCAAAACATGGGGATATGGATATGGGTGTCATTTCTCACGCACAAAAAACCCACCAGATTGGTAGGGGGAAACACTTATTCAAAGTGTTTAGCTGATATTTCAAAGAAACAAAAAGTAAAATTGAATTTAAAACTATACAAATGCTTTAAAATGAAACAACAACAATAATAAACCTATAGCAGGCAGAAACCAGGCAAGTACTTTGGAGAAGGAAGTAGATTCCTGTTTATAACCGAGAATGTTCTTACATGTAAATACCCAAAGACATAACAGAAGCTGTTAGAGAAAGTAGTTAGATTTTGCACATTCTAGTCATATAATAAATTCCACTGCTGCCTTGAGTCCCAGGTGTATTTGTCTTGCTTAATCTGCCTCTTGGTACCCTCATCCTAACAACACTAAATTCATTACTTTTGAAAGAACCATCAGTTTCTCAGTGGACCCTTCCAACTTCAGCTGTTAGCTCCTACTTCCATCTTGCTCTTTATATCACTGACATCACCAGCTACTCTTTCCACTAGACCTATCTTTAGGGTAACCAACCATACAAATTACGGGGATCAAAGACAACACAATCCCTACATTATGAGATAAAAAAAAGTGGATGCAAATCAGGCCATGAGATACCTCTTTCCTCTTCTTGGGTTATTGCTGACAGGAGGGTGAAGGTATCTCAGTGAGTTATCTCCTGATCCCACTGATAAGGCTGGCCTGGGAACTGCACAGCTCCCAGAAAAATAAGGCTCCCAAGTTGCTTTGCTTGTCCTGCAACCCTACAATGCAGTCCAAATCTCAGTCCCGTATCACTATACTCTTGAGGGGTAGGGAAGGCAGGAGAGTTCCTTGTGCTGCTCCATCTATTAGGTACTTTCCCATTCTCAGCACTAGTTAATTCTTTAAATCCTGCTTAAGCCTTTCTTTTTTTAAGTTGATGATGCACACTTTCTGGAAAGCTTTTTCTAATAGTCCACATGGGGGATGAAACATAGAAACACACTGAAATACATTATATATATTTCCATATAAAATAAACCAAGAGCAAGTATGAATTACAAAGGTACAAATAACCCCAGGGGTCTGGGTGACATCTTAATAAAGCTGTGAAAGAGAAGCTCAAGTGGTTTAATTAAATCACCAGAACTCTAGCTAGGGCATTAGCCAAAGCAAGTGCTTCTCTAAATCACTCCCGCACCTGATTATTAGGGATCACTGGCCCCAGGACACACTGGAGACCAGAGTCAAGGACAAATGGGCAGGCTGCAGTCTTACCATGAAGACTTCTAGATCTCATAAGAACATATGAGCCAGTGAGTGGCCAGATTCCAGTTCTGTACCTCGTGAACCCATAATTGCAGAACCTGAGTCATCCATTTTCAAGACTGTTTTTGATGAGAGAAAAGAGACCCAGTTACAAGATGTTTTTCCATTGTTGTGGGTTCAACTACAGCTGTTCAAATAACTGATTTATTTGGTTGGTGGTCAAAATGAAACCTAAAAAACCCCAAACAGTTTTTAAACTGAAAAAGTTAATTTCTTTTTGGGTTTTTTTTGGGTTTTTTAAAATCCTCTTTAAAAAAATAAAATAAAATTGCAGTCACATTCAAAACAGAGGATTTTTAATTGAAAAATTGAAACATTTCATTTAAAAAATGTCAAAATGAAATGCTTTGATCTTTTCTTATTTCTTCAACTGAAACAATTCAGTAAATTCAACCCAAATTCCCACAATGTTTCTGTTGCAGTGTGAGATGACAGAAGACCCCAGGCCCCCTGAATCCTCGGGGCAGCCCTGCTCAGAGTCATAGCTAAATACAAGGTGGAACAGATTGTTTAGCATAAGGAGTTAACACATTTTGCAAGGGACCATGAAACAGTTAAGAGTTACTCTTCAGACTCAGCCCTGCATGGGGTCACTTTAGGAAGGTTTTCTTCACAACCCATAAAAGGATTAACTAATGTTTTTTTAAAAATGAAAGTTTAAATTGTGCAAAATCTGATGGGGCCAGTATCAGCTCTGTCTGGACACTGGTAGCAGAAGACATTTTTCAGGAAGAGCTGAGCCATCTCCTGTGCAGTAGGAACAGTACAGCACAGGGTGAAGTGTGCCATCTTTGTAAGGAGGTCTATGGCAACCAGGATTACTGAGCGTCCCTGAGAGTATGGCAGTTCTACAGTGAAGTTCATTGGTAGACCAAGGCTGTGGAGGCATGAGCAGATGCTGGAGGAGACCTAGGGGTTTTGATCATGGGTTTTTGGTACTTGCACAGAGATCGCAAGATGTTATATAATCCTTGATGTAAGCTCATAGATCTAGCCACCAGAAACAGCTCGATACCAGATTCCAGGTCTTGAACTGGCCAAAACAGACTGCATAAGGCAAATTGTGGCATAGTTTCAATATCGGAAGCCTAGATTGTCCCTCTAGAAAATAAATGCAACCCCTGTGATAGAGGAGGCCAATCTGAAATCAGAACATTGAGTTGGGTCACATACCGCAATTGTTCAAGGGCTGGTGATTTGCGTCATCAGGGATCAAGGAGTAGATGGAGGACGTCAGACTGTTGTTGATTGTTCTTTTGACAAAGCTGGACACACCTTGAGTATGGTAGTAAAGAACTCTTTACCAGGTTTGAGATATTCATCTTTGGGACAGGGCACCCATCTTCCTGTTTCTTGTACCTGGGTGATAGTTCACAAAGTCGAACCAAGCAAAGAACAGGAACCAGTGGATGTGGCATTGGTTAAAGTGTCTTGCAGTCCATAGGTACTCCAGGTTCTTGTGGTCCATCAGGGCGTGGACCAGGAATCTGGCTACTTCTAGGAGATGGTGCTACTCCACAAAATCTGCCTGGATAGACAATAGCTCCTTGTCCTACATGTAGTTTTTTTCCACCGGGGGTTGCTTCTGAGACTGCAAGGCACCGGGGTGGAGTTGGTTATGGGGGCCCACATGTTGAGATAATACTGCACCTATGGCAAAATTTGAGGTGCTGGTCTCGATCATAAATGGTTTAGTGGGATCTGGGTAAATCATGATGGGTGCTGAGATGAATGCTCTCTTCTGTCGCTCAAGGGCCGACTAAAACACCCTGGCCCAGGTGAACTAGGCCCTTTTTTGAAAGAGTGCCATTATGGGTGCAATCAAGCTAAAGAATCCTTTAATAAATCACCTGTAGAAACTGGCAAGTCCCAAGAATCCCTGCACCCCATGTATGTCCTTGGGTGCAGCCCAGTTGGATATTGCCGCCACCTTGCATGGCTCCATGGTAAGTCCCTCAGGTGAGATGATATATTCCAAGAATTCAACTGTGTCTTTAATTAAACCTTGAGCTTTGTGAAGAGTTTGTTTTGGTGGAGTCTCTACAAGACAATACGCATGTAATGATTGTGGAAGGCCTGACTTTCAGAGACAACAAGGATGTCGTCCAGGTAAATTATGACAAATTGGTGCACCATGTTCCTAAAGATGTCATTTATGAAATACTGGAAGGTCGCTGGCGTGTTGCACAACTCAAACAGCATGACCAAGTGGCCATACATGGTCCAGAAGGCAGTTCTTCTTTTTCTCTCCTTCCTGAAACCTCACCAGGTTATAAGCTCCATGGAGGTCCAACTCTGAAGACCTTGAGAGAGTGTGGCCTTTCAATCAGCTCATTAATAATTGGTAAAGGATATCAGTTTCAGATTGTTATCTTGTTCAGGGCTCTCTAATCCAGACATGGCCAGAGGAACTGTTTTTATTTCACCACAAAGATGATTGGGGGCCCCACTGAGGACATGGAGGGGCAAATGAAACCCTTCTGCAGGTTTTCCTCGGGATCTCTCCAGAGAGCCTGAAGTTCAAGTACAGAGAAGGAGTAAATGCACCTAAAGGGAACCTCTGTTCCTGACTGGAGGTCGATGGGACAGTCGTAGCTGTGATGGGGCAGTAGATTGTCAGATTGTTTTTTGTCAAACATGTTGACATAGTGCTGATATTTAACAGGAATCCCTGGAGCTGTTCGGGAGGTCATGCAGGTCGCGGGGTCACCTTTGGATCATCTCTTCACATCTCTGAAGGGTTGCTGGTCTCAGGTCAGCTCTCAGGAAACAGGACTGTTGGCAAAATAGGGAGTCAAAGCATAACATGCCTGACTGCCAGTGGAAGCATGGGACATGGGTGATGAGTCAGGGGATGCCAAAGACAGCTGATGAATGCAGTGCACAAATTAGCCCAAACTGAAGGATTTCTTGGTGGCCTAGAAGGGTATTTACCTCTAAGGGAGCCGTATGGTGGGTGACTGGTCTCAATGAAAGGCGTGACCTGTCTATGGGCTGCATTAACACGGGGAAGTCCTTGCACCAGGTTGGGAATTTTGTTTGCTCAGGCAAACTTCAGATCCATGAAATTTCCTGAGGCACCTGAGTTCACCAGCACCTGTAGGTTTGTGTCAGGGACAGTACAGAAGAGGGAGTTGAAGATAAGTTAGACACGGATTGCCCATCACCAAGATACCGACAGACAAGCATTGGTCTGGGCTGCTGAAGGACGAGGGGGCTGGCCAACAGGACTGGCTGGAGTGAGGAGGACCATCTTTTTGCTTGGCAGCGTTTGATCAGGAAGTCATCAATCTTGATGCATAGGTTAATGACAACGCTCAGGCTGGATGGGGATTCCACCTGTGCCAGTTCATCTTTAATATCTTCATTTAGGCTGAGCCAGAAATGATAATGCTGTGTGTCCTCATTCCATTGAGTGTCTACTACCCAGCATCTGAACTCCACTGTAGATTTAGCAACAGGCCAGCATACCTGCCACAAGACCTGAAGTGCAGACTTGACTGTACCCTCACAACCTGAGTCATGGAAGATCACTGCTATAGCTTCAACAAAGTCCTCAAATTGTCCCAGAAGTGGGCTTGACTTTTTCCAGGAGCAGAGACACCTAAGCCAGGGCCTCCCAGGTGAGATGGCTGATAATCAATCCAACTTGGGCTTAGTCAGTGGGTCAAACAATAGTCAAACAATCCCCAGTCAGGGACAGACAGATCTTTCCATGTTTTGAGAGAACCCTTGTGGGGCATTTTCTCTGCTTGGTCTAGCAACCAATGGGTGCAAGTCCCTAGTAAGCTTTTGTACTTCTAGCCATTAAATACACACCGGAAATTTGGGAGTGAAGTTTTTCAGTTATGTTATTCTATTATGCAGCAAAAATATGTCTATTCATTTATTGCAATTAAATATATCTATTCCCATCCCTCTGGGACCATATACAAATATTAAAAACACAGCCATCCAGGGACAAATGTCCTAATCAGTAATAAACTCTCCCAAGCCCCAATGTGTCCTTAGAGAAAGCTCATCTTATTAAGCCACCCACCTACTCGTTCCTTCCCACCCAAAAATCCTGGGAGAACAAACAGGTTTTACAACAGGACCTGAAGGTCAATAGAGAAAGGCTCTGACAGCTGAGGGGGAAACAAACTGCATATCTGAAAGACACCCTCAGTGAAAATGCGCTGTCTCCAGCCCCGAATGATTAAACCAGGGGGTGATAATTCCAGCCCTTCTGTTGATTACTATTGCACAGGAAGTGAGGCAATCTCTGGGTGTGTTTTCATTGCAGATTTACCTTGAGTGACTGGCACCAGGGAGCACCTAGCCCAGTTAGCCTAGCCCGGATATGAGCAGTCATAGTGCAAAGCCCTACCTGATTTACTGTGTCCTCACCACTGCAATCCCCCATGTGTATTGCTACCATGGTTGCTGCCCCGAGACTGTGGAGCACATCCTATGGTTCTTTGTGCCGCACTAAGATGAGCCAACTCTTTGATTCTTTCCCAGTGAATTGCAGGATAACTTTTTTGTCCTTCTGAGCATGAGCTGGGAATTACGGGAAGACACTGAAGGACTAAGGGCACTTGAGTGATTTAGCCTGCATTTTATAAGCATTGCCAAATTTGCTTAAAACAAGTGACTATTTGCTTGTTTTTGGCCAATTGGGCTGGCATTTTTAGGTCCCGGCTGCGGGTTTTTCCACTTGTCTTGTGGGACACTTTTTGTTGAACGATGCCCGGCATTTATTTTTTGACACAAATCCCACCTAGCATCATGGCATCATGACACATATCCTCACCCAGCATCATGATCAAATCCACCCCCGGGCTCATTATAAGAAATTCAAATCCTGTCCTCTGCTTACATTTTTCTGTTTTTTGTGGGTTTTTCCTACTATTTAGGCTTTTTTCCAGAGCGGTTTTCTGGCAAGGTACAGCCCAAGGGTACTGGATCATTCCAGCGACCTGAGCTCTAGCCTACACCTCAGCTAGTCCGGATGGAAAGAACCACCACAATCAGGGGAAAGGTTTTTATATGTGGACAGGAGTCAGGTTAGGGACAATACTGAAGTAAGGGTCTGAGTGGACACAGTGTACTTAGATTTCCAGAAAACCTTTGATAAGGTCCCTCTCCAAAGGCTCTTACGTAAATTAAGTTGTCATGGGATCAGAGGAAAGATCCTTTCATGGATTGAGAACTGGTTAAAAGACAGGGAACAAAAGGTAGGAATAAATGATAAATTTTCAGAATGGAGAGGGGTAACTAGTGGTGTTCCCCAAGGGTCAGTTCTAGGACCGATCCTATTCAAACTTATTCATAAATGATCTGGAGAAAGGGGTAAACAGTGAGGTGGCAAAGTTTGCAGATCATACTAAACTGCTCAAGATAGTTAAGACCAAAGCAGACTGTGAAGAACTTCAAAAAGATCTCACAAAACTAAGTGATTGGGCAACAAAATGGCAAATGAAATTTAACGTGGATAAATAAAGTAATGCACACTGGAAAAAATAACCCCAACTATACATACAATATGATGGGGGCTAATTTGCTACAACTAATCAGGAAAAAGATCTTGGAGTCATCGTAGATAGTTCTCTGAAGACATCCACACAGTGTGCAGCGGCAGTCAAAAAAGCAAAAGGGATGTTAGGAATCATTAAAAAAGGGATAGAGAATAAGACGGAGAATATCTTATTGCCCTTATATAAATCCATGGTATGCCCACATCTTGAATACTGCGTACAGATGTGGTCCCCTCATCTCAAAAAAGATATACCGGCATTAGAAAAGGTTCAGAAAAGGGCAACTAAAATGATTGGGGGTTTGGAACCGGTCCCATATGAGGAGAGATTAAAGAGGCTAGGACTTTTCAGCTTGGAAAAGAGGAGACTAAGGGGGGGATATGATAGAGGTATATAAAACCATGAGTGGTGTGGAGAAAGTGAATAAGGAAAAGTTATTTACTTGTTCCCATAATATAAGAATTAGGGGCCACCGAATGAAATTAACGAGCAGCAGGTTTAAAACAAATAAAAGGAAGTTCTTCACTCAGCGCACAATCAACCTGTGGAACTCCTTGCCTGAGGAGGTTGTGAAGGCTAGGACTATAACAGGGTTTAAAAGAGAACTGAATAAATTCATGGAGGTTAAGTCCATTAATGGTTATTAGCCAGGATGGCTAAGGAATGCTGTCCCTAGCCTCTGTTTGTCAGAGAGTGGAGATGGATGGCAGGAGAGAGATCACTAGACCATTACCTGTTAGGTTCACTCCCTCTGGGGCACCTGGCATTGGCCACTGTCGGTAGACAGGATACTGGGCTGGATGGACCTTTGGTCTGACCCAGTATCACCGTTCTTATGAGTTAGCTCTGCTGTGAAGATGTACCCTCTGAGGTAAATACGACCATGAGTTTAATCCATTTATGGTTTAAGACAACACCTTACACTGTTGAATCAGCATCAGCTGAGGAGTGGTTCTGATATCAAAGTCAGGAGCACTTTACACACAGATCCAGCTGCAAAAGAAAACTAAGATCATGTGATCTTCATTAATTCCCCTCTCCAGCCATTTCCACCTCAAAAGCTCTCCCGTTTGAGCCAGGTGCTGAATCTGCTTGCAGAAGCTACCGAGTGGTAGTCCTTT
Source organism: Dermochelys coriacea (assembly GCF_009764565.3). Classification (NCBI taxonomy): domain Eukaryota; kingdom Metazoa; phylum Chordata; order Testudines; family Dermochelyidae; genus Dermochelys; species Dermochelys coriacea. Next base: position 255,044,337 of record NC_050068.2, on the reverse strand, counting down.
GTCACAGGAAAACCTGGGCATCATGCAAATTAACAAACAGGAAGCACGGTGGGAGCAGATGGTAGGTGGAAAACCATCTATGCATAGGTACTCAGACACTACAGCGATGAGCAAGGTACAAATGTCATGGTAAAGATAACATTTGTGGAACCAAGTCAATGAACTTAATCTATCCCTGCTGTAACCCATTAAAGTCAAAGAAGTTACATTTGGAATGAAGTTGGCCCATTGTCTCTACCTTCTTAAATATCAGTTTTTTCTCTTCTCCGTCTCTCATGTTCTCCAATCCATTTTCCCCATTCCTTTCTTGCTCCCAACATCTCTCTCCCCCATCCCTCTTGCTGTCTCCCATCCAGAGTTCGGCTACTCACTTCATCCCTCCCTCCCCTTGTGCTGCCTGGTTCAGTGTCTCCTCCAAACGCTCTCTCCGTCACCATGACTGGTGCTGCGCCACCTCTGCTCAATACTGCTTCTTGCTCTATCCTAAAGCACGTGCGCAAGGCGGGGCTATTGGAACGCTGGTCACAGGAGAGCGCCTCACTGACATGAGAGCTCTTTATCTGTTACCCACATATCACACAGAGTAGAGAGCTCACTTCTGATTCCTGCAACCATCAGAGGAAGAAAAGCAGGAAGGCAAAATGGCAGGTGGACACAGATTACCGAGCAGCATTTTGGGGTGGGATTTTCAAAGAAAACTACAGGAGCTAGTTGCCCAACACACACAGAAATGCAACGAGAGCTTATAGGCTCCTTAGCAAATCCGAGTCTTGGTGGATTTATGCAGCACAAAGGAATTTATATGGCAAGTATATGAAAAAGTAAAATATGCTGCCCTCTATGTGGCCTCAGAACTATTAAGCATGACCGCCTGTACTTGGCCTTTTACCACTGTAACTCCCATCTTTCCCATAGTGCCTTACCTTCTCCACCCCCACAAATCTTACTCTCTTATCTCTTGTTGTGCTACAGCTACCTTAAATTGTAGACACCATCAGGCAGGGGCTCATCTTTTTAAGTTTGTCTGCAGAGCACTGCACACACATAATGCTAAAAAAATAAACAATAATAATTTGGTTTGGGAGCTATAGTTTTTAGACAGATCTAAGCATTAGCCAGTGTCTGTTGTTACAGGACTGAGAAGTTAAAGTTTAAGGGCATTACAGGGGGAAACAGTGGTTGAACAATTCCCCTGGCAGTCCCATTCCTTTGATGAACTTGCCTACAGAGGCTAGTGTTCTCCAAGAACGGAGAGCGTGTGGATACACTCCTAATCTTTAGGACTGAAAAGCACCACAGTTAACCTGTACTCAAATCAACATTTCTGGAGACAGCAGATCCTGACAGATTACAGTGCCTGATTTGGCTATTTCCAGAAATGTGGGAGTTGGCATAGCACTGAATAGGTGTCTCAATCATGACAAGAAGTCCACAAAAGTATTTTATACAACATTAGAAGGGGTAGTAGAATGAGGAGGTAGCTGGCCAGACACTCTTTGCTAGCGTCTGATTTATTTCCATTTAGAATTATGCCAATCAGGCAGTCATGTGCAACTTTTAGCATTATATAAAATAAAAAAAACAACCAAACCAAAGCTAGCATCAAGCTGACAGAAAAATGCCAGCAAGCCCTCCCCAGCACAACGCAATAGGCAGGGCTTTCCCCACCAAACTGTCCATTCCCCCATAAACAAATCACTCCCATGAGGCCCCTCTGTCTTCAGACACCTGGCTGGGCAAAAGAACAAGCCTTACCACATACCGTAAATCCCAGACTGCCTCATACCAAGGGCAGAAGCTTGTTTCACAGCTGAGGTCCCCTGGTGAAAAATGCGCTGCAACCAGCATCTTCTGTTAAATCAAGGGAACCCATCTTGAGCACCTCTGCTGATTATACATGGGGCCGTATGTTATGAGAAGCAGGGTGGTCTTTTCTGTAGGCAGGTCCCAAACCATTTAAGCCTTTAGAGGTTAAATGCTCTGGTCTCTTTAAATCACTGGACTGTGGGTGGAGCCCACCAGAAGAACGAATGGCGCTGCCCTCTCAGATGAAGGAGGGGTCTCTGGACTACTGAAATCCTGGAAAGGGTGGCATGAACCTACCAGAACGAAAGGTCCATCCCCTCTGGCCTATGTGAATTCAAGGAAATGGTGGGCTTCAGCCCTTCATGAACAAAAGGCCTTCCGCCCTCAAATGGGGGGGCCTCTGGACTGACAGCGCTGGAGACTGAAGTCTTATGTTTATCCACACAATGGATACAGCCTAGGCAATGAGAGAGCAAGCTTCCCCACCACCCCTTCCACAAAAGATGAGAGATCTTGGGAGAGAGACAACCAAACACAAAGGAGCAGTGCGGGACTGAACAACAGATAAGGGAAGAGCAAGGGTGGGGGAAGGGATGTTAGGTAGAACAAGGATGGCAAGACCAGAACAGCATAAAGGAAGGGGATGAGGGAGGAGAGGGATGATGGGGGACGGAGAGCAGAGCAGGAGGAAAGCAAAGAGAAAGGACAATCAAACAAGGGAGAGTGGACAAGACATAAAAATGTTTCGTAGTTAAGATATGAAACAAGGAGGGAATGTTACCTGGTTTGCTAGAAAGAACAGGAGAAACAGGACAAGAAAGAATAAAAAAAAATGAGAGAGAGATCGCAAAACAAAAATAACCAGAAAAGCGAGCAAGCGAGAGAGAATATAAAGAGGGCAGTGGAAGAAACAAGAAGAGGGAGTAAAGGAATGGGAAAATGGAAGACTAGACAAGAAAACACACTTGATCCATTTAGGCTAGGAGATATTTTATTCTATGTTTTATTTGGGACAGAGGCAAAGATTAAAAAATACAAAAGTTAGTGACTTGAAGAGGGAAATAGGAAAAGGGCAGTAATTGGGCTCAGTTTGCCAGCTGTCATCGTGCAGGGAGATAGATAGCTCTTCTTATCCCCAAAGATACTAGCAGCCCAACAGCTGGTCACCCAGCAAGGCAGCCTGATTCCAGACAGAAAAGGTGAAAGCAAAGAGGCATCTTTCCTTGGCATCTGCCTATTTTTGCATGCTAGCTTTTCTGGGCACTTAAATGAATGATTACTGTAAATAAACTCTGGATAATCATGCTCATTTAGAATTTGGTTGCCAGCGACTTGTTTTTAAAAAATTACTTTACTTGCTCTGAAAAACACTGAAGTTGCAGGCTCACTCTTTCCTCTTGTTTGGTGTGTATTTAGGATGTACAAAAAATTTAGGGTCTGGCTCCTAGGGTATTGTGACCTGGTGTGGTACTACGTGTGTGTATCTCTCACACACACGCACACACACCCCTACTACTACTACTACTACTAACTCTTCTTCTATGGCATGTGTGCACATGGTGGTAGGAGACGTGGCTCCCTGCTTAGAGACTCTCTTTGATTGCTATCAATACGCTTAAGGCAACAAATTCTGTGTTCAGATATCTGCACCCAGCTCCCATTGACTTGGGGGGGGGCAGGGTAAACAAAAATCAATGATTTTGGGAGGGGGAGGGGGGGAAGATTTTTTATTTAAATCCGATTTTCTTGAGTTTGTTATTTAAATTATAATACATTTTTCTTTTTTAAAATAAACCTGTTTAAAATGAAATCTGAGTTTAATGCAGAATATATTGAGGCCTAAATTTATTATAGTCTCTTAAAACATTTAAATAAAACTAAATCCACAAGTCTCCATCAAAAACTTTGAGTTAGAAGCTGCTTTTCGATATAAAGAAAGAATCAGGGGAATAACATCTCATTTTTGAGGTCAAGCTTTATAAATATGGCACAGTGGCTCAGCCTAAGTACCTTAGGAGACTGTCTCATTTTCAAGAGACTTAGGAAAGCAAGAACTTGAGCTCCAGTCTCTTTTACTTACGAATATTTGAAAATTTTTCCAGGCTGACCTGAAATAATCAGTTTAATTTTCTGACTACAGTTAATCCCTCTGTTTAATAAATCTTTTAGTTGTAAATGTGAGACGTGTTTTGATAAGAGAAGTTTATGTATCCAAAACATTTGAGATTGTTTTGTTTAATTTTAATTTTATAAGTTTGATATGCTGTTTTGTGGGTCCAGTACCCACAAAATTAAATTCCAGTTACTATCCTAATATCGCTTGACACAAATCATGAGCAAAAAGTTAATTATTTAGTAAATAAGCAGTATATCAGTCACCATTTTCTAACACACTAAAAATGTACAATTAATAAGAATCTGAAAATGTTAATTGCTAAAATAAATGGATACAGATATAGTGTACTCTCCTACATATAAATGTATATAGTTATACTCCTACGTAATAAAAAGTAGTATCAAATCTATACAAAAGGTCTATTTAGTTGTAAATCAGCATGTTGAATGGTTATATTAATCAGTGAGAATGCACCCTTTCTTTAGAAAATAACCGAAATACAAACAGAAAAGTTGATTAAAATGGATGATTTAAATTGAGGCTTTCCACTTGGTGGTTTAAATAATGATTTAAATCACTGATTTAAATTGAGGCTTTCCACTTGGTGGTTTAAATAATGATTTAAATCGCTGATTTAAATCTCCTGGATTTAAATTAACCCATCCTGCTTGGGGGTACCTTTTGCCAGCTATATCCCCAAAGAATAAATTTGCCTGGGTTCTGGGCCAACAGCTAATAGACTCACCACACCATCTTGGAATGTGCTGCTACAGTTCCTCATTCCACAGCAGCTCTTAGTACAACTATACTATACTACAACCAGGGATTTCCCTCTATTTGGGTGTTTACCCCCCTCCCCCAAATTTCCCCAACACCCCTCCCCCACAAGTTTTGTGAACTAGTTACATGCAGTGTTGCCAATTTAGTGATTGCTTGGAAATTTGAATTGAAATTGAAACATTAATACACACTTTAAAAGCATACACAGTGTATGATAAAATATGTGTATCTGAAAAAGTATAATCGATTTGAAAAGTATGAACATAGACTAGCTTCCTTATACAGTTGTTTTTTATGCATTCATTTCGGTGATGTTGGCCAACCTAATAGCTTACAAATCATCATTTGAAATTAAGTCTCAATGAGCTCTTCCTGACAGCTAGTGATGAGCTGGGGGGAAAGGCTTCGGGACCAGATTGTATTTACATTCACACCTAATCTACCTAGGTATCCAGCAAACAGAGCTGTGTTGCCCAAGTGATAGATTTTGGCTGGGGTTGGGTTACAAATCACTTGAATGGGGGGGGGGGCTGGGGAGGTGTAATGAAATGTTGCTATTCTTATTGTATGAGTAAAGGGCAGTAGAACTGTACTTAGCCTGTGCTGATTGAGAGACAGCGGGGACAGGTGTTTTGCTTGATGGTCTGCCTGAGTCACAAGTACTATTAGGCCTGCCCCTCTCCACTGTTTAAAGACAGAGCTGATTAGGCTCCATAGAAAGTCTTTGTTTTGTTAAGTGATCACTACAGCTGAAATCACTGATAATCAGGTCTAAGTGCTTAGACCTGCTGTGGGACAGTGTTTCTGTTGAAGAGACGGCCCAGTCTGCACTAGCAGTGAGGTTCCCCAACTGAGAGCTCAGCTAAAATCACTGAGAGCTGGGCAGAACCTCAAGAGACCAACTCACAGAGGTCGCAGTGGCAGGTGGCAGCAGAAGGTGACAGCGCAGGGCCATTGGCAGCAGAGCGATGGCGTGAACAGTGGCACAACCAACAACAGTGGCCAGAGCGAACAGTGAGCAGCTGGAGGAACGAGCAAGGTGCCTTCTTGCCCCCCACCTGGAAGATGAACTCATGTGAAAGCACCTCTGAACTCTGAGTCTCCACTGACCAAGGACAACACCGGTAAGTGTTAATGAGGCTATTAAGAATGTTGGAGACACAACATAGTTCATGCAAACAAACATGGCTGTAGCATCATACTTTCTATTTAACCAAGAGATACCACACACTACGAACTGGAGGCCAATGTTAAGTGCATTGTCACTTGTTCATCCTGAAGTTGAACACTGGTTCCGAACAAGACCAGCAAATGCTCACTATCTGTCTGCAAGAAACTCAGCTGACTGGCTAGATGCATGTGGTGCAACAGTGAAAGACTCAACAGTTGAAAAAGTGAAGAACTCTCTCACCACATTCAAAAAATTTGCATACACGGCTGATGAATGCACCAGTGCAAATGGTCATCAAGTATTAAGTCATTGAGTACGTTATCTTGATGTCAGTGATAGGCCAGTAGAAGCATTTCTAGATGTTCAAGTTATAGAAGACAGATTGGCTGCATCTGTGACAACCCACATCTTAGAAGAGTTAAATGCTTGTCAATGGGACCCCAAACAGATGGCTGCTTGTGCATTTGATAGAGCTGCAAACTTCTCTGAAAGACATGGTGGAGCACAAGCTTTGCCCAGAGAAAAGTGTAACCCTAATCTCTCCTATACACACTGCAGAGGCCATCTACTCCAACTAGCGCTAGTACAAGCTGCAGACTCTTCAAAAGACATTAAAAAAGCTATAAATTTAATCTCTTCATTATATTCTTTTTTCAGCAAGAGTCCAAAAAGACTGAATATCATAGATTCATAGATACTAAGGTCAGAAGGGACCACTCTGATCATCTAGTCCGACCTCCTGCACAGCGCAGGCCACAGAATGTCACCCACCACTCCTATGAAAAACCTCACCCATGTCTGAGCTATTGAAGTCCTCAAATCATGGTTCAAAACTTCAAGGAGCAGAGAAGCCTCCCTCCAGTCAACCATGCCCCATGCTACAGAGGAAGGCAAAAAAACCTCCAGGGCCTCTCCAATCTGCCCTGGAGGAAAACTCCCTCCCGACCCCAAACATGGCAATCAGCCAAACCCTGAGCACATGATTCACCAGCCAGATACCCAGGAAAGAGTTTTCTATAGTAAATCAGATCCCATCCATCTAATATCCCATCTCAGGGGATTTGGCCTATTTACCCTGAATATTTAAAGATCAATTACTTACCAAAATCCCATTATCCCATCATACCATCTCCTCCATAAACTTATCGAGTAGAATCTTAAAACCTGATAGATCTTTTGCCCCCACTGCTTCCCTTGGAAGGTTATTCCAAAACTTCACTCCTCTGATGGTTAAAAACCTTCGTCTGATTTCAAGTCTAAACTTCCTGGTGGCCAGTTTATACCCATTTGTTCTTGTGTCCACATTGGTGCTGAGCTTAAATAATTCCTCTCCCTCTCCTATATTTATCCCTCTGATATATTTATAGAGAGCAATCATATCTCCCCTCAACCTTCTTTTAGTTAGGCTAAACAAGCCAAGCTCCTTAAGTCTCCTTTCATAAGACAAGTTTTCCATTCCTCGGATCATCCTAGTAGCCCTTCTCTGTACCTGCTCCAGTTTGAATTCATCCTTTTTAAACATGGGAGACCAGAACTGCACACAGTATTCTAGGTGAGGTCTCACCAGTGCCTTGTATAACGGTACTAAAACCTCCTTATCCCTACTGGAAATGCCTCTCCTGATGCATCCCAAAACCGCATTAGCTTTTTTCACAGCCATATCACATTGGCAGCTCATAGTCATCCTATGATCAACCAATACTCCAAGGTCCTTCTCCTCTTCCGTTACTTCTAATTGATGCATCCCCAACTTATAACTAAAATTCTTGTTATTAATCCCTAAATGCATAACCTTACACTTCTCACTATTAAATTTCATCCTATTACTATTACTCCAGTTTACAAGGTCATCCAGATCCTCCTGTATAATATCCCGATCCTTCTCCGAATTGGCAATACCTCCCAGCTTTGTATCATCTGCAAACTTTATTAGCACACTCCCACTTTTTGTGCCAAGGTCAGTAACAAAAAGATTAAATAAGATTGGTCCCAAAACTGATGCCTGAGGAACTCCACTGGTAACCTCCCTCCAACCTGACAGTTCGCCTTTCAGTAGGACCCGTTGCAGTCTCCCCTTTAACCAATTCCTTATCCACCTTCTGATGTTCATATTGATCCCCATCTTCTCCAATTTAACTAATAATTCCCCATGTGGCACGGTATCAAATGCCTTACTGAAATCTAGGTAAATTAGATCCACTGCATTTCCTTTATCTAAAAAATCTGTTACTTTTTCAAAAAAGGAGATTAGGTTGGTTTGGCACGATCTACCTTTTGTAAAACCATGTTGTATTTTGTCCCATTTACCATTGACTTCAATGTCCTTAACTAATTTCTCCTTCAAAATTTTTTCCAGGACCTTGCATACTACAGATGTCAAACTAACTGGCCTGTAGTTACCTGGATCACTTTTTTTTCCCTTTCTTAAAAATAGGAACTATATTAGCAATTCTCCAATCATTCGGTACTATTCCTGAGTTTACAGATTCATTAAAAATTCTTGCTAATGGGCTTGCAATTTCAGGTGCCAATTCCTTTAATATTCTTGGATGAAGATTATCTGGGCCCCCCGATTTAGTCCCATTAAGCTGTTTCAGTTTCGCTTCTACCTCTGATATGGTAATATCTACCTCTATATCCTCCTTCCCATTTGTCATGATAATATCTTGGAGAATATAGAAGATACACTGGGACTGAAGTTCAAATTAGTCCAACCTGGGAAAACCCTCTGGCTTTCTCATGAGCGGTCTTTGGCTGTTGTCTTAAAATTACTCCAGCCATTATTACCGGCTTTGGAAAGTATCTACCAAGAACGGATAGATCTAAGTAGTGAGGCTGGTGGATTACTTTTGCTACTATATTCAGAGAAGACTATTGCCATTCTTTTTCTTGTAAGTCTACTGTTGAAACCACTTTGGTCATTAAACAATGCCATCCAGACATCTGCTACAACAGCAGTAGATCTTTGTCCAGCAATAGAAGCTACATTTGGATCAATCAGAGAGCTATCCATTGAAAAAAGTACTGGAAGAAGCAAAGATTTCAGTCCAGAAGTTGACTAATGAAGGCATTTATATTGAATCCTTAAGTGAAGAAGACAAGAAGTGTTTGTTAAGACAACTGAAAAAGTACACAGACTTGATTCTTAAAAATCTACAACAGCGACTTCTAGATTCTACTCAACCTCTATGTAGCTTTAACAGATCCCTGTCTTATAAAACACCGACAGTTGAGTGGAGTGAGGCACTACCAGCAATGGGGCTGCCATGTGCTCAGGACAGAATAGAGAATTTGAACACAGAGCGGAATATCATATGACGAGTGAATGAAGATTTGACTTCAACTTATTTATTATCATCACTAGTGGCTCAACCCAATCTTTATGCTATGTTTCCTGGGCTGAAAGAAGTAGGAATTCATCTCTTGCTACTCCCAGTCACAACAGCTACAGCTGAGCATTCTTTTTCATCACTGAATAGAATTTTGTGTTTTGAAAGAAGTCGCTTTCTGCCTGATCATGTGAATGAACTAATAAGCATATCAATTGAAGGAATGGAAGTACCGGACACATGAGAAGCCACCAAAGATGAATGCACTGCATTCAAGAAGTTCATTAACAGAGTTGTGCAAAATTAATAAATACTAATAATTAATATGACTAATAAAATGGTCATAAAACATTTTTCAGTTTTTACTATGGTGTCATACAGCCCACCAACACCCTCATGATCTCCCCCTCATCGGCCCTGACCCCCCTCCCCCGTAAATTTGAACACCCCTCCCCCCCAATTTCAATTCCTGGAGAAAACACTGCATAGAACTAACAAATCAGCTAAATATTTGAATTTGAGGATACAGTATAAACATGTGATATGAGGTTTCTGCCTTCAAGGAAACCCTAAAATGAAACATCTTCAACCCTTGAGTTTTTACATGGCAATAGGATTCACAGAGCATTTGTGTCCCACAAACAAAACATGTCTATGGTGTTCAGGGAACTGTAAATAATTTATTTGTACTGAAATCAAAGCTTAAGAACTGTGACAGGTAGAGCCTCTTATCATATTGCCCCAAAAGTGTTTTGATTAATAACAAATAATTTATTTTCCAGGCAGCTAATTTGTGTTCTATAAGTTTTGTTTTTTCTCCCACTGGAAGTGGAGGGAGGGAAAGTGGGGATGAAGGATCATCTGAAATTCTAATGGAGTCATTTGTATGTTTGTGAGTATCATCTACACACTCACACTCCTCTCTTCTAAGGCCTTGTTCCACCCTTCAGCTTCCAAACTGACCAGTGGGATCGCTGTGGAGCAAACAAGGCCCTCCTTCTTCCCACTATTAAAGAAGTCTCCCTTGATAGCACTTCTAGGCTTCAGCCTGTCTTTTATAGAAACATATAATACATTGATTTTTTTGTTTTACTTTAAAAGGAAAAAAGAACATAAATGATGTTGCACTTACTGAGTTCGGTAATGCTTCCCACCCGGGTAGCGAGCAAGGATTGCTCTATGGTCCTTAACTCTGATTGGCTAAACATCTGTACTTCACCTGGCTTATTTGACCTTTGCTGGTCTTTGTGAAGGTTCAGACTGTCTGGCAGGCAGAGAACACCTAGAGTTAATAAAAGAGAGAGAAAAGAAAAGATCATTGTCATTTTAGTCACTATGGACAGTTGCTGTTACAGTCAGACCTTGCTGTATATGTTTCAAGAGGATGTGTTTGGAGTTCAAAAGATATCTATGTTTTTTTAATAAAACAAACGCATATAATATAAATATAACACAATATTGCAGCTGAGTCAGATACTCAAAAATTTCCCTCATTAACTTTTCAGAATACCCTTAAGTCTCTCATGTTGCCATTGTCCATTCTGGGGATAACTTTTAGAGGAAAGTCCTGTAGAATTTTATCGAGATGAAGTCAACAGCATTCCAGAGAAATTAAACAGGGCTCTATGAAAATTACTCTAAAAACAACTAAATTCAATAGAAAATTCTATCTATAGAATTATGTAGGTTAGTTTAAAAACCTCTATATAGAAATACTATTTTATTGAGAATAACCTAGGACCTTTCTATAAGGAAAATTCCATTTCTAACTGTCAAAACAAGAGACAGTATCAAGCTGTCTGCAATGACATCTAGAAACTTATTGCATTTGTTCTGCAAATGTAACTCCTGGCTGTTGAACTGTTTTAAGTTTTGAACCTTTGCCTATAATGCAGAAGAATCACAAGAGTAGTTTAACTGTAATGCTCTTTCTCTGGGGTGAATAAAGCCACTGTACTGTCCTATCAAAATGGACTAACTCAGATATACAGTCATTCAGAAACAACAGTAACAATCTGAGAGCATATCTAGTCACTCAAACACATATAAGAAACACATGTTTATAATTTGAAAATCATTTTCATACTGCAGAACAGAACTTATTAAAAGCCCGAACACCCAAACTCAAACCATAGATACTAGTGACATCAAAGTGTGGTTACGGCAGAAACAATTCTTCCTTTTTTGAGGTATGTGAACAGTGCACCATGTGCCATGATGTCAACAGTATCACATTCCATGAGGCAAATTCGCCCTTGGCATAAGCAGATGCAGGTCCATTGAAATCACCTCAACTAAAGTCACTGAAGTCAATGGAGTATTGCACTTGCTTATGCCAAGGATAAATGTGGCCCTATATCTACCTGTGCAATTTGCAAAGCTTTGATGCCTCTGTGGTAAAAAGGTAGATGTTGAAAAATATGAACAAAAAATTGTGTGGGTATTTTTTTTAGTGCTTGTGAAAGGTGATGGACTGACAACCATATAGACCAACCAGACATTACAAAACAAGTACAGCAACAGGCACAGCCCCCCACCAGCCTGATAATGTACCCCAATGCTTTTCTTGAGGAAGAGGGAATAATTCAGTTTCCCTATCCCATTAGATACTTGGCCTCTCTCTGATGTGAATGCTACTAATCTAGCAAACGAACATGACCGGAGGAGCTATTTGTAAAGTGGCTACCTCTGGGACTCAAACAACAAACCAATTTCACAAAGGCCACCAAACAGCCATCCAAAGTTAATGATTTTTGGCCATTCCTGATCTGAGTGGGAGTCAAGCCAGTGACCTAGGAACTGAAAGACTCCATGAAAAATATCCTTAAAACAAACAAACAAAATAAAAACCTTTCTACCTGCTCCAGACTCTCCTTTTTTCCCTGAGCAGAGCTAGGAGGACCTGCTGTAGAGATGTCTAATACAGATCATCATTCTAGCCGCACCTCTGCACAATACTGTGATATTAATAAGCACCTAATTAAGCTCACACGCACAAGATACCCAGGCACTTCAAGCTCAGTAAAAGTTAATTGACAAGTTGGTAATAATAAAAATTATTATTTTTACCGCTTCACTTTTTGACAAGTTGGTAATAATAAAAATTTCTAATGTTTAAACAGCACCTTTCCTCCCAAGGGGCCTGAAAGTACTTCAGGAACAATATTTAGCTCCATTGAAATGCAACCACCTGCATGGCGGAGAGTGGCCACAAATCAACACACAGCATGTTGCTGAGCTATTTGGAGAGGGGTCATTTCGGAACAAAGTCCATACTTTTATGAAAAGTGCCCTGGGTTGTTAATGGCCATGCAGACCAGAACCTCTGTTTTTAAGTCTAGTCTGAAAATAAAATGATGCCACACAAGAAAAAAATGAGTAGGGGGGCAGTTTCCGCTAAATTGGCATGCCACAGAATCATGAAATGAAGGGATGAAAAAGATTCTCTGAGTCAAGTGTTCAGACATTACACATCATGCAAAACTTTTCCCTACTTCATTCCCACATGAGTTTTATCTAACCTCTTTTTGAATGCCCGCTCCAGTGATAGTGCCTCAGTGCCCACCATTGGTCTATTCTAGTATTAATTGTTTTACTGGCGACTCCAGAATGGTGCAGTCTCTGCCAAAATGTGGTTGCATCAATGCTGTGTATAGCAGTTATTACCTTCTTAGTTTTACATGAGAATCCTCTGTACAAGACATATAGCCAGAGAATGTCACTGGTTATTTTTGCAACAACATTTCATAATACGCTTAGGACTTATTTAATATTCACTGTACCCTCTGTCTTTTCCCCACCTTCCCATTGAGATCTGTATTGTTTATGATAGTGGATTGTGATGATGATGATGATTTAAATAGTGTCAACAGCGCACTAGATGCTTTGTAGAGAAAAATGAGGAAATGGACGATCCCTGCACCAAAGAGGTTACCATCCAAGGAGACCACAAGAAGGGGGACAGGAAGCAAGAAATGCAGTGCAATTGAACAGTGAAGTTTTACAAGTATCTTGTTAGTTCCAAATTGTCTTGTATTTTTCTCACCCCCCTCACACCCAGCTTAGAATAGGGGAAGTTGGTTAAAAAAGCCTATCACAGAGTGGCCCTAAAATCCCAAATCAGTGAGGGGACAGACCTGACTGAAGGGGTTCAGGTTCATATCACATGGGTCTTCTTCTGTGGAAGGAAAGTTGAGAGCATAGAATCTCCTTGATCAGCTGTGGAACCAGTGTACTGGATTCTCGGCAAGAAGAACCTATGCAAGAAGGTTTTAAACTAGCCCAGAGTGGAGCAAGGTCACAGTAAGGATGTAGGATGAAATCCTGGCTCCACTAAAGTCAATGCCAAAGCTCCCACTTATTTGAATGAGGGCAGAATTTCATGCATAGTGCCCAGAAAGACAAATACAGCATATTATGGAGGGAAAGACACAGGAAAGAGACACGACATAATACCAAATTGGGATCCAGGAAGTACAGTCAGAACTGATAGCAAAAGTAATGCGATTGAATGAGAGCAGGAGAAACCAAAAGAGGAAGGGAAAAGATTGGGGATACAATACTGGGATTGAAGGTCCTGTCTACATTGGCTTCAAAACAGAGTTTAAATACATTTCAAACTCAGTTCCAGAGAACCCATGCTCAGACAACATCAATCCACAACTAACACTCAAAAAATATATGCTATGGTAGTCTGTTTAAACATGGTGATAGCAAGCATGGCTCTCATCCAGGTGTTGTCATGCCATAATGAGACTATACTCAGGAGCAGAATGTCACTACAGAAGAGTGTAACTTGTTTGAAGAGCAAAGTGAAAGAGTGAGACATCTGGAGCGATAGTGAGGGAAACAAAGAAAATTAAAGAGAAATAAAGAAACAAGACAAAGAAAAGAAACAACATAAGATAAAATCAGCTTTAAAAATTCTTTTGTGATTGGCTTATTTAAATACCTGATGTACTACTCAATATTTATATTCTGTAGATGCAGAAGGCTTTGAGAAGTACAGCTTTGCTTTTTAAAATGCAGAACTGCCTGCACATTTTAATAAGTATACTCTCTAGTGAATCCTTTCCATTTATTGAAAATATACTCTGCAGTCTTAATGGACATGTGTATAATTATAAAAGCAAATTTTGGAGAAAAATATTCTGCCTAAAAGAGATGTATAATTGGTCTGTTATTACAAGATAATATAGTCTATTAGCTTTTGAAAACGCTAACTAGAGTGTAAACAGTTCTTATGGCATCTTCAAAAAGTCTTGTTACATTAAATAATGTATGATAACACTGTAGCCCTGCAAACAACCTTAAAGTGAAAATAATGTCATACACTGATTCTTTTTCCTCAGTGAAAACATACATCAATTAAATTTAGGTGGAGGAAAGAAATGTTGGTTTAAATTAGCTATACAAAGAAGATTGAAATGGTTTTTAAAATTATAATATACATACAAGGGAGTGTTGTTGAGCAATTAAAGGAAAGAATCAAGAAACAGGGATTTTATTCTCAACTCCATGTCTGGCTTGCTTTGTGACCTTAGTCAACTCATTTAATCACCCTGCCACAATTTTCTTGTCAAATCCTTATTCATTAATTGGTCTGATTCATTAATGCCTGGAAAACATTTTGAGATGCTTAGATGGAAGGTGCAATAGAAAAGCAAAATGTACCATTGTTGAAAGATTTAGCAAACTGTAAGACATATAGTGCCAGAAGGTTCTACTTTGGTTTGAGATTAGGCAAGATATGCAACAGCCAGATATCTGAGATTTACACTGCCAGTTTAGAAACTGAAATTGACCACAGTGGGGAACATATCGGGTGGATGGTAGCTCACTGCACCTGGGGACCCACCAAACAGGCAATAGAGAGAGTGCTGTGGAGGTGGAAAGGAGAAGGGCAACTGCCACACACTGCTGTATGCTCTCCAGGGGTCCAAGCAGAAACAGTCCTTCAATGCTGCACCGCAAAGACCCTTGGGGGAATTTTTATGCAGTCATTGCTGAGAGTGAAAACATTGTCTATCTCCTGAGCTGTGATGTCTTGGAAAATGAGGGAGCTATTCCCACGTCCTTCAGATAGATGTCTGCCTTTTCTGTGGGTATCTCAAGATACATGTGAATCTCAGGACACCTGTGAAATATGGGGGCTGAATCCCCGGCTCATTACTTAGGAAGGGGGCTTTATTCCACACATACCTTTCTATATTAATATAATAAAAGATCATATTTCCATAATCCCCTACATATGAAAACTGAAATTTCACTACATTTTGTTAAGCATGTATCAGGACTTCTGAGACATCTTCAACAAAATTTCCACTCATCTCATATACCCATGCAAGCACATCATCACAAGTGGAGCGTTGGCAGATTGTATGCATGTAGTTGTAGCTGTAGCTGTGTCAGTCCCAGGATATTAGAGAGACAAGGTGGGTGAGGTAATATCTTTTATTGGACCAACTTCTGCTGGTGAGAGAGACAATCTTTCAAGCTACATAGAGCTCTTCTGGGACCGTTAGTTTTATCATTTAACATAATCCAGTACATATGCACAGAGTGCATTTTGTAAACACATATAATTTTACATCAAATCTGATTTTCACCAGATTATTGAAAGGCAAATCTATGACCTACACACTATGAATACACCGGCTTTCAAGTTTCAATAATCTTCCCTAGGAGCTGTTTTAAAAAAAGTCACAAAAATGTGACATTATTTGACAGGAGGTGTCTGGCGCACTGAAGCAAAGATTGGTATAATTTTCACTCTCTGTGAAATGGTACTAGACTAGGGAGACTGAATAGAAACTTCATGCAGTTCTTGGTATCACAGTACCAGAAAACACTGATGAACTTAAGGGAATTTTGAGAAGGGGAACAAAGTGGTTAATAGGCTATAGGCATTGGTTTATGCAGAAAGATTACAAGAACTAAGGCCTTCCAATATATAGTCTGGCTATGTGATGACTAAAGACATCCTGGTAACGTATCTACAAGTACTGGAAGAGCATAAACACCAAAGAAGGAAAGGAATATTTAGAATGGTCCTCATCAATATAACTATGAATAATAATATGAAACTGCACAAGAACAATTTAAGTTAAACATCAGGAAATATTTCCTAACAATAAGGCCCAAGATATGGTGAGTTAGTGGAATTTCTGTTGCTTGAGTCATTCAAAATTACAAAGAACATGATAATAATTTGTTATTGTAGGGAACAGCCCTCTCAGCTCCTGCTAGGAGGACTAGATTATTTAATAGGTTTTTTTTAAATGTGTAATTTCATTCATTCATTATCACCAATCCCTTAGATTGACTGACCATGACAGATGATTTCCTGTTTAGTGACTGTGATGTGTGTGAAGCAGAAAACAACTATGCTGATAAGGCATATTTCCTAAACAAGTAAATATAAAGTAAAGTATGGTCTGCTGTTTAACTAGCAACAGACTAAGCATGACTTGGAAGGCACTTGTGAACTACTTAACCTCTGCTGCCAACATTATTTTGGACTTTTTGAAACAACCAGAGACTGAGTATTTTATTTACAAATGTATGACAGTGAAATAAACCCTGTATGTTGCAACAATACCCCTTCTGCACATACATACACAATGCATTTTTATGGGACTTTTAAAATATCTGCCAAGTACCTGGTGTTTGGAATGATCCTTTTAACAAGGTACTGCAAATATATTTTTATACCTATGAAATGCTCATCATAAAACGATTATTTTTTCCATTACTTTCTATATGTTCCTTTATTCATCTAGGTGCATTTGGCTTTTTTGGCATAGGCATTGTTAGTGGGATCCCTCGATTCCACATGACCATAGTTTCAGTACTGCTGGGATCTATTCAGCCTTTTTTTTATTCCAAAGTAGCTACAAGGAATACCATGCAGTTTGCTGGGTGAAAGCGTTTCACCCTTAAAAAAATTAATGATAATGCAGAGCAGACAGAAACTTAAAGACTCTATGGCACTTTTCACAACAGGAGAAGTGGAGCCTTTGGCCACATTTTTTCCTTCCACTTTTGGACATCTTCAACTGTTGTATGTCTGTGAGAAATACATAACAGAAGAAATACATGAGGCTTAGTTGAAATGTTGGCCTCTTCCAAACTGCAACCAAATGCAATCTGTACATTCCAAAGGTGTCCATCATGTGAGCAGATGAAATAGGATTGTGAAGAGTGAGATGATAATTCTGTGGTCCACAGAACAGTCATGCCAGAATACACCTGAGCATCAGTATATTATATATATACACACATACATATATGTGGACACACCTATAGGTACAAAGACAGGTGTAAATGATAGACTGGGAGGTGACAAGACAGTTGTGGGAAGGTAGATTCTTACTGTAAGATTTATAAAGCACCTTTTACCTACACCAAGGTACTGTACAAAGTACTGTAAGAAACCACACATTACAACAATACGTGTAAAATAATTAAAAAAACCAAAATGCTTCATTCATACTTTTAAAATACTGGTACTGAAATTTTGTGGAAGGGACTTCCACACCAGCTTGAAATCAGATGTGCAAGAGCCTTGTAACTGAACAATGCACAGTGCACTGACAGAAAAGCAATTTATAGATCCCAATGTAGGGAAACTTAGGGTTCAGGGAGGGCCCTTAAGCACGTGCTTAGCTTTAAGCATTGAAATCAATGGGAATTAAATATGTGCTTACTGAAAAGCATGTGATTTTGTGCTTTCCTGAATTGGGCAATAAATAGCATCCAGGACCTAAAAGACATGGAGACGTAGATATTAACAAAAAATTGTACAGCTGTTAAATAACGTAATGCTTCAGAGGTGAAATGTTAGCCCTGCTGAAGTCAATGACAAAAATCTCCTTGACTTCAATAGTCATTTTACCCCCAGTGCTGAGAATTCCAGGTGATTCTGAGTGTGCTGAGACCCCCGGATAAAGAGTAGGGTATTAACCAACAAAACGAACCAGAAGTTTCACCCAACTATCTGAAAAGGTGAATATCAGCTGTTGCTTTGGTTAACAACTCCACCCTTTCCAAATGAGTCTGTAAAATTACCAAGGCCTGACGTTAAGGCCCAGACTTAGTGAAATTAAAGAAATATAACATTTGTAGAAACATACAGGGATATTTATTTGCCTTAGAGTAGTATTCCATTACCTCAGTTGTCTAGTATGCGTTCACTTACCATCATGATGAGGTCACTATAAATACCTACATAGGACAGATCTGATTGATTCAAATCTAGTTGATTCAACTGTTATTATCTATCTCTAGAAGGATTTCTGTAAAATTCTGGAATTCTCAAATCCCAGATCAACCTATTAGCAGTATGTCTACCAATAACTGCTGGTAGGTTGTGCATTCCAGGTCCCTGCTTCAAGTTCAGTGAAGTTTCTCATTTGAAGAGGGGTATGTTTAAATCCAATGTTTTCACTTGCAAATGATTTAGTTCAGGTCAGGATGGTTGCACTGACTACCAATATGCGGTCCTTGGGCCCCAATTCAGCCAACTACTTAAGCATACACTCATCTTTAAGTATGTGTTTAAGTAGGCTAGGATCTTTACTAAGGGTACGTCTACACTAGCCACCAGATCGGCAGGTAGTGATCGATTGATTGGGGATCGATTTATCGCGATACATCCATCTTGTGTAGACGCGATAAATCGATCCCCGATCGCTCTGCCGTCGACTCCTGTACTCCACCGCAGCAAGAGGTGGAAGCGGAGTCTACGGGGGAGCGGCAGCAGTTGACCCCGAGCCGTGAGGACGCGAGGTAAGTTGACCCAAGATACATCGACTTCAGCTACACTATTCTCGTAGCTGAAGTTTCGTATCTTAGGTTGATCCCCCCCCAGTGTGGACCAGGCCTAAGAAGAAGCTAAATACTGTTAAAAAATTCTGATTGGCTTGAGCAGAAATCACTTGTTAATATCATGATTTGTTGGTCCAGGCCTCTGATAGGGTTAGCTAAAAATTAATCACTTCTGTCCCTACCAGTAAGTGTCAGCACATATCTGGTAGGTTTCAGAGTAGCAGCCATGTTAGTCTGTATTCGCAAAAAGAAAAGGAGTACTTGTGGCACCTTAGAGACTAACAAATTTATTAGAGCATAAGCTTTCGTGGGCTACAGCTATGCATCCGATGCACTTCATGCATCCGATGAAGTGAGCTGTAGCTCACGAAAGCTTATGCTCTAATAAATTTGTTAGTCTCTAAGGTGCCACAAGTACTCCTTTTCTTTTCACATATCTGGTAGAATTCTTACAACTAAGAGTCATAGAGTTTAAGGCCAGAAGGGACCATCAGATCACCTAGTCTGACTTCTTGTATATCATAGGCCACCAAAACCATCCAGCACCCATACACTAAACCCAGCTATCAAAATTAGAACAAAGCATTATAGTCCACAGGAGACTAAACTATTGTGCCACAGGCAGAGAATAGCAGGAAACAAAGCACACCAATGCCCGAGGGCTCTGCAATGGCAGTGAATTGATTAAATAAGAAATATCCATATTCTCCTGGTGAGTGGTCCTCCCCCCACATCTGACCTAGGGGAAAATTCCTTCCCAGGCCCAGTTCTACATAAAGTGATCAGTTACACACCCTCAGCATGTGAGCAAGAACCAGACAGCCAAGCACCTTATGTAACCACTGAATAAAAATATAAAAAGAAATTTCATAATATCTCTAGGAGTATTTCAGACTTGGTGGTCAAAAAATGGTTAACCAAACCCTCATTTTTACAAAATAGTTTAAATGCAATGGAGCTAATTAAAAAAATCCCAAGTATGTATAACAGTACAACAAAATGTTACTGTACTATATATTTGCTAACTTAATGGCTACCAATGTAATTGATCAAAGATTTTTTTTTTTAAAGAAGACATTTAACTTGTTCTCTTTGATCCTTGCAGAGTTTCTTTGCAAAGTTCTCATTTCTATGCTCTGGATTTTCCAACATACAGAGATGCAATTTTATTCTTCAAATAAGCTAATTTATTTTCTGAAAATTATACCAGCAATTTTTTCCAGCCAGTAAAAGTTGCACTTACATATTTACTTTTGCAAAGATAAAAGGTTAAATCTGGTTATATACAAAGTCAAATATATAACCAGATTTGACCTTCTACCTATATCGATAAAGCTAGATTGA
Source organism: Dermochelys coriacea (assembly GCF_009764565.3). Lineage (NCBI taxonomy): Eukaryota > Metazoa > Chordata > Testudines > Dermochelyidae > Dermochelys > Dermochelys coriacea. The sequence goes on along the minus strand of NC_050068.2, from coordinate 255,023,963 downwards.
CCTTTTTACGTTCATCTCTTTCTATATATGTTATACTCAAAAAACTAGGTCCAAAGAACATTAAGGTTACAAAGTCAAATACTTCAAAAGTTAGGAAATGCCAGAATTAAGGGTGCCTATGCACCATTAATTCAACCCCCTTCTACATATGTATCATGATACAGTCTTTAATTACATGATAACATACTATTTTTTACATAGGACCCCTGTCTCATTCAGCACACAGATGGTGCTCAAATAATGAGCAGCTATTCAATATTATGTTTTCTCCTCACTCTTCAACATATGGCCCTGGGCCTTATTTATGGCACACTGTTCAAACCTTGCTCTGAAGTCAGAATTACTGATTTCCTCATGGGTTTTTCTATGGCACTCATCACTACAGTATCTGAGTGCTTCACAAACATTAGTTAATTTTTTTCACATCATCTCTGTGAGATGAGGGGTGGTATTATCCCCATTTTACAGAGGGGAACGGAGGCACAAAGAAATTAAGGTAAAAAGTTTCCACTAATGTTGAGTGCACAATTTCAGACCTCTAAGACTGATTTTTAAGAGTACTAAGCTCTGCATAGCTGTGTGTGTTCATAGCACAGCCCCCACTATCTTCAGCTACAGTTGCGAGTGCTCAGCACCTCTGCACATCAGACCTCAGGGTCTCAAGTTGGATATCCAGGAAATGAGAAAACACACAATTTGTGATCACCTGTGAAAAGTCTGGTTTAAGTGACTTGACTAGCATCACATAGGAGCTCTGTGGCAGACACAGTGATAGAATCCAATTCCCAGAGCAGCATTCAACTCTCTTATTGAATCACCTGCCTCATTCACAACTAGGCAGGCCTTTTGTCCGTTTTTAAGACAGACAGTCCTGTTTTTGTTTGGTTTGTCCCCTGTCCGGTACTGATACAAAATCAGACAGTTTTGTCCAGTATCACAGGCATGCTGCTTTGCCCCCACTAGCATGAACTCACACACAGTGTGTGCACAAGATCATGCTGGCAAGGGCAGGATGGCATGCTCTGCAAAATGGCACATGGTAAACTGACAGGGGCAGGGTAATATAGGCAGGGACAGGGACAACAAATCGGATGTGTCCTGCATTCTGGGGATGTGTCAGTGGCCACCCTGTTCACTATACACCTTCTAATTTCTGCAACAAATGAAGCAGGGGTCCCACAGATAACAGTCTCCTTCACTACGCAACCATGATTCACCCCCAGAGTAGGTCCATCCTGTGCACTGAATGAGGTAAGGGTCCTGTGGGGAAAAATTAGTATGTGAACATGCTGTTAAGGACCGTATCATAATGCACACTCACAAAGGGGCCAAATTAAGATTGCACAGACACCTTAATTCTGGCATTTCCTAACTTTTCACTGCTTTACATTAAAAGAACATTAAGTGTGCAAAGTCAGGGGTTTTGTGTTTATGTAATTCCCTAGGTTTTTAAAAAGGCAAACTGAAAAAACAGAAATTCTATCATATAGCATCACACTGACACCCACATGGTTTATCAGCAGGGTTGCAACCTTTAAATCCACTGCACACACCTCTGCCACTTGAGTTAACAGAGTAACTGATAGCCGTCGAAGGTTGTTGTCCTCCATGTGAACCAGCAATAACGGGGGTTGAGAGACACACTTTGTCAGAGGGTTTCATAAATATTTGCTGACAGAAGCAAAATGATTCAGGAATCTTGAGTTCCATTTCAGGCTCTGGGGAGGAATGTGCTCTAGGTCAGTGCTTCTCAAGCTATCTGATGTGGTGGACTGGCAATTTTTTTTCCAATGTGCGCGCAGACTGGCAGCTGTAGCTCGCGGACCGGCACCAGTCTGCGGACCACCACTTTGAGTACCACTGCTCTAGGGGACACAGATCCTTCTGTTCCCTCCCTGCCAACCTCTCTTCCCCAGGTCCTCATCCCAGTCCAATTCTCCTCACCTGCCTGTCCCAGTTTCCACTCCTAAGGCTTCTCTTCTCAGTCTCTTTGCCCAGTCAGTCCTACTCTTCCCATCTGGGCGCTTAATCTGACCTGTCTCTTCCCTTCCTCCCAGCATCCAATCATCCCCACTGCCTGTTTCCCTCCCTCATGGGCTCCCAGTCCCAGTCTCCCTCACTAGGATCCTCATCCAGCCCCAGTCTCCCACACCTCCCTCGCTCCTTGTCCTACTCTCTCTTTGTTGAGCCAATCGTAGATCCTCCCCCATATACTAGCTCCTCATCAGCTCTATCTTCCCTTCCTCAGAGCTTTTGTTCCCCTCCATTTGTTCTAGTCTCTCTTGTCTCAAATCTCACTGTCCTATTTCAGTCCAAGTTTACTCTTTTTTTCTCCCTCTGTCTGGCTCTTGTCTCCTCTGCATTCAAATTAGATGGCTTCCTCCTCTAGGCTGACTGGATCCAGGAAGGAGGATCAATGCAAGCACAGGAGAGACAAGCTCCCTGTTCTCAGCTCCAGGGCCTGACCCACAGCATGGCCTAGAGCAGCCATTGTAGGGAAAGTCCAGCTTTGTTTCAATAGCCCTGGGCTGGAACATGCTCTGTTGCTCTTTAGGGATGCCCTATGCACATTCAAATCACATGTAGGAGTTGAAAGGGGATGGAGCATGTTTGGTATGCACAAAACCTTCAGGTATTTTAGTTACTAAGCTCTAAGAAGTCTCTACTGAGTATGTGCAAACTGAGATTTGTCGAAGACTTATACTGAGGACAAACTTGGGGAGATTTTTCACAGGAACAGCAAAAGGCACATCCATGACACAAAGGCCACCCCCCTGCCCAACCTCCAAAGCATAGGGAAAGGGAGATGTGCTAGGATGTCTCAAAGAAAAGGGTGCCAGAATTTTTTAAATATTGCAAAACAACATATTTATTCCCTAGCTTTGCCCTTGAAACGGCTGAATCATTGAGGCAGATACCCAGGGTGGAAAACATCAGCCAAACTTTAACCATTTGGGATAAGTTATAAAAACTGCAAACAGGGTTTTATATTGGGAAGTATCAGGCAACCTGACTATTAGGCAGTGCTACCAGCTCTGCCTACAATACATATAGAAAAGATCCAATTGGATTTCACATTGTTTTGTTAAGAATGGGAAAGGGCTGGTGAACTGCACTCTCTGAATCCAATTCAACTGTAAGTTTATACTGTAATTCTAAAAAGCTACTTCTATAAGTTAATTATTGAAATGAATATAGATTGATAAAGATTAGTTGTGTCATTTTGAATAGAGACGGACTGAAATCAAAACCCCAGATACAAAGATCTCCTAATTTTGGAAAGGTTTAAACAATATGGGTCATTCCACAAGGTAAATTCACAGGAGATACACATCTGCTTCCTCCTTCCTGAGGGTCAGAATAGATCTTCAGGTTAGGATCACCAGACTCTTAGAGCCTTGTCAATGGTGGTATTCAATCTGTGATTCCTTTGCTGATTTCACCAGGAAAAGGGACATTGCACTATCACTTTGTTTTCTGTCTCATTCATGAGGGGTACTTGGTCTCAGGAACTTGAGACGTTCTAACTCATTGTTCAATGGCACTTCTTCTATTGCCATGATGGATATACGTCCAAACTTTTGGGTCTGAACAAAATCTTATGCCTGGAGCCAACCAAGCCTAAGACTTGGCCTGGAACTCTCTCCCTGATGTAGGCTATTAAAGTGGTTTCTATAATTAATTAAAATTGTACTTATTCCAATTATATGCTCTGCGATGGGCATAAGAAATTGGTATCTATCCTACACTTCTTAGTGGCAATAACTCTAAAGTATAGGGAACTATAAAAACTATAAGAATATGAAGGTAGAGTATTTGAAGAGGACAAGGGTTCAAAAAGGATTAATTTTCTGTCAGTGTAAGAACATACAGTTGAAACCCCGCAGAAATCTTAATTGCAATGCATAACACTACAGGAGTGACAGGAATTCTGAGCAAGTTTTAATTGTGTCAGCTGAATGTCATGGGGAAAATGAATCAATTATGGGGTTCATTTTGACTTCTAAAATAAAACTAAGTCCTAAGTAATTACTATGAATTTCTTTCAGTGAAAATCCAGAGTTCCCCAATCTAAATCAAATTCACAAATTCATGGGCTCCAGTCCTGGTAGTATGCTTCTTTTGACCTTGGAATAAAGCAGGCTAACAACTATCTTTGGGCTTAATTAAGAAATTAATCCATTTAAAATTGTTCCAACAATACACTTTATTTTATTTGGAATTTAGTTTGAAAACAAACTAGTTTTTCTTTTGTTCAGCATTCCCCAGAGTGTGCCTATGTTGGGGAGCTGTAACTTTCCTTTAATTTTTAAAATTTGCCCAGAAATACTGAATCTGGATTGTGTTACGTAACCTGCAATCCTATTGGGTTCACAAGATTTGGGGCCGATGGTGTCACTGATTGATGGCTGCAGCATCACAGTGCACATAACATAGCATCCTGCAGAATGCTATGGTATGATGGTGACAAAGTACACAAATAATAAAACATAATGGTGGTTGTCCCTCAGAATCACCAAAAGAACAGACTGCGCCTGTATTATGATATGAACCCCCTCCCCCCACCCTTTCTATTTATTTATTTATTTATTTTTCACCTCAAGACTCCCCCCATAGCAGACGTCAATTCATCTCTTACTAACAGAGCTTTGTTTACGTGCCTTTCATTCAGCCATTCACTTACAGTGAACTAAACTGTGCCACAGTGCTCCGGCAACATCCTTGATTGACATTGTTGATAGACAGGCCTCTGAAAGCTCCACCATGGACCAATTGTACAGTACCAGATATGTTGGTGATTAACAGACTATCAAGTACATCAATACAATCCCTTTGGTTTTGTTCTTTTTAGACTTTGTTTTATCATATTCAGGGACAGAAACATACTGCCACTCTAACTGAAGTATAATTAGAGAGAAGAGATAAACTGTTCATTAGCACAAGAACTGATACAATCTTCTCCTATATCATTATCAAAGTAATACAGAGATAATAAAATTCCACTTTGTATCTGGACCAGCCTCTGTGCCATAAGGTTTGCATAAGGTAGCAAAATATGTTTCTTCTGAGCCAAATTCATAAAGTTAACTATGTACTTAGCTGAATAGGGTATGGATTCAAACATGTGCTTAAATAATTTGCTTAAATGGTGCCTTGGAAAGGTGCTCTTAACTTTTAAAAGCACTAGAAATACTTTCCCTTACTTCCCACAATGTGGGAATGTGATGTGGCATTACATCACACTATGATGGACACTATAATACAGAAAGAAATGCACTTCTCCCACACCCAATGCGACAACTAGGAATCTGTGCTTAATGGAGTGAACTGATCTTAGACTGTCTTCACTAGCAATGTGAAAACGCTCTCCCAGCGCTGTAAAAAAACCACCCCCATGAGGGGAATAGCTCCCAGCACTGGTGCACTGTCTACACTGCCACTTTACAGCGCTGACACTGGCAGTGCTCAAAGAGGTGTTTTTTCACACCCCTGATCGAGAAAGTTGCAGTGCTGTAAAGTGGCAGTGTAGATAAGGCCTTAGCTTGGACCTGGGAATTGATATTTCGGGTATCACTGAAACATAGTTAAGGGCTGAATCTCTTAAATGTCTTACTGTACCTAGCTAGTAGCTTCCCCAGGTTATTTTCATCCTTGTCCAAAAATTATTGGCAAAGGTGATGCTATTCATTGTTATTTTTAGATGCACCCTGAGCACATCTGGGGACTGACATATTTCAGCAGGCTATTTTTACTTACTTGCTTTGTATTTTCTTCACCTACTGTAGCATTTCAGAGAAAGCTAATGTAGGTCCTGGATTTAAGCCTCCTTCTTAATAATATATACTTAGTTTATAGAGACTGTCTCCTACAATTACTGCCCTAGGGCTTCAGTACTGACATAAAAATAGGTTTCAGAGTAGCAGCCGTGTTAGTCTGTATTCGCAAAAAGAAAAGGAGTACCCGTGGCACCTTACAGACTAACAAATTTATTAGAGCATAAGCTTTCATGAGCTACAGCTCACTTCATCCGATGCATTTGGTGGAAAAAGCAGAGGAGAGATTTATACACACACACACACACACACACACACACACACACACACACACACACACACACACACACAGAGAACATGAAACAATGGGTTTATCATACACACTGTAAGGAGAGTGATCACTTAAGATAAGCCATCACCAGCAGTGGGAGGGGGGGGGAAGAGGAAAACCTTTCATGGTGACAAGCAAGGTAGGCTAATTCCAGCAGTTAACAAGAATATCAGAGGAACAGTGGGGGGTGGGGTGGGAGGGAGAAATACCATGGGGAAATAGTTTTACTTTGTGTAATGACTCATCCATTCCCAGTCTCTATTCAAGCCTAAGTTAATTGTATCCAGTTTGCAAATTAATTCCAATTCAGCAGTCTCTCGTTGGAGTCTGTTTTTGAAGCTTTTTTGTTGAAGTATAGCCACTCTTAGGTCTGTGATCGAGTGACCAGAGAGATTGAAGTGTTCTCCAACTGGTTTTTGAATGTTATAATTCTTGATGTCTGATTTGTGTCCATTCATTCTTTTACGTAGAGACTGTCCAGTTTGGCCAATGTACATGGCAGAGGGGCATTGCTGGCACATGATGGCATATATCACATTGGTAGATGCGCAGGTGAACGAGCCTCTGATAGTGTGGCTGATGTGATTAGGCCCTATGATGGTATCCCCTGAATAGATATGTGGACAGAGTTGGCAACGGGCTTTGTTGCAAGGATAGGTTCCTGGGTTAGTGGTTCTGTTGTGTGGTGTGTGGTTGCTGGTGAGTATTTGCTTCAGATTGGGGGGCTGTCTGTAAGCAAGGACTGGTCTGTCTCCCAAGATCTGTGAGAGTGATGGCTCGTCCTTCAGGATAGGTTGTAGATCCTTGATGATGCGTTGGAGAGGTTTTAGTTGGGGGCTGAAGGTGATGGCTAGTGGCGTTCTGTTGTTTTCTTTGTTGGGCCTGTCCTGTAGTAGGTGACTTCTGGGTACTCTTCTGGCTCTGTCAATCTGTTTCTTCACTTCAGCAGATGGTATTGTAGTTGTAGGAATGCATGATAGAGATCTTGTAGGTGTTTGTCTCTGTCTGAGGGGTTGGAGCAAATGCGGTTATATCGTAGCGCTTGGCTGTAGACAATGGATTGAGTGGTATGATCTGGATGAAAGCTAGAGGCATGTAGGTAGGAATAGCGGTCAGTAGGTTTCCGATATAGGGTGGTGTTTATGTGACCATCGCTTATTAGCACCGTAGTGTCCAGGAAGAGGATCTCTTGTGTGGACTGGTCCAGGCTGAGGTTGATGGTGGGATGGAAATTGTTGAAATCATGGTGGAATTCCTCAAGAGCTTCTTTTCCATGGGTCCTGATGATGAAGATGTCATCAATGTAGCGCAAATAGAGTAGGGGCATTAGGGGACGAGAGCTGAGGAAGCGTTGTTCTAAGTCAGCCATAAAAATGTTGGCATACTGTGGGGCCATGCGGGTACCCATCGCAGTGCCGCTGATTTGAAGGTATACATTGTCACCAAATGTGAAATAGTTATGGGTCAGGACAAAGTCACAAAGTTCAGCCACCAGGTTAGCCGTGACAGTATCGGGGATACTGTTCCTGACGGCTTGTAGTCCATCTTTGTGTGGAATGTTGGTGTAGAGGGCTTCTATATCCATAGTGGCTAGGATGGTGTTTTTAGGAAGATCACCAATGGACTGTAGTTTCCTCAGGAAGTCAGTGGTGTCTCGAAGATAGCTGGGAGTGCTGGTAACGAAGGGCCTGAGGAGGGAGTCTACATAGCCAGACAATCCTGCTGTCAGGGTGCCAATGCCTGAGATGATGGGACGTCCAGGATTTCCAGGTTTATGGATCTTGGGTAGCAGATAGAATACCCCAGGTCGGGGCTCCAGGGGTGTGTCTGTGCGGATTTGTTCTTGTGCTTTTTCAGGGAGTTTCTTGAGCAAATGCTGTTGTTTCTTTTGGTAACTCTCAGTTGGATCAGAGGGTAATGGCTTGTAGAAAGTGGTGTTGGAGAGCTGCCTAGTAGCCTCTTGTTCATACTCCGACCTTTTTGTCAGCCTTTTTGATTATGATGTCAGAGTTGTTTCTGAGGCTGTGGATGGCACTGTGTCACAGATTGACAGAGCCAGAAGAGTACCCAGAAGTCACCTACTACAGGACAGGCCCAACAAAGAAAACAACAGAACGCCACTAGCCATCACCTTCAGCCCCCAACTAAAACCTCTCCAACGCATCATCAAGGATCTACAACCTATCCTGAAGGACGAGCCATCACTCTCACAGATCTTGGGAGACAGACCAGTCCTTGCTTACAGACAGCCCCCCAATCTGAAGCAAATACTCACCAGCAACCACACACCACACAACAGAACCACTAACCCAGGAACCTATCCTTGCAACAAAGCCCGTTGCCAACTCTGTCCACATATCTATTCAGGGGATACCATCATAGGGCCTAATCACATCAGCCACACTATCAGAGGCTCGTTCACCTGCGCATCTACCAATGTGATATATGCCATCATGTGCCAGCAATGCCCCTCTGCCATGTACATTGGCCAAACTGGACAGTCTCTACGTAAAAGAATGAATGGACACAAAACAGACATCAAGAATTATAACATTCAAAAACCAGTTGGAGAACACTTCAATCTCTCTGGTCACTCGATCACAGATCTTAGAGTGGCTATACTTCAACAAAAAAGCTTCAAAAACAGACTCCAACGAGAGACTGCTGAATTGGAATTAATTTGCAAACTGGATACAATTAACTTAGGCTTGAATAGAGACTGGGAATGGATGAGTCATTACACAAAGTAAAACTATTTCCCCATGGTATTTCTCCCTCCCACCCCAGCCCCCACTGTTCCTCTGATATTCTTGTTAACTGCTGGAATTAGCCTACCTTGCTTCAGAGTAGCAGCCGTGTTAGTCTGTATTCGCAAAAAGAAAAGGAGTACTTGTGGCACCTTAGAGACTAACAAATTTATTAGAGCATAAGCTTTCGTGAGCTACAGCATGCATCCGATGAAGTGAGCTGTATGCTCTAATAAATTTGTTAGTCTCTAAGGTGCCACAAGTACTCCTTTTCTTCCTACCTTGCTTGTCACCATGAAAGGTTTTCCTTTCCCCCCCCTGCTGCTGGTGATGGCTTATCTTAAGTGATCACTCTCCTTACAGTGTGTATGATAAACCCATTGTTTCATGTTCTGTGTGTGTGTGTGTGTGTGTGTGTGTGTGTGTGTGTGTGTGTGTATATAAATCTCTCCTCTGCTTTTTCCACCAATAAAGCTCCACTCACGAAAGCTTATGCTCTAATAAATTTGTTAGTCTCTAAGGTGCCACGGGTACTCCTTTTCTTTTGACATAAAAATGTGACCCTATACTGCTCTTTCCAGCTCTGCATAAGGGATGACTACCTCAGACTGAGACTGAGATTAGCATCATCTGATGGAGCGATCAAATAATGTATATTACTTTCATCTCAAATGTTTTAAAGGGTTATTGTATAAAAATCCTGTGGTCTAGGGGGACGCTTTAATTTGGAGTTAGCCTTACTTCTGCCAAAAAAAAAAAAAAAAAAAAAAACAAACCCCAACCCTTGAGAACATTGTAGTTTTCTCACAAAACACAAAAATGGAAATTAAGGTTTTAGCTTTATTTATAACCCCCAAAGAAGATTAAAAGTTATACAAATCTACATTTAAGACCACCAGAGATCATCTAAACTCTGCTCCCATGGTGTTACCGTAAGGACAACTAGAAAATATGAACACAGGTTTCAGAGTAGCAGCCGTGTTAGTCTGTATTCGCAAAAAGAAAAGGAGTACTTGTGGCACCTTAGAGACTAACAAATTTATTAGAGCATAAGCTTTCGTGAGCTACAGCTCATCCGATGAAGTGAGCTGTAGCTCACGAAAGCTTATGCTCTAATAAATTTGTTAGTCTCTAAGGTGCCACAAGTACTCCTTTTCTTTTTTAGAAAATATGAAAGAACCTTGTCTTATCCTTCAATTTGAGGCCAAGGAGGTGAGTTGAATACTGGTCTTTTCTGCTTTGCCTAAGGCAGGATAATACTGCATCTCACAGAGTTTAAGGGTAGGGAGAATGGAGTAAAAAAATGTGTTGTGGGATGATCCATTTTATGCTTTATATGAGAGATGGCAGCTCAAGCAGCACAGTGAGGGATTTAGTCCACACTGACTCAGAAAAGAGGGCGCTACCTACCGAACCTGCAAAGCCACCTTCCTGCATCACCTTGGAGAAAGAACTCATTTTTCAAGGTCCACATCAGTTATACCATAAGCATGTACTTCACATACATTAAAATATTTGATCTTCCAAATCAGTTGCAGAGGAACAAAATTCTGGACTGTGTAAATCATGTGAAAAAGTAAAGGGAAAATATGAATAATAGAGGTAATGCTTGAAGAACGAAGGAGAAATATGGATAAAACATTTTGGGATGTTTTTAGAACATGGTAAATATACAGTATGAACTAGAGGTTTTCATGCATGAGTGTAATTATGACTGAAATGGTATTATAGAGGCACATAACTGAAGTGTCAACAGAGCAATATGATTTCGAAAGGAAAGATAAGGAGATGGTGTACTGCTTTCTATCAAAAGAATGTACACAATTAGTGTAAGCAGATGTGGACAGTGGAAATAGTGAAAAAAAAGGGGTAAGATGAAGGAGGAGAAATATTCCTCTGACACACCCATCCTCTGCACATTTAGGGAAGAAATGGGATGGTGGGTGAGGATGTAATGGAGCTAATGTGGTCTTCTTGTCGTCATTAATGTTTGGTGGGTTTGTGTAGCAGTGTTGCATATGTGCACTTCTGTAAGATGAATGTTACAGTTTGATATGGACATAATTCTGGTTTTAATTAATGTACAGAGCCTTGAATTAAGCTAGGCACTACTAAAGATAAACAAATAAAGATGAAACCTGAGAGGGTGGGTGAGTTTTAGAGCACCCAATGCTGGAGCGGTGAAAGATGAGGTACTTATGGGACAGCTATGAAGAATGTCACAATATAAATAATTTATAAAGAGGGAACTTTAATTATGAAAATATTGTACTAAAATCCATAAAACAAGAAACATATTGTCAGAGAAGCGTTTAGACTAAGTGGAGTTATGGACACTTTTGTCACCCCTCAGTGGGACTACAGCATTGCAATATACCTGGGCATGAAGCCTTCAGCCCCTAGGAAATTCCAGATGGTACAGAACACTCAGCAACAGAGGCTACTACAAACTCATTACATCTGTCCTCCACTCTCCACACTGATTTCCCATAGAATATGAAATCAAGTCCAAATTCTCTGCCTTTATATTTAAAGCACTCCATGGACTGGGCCCAGGAGATCTAAAAGATTGCCTATGGTTTTGGGCAGGGCCAGCTCCAGGCATCAGCCTTCCAAGTGCAGGTGTTTGAGGCGGCATTCAAAATGGGGCGGCAGTCCGTGTCCCGCAGTGGCAATTTGGCGGCAGCGCCACTGCTCTTCCCGCCACAGCAGCGGCTTTTGGATGGCAGCTCCGCCAGTCTTGCAGCAGCAGCAATTCGACAGCGACTGCTTGGGGCGGCAAAATTGGCAGAGCCATCCCTGGTTTTGGGATCAAGTGTGGTTGACAACTACCCTCCTTTGGCACAATGGAACGGTCTACAATAATGGCAAAGCTTGTCTGTGTGAGAGATGAAACTTTCTCAGGGGCCAGTCTGAGACTGTGGAATGAATTGCCCCCGAAACTATGGACCACCACAACCGTCACCACTTTCTACTCCATGTACATCCTCACCCACCATCCCACTTCTTCCCTAAATGTGCAGAGGATGGGTGTGTCAGAGGAATATTTCTCCTCCTTCATCTTACCTCATATGTTTTCTTTGACCTTTTCTTCTCTAACATAAATATACGGCAACAGGTTCATTTATTTATTTATTTATTTTTTAAAAAAGCCTCCCAAAACAAGACATTCCCCTGCACACTTTTATCTCATTGGAAAGGATGAGAGCAGAAACACATGACAAATGTTAGTCATGTTGCTTAATGCGCTGCCAGAAGGTGCCCAGATACCATGGTGATGAAAGCAGTAGAAGAACCTATAGAGGATAATTCCTTTTTTTCTATAGGATGGAAAAATTGACAAGAGGTTCTGCAAATGCAGATCAGAACACCAGGTGGAAATAAAGGTTACAGAGATACATAGCCACACCGGAGTCAGATCTTCAGATCTGGGGAACGTGTGCGGTTCTTTGGCAGTGTTATGTGCTGGGGTTTGTAGTTTGTGGTAGCCAAGGTCCATTGTAACAACTGAGCTTGTTCACTTAGGTTCGTTTGTACGTTGTGCTGGTGAAAGCAGCTGTGTATTTTGGTGATAGTACTTTGGTTTTGTTAGCCTGTTAATTTAAAAGGGTGCATTATTTGTGGGGGTTCTGTTTTATTGCAAAGGGACTAAAATGTTACTGCAGATAACTGCCATATAATGAGATGTATTATTATAATAAAGGAAACATTACAACAATACTTAGCACTTACATAGCACTATACATTTTCAAAGCAATTAACAAATATTAAGTAATTAATCTCCACAATACCCCTGTGATATAGGTAAGTAGTATGAGCCTCACATTAGGAGCCTGGGGATCTAAAACAGAGAGCTAAGCACCTGTGGCTTTGAACAAGAGAGGGAATCAGTGTCAACACTGGGATCAGAACTCAGAATTTCCTTATTCCTAGTCCTGGCTTTTAACCACTAGACCCAACCTCCTCCTCTATAATGTGAGGAAAATAGTTGGCAATACAAACTGGGATCCTGCACTCCTTGGAAAATCAACAGAGAGGCAGTAGAGGAAATTAAAAAAAACCACAAAATGTTGAAAACCCAAAAGTTAATGGCAAAAAGATGCAGCCAACACACATTTTAAAAAACATAGATTAAGTGAGGACTAGTGAAAAAGTTGAGGCTTGATTCTGATCCCACATATAGTGGTTTTACAAAGGTGTAACTGAATTGACATCAGTGGAGTTACTCATGATTTTCACTGCGTAAAATTAGAATCAGGCCCCCCACAACAACAGGGAATTGAGAGGAATAAGGAGTGTAGCAATAACTGATTTTTTTTCTGATCCATTTTAGAAATATGCTCCTTGTCTAGGTGTGGGCATTTTCTTTTATACAGTAATTATAAAAGGAGGACTTGTGCACCTTAGAGACTAACGAATTTATTTGAGCATAAGCTTTCGTGTGCCACAAGTACTCCTTTTCTTTTTGCGGATACAGACCAACATGGCTGCTACTCTGAAACAGTAATTATAGTCTTTTTCTAAAGCAGGAGGAAATGCAGCCTAATAGTTAGAGCAGGGGACTGGAGACAGGACTGCCAACTTCTGTCAGTAAATTCCTCAAGCAAGTCATTTGACCTCTGAGTACCTCAGTTTATTCATATGTAATACAGGGATGTCATGTGGCTTACTTCATTAACATTTGGAAAATACCTTGAGAACCTCTGATGAAAAGTGTTGTACAGTATGAACAGCACCCAAAGTAGTAGTAATAAACTAACTCGCAGAAGAACTATTGAAGGTGAAATATTTGTTTTATGTTATTTTTATGTTTTTTTATTTTATACCAATTACAATACCAGCTACTAATTACACTACTTACCAATTAGAATACCAGTCACAAGTGACTAGTTAGAATTTCAATTACCAATGAGCAAATCAAGTGCCAATTATCAAGCCAATTAGAATACCATTTACCAATTTCAACAATTATCAGTGAGTTAGAATATAAATACAAATGACCAAATAGAATACCAGTTACCAATGTCCAGTTAGAACAATTTCAATTACCACGTAGAATACCAAGTACCAATTACAATAACTATTACAGTATCAATTTCTAAATTACCAATTACAATACAATTTGCCAGTACTCATAACCAATTATTTTATATTGTTATAAATTTAGAATATTAAATTACAGTTTAATATTTATTTTAAAAATAAAATTAAACCCAATATTAAAAAAGTCAAAATCAAAACAAAACATTTTGATTCACCAAAAAGAACATTTTTGAAAATTTCATTTTGCAGGAAATTTCAATTTTTTGTTCTTTTTGGGAATTTTTTTTTCAAAATGATTGATTTTCCCTTTGATGGAAAACTCCAAGCTTGACCAGCTCTTAACTTGACAGCTTTTGACAGTAAAAAATACAACTCTTTAGTATTTCCATTAAACTTCCTCTTCACAATAAAGTACAATACCGAATGATTTTAAATCAGCAATTAGTTTAATAGAATGCTCTTAACAGACCTAGAGAGACAAAGTGAGAGAGGTAATATTTTTTACTGGATCATCTTCTGTTGGTGAAAGAGAGAAACTTTCAAGCTACTCAGAGCTCTTCTTCAGATCTGGGCAGATCCAAAGCTTGTCTTTTTTTGCCAGCAGAGGCTCGTTCAATAAAAGATATTACTTCATCCACCTGAACAGACCTAGGCAACAAGAGTACGTCTACATTGCAAAAAAAAAATCCATGACAATGAATCTCAGACCCTGGGTCTACAGACTTGGCCTCATGGCATGGCATGAAAAAACAGCCAGGTAGATGTTTCCGCTCAGGCTGAAGTTAGGGTTGCCAACCCTCCCGGTTTTACCAGGAGTCTCCCAGAATTGGGCTCTATCTCCTGGAGGCTACTGCAGCCAAACCGGGAGATTTTAGGCTGCTAAAAGTCAGGCGGTGCAGCAGGGCTAAGGCAGGCTCCTTGCCTGCCCTGGCCCCGCGCCGCTTCTGGAAGCAGCCGGCACGCCTCTGCGGCCCCTGGGGGGCAGGAGGACAGGGGTTCTCCATGCGCTGCCCCCGGCACGAGCATCGAGTCCGCAGCTCCATGGGGGGGTGGCACCTGCGGGCAGGGCAGAGTGGGGACACCCCCTGCCTCCCTCCCCCACTCACCCCCCCGCCTAGGAGCTGCTGCCAGAGGGATGTGCCGGTCGCTTTTGAGAACCGACTGAGCGCTGCTCCCCTTTACCCCCTCTCACACCCCAACCTCCTACCCGAGCCCAGAGCCCGCACCCAAACTCCCTCCCAGAGCCCGACCCCACACCCCTTCCCACACCCAAACTCCCTCCCAGAGCCCGCACCCCACCCCCCCTGCACCCCAACCCCTGCCCCATGCTCAGCCTGGAACCCCCTCCCACACCCAAACTCCCTTCCAGAGCCTGCACCCCCTCCTCTACCCCAATACCCTGCATCAGGCTCAGCCTGGAGCCATAACTTACACTCTGAACCCCTCGGCCCCACCCCCAGCCCAGAGCTCGCACCCCCTCCCACACCTGAACCTCCCTTCCAGACTGGTGAAAGTGAGTGAGGGTGGGGGATAGTAAGCAATGGAGAGAGGGGAGCTGGAGTGAGCAGGGGCGGGGCTTCAGGGAAGGGGCGGGGCAAGGATGTTTGGGTTTGTGTATTAGATAGTTGGCAACCCTAGCTGAAGCCCAAGGGTGGGGATGAGTTCAGAGACATAAAGGCATAAAACTCACATTGACTTCACTGTGAGGAGAGTTAGACCAAAGCTGATTTTTTAAATACCACCCTAGAGATATAGGGCCCAGACTCATCTATCAGTCATGCTGGTGTAAATCGAGAATCAGTCACAGAGACTACAGTCATGTAAAACTAGTGAGAAAGGAGAATGAGGCCCACAGTCTTTTTTTGGTATATTTACAGTAAAACACAGCTGTTTATTAAAAGATTACGTCGCAAACCAAAGGGAGAGTCCAAGACCCAGATTCAGTTTAAAGGCATAAAACTCAAAGAAAATATAATCTCTTGTTCTCCAAAAAGAACATGCTTATCTCTGCAACACTTTTATCTAACCATCCCCGCTGAAAACACAGGTGCATGACAAACATTTAGCAATAATTAACCCATGGCTAGCCCAAGGTTTTATAGGTCCTTGTATGAAGCAACATTTGGAATCCCATCTTGTTTTCTCTCAGCCTCACATACCAGAATGCATAAGAATTCAAAATGGGTATTGACAATATTTTTCATGACAAATTTCATGCATTTTTAAATATTTTTCTGGGCATTTTTAAAATCAAAAACATCGTTGAAATTTTTCATTTACCAAAATCCCAGTTTAATAATTTTAATTAGGGCTTTCAAATGATTAAAAAAAGTAATCGCGATTACAAAAATTAATTGCGATTATTCATACTGTTAAACAATAATAGAATACCATTTATTTAAATATTTTGGGGGTGTTTTCTACATTTTCAAATATATTGATTTCAATTACAACACAGAATACAAAGTGTACAATGCTCACTTTATTTTTTATTATAAATATTTGCACTGTAAAAACAAAAATAAATAGTATTTTTCAATTCACCTAATACAAGTACTCTAGTGCAATGTTTTTATAATGAAAGTTGAACTTACTAACATAGATTTACGTACAAAAAAAACCTGCATTCAAAAATAAAACAATGTAAAACTTTAGAGCCTACAAGTCCAATCAGTCTTACTTCTCGTTCAGCCAATCGCTCAGACACACAAATTTGTTTTCATTTGCAGAAGATACTGCTGCCTGCTTCTTGTTTACAATGTCACCTGAAAGTGAGAACAGGCATTCACATGGCACTATGGTAGCTGGCGTTGCAAGATATTTACATGCCATATGTGCTAAAGATTCATATGTCTCTTGATGTTTCAACCACTATTCCAGAGGACATGCGTCCATGCTGATGATAGGTTCTGCTCGATAACTATCCAAAGCAGTGCAGACCAACATATGTTCATTTTCATCACCTGAGTCAGATGCCACCAGTAGAAGGTTGGTTTTCTTTTTTGGTGGTTTGGGTTCTGTAGTTTCCGCATCAGAGTGTTGCTCTTTTAAGACTTCTGAAAGCACGCTCCACACCTCATCCCTGTCAGATTTTGGAAGGCACTTCAGATATTTAAATCATGGGTCGAGTGCTGTAGCTATCTTTAGAAATCTCACATTGGTGCCTTCTTTGCATTTTGTCAAATTTGCAGTGAAAAAGTGTTCTTAAAATGAAAAACGTGCTGGGTCATCATCCAAGACTTATGTTACATGAAATATATGGCAGAATGTGGGTAAATCAGAGCAGGGGGACATACAATTTTCCCCCAAGGAGTTCAATCACAAATTTAATTAACACATTATTTTTTTAACAAGTGTCATCAGCATGGAAGCATATCCTCTGGAACGATAGCCGAAGCATGAAGAGGCATATGAGTCTTTAGTGCATCTGGCACATAAATATCTTGTGATGCCAACTATAAAAGTGCCATGTGAATGCCTGTTCTCACTTTCAGGTGACATTGTAATTAAGAAGAGGGCAGCATTATCTTCTGTAAACGTAAACAAACTTTTTTTCTTAGCAATTGGCTAAACAAGAAGTAGGACTGAATGGACTTGCTGGCTCTAAAGTTTTACATTGTTTTATTTTTGAGTGCAGTTATGTAACAGAAAAAATACATTTGTAAATTGCACTTTCATGATAAAGATATTGCATTACAGGACTTGTATTAGGTGAACTGAAAAATACTATTTCTTTTGTTTATCATTTTTACAGTGCAAATATTTGTAATAAAAATAATATAAAGTGAGCACTGAACACTTTGTATTCTGTGTATTTGAAATAGATATATTTGAAAATGTAGAAAAACATCCATAAATATTTAATACATTTCTATTGGTATTTTATTGTTTAACTGCAATTAATCGCAATTAATTTTTTTAAGAGCAATTCATTTTTTTTAATTAAATCACATGAGTTAACTGTGATTAACTGACAGCCCTAATTTCAATAATATTTTCATTAAGGCTTTTTGGGATTAAACCCCCCATGAATTTTTTTAAATGGGTAGCTAATTTGAATACATTAGAGCTCAAATAACTTCAATATTTCTATTTTTGTTTGTTTGTTTGCAAAAATAGGTTTGGGTTGTTTTTTTTAAACCAGTTCTGCTTCCTGTTGTGCCATACACAGACACAGTTTAATAGCACACATTTACACTTTTAACAGGTGGTGATTAAGATTATAAAAGTAATGAATGCCTAAATATGATCACAGAAATAAGTGGGAGGTCCTGTAAGCAGGACCATCTATTTAAACTGACATATATATTCAATTTAATTAGACATTTCATATCTTAGATAATATGGACTCACTCCGCACCACCTGAAATTGATGAGAGTGTTGCTATTGACTTCCACAGACACAAGTCTAGGCTATGTTTTTTGCACACACAAGTAATTACGATTTACAGTGAAACTTGTCTTAGGTGAGCACACAAGGGAATAGCAAAAATCAGTTGCCTTGTACAGTCTAATTTTCATTGAACCAAATATATAAAACTATACTGGGAACCTTGGAGATATTTTAAGGTAACTGCCTAAGAAAAGAGTTGCCCATTGGAAGTGTCACTTAATAAGGGTTTCATTTATTTAAAACATTCTTTGTTCTGTAATTCAAATAAATACCAATAAAAACTTCAGAGAACTTGAAAGAGATTTTGAAAGCATGGGGTGTGGGGGGGGTATTTTATCTTTCTTTGTAAAAAGCTTTATGAAGTTTAAAAAAAATAAAATCCTACCACAAAAAAATAAAAGCCAACTATAAAATAAGAAAATTAAAAAGGAACAAATTAAATATAAAAATTACAAAACAATAACCAGCATCACCATAATGTATATCCTATCTAATCTAATAATATACCTTATTCTAAACCTTATCCATGACTGATCCACTAACATTTTAATTCCTGGTGAGAGTGCACCCTGGATTAAGATTAAATAACACAATCCAATATTAAATGACTGCCAAATTTGCCTATTATATATTTTCATCACATGTACTGAAGAAAAAACACATACAAACACACAAGAAGGTGATTTTACCCATCTATAAGAGGAGATACAGATACATGGCTAGTTTGGATAACTTGGTGTAACAATTCTCTTGAGCTACAACATATTCACACATGATGCAAATAAGATAAGATGCCAGAATTTCTCTTTAACACCTTTCAACGCTTCCTCAGCTCTCGTCCCCTAATGCCCCTACTCTACTTGCACTACATTGATGACATCTTCATCATCTGGACCCATCGAAAAGAAGCCCTTGAGGAATTCCACCATGATTTCAATAATTTCCATCCCACCATCAACCTCAGCCTGGACCAGTCCACACAAGAGATCCACTTCCTGGACACTACAGTGCTAATAAGTGATGGTCACATAAACACCACCCTATTCCGGAAACCTACTGACCACTATACTTACCTACATGCCTCCAGCTTTCTGCCTCTACGATATAACCGCATTTGCTCCAACCCCTCAGACAGAGACAAACACCTACAAGATCTCTATCATGCATTCCTACAACTACAATACCCACCTGCTGAAGTGAAGAAACAGATTGACAGAGCCAGAAGAGTACCCAGAAGTCACCTACTACAGGACAGGCCCAACAAACAAAGTAACAGAACGCCATTAGCCATCACCTTCAGCCCCCAACTAAAACCTCTCCAGCGCATCATCAAGGATCTACAACCTATCCTGATGGACGATCCTTCACTCTCACAGATCTTGGGAGACAGGCCAGTCCTTCAGCCCCCCAACCTGAAGCAAATACTCACCAGCAACCACATACCACACAACAGAACCACTAACCCAGGAACCTATCCTTGAAACAAAGCCCGTTGCCAACTGCGTCCACATATCTATTCAGGGGACACCATCATAGGGCTTAATCACATCAGCCACACTATCAGAGGCTCATTCATCTGCGCATCTACCAATGTGATATATGCCATCATGTGCCAGCAATGCCCCTCTGCCATGTACCTTGGCCAAACCTGACAGTCTCTATGTAAAAGAATAAATGGACACAAATCAGACGTCAAGAATTATAACATTCAAAAACCAGTCGGAGAACACTTCACTCTCTTTGGTCACTCAATTACAGACCTAAAAGTCGCAATATTACAACAAAAAACTTTAAAAATAGATTCCAATGAGAGACTGCTGAATTGGAATTAATTTGCAAACTGGACACCATTAAATTAGGCTTGAATAAAGTCTGGGAGTGGATGGGTCATTACACAAAGTAAAACTATTTCCCCATGCTTATTTCCCCCCCACCGTTACTCTCACCTTCTTGTCAACTGTTGGAAATGGGCCATCCTGATTATCACTACAAAAGGTTTTTTTCTCCTGCTGATAATAGCTCACCTTAATTGATCACTCTCATTATAGTGTGTATGGCAACACCCATTTTTTCATGTTCTCTGTGTATATATATCTTCCTACTGTATTTTCCACTGCTTGCATGCGATGAAGTGGGTTTTAGCCCACAAAAGCTTATGCTCAAATAAATTTGTTCATCTCTAAGGTGTCACAAGTATTCCTCATTCTTTTTACATATTAATGACATCCACAAAGCTACATTAAAAGAACATTACGGTTGCAAAGACAAGTAATCAATTTAGGAAATACCAGATTAAGTTTACCAGTGTAACCTCAATTTTGCACTCCTGGGTAGATGCATTATGATAATCTTTAATTACATGATTACTTACTATTTTCCGTAGCATCCCTGCTTCATTCTAAATAGACAAGTTAGATGAAAGGTGGGAGGAGAAATGGAAACACAGATCCCAAGTAGATGCATCTCAAGTTACACCTTCGGTTTTTATTTTGTGGCTAACCATCTCTTTATCAGATTTATCTGTCTGGACCTCTAGGAAGCAGTGAACTTCCTTTGATAAATATATTCCTCGAGGAGTAGTATTGAAGGAGATATGAAATCAGAACACAAACCTGCTTTTTGTGAAATGCTGTTTCTTATAGGCAAAAAAGTTTTCCTTCCCTTAAGTAGGGCATCTGAATAATCTAGTAAAAATGAAACAGGAATATTCTGAAACTGGATTTCACCCTTCACTCTCCTGGCTTTTAAAACTATATTCCTCTAATGAAAGGTTATCTCATTAAGTAACACAGTTCTGGGTCAATTTAGAGGTTCCCTGCTTTAACAGGCAGCACAAAATCTCAGAGAACTCAGGGAATGTTGATGTCCAAAAGGTTTTTTGCGGCATTGAGCAGAGATTTGCTTAAGGACCCTGGCAGTTTGAAGGTTATAAGCCTTCAGTTTGTTCTCCATATCATTAATACTCAAATGGGAGGACTTAGTCTTTCATTATCACAATCATTAATGCTTCCTGGCTACAAGAAATTCTTGTCTCCAGATCAATTCCCCAACTCTACTGTTGAAAGTCTCCAGGACATTATTTCAATCTCCTTTCAAGTAAGGTAAAATTTCTTCTATTAGGTCCAGTTATCTATCAGAGGTTTTGTATGTCACACAGAGCATATGTTTCAGGAACCAGATTCTCTGCCGATGTAAACTGGTGGCGCTCCATTGACTTTAACAGAGCTACACTGAGCTACACCAGCTGAGAATCTGGCCCCAATTCTCTACATCCTCAGAACTCCTGCCACACAAGAAAGGCAGAAATAGGTAAGCCACCACAGAACCTCATCCTGCATTTGACTGGCAAATCCTAAATAGCAATTCTTTGGAACTGTCTTTATTCCCCTCTAGAACTTTTAATGGAATCAGTATAACAAGCTTCACCTCAAGGGATTAACAACCAACGAAGCTGAAGTATATGCAAAATGAGAAACAAAAACCACCCAATCACGTCTGCTCTTGAATGTTATGCACGAGCCTCCAGTTAGTGTACATAACATCTGAGCACGCAAGCTCCAACAGACTCTAACATTGCATTTATGAAAATCTGTTTCTTTGTACATGTAATTACAAGCTTAACTACACACGTTATTGAATGCTTAAGATACATTGGTTGAAAATTTAGACAAATAATTTGAGTAACATTAAGACTGCAAGCTCTTTATGACAGGTACCATATATGTTTGCATTACTTTTAGCACAACGGACCCACTCTGGGTCCTATTGTAGCACATGGAAAGTGTCAGAAATACTGTTAATTTAAGGCATCGGATGCAAAAAGTGCACACAGTTTTCCAGACTTGTGCATAAGCAGGATGCTGCCACATGCAGGTGTACTTGAATCAGGACATAAACAAAATTAAACATCTAATGCTCTAAAACTAGCAAGAAACAACATGCTGCCTAAATAGAAAAGTAAATTCGACTTTCCAAAATTTACGACTTAAGTTTCAAAGGGATCTTAGCAAAGCTAAGCAAAATTAAAAAAGAATTCAGAATAATTTAAACCTTGGCAGTGTCCCATCGAAATATGAGTTATTTCAAGATGTACTTTTATCCTTGTATTTTATCTCTTACCTTACATTCATTTCCTATTTCAAAATGCAGGGACATGCTGAATGAACAAAGGGAATACAAATAGCACAGAGCTGGAAAGAGTTACATTTTTCACAGGTCTTTTTGCACCATACAGGCAATATTATCTTTGACAGTGGGCAAAAGACAATGCTCCAGATGCCCTTCATTCCCTTTCACGGACTATATTATTAGACTTCAAGCTTTTATATAATAAATCATCATGTAAATAATCTCAGTGTCCTGGAGAACATGTCTTACCTCAGTCATACAGGTTCAGATGTCCAAGGTTTTGTGTTAATTTTTGCAGACAGCATTGCAGCTATCATATCTGCCTATATACTCAATGTGCTAAGATCATCTCATGCATTTTATACTGTATAGCACTTTGGAATAATTAAAATATCTGTTAGATCTCTATTCTACCACATGTAAAACCAAATCCTAATCGGTTTGGATAAGCAGGCATCACAGGTCAAATTTCACCCTCTTTACACCAATCTTAGCTAGGGCTGTCAAGCAATTAAAAATTAATTGCGATTAATCGTGCTGTTAAACAATAATATAATACCATTTATTTAAATACTTTTGGATGTTTTCCACATTTTCAAATATATTGATTTCAATTACAACACAGAATACAAAGTGTACAGTGCTCACTTTATATTTATTTTTATTACAAATATTTGCACTGTAAAAACAAAATAGTATTTTTCAATTCACCTAATAAAAAGATTGCTCTACAGTACTTGTATCATGAAAGTTGAACTTACTAACATAGATTTATGTACAAAAAAACCTGCATTCAAAAATAAAACAATGTAAAACTTTAGAGCCTACAAGTCCAATCAGTCTTACTTCTCGTTCAGCCAATCGCTCAGACACACAAGTTTGTTTTCATTTGCGGAAGATAATGCTGCCTGCTTCCTGTTTACATCACCTGAAAGTGAGAACAGGCATTCACATGGCACTGTTGTAGCCAGCATCACAAGATGTGCTAAAGATTCACATGTCTCTTGATGTTTCAACCACTATTCCTGAGGACATGCGTCCATACTGATGACGGGTTCTGCTCAATAATGATCCAAAGCAGTGCGGTCCGACACATGTTCATTTTCGTCATCTGCTGATTCAGATTCCACCAGCAGAAGGTTGATTTTCTTTTTTGGTGGTTCGGGTTCTGTACTTTCCCCATCAGAGTGTTGCTCTTTTAAAACTTCTGAAACCATGCTCCACACCTCATCCCTCTCAGATTTTGGAAAACACTTCATATTCTTAAATCGTGGGTCGAGTGCTATAGCTATCTTTAGAAATTTCACATTGGTATCTTCTTTGCATTTTGTCAAATTTGCAGTGAAAGTGTTCTTAAAATGAACATGTGCTGAGTCATCATCCAGGACTGCTATTACATGAAATATATGGCAGAATGTGGGTAAAACAGCAGGAGACAGAGAATTCTCCCCCAAGGAGTTCAATCACAAATTTAATTAATGCATTTTTTTTTTAACAAGCATCATCAGCGTGGAAGCATGTCCTCTGGAACGATGGCCGAAGCATATGAGTCTTTTGTGCATCTGGCACATAAATATCTTGCAATGCCAGCTATACAGTGCCATACAAACACCTGTTCTCACTTTCAGGTGACATTGTAATTAAGAGGTGGGCACCATTATCTCCCGTAAACAACCTTGTTTCTCTTAGTGATTGGCTGAACAAGCAGTATGATTGATTGGACTTTTAGGCTCTAAAGTTTTACATTGTTTTGTTTTTGAGTGCAGTTAGCTAACAAAAAAAATACATCTGTAAATTGCACTTTCATAATGAAAAGATTTGCACTACAGTACTTGTATGAGGAAAAATACCATTTCTTTTGTCATTTTTACAGTGCAAATATTTGTAATAAAAATAATATAAAGTGAGCACTGTACACTTTGTATTCTGTGTAACTGAAATAGATATATTTGAAAATGTAGAAAAACATCCAAAAATATTTAATGAATTTCAATTGGTATTCTATTGTTTAACAGTGTGATTAATCACGATTAACTTTTTTGAGTTAACCGTGTGAGTTAACTGCAATTAAATCGATAGCCCTAATCCTAGCCCTTTCCCTCCAGTAGGACTGGGCAGGAGGTGACTGGAGAAATAATCTGACCTAACGAGCACAGGCGCCGACTCCATGGGTGTTCCGGGGCTGGAGCACCCACAGGGAAAAATTAGTGGGTGCTCTCTGCACCCACCGGCAGCCAAGCTCACCTCCCTCCCGCCCCACCTCCTCCTCGAGGGCGCCGCTTCCTTGCTCCCTCCCAGTGCTTCCCACCCGGCCAATGCCGCTTTGGGAGGGAGGAGGAGGAGTAGGAACATGGCGTGCTCAGGGAAGGAGATGGGGCCGGGGAGGGGATTTGGGGAAGGAGTAGGAATAGGGGCAGGGAGGGGGCAGAGTTGGGTTGGGGACTTTGGGGAAGGGGTTGGAATGGAGGCAGGCCTCATGGAAGGGGTGGAGTCGGGGCGAGGCCAAGTGCAGAGAAGGGTTGAGCGCCCACCGACAGGAGCAGAAGTTGGCACCTATGCTAAGAAGTCCAGCAGAAACCTCACTGCCACCCAGGTAGGATGCTGATGTTGTTTACTTTTTAAATTTAAAAAATACCACATAAAGTTTAGCTGCCTAGGAAACGCTCATTATCTTCAATGAACAAATGATCTGATCTGCAATACTGAGGTAAAAACAGCATTCTGGTCAATGGCCAAGTAAATAGAAACTAGTTTAAATCTTTACTATCCCCCAACCCCAACCTTTCTGAGGTTCACATCCAGTTCAGAGCTCTTCCATTTTTAATTCCATCTTTCCTTTAGGCTAGGTGCCCTGCTGTTGCTGCTAGCAATGGCACTCTCTCCCACTTCCCCCAAGGTGTCCCCATGAACAAACCTTTCCTTGAAAGCTCTGCATTTTGCTTTTCAAGGTATGCTATCGTCTCTGCAAAGTCACTAACCTGGAAGCCCCAGTGCAGGAATACACTTAACAGTGGGCTGTCAGAGAAGAGGCCTGACTCCACTAGTGGATCAGCTGCATTCTCCCAAACCCAGGCAAAAACCTAATGGAAGATGGAGGAGGCTAGCAAGCGATGAGCAGAGGGAGAGAAGGGAGGCGCACAGGGAAACAACAACTAGGAGCCAGTCCATGAAGGTCTTTGAAAATAGGGAAGTGCATCCCCTTAATACTTATTCCTTTCAAAGACATTCACAGATGGGAACCAGAATCTGTGGCCTATACATTTAAGAGTATATGCTTTTCCCATGTTTCATTCCTGCACACTATCAATCAGTTAGCTATAGCCTTAAAACCTGGCCCTTTACACTGTGCCACCACATCAATACCCCCATGCCCTTCCTCTAAAAGAAAGAAAGTCTAGGGAGAGATTTTCAAAGGCACAAATGGCCATGAAGCATCCAACTCACACTGATTTTCAAAGGGAGTTAGGCACCTAAGTGCCAGCACTTTGACAATCTTTCCCTAGTGCCTGGGCAAGGGCATAAAGTATTCCAGCAAGGAAAATATCATCACTAAAAGAAGCAGTGTGATTCATTTGCCCACAAGAAAATGGAAATAAAAGCCTCCCAAATTCATCGCTGGTATATACCTGTATTAGCTTCAGTGGCATTACACCAGGGACCAATTTGGCCTACTGAGTGTATGCATCATTAACATCCACAACAAGAACTATCCAAAAGCATGGAATGTTGCTTGTAGAGCCTAAGTCATTAGAAGAGTTAAATGGTGTTTTTCTCCATTAGCAGAAGATTAAGGATACGTTCATTATTTCTACTCTTTACTCATTAGCCTTCTAATCTCCAAAGAGGCAAAAATATATTTTAATACTTACATTAGCGGTTTGTCTTAATAAGGGCAAATGTAGAGAGTCTGTACCAGTGAAACCAATTTCCTCACTTAATTTGAGCAAGGTGATCCCCACAACATTGGATGCATTGAAGAGATACTTACTTTCTTGTCCAAATTCAGGGGCAGATTAAGGCCGGATCCTCTGGAATTTGAATCTGGCTTTCTTAAAGAGGCCCAGTACAGCAGTGAGTAACCAAAGATCCGATCCTGGAATCTTTAACTAAGGACTAAGGGCTTCAGGACTTGACCCTAAAAGTCTATCAAGGAGCTCACAGAAAGGGAAGGAAGGAGGAGGAAGAGCATGCTAAATTGGGATAATATTTACCTTTGTGAAATGCTTTGAAAATTGCCGTAAGAACCAAGTATTCCCATTATTATTCTATCCAGGGAAAGAGATGGAGAGGAAAGAAGTGCTACAGACAGATGTATTTCCTTATGAAATTACCTCTTAGAGGCACAGCATTTGATTGTCAGTTCACTCAATAGGTGCTAGGACCCCTACTGGAGGTGATGCAATAGAACTGTCCCAACACCATTGTCTCCCCAACAAGCTGGTTAAGCTTATACGGCTGTTTAAACTCCCTAACAATTTTTATTCCATCTGAAATCTCCTCAAAGCTATCCACAATGGATTTTTTCAAAGCAAATTCAACGAATTCACTTTCATATGAAAGACTGGTCACTAGGCACCAACACACTTTCCCCAGAAGAAAGACTGTTTGTATGGCAACTTCCAACTTATCTGTATGTATATATTTATATCTTCTTACTGTATGTTCCATTCTATGCATCCGATGAAGTGAGCTGTAGCCCACGAAAGCTTATGCTCTAATAAATTTGATAAATCTTCAAACATCACAGGCTGACAGGCTTCTTCTGTCTGTTTTACAGACAGAAAGGGGAATGTTTCTCCAGCTCTTTTAACAGACAAACAGCTTGGGATAGCCTTTCCTTTGTTCCAGCATACATGACTGTTCGTGGACAATTGCTTGGAGACTGGGGTAGCTCCCTTCATAGGCAAGTCATTACCCCTAACAGACACAGGAACATTTCTTTCACTGTCACAATTCTCCACACTGGTAACAGGTAAGGTATAGGCATACTTATGTTCCACTAATCGTGCCTTCCCAAACTGCTGATTAGATAAAGCCATCAACTCAGAAGGCTGCCTATGCTCATCTAAACTTTCTTTGCCTTTCCCTCACTTAGCAGATCATAGAATCATAGAATATCAGGGTTCCCCAAAAATAGTGTCTTATTACACTGAGCTACTTTAAGACATCACTTTTACCTGGGCCAGGCTTACTTTCCCAAGCTTTACTAGCCAACATTCCATCACCCATAAAAAATTTACCCTTTTCTTCCTCAATTAGGGCTTTAACCTGATCACCAACTTTAATTTGCTCTAGAGAAACATCTTTCTGAGCCTCATCTAATGCCAGATTCACTTCTGAGATACCAGACAGACAATTAGGAATTTTTTCCACATATGCACTGCTTCTTTGAACAGATAAACAGCTATCTTCCTCATACAAACATTTGGAGAAACCTTACATAGGCAAATCCTTGCCCCTAGTAGACACAGATTCAGGATTATTTCTTTCCTGTGACTGGTTTATATCATCCCCAATCAAAAGATCCTTAGGCAATAACTTCCCTACATGAGCTATAACTCCATGTTTAACACCATTCCATTCAAGATAGATTCTGGCTAAAGGCACATTTACAGTAAACTCACAGAGGATTACCATATTCACAATCTGATTTGGTAAATAATCTTCCCCTTTGACAAAATCTGTTTTAACAAGAGTGATGTTTAGAAGCTGTAATTTTCCCCAATAGCTTTTACCATTGACTTTTACATTCTCTGCATAAGTTATGGGGTTACCTTCACCTGAGCTCACAGTAAAAGCATTTACATAAAAGGTGGCAGTGTTGGGATAAATTTGGTTACACACAGACAACTGCTTAGAATCAAACAACACACCAACATTGTTACAAACTGGATAGATTCTATCCCCATCCTTGCTGTTGAGAGGAACTGTTTTTTCAGGACGATACAGTTCCTTTCATTACTTTATTTTCTGGAATTGGAGCTTAAGTCTGTCCACTTTTGCCTTAGCTTCTAGTTCCTGCAACCGAATACATGCCATTTTTTGTTCATGTTCAAAAGACAGGTGTTTCAGCAGCTTCTCTTTCCGTATCAGCTGGTTTTTGCTTTTGTTGAAGTTCTAGCTGCTGGTTTCTCACTACAAGCATTTTTGCTGGGTCTGCTTCCTTATCACTGGCAATTAACAGATTTTTCAGTTCCTGCTCTGGAGCCTTTTGCTTAAAATACAACCCTCTGTACGCACAATTCTTTCAGGCTTTTTTTGTCAGGATCTTGATCATGGGTCACTCACTGTAACTGATTTTTAACCCTTAAACTCTCCAATATGAAAATTAAATATTGACAAGCATGTGGTTCTGAACCAAAAACTCAATTAACCTGTTGTAATGTGTATCCAAGCATGACTACATCACTGTGACCGGGGTCCTAGTGGGGAGTCAGCTGTGGTCACTCAATTAGGGTGAATTGCAAAGAATGGGGCAGCCAAACCCCCAAAAGCTGGTGGATATTCCAATACTTAGATTTATCAAGACAGCATAAAACAGCTTCTTTATTACCTCAGTGGTTACTCAGAAGTCCAAGCAACACAGTTCCCTTAAAGTGATCCAGCCTCAGGCCTCCATCCAGGTACCCATGTCAAATATGATGATTTCTGAAAATTTTCTTTCATCATATAAAAGAAAAGTTTCTACCAATCCCAAAGGATCAGACACATTACCTCCCAGGTTAATGAATGTTTCAGATCTTACCCAAATACATGCTACAGCCAATTCTTATTAACTAAACTAAAATTTATTAAAAAACACAAAGAGTATGGTTAAAAGATCAATATACATACAGATATGAGTTCAATCCATTGAAGGTTCAGATTCATAGCAGAGATGGTGAGCTTTGTAGTTGCAAAGAGTTCCTTTAGAATACATTTCATAGATCATAGTCCAATGTCCAAATAGCTTATTCAGGACATACTAGCATAACTGGGACCACAGTCTTGCGACTCACACTTCCCCTGATGAAGCTTAAGCAGATCTAAGATGACAGAATCAGGACCCAAGGATCTTTTATACAATTTCATGTCCTCTTTGACAGGTTGGGATTTCCTTGGGGAACAAAAGGTAATTAGGATGACTTTGAAGGAGGTCCATCACCAGTACTTAGCTATAGAAATTAACATAAGGCCATTTGCTTTTTCCTCCACCATTCACGGTACATTTCAAAGAGAGATGAATACAGAGATATCCTGTATTTAAAATTCATTTAAATTATATCAGAATACAGCATAGACAGGGACTGTTGATTACATTGTTAACCCTACTCATACATATGTAAATACACAAAAACACAAACATTGTCTCCCTATATTTTGAGTGTTATTTATTTTGCAGGATGTTTAACCCTTTCTAACCATGCGTCACAAGTTCTATTAAGATTCTCCAGAAATGGTGCTTAAGAGCATAAAAACTGACTGCCTAAAAAAATACATGAGCAAGCGTGGGATCGTAAGCATCTAACTGAACAGGCAAGCATATAAATATTCAAAATAAGACACCTCGTCTCTTCAGCAATATATCTGTACATAGAAGCAATTCTGATTTACAGTGAAACTTGTTTTTAGGAGCACCCAAAGTAGGGTAACTAGTCTCAAAGAGTGGCTTTGCAAACAACCTGGTAGTCAGGAGACCTGGATTCTACTCCCAACTTGACTCGGCTCTTGACTTGGGGCTTGTCTAGATGGCGTGGAAAAGCAAATCACTGGGGGGGGGGGGCGTGATCTGTAAAGTGCTGTAACATGCTGCACTCTAGCTGTCCTGTGTAGATACAGCTGGCACGCTCTACATGCATTCATGTCAATGTTGTTCAGTTTCAAACAGGACTATGTTAATGTAAACGAGGTAACTTTTAGAGCATGCCAGCAGGGTCTCCATGGGGCGGTTAAAGCCAACACGTTACAGTACATCCCAAACCACACCCCTCTACTGTGCTTTGCTGGCATCATGTAGACAAACCCTTGTTAAGTGCCCAAGAGCAATTCACAAAGGCCCCAATCCTGCACACACTTATGCGAGTTACTTCACCATTGTAAGCCACGTAAAGTTATATGTGTAAATGTTTGCAGGGTCAGGACTTTAGTTTCTCTGTGCCTGAGTTGTTTCATTAGTAAAATGCAGATAATGATGCTTAGTCACCTCTGTAATATGCTTTGACTTTCTCTGAAGAATGCTGTAAATGCAAAATATTTTTTATTATTAAAGAAACAATTAGCATCAACATTTTAAGAGAAGAAGAATTCTTGGGGCATTTATATCGGGAAGAGAATGGGAAAATACAGAGAGAGAGATGGATATTGAAGAGCATACTGGTCAAATTTTGAGCCAATATCTTAAAAATGTATCTTTAAACATGTCTTTATTATCCCTTATTGCCCCTTCAAAACCGGACATCTTGTCTCTTGGTTGCCAACTTCAAAATCAAACAGATGCTGAGCCAGACCTGAGTGAAACAACTAAGACACTATTCTGCCTATGAAGTTTTTTCTGTTTTGTTTTATTTTAATTAAAAAATTCCCATAGAAGGCTCTGAGAGGGGAGATCTAGACAAGGAGAAAGCGAGGAAATAAAGATTATCGTTCTGAAAAGTTCTATTGTGTTCAGCAACATATTTTTCTCATTTGTTTAGTCTGAAATTCTTCCTTCAGTGACTCTGGATTTGTTACCTTTCGGAAGGCACAAGGAACATCTGGACTCCATATGATTCACACCTACTCTGTTCCAAATAAACTATATGCTGTTTTCTAAGCCCTCTTTCTCAAAGCACTGCCACTGACTTGGTTTTAAATCTCTCTAAAACTTGCTAAAACATAACACTAGAATTATTTAATTTGTTGACATAAATTCTGTGGCAGCATATTAGCCGTGGTTGGGTTAGTCACTGTAATATCTATATGTTAGGTTTGTATAACATGAAAGGATGGGAACATACCCATGACCTAGAAAAGACCCAGCAGCAACACACTGTATCTCATGGTGGGAGAGTCAGGTTGAGAATGACCTCTAGAACGTCAACCCTGTAGGACAGTGGAGACCAGGAAGAAGATTTTACCATAACCACCAGCCTATTAGTGAAGCAGCAATAATGTCAGTCTTAAAAGGACCAAGCATTTTCACCTTACTGGACAGGGAACAAACAGAAAATTTTGCCTGCACTTAGAAGGCTGGGGACCTACTACCAGGGGAAAAAAAGGCAGGAAATGGGTAAGCTTGATGCAGTGAATTAAACTCTAGGTGGGGGAATCACAGTTTCAGATCTTAGCTCAATATTTCTCTTCCCAGGCTGGCAAGTTTGTGAGTGCTGCAGAAATAGCATGCTCAAGCCCTGGAAAGATGGAAGCAGGTTTTGCTGTCTGCTGCTTAGACAAGGCTGTTGACCTCATGAAGGATCTATGTCCAGCCCTCCTCAGCCAGAGAGAGCATGTTTACAAGTGAAGCCCCAAGGGTGGTGGGAAAACATGCGTCACCACACACCTTCTCCCCATTTCCCCCCACCTTCAGTCACTTCTCTGCTAAGAATGCTTCTTATCTCCAGCACTGTTAGCATCACTGATACTGCAAAGACTGACACACTGCATTGAGATGTGATTCCTGCCAACCAAGCCCTCTGATGTAAGGGCTTGTGTCATCTTGACAGAATATCATTTCACTATTTCTCTCTCGCCAGGAAGGATGCAGAGATCCAGAAACATATTACTAATTACTGCAGTTATGGTTCCAAACTCAAATGGGATTTGATAGGTTGTCTCCATTCTAGAATAATTTACAAACTACAATCTGTACATTTTTTGCCCGTTACAGTGATTATACAATATTAATCTTATTAAGGAACATTCTGAGGTTCTTTATGCTAGAGCAAGTATACTTTATACTGACAAAAAGAAAAAGAGTACTTGAGGCACCTTAGAGACTAACAAATATATTTGAGCATAAGGTTTCGTGAGCTACAGCTCACTTCATCTGAATGCATCCGATGAAGTGAGCTGTAGCTCACGAAACCTTATGCTCAAATATATTTGTTAGGTCTCTAAGGTGCCACAAGTACTCCTTTTCTTTTTGCGAATACAGACTAACACGGCTGCTACTCCGAAACCTTTATACTGACAGCTACTACATACTGAGAACCACTACATTACATCTGCCGATGTTATGGAGTTAATGTTTTTATTGAGTCATAGTTCCTCAGTTCTAATGAGAAGATAATAGTATTGATTATGTATTAAAATCAAGGATGGTCAGTCTTCTTGTTAAGGCACTGGATGGGGACTCAGGAGATCTGGATTCAATTCCCAGATCTACCACAGACCTCCTGTCTGATCTCGAGCAAGTCACCTAGTCTCTTTGAGCCTCAGTTTTCTGGCTATAAAATAGGAATAACACCACTTCCTTCTATTCTCCTACCCTTTGTCTGCTTTTCAGACTGCAAGCTTTCTGGGGAAGGGTCTGCTTCTTACTAGCTGAGTGGAAAGTGCCTAGCACAATGGACCCCCGATCTTGCCTGGGGCCTCTAGGTACTATTAAAATACCAATTCTAGTAGTAATAGCACGCTGATTCTGTAAGATAAGTGAGCCATTTTTAATGTTACTAGACAGATATGAGTGAAAACCAGAAGAGTTTATCCAAATTTCCCCAAGCTTTGGGGATTCAGATAAAATGAGGCCTGGATTCAAACCATCTGTGGTTGTCATTTGATTTGCCAAACCAAAACCACTCCTGGATTAACCCATCTCTGCCACTTAAGAAATATTTTAATTTTGTAATAGTCTAGCACAGGGGTGGACAAACTGCGGGCCAGGGGCCACATCTGGCCCTTCAGATGTTTTAATCCAGCCCTCAAGCTCCCTCTGGGGAGTGAGGTTGGGGGCTTGCGTGTGCCAGGGCTCCCAGAAGCAGTGGCATGTCTCCACCTCTGGCTCCTATGCATAGGGGCAGCCAGGGGGCTCCACACACTGCCCCAAACACCACCCCGCAGCTCCCATTGGCCGGGAACCACAACCAATGGGAACTGCAGGGGCAGCGCCTGCAGACAGGGCAGCGCGCAGAGCCACCTGGCCAGAGCTTGCACCTCCGACCCCCCTCCCACGCCCCATCCCCTGCTCCAGCCCTGTTCCCCCTCCCACCCTCCAAACCCCTCGGTCCCAGCCCAGAGGACTCTCCTGCACCCCCAGCCCTTCATCCCCAGCCCCATCCCAGAGCCCGCATCCCCAGCCAGAGCTCTCACACTCCCAGCCCCGTACCCCAACCTCCTGCCCCAGCTCAGAGCCTCCTTCCACACCCTGAACTCCTCATTTCTGGCCCTTCCCCAGAGCCCACACCCCAGATGAAGCCCTCATCCCCTCCTGCACCCCAACCCCCAATTTTGTGAACATTTATGGCCCACCATACAATTTCCATACCCAGATGTGGCCCTCGGGCCAAAAAGTTTGCCCACCCCAGTCTAGCAGGAATTAACAAAAAGATGATCAAAATGCCTCTTGTTCTTAACACCCAACACCTTCTATGATATTAATCGGCAGGGAGTTAAAAGGTAAAATTGCTAAAAGAAGCTCAAGGATAGTGTACGGAGATATTTGCATATATTATCTGTGTTACATTATGCAGCACAGCATAAGTGTTGGCGTGCTACAGTGCATCACAGAGACCTCCATTAACCACATGAAGGAGTGGTAACTAAGAAGTGTTGGCTTAGCTTTCACAGTGTCACTAAGAATTCATCTCCATTCTCTCTTGAGAGCTTGGAGGTTAATGCATGTCATCACTAAATTACAGTAGAGCTTGCTAGCGCCACCAGAGCCAAGGTTCTCTTCACCTGAACGGTTATGTCACCAGAATCCCAAGGACAAACAGCAGCCCTGTAACATACATAGTTTGTGTCAATGATATTTGTTAGAATTCCTTACAGACGCCAAGTGCAAATGGCAACATTTCTAACCAACAATGAATGTTACTTGTGCTCTCAACATGCAGAAAGGGTAATAAACTTGATACTGCAAATGTTTACAACTGGGCATTTGTGCTTCCTTACCGTGAGCAGCCCCATTGATTCTAATGGGTCTCCACATGGTAGCAAATGTTTGCAAGACAGGCCCTTAGTTATGACATCTGAATCAGCAATTTGCCCATATATCTTCAACCCTTAATTCTGTTTTTGGATGGCTAGAAGAAAAGGCTATGGGTCAGATTCTGCTCTCAGTTGTGTTGGTGCAAATCCAGAGTAACTCAGTTAGTTTCAGTGGCCATAAACTCCACCCCCTTCAGTTCCAAGGACTCAATCCTTCACATGAATGAGCACTCTGGCCCTGCTTCAGTGAAGCTAGGGTTGCCAACTTTGTAATATTTAAAAAACAGACACCTCAGCAGGAATACTGAAACCTCTCCCGCCCCACCACTTCCCCTGAGATCCCATCCCTGCCCCACCTCTTCCCCCCCTCACTACAATGCTCTGCTTTTCCCCTCTGCTCCCCAGCAGGGGCGTCCTTAGGCATACGCAGAATACACAGCTGCGTAGGGCACCACAAAATTTGGGGCATAAAATTGCCCCAAATTTCGTGGGCAAAAAATTGCACCCAAATTCATGGTGCCCTACGCAGCTGCGTGTTTCATATGCGGCAGTGCCAGCAGCCAATCCCATTCCCCAGCTGGCTCCCCATGGGGTGCGCCCACTGCAAGGGGCAGGGACGTTCCTAGGGGGGTGCAGGGCCCAGGACAACTCCCTCCACCCTGCCCCGCATCTTCCCACCCTCATCCCACCCCCATTTTCCACCCCTTGTCTCAACCCCCTACCCCCAGTGATGGACGCGGCCCAGGGGATTAGCGGGGAGCCCTGGTGCCGGCAGCAGGGGTCAAGCCTACCCCCGCACTCACTGGCGTGGCGGGAAGCAGAGTAACCCAGCCCCAGCCTGTTCCACTCCACTGGCTCCCCGCTGCCAGTGAGTGCGGAGGGCGGACCCCATCCCCCTAGCCTCCTCCCCCGAGCGACACGGCTGGGGCATGGGGAGTGAAGCGGGCTGCTGCTGGCGCCAGGCCCCCTGCTAATCCCCTGGCCCGCTCTGGGCCTGTGGGGCCCCCCAAAGTAGCCCCTCCACAGCCCTGCAGGCCTTGAGCACAGCCCAGACCCTCCGCAGGGGAGGGGACGAAGCAGGTGCTCGGGCTGCATAGGGCACCACAATTAGTAGGGACGGGGCTGCCCCCCAGCCTGGGTCGGGAGGGATTCTCACCTGCAGAGCCAGTGCTGGGAACTGCAGCTGCCCAACACAGGCGGCAGCCCCGGCTGAGTAGGAGCTGGTACTGGTGATGACCTGGCATCTCTCTGCCTCCCCACCCACAGTAACCGAACTTAGGGTGTCTGGTCAGTAGGGTCAGTCAGGTCCCCTTTTCGACAGGACTTTCTGGTCGAAAACCGGACACCTGGCTGCTCTAAGCAAAGTGCTTAAGCACATGAGTAGTCACATAGACTTCAATGGGACTAGTCATGTGCCAAGTACTTTGCTAGATCAGCGCCAGAGTGAAGCACCCTGCAGGACTAAAACCCAAATGCAAAGCACGTCTTCACCGGGGCCTTCATAAATAAAAGCACTCTGTCACACACACAAAAAAAAGCATAAAATAAAAGAAAAACCCCACCCATGCAAATATTCCCCCAAGGAGAGAACTATATGTGATAGATGGTAGCCACACTGCTTAATGCATCATTTGAAGGCGTTCAGGTTCCATGGTGATTGGCATGGCATATCAACTTGAACAGAATAGAGCAGAATAAAATATGACCCAATGACATTGCTCCATAATTATACTCGTTTAGGGGTTCCTAGCTGAGTCACAGGCCAGGACACTTTGCTACAAGCCCAAGCCACAGTGGACATGCATCCTGCCATATACGTGAGAGCAGAATGTGGCTCTGTGTTTCTCAAAATTTTGTTTAATTTTATTTCTGAACTTCCTCCTTCATAGCCAGTGAGTGAAACAGGTAGCAAGTCTGACCAAAGTGCAAAGCTCCCAACAGAAGGTAGCCTACTCTGACTGATGTCTGCAAGGCCTACAAGACCCTGACTTGTGCAGTTCTGCTGTTGAATCAACTTTTTTAATCCATGGACAAATTCAGAGTTAAATATATTAACAATTATGAGCAAACATTCCATTCAAACAACTTTAACTCTGCCCCCTGGCAATGCAAACATATCATTTGAAAAAAAAAAAAAAACATGAGACCATATCCATCTATAACAAAGAGTTTGAAATCACCAGTGACCGCACACACTAGAATACTTTACTCTTGGTTATATTGTACTGCAAATTCTGGCCGCCTCTGAGTCCACAGAAAGGCATACTAGACAAATATATGAATGGGCAAGTAGTATGTGCTGAAAATCACCATTCACTAGTATTCATTATCAAACCTTGTGCCACCAGTTAACCATTCCATGCCTCACCAATTCACATCGTTAGCACTTACACAAAGCTTATAAAAACAGAATTACATTAAAAAAGCAAAGTCTGATGAAAAAGTGTCATCTTATATTTTAATATTAGCCGCTTCCACAGACTACAGAATACATAACGGCCTTATGAATAAAGATGACAAAGGGAAGATGGGAGTATGCCAGTGGTATGTTCACTATACCGGTACATCGACTTAAAAATATTATGGTAACTTCAGATATGGTCTGAAAGCTTTTTATACCCTCCAGAAAAATTACCAGATCCAAATATAATAAATATTTAAAAAACAGAGACATGATCATGAAGCCCCAGATTTCTACAGGTATTCAGGCATGGCTGCACTCAGCACTGTAACACTTAACTGACTTAGGTGGCTAAATCTCATTTTCAAAATTGATTTAAGCTCTTAAAAGCCTAAATCTCATCAGCTAGCAAAGGGATTTAGGCTTTTAAGAGTTTAAATCACTTTTGAAAATAAGATTTAGCCTCCTAAATCAGTTAGGCATTGCAATGCTGAGTGAAGCCATGCCTGAATACCATTAAAAATCGGAGCCAAAGTTCTTAATTAGGGATTTAAAAAAAAAACCCAAGTGTTTAGGTAAAAATGGAACAAAAAATTTAAAATGGCATCTGTAAAGGGGCAGAGTTAAGGTTGTTTTAATAGGGTATTTGCTTATCAGCATGCTTTCTAAAAGTTGATGCTGACTGGTTGCTGACATTTGATGTAACTGGATTTCCTAATTTTTTAATGTTTGGATTAGTGATTGTTGTACTTAAGCAACTTTAACTATAACCCAATGTAGCGCTTTTGTGTTGGACTGTATGTCTGATTATGCAGACCTATATATACATACTATACATACACATTTAGGATT
This sequence comes from Dermochelys coriacea, assembly GCF_009764565.3. NCBI lineage: Eukaryota > Metazoa > Chordata > Testudines > Dermochelyidae > Dermochelys > Dermochelys coriacea. Next base: position 254,986,189 of record NC_050068.2, on the reverse strand, counting down.
ATTTGTATTCTAGTTTATATAGCAAGACTAAGTATTTCCTGAAATCGTGTTTTAGGTACGCTGTATCAAAAAAGAGGAAACCTGTGGGGTTTTCCTTCTTAATTACCATATCTAAAAACACTTCCTTAAGCTTAAAGAACCCCATACCTTCCAGATGTTAGACGGGATTATACCATAGACGCAAGGTGAATGCAGTTCTTGTTCTAAATGACTCTATAGTTATTGCTGCTAACAGTTTAATGTAAAGCTTTTCAAGAAAATGTAGCCATTCATGTTTTTGGAGAGGTTTGCTTTGGTTCTGAGAAAAAATGGCCTTAACATGTATTAGCCTGTATGTAGCTGCAGGGGAAAATGGTTAAAGAACGAAACCAACAGTCATTCTGAAAGACAAGGTGTTCCATTGTAACCTTTTTTCATGCTTGAAAAATCATGCCATTTACTGAAGCACAGAATGTCCTTTGTGGGGCTCAGTGCATCACCTCAGTGATGTGCTTGATCTCAACTGCCTAATGGAGTCTTTTGAAACCACTCCTGACATTCAGTCCCATATCACCTGACCATTCAACGAGTTGCTATCAGGTAGGGCTCGGTTCTCCTCTAATGTGCCTAAGTTGCATTGGTGTAAACCAGAAGTAACTCCACTGACGTTAATGCAGTGAGAAGAGAATCAGGCCAAACATTTCAACAGCACTAAAAGAACTGCAACACAACAACTGTATAAATCTCTCTCTGTGCTATTTACTCCCAAAACAGACTTAGGGTTGCCAACCCTCCAGGACTGCCATGGAGTCTCCAGGAATTAAAGATTAATCAAAGATTATATCATGTGATGAAAACTCCAGGAATACATCCAACCAAAACTGGCAACCCTAGAGCCAATATTCCTTCCTCCCTCTAATCTATATTTGCTCATTCAGACACTGATTCAGCAAAACACTTAGATACGTATTTAACTTTAAGAAGGTGAATTGTCCTGTTAAAGTCAATGGGATTATTCACCTGCTTAAAGTTAAGTAAGTGCTTAAGTGCTTTGATGAAGCAGCATCTTGATCTCTTTACATCTGTCTGACTGGATATCTGAGCCAGCCATAGGTATCAAAAGAGAAAAAGAACTCTTCAGTCATATGAAGACGTGATATGCATAAGAATAGATGTTAGAGAAGGATAACTATTTATGTAGAGTGGTTACACTCTAGTTTCACTTTTAAAAGTAAGTGAGGCTCAATTTAACTAAAATATCGATTTGTCACGTGTTTTTTTACCTTAAGTGTGTGCTACTGGGATTCAAAAGAAACATTTGCCTCGAAAGTCTCTGGGAGCAGCTTTAGAAAGAATGATGGCAATAAGTCCTTGTAAGGTACTTAAGGAAATTTTGGGTCATTGCTGGGGGATTAGTGTATTTGCATGCTGGTTGGATTTGCAAGATGGTGTAGACAATATTTCAAAGGTCTCTCGATTGGGGGTTGACCAGGTCAAAGTATTCCAGAGAAGCTTGGACCTGCCACAAAAATCTCCATCTCCTGGCACCCTACCCAACACTTCAGAGTCAACCTGGAAAAGGGCATAGTGACTGCTCACCAGTCACACCACTGCTGGTGAACGAAATCCTATTCATTAGCCTCTGGCCCTTTAACCCCACCTCCCCTCTTCAAGACCTTATATAACGCAAATTTATGCCTTCTTGCATTAATCTACATTTTTAACCATAGTTTATGTGCTACAAATCAAAGACATTGATTTTGTATGACAGTATGTCAAAGGGTTTTCATTACCTTCAGAATGTTGACCTATGTGCTTTGTACAGACACGAATGCTTGCAAAAATTCAGTCAACTCATCCTGTGTGACAGCACTGATTGCCGGAGGAACAGCTACAGAATAAAGATCTTTGAAAATCTTACCTTAGAGGGTGGGGGAATTTTGTTGACTGTTTCAACGGTTAAACCACATGAGTCCAAAACCACAACACAGAGCAAAGAACAGTGAGAAAGCCACAAATCCCTGGCAATTCAAGGAATACTTCCGTTTAGTTGGCAATGGGCATCATGCTTTGCCTTGCAGATAATGAGTGAAATTTGAGTTAAATACATCAGGCATAATTCTCCTCTCACTTACACCAGTTTAAATTGGGAATAATTCTTCCACTTCAAGTCAATCGAGTTACCAGTATAAAACGGTATAAGTCAGGGAAAAAGCAGGTTGACTGTCTTATTGTCTTAAGATGCAGTATTCTATATTTATTCATTCATTTCCTAATAATTATGCATACTTTAATAGAATTTTCATCAGTACATTTAATCATTCTAGTACTCCTGGTTTGCCCCGAATCATAAGGTAAGGTGATTTGTTCTCACTAATCAATTAAGGTCCAATTACAAAGCAACCTTCTGCTCCATTAAAATATACAAGATATAATATCTTTCTTGCACCAGTTCCAATGTGCTATCAATACTTTTGATTCAGAACATCCTGACCAATGTAATTGCTGATTATAACATCCTCAGAACTTTGATAACTGTGTTTAAAAATAAATCCTCACCTCCTTCCTCCTCTCCCCTCCCCCCTTTTATTTCTGCTTCTGGTCCAAGGTGAGTGGAAAGGTTTCTCTTATTTGCCTCTAGGGGTAGATACCAGATGACAAGAAGGAGGAGTCTTTTTGCACAAGAGGGTGAACTTCTTTCCGATTAAAGCACAGCCTAATACATAATAAAGTCTTGCAATAAAGCACCACCTAATATTTCTAACAGGTACAAGACTGAGTATAAATCCACTGGAATTCTCAAAGTAAGGTACATGCACACATTCTTACATATGGATGATAAATCCATATGCATATGACCACTGGCTGAATGCATGCTTGTATACCCTTCCAGACTGGACCTCTGCCAGCACACAAATGGGGCATCCCCTGTTGTTCTTAGATGAGCAAGAAGTGCTCCTGTGGATGGAGATCAGCTCTTGGTGTCTGGGTTTAAGGCACAGCGGTGAATGTTAAGCAAGTGGACCAGATAGTGTGGAAGTGAGTCACCTCTGTAGGAACATAAGAGAAGAAGCTGGTGAAATATCCTCCTCCTTTCAACCTGTGAGGGACAGAGAGCAACTAGGAATGTGGACTTCAACCCAACCTTCAGCAGGGAGACCATGGTGAGTGGCAAGAGAGCATGTAGCTTCCTCCCACCCATCAACCAGAAGGGGAAGGTTTTGACACAGACTAAATTGGGGCCAATTTTTTCAGACATGGGTATCTAAAATCAGCTTTTGTTTAGGCACCTAAACAAAAGTGGCCAGATTTTCAATGGTGCTGAGCATCTGGTTACAAAGTACTGACCTCAACAATAAAAAGACTGGGCCCTTCAGGTTACATCCTGCCCCTAGTCTGCAGCAGAACTCGGACTGATACTGATGGGAGTTATGAGTGTGCACACATTGAGGTCAATATGTTGCCCAGTGGTTTTACATTCGCATTCAGATACCTAACAGTTCTGCTCACAGGGAAAAAATCCTACAGAGAACATATGGGAGTAATTTGTATCCATATGTAAAGTACGGTAAAGACATATATAGTTTCTCTCTCCCTTTCCCACCCCTCTTCTGCCTGGGAAAGGTAGCCTTCCAATGAAACAAAAGGCTGCTTCCGTCTACACTTTACTATTATCTTGGGCCTCAGTCTAGAAGACTGACAGCTACACCACATTAGTTGTGTTTTTTCTGAAACAACTTGGAACAAAAACAAGAAAAATCAAACTCAGCTCATGCTGGGGCTTTGAAACTGACACATCACATTCTCACTGATAGCACTGAGAACAGTCCCGGTATTTCCTCTTCTTGATGCACACAATGGCTCCATTTTCAAAGCAAGTGGCTATGTATTTTGTATAAGGAGCTCCCTATTTTGCATAGCTCAGCTGCATCTTTGTGAAAATTTACCCTGTGGTTTTGACATGGAAAGTTATTTGACCACATGGTTGCTGCAGTAAAAAGACTTGTTCTTCAAAGAGTTCTAAAGCAATCTAGTACTTTTTGTAAGATTATGATAGGTCTTCTTTATAAAAAAAAAACAAAAAACAAAAAAAAAAAAAAACCTATCCACCAATACCAGCTCTGAAGAAGTTCCACACTGCCTGTGATCTATATATATAGGTCAAGTTAAACTCAATTTTAATACAGTATGTAAAAGCATAACAATGCTATCAAATGCAGATATGCAGCTTAGCAAAACATTAGATTCTCATACCAATTAATGTTGCATAGTAAGCCAACATCTGTGGGATTGCACTTGGGCCTTTTAGTTTAGCATGTCTTCTAATTAAAGAAAGATTAAATGTACTTTAAATAATTGCTCCTCCTCCCTGTGCCAGACTCTGAAGTATTCTGTCTGTATGGTTTGGGAGGGCATGCTAAAAGAAAACACATCTACAGACCCCATCCAGCCTAAAGAACGCATCCCAGGCTACACAGAAAATACTCCCCGCTCAGAAGGGAAAAAGCACCATTTAAAGCAGCTCCCTTCAGAATTCCATTCAAAATTCCAGTTACAGTACCTGCAACTGTCCCCTCCCCATTAAGGGCAATCTAGCTCACAGCAGCAATGTCACGGATGGGAGAGAGACTCACTTCTGTGCTCAATGAGTCTTCCCCTCCACACCCTGCTGTCTGAGAGCCTAATATAAAGGCAGGTCTGTGTTCTATTTATTTATATAGCTCTCCTCACTGTAGTAACTGTGTGCCCAAGGTCACACAGGAAGCCTGAGGCTGAGCCAGAAATTAACCCAAGTCTCTTGAGTCCTAGTCCAGTCCTTATCCAACTAGACCTCCCTTCCTACCTTACTAGTCAGAGAAGAATATTAAGGGGCCCTGGATACAGCTCTCGAGAGCTCCCGGGCTGGCAGCTCCATATCTGAGATCATATAAGAAGACAATGACTGAAAGATCTGTTCCGCGTAAAGATTAGGCCGAGTGCTCACTAGAACAAGCCACAACAATTGATGTAGTGGAGGCAGTGGCGTCTACACACAAGGTCAGTCAACAATAATCAGGTCCCTACCCTCAGTAAATGGGCACAGGAAGAAAAGCCCCATCTCATGCATCTTGATGACGGACAGAGCAAGCTCTCAAGCGAGATTCTGGTAGAGAGAAGGAAAGAAGAAAATCTTGGCCCCACAGGCCTGCTTGGAGGCCATACCCACACCTTTTTGGACTAGGGTATCTCAAGGATGGCTGCATAGCCCCAGTGGAAGACCAGATGAACTGGCTGTGAGTCAGAGACTGTGGTACATGGAAGGCAAGAATACAATTTACATACATTCGTTTCTCTTACGACAGCTCAGCACGATGGTGCTCTTTATTCAGTTATTTGTGAGGCTTCTACAGCAGGCTGGATAGCCAGAAACACAGCCACGACCCAGAGCCTTTCCAAGCTTGTATGGCTCAGAAGGCTATGGCTACATTCTACTGAATCACACACTACACAACAACAGGGCTTCCATACTCTTGTGGAAGTCCCTGTCCTGATAATTTTACTTGACCAGCTAAGTTTCAGAACAGATCGATGGCTCCTTTGATTTACCATATCCTGGGGCTAGTGCTCCTCCACATAAAAGTAAATGAGGCAAGCAGAAACCAGTAAACGAGGCAAGCAGAAACCAGTAAAGACCAGTTGAAACACACTATTAGAGTCTACTGGAATTTCCACTAGCGTAAATTTTATATTGACCAGAATAAGCCATTTGAAGTACACATAAAAATCCTCCTCAAACTATAAATATTCACGACCTATCTGATTGCCAGTATGATCTCTTCTGGATAGTGTGTATAATGAAAAAACGAACTGCTACACTTCATGACTTACGGTATATTGTCAATCTGACTAAAAGAAAAGGAGTACTTGTGGCACCTTAGAGACTAACAAATTTATTAGAGCATAAGCTTTCGTGAGCTACAGCTCACTTCATCGGATGCATTTGGTGGAAAAAACAGAGGAGAGATTTATATACACACACACACAGAGAACATGAAACAATGGGTTTATCATACACACTGTAAGGAGAGTGATCACTTAAAATAAGCCATCACCAACAGCAGGGGGGGGAAGGAGGAAAACCTTTCATGGTGACAAGCAGGTAGGCTAATTCCAGCAGTTAACAAGAATATCAGAGGAACAGTGGGGGGTGGGGTGGGAGGGAGAAATACCATGGGGAAATAGTTTTACTTTGTGTAATGACTCATCCATTCCCAGTCTCTATTCAAGCCTAAGTTAATTGTATCCAGTTTGCAAATTAATTCCAATTCAGCAGTCTCTCGTTGGAGTCTGTTTTTGAAGCTTTTTTGTTGAAGTATAGCCACTCTTAGGTCTGTGATTGAGTGACCAGAGAGATTGAAGTGTTCTCCAACTGGTTTTTGAATGTTATAATTCTTGACGTCTGATTTGTGTCCATTCATTCTTTTACGTAGAGACTGTCCAGTTTGGCCAATGTACATGGCAGAGGGGCATTGCTGGCACATGATGGCATATATCACATTGGTAGATGCGCAGGTGAACGAGCCTCTGATAGTGTGGCTGATGTGATTAGGCCCTATGATGGTATCCCCTGAATAGATATGTGGACAGAGTTGGCAACGGGCTTTGTTGCAAGGATAGGTTCCTGGGTTAGTGGTTCTGTTGTGTGGTTGCTGGTGAGTATTTGCTTCAGATTGGGGGGCTGTCTGTAAGCAAGGACTGGTCTGTCTCCCAAGATCTGAGAGAGCGATGGCTCGTCCTTCAGGATAGGTTGTAGATCCTTGATGATGCGTTGGAGAGGTTTTAGTTGGGGGCTGAAGGTGATGGCTAGTGGCGTTCTGTTATTTTCTTTGTTGGGCCTGTCCTGTAGTAGGTGACTTCTGGGTACTCTTCTGGCTCTGTCAATCTGTTTCTTCACTTCAGCAGGTGGGTATTGTAGTTGTAGGAATGCATGATAGAGATCTTGTAGGTGTTTGTCTCTGTCTGAGGGGTTGGAGCAAATGCGGTTATATCGTAGCGCTTGGCTGTAGACAATGGATCGAGTGGTATGATCTGGATGAAAGCTAGAGGCATGTAGGTAGGAATAGCGGTCAGTAGGTTTCCGATATAGGGTGGTGTTTATGTGACCATCGCTTATTAGCACCGTAGTGTCCAGGAAGTGGATCTCTTCTGTGGACTGGTCCAGGCTGAGGTTGATGGTGGGATGGAAATTGTTGAAATCATGGTGGAATTCCTCAAGAGCTTCTTTTCCATGGGTCCAGATGATAAAGATGTCATCAATGTAGCGCAAGTAGAGTAGGGGCATTAGGGGACGAGAGCTGAGGAAGCGTTGTTCTAAGTCAGCCATAAAAATGTTGGCATACTGTGGGGCCATGCGGGTACCCATCGCAGTGCCGCTGATTTGAAGGTATACATTGTCACCAAATGTGAAATAGTTATGGGTCAGGACAAAGTCAATCTGACTGTAGCATGAAGATGGAGATAAACACACTGCATAAAAACAACTGTATTATACCTGTCTGCAGCTCTGCCATAGAATGCCTGCTTTTCAGATATTTGCTGTGCTGATTCCAACCTTATTTCTTTATCTCATGTTTATGAGGAGTTTTATTGTACATTGCTCTGGCATCAGCTGGTTCTGGGATTTACTCATTTGGCATGTTTATGGTGTTTTAGATAAATACCACAGCAGGATTACTTAAGGAGCCAGCGCTTTCAATTTAAAAGGGCCTGAAGCACAGCTTTGGATTCCCCCATTCCTACCCCCCCATATATGCTCCTCAGCAACTGCAAGATGATATCTGCTTGGCTGTTTACTGTGATGGAGAAGCATTTTTCTCTCATGCTGTTAAAAGGCTGAGAGCACATCTGTTGGACTCAGACTGTGCCCTGTGCATCTTGTTGGCAGGAGTCAGTGCCATTTGACTTCAGTATGACATTGCTCCCTGTTTATCTGGAGACTGCCCTCCTGGTTGGGAAATACAAGAGATGTGGGGAGGATTCACAAGAAAGGTGGGGGGAAAGGGATTCAGGAAACCTCTTAATTAAAAATAAGACGGAGGAAACCAATTAATTAATGTTAAACAGATGCTTTCATTGGCCAAATGTTTATAATAATGCATTACAGTGTAAACACGGCAGCTGGAAAGGCTGGTGCACTGTAAGTGTGTTCTTTTAACGTGTTTATCTTTATCAAATGCACAAAGCTGTGGATTTTAATCTTTCGGTTAATAGGTTGCTTTCAGATTTAAGCCACTGCTGTCAAGGTGTACTGCCCCAGGGGAGCATCATTAGGGCAAGTGCAATGCACCAGGCTCCAGGAGCACCAAGGGGAGCTGAGACACCACTACACCCTGTGGGATCTTTCTATCTATCTAGGTACTTATTCAGCCCTCCCTTACCATAAGCCTCACAACCATTACATTTATCCTCAACACCATCCATCTGAGGTAGGGACGTGTTATCCTAAGCCGGGCACAGGGTAGGTTAAGTGATTTACCCAAACTCACAAAGGAAGTCGGTGACCAAGCCAGGTCTCAAGCATATAAGTGCCAGGCCTTATCCTCTAGACCATTCTTCCTCCCAGGGAGGACATGTGGTATCTCCCTCTTTGCATGCCACCAAACTCTGCTGGCTGGCATTCAAGAGGTTTCTAGTGGCAGCGGCAATGCTAGAGACTTCCTGTCCTTTTACACAACCCGTGCAAGGATTGAGATTGCACCCAGCCCCTGTATAGGGGTACAAGAGGGAAGGAGAGGGGAAAAGGTTCTTAATGCCCCTCTCCCTTTGCAGACCCATGGTGGCAGGGCGGACTTACTCCTACCTACTTTCTAGCCTCACAAACGGCCTGGAGACCTTCAGGTAAAACGCTTCACGCAATGTATATAGTGATCTTTCCAACCACCTTTATAGATTATGCTGCCTCATACCAACAGTAACACAGTCTTCAGCTCCTGAGACAGGGAGAGGAGAGCTCTCTTATGACTTCCACCCACTTCACTTCCCTGCCCCAGCACTTCCTTCCTGTGCCTTTTGTACCCTCTGGGCTAATGAGCTAATTAGCCTTTTAACTCTCTCCATCCCAATCTATCATTTGGGCACAGCTCCCCACGTCAGGGGTACTCAGGGCAATTCACTGGAGTTGCAGTATTCAGAGTGCTGGCCTGGCTGCTGCTGCTGCCCAAACCCTGTCACACTCACACAGAGCCCAGCAAATCTGGACACTGGCATTTTAAGTGTGCAAACCTATCAAAAAACGGAAAAAAGTTAAGGTTCCCACAGAAGTACTAGCTTAGCCATGCTCACATTCTTCACAGCTCATGGCTCAGGCTACATTTTAGTCACGGGTATTCGGGTATTTTTAGTAAAAGTCATGCACAGGTCGTGGACAGTAAACAAAAATTCATGGCTGTGAACTGTCCATGACTTTTACTCTATACCCCTGACTAAAACTTGGGGGGGAAAGGAAAGAGGGGGAGCAGCTCGGGAGGGTGGCCCTGGGGGCGCCGCAGGTTCTGGGGAGGGGAATATGGCCAGTGCTCAGGGGGGGAGTCGCGGCCTGGGGGGTGCCACAGGTGCTTGTGGGGGGGGGGGGGAAGAGTTGTGGTCCAAGGAGCGCCATGGATGCTTGGCGGGGGAGTCATGGGCCAGGGGCACCATGGATGCTCGGAACGGGGAGTTGCAGGCCTGGGGGTGCTCATGGCGGGGGAGGAGTCATGGCCCGGGGCACCACGGGTGCTCAGGTGGGGGGGGAGGCGCGGAGTCGTGGCCAGGGGGGTGCCAGGGGTGCTCGGGAGAGGTATTGGCGGGGCTGAAACAGGTTCCCTACCAGGCTCCTGGGAAGCGGCGACCTCTAGCTCCTAGCTCCATGTGCTGCCTCTGCTCCACCCCAAGCCCCGGTTCTGCAGCTCCCATTGGCTAGGAACTGCGGGAGCAGTGCATGCCAGCAGAGGCAGCAAACGGATCTAGGAGCTGAAGGAGGGGAGTTGCTGTTGCCCTTCCGGGGAGCCCCCAAGGGAAGCATCACCCTGCACCCCAACCCCCAGCCCTGAGCACCCCCACACCCAAACTTCTGATGCTGGGGGGTCCAGAGACTACTCCAGCAGCAGCCAGTGTGCCTGGCCTAGGGGCTGCCTGAGCTACTCAGGAGGCCCCTGGGCCAGGCACACCAGCTGCTGAAGAAGTCATGGAGGTCACAGAACATCATGGAATCCGTGACTTCCATGACAAACATAGAGCCTTAACTCATGGTGTATATTTTGTGACAAAAACTGCAAAATGTATTAAAACCCACAAAAATAGTCAAGAAATACACATGGTACAGTTCTCACAGTGACATGAAATATCCAAAACACAGGATCTGGTAGTAATGGGGGACTTTAACTACCCAGACACCTGTTGAAAAAGTAACATAGCAAAACACAAAATTTCCAGTAAGTTCTTGGAATGTGTTGGGTGGAACTTTTTGTTCCAGAAAGTGGAAGTAGTAACTAGGGGGACAGCGTTTTATATTTGATTCTGAACATCAGGAAGGTGTTGGTTGTGAATCTGAAGGTGGAAGGCAGTTTGGGTGAAAGGGATCCTGAAATGATAGATTTCATGATTCTAAGGAAAGGAAGGAGTGAGAGGAGCAGAGTGAAGCCAGCGGCCTTCCAAAAAGCAGATATTAACAAAATCAAAACTGGTAGGTAAGGTCCCATGACCCTGGGCAGAAAAATCTAAGGGGAAAAGGAGTTCAGGAGAGCTGGCAGTTTCTCAGGGAGACAATATTAAAGACACAACTGCAAACTATCCCGATCTGAAGGAAAGCTAAGAAAAATAGTCAGAGGGCAATTTGGGTCCATCAGGAGATCTTTAATGACCTGAAAATCAAAAAGGAACCCTCAAGTGGAAACATGGACACATTGCTAAGGAGGAGCACAAAAGAACAGCCCAAGCAGGAGCAAAATCAGAAAGGCTAAGGCACAAAATGAGTTACACCTAGTAAAGGACATAAATGGCAGTAAGAAAAGGCTCTTTAAATATATTAGGAGCAAGAGAAAGACAAAAGAACATGTAGGTCCTCTACGAAGTGGGGAAGGAGAGCTAATAACTGATGACATCAAGAAAGCTGAAGTGTTTAATGCCTATTTGGCTTCAGTCTTTACTAAAACGGTTAATGGTGACCAGATACTCAACACAATTAATATTAATAACAAAGGGGAAGGAAATGCAAGCCATAACAGTCTTTAACCTATTCTTTCCCTATTTAGATAGGTTAGATGTATGCAAATTGGCAGGCCCTGAGGAAATTCATCCTAGAGTACTTAAGGAACGAACTGAAGCAATCTCAGAACAGTTAGCAATTATCTTTGAGAATTCCTGAGGAAGGGTGAGATCCCAGAAGAATGGAGAAGGTCAAACGTAGTACCAATCTTTAAAAAGGGGAACAAAGAGGACCCAGGGAATTATAGAGCAGAAAGCCTAACTTTGATACCTGGAAAGATACTAGAACAAATTATTAAGCAATCAATTTGTAAGCCCCCAGCATGGATTTCTCAAGAACAAAGCATGCCAAATCAACCTAATTTCCTTCTTTGACAGGGTTACAGGTCTAGGGGATAGGGGGCAAGCAGTAGATGTGATGTATCTTGATTTTAGTAAGGATTTTGACACAGTTCCACCTGACATTCTCATAAGGCAAACTACAGAATGCAGACTAGATTAAATTACAATAAGGTGGGTGCACAACTGGGTGAAAGACAGTATTCAAAGAGTAGTTATTAATGGTTCATTGTCAAACTCGGAGGGCGTACTTAGTGGGGTCCTGCAGGGGGTCTGTTGTGGGTCCCATACTATTTAATATTTTCGTTAATGATTTGGATAATGGAGAATAGAGTATGCTTACAAAATCCTCAGATGACACCAAGCAGAAAGGATAAACACTGCAAACACTTTGAAAGACAGGATTAGAATTCAAAATGACCTTGACAAATTGGAGAATTGGTCTGAATTTAATAAAATGAAATTGGCCAACTACAAAATGAGGAATAACTGGCTAGGTGGTAATACTGCTGAAAAGGATCCAAGGGTTATAACGGATCACAAATTGAATATGAGTCAATAATGTGATGCAGCTGTGAACAAGGATATCATCATTTTGGGGTGTACTAACAGGACAGTCGTATGTAAGACATGGAAGATAATTGTCCCACTCTACTTGGCACTGGTGAGGCCTCAGCTGGAGAACTGTGTCCAGTTCTGGGCACCAAACTTTAGAAGATGGACCAACTGGAGAGACCAAAGGAGAGCAACACAAATGGTAAAAGGTTTAGAAAACCTGATCTATGAGGAAAGGTTAAAAACACTGGGCATGTTTAGTCTTGAGAAAAGAAGACTGACGGAAGACTTAATAAAGGTCTTCATATATGTTTAGGGCTGTTATAAAGAGAACAATCAATTGTTCTCCATGTCCACTAAAGATAGGACAAGAAGTAATGGCTTATTAATCTTCCTAGGTTAGATATTAGGAAAAACTTTAACTTTAAGGGTAGTAAAGCTCTGGAATAGGCTTCCAAGGGAAGCTGTGGAATCTCCATCATTGCAGATTTCTAAACACAGGCTGGACAAACACGTCAGGAGTGGTCAAGGTTTACTTGGCCCTGCCATACCACAGGGGGCTGAACTTGATTGCTTCTCGAGTTCCCTTCTAGGCCTACATTTCTATTTTATGATTCTAGGATCTCGGAGCCATTGCACATACAGTATACATTTTGGTATACATAAAGCCAACCAGTCCAAAAGTAAAGTCCTTCTCCAAAGACCATCATCTTGTCCTTGATGTGAGAAAGACCTTCAAAATAAGCTATATGTAAGGGGACTGTTGCTCCCTTACTAAAATTCAGTGGGGATGTCTTGGTTGGCTAGCTCCCAGTACTAAAAGGAGAAGGGTCTATGGGAAACCAGGACCCTGAGACTGATAGTCCACAGGAACAATGGGGAGAGGCCAATGCTCCAGGTCAGCCTGAATGACAGGACGGGCAGGCTAATGAGAGAGTCAGGAGGCCAGGGTGGTCCTGTCCTCCGTGTGAGCTGGAATTGCCTGGGTCGGACAGAGGGGGGCCGAGCTAAGGAGAAAGCAGGGGCCCAAGCTGAGCTGGGGAGCAGAGCTGTGCCAGGACCAGAGGGACCAGAAAAGCAGCCCAGAGAGAGCAGACCCTGTCCTGGGAGCAGAGCTGCAGCCCCAAAGCTAGAAGCACAGCCCAGAGATAGCAGACTTGCCCTGGGAGCAGAGCTGCAGCAACCAGAGCCAGAGGGGCCAGAAAAGTAGCCCACAAAGCAAGTCAGTGCTGGGAGCAGAATCACAGAAGCAGCCTGCAGAGCAGACCTGTCCTGGGAGGAGAGCTGTAGCAACCAGAGGCAGAGGGGCCAAAGAATCAGCCCAGGGAGCTGGAGGCAAAGCAGCAGCAGCAGTGCTGAGACAGAGTGGTGGAGCTGCGGCTGGAGTGGTCCGGAGCTGAGCGTGGTGAGCAGGAGAGAGCCAGGGTGACCCTGGGCAGTGGGCCCAGCACAGGGAGACGCCTCAGCCAGGAGGCTCTGCGAGCCAGGCTTGGATCGTAACCCCAACAGGATGGGTGCGACACTGGGAAGAAGGGTCCTACCACTTAGAGCCTGAGAGCGTGTGGCCACCACCAGAGCAAGTGTCCAACCCACAGCATCCCTGCAGCAAAGCCAGGGCCTGAGAAAGCAGCTTGGGACTTACAAGGAACAGACTGTGAACTGCCCAGACATTCCAGAGACACTGTTTGTGATGTTCCCTGACACAGAGCGGATTGATGTGTTTCCTTTAACTTTTCCCATTTTCCCTTATTCTTTTTAAAATTAATTGTTGATTAAGTAACTTGCATTTGCTTTGAATTGTATGTAATGGTCAGTGGGTCAGAGAAGTGCCCAGTGCAGAGAGAGTACCCCGGAGTGGGGACACCTTAGCCCCTGTCCTAGGTGACCACAGCAGGGTTGGGAGTGGAGCCCCCCAGGAATCCCGGGCCCAACCTTGTTGGGGTTAAAGGAGTCTGCCAGACAGGAGACTGGAAGGGGAGTCCTCAAGGGCAGGGAGGCCACTGGGTAAAGGAAGTGGGAGCAGGGACTCAGATCCTTGTGCTAGCCCACTTCACCGGGGTAATACAGAAGCCAAGAAAGTTCCCCACAATAGCGGGACTATTCCCCCCCTTACATATATATAGTGATCTACTCTAAGCATTAGAAGAATTTGATATTGGACAGTAGTTTTTTTTCCCCTCTCAACAAAAAACTCTTTAGCTCTTAAAAAAAGAAACTAAATCAAGCAGATCTCCCCTCTTAAATAGGATGGGTCTTGTGGTTAAGGCACTGGAGAGGGACTCTGGGGAACTGGGTTCGAATCTCATATCTGTGGCAGACTTCCTCTGTGACCTTGTGGAAGTCACTTACTGTTTTACAGATGTGGTATACGGAGAGTAATAATAAAACTTTCTGTCTCTCCCCCACCCACTTTTGACTGTTTTGTCCAGTTAGACTGTAAAATCTCTGGGACAGTAATGCCACTTGATATGTGCATGTACGGCACCTAACACAACAGAGTGCTGGTCTCAGCTGGGGCCTCTAGACTCCATTGTAATTCAAATGATAAACAATAATAAGGAGGCCCTCTGAATTGTTTTGAGCACAGTGTGGAACAAGACAAGACTGTCTTTCATCTTTTCTATTTCCCATCTCTACAGAACCATTAATTACCACCACATGCAAGACAACATTTAGCACCCGTGGCGTCAAAAGTAACAACCACAACCACAAAATAACACCGATCACAGATGATACTTTGCAATAGTTAAGCAAAGCAGAAGCTTCTCTACAACAGTGTGAAATCCTTCCTCCTGAGCAGCCTCCCTGCAGAACAGAAATGCAGGTCCTCCACACTTAGGTGAATTTCACCGTATGTGTTTATGTAACTCTAATATAAAGGCATCCTCTTTAAGAGCTAGCACATGGCCCAGCTTGTGTAGTGTACCCATAAAGTGGATAGCAGCATAGGAGATGTAGCCTCTGCCACATTCTTCTTCCCTCCCCTGGCAATACATTTTGTTGGGATGGGTCAGGTAATGGGGCCGGGGCCCATGCAGGCCAGCATAACCGCAGCAGCGTTCTCAGGGCCATAGCCGCAATTCTGTAACATAAATTGGAAAAGAAACTATCAATGCCTTAAAGAGTCAAGGGGTTTAACAGGTACCTGAATATGAAATGTTAGAATTTATATGTAAATGCTGTTCTGTTTAAAAAACTATAGTCCAGGCAGCCCTTTGCGGCACTGAGAAGCTAGAGTAAGATGCAACTCAAATGCAGCCCGGTTCAGCTTTTAGTTTCTTTTCTTTATTTTTTTTAGTGTTTGCTGCTGCAGCACATTTTTTGTTACAGACATTTTGCTGAATTATTACATAAGGGGAAGTATCTGACCGTATCCTGTCATGCTGGCTGGTTGGACTCTCTTGCCCCTTCAGGTCTCAAGAGTTGAGGGCACAATTTCTGTGTTCCTGGCCCAGGGTTGATCACTGAAGATAACTGTCAAACAACACTGTATCTGACATGGCAGCTCAAAGCAATCAGTCACTCACTCAGAGGCTAGAGGGGGAGTTGCAGAGGAACAGGAAGGAGACAGAAAGTGAATGGGGGAAGGAGTATGAGAGGACAAAGATGACAGAAGAAATGCCAGAGAAGAGAAAATCTAATAGGAGAACAACAGTGTCTTATCACATGCAAGAGCTGTTGGGATACATATCAGGTTCTTCCACCTTCTACAAAGAGCTAGCAGTGGCCTTCTCTGTGCTTAAGCTGCCTCAGCCATCTTTGGCCACTTGCTCCCCCACCCTGCAGCCTCAGTCACTTTCAACTGGCCACTCTGCCACTGCTACTGCTACCCCATGCTACGGGGAGGTCGAAGACACCTCAACCTGCTCTTTCACATCTTCCATATCTCCCAGCTCTCAGAGACAGCCACTCCCCTGCTCCCAGAATGAATGCAGGTGATAAATGGGACATGCTGCCTTTGAGGCTAGTATACGGAAGTTATCCACCCTCCGAGGGCAGAAGGGATGTTGACAGCCTTGGACTAGGATGCCTCCATATGCAATGTTGGCCTCAGAGATGCGGAGCATACACCACTCCTGATAACGTCAATGGAATTTGTGGGTAGAAACAGCACCTATATTTGTAATGATATATCCACCACAGAACCCTACTCCGAGGGGTCAAAAAACACCTCTTTTTTAAATTAATACGGCAGACGTTAACAAAAGGTTTGTTCATATATTTATAAAAAGGCATTTAACATTTCAGAAACCCAGGGTGGTTTAAACAAGAGGCACTATCTTACCCTACTGGCTAGTTTCAGTCATATAGCATATGCTAGGCAGGGTGTCACAGGAAGTGGGAGCCAACTTGTCTGAAGCCCAAGACCTTAAAAAAGCGGCTTATCTTAACATATTAGTTTATGTGGTGAATGCCTCACTTAGCAACAGCACGAGGGGCAAAACAGCACATAAATACTTGAGGTTAGTGCTTTAGTACTTGCAGGCCACCACAATGTAATTAGTGCAAAGGTGTTTGGCATGGAATGATCCCTTTATTCCTTAGTAATAGTTATTTCCTAAGACTCAAGTCACACTCTAGTCTGATTCTTTTGAACATGCAGTTTTGGAAGTGTGAAGTAAATGATGAAAGGAAACAGCTGATGGCAGAACTAATAATGGAAATGAGGATTGTTCATCAGTATACAGAGTTATTAGACATGAGGAAACAATCCTGACAAAGGAACCCTCACAAAACTCATTTGCAAAAAAGAAAAGGAGTACTTGTGGCACCTTAGAGACTAACACATTTATTTGAGCATAAGCTTTCGTGAACTACAGCTCACTTCATCGGATGCATTCAGTGGAAAATACAGTGGGGAGATTTATATACACATACAGAGAACATGAAACAATGGGTTTTATCAAACACACTGTAAGGAGAGTGATCACTTAAGATAAGCTATTACCAGCAGGAAGGGGGGGGGGGAAAGGAGAAAACGAAGATGGACTACAAGCCATCAGGAACAGTATCCCCGATAATGTCACGGCTAATCTGGTGACTGAACTTTGTGACTTTGTCCTCACCCATAACTATTTCACATTTGGGGACAACGTATACCTTCAAATCAGCGATGGGTACCCGCATGGCCCCACAGAATGCCAACATTCTTATGAAAAAAGAAAAGGAGTACTTGTGGCACCTTAGAGACTAACAAATTTATTTGAGCATAAGCTTTCGTGAGTCCTGTCCTGCTTCTCCTGCTGTCCCAGAGCTTCAGTCTATTCTCTCTCTGACAGACAGATCATGAGGCACAGTACATTCGACTCACTAAATAGCGACTGTGTGCAGCTGACCACTAAGAAGTAGCTAGAAGCCAAGTATATGCATGTCACTCCTGCTTTATCTTGCACATTTGAACTTGGTTTTCCAGAGGTGAAAGCCTAATTTTGTAGCTGCCTGATGGAACTCTGCCCTTAACGTCATGGGAAAAATCTCTCCACCCTGCAGTTGTGCACCTTAGCTGTAGCCAGGCCAAACCAACCCCAAAATGAAACCCACATGGACATCAAGCACCTCGGGCAGAGGGTAAGTATTCTGAGAAGTTGGTCCAAATGCAACCTTTTATTCTATATTATGTTGCTTTATCACTCATCAACCCAGACTGACTTTGTTGCTTTGGTCCAGAACTTATGCTGTTCTGAGTTAGCAAAATCCTTTCTGCTTTAACAAGATTGAATGCCGTAAGTTTTGCAGAGAGATTCAATCCATTAGCTGATTAAAAACTATAGATCACATTGCTTTGGACACACTCAGGCCATTATGAATAAGAAGTATCCAAAAAGCTTCCAGTGTAACCAGTGTCTTTGAAACTGCTATGGCTACAGTTAATAAAACTTCTCATTCAATCTTTCTTCAAGTCTGCAATGCCAACACAGAGAATTTATAGTAGCCTTTGAAACTGTCTATTTAGAAAGGAGTTATTGGTACAGTATCTTTAATTCCCGAAACAAAAAAAAAATAATGATATAGAAGACATTGTCACAAGCCAAGAAAGTGTACAAATGAAAAAGAGCAACAAAAATGTCACTGATATATTTCAGCTTCAACTTACAGATGAACGTCCTACAGACAAACCGTCCTCCACAAAAATACATTGAAATCTCTCTAAAGGTATCTTTTTGTATGCTCCTCTGTTTATTCCTATTATATTAAAAAGTTAATAAATCTGGATAGGCTTATTAAAAGACAATTCCATAACATTTATATAGGCAACTATTGTTAGTTGCCATTAAAAGCCAGCATTTGCCCACAGTTGTACCTGAAGTACCACAGACTCCTACCTATACTTAGGAAAAGAAATAGCACTGGTAATTCTGTAAGATCTGTTAACAAATGTTGACTACTTAATGACTATCAGTCTATTTAAAGGTTTCCACAATGGCCCACAGTCAAGTGACCTATGGGATATATCTATCTATACCAAATATGCTAAGATTGACAGAACTACATAAAGGTACTAATTCAGAGAGGAACTTAAGTCTGGGCTTAAGACCCAGGAGTTGAACATGTGCATAAGTGTCTTGTTGAACTGGACCCCGAGAACTGAGAGAACTATAGGAAGGGCTAAATGATTAGATTGTAAGCTCTTTGGGGTAGGGACTGTCTTTTTGTTCTGTGCTTGTACAGTGTATAGCACAATGAAGTCCTAGTCTATGACTAGGATTCTGAGGCACTAGGATACTACAATCATTTTTTTTAAAATGGTATTTGATATTTGTGGCCTATGCAAGAAAAAACACTGGTGATGCAGAAAACATATTTTATGAACAAGAGAACAGTTCTTAACTCTATCATGTCTAGCAGACTAACTTCTAGTAATATAACTGCAACACGTTGGAGAAGTCATCCAAAGAATCTTTAGTTGTGCGTGACTCTTGAAAGTGAAATTTAACTACTTGTTATTGGACATCCCTAAGTTGTATTGGACAATAAAAAGAGGTGAAAGTTTCTGTCTTGACAGAGAGGTAAGAAAAAAATGGTACCTCTCCTTCTGTCCAAATAGATTTTCCTTTTTGATTTTTTGCCACCTGTTGTTAGCCAATACATTCAGTCAGTACAAAGGTACTCTATAAACCTCATAGGATATCCCAGGGGTTATTGTATTTGTCAGGGTTCCTTCCCCACTCTGAACTCTACGGTACAGATGTGGGGACCTGCATGAAAGACCCCCTAAGCTTATTTCTACCAGCTTAGGTCAAAACTTCCCCAAGGCACAAAGTCTTTGCCCTTGGATTAGATAAAATGCTGTCACCACCAAGTGATTTAACAAACAAACAATCAGGGAAAAGACCACTTGGAGTTCCTATTTCCCCAAAATATCCCCCCAAACCCTTACACCTCCTTTCCTGGGGAGGCTTGAGAATAAACAAGATGAGCACAGACCAACCTTGGATTTTTAAAACCCAAAAAACCCAATCAGATTCTTAAAAAACAGAACTTTATTAGAAGAACAAAAAAAGATAAGAGAACAAAGATAATCTTACAGGCAGTCAGATTCAAAACACAGAGAATCCCTCTAGGCAAAACCTTAAGTTACACAAAGACACAAAAACAGGAATACACATTTCCTCCAGCACAGCGAATTTCACAAGCCAAAACAAAGAAAACCTAAAGCATTTTCTAGCTAAATTACTTACTAACTTTACAGGAGTTGGAGGGCTTGCATCCTTGATCTGTTCCCGGCAAAGGTATCACACAGACAGACAAAAGCCTTCCTCCCCACCCCCTCCAGATTTGAAAGTATCTTGTCCCCGCATTGGTCATTTTGGGTCAGGTGCCAGCCAGGTTACCTGAGCTTCTTAACCCTTTACCAGTAAAAGGACTTTGCCTCTGGCCAGGAGGGATTTTATAGCACTGTATACAGAAAGGTGGTTACCCTTCCCTTTATATTTATGACAGTATTAGAGTCACAACAGGCCCGTATTATAGGAGATTTACAACCCTTCATAGAGATACAGAAAATCGCATCAACATCAGTCTGTTACACTTAAGCTTTAAAAAGTGAGGTCAACTTTTTCAGTTGTACACATTAAAGGTTTTTAAGCAAAAAAATTGTTAGAACCATAATAATTACAACTGGTTGAATTATTAGTTGCAAATAATATATCTGACAAATTTAGCCATTTATGTTTGCAAGTTGTCTTCAAAGTTTCTAATGTGTTCAGGGTTCTCAACTATGTGACTGCTTATGCAAATAATAGTTAATTTATAGCTTGTTTGCAAACTAGATATTATGAGCTTGATCCAAAACCCAGTGAAGTCACTCATAAAAACTTGGAGTATTTCTATTATTTGCTATTCATTACTCCATAGTCTTGTTGTATGATTTGTCTCCTAAATCACATGGTATTGTTTGGTTACCTGATTGGGTGACCAAAGCTTTATAAGCAGAAGAGATTTCTTCTTCTGTTTTCAAATTACTTGTGAGCATTCACAACTATTTGGTGTCCTGTGAATTGTTTTAATATGTGGATAAGAAAGAGATTTTCAAAGTGACAGTCATTCATTTATTATGTGGATAGTCTAGCAACTGTTATATGTGTGTATGTACAAGCACACGCAAGTATGTCTGATATTCACAGAACTTTATTGGAAAAATATTCTGTTTATTAAAAAAAGCATTCTTACTATGGCTGGGGAAGTATACAGCGAAAGATGTATTACTATCACAACTAAAACATTTGCTACCAAAGGTTTTGTGAATTCTTTGTGTACAGACATCTGTTTTCTTTATTATGATATCTATAAATAAATAATGCATTGGAATTTACTAATAGTTTGGGCTTTTTGAATCTCAGAAGACCTAATTACTATTTTTTCTCCTCTTGACGGAGTAGGATCAAGGCATTCAAGACTTTATTCTTTACTGTTGCCACTCTGAAGGAGGAAAGGGATGCTTCTGAAGGTAGGGTGATAAGGACAGAGTTACAGAATATGGGAAATTGGTTGGATAGAGATAGTTATGTTAGACAGACAAAAGGATGGTCTCTTTGGATTCTAGATATAAATACTGGGCCCAGGACTAGCAAGAAAAAAAAAGGTCCAACTGTCATTGAACAAATTAAAAATGGGGAGTTTAAGGTGCAAATCAGAGCTCGTCAAACTATATTATTGTTTGAGACAGATTTTTTTGTAATTATGATTTTTGTGTACGTCTGTTCTTGCTAACCATCTGTTGTCTTAATAATTAGAAAGAAAACAGTATTTCTCATAGGAAAATAAAAAACAGACAAACCCCTATCTGTCATCAGTATTCCTAAAGGGTGTGGTCTTTCAGTATAAATACTTTATTTTTGAATGGCCTATGACATGAGAAAATAAGGAGTCAATAAAATTACTATTTTGTATGGAGCCAATTTTACTATGTCTACAAAGGAAAGTTTTCCAAGACTCATGAACAAGTGAGGCCATTCAGTTACGCTGCTTGTTTAATAGGGCTCCTGGGTTTTCAGTGAACTAGTGTTATCTGAAAAGAGGTTTCTAAGTGGTTTAGTTTTTTTGTGTGTCCCTTACCACTGATGCTGAATATTATTATTTGAAAAACAAAACCTTCTTAGCTGGAATTTCAACTCCTTATCTTTTGGAATAGAGAAAATAAAGCTAAAAGATGGTACAGACTAGTTTTATTTGTACAAAATTAATTACATTAAGTAAATGTGTGTGTGTATTGTGAAATACAAGTCACTTTAATACAGAAAAAGACATAGGGTCTAAATTTTCAGAAGTGACAAATGATTTTGGGTGCCCAACTTGAGGTTCTTTTCAGAGGGTGAGGCATCCAAAACCACTATTCATCTTTGCAAATGTAGACCATAGCTGTCAACAGTTTGATGAATGCTTGCTCCCCCACACATTCTGAATTTCACGGGCACCTGCTGAATGGAGAAAAAAAAGGATTCCTCTAATATGGCAGCTTCCCAGAATAGTATAAACTAAACACCACCAATAATTACCCAGAGAGCACAGATTTCCCAATCATTGTGGGTAAGACCATGTGAAGCAATGGCAATGGGCTTGACTGAACAAACTAGTGAAGAGAGGACAGCATTCATTTTAAATATTCTTCATTTTGTTAATATTGACCAGCTTCAATATGGCACTTTAACAAATAAATAATAAATAATAATAAAGTACTAAACATTCTCATGGGTATGTCTACACAAGAGCTGGAGGTGTAATTTTCACCTTGGGTAGTTATACCTGTGCTTGCTCTGATCAAGCTAGTGTGCTAAAAATAGCAGCGGAGCTATGGTGGCACAAGCAGCAGGATGGGATAGGTGCCTGAGTATGTACCTAAGGTTTCAGACAGGATAATACTTTGGTGAGACAAACTGAGCTCCCTCTTTCGCCACCACAACTATACTGTTATTTGATGTCTATCTCCAGCTAAGACATACCCTTCACTATATTAGCTTAGCTACGATGTTCTGTATGACTTGTCCATTATTTAGTAAACATATTATGGGCAAAGGTCTAGGCATATGTTTTTTAGAACAACACATAGCACCTTCCAGCTTAGGATCTCAAAGCATTTTACAAACATTAATCAAATCTCACAATATCGCTATGAAGGTTGGTATTAAAATCCCCATTTTCCATAAGGAATAAATGAGGCACAGGGAGGTGAAATGATCTGTGCACACAGCAAGTCTGTGGCAATCAGGGTTTAGATAGCACAGGCAAATTAGATTTGGGTTTCCAGTTATCCTAATATCCAGTCCTGTGTTTTAACTACCGAACCCCGCCTGCCCTCTGGTATTTTCACAATTGGCCTGATTCTCATAGGGTGTAAATCCTTTATTTGTTTATTTATTAAATTAATTTATCCCACGTGAGAATCTGGCCAATGTTTAACATTGGACAGGGAAGATAAAGTTATGCTATGCCAGTGTGATACCTATTTTATTGTATGCTTCTAAAACTTGGCAAATACTAGAAACCCACAACAGGAAGCATAATGCATTCCATCAGAGATGTTGGCAAAGAATACTTGATTTCTAATGGTGGAATAAAGTAACCAACGTAGATATGTTACAAAGGACTGGCCAGCAGACTGTGAAGACAATGATTCGAGAAAGAAGGCTGAAGTGATTTGGACATGTTGTTCAGGTGTCAAAAAAACCCAACAACCCTGTATTCCTTGACAAACCCTTGACTGGATACCAGCTGGTGGAAGATGGAAAAGAGGACAACAGATGACATATAAGAAAACCATTCGGGATGCCACTGTCATGAAAACAGACTATAACGGAGCAAGAAACATGTCATTAGATGGACTGGGTTGCCTCATGTATCATAAGGCATGAGAGCATCTAATTAATAAAAATAAATCCATTGACTTTGAGGAGCTGCACTGATTGACACCAGCTGAAAAATGACAAAGAACTGACTGGTGTAAAAAGAAAAATATGAGAGCATTTGAGAAAAAGAACTGAGCCAGCTGCCTGGAGTTCAGCAGAATCTTACACTGGGATAACATCTCAGATCCTTAAGCCTAGCTATTTGAAATGCTGTCCAGGATTTAAGCACCAGAAAGTGGGGGTTTAGAAACCTAGATGTTTGTGCTAAGGAACATGGCATGTAAGGCAAGTGAAGAATATTTAAACTACATTTCTTTGCACTCCATTTTGTATCAGAGACTAACATGCATAAAAAGTGGTCAGGGAGTAGGCATATTTATAAACTAGCCACACAAGTCAGATACCCCCCACCTCAATCTCTGTAGCTAATCCTAAAATTATGAGTGCACTTTCAGCTGAAAGGAATGACTAAGCACCTATCTTGACTGTAGAAATCCATTCACAGGCAGTGACCCATATGTTTGCTGATTCCCTGAAAGAAGCACAATGCTATTCTGGCTCTGATGGAAGCAACAGAGGGCTTGGAGAAGGAGATAATACACCAAGACCATAATTTTGCAAGCTCAATGAAGAACTGCTATAGATTTAATAAACAGGCTATTGATATCTGTCAGCTGTTACAAGGGAAATTTATTAATTTAATTTAATTTCTTAGTTTATAAACTATATCCCATTACAAAGACTTGTGGCACATTAAAATCATTTAACAAAATACTCTTTCATAATCAGATGTGGGGGGAGCCACGTCTTGCATGTACTAGATGCGATAACAGCAGCCTTCAGCTTCCTGTGCATTGGGGCTTTTCAGACCCCTGCAGCCATTAGCCACTCAGCCACTAACCTGGTCATTATAAACTTTAGATTTTGTCAGGACAGTACAAATAACCAATATGTTAGATTTCTCACACGAACACCGAATCAGCTGCAAACACCACATGACTTCTATAACGATGCTCAGTTCCCAGCTGTCCTGGGAGATACCAGTTACACACACATCTCACTCTAAGCACTTGCACACGATGTCATTTTGCTACAGCTTTTCAATATGCAGGTGCACAATACCAAATGCCAGACCCTGGATGTGGTATCCAAGTTCCCAGAGACATGTCATGATGCATACACACTCAGGCAATCAATCTGCCACCAGTTCCTTGAGGCAGGCAAACACCTGGGCGGTTGGTCAGGTGCAAGAACCACATTCACTTGTATCATTTTTCAGCTGCAGATGTAGGATCTCACATGAGGACATATAGCAGCCCTGTTTTTATTCTCAGTGCATAGCCTCTGAAGTCTTGCCTTATAAACATGCATTCTAAATCTTCAGACACCTGCAAATTTAAAAGACTTGCAGTACTTTAAGATCACTATATCAACCCGGAGCTGAAGTTTGTTATTTTAACAATGTGTTGTAGATGTTTATATAGATCTGACAATACATCAATCTAAAGTTGCCTCAAAGTCCATAAGATTTTTTTTGTTGTAAGCTGCATTCTCTGTAGTAGATTTCTCTTAGATGGACAGGAGGATATTAGCATGTCAGGTTTTCCTATCCTAGGAACTAATCTGTAAATACAGGAAAAGGCATTTAGGTACCTTGGTGCAAAGTGAAAATTCTCATTGACTTCCTGGATATGCAGGCTACATTTTTCCCCAGAACAAGACACTAACTTTAAAAGAAAGGATAACAATTGCTGACCATTGGAGATTCTTTCCAGGCCATATCTTTGAACGTCTGAGAATTAAATTAAATCTACCTTCTCAGGATTTTTGTACGCACCTAAAGTTAGAAGTTTCCTAGACACAATTATTAACAAAGAAACTCAACAATGGTCAAAGAACCGATGAATCAAAAAGGTCAGCTGTTTAATTCCAGTTTCTCTCTCTCTCTGTCTCTGGAAGTGACCAAAGAACTCAACCTGGATCTCAAACTCTTTGAAAATTTCATCTAAATCAATACATCTCCACCAAATGTTTTGGTTTTGATGAAACAGCATATATATGTTGATGAAAAAAAACCCCATTTAATCAAAAATGTTCCAACAAGCTCTACTTCTATCTCTGCTGTACAACTTCGTTGCTGAGAGACCCTTGCAAGAGCCCAAAACTGTATACCCTGGACTTGAGATCTTAAAATTCCTCTGAAGGATAATTAACAGCAGAAAGTACTTGAATGCTCCTTTGAAACCTCTATTTACAACACTTACAAAGAAATGCAATATGTAGTGCTGCCTCAACTACCTAAACTGGCTGGACTTTACAAAAACTAGACAAGCCATTTACAACACACACTTTGCTTCTCTACAAAAGAAAAAGGACACTAATCTATTTAAACTACTACATGCCACAAGGGGCCACAACAGTGGTTCCCTTAACCCACCCAGCAATATTGTTAATCTATCCAACTATACTCTTAGCCCAGCAGAAGAATCTATCCTATCTCGGGGCCTCTCCTTCTGCCCCTCCACCCCCACGAACATGATACAGTTCTGTGGTGACCTAGAATCCTATTTTCGACATCTCCGACTCAAGGAATATTTCCAACACACCTCTGAACAACATACTAACCCACAGAGACCTTCCTACCAACACTATAAAAAGAAGGATTCTGGGTGGACTCTTCCTGAAGGTCGAAACAACATACTGGACTTCTACATTGAGTGCTTCCGCCGACGTGCATGGGCTGAAATTGTGGAAAAACAACATCACTTGCCCCATAACCTCAGCCAAGCAGAACACAATGCCATCCACAGCCTCAGAAACAACTCTGACATCATAATCAAAAAGGCTGACAAAGGAGGTGCTGTCATCATCATGAATAGGTCGGAATATAAACAAGAGGCTGCTAGGCAGCTCTCCAACACCACTTTCTACAAGCCATGGCCCTCCGATCCCACTGAGGGTTACCAAAAGAAACTACACCATCTGCTCAAGAACAAATCCGCACAGACACACCCCTAGAACCCCGACCAGGGGTATTCTATCTCTTACCCAAGATCCATAAACCTGGAAATCCTGGACACCCCATCATCTCAGGCATTGGCACCCTGACAGCAGGATTGTCTGGCTGTGTAGACTCCCTCCTCAGGCCCTATGCTACCAGCACTCCCAGCTATCTTTGAAAAAAAGAAAAGGAGTACTTGTGGCACCTTAGGGACTAACAAATTTATTTGAGCATAAGCTTTCGTGAGCTACAATCCGATGAAGTGAGCTGTAGCTCACGAAAGCTTATGCTCAAATAAATTTGTTAGTCTCTAAGGTGCCACAAGTACTCCTTTTTTTTTTGTGAATACAGACTAACACGGCTGCTACTCTGAAACCAGCTATCTTTGAGACACCACTGACTTCCTGAGGAAACTACAATTCATCAGTGATCTTCCTGAAAACACCATCCTAGCCACTATGGATGCAGAAGCCCTCTACTCCAGCATTCCACACAAAGATGGACTACAAGCCGTCAGGAACAGTATCCCCGATAATGTCACAACAAACCTGGTGGCTGAACTTTGTGACTTTGTCCTCACCCATAACTATTTCACATTTGGGGACAATGTATACCTTCAAATCAGCGGCACTGCGATGGGTACCTGCATGGCCCCACAGTATGCCAACATTTTTATGGCCGACTTAGAACAATGCTTCCTCAGCTCTCGTCCCCTAATGCCCCTACTCTATTTGCGCTACATTGATGACATCTTCATCATCTGGACCCATGGAAAAGAAGCTCTTGAGGAATTCCACCATGATTTCAACAATTTCCATCCCACCATCAACCTCAGCCTGGACCAGTCCACACAAGAGATCCACTTCCTGGACACTACGGTGCTAATAAGCGATGGTCACATAAACACCACCCTATATCGGAAACCTACTGACCGCTATACTTACCTACATGCCTCCAGCTTTCATTCAGACCACACCAAATGATCCATTGTCTACAGCCAAGCTCTACAATACAACTGCATTTGCTCCAACCCCTCAGACAGAGACAAACACTTACAAGATCTCTATCATGCATTCTTACAACTACAATACCCACCAGCTGAAGTGAAGAAACAGATTGACAGAGCCAGAAGAGTACCCAGAAGTCACCTACTACAGGACAGGCCCAACAAAGAAAATAACAGAACGCCACTAGCCATCACCTTCAGCTCCCAACTAAAACCTCTCCAACGCATCAAGGATCTACAACCTATCCTGAAGGACGACCCATCACTATCACAGATCTTGGGAGACAGGCCAGTCCTTGCTTACAGACAGCCCCCCAACCTGAAGCAAATACTCACCAGCAACCACACAACAAAACCACTAACCCAGAAACCTATCCTTGAAACAAAGCCCATTGCCAACTGTGTCCACATATCTATTCAGGGGACACCATCATAGGGTCTAATCACATCAGCCACACTATCAGAGGCTCGTTCACCTGCGCATCTACCAATGTGATATATGCCATTATGTGCCAGCAATGCCCCTCTGCCATGTACATTGGTCAAACAGGACAGTCTCTACGTAAAAGAATAAACGGACACAAATCAGACGTCAAGAATTATAACATTCAAAAACCAGTCGGAGAACATTTCAACCTCTTTGGTCATCCAATGAAGTGAGCTGTAGCTTACGAAAGCTTATGATCAAATAAATTTGTTAGTCTCTAAGATGCCACAAGTACTCCTTTTCTTTTTGCAGATACATACTAATGCGGCTGCTACTCTGAAACCTGTCAATTATTTTAAGATGGCTCTAAATTAGAAGTTACATTACTAATTAAATAAGTCCTATGTTAAATAAGTCCTAAATAAGACCAATCTGATGAATGCTCCCCACTGGAAACTGTACTCCTTTTTAGGCATGCACTTAAACATTTTAGCTACCTGGCTTACCCTGTTTTGAGTAATCAAATTCATAGATCCACAGCCCCTTGGCTTAAAATTAAGTGGGAAATAGATTTGTACACTTCCTTTGCTGAAGATTCCTGGAAGAGATGTGATTCAGAATCTGTCATTCCTTTTAGCGCTTCTGTATATGTACAGCTGTATATAAATGGTTTACAGGATTCTCTCTCTCTATTCATGTTTATATAAATTCTAATATTAATATATCTTTGCCTCAAATATAATAATCCATTCCTCACCACATACATTCATTCTGTTTTGTTATACCCTTCTATCAAGAAGTTCTACCTGCAATAATTAATTTCCTTAGTAATGTGCTGGAGAATTCTCAGTCCATTTTTAATCAGAGGCTTGTGTCATTAATGACTAATCTTCAAGCACACACAAATGTTGCAAAGAAAGGTACTATTCAGATCCTCCATGTTACTAGTTAAATGCTGCATAATGTCACATTGGTTAACTCCTTGCCCTCCTCTGGACACTTGTTTCAACTTGTCCCATTTCTCACGTACACAAGTTATGAGAATATCTCTAGGAACAAGAAAAAGGAGTTTTATGCAATAATGAACTTACTTTTAGATGTTCTACGCATTCAATGCCCATGAGAAGCTCATTACTTAAAAGAAAACTTCTCCTTTATTAAAGGACCTTTCTGCACACATGGTGGGAATGCTCTAAAATAGTTTTTTTGGGAAAAATAGCTAACAGAGCACTCAGGATAAAGTCAGGCTATTCACAAAACCCACAGCGATTCTATTAGCTTACAGTCAAAAAGAAGTTATCAGTGGGTTGTTCTCCAGCTCAGTAGCACAGAGTGTGTCTACACAGCACTTAAACTGACTCAGGCTGCGGGGCTGTACAATGAGGGAAGAGGGTTGCAGAGCTTGGGCTCCAGCTGGAGCCCAAACACCTATACAGCAATTTTATAGCCCCGCAGCCCGAATCAGCTGACATAAGCCAGCCATGGGTGTCTAATTACTATGTAAACATACTCATTAGACTAGTAGGCAAATGTGTGATAGCTCATTTTTGGAAAAAGACCCAGAAGGTTTAAAAATGGTTACTCTTTTTTTAATTTGAATTAAGTCAATACCCAGATAATGGTAAGAGATTGACCAAACACAAATGGGTCTTTTAAAGATAACAAATACAGATTATGAATAAAATTTTTTAAAATTTGTATAGAAAGTTCATATATGTTAATGAGAAAGAAAGTTTTTTTTAAAAAAGCCTCCTTTCTGTAGCGTCCTTACAAATCCTCCTCATCTTTCTTCTAATCAGGCCATGGTTTCACCTCTGCCTGCCCACCTCAGATATAACTTCCAGTGACTGAAACCAGTAAGCCTGGAATTTAATGTTCTCCCACTTGGGTTTATGTTGAACATTCTTTCCATAAGTTAGCAGTACTGTATTTGTGTCTTGCTTCTTAAATTCCACTTGTTTTCCTTCTTCCCTTCCCCAGGCCTTCTCTTTCTGCTCTGACCATTTTCCCTTTTCTTTTTATCTACTCTCACAATATTATAAGCCAGCTGCTGGCAAAGATAGTTTATTTTTTCCCATAATGCTAATTACAGTTGCTGTGCTAATAGCAACAACCATATTTGGAACTTTTCATCTTCAAAGCACTTCACAACCATTCACTGATTAATCTTCACAACACTTCTGAGAGGTAGGCACCTGTTATCCTTGTTTTACCAATGGGGAAGGTGAAGTTAGAGCTTGGATTTTAAAGAGGTAGCAGGGAGTTAAATGCTGAGTGCCACTTACCTTTCAATGCAATCTGAGTATTTAACTCCCATAGACTCCTTTGAAAATCCCAGCCTTAATGTGTTACTTCAGGATACAAAAAGGAATCAATGTCATAATGGCCTAGAATGCCAGAGTTCCTGGCTCCCAGTCCTGCACTCAGACTATTTCACCATTCATCTCTCAATTATTTCAGAGGGTCAAAAATAGCTAGTAAGTGTGGTCTGGACTGGACAGACACAATAAAGCACATGATATATAAAACTATGTAAGCAGAATTCTGAATGTACTCATGCTAGTAGATGTAGGTTACAAACTGCCTATATTTTAGCAAAAAGCAAGAATACAGAAACTCTAGCCACAGCCAGATCAGTACACCCAGTCTGGCCAAAATGCTGTACATTGTAAACCATGGTGCCTTTATACTGAGCAGAGAACTACAAAAATTCAGGTATCTACTGTTTAACGCAGAGCTCAGAATCAAGCCCAGGAACATCTTACAAGAGTTCCAGTTAGTTTTGCTGATAGAGGAAGTGCTGAAGCTGTTGAGACCAACTTTACTGTACTCTGTTTTCAAAGTTCTAGGAATGGGTCTTGAATACAAAATAGAAATATTCTGAAAACTTACTTTTTGGTAGATATTTAACAATAAGCAGATTATTACACCTAGCTACCATGGTGATTGTTGCACGGAATGAAATAGACAGGCTGACACACAGCGCATGTTATGCTAGGGTATTGCTATGTCATGGGCATACTGTGTGGCTCAAGACCAAATGTGAAATGCTATACACCATAAACCACCTATTAATCCATTTCCTCATCCACATTCCTTTAGCCAGTCTTCCTTTGCAGCCCCACCATATCTGCTATTCCCTTTACAGCTAGGTGGTAGTGGGGCCAGTAGTTTAATTAATTCTCCATCAAGTGAACTACATTTGAACTTATCCAATACGTCTGATTAATTCTCCTAAGTAATCACTATATTTTGAAAATCCATTTAAAAGATGTATACATTACATGTGTGTGCATGCATGGGCAGACATACACTCACTCTCTGTGAATCTGATTTTTAAAAGAGTGCAACACCCACACTTGGGGCAAAATTTTCAGAAGAGCTCAACTCCTACTTAGGCTCATAAGTAAGTGATCAGATTTTCAAAGGTGATCAGCAAGTTGGATGCTGAACTTCTTTGAAAATCTGGCCTTAAGTGTCACAATGAAAGCTGCTGGGTGTTGAGTACTTCTGAAAATCTGGGCCTAAATCAAAGCTAAACTCCTGAAAATTTGGGCCCAACTGTGGGTGCTGAGCACTTACAAATGTGGCTCTAAATGCATGTGTATAAGCAAAGACGCACTGAGCTATAGAATCAGGCCCCAAATAGGAAAACAGTATCAGCATTCAGGTTTCAGAGTAGCAGCCGTGTTAGTCTGTATTCGCAAAAAGAAAAGGAGTACTTGTGGCACCTTAGAGACTAACAAATTTATTAGAGCATAAGCTTTCGTGAGCTACAGCTCACTTCATCGGATGCATTGTGAGTGCTGAACACTCTGTCTTAAACAGACCCTTTCCTTCTGACAAGCACTCCAGACTTCTCTTCAAAACACAGTTGGGGCCTGCTATACAGCTCAATATTTTTTTAAAAAAAAGTTGAATCAGAAACACAGTATAACTTCTGACACGGCTTTTTTAAGTTGATCTGGAATGGTTGAGATTCCCTCCCCCCTCACCTGTGAGTTAATCCTAGTTACGTGCTGAATGTCCCAAACAGCAAGAGGCAAAAGGACATTCAGCACAAAAAATTATAGCTTTGGAATAATTTATTACATATCCCATGCACTGACCAGTACCAGTTCCACTGCTCTGCATCATCCTACAAAGTCATACCCACCACTACGTCCTGCAGTAGAAGAGAAGTGGCCCATAGAAGCCTGGGTAAATTGGGGGGTTCAATCACAGAGTGCTGGAAAAGTGTGCATATTATATACTCTTGCTAGTATGAAATAATAGAACAAACTTTCAGAACTGCATTATGGAAATATCAGCATGGCTGAGTAAGACACTGGATTCAGGCCATAGGCTTCTTTGATGGTTGGAATGTATTCCACTCCCCACAATCAGCCAGCTTCAAGGGCCTTATTCAAAGCCCACTGAAGTCAACTGGAGGCTTTCCACTGTTTTCAGGGGGCTTTGGATCAGGCCTTAAATGACTTGTATAGAACATTTGTACATGGGCAGGGGCTGAGGGAGTCGATGAACCAGCAAGTCTTTTAAGTCTCAAACTTCTTGGATACCCAAAGGTGCTGTGCTCCATTGTACAACAGGGCTTAGTGATGGCACAGAAAGATGGAACTAGCTGGTGAGTCTTTGGGGCCTTAATGAGAAAACTCATTTAAAATGGACCTTTAGTTATGTACTAGATGTCCCTTTGACACCTATGGCATTTTCCTGCAGTATCTCCTGGATATCTTACTGTATTAAGATTATGTATCATTATGGGCCAGGGACTGTATGCAAATTCCATGGGGGAGGATGACCACACCTCCCTCTGGGATCTCAGAACAGAGTGTGTGTGTGTGTGTGTGTGTGTGTGTGTGTGTGTGTGTGTGTGTGTGTGTGTGTGTGTGTGTGTGTGCGTGCGTGCGCACATGATTAGGCAAATTCCCTCAGGTTTTAACACCTCCAGAGAGGTCCCACTGCCTGGAGAGACTTGCATATACTAGTTCAAACTGGATTCTCCAGAGACCAATAGACAAAGAAAGGACTTTTGGATAAATAGCCTGAGTTTACACTGACTTAGGACCTTCTTTCTGATCCAGCAAATGGACAGGACCTTCTGAGCAAGGGGGCCCCCAATTCTTCCTGGGAAAGGCTCGAAGGACTTTGTCCTATTAAGGCCCCATAAGACTGATGGGTGGCCTCTGGCAAGCTTCTAGCATGAATACAGGAACTTTTATTGTTTTTATATGTTTTCTCTGTAATGCTTTCAACTTAAGAATAAACGGGCTTGCTTATAAAGAGCTGTGTGGTAATTATTAACTGCTGGCGACCATGCTGTTCATAGCCTTCAGAGAGAAAGCAAAGTGCAAACACCAGCCGGTTGAAGAAGTCTGGCTTGCTGGGGATATCACAGCGTAGGCAGGGAACTGTGCAGCCTGGATAAATCCCGGTCGGGAGGGAGAGAGATACAGGTCTCCGCCCAACAGAGGTGATGACTGAGGAGCCAGGAACCTAGAGTGGGTGCACTTAGTGGACCATAGAGGGGGAGTACAGGCACAGTTGCCTTGAACCATGAGGGTCCCATCTACAGAGCTTGCAGCTCTTTGT
The DNA here is from genome assembly GCF_009764565.3 of Dermochelys coriacea. Lineage (NCBI taxonomy): Eukaryota > Metazoa > Chordata > Testudines > Dermochelyidae > Dermochelys > Dermochelys coriacea. The sequence continues at coordinate 254,952,728 of NC_050068.2, read as the reverse complement.
GGTATTCATTTCATCACTGTTGGGTTGACACATTTATTAAAAAAACCAAAACAAAACACAACTGCTGCAGGTCACTTTTAAGGCAAAGCAAACCAATGTAACCACAAGCCATAAGGGAAGAGCCAGACTGGGGAGGGGGAGGAGTGCAGCAGGAGGGAGGAAGGAACCAGAAGAGGGAGCAAGGAAAAATAAGGAAGCAAGGGAGAGCTGGGAGAAATCTGATTGGTCAATACACACTATGGACCAGAGCCTCAGGTGGGGTCAATAGGCATCGGCTGAGGATCTGGCCATATATGAGGTAAAGCATAGATATTTGTGGTTTTATAAATGAAAGTAGTTCCTCTGATTGGTATTATGCCTGGATATAGGCAATGCTTCTGACAACTCAGGCTGCAGAATAGCCAAGTATTTATTTATTTTATTTTATTTCTGTTTACAGTGCATCTAGAAACACTTAACCTTCTGCCCCCAACATTCAGAAACCACCATGCTGAGTATGATATAAGTGTCTAGTCCCAGACAGGGACGAGATTAAACAGATAAATGTTCTTGTCCAGTTTAACCTCTCCATCCTGTAACACCCATCGGTGCTGCAATCACATAGGCATTCAACTCATGTGATATTGGGAAATGAAATGCAACAAGGTTAATGTTTTCACAGTCTCTTTACCCACTGACATTTTAAATCATTTACAATATCTGCCTGCTCATGCAGCAAATAGTAAAGGAAGCCACCCCTTAAAACAACATAGTTAAATTTAGATGATGTGGAACAATTACTAGCCTGTAAAATGTGAACACGTAGAAATTACTTTTGTCATAATTCTATAAGCAATAGCACTGTTGCTTCCTTCACACACTAATTATCCTGAAACGGCATCCAGTGAGCCCATGCATATTTAATAATGACTGGAGCTTTTGAACACATTGCTATTGTACGTGATGATATCAGCTACAACTGTGAATTATTAACTTTGCCAACTAAACTTCTGTGGAATAATTTCAGGGTGGCGGTGCACAGTTTTATTGAAGTACAGCTAAGTTTGTGTATCTCTCTGTCATTAGTATGCTGCCCGGGTCTCCTATGGCACTGTAGCCCTGGAGAGGATCACTGCTCGGTTTGAGATAAGGCCTCAGGGGAGGATTTGGTTGCTTTGAGTCATTCAGCAAGTGCCTCAGAAAAACTGTATTATATGCCATTGCTGCCTGGCTCCCCCAGCAAAATATTCTCTCTTGGGTTACATCTAATTTCATAGCTAATTATACCTTTTGGTCAAGGACAGAGCAACTATCTAGCAAGTACTGAATATCCTTTTAATTAAGCAATGGTTAATAGATAAAAACAACGAGGAGTCTTTGTGGCACCTTAGAGACTAACAAATTTATTTGGGCATAAGCTTTCATGGGCTAAAACCCACTTCACCAGATGCATGGAGTGAAAAATACAGTAAGCAGTATATATATGAAAAGATGGGAGTTGCCTTACCAAATGGGGGAGAAGTGCTAACGAGGCCAATTCAATTAAGGTGGAAATAGCCTATTCTCAACAGTTGATTACTTTTGACTCCTCGTTGTTTTTACTGATACATACCAACATGGCTACCACTCTGAAACTGTTAAATAGATAGGTACTATCCTCTTACGTGGTTTTTCAATTAATGTTTAAAGCAGTTAGCTGCCTCCATTTTGTGAAAAGGGAGGAAGGGGAGAAATCAGAAAATGTTTTGAATCTCAGCTCTTCTGCCCAGTCAATGAATCCAACTATTCATTAGTGCTCAGTTCCTGAAATAAAACATTGAGACACCCACTTTACTCCAGTGCTCTACCCACGACTTAACAACTGACAACTTGTCACAGCTACTAGCGTAAGTGTAAAGCACCTGACTTTAAATGAATATTACACCGAGTCTACAAAGGAAGCTTGGCTTGTACATAAGGCAATGGTCTGGAGATACGGGCTCAATTCCCAGCTCTGTCACCGACTTCCTGAGTGATCTGGAGCAAATTATTTACTCTCCTTACCTCAGTTCCCCACCTTGGTCTGTCTTCTCTGTTTAGACCATAATCCAGCAAACACTTAAGGCATGAGCTTAATTTTACACCAGGAAATACTGCCATTAAACTCAATGGGACTTCTTATGTTCACATAGTTAAGCATGTGTCTAAGTGTTTGTGGGACTAAGGCCTTAGATTATAAATAATTCGGGGCTGGGATAATTTTCTACAATGGGTCTGTATAGTGCCTAACATAATGGAACTCTGATCTTGCTTGGCACTTCTAAATGCTCCTGTGATACAAATAAATAAAACTGAATAAATAATAAGTAGGCATGTGTGCATAGCAGGAGTTGTAGCCAGTAGTGACAGTGGCAGACGAGTACTGGGCGTCAGGACTTCGAAGTTCTATTTCCAACTTTGCCGCTGGCTCACTTCAGGGACCTTGGGCTTGTCATAACCTCACCAAGTCTCATTTTACCCATCTGTGACAAGGCAATAATTATATGCACTTACTTGCTTATAAAAGCACCTTGAGATCCTCAGATTAAACTATTTCACCCTCACATTAATTACTAGCATAATCAATTGTTTATCAAATGTGAAATTCTCCCTGTGGAAGATGCAAAACAAGTATCTCCAACTGTCAACTTATACAACAGATGGTGTAGCCAAGAATGGCAGGCTTCTGCTTAGCAGTGATTTTCCCTGACCATCAGGCAGTATTATGATGAGGATCTGGCATGCATCCCAGTATGTATCTGGCATATATTTCTGTATAGTTAAATAGCATTCCAAAGTCCAATGCAATAATCACTTTAGTATGATGCAAGTTATTCATTATTCTTCTTCTAAAGATGCCTTCAAAGCACGATACCCAAAAGCATAGTAAAAAATCAACAGACTTGGAAATAATCCAAACTTTGTGTGAAGCATCAAATGGAAGATGCAGAAAGTATGTTGTTAAATGCTTCTAAATGTAGCATCTAGAGCACAGGGCTGTTTGTATCATCCGCAAACAGTTACTGTACACCTAATAACATTGCTGTGACAGGATGGGACAGCCAGGAAATGGTTAAGCGCTGCCTGCCTTTCACATGATTCAGCTGAGCTTTAAAGGAAGGAGTGTGTCCCTTTTCCAGGGGCAGAGAGAGAGAGAGAGAGAGAGAGAGAGAGAGATGGATGGGCCAAGGGAAAGACATTTGAGTCCCTTTAGGCTGTTTTACTTTGGGGAATAATTTTACTTTGTGTTTGTGAGTGTGTGTATTTGAATTAATAAACTGTGCCCTGAGGAAAGGGCCTGAATGAGACATGGGGGTGGCACTGAATTCTTCCTAACCTGTCAAGCAAGCCCATCAGCGTTGCCTTGTAGACCAGTCCAGGGAAGGGCAACTAGTACAGTGTTAGGCACTGTAAATACCACACTAAGGGCCTGATCTAATGCTGTCAATGGAAACCTTAGTGGCATTTTACAGCCTCAGGCCTCTAACCTGCCTTCCAATCACAAGGCTTGCCTGCACACAGAGTGTGCACCAATTTAACTATACTGATGTAATTAAATAAGTGGAAGTCCCCAATGTGGTGGTGACTCTTCCATGGGTTTAAGAATGTTCACACACAAAGTTGCACCAATTTAACTAACCTGGTTTGCAATCACACTTTTAGTTATACCAGTGCAATTTTGTGCGTAGATCAGGCCACACAAACACACCACCTACTGACCTCAATGGACTTTCCACACACACCGTCTGTTGCAGTCAGTGAAACTCACACGCCCACACACATATATACACAAAGACCTATTGACCTCAATGGAAGTTCTACATACGCATGTACCATCTTCTGACCTCAAGGGAAATTACACATATACACACGCTACCTATTCACCTCAATGGAAGACTGTAGAGCCTTGTTATTTTCATAGCATACACACAGAGAAGTCAGATAAAAACAAACACTCTTGTTGGAAGGTTGCAGCATAACACTACTTTAGCTCTTAGCATTCAGAACAAAACACAAGAACCCCAAAACAGAGAAACACAAAAACAGGCAGCTCCTTAGAACAGAGGCATAACTCACCCCACATTACTCTAGGCTGGCTAGCTATTGACTGACTGCATTTGCTGTTAGGCCCAGTGTGCATGCTTCCCTACAAGCCCCCTGAAATTTAAAGTGACAACTTGTAATTTCTACTCAGTTTTCAATGAACCACAGACCTCATCTTATGGATCTCAATCTGCAGAGAGAAATAATTTAATTAGAACCATATGACCATCATGTAACAGAGGCCAGGACTAATTTCTTTCCACTTGTCAATGGCAGGAGCAAGCCATTCATCAATTTTATCAAAAATTGGTAAACTATGTGTCTTATCCTCTGCTGACAGTCTTGGAGATTCCACTACAATTGAATAAACACAACTAGTTATCTGTATACCTGAGACTACTAAAGTACATTCAGAATCTCACAGGTTATTTGAAAGAAGTGCCTGTGGAATTAGGTATTTATAATTAGCCCTGGTCTACACTGGGGGGCAGGGATCAATCTAAGTTACGCAACTTCAGCTCCATGAATAATGTAGCTGAAGTCTACATACTTAGATCGACTTACCGTGGTGTCTCCACCATGGTGAGTCGACTCCTGCCGCTCCCCCAACGATTCCGCCTGTGTCTCTCGCAGCTCTGGAGTACAGGAGTCAACAGGAGAGCACTTGGGGGTCGATTTATCGCATCTAGACTAGATGTGATAAATCGATCCCCGCTGGATCAATTGCTGCCCGCCGATCCGGCGGGTAGTGAAGACATACCCTTAGAAAGAAATGTTTGAGAATAAAGGATAATCAAAGGCCAAATCAGGCCCACCCACATATAGCCCCATACAAAGGCAAAAGATAGGCAGAAAATTCTTCTTCATTCCACTGAATGCATCTGATGAAGTGAGCTGTAGCTCACGAAAGCTTATGCTCAAATAAATTAGTTAGTCTCTAAGGTGCCACAAGTCCTCCTTTTCTTCTAAACTGAGGTTCATGGCTCACAAATTCACAGATGTCCTAAGATCTGAGGGAAATTATGCAACTATATATTTACACAGAGGCTGCTTCCACACTACTCCCTAAGGCCTGGTTAACACACAGATTTTGTACCTATACATTTCAGTTATAAGGTGGGATTTTTTTTTGACCAGTATAGTTATACCACTACAAATCCTACTGCAGATGCAGCTATATCAGTATAAAGGTGCCTTAGAAAGGTATAGTTCATTCCTCCTCCTATATGGGGCTATGTCTATTCTACAAAACCAATGTCAGCACAGCCCCCTAGTGTAGCTGCAACATACACTGGCTTTTCTGCCAGTGTAAAAATACCCCCTCCAGGAACAATGTTAGCTATGCTGACAGAAACACTCTTCTGTCCGGCTAGCTGTGTCTACATGGGGGGGTTTTGCTGGTATAGCTATGAAAAATCAGAGGTGTGGGTTTTTTCACACCTCTCATCCACATAGCTACACCGGCATAAGTTTTAAGTGTAGATCAAGCCTGGGGATAGCTATAGGATTATAAGCACTTTTATAAAGGGGTGGAAAGTAACTTAAGGGACTTACCGGTACGCAGGGCAGACGGGGTCGAGAGGCTGGAGAGGGGCGGGGCTCAACCAGAAGGGGCGGGAGCCAGGCTCCCCCAGCCAACCCTTCAGCGCAGCCCGGCAGCGATTTAAAGGGCCTGGGGCTCCCAGCCGCTGCAGCTACCCCCAAGGGCTCCAGCAGCAATTTAAAGTGCCCAGTGCTCCAGCTGCGGTAATGGCGGCCAGGAGCCCCACGCCCTTTAAATCACCACCGGAGCCCCATGGTAGCAGCAGCCAGGAGCCCTGGGGCTCTGGCAATGATTTAAAGGGCCAGGGACTCTGGTTGCTGCCAGGAGCCCCGGGCCCTTTTAAATTGCTGGGCCCCGGGAAAGCTGCTCTTGTGGCCTTGTGGCCCCCCTCAACAGCGGCCATGCAGGTATGGCCAGCTGTGTACCGGCTCTTACCAGTACGCCATACCGGACCGGACTCGCTTACTTTCACCTCTGCTTTTATACCAATATAACTGCCTGCACACTATGGGGCACTGTACCACTTTAATTATACGGGTACAGGTAATGCAGTGCAACTTGTGCGTATGGACAAGACCTAAGCCTCCAAAGATGTGGCTCCAGCTCAGGAATGTAATCCCATGGGTTCCCTGTCTAGGCTCAGGCCAAAGAAGTCCCTTGAGGATGTGGGGTTGGTAGGAACAGAGGGTGAGAGCCTGTGTCAGATAATGCTAACCGTGTCTGCTTGGAACGTTTACTGGCCTGCGTTTTATCACACGGAAGTGCAGAATTTTGGTGATAGCAAGTGAATGCAGAGCTTAATTTGGGGAGAGATTCTGATCTCAGTGTAAACCCAGAGCAAATCCTTTTAAGTCAACCAAATTGCTCTGGGTTTACACCAGGGAAACTGATATCCAAATCTGGCCTTTTGGTTGTATGGTCCTTGAGGCTTTTTTTAAAAACCAAGTGAGTATAAAGTGCTGTGCACATTGTGGTTAGATGTTAATAGATGTTTGGCTGCATGTGTGTGTTCCCCATGTGCCGCCCCAGCCCTGTGCAGACAGCTGGCATGGCAGACCTTGAGTAAACCACCCAATGACCATAAGATTAGTAAAGGGATGAAGGCACTCAACCAGGTTTATTGTTGACGAAGCACGGTACTAATATTTCACAGACTTTATCAGACCACTAATACACGTATGCCCGTAACAATGGACCAGCTCAGTGAATGGTGGGACTTTCCATTCCTCCCTAGGCTAGACAAAGATTCTTTCTTTGGGATACATTTTTATACCCCAATACAAACCGCTGAATTGGTACCCTCAGCCAGAGAGCACACCTACCACTGCTGGCGCTGGATGCACCCAGGCCATGGACTTGCATGGACCAATGGAAAAAGGGAAATAGTACCTATATGAATGTGCTTGTGGGAGGGGTGGTGGTATGGAGGAGGGCTCATTGATTGTGGAGAGGGGTGTGGAATTTTAGTGCCATACAATGTACTTATGAATGACATGATCACTTATGAAATGGGGGGAGGGTGGTTATTCACAGTATGGATTGATGTAAGGAAGTGACTGAAGCATGAATTGCTACAGATAACCATACCGAGAGATAGCCTTTGCATACTAAATCCCAATTGTCCTTGATCATGTATTTACGGCTATTATTTTGAATATACATTATATATGGTGTGAAGCAGTGATAGAAATAAATTTTCTTGACGAAATAAAAACCTTTATTTGTAAGCACATATTAGAAAAGTACAACATTCACCCACTGCCAGGCAGGCCAGCTGCCATTACCACACCAAAACATCAGTAACAACAGAACCTTACAGGAAACAACAACAACAACAACAACCACCACCTAGTGCATGAACTAGTGCAACCAGGGAAACCATGCCAAAGATGGAAACCTTGTACCATGGTACCTGATTTCCTTTCCCTTTTTTCCCCATTTCCCATACACATGGCACTGTAGGAGGGAGATAGAAGCTTCCACAGGGGAGAGACTCAATATGGAGGGCTGCATGGGGCAAGGTTGCCCTGCCAAGCCACTCATGGGGCCCAGTTGCATGTGCCACCCAGCCATGGAGTCTTCCAAGCTGCTTCTCAACTGCAGCACAGGGTAGCACACAGGGGATTCAGACCATGGGTTGGGTGATGCAGCAGGAGTCACTACTCTTGTGGTCATTAGTGACATGAGCCACCCAAACAGCTCTTTCTGCTGAGCTCTGTCCTCCTCCCTTAGCCAACGTTCTTGTTCCAGGAACTGCAAAGCAAGTGCCTGCTTCCGCACTGAAACCCTGCCCTCAAGCTGTGCAGCCACCCTGGGCCTTTCCTCTTGCCTCTCTGCATGCCTTCTCTCTAGTCGTAAATCCCTGTGTCTTTGGTACAGGATCATAATCCCAAGTATACATATAAAATGATGGGGTCTAAATTAGCTGTTACCACTCAAGAAAGATCTTGGAGTCGTTGTGGATAGTTCTCTGAAAATATCCACTCAATGTGCAGCGAGTCAAAAAAGCGAACAGAATATTGTGAATCATTAAGAAAGGGATAAATAATAAGACAGAAAATATCATATTGCCTCTATATAAATCCATGGTATGCCCACATCTTCCATACTGCATGCAGATGTGGTCACCCCGTCTCAAAAAAGATATATTGGAATTGGAAAAGGTTCAGAAAAGGGCAACAAAAATGATTAGGGGTATGAAATGGCTTCCATATGAGGAGAGATTAATAAGACTGGGACTTATCAGCTTGGAAAAGAGACGAGTAAGGGTGGATATGACAGAGGTCTGTAAAATCATGACTGGTATGGAGAAAGTAAATAAGGAAGTGTTATTTACTCCTTCTCATAACAAAAGAACTAGCAGTCACCAAATGAAATTAATAGGTGGCAGATTTAAAACAAACAAAAGGAGGTATTTTTTCCACATAACACACAGTCAACCTGTGGAACTCCTTGCCAGAGGATGTGGTGAAGACCAAGACTATAACAGGGTTCAAAAAAGAACTAGATCATTGATGGACCTATCCTCCATGAACTTGTGTCCCTAGCCTCTGTTTGCCAGAAGTTGGGAATAGGTGACAGGGGATGGATCCCTTGATAATTACCTGTTCTGTTCATTCCCTCTGGGGCACCTGGCATTGGCCACTGTCAGAAGACAGGATACTGGGCTAGATGGACCTTTTGTCTGACCCAGTATGGCCGTTCTTATGTTCTTAAGTGTTTGTTGGCCCTGTCCAGAAATTCAACCATAAGTTCATCACAGAAACACTTCCTCTTGGAACGGTCTGTGCTTTGCAAAAGGCTTCTTCTGTTCAGTCTCCATTGCAAACACAGAGGGCTCTCTGATGGTGTGTTGCAGCTCAGTGGTCAGAAAACAATGGAAGGGTTAACAATAACTCATTGAGCTGCTGCAGTAAACTAAGGGTGATTGCTTCCATTTTCAAGAGTATATTGAAGATTTTTGGGATAGAGATGATAAAGGAAATTGGCCCATGGGATTGTGGGGTATTTTTGGAGGACTACCAGGACCTGAGTCAAGTGGGGCTGCGTTTACACTGCAAAGCAATATGGCTCAAACCCTACTAAGGCTTGACCTGTACTCAGACCTTGCAGCCCTACAAGGTCTTAGGACTCTGGGTCCGAGCCCTGGGTTAGGGCAATTTGTGTGTGGATGGAAGGGGGGTTAGGTTTGAGTCTGAGCCCGAGTCTGAGCCCAGGCTTACATTGCAGTGTAGACATATCCATAATCAAAGAATTTAGTGACAAACCACTCTGACTCTGCTCATGTGGTTTATGAGGTCACCAGAATCCCCGGCAGAATTACAGCTGTGTATTGCATAGTTGCTTATTATTTTAAACATACCACAATTTTTTGTTGTTTATAAAATGCCAACATTTTAAAAGACAGAACCACGCTGCTGATGCTTTGGCAGCTATCACAGAGCTAAATGGGAAGGGAGAATGGTTTTCCCAATAAACTGTGCTTTAGAAAATGAGCGCTACAAAGAAAACCTAACATAGTGTCAAACTCTGCACTCAGTCACATCTGAGCTTTTCCAGACTTCACTAAGATAACTTGAGTGTAACAGAGGGCAGGATATAGCTCACAGCATTAAACTTCATGGGCAGACTCCCTCAATTTTATTTACAAAAATCAAAATCTGCTGCTTTTGTTAGCCAAAGGCTATGCCAAATAAATATAATTTAAGTTTTAAATTAAAGTCATTGGACAGACATGACATGCCCCAAAAGGCACCAAGAAAGACATTCATGATCAAGTATTGTGGTGGAGCAGGCTGACATAACTAAAAGCCTTCAAGGAAAAATCAGAAGCACTAAGGTCTCAGGGCACATTTAAGTACAGAAAGCTAAAACTGCCACCCAAATGTGAAGGGTTAAAACTAGGCATAGTGGGAGTCAAATCCTACGGTTTTCACTGAATCTGAATTCAAGCAAACTCCCATTGAAAACAATGGGAGTCTGCCTGGAAAAAATAAAACCAGAGTGTAAACCCAAGACTTGGCGTAAAGACAGTTTATTAGGAGATCTCTAGGTTTAACTAGAGGGCATGCCAACAACTATATGGATCAAAGTAGTTTTCTTTAAGAAAAGAGGGGCAATTCCATCCCCAATAAATCAAAATAATGGAAAGCTTGAAACACAAAAGCTACATAGGACAATTCGCTTTGGAGGTGCCTGGCTGGAGGAGAGTGGGGGAGAACAGAGAATCATTTATGGTTACTTCAGGGAGGTATAACTATTTCCCATCGACACTGAGCAATAGTGAACTAGCTGAAGGAGAAAGGTGGGGAAACAACGTTTTTGGAAGAAAGATCATCTGAATAAATCTTGCAAGCTTCAGAATGATAATATTGTTTCTAAAACGACCCCAAACTTGAATCGTGGTACTTATTTTTTGTTAATGTGTTACAGTAGCATTCAGGCACAACAGACTGTGATGTGGGGTGGGAGAGGAGATTTCCTTACTATGCCTGAGAATGTGGACAAAAGAAAGCTGCGGATTGGTCATGACAACAGAAAATGCTGCACAAATATACGTAAATAACTATATTTTTAAAAAATTGATGTGCTCTGCTCAGGGCCACAAAAAGCACTGCATTCAGCATATTTATGGTCTGTGCGTAAGCTTTCCACATTAAGATGACTGCCAGTGCCTTCCAGGGCTCTATAAAACTTTAAATCTTACTGGAACCCAACTTTTGCTGATTTGTGTTTGCATGGTCTAATCTCTGTGGACCTGGACCGATAGCGATGACTAAATTGCTTTGAAATAGGATTAAATCGTTTCTAGCACGAGCAATGTGTGTAATTATTGGACTTGGGTTTCAAGAGTGTGCAGCATAGTCTGATAAACTAACCCTGTGTTTTCAAACAGGGAAAATGTGCAGTTATTCTTTAAGGAGGCTTTTTATTTTAAGTCACAATTGTTGCCTCACTTATACAGGATATCTTAAATATACATATCTTTTAAAATTCACACAGTTCTGCCCCCTCCTGATAGTAACATGAAAACCCATATTACTATGGGTAAGATGGGGGTGAAGGTGAGGGGAAATCAAATAATTACATACTCACCTTTCGGGACCAAGAATTCCACACAATTATATTTCAAGCGTAGTATATGAATATAAATACCTGCAGAAAGGCCTTTTGGAAAAAGAGTATTCTAGCTGCTCCAGTAGCTTCTAATTTACCAGCTGGGCTTAGTGATGTAGGAAGGAAGTATTCTCCAGTGGTTAGCTCACCACCTGGGAGACAGAATTCCTGGGTTCTTTGCTGCTGGCTCACTGTGCAGTTAATCAGCAAATCACTTACTCTATGTGGCTCAGATTACCCATTTACCACCCTTAGTAACCCACAGGGGTGTTGGGAATAGGGTTGTTGGAGGAGAAATGAGAACCCATCCAGAATCATGGTGCATTTGGGTTCTAGCTGGACTCATCAACTACCAGTTCAGGTCTACAAATATTTGCAGAGATTGGCTGATGCAGCGTGCACAGCTTTAAAATGTTTAAACCTTGATCCTGGCTCCAACCGCCTTCCCACTGAAATCCACCTGGTAGCTGGGCTGTTTTCTCTTGCAGAGCTACCAGGGTTAGCACGGGGGAGAGGGGGTGTGGGCTCTTTGCTCTTGTACCATTCTGGGATTGGACAGTCCCCTCTCTGGGATCTTGATGGGACATCAATTAGTAATCTCATAACTCGGGAGGGTACCATTTAAGGCACTGTCTCCTACTGCAATAAGGTCACAGGAAGCATTTTGACTGTCACACCACAGCAGTAGTGGAAAGTAAATGACCCCATTCCTGCTACAGCAGCTGATACGCTCAGGTAGAGGTAAAGCATACCACAAGCCTTAGGATGGGAGCCAGGGAATGAGACTCACGACAGGTGCACTAGCCGGCCCTTGTTTTCATGTACCAGTTGCTTCAGCAGATGGAATGTTTCCCCTGCTCCTAATCATCTGCTGTGGAGAGAGTCCTCCCTGCCACCAAGAGGCCTGTATGGGCAGCATGGCTCTAGATGTCAGGTTGAATTGATGAACGTAGATAAAGCACTTCAGGCCGCATTCTCCTCCATGTGTAAACGACACTTCAGCATCTTGCAGTACTGGACCCAATCCAGCCCCACTGATGTCAACGGTAGTCTTTCCAGTTGACTTCCACAGGAATTGGATCGACCCTTTAGTGATCATGGTCCGATCCTGAGAGTTGCTTGAAGATCAGAATGGACACTTGTTGAATGGGAGTTGTGGGAATGCAGTGCCTCTCAGGGTCAGACCCCAGCTGAACACACATGTAAAGAAGGTCTGAATGAGCTCTCCCCTGACATCTGATGATGCACTTGGGGAAAAGACTTGAGGAGCAGACCATGTCTGCATAGACAAGCCTACTCTGCCTAGGTGTGCAGCATGATGGAGCTGCTTTGCCAAAATGATAGATTTTGGCTGGTTTTGGGTTACAAATCACTCTGGTATTCATATGCAATGAAACGTTGTTATCCTGATTGTACAAGTAAAGGGCAGCAGAACTGTGCTTAGCATGCCCTGATTGAGAAATTCACCTTAAACCCATGGGTGACGGGTGAACGAGCTGTTGGGGGAGGCTAGCCCTTGGCCCCTCCCCCTATGCCCAAGGCCCTGTCCCTTCCAGCCCCCCTCCCCTACCAGAGCCCAGAGTGCACACACACTCTGCAGCTCCCGGCCCTTGCTGTGTGCCCCCAGCCCTGTAGCAGTGGGTAGGCGGCACAGCAGGAGCAGCCCTAGCCCCAGCCCCAGAACAAGGGGTGGGTGGCATGGCCGGAGTGCTCCAACCCCAGCACGGGGCAGGCAGCATAGCCAAAGCGCCCCCAGCCCCAGAGCGCTGGGCAGGCAGTATGGCCAGAGCGCACCCAACCCAGCACCTGGCAGGCAGCGTGGCCCAAGCCCCAGAGCCCCCAGCCCTAGGCCTTGTAAGCACCATCCACAGCCTGCCTGCCCCAGCCTCTCTGCCATGGAAGAGCAGGAACAGAATTGAAAGCTGGCAGAAGGGAGGTTGGGGGCAGAGCATGGGTGGGGCCACACCAGGCTAGCTGGGGAGGCACAGCCTTCCCTGGCCTATGCTACCCGCCGCCCATGCCTAAACTGAACCTCCCTTTCTAAGCAGGTGCAGGGATGCCAAATGCCAGTGAAGAGGAGCGTGGGTGGGGAATTACATTTCTACTAGTGGTGTGGATTCTGCTCAAAGAGTCCTTGACACCATGTGATCTGCCCCTCTCCTGTGCTTAATGACAGAGGTGATTAGACTCAATTGAGAGTTCTTGTTTCCAGTTGGTGATTCCTAGCACTGACATCATTGCTGAGCAGGTCTAGTCCTTAGATCTTGTGTGGGGACAATGAAAGACAACACAGAGACTGCACTGGCAGTCAGGTTTCCCACTACCTGCTGAAATCACTGAGAGCTGAAACCACAGCGTTAAGTGGCAGAACCTCAGAATATGGTATCATGGAAGCAGCGGCAGCAGAGAAGTGGTGGCAGTTGTGTCCAGCAGTGGCAGAGAAGCAGAAGTAGCAGAGGACAGCGGCCAGCGATGGTGGCAGAGAAACAGTAGCAGCTGTGAGCTAATTGCAGAGGCAGCAGCAGAAGCATTGCTCAACGCCCCTGGTGCCAAGCGTGAGATGAAAACCCTGTGAACTCATTTCTGAGCTCTGGGTCTTCGCTAAAGGAGGACAGCCAACTGTGAGTGGGTGTGGCTGAATGAGAAGTGAGTGATGTGCTAAAGGGACATTCATTCATTGGGACTTTCCCAGATATCAAACCCTAAATACTGAACCTGGCCCTTGTTGCTGCAGACTCCATCTGGCAGAAGAGTTACACACATAATAACAAAACAAGAATACTGCATTGTAAAAATATGCTTTATTTATTGTGGCATCAGCAGTTTAGTTTCAATTATTTATGATAATGTGCTGGTAAACGTAATGTCACATATTTAATAAAAATAAAGTATTCTTACTCTCACTACAGTGCTCTTCTAGTAAATCCTTTCTGAGAAGTGGAGAGTGAGAAAGACTAGGTTTTCTCTGTATGGGAATTATAAAGGTATGCAGATTAATGAAGTTTTTCTCTATTGTCTTGCAAGAGTTGGCATTAGTCATACATTGCATCAAACTCCATCTGAGAGCATCGTCAGATGGTGCTGTATAATACTGCAAAAATAAGCCTTGTGCCTGAGATGCATCTGCCACACTGCTGGGACTAAGTACATTATAACCCTGACTCCTCTTCGAGGAATACACTAACTGCAGAGAATATGATTCTTTCAGATGAAAGTATAAAGTGATGTGGTAGAGCTCTCTAACGTTATTCCTTGAAAAGAGATTTCCTTCTGGGATACAGTCTGACCTGTGCATCATGGCGCCACGCTCCATAATGTGCATGGAGCATCCTAACTCTGCACATCAAAGTACAGCCAACATGTTCTGAGGCACGACACTCTGAACAGACTGAAAACAAGGTATGTCCTTTCAAAAGGGACACAGTCAACTTCCTTGGGTCTGTCCTCATGCTCCCCAAATAAGGTAAATGCTATTCTAGGTCCCATAAGGACTCCTGTAATTATTTATTCATTCACTATAATATTTTGATGGCTCCTGTCACTGTAGCATCTGAGTACACAGCTTAAATCAATGGGGGTGGGGAAAAACAGCTCTCCATGCACAGGGATAATAATGTCATTTTGTTTTAAGTAAACCCAAACAATGTGGTTGCACTTTTAGGGACATGCTCGCTAGAAAAATGACCTCCCCATGTCCCATGACATGCAGTCAGGATACATGCTACCCACTGTCTCAGAATCACTGACACTGTTCCCCCAAAGAGAATCCTGTACCAGAGGGAGGTGACCCAGCCTGCTATTTCCCAGAAGACTGATATGCCTATGGGCCAACTGTAGCCTCCAACATGGAGTAAGCCTGGGGTATGTGAGGTTGCAGTAGGAACCAATAACAATGAGGACTAGTAGAAATATGCAGGGCAACAGGAGGGAATGACAGAGTTTACATACTGTGGGATGGGAGGGTGCAGGAGCAGGGATGGAAAATTTGGCTTTGAGAAGTAAAGACACAGGTATCAGGCTAGCTTCCTGATGTTTGAGGGCTAGGACTAAGGCATTGCTTGGCAGGAAAGTCTGTGACACAGTTTGTATAAAAAAAAATCATAGCATAAAAGACAAGACAAGACTTTTTTAAAAAAAGAAAACACTAGTACATTTCACATACCTCGCTAGGTAGCAGAAAAGGGGGGAGGAGCATTAACTTTCAGGACATTTATGCCAGAGCTTCTCAGACTTTTTCCTAATGTGGACATCTTAGAAGAAAGATTGTCCTCCCATTCCATTCACAATCACACAGAGCATTTCCCCTTCCGTTCATGATTGCACAGACATCTCCTCTCCCTGTGGTGATCAAACATCCCCCCCACACACACACTTTGGCCAGTACATCAACACAATTCTGTAATAGGAAAGTATTTCGGATGATCTATTCAAAGACATCTTGGATGTGGATGCCCCATTCCCATTCATTCTAATGAGGTGTCAAAATCTCATAGGCAGCTTTAAAAATACCAGGTGAACATATTTTAAACTATTTTTAAAGTGGTGTAGCAGCTGGAAACAAGGAAAAACAGCACCATATGCCAGCCAGCATTCCAAAGACAGCCAGCAAGTATTCCATGGACCACAGCTTGGGAATCACTGATCAAATCATTAACCCACTGTTTGTATCAGCACACCCATGGCAAGTGGAGATGACTGTCTTTTAAAAGGTTCCTGGAATGCAGGGAGTTAGAAGGTTAAAAGCTGATTTTTCTTATCCTTCATTTCTTTTCTTGAAGGAGTATGTAGGGCCAATGGGAAATAACTGTTCTTTGAACCCAGGTGATTATGGCATGTGTGTCTATAATTGGTAACAGGAGTGCTAAATCTTGGGGGGGTGTTCTCTCTCTCAGGTGGCCATCTTTTCTTTCTTTCTTGTCTCTTCATTCCATGAAAGAAACATCTTCCTATATGGAGGAGCAACGGGCTTAGAGCAGGAATTCAGTTCTGCCTTTAAGGAAGCTAGGAATCATGGGATATCTGATTCAGATGTAAAGTCTGCTCTCCCCTCAGCACTGGCTCAGTCTGGTGAGGGCTGTTGACATGTGCAGACCGAAAGGTAGTCACAGAAAGGGATTTCCAATGGATGTGCTGACATCAAAGAGGAATGCGAGGAGGGGGGCAAAGGCACTGATCATTTCTAGCTTGCTACTTTATTTATTTTTGTCTCCAAGGATAAAGTTTTTGCTTTGTGTTAAACAAATTGTTGAGTCAAGAATCTTATCTCCCTTTCTGGGCCCTCTCTCACAAAAGCATAAGGAGAACTGCCAAACAGTTGTAGCAACAACAAGACTGGTGCAGAAACTTTACTAATACTGTTATTGGCATTTGCATAAAACATTTAACAACATCACAGGAAAAACAACAAGTCATACTGAGTTAACGTTTGCTTCTCAGAAGCAGGGCCAGGTTCTGATAAAAAACATTTTCTGTACAAGACAGGGACCAGCACCCTGTATAACTGAGTAACCAGGGCTAATTATTTAACTAGGACTAGAATGACTCACTAGTTAATTACCCTTCACCTACCCTCCATTAAGGACACACAGGGCAGGACTTGGCCCTTAAGAGATGTGGCCACACAGGGATGAATGAAGGAGTGGTGCTGACTATACATTTGGCACTAGATGCACCATATCAGTACCCATGGATGGGGGGGGGGGGGGGAAGAGGAGGGGACCTGCTTCCTGAGCACCTTATTGCTGGTTTGAAAAAGAACAGCAGATATACTTCGCTGGGGGCACAGCCACATCCTTTAGCTGGCCAGTCTCTTTTTCCTATTTAGGAGGATGGGCTCTTCTAGCAGTCTTGATTGGTGGATATAAATCCTTCCTTGCTGCTTTGTGGATATACTGAGGAAAGGGGAAGAAAAGCTTCTCAGGCAATCTACCTTTGTCAGTTCACTTACGCAACACAGGGGTGACATTTGGCCCACAGTCACACTTTCAGTTGGTATCAAACACTGTCTTTTAAGGCTCAGAAGGAAGAGCGAGTCCTCCGAGTACCTCCATGCAATGCATTGGCATGAATACATCCCCATGAATAGGAAGCAGGAGGTCAAAATATGCTTTCCTTTTTCAGAGTTTCAGTCAAAATGGTAAAAATTGTATTTTTTTCTCATTTTATGCAATTTCCAGAGCTCAGTGTTAAGCTTCTTAGGTGACAGCGGAATGTGCAATAATTTCATGTATGATTTCCAGCCTGAGAGCGTATCCTTTGAAACACCATAAAAAAATTACAGTGAATCTAGGCACTCTTTTGTGCAGCTCTGTATAAACCAGTTTATTTTACCCCCAATTCACAGGAATGCTCAACATGCCCATTTTAGAACACGGTTAATGACCCTAATGCTCTTAGACATATTTTTTTTACAGAGTCTTGGAAGGAATATAGCATTTGCTTGTTTTGCAATACGTCAAACTGCACGCTCATGTTTGATTTGTTATGTGCTGACATCCTTGGGCTTTCTCTGCATTCCTGCTTGTTCTCATTGTATATTTCTGATTGATATTATCTTCACCCCAAACACATTAATATTTACATGCATCTATGTTAATTCCAACCTTGACTTTCTACATTTTTCTAACCTTTCAGTCCTCCTGCAATTTCAATCCTGCTGCCACTTTGCAGAAATCTTTCCTCGTTTTATATCAGCAGACAACTGAATTAATATACAGTTTATTACTACTACTTCTTCCAAATCATTTATTAATGAATAGACAGTTTCACAGAGGCATCTTCAACATTATTTCATGCTATATGACCATGTCTCAAGATTTATCAGAGCTTGAGCACAGATCTGCTCAAACTATGTAACCAATCCATTTAGTGCTATAAGAATTTTTTTAATTTTATGTTTTGTGGAATGAAAAGTACTGCAATTCTTGGCATGAAAGAAAATCATAATTTGGGGGGGGGCTTGTTTGTTATAATTTAAGCTTCTATCAGTCTGTGCCACTCCTTGAAGCATTTTTATACTATACTATATAAAAATAAATTGTATTTACTATCTGCCGACTCAATCTGTGTACCAATAAACACCACAAACCTGTCACTCTGTAGTCTCATAGGGCCAAATTCTGCCCTCAGATGTGACTGCAAGGCAGCCACTGACTTTGATGGTGTCCTAATAGCAAATCTGAGGGCAGATTTTGGTCCATAATATTGCTTTCCTGAACATTTCAGACAATCATTCCATCATAGTTCCTTAAAGGCCAACGCCCAGATTTTTTAAGGTGTTTAGGCAGTGGTGGGCAACCTGCGGCCCATCAGGGTAATCCACTGGCAGGCCGGGAGACAGTTTGTTTACATTGACAGTCCGCAGGCATGGCCGCCCACAGCTCCCAGTGGCCGTGGTTCCCCGTTCCTGGCCAATAGGAGCTGCAGGAAGCAGACAGTCAATGTGGATGGTCAGCAGATTACCCTGACGGGCCACGTGCAGCCCATGGGCTGCAGGTTGCCAATCACTGTGTTTAGGTGTTGCTGTGCTCAGTGTGGCAATGCCTAACTGATTTAGTAGTCATCTAAATCTCATTTTCAAAAGGGATTTAGGCACCTCAGAGCCTAAAACTCATTAGCTGCCAATGGGATTTAAGCTCTTGAGTACCTAAATCCCTTTTGAATATTTAGGCTCCTAAATCAGTTAGGCAATTACACTAACAGCAGCAACATCTAAATACCTTTAAAAATCTGAGCTCAAATGACTAGGCGCTTTTACCAACACTTTCTTAGATGAGTCATACCTCTGAATAACGCCTTTTTTCTTCTTATCCTCGAGTTCAGCTCTTAGGATTCTTATTTCATAACTGGCCAGAAACAGAAACCTGAGAGGACATTTCGAATATCATGCAGTTTTTCTGAAACAACTAACGTTACTGTTTCACAGATTTTTCTCATACATTTTTTGTAATGTGCTGTAAATTACCATCACTTGGGTTTTGGGCTCAAGCAGGGTCAGTCACACTGGAAAGATTTGGAGTGTACAAGTGCTGAAGTAATAGGGAAAACAGGGATTTAAGAACCCAGCACATGATACTCTGCTCCTAAAACAAGAATTGGAGCATCAGCTGAGATAAAGAGCATGGCATGCACACACATCCAACAAAGCCAGTTTACCAGATGGAGGCTCAGCTAACTGGGTAACACCATTCTAGTATCTGGCCACCAGCTGGCAAACATTCATTAGTTTAGTTCTAGTATCTGGATATAGCAATGCTCTACTGCTTCACAAATCCTCAGTTTTACAGAGTTGCAGAAGACAGAGAGAAGTGTGCTAAGCCCTCATCCACCAAAGTCACTTTCCTTTAACAATCCACTGAAGAGGCTGTGTAGTTGCACTTATAACATAGCTTCTTTAAAAAGGAAATCCATCTTAAATGTGACATTGTATTATTGGAGAGTTACTGAGTGAATGACCTATTAAACATTTTAAATCTGAGCATTAGTTGGCTGGTTATAGGATACGTAATCTTACCTCTAGATCCCAAATTCAAATCCAGCCCAGAGCAGACACAACCAGAAGTCACTCCCGCAAGATGGCTATTCAGTGGCTTTTTCAAAGTGGATATGTGGTTCCAGAGGTCTATGTCATACAAGCTAACGCAGCCACCAACCCTACTGACAGTCCCTGCAGAAAGGTCTGTGATGGGGTGTGCTCCCTGCACTGGCCCTGGCCCTGGCCCTGGCCCTGGAGCTGAGTTAGGCCAGATGGGCCTAATCAGCTAATTAGGCTGCAGACAGGGGAGCTTTAGGCTGGAGGCAGCTAAGCAGAGAGAGGTTCACCTGTGCAGGTACAGGTGGTGCCTATATAAAAAGACAGGAAAATAGAAATGGGGGGTGGACTGTTGGAAAAGGTTGTAGTCACTCCCTGGGGAAGAGGGAGGAGTGTTTGAAGGCCACAGAGATGAGCTTCCTATTCCCTGGGAGGTGGGAGTGAAGAGACTGGCAAAACCAGAGAAGCGGGGAGGGTCAGGAGGTAATGGAAGTGGCTCAGGGAAAAGCAGCATGGTACAGAGAATGTATCTTGGCTGCTGAGTAGCGGGTCCCTGCACGGGAATCTGGAGTAGAGGATGGGCTTGGGTTCCCCTGCCAGCCATTTTGGGCATGACACCGTGAGGCAGTGAAGTTGAAGACTGTCTGAGACTGCTGGAGAGCAGGAAACTTGATACACTCCCCCCAGGGATGGGAAACCACAATAGTGACCTGGCCAAAGGGCTGAGTCACCAGGAGACAGCTGCAGTTCCTAAGAGAAAGAGAAGGGCTGCAGAGGAGAAACTGATGAGGTGTAAACGCTGGAAGGGGTGGTGGCCTGACCAAGCTAATTACCTGTAGGTGGCAGCATCCAGTAGTGAGAAGAGCAAACCCATCACAAGGTCACAGACAGATTGTACATGGAAAATGAACCATCAGAGTGGCCAAGGACTGGATGGGCCGAGAGACTGAACTATTCTCACCTCCTACATTCCAGAAGCCTTCCCTCGAGATTGAGTTTGAGGCACTCTGATGGGCCAGTCTGGTGAGGGGATGCTTACCTAGCTACTGCTTGGACTGGGCAAAGAGTGGGTTTGAGACTCATAATCAGTTGATCTAGCACTTTTCAGTTAAGTTCTTACATGCTCAAACATGTGCAAAAAAAAAAAAAACAAAAAACCCAGATCATGACAGATGAAGAAAGTACTTGAAACAATCTTGGGGTTCATAAATAACAAACCAGTGAATGAGAAAGGAATGAAACTTTAATGAAACAAACTGGAGAGCTTCTATAGTGAGCTGCTCCACACAGCCATGTGGTGTTCCCAACCCGGCTGTATCCAGGGCACATCTCCTAATTCCAACACTCACAACACTGTCCCTGATGAGGGAGTGTCTCCAAATCACAATCTTTCATAAACATCATTCTACAGTATGAATGTAGGTTTTTAATCTCCAGATCTAACCATCAGCTACAGATTTCCACTGTTGCATAAGGTTATTTACGGGTTTTCATTTACATTTTAACAAAGAGTAGAATCACGAGATTTAAGTCAGAGGAAGAATTTAAAAAAAAAGTTAAAATTAGAGTTCAAATTCTACAGGGTAAATTAGTTCTCCAAGGTTCTCATACCACATGAGCACTCCCAGGTGCGCTCTCATACAGCACACAGGGCCCACTATCCACATTAGATACATACATTTTCTGGGATGCTATATGCATTCTCTTTTGACACTATCAGAAACCAGCGTGTTTGAGCAAGGATTGTGTAAGTGGATGTGGTTCCCCCTGGGAAAAGAGGAAGTTCTGGTAAAACCTGCCCACAAGAGCAGAAGTGTTGTTTAAGACACAACAGAATTTACAGCAGCAAAGGGGAGGGCAGGGCAGGAGTGAAGCATGTTCCAACAGGCAAGTTGGAGGGAATCACTGCGTGTTTTGAAATTCAAGTGGAGATGGGGATGCCTGGTTCACTACAGGAATTGTTGCAGCTCTGAGCTCATGTCAGGCTCACTGACAACCAGTAGTAATTTTATTAAGATAATGTTGAAGTAAAAAGAAAACGGTACAGAGTTTAGGCATAGAAGTTTCTGGTTATCAGGGAATAAGGTACAGATTATCAAGGTATGCGAAATTCAGTTTAGGAGCGGGTGGCGTAAGGAATACATAATCTGCAATCTCCCTGATTGGGGGTAAAAGTTTAATGGGTCAAAGTACAGACACTGAGATATGGAGGTATGTTGTCCATATAATGGCTATGTTCATTGTGGAGTATAATGAGCGGATACGATGATGAGGATGGATCTACCCTCATTTGGTGGGATTTAATGTTCAGTGAGCGTATGGTTCCAGTTCATATGGTCCAATGGAAAAAGTCTCTCAGTCCCTTTCCCATAGTTGATGCATGATGTCGTACCGGCTCACACCTCCTGGTATTGTCAGTGGCCGATGATGTGTTCGATGTAGATATCCCTGGACCATCGGATTGTGTCCGAGACTATGAGGCGCCGCATGAGCCGTGCGTACCGTCGACCGATCCCGCAAGTCCGCTACTGCTCCCCAACTTACCCAGCCAGAGGAGAGGTCCCCTGCTTCCTGCAACTCCAGTCCCCAACTGACTCCACACAGTCACCCAGATGATAACAGGGTCTGGGACACAGGCAAGAATTATTTCAGAGTAGCAGCCGTGTTAGTCTGTATTCGCAAAAAGAAAAGGAGTACTTGTGGCACCTTAGAGACTAACAAATTTATTTGAGCATAAGCTTTCGTGAGCTACAACTCACTTCATCAGATGCATTCAGTGGAAAATACAATGGGGAGAATTAGGTGCAGGATCTAGCAAAACCCCTTAGGGGGCAGAGATATTCTCCAGTGTCCTTGTGTTGTCTTATTTTCCCAAATAGCAGGACAGGATGATCTTGTGGCAAAGCACTGGACTGAGACTCAACAGATCCAACTTCAATTCCCAGCTCTCCGACAAAAGTGACGCACAGTCACACAGCAAATCTCTGTGCTTCAATTTCCCCATCTTTAAAATGGGGATAAAAACACTTCCCTAGCTCACAGGGGCATTGTGAGGAGATCTCCATAAACATTTGGAAAGTTCTCAGATCCTGTAGTAGTGACAAGTAGTGACCTCAGAGCCATCAGTCACTGCAGTCTCTTCTATCACCTACAGAGATACAGACAGAGCCATTCTTTGATTTGGGAGGGCTGTCACACTTTTCTTTGGGGGAAAAGTACTTCAGCCAGGGAGAAGTTGTATGTGGAGCTAGGGAATGCAGTGAGAACGCTGCATCAGCACAGGTTTTAGCTATCACTTTAGTAAACATCTTGTTTCTGGGATGAGGAGTAACTAGCCTTAAAGAAGGACTCTCACAGACTTTGCCTTGGGTAGTTATAAACGATAGCGGTGTTACAGAATGAGGGAAATGATTCATTTCTGAAAATCCACATACAATATTCCATGAGTCACAGTAAATTGCTCTGACCATTGAACCATCTTCCAGTGAAATCCCTTTATTCAACCACTCAGAACAATTCCCTTTAAGCAGAAATATTACTGTAAATTGCTGTTCCTATTACAGGAAAGGAACTAAGCATCATACAGCTTGAGGACATGATGCAACACTTCTGTAAAGTGCTTAGCCATTGAAGCAGCAAGCACACTGTAAGAACCTTGATAGATTAGATTGTTTCCATTGCATCTATTTGGGCTTTTCCATGCTATTTCTATTATTATAAAGACCAGAACAAAAGCCTAGATTCAAAACATTCTCATACTTGAGGAACAATCCAAACACTCTACTTCATGGCTGATTCAAAGCATTACACACTCTCATATACCCCGACATCTCCTCAAAAGCCACTGAATACAATAGGTTTCAGAGTAGCAGCCATGTTAGTCTGTATTTACAAAAAGAAAAGGAGTACTTGTGGCACCTTAGAGACTAACAAATTTATTTGAGCAGAAGCTTTCATGAGATACAGTCTCTAAGGTACCACAAGTATTCCTTTTCTTTTTGTGAATACAATAGGACTGCCTTAAAAGCCACAACACTCAAAGGGTTATTAGTCTGTAACAGATAGATAAATATATTGACACAGCTGGTAAATGGTGTGTAGGTGTCAAGTGAGTTCAGCACAATCTAGACCAGTGGTTTTCAATCAGGGTACATATACTCCTGGGGGTATGCAAAGGTCTTCCAGGGGGTACATCAACTCATCTAGATATTTGCCTAGTTTTACAACAGGCTACATAAAAAGCCCCAGCGAAGTCAGTACAACTAAAGTTTCATGCAATGTTTATACTGCTCTATTTTCTATACACACTGAAATGTAAGTACAATATTTATATTCCAATTGATTTATTTTATAATTATATGGTAGAAATGATAAAGTGAGCAATTTTTCAGTAATAGTATGCTGTGACACTTGTCTTTTTGTCAGATTTTGTAAGCAAGTAGTTTTTAAGTGAGTTGAAACTTGGGGGTACTCAAGACAAATCAGACTCTAGAAAAGGGTACGGTAGTCTGGAAAAGTTTAGAGCCACTGGTCTAGACTTCCAACAGATCTTCATAACATTCCTTTGTTACTAGGCTGAGAACTAGCCCACAGACAGAGTTGATTGTATTGCTACAAGGTATCCAAGTGCAGCTTCAAGCATAATTTTCATTCATAAACTGCTTTTTAAAAAAGTGACAAAAGAAAAGAGCCATTCAGACTAAAAATAACAAATTATTACATAAATGCCATGTGAATTACCTCGGTATCCCTACAAAGCAGATTTGTTTTCTCTTATTTTTTGGAGTGAGCTGTGCATTTGCTATGTATAGCTAGCCATAGCATACATAGCTGCCAAGTCTGAGCACATCTGGTTTAACAGCAGAGACATAAAAATAAGACAAAAAGAAGAGAGCACTAAAAACAGTGACCCAGCTCATGCTTATTAAAAAAAAAATCCCACTTCCCTATATATAGGTTGTGCAACCTGCACTAAAACATAATTTAGCAAGATTTCAAAAGAGATCTTGTGTCAGATGGCAGCCTCCTGGAACAAGCAGAGCAGGACACAGTGGATAACAAACATCTAGATCCTGAGACCTAATACTTCCCCCCGCCTCCCACTGACACCAACTTGCTGTGTGGCCCTGAGATAGTTATTTAATCTCTGCCTTCGCTTTTCTAGCTGTAATATAGGAATAATACTTTCTTCGCAAAGGTATTGTGAGGTTAATTTTATACTGCTCTGAAAAATGTCAGATCTATATATGTCCTATCATCACCATCTGGCACCAATGGGAAATTTTAATTACCAAGATTGCTGCTGGGAAACACATTCCATTCAGAAAAATATAGGTAATCAAAGAACTTTTTGATGTGTGCAGATAATAATTTGTTTCAAAGAACAAGGAAGGCGACAAGAGGTGAGGCAATATGGAAGTTGGTTACCAACCAACAGAAGAGTGTTTATTATGTTCTTGGAAGAAAAGAAGAATCTTGGATCCAGTTTCACTTGAACTAAATACTAACGAAGACATTCATAATCAGTAATCAGAAAAATGAACTCTTCACTGAAACAAAATTTGGGGAACTAGTGGGCTGTATTTCAAAAGAAAGAATGGATTGTCCCAAAGGTGCAACATAAAGGTGACACATGAAAAAGCAATGCCATTGCTAAAGAGAAACAGGAGGGTCAAGGAAAGACTGAGCTGGCTCTTGGCAGGAACCCATTTTAGGGTTGAAGTGAGAAGAGAAATTATACAGGAAATGGAAAAGGCATAAAATAACAAAATCTGAGCATAAAGTGGAGGGGAAACATTATAAGACATAAATTAAAGTTTTTTTTAGCTCAAAGGGTAAAAGGAAACAAGAAAGATTTTATAAATACTTACAGGAAAAGAAATGCTGTGAAGAGAATGGGTCCATTGTCATACAAGGCAGGGGACCAAATAATAAGACTTCTGGATAGCTGAAGTATTCCACAGCTATTTCTCTATATGTTAACAAAGGATAAGAAGAAGCTGCAATTCATGATTTGGACGAACCAGGACAAAGTGATCAATAAGGGAAAGAGAAGAAATAGCTGTTTAAAATCAATGAGCCAAATTCTTCTTTAGTGAAACTGTATTGACGTCAATGGAGTTACACAAAGGATAAATTTAGCCCCAGTTTTATAAATCACAACAAGACCAAATTACATGCATAGAAAGGATCTAAAGAAACCACAGAACCAATAAAGAGTGTTCTTGACATTCATGGAGAGCTGATGAAGTACTAGGGTTTTGGGTAAAAGCAACATGTAGAACAAAGGAATTACATTAGAAAAGGGTCAAAGCAAAGAGCCAGGAAATAGCTGATCAGCTGTTACATTAGAAAAAACAGAGGATGCAACATGAAAACACTTGAGAACAACACGATGAGTAGCAGAAGTCCAGAAAGAACACCTCAGAGCAAAACAAACCTGCAGCCTGAGAAAATTGCATGGGGGGGTAGAAAAAAGGGCACTTAATTTATCTAGACTTTAATATTACTTATTTATATAGCATCACAGACATCCACAGAAAAATATTGCTTTTGATGACATCCCACAAAAGGACAGAGACACTGGAAAGAAGCTGGGACAAATTCTGTTCTCAGTGACACCAGTATAAATCTGGAATAAATTCACTGGCTGCAGTAGATTTATACCAACATAAGTGAAAGCAGAATTCAGGCCACTGACCGATTCTTCTTCTTCTTTCTTAGTGGATTGCACTGCTTGGGAACGGGGCTGTCTTGACAGCCACAGAAAATGGAATCCTCGACTTGCCCACAGAACAGGAAGCTGCAGTGCAATCTTCTCTACTCTGCCATAGAGGGATCACAACAAGGAGCAAGGCAGTAGATTACTCTCCAAGCACATTCAGCCCTCAAGTTTCTCTGCCTTCTAACAGCTTACACTATATATTATGTTCTGGATACCACTACCATATCAGGATATCAGCATGCTGTTTATCCTGGATGATTGATAGCAGAAATATTGATTGCACATCCAAAGCATGACATTTGAATTATTTCTGCAGGGCTCACTCAAAAGCTCCTAGAACTTACAGGATATGTTCACATCATATAAAAGCCAAGCAGGGCTTGTTACAATAGCTGTAAATCAAAAGATCAACCAATATGGTAATTTGTGTTCCTTGGAATAGTATCTTCATTTCTATTGTGCTTTTAAACACACACACACACACACACACACACACACACCTTGTCAAGGCAGGGATGGGAACATGGGTTCCCGCTTCTCTTTAGATTTGACAATCCTCTTTGGAGTTATTGGCTCTGATTTGCATCTTGCTGGTCTGAGATACCCATCTCCCAGGGGATTGCCTATGAGGGTTCATTTCAAGGATTTCTATCCTAAACTTGATTCTTTTTTTAATATGTCTTTCTAGTTGTCTTGATCCACAAGCAGCAGGACAGTCCTTTTGGGTCCTAAAATATTCAGTACAACTTGGAGCAACTTTTTCCAGAGCAACCCTCTGGGTAGCCCATACAGGATGAGATACAGCTTTTTTCATGTTTTGCTTCTCACGGGCATTTTTGGAAGTGGGGGAGAGGGAGGGAAGAGGAGGATTAATCTAATCCAGGGGTCGACAACCTTTCAGAAGTGGTGTGCCAAGTCTTCATTTATTCACTCTAATTTAAGGTTTTGTGTGCCAGTAATATAATACATTTTAACGTTTTAGAAGGTCTCTTTCTATAAGTCTATAATATATAACTAAGCTATTGTTGTATGTAAAGTAAATAAGGTTTTTTAAATGTTTAAGAAGCTTCATTTAAAATTAAATTAAAATGCAGAGCCCCCCAGACCGGTGGCCAGGACCTGGGCAGTGTGAGTGCCACTGAAAATCAGCTCGCATTCCACCTTTGGCACACGTGCCATAGGTTGCCTACCCCGATCTAACCTTTGAGTTGCATGAAAAGTTCTGAGTGGCCTAAAAGTTGCTCTCCCTACTGCATAGAGCCTCAGAGTACCTGTTCCTGCCATGCAGCAGGTGAGAGGAGTGCTGAAAAGAAGACTTGATCAGCACCCAGCCAAGGCAACTCGTGAAGCCCCCAGGAGGAGAGTGAAAGAGAACCCTTTGTTAAGCCATTGCTACAGTGGTCAGTTGGGCTCCTCAGGGATTGCCCTCTGAACTGGGGGATAACTTGCCTGCACAATATTAACAGCTGGATCCATGCGCTTGGAGCCACAGAGAGAGAAGCATGCTTTTTGGCTGCTCCTGCCCCACTGTCCTTGGAAGTGGGATCAGCAGAGCTCCCTGTCATGGGACAGTGAAAGATTCACAGAAAGTCTCATCCTTCTAACACGGAACAAAGAACTTTAATACAATAAGGGAGAAGAGTCTTATCCTTAAATCTACTCGGTCTCTGTTTCACTGCAAAGTTTCTGCCTAGAACCTTCCCCAGCTCTCTCCTATCTGATGTCTTTGTGCAGATTTAAAGACACAGCAGGGTATCCTAGGCACAGGGTTCTTCAAGGCTGACCTGCAGAGCAGTGTTGCAAGATACTCACCATCTGCTCCTTGATTTTAAGGGGCTTAGGCTTATCTGCCACCACCTTTGCCTCACTGGCAGAGTCTGCTGAAGGGAAAAGGGGCTCTGCTGCAGTGCCTCCCTCAGGAAAACAAAACTATTTGCCAATTACTAATTTAAGTGCTACATAAAATGAGTGAGTCTCCAGAAATTCAAGTACAGAAATTTAGACGAGTACCAGTTACTATGAATTGGTATGACCATAGCACCTAGGAGCCCTAGTCATGGGCCAGGACCCCATTGTGATAGGGTGCTGTACAAACCCAGAACAAAAAAAGACAGTCCCTGCCCCAACAGGCTTAGAACCTCAAAAAGAGTCTGTCATTCTATTGCAGGGGAACAGCTGAACCACCCTTTGCAGCTGTGGAGGAAAAAATGATCAGGGAGGCTCTTCACTGGGCAGGGAGTAGCTTGCATCAGAGATGCCCCTGGGAGAATGGAGCTGACTATGAAGAAGTCAGTTGTGTCTTGATTTTGTCCTTTTTAAATGCCCAGTGATAGTAAAGCAGGGTTTCTGTGAGTTTGATCCCTCAGATTTGCTCGCTCAGGTACAAAATTATCTTCTGGGGGTACATTTCAGATCTGTTCCTCTTCAAGGTCAGAAATGGACTAGCCAATGGGCAAATTTTCCCAATGAGATACTGCTTCCCAAACCTTGTGAAAAATCAGATCCTCTTCTTTTATTAGCTCTATTGTCCAGAAACATTTCAGCAACTAATCCAATGATCAGCTCTCTACTGGATTTTATTAATTCATGGCCAATCTAATATTCCTCAGAAGTTTCATTGGTCTCAGTTTGTCCAAACTGAACTGTCCTTGTGTATACAAAGTTTCCTTCAATTGCCACTTGATTTACACATGAGGTTGAAGATCCATACCTAAAAGAAGCCAATCACCTGGTTCTACCTGCTACAGCACACTCCTCTCCATTTTCCTTAGATACTTTAATTTTTGACAGAACATTTAATCTGATTATAGGTTTTTAAATATATTCTGGCACTTAGATTCTGTGATGATAGGCTCTGTTGGAAAATCCATAGCTAGATCAGATAGATATAGCTCTTCCACCTTGGGTGTACTATAATGTTTTAATTTATTGTCTCATTGTTTCCTTATGCTCCCTGTGTCCATCTGTTGTCTCGTCTTATGTGGGTGTTTATACAGCACCTACAACGGTGGGATCCTGGACCATGACTAAGCCTCCTAGGCGCTACTGCTATGCAAATAATAAACAATTATTTATTATTCTAATATACAGATTGGGAAACAATTGTGACATCATGACGACAAACAAAATTTTAAATCCTTTTCTGCACTTCGTTTACTCTACGTAGTTTTTAAAAAATGAAAAACTCCAGTGTATTTTTGCAAGTACTGTATTCAGACCTACTGCTAGAAACACTGATGCAAACTAATTATTGACCACGTTTCTGTATTGTTCATTACTCCATCCTATCATCCTCAAAATAAGGAAATGATAGAAACATGGCGAGATTTGCATTCCACTACAGATCAATTTGCAATAACTGATTTTACAAGAATTATGTCTTTAAGTTTAATGCTATGAACTATAAATATTTGTAGGACTTTACTTTTAAAAATAACTCCTAGTACACTTAAACATACATTTTTAAAAATAAAACTCCAGAGAACGGGTAGCACAAAAATATACCTTATATCTATGTTCACCAGAGAGAGTTAGCAAACCACATTTACATCTATTGTTTATGATAGGGAATATTACTGTAATGGAAGTTTGTCATAGTGATAAATGCACGCATCTGTAGTACGTGTGAACGTGGCTGAACAAAACATATCATTTGTTCCATTCTGAGCAACGGATTCACCCCTGAAAGGAAACAGCAGTTACAGAGACACTACAGCCACAATCCTGCACTGCTCAGATGCAGGGTCCAGAGCAATAGCACTAATTTGCCAAGATTGTATTTTGTTGTCGCAATATGTATGTGCCCTAACAGCAATTTCCAATTGACTGGCCAACATTTCCAGAAATAGCCACTGCATTTTTGGGTATGCCCAATGTCCTTGAAACACCCAGTGCCCAATATTCCAGGTGACAAGTTTAGAGAGGCCAAGGCTTCAATGAAATTTTATTTAATTAGTACATGAACAACTTAATGGATGAGTCTGGCTTCAAATATGTTCATCCTACATATTTAGAAACATCAGAAACACCTGCTACTTTAGGCCACACTGTGGGGTTTGTTTTCCAGGAGTTATCAAATACATCATTCATCTCGCAGCAACTTCAGCAATGAATGTGAGGGTCTTACTAAAAGTCTCTTTTGAGAGAAGGAAAGGAACAGCAGCAAAATTCCAGCCTGGAAGATGCTTGTGCAAATGAATTATTCCAAATGATGATGTTCTACACAGGTGGAATCCATAAAGGAACATAGGCATTGCAGTGTTGAGCTAGGGAAAAAAAAGTCACAGGAAAAACACTGCGATCCACAAAGTCGAGTCAGATGCCTGGCTTCCTATGCAATGAGTGAGGAGAGATAGACGCCTTAGAATGAGATTCGCAAAAGCCAGCATGCTAGGTGGTGAGCTGCCTAAGTTAGCCAATGGGAGATGCCCAAAACAGTGGAGGGTGCTAAGCCCCACCCCTCTCTTAGAAAGACACCTAAATCCAGGCTGCAGGGAGGCACCCATGTTAGCTTTGCAATCCACCAATAGGTATCTGCTGCCTGCAGTCAGGCAACTTAGGCATTTTGTGGTGGTGCCATTGTCTACCCTCACACTTTTAGACCAGTGATTAGAGCATGCAGCTAGGATGTGAGAGACCAAGGTTCAATTCTCCCCTCTCTGCCAGAAGGAGAGAGAGAGAATTTGAACAGGGATCTCCCACTCTCAGGAGAGTCTCTAACTACTGAGCTATGGGATATTCTGATGGGAGGGCTCGCTCAATCACTGTGGAACGATAATAAAAAAGTGATTGGAGCAGAGCGACTAGCCCTTGGGTCACCCACATCCCAGGTGGGTATCTTAATCACCAGACTACAGAGTCTCTCTCTCTCTGGCCCAATAACTGCTTATTTCTCCACCATGAAACAGTGAAGTTTGAAGCTGGGCAGCAGGGGTGGCACCCCCTCCCACACAGATTTTGAATGGGATCCAATCCAGAAGGCATCTTCTTAGTGTGCCTACCAGACTGGGTTCCACACATGACGTAGGCAGCCAAATGTCTGCTTTCCCCAGTTTGTGAATCTCTCTGGGGCGTAGGTGGGAGATAGACATTCACACACTTAGAGTGAGGCACCAGTCCACATGCCCAGAGGCAGAAACATAGGCACCTAGGGAACTTTTTATTCTGAAAAACTTAAACGACAAGTTAGTTTAGGCACCTATTGGATTCGACTGGAGTTTTGTAGATTGCAGTGGAACCATAACTGGGACTTAGATGCTAAGAGTACCTCCGTGGATCCCACCCTTCCTGTGCAGCCTTTATTAGCTTGCTGTTCTTTTCTCCTATGATGGTTACTGCTACCTTTCCTTTGTCCATTGTAATAATCTCTAGTAATATGTTAGTAATTTTAACCCCATGGTTGTGCGGTTCTGTCTTTAGCAGTACCAGTAGGCATCCACATGGATTACTATTTGTTTTGACATTGTGTGGTAATAGTGTTTATACACACACACACACACACACACACACACACACACACACACAATTACCACACAGTGTGTGTATATATAAACACAATTACCACACAATGTCAAAACAAATGCACAATAATCCATATATGGTACACTTCAGGTGCCTGGATATGAAGCACAAAATTCAATTCAAGGCAAGAAAGTCTACTCTAGATAGTTTGTAGCTCCACCATTCGTGAAGTTTTATTGTTGTTTGGGGCTTTTAACTCCCCAAGCAAATAGAGCATTGTATACCTTAAACAGTTAAAGCCAGCCCAGCCTATCCACTTATCTTAAGATTCAGGGCACTAGTAAGAATGATTTCAGCTCTTTTCATCATCCCTGCAAAACCCAAGATTCAACACAGTTGAAATTTAAGGAAGGAAGGCGAGGAAGGAAACTGAGGCAATGAACTGAGTGATCAAAACCTGAATCACAAAACCTAAAAGTTTCAGTGCACTATAGATAGAGCTAATGACTTCAGAGGCCAGGCTGCAGAGCCAGTGGCATTTAAAAAACAAACTATTTCCAGCATTGCTGATAGGGACACAGGAATTGCAATGCCAGAACACTGGTGCATCATTCAGGTATCCTACCAACATGGGCAGGACCATTATCCCCCTCACTAAGTTTGTCTGTTCATGGAAGGAAGGGAGTGGAATTGCAGGAAGAGAGAAGATGACACTGCATCCAAAAGAATAGTAATTTTACAGTCTTTCATTAATACATCTACCAAAGGATATAAAATGTGATCAGTCACTTTAAACTTTGCCAAATAATATAAAAATCCCCATTCTACTGATATGCTATGGCAGATCAATAGCCCAGTTGAATTTCCTGGCATCAGAGACATCACACAATGAAGCATTCTAGGGCATCACAGTACAGCAGGAACCTGCTGATGCAATTTTGGGAAACTTCAAAAGGAAAAAAATGTATGTGCTAAATAACCCTCTATCTGTTCTATCTGGGGTAATCACCCCATTGCGTTAGGCTAATTCAATTTTCAAATGATTTTGCAGGTCACCTTTAAGAATTTGCCATTTATTTCCACACTTGCTTTCTATTTCTGAGCCATCCTTTAATCTATGATAGGACTGTACCTTGCACCCTGGGGTTCCCAAGTTTCCTTGGTATCAGGTTATGAAACACAGTGAGAGCAACTATCGGTATTTTTCCATATCCATGTTTGTGAATTTTTCAAATTGTTCCAAGTGGCAGAAGTCTGAAGCATTTTTGGTTTTGATTGGTTTTTGTTTTTGTTTTTTTGAGGTGGGAGAGAGGGGAAATATGCTACCTAGATCGAATTCAAAGCAAATGCCCTTTTCTGTCAGGCACCTGTCCTGTGCATGATATGCAGAGAACACCAGAATCTACCAGCAACATGATTCCTAATGCATAACAAATGGAAAACTAGAATGTATGGAATGGGGTTGCTTGTGTCTATGTGCAATAATTAGAAACATGCTGCATAATGTGTGGTATGTGACACTAAGTTTGGCGAACTCCAAAACTGGGAGTAGGGAAAGACTTTCTGAAGCAATATGGGGTTTTCATTTAAATAGTTTATTAAAAAGATGCATCAGGGAAATGGTCAAAAAACTAAAGACAGGCCGACCTGGATGGTGTATTAGGCCAAATAACTAAACCCAGATGCTATATTCTAAGTCAAACCTCATGATCCAAATTTAAGACAAAAACCTCGCATGGAAAAAAGACTTAGGAGAAATAGCTCACTGGCAGTCTGGAGCTTAAAACCATGGAGTTTAAAACACTGTTCCATGGTGTAAGGAAATTCAGTTTAAATGCATGTAATAGGCTATATTCTGAAGAAGAATACAAATGGTTTCTCAGAGAAATGATCTCAGGGAAAAGGAGGTCTTTGACAAAGCCAGGGTTCCTCAGGAGAGACACCACATATCTTATTTGATTCAGAAACGTTATGACGTTTATCCATTATGATATATTGAGCCAGAGCGCATTGCGTGTCAATTTCACCTACCCTCTTTCAGATGTCTCTTTTCACATGTCAGTTTCACTCCCATTATTTTGATGTCATGGAAAGTGAAGAATATTGGCTAGGAGGGTTAATTCCTTCTTTGAAAACAGTGTTTCAAATGCAGCTATTTCTAACAATTGTTTATTTTTGTATGGTAGATGCATGGGAAAACAGACAAAACTGGATGGAATTGTTAACCTTTCTGGGCACCTTATAAAAGTGACCTTCCTCCACGCATTTATGAAAGGAGTTGGTTGAGCATTGTAAAATAGAGTGGTTTCTATTGCTGTGGACAAGTATACTATTGTTCATGCAGTTCATTAAATATATATGGTGTGAGTTTTATCTTTTGTAGTCTATATTTTAAACTCTTAAAAGCAACTAGAGGCATAAACAAGCACTCAGTAGAAATCAAGACCAAAAAGCCCCAATCACGCAGGTATATATTTGATAAAGAGATAAACTATTAACACTCTACTATATTAGAATACATTTTTTCTTCACAACATTCAAGGCCATTAGATCATCTAGTCTGTTCTATATATCACAGGCCATTAAATTTTACTCCGTCACCGCTGTATTTGAACCCAATACCTTATATGTGACTAAATCATAACTTATGCTTGGGTAAATCATATCTTCTCAAAAGACATCCAGTCTGGATCTGGAGAAACTACTTCCTCTCTTTGGTAATTTGTTCTTGTGGTTAATCACCCTCACTGTTAAAAATTTGAGTCTAATTTTCCATTTGAATTTGTCTAGCCTCAGCTTCCAGCCATTGGTTCTTGTTATGCCAGTCTCTGCTAGATTAAAAAGCTCTTTAGAACCCAGTATTGTCTGCCTGTGAAGGTGCTTATACCCCGTAATCAAACAGATAAACTAAATAGATTGAGCTCTTTAAGCCTCTCACTGTGAGACATTTTCACCAGCTCTCAAAACATTTTTGTGACTCCTCTGTACCCTCTCCAATTTCTTCAACATCCTTATTAAAATCTTGATGCTAGAATTGTACACAGTATTCCAATACAGCAATGGTCTCATCAATGCCACATACACAGGTAAAAATCACTCCTACTCACTACTCCCCTATTTATACATCCAAGCATAATCGTAGCCCCTTTTAGCCACTGCACTGCACTGGGAGATCACGTTCAGTTGCTTGTCTTCTATGGGCTTGTCTACATCACCCACTGGATCGATGAGCAGCGATCGATCCAGCAGAGGTCGATTTATTGCATCTGGTCTAGACCGCTGAGCGCTCTCCCATTGACTCCGGTACTCCACCAGGGCGAGAGGCGCAGGCGGAATCGAAGGGAAAGCATCAGCCGTCAACTTTCTACAGTGAAGACACCGCGGCAAGTAGATCTAAGTACATTGACTTCAGCTACGTTATTCATGTAGCTTATTTGTGCAGGCAGGACATGTATTTGCATATATAAACACCTATTCTGGATTTGAAAGTCAGCCAAGAGCTTTTCCACCCCATTTGTGCACACTAACATTGAAACTGGATGCACAAGTTCACAACCAAATGGGGCTACAGAGAAGCATCTAAGCCAGTTCATAGATCGAGCGTATGTGGGGACTTCTCACTGCCATGGACCCTTGATGCATGCTCCCCGCACTCCAGTGGTCCCGGGTCAAAGGGCAGAGTTTTTGAAAGGAGGCCACCAAAAACAAAAGGCAAAGAGACGGGATCGGCTGCAGTGGTTTCCCACAGGAGGAGGGAGTGTGCATCGGTCTGGTAACAAAGAGAATGTTTCTCTCTTTTTAAAAAAATTACAAAAATCTGTGTTTTATCTTGGATATTTTCTGAATATTCGTCTTAAAATGCAGATTTTTTTTAATGAACTATAAGGACATTTTTTATTGTAATACCATTCTGTTTTAACATTGCTTATCATAGCAAATATTTCTTCTACTGTAGGTGTTTTAACTAAAATGTTACACTAACATTTACTTAGTTTCTGCCCCATAAATTTACAAAATCTGATTTCCCAACAGAGAACAGAATATTTTGATATCTCCTAGGGTTTAATGGCATTTTTGCATATGATACAGCTTTTTCATCTTTTTGTGCACAGTTACCCAGTTCAGTCTAACATTTGAAGTTTTGACTTGGACAATCTTAAATTCTATGACTAAAATTCAAAAGTTTGCTAACTCTGGGCTTAGTAGCATGGTGAAATGTTAGTGCAATGCATTCTCATGATAACTAAGAAGGCAGGTAAAATGTCTTAGTTATGGTTTGATATATTTTTTTAAAATAATAAGTTGGCAGGATTTGACTACCGTGGTATAACTGGGATGCCTTAAATTCTAGGATAGGGGAAGTCACTCAGTATATTTTATAGTTCTTAAAACTCTTAGTGAAGTAAAAGCCTTTCATTTTTAATTTTCATGTGCTTGATTGGAAAATAAGTGATCTCATTGCAGTTAGTCTTTAATAGACTTCTCCCAACAGAGTAAAAGCCTCCCTGTGGCAGATCTCTCCCTCTTCCACCCCAGCTTGCTGTGTCCACAACAAAAGGTGGCATTTTTATTTGTTCCAGATCATGCTTCTCTGAAGGAGAGGGGACTAAAGTAAGTAAAAAATTCCCATTCTGCTTGGATTCTGGAAAGGTTATACATAAGTTAAATCCACAGTCTTCAGCATAGTTTGTGACTCCTAGTCTGGCAAGCTTAAAGCAGTTCTCTTCATTCAAATTCACCATTCCCTTGTTGCATCTTTATGCCATGCGAGAGGTTCTTTACACAATAGCATCTGAATTTTCAAAAATAGCCTTCCCAGGTCTGTGTTAGTTGTCGGCAGATTCTATTATATGCCTTCAACATATACTGTCCAAGTGTGGTGTTGGATCAGAATTACATAGTTTATTTCACTGATGTGAAAATGATCTTTTTGGATGTATAAGTTAAACACCCCCTTTTAATAAGTATATTTGTAGTATGAAACCTTTGTGTTTAAACATTAACCTTTCTCCCTTATACGTTTGCCCAGTGTAAGTTTAGAAATATTCTAAAGCAGTTTTGGTCCTTCTGCATTCTTACACTTTCCAGACTTGGCAAAGACCACTACCGAGGGCCATATACCAGAGTTAGTGCCTCAGTGGTCTGATCCATTGTGGCAAATCTTAAGTAAAACTATTGCAAGTGATCCATGAAGCAGCACAGAGGGAAATTCCATGATTACAGAAGTTTTAGTTATTTGAAACCATTTTTATATTCTGAAAGGGTGGCTGCACTGTGCATCTCAAGGTCACTTAAATGTTGGCAAATTAGTGTTAGACTTGGCAGCCTTCATTCACATAACCTTCACCCAATGCCCACCCCCAGAATTGTCCAACACTTCCTCTAAGAGGTGATTAAGTGGACTTCAGTCTCTCCCCTCTAGGGTCATGTCTGGACCTGTGCAGTTAGAACTTGGGCCTCTTGGGAGAAGGGACTGAGGCTGGAAACTAGTTTATATGAAAGAGAGCTGTTTTCTGTAGCAGTGATTTTTAAACAGGCTTGCTATGTGCTGGTAGCTTCTTTGTGCATCTTGCCTAGACATTTAAAACAGCCCCACCCCCAAAAATGCTCCCCCAAAACAACTCAATTGGATAACTCTCAAGAAAACACTCTCCCTCTTCCCCCCCACCCCACTTCACCCAAGCTGTGGGAGAAAGGTACCATTGTCCGTTTCTTGTTACTAAACAACATCTCTGCTCGTTTTGGGGCCCTGAGTTTGCTGCTTTTTAAAATAAAGTCACTTAACTGGCAAACTTCTGGATGACTTCTTCCAAGATCCTGGAATGTGAAGGCTACTACATAAATAACTTAAAACAGGGGTGCACGCTTTTTGGCTGAGTCACCAGGGCTTTCCCTCATCCCAGTGAAATATTGGTTTCCAAAAAGCTCCTTCCAGGTAAATTCTGGGTCCCATAATGACTTCTTTGTGATAATCTCCAGAAGAGAGGTCCTCCCTTTACACTGATTTTTTTTTGGTTACTCTTTACTCTGTTAAACATTGAATTTCTTTTGTTTTGTTTTCTTTAACAGAAGCTTTGATATCAGCTGCAGATCATTCTCAGTGCAGGGTCGGAGGCATATTTACACTGGTGGTTGAAGCAGCTCTAGACAAGCATGTCTGCTAGTTTATATCACTCCTGATTAACAGTCAGATACTCAGTCTGTGCCATAGGGTTTTTTGGTTGTCTGACAAAGGGTATGTGTCCCAGGCAGCTGGCCAGATCACTTTAACAATTTGTTCTTGATCTTGCTACGGTATCTTCTAAAAGCGCAGAAAGATTGTGACTGTGCACAAATACATTGGAGTATGCTAGACTGGAGAAACCAAATCTTGTACTTGCTCTGATTTTTCTTCAGCCTGATATGTGCACATACAGAACCACCTTTTTTCATCTGGAGAACATCCCCTGCCTTTTCTGGCCTTCCCCTCAAAAAAATCAAGTCAGTGTGAAGTGTCGGAGAACCTGGGTTCAGGTAAAATTTCAGGTCCACCAACGCTTTTTGGTCCCACCAGGGGTTAATAGGGGTGAATATCAAAAAAACATACAACTTTGCATTTGATTGTATGAAAACAAATTTTGTCTGAATGGGCTCAGTTTAACCGAGCAATTCAAATCACTCTGTACGACTGCCCTGTCTTCATTATTATTTATCACTCCAAAATTTGCTGATAAAATTTACAGATGACACAGTCATTTTCTATTTACTTCCAGATCATTGGCGAAAATGCTGAACCTCTGACCTAGTAGCAATCCCTGCAGAACCCCACTAGAAACACCCCAGTTCAATGATAATTCTCCATTGATGACTATTTTTGAGAGGTCAATTAGCCAATTCTTAATCCATTTAATGTGTACTCTATTGATATTATATAGTGCTAGTTTTTTAATCAGAATGTCATGCAGTACTAAATCACATATTACAGAAGTCTAAGTATACTACATGTATGCCACGATCAAGCAAATTTGTAATCTCAAAGAATTATTTGTTCAGAGGAACCTATTTTCTATAAAACCATGTTGACTAGCATTAATTATATTCCTATCCTTTAATTCTTTATCAACTGAATCCCAGATCAGCTTTTCCATTATTTTGCCCTGGACTGATGTCAGGATAACCAGCATATATTTATCCAAATCATCCTGCTTGCTTTTTTGAATATTGGCACAATATTAGCACTCTTCCAGTCTTCTGGAATTTCTCCAGCATTCCAAGATTTATTAAAGATGAGCATCAGAGGGCAAGAGAGATCCTCAACCAACTCTTTTAGAACTCTTGGGTGGAAGTTATCCGGACCTACTGATTTGAAAATATTTATCCCCTTGTAGCTATTTAACACCCTCCTTAGTTATTAATGGACTGGAAAGTACTTCATCATCCTCATGTGATACAAGTACATCACCCTGCTTCTTTCCAAATATGGAACAGAAATCTTTATGAACACTTGGATTTAATTTTAAATCAGTGTTGTAAAAATGTACACATTCAGGCTGTGTATTGTCATGGTAATATGCTTTCTTCCCACCCACGCCCATTTTTCTGAAAGGATACACTTTAAAAATTGATGGGGAACAAGATTCTTATGGACAACACATCTGACAACCATTTCAGATTTATGATTACTAATAGAACAATTAACTGCATACCCCATGTGATACTGTAACTACACAGTTATATTGGATTAATTATGTGCATTGCCCATTTACAACTAAGTCAGCTTCAATTATACTCAGCATAGGCCTGATCCTGCACCCAATGAAGTCAAAAGCAAAACTCTACCTGATTTCAACATGCAAGATTGGGCCTTAAAGGTCATTGACAAATCCCAAATTGCAGAAGCCAACATGAGGCCAGGTTTTCAAATATGGGTGGCTCAATTGCACCTGCCAAACTTGTGCATTTAAACAATGCACAAATTTCAGAGCTGAACTTCAACTACACACACTGAAAATTTACTCTACAACATTTGTTTCCTGTAATACATTTTTTGTTTCACTGAGCAATCAAAAACAAAATTTAATTAAAAGATCAACCTGTCCTCCTACTCTCCAAATTACCCCAAGCTTGATACTCATTTTCTGTTTTTCTTTCACACACACTCTTTTCCAGTTCTTTTGTCTCCATATAAAAATCAAGCAATAAGAGACTGAAATGTGGGCATTCAAATCTCAGCCAATATGCATGTAAATGTGATGCAGAAAGCTCACACATACATGGATATACTTTCTCCAGCAGCTCCGTAATGGGCTCTTTGTAAGGGAGAAGAATCTCACCCCTTGCTGGAGCAAGAAAAAAAAGAAAAGAGATTTTAGACCCAGAGAACTCTGACCAGGATAGTAAACCTCCTCCCTCCCCCAGTCCCACCCACCCCATCTCCAGTCCCTGTGTCCATTAGGGAAGCTATGATCTAAACCTCTTTGTTGTCAGCCAGGATGCTGTATGGGTTCTGAAGTCTTTAGAGTTCTTGGGCACTTGCCTGCATGTCATCTTCTTTGCCAGTTTTCTTAACCCTTGCATTGTCTCCAGGAATAATGCAGATGGGTTATGGCTAGCAGAACATGCACAAATGCATCTTTCGGATTTCCACCAAGTTTAGATATTTACTTTATTCAGGTCAGAAAATACTGTGCGTTTAATTGCCTGTGGGATCAAGACAAGTGTTCCTTCTCTGGGACTAGACAGTGTTTCTGGCTAGGATTCCTGGTTTCCTCTGTTGTCAGAAGGTGCAGAACTTCTGGATGTGATCAGCTGCCTTACTAAGATTATTATGAAATTATTTGTATTATTTATTATTATTATATACTAGGAAGCCCAGGCACAGACCAGGATCCCATTGTGCTAGGTGCTGAACAAACACAGAACAAAATGAATCCTGGAGCAGTCACTGAAGGAATTATGGGTTCGCTGACTTTTTGTCTGAGCTGGCTTCTTGGGTCCTTCTGCCTCCAATCAAATCTCTGAACAAGGGTGGGAGCCAGCACTACAGGGAAGGACTATCCCTGAGCAGAAGGGCTTCCAGTGAACCTCTGCTCTGGGTTTAGCTCCTAGGGCCTGGCCAAATGGAGAATGGTCCACAGATTGGGCAAGACTGGAAGGAGCAGAGCTTCTTGCCCCTGCAATTTTCATTTGAGGTAGGCTTAAACAGCTGAAGCACTTACAGCTAGATTTCTGTTTGGCTTCCATGATCCACTCTCTAAGGCACTGAAATCTGGCCTCCCTCTGACTAAATCAGAGAAATAACACATGATTGCTTCATCTTCACCCAGAAACAATAATTACACTCAAGTGGAATGTCTGGAAGGTGGAATTCTTGTTTGCCTCAGCCTTTTTTCCCCTCTAGGTTCACAACTGGAGAGAGACCAGGGATTTCTCCTCTTAAGTCAGATATAAGATTGGGTCAAACAGGCCATCATTTATACTTTATTTTTTGTATCTGTCTCCACCTGGCAGGGAACCCATGACTGAAGCAGAGCACCTAGCACAATGCCATTCTGGGTGACTTGTCTGAAAGACAAAGAATAATTGATTATGCATACCATACCAGCCTATGGGGAGGTTATAATCACACAAGCATTTACATATGCGAAGGCGATATAAAGGCAAGTTCTAGCATTTCACTTCTGGAATCTGCATTTGATTCCCGTCTAGAACACCCTTGTGACAGCAGTTCCATTGATCTCAGATTAGTAAATAGACTTCCAACCCCACCACTTTACACAAAGTCACAAACAGGAAAATCAAATTACATCATCAGATGCTAAGCTAAACTGTAGGGGACAAATTCACCATTGGTGTACATGAGTGCTACTCCATTTAAGTCAATGTGCCTTCTTACACTATTGGAGAATTTGATCCAACAGATGCCTGGGCTTTGAGATCCCAAAAGAGCGAGATCATACAAAAGTGCGAGATTCATTCATATGTGTTCATTGGAAGTTGATTTTTCCCCGCACAGCTACGCATGTAAAATATACACTTGACTAGCTGACAGTTTTCATGGTACCCTAAGGCACTGAGACTATCTACAGTGACTACTTGGAGAGGTATCTTGCCAACAATCAATTGACAGCAGGCATCGGGCAATCTGATGGCAACAGGCTATTATTTCTCACAATGGGAATGGCATATTTGCTAGGTTTGGATAGCATCCATTTGATTGTCATTACAAATGAGTGACATACCAAAGCTTTGACATAACAAGCACTTATGTCTGATATCAGTCATTCACTTTGTGGTAGTTCAAGTGCACATATTCCAAGGATTGCTTCCATCCATAGTGGCACTCGAAATATAAAGAATGTCCCTAAAGATATATTTGAAAGTGTTGCACAAAATGAGAGTTCAGACACAGGACATGTTTTTCAGAAGATCATGTAAAAGTAACACAACCCAGCAGTAAATCGCTGATTAACAGACAGATGTGTGTAAGATTTTTAGGTCAACCCGTAATAATATGAGAAGATACAGCATTAGATACTCAGCCAGAACATACTGGCATACCACCACTGACTTCAAATGGGAGTTCTGCCAACCTACACCAGCTGAGGATCTGGCTCATAAGTATATGACCTAAATGTAACTGAATGGGCCTGCTACAATGAAGATAATTGAATTCAAGACCTAATGCGAGACTAGTATGCAGAACTATGTGAAATGTTCATAACAAAACTTGAAGGCATGAAACCAGGTTTGGGTTTCATTATAAACTTTGCATTTAATTTGGAGTTTTTTGCATCCAAGCCCCCCCAAAAAAAACTGCTAAAGAGAGTTTAGGTAGAGAAACCAGCAAATATTTTCATATATCCATGAAAACTGAGACCACTAAACAACACCTTGCTCTACAAATAAACTACATTGTGATTATAAATTCGTTAGAAGAAAGCTGGCAGCTAATTCACTTAGCAAATTTAAGAAAGAGTAAGTAAGGCTCCATGTTCCCATAAAATGACAAGAGGCTATCCTGGGCCCCCAGGAGAGGAAAGGCAGCTAACAGCATTAGTTATCTGTGTACTTCTGGGACTTCCGACTAGTGGTGATCTATGGTATAAAGAATGTGTTAATATAGAGCATCTTCAGGTGATGAGGAAAATATTAGGCTACAAGAAATTGCAATAGCAAAATTCCAAAGAATACCATTACTAAGTAAGGGACAGATCCTGTTCCCATTAAATCAATGGCAAATCTCCCAATGATTTCCTTGGGAGTGGGATCTGGTCGTAAGTTCATACCACACAGGTTCCTGTGTGTGCTCTGTCTGCCACGTGGAAAAAAAGCAGATGACCCATTTTTAAATGCATACTGTACATTTTGTAAAATGACATATACCCGTTATCTGACTCAGCCCCTTTTTAAACAATGTAACTATAAGTAGAAAAAAAAAGCAATATCCCTTAGAAAATGTATGTTTTTATAAACTGGATACCCATTATTGCAAAACACAGATAAATATAATACCGGAAAATGTCTGTCTTGTTATGAAATGGC
Source organism: Dermochelys coriacea (assembly GCF_009764565.3). Taxonomy (NCBI): domain Eukaryota; kingdom Metazoa; phylum Chordata; order Testudines; family Dermochelyidae; genus Dermochelys; species Dermochelys coriacea. The sequence goes on along the minus strand of NC_050068.2, from coordinate 254,909,291 downwards.
TAAATGTGTCACCCAATTCTTTTAAAACAAAGTAAAAGATAAATCCAAGCTGTCCTTTCATTTTTGAAAAGAAAAAGTTACCCCTTTAGCAGATGTCTACCACTTAAATCCTGTTCAGAAACTGACTGATCAGTTTCAAAGAGGGGACAAAGGTCTATTATAAAGTATCTTTTAAAAATATATATTCCCTCCTATTCTATCTGTATCCCCACTCTTGATCATAACAAAGGATAAGAGAGACATCTTAGGGCCCATTGATATAAAATCAGAGGGAGCTTTGCCTGCCTAAGGAGTACAGGATTGGATCCTTGGGGGTAAATTTTAACCACAATGCTTAGGGACTTAGCTGTGAGACTCCTATTGAGTCTATCTACTGCACTCAAAATATGGACAGAGGCAAAACAACTGAAGTAGCTCACAAGAAATATTTAATTAAATAGCATGTATTCCAAAATCCCAGGGAAAATGGTCATAATTTGTTATAAGTTGTGCTAATTCATAAATTCCTTTGCAACTCAACAGAAGTACCTAACCATTCCTTTCTCCCATCCATGTTGAGTTCTCTCAGAAATAAGGGACCTATTTTTCCCCCACAGCATGCTGTGGAGGGGCACTGTAGTGGGGCAGCTGCCCCACTCCGGCGTGGAAGGGGTTAAAGGAAGCCAGAGATGCTGTGCATAGCCTCAACCAATCCTGGAAGGGCTTATTGGGAGCCAATCAGGTGGAGGCTTGAAGCAGCCTATCAGGGCCCGGCTGGGCCCTATAAGAAGGCTGCAGGGCAGAGAACAGCACAATCTGCTCCTGGAGAGCAAAGGGAGAGGAACTGGTTCTTAGAAGGCCTGGCCTGGCCTGGCCCCGCCCCGCCCCGCCCCGCCCCGCCCATGACACAAAGAGGCAGAGAAGATGCTGGGGCTAAGAGGAAGTGGCCCTGGGAAACAGGCAGTAGAGGAGAGTTGGAGGAGAGCAGTAAGTGGCTGCCACTAGAGGGTCCTTAGGTTGGCGCCCAGAGCAGTGGCTGGGCCTAGCCCCCCTCCCCAGACCCCCCACTTGCCAGTGATAGAGTGGTTAAGCCAGACTGCACTTTGCCTTTGGAGGAAGGGGCTAGACTGAGGACTACAGTTAAACACTGAAGCGAGTGATAGAACCAGAAGCTGCCAGTTCCCTGGAATGGGGGGAAAGCCAGCGGAGCGGGCACAGCTGGAGCACAGTGTCCAGAAACGGATGCTGCAGGCCAGGAGTTACATGGATTTGACTGTGAGGATGGTGGAGACAGAGTAACGGTGGGTGATACCACTAGCAAAGGTGCACTGCTGAAAGAGCTAATTCCCCAGCCAATCAGCAGGAGGCATTGCTGTGGTGAGTCTGCACTCCGTTACAGACACAAAACTGTATATGGTTACAAGGTGCCTTAAACATGTGGTAGTAGGGAGCAGAACTTACTCTATGCTGCATGCCCTGTCTGAGCCTGGGGATACTCCCCTGTACATGGTGGGTGCAGGTCTCAGGAGAGCAGCAAATCTACCTGGAATGCTCCCTTCCAGACTCAGTGGATTTCCAAGAAAAAGTCTATGATGAAGTTAATGCTGCTACAAGCAGGATTAGCTCTCCCCATAATGCTTCTTGCCCCCTCAGAAAGAGAGGCATAGCCATAGGGCAGGGGTTCTCGCAGCTCCCACTGGCCAGTAACTGTGAACCACGGCCACTGGGAGTTGTGAGTGGCCGTACCTGCGGACGCTCAGGTAAACAAAGCGTCTCGCAGCCCACCAGGTGCTTACCCTGAACAAGCCGCGAACCAAGTTTGGGAACCCTTGCCATAGGGGGAAAGCAGTCAGTGCAGCTCCTCCTTGAGCCATGCTACGAGGGAGAGGGCCGTAAGCAACAGCAAGGTGGGGTTGCCTGTCCATACAGCAGCTCCAGAATCAGTGGAGAGAGATTGTTTCATCACAGATCCTCTGGTTCCATGCTACTTGAAAGTCATGCTGCCTGGCCCCTCTGGTTTGGGCACAATCCCCTTCCCTAAACCAGACAAACACGAGGAAGAACATGCTGTGATGTTGGCAGACCAGATGCCAGCTCATGCCAAAGCGCCAGGCCTCACTGAACACTTACAGATGTATAGCTAGAAGCAAGGCCAATTCACGTTTGTACTTATATAGATCAAAGTGCTTGTTAAATGTATAAGAATGTCTTTGGTGTTTAAACTTCATGAAAACAAATAGGATGTTACATGCATTGTTTTCATTTATCTGTTCCCTGGTATAATGTAATATCAAACATTCACATTGTATATACCCCTGTAACTAAATAACCCAGTGGTTCTCAAACTTTTGTACTGGTGACCCCTTTCACATAGCAAGGCTCTGAGTGCAACCACCCCGTCCCATAAATTAAAAACACTTTTTTTAATATATATTTAACATTATAAATGCTGGATGAAAAGCAAGATTTGGGGTGGAGGCTGACAGCTTGTGACCCCTGCCCCATAATAACCTTGTGACCCCCGAGGGCTCCTGACCCCCAGTTTGAGAACCCCTGAAATAACCCATCCAACAAGAAAGAAGCCCTGTGTAATGCAAATGAAGAACATGAACAGGAAAGTACTAATTCTTGTACATTTGAAGGCAATTGGTCATCGTGTGTGATGATCAGAGATCAAAGATACTAGATGTGCTCCTCTTTTTCTCTCTATCAATCAGAGAAAAAGCCCATGTGGGTGGTGACCCTGTCCACTTGTTTTCTGTGAGAAGAAGCTATAAGTATGGACTCAGAATCCAAACAGTTCCGAGATTAAGGTTCCTTCCCTAACAAGGCTGAATAACTGAACAAGATGACAGATCTCCAGAGTAATTCTGAATAGCCCGGAGAGACTACTAGGAAACTAGCAGATTATTATACCTTTGCTATCATTTGGAATTATAGACTGACTCACCTGTTCATATATTTTACCTGGTTTAACCTTTCAATAACTCATTTCTTTTTCTTAGATAAGAAACCTTTAGTTAGTTTGTTATAGAATTGGCTACCATAGTTGTCTTTGGCGTGAGATCTAGGATGCAATACGACCTCGGTGAGTGACTGGTTTCTTGGGACTGGGAGTAACCTGGAATATTTATGGTGTGTGACCATTTATCATATAGTCAAGCTTGCTGGGTGGCAAGATAGACTGTGGTGTCTACAGGAACTGTCTGTAACTCCATTGTAAGGCTATTGTAGTATTTTGGGAGCTCACATTTGGTTCTGGGTTGATGAAATCTAATTATAGAACATATCACCAGTTTGGGGTATCTGCCCTGCTTTTGACAGTCTGCACTGAGGTATGCACTCCTGGTCATGAGCCACTCCAGACAGCGTGACAAGTGCCCTTTCCAGTCTACTGGAAACAAAAGTCTACAGGCTGTATAGAGTCCAAATCACCCCTCCCTGGAAGTTAGCTTTTTTGCTTTATTGTTCGCATTTGTTAAAGTTCAGCTAATGCCTTCTCCCCAAGCTTGCTGCCCCTAGGGTTCCTGCCTCAGAACTGGTAAGCACACACACTCCCTCCAGCTATTCCTGTCTACTCTACCTTGGGGTGGGGTGTAACAAGCCACCTGCCTCTGTGAGTCAGCAGCAACCATTTACCATTTCCCAGCAAGATCAAAACCTCCTTGCAGGATGGAGTATTCCAGGCAATGGGCCAAAGTCTCTGCCGCTGTAAATTGCTGCAGCTTCATAGACTTCAGTGGCATTTTTCACATTTACACCAGCAGAGAATTTATCCCAATGAGTTTTAACTTGTACATTTCCAGGGCATTTCTAACTCCAATCCTCACCCCCAGCATCATCATGGGAATAGACAACACATTCTAAATGAGAGCCTCCTATTTGATTACATGACCTAAAGAGCAATCAACTACCCATCATTCTCACTTAACAGGGGCATACACTTGATGGCTACCTTATTGAGGTCAGAACATGTAGGGATAAAGTGAGACAGGCTAAAAGTCAAGTAGAGTTGGACCTTGCAAAGGGAATTAAAACCAACAGTAAAAGGTTCTATAGCCATATAAATAAGAAGAAAACTAAGAAAGAAGAAGTGGGGCTGCTAAACACCTGAGGATGGAGTGGAGGTTAAGGATAATCTAGGCATGGCCCAATATCTAAACAAAGACTTTGCCTCAGTCTTTAATAAGGCTAAAGAGGATCTTGGGGATAATGGTAGCGTGACAAATGGGAATGAGGATATGGAGGTAGATATTACCATATCTGAGGTAGAAGCGAAACTCAAACAGCTTAATGGGACTAAATTGGGGGGCCCAGATAATCTTCATCCAAGAATATTAAAGGAATTGGCACCTGAAATTGCAAGCCCATTAGCAAGAATTTGTGATGAATCTGTAAACTCAGGAGTAGTACCGAATGATTGGAGAATTGCTAATATAGTTCCTATTTTTAAGAAAGGAAAAAAAAGTGATCCAGGTAACTACAGGCCAGTTAGTTTGACATCTGTAGTATGCAAGGTCCTGGAAAAAATTTTGAAGGAGAAATTAGTTAAGGACATTGAAGTCAATGGTAAATGGGACAAAATACAAACATGGTTTTACAAAAGGAAGATCATGCCAAACCAACCTGATCTCCTTTTTTGAGAAAGTAACAGATTTTTTTTAGACAAAGGAAACACAGTGGATCTAATTTACCTAGATTTCAGTAAGGCGTTTGATACCGTGCCACATGGGGAATTATTAGTTAAATTGGAAAAGATGGGGATCAATATGAACATCGAAAGGTGGATAAGGAATTGGTTAAAGGGGAGACTACAACGGGTCCTACTGAAAGGCGAACTGTCAGGCTGGAGGGAGGTTACTAGTGGAGTTCCTCAGGGATCAGTTTTGGGACCAATCTTATGTAATCTTTTTATTACTGACCTCGGCACAAAAAGTGGGAGTGTGCTAATAAAGTTTGCAGATGATACAAAGCTGGGAGGTATTGCCAATTCAGAGAAGGATTGGGATATTATACAGGAGGATCTGGATGACCTTGTAAACTGGAGTAATAGTAATAGGATGAAATTTAATAGTGAGAAGTGTAAGGTTATGCATTTAGGGATTAACAAGATTTTTAGTTATAAGATGGGGACGCATAAATTAGAAGTAACGGAAGAGGAGAAGGACCTTGGAGTATTGGTTGATCATAGGACGACTATGAGCTGCCAATGTGATATGGCTGTGAAAAAAGCTAATGCGGTTTTTGGATGCATCAGGAGAGGTATTTCCAGTAGGGATAAGGAAGTTTTAGTACCATTATACAAGGCACTGGTGAGACCTCACCTGGAATACTGTGTGCAGTTCTGGTCTCCCATGTTTAAGAAGGATGAATTCAAACTGGAATAGGTACAGAGAAGGGCTACTAGGATGATCCAAGGAATGGAAAACTTGTCTTATGAAAGGAGATTCAAGGAGCTTGGCTTGTTTAGCCTAACTAAAAGAAGGTTGAGGGGAGATATGATTGCTCTCTATCCCTCTGATATATTTATAAATACCGGAGAGGGAGAGGAATTATTTCAGCTCAGCACCAATGTGGACACAAGAACAAATGGGTATAAACTGGCCACCAGGAAGTTTAGACTTGAAATTAGATGAAGGTTTCTAACCATCAGAGGAGTGAAGTTTTGGAATAGCCTTCCAAGGGAAGCAGTGGGGGAAAAAGATCTATCTGGCTTTAAGATTCTACTCGATAAGTTTATGGAGGAGATGGTATGATGGGATAATGTGATTTTGGTAATTAATTGATCTTTAAATATTCAGGGTAAATAGGCCTAATCCCCTGAGATGGGATATTAGATGGGTGGGATCTGAGTTATCCAGGAAAGAATTTTCTGTAGTATCTGGCTGGTGAATCTTGCCCATATGCTCAGGGTTTAGCTGATCGCCACATTTGGGGTCGGGAAGGAATTTTCCTCCAGGGCAGATTGGAAGAGGCCCTGGAGGTTTTTTCGCCTTCCTCTGTAGCATGGGGCACGGGTCACTTGAGGGAGGATACTCTGCTCCTTGAAGTCTTTAAGCCATGATTTGAGGACTTCAATAGCTCAGACATAGGTGAGGTTCTTTGTAGGAGTGGGTGGGTGAGATTCTGTGGCCTGTGTTGTGCAGGAGGTCGGACTAGATGATCAGAATGGTCCCTTCTGACCTTAGTATCTATTAATCTGTCTTTGAGAGATCATCAGCTAAGGCTACTGAAGCCCTTGTATTGGGGAGGTTAAGTTTAAGTTTTAATAGAAGTTGTCCAATAGCACTTACTTCCAAGAAAGCCACAATTAATTGTAATACAGTACCAGTAAACCTACTTGTTACTCCATTAGAACTCATTATTCCTCCCATTACATTACTACATTATTGATGTAATGATCCACAGTAATGAAGTGATATCTCACGTTCTTCTCCTTTGTGAACATCAAGTTTACAATGCTACAGCAAGGATACCAGATTTAGTGAGGTTTTTATTCTACTAGGTTAAAAATTCCAGTAATGATACAAAAACCAGCTGTGTGAAAGTTAAACACCTGTCCTTAATCAAATGCCAATGGTTGGAGTTTCTTTTTCAAATATCTTGTAATTTTAACATTACTTCTAGATATGTTACTTTTGGCTACGGTCAATATTTTTGTTTAAAGAAAAGTCAGTCCAGATGATGATTTAAAAAACATTTTAGAAAGACTAAGTAAGAATGCAATAAACTAGAGACTTCCTTTAGCAAATACTGAATCTCTGATTTATAGCAAAAACACCTACATCCTGACGACTTGCTAAAAACACAGGGTCCCCAACTAGATTTCCTAACACAGGTAAAGCTTCCGTTGGCTTCAGTAGTATCAGGATTGCAGAATCAGCCCTATTGCAATGGTCATAACTGAGCAGTTCAAATCATTAGACCATTCAATCCTGCTATCTTTACTCATTCACACAAGCAGGTCTATAGAGGTTAATTGGATTATTGCACATCAGTAAGGGTTCCAGAAATGGATCTGTATTACTATACTGCTCACTGAGCAGCGCCTTAGGGGAAGGTCAAAAGCCACCATGCAGTGCTTAGGAGGTCTGGGGAGGAAGAAGCTTGTGCCCTGAAACAGGAGACTAACTGCTTTGCATAACAGCAAATATTAATACTGTAGTCATACTTATCCTGCCCACTTATAATCCTGCTAAGCTATTTCCCAGTGACTTTCTGTAGCACTGTACTCCACAAATTGCCAATATGTGACAAAGAAGCAGTTCCTGTTGTTTGTTGTAGATGTACTGCCTTTCGGTTTAAATTTAATAATCTCACGGGGGGGGGAAGGGGGGAAAAGAGGGGAGTGTCTGATCAGTTTCCACTTTGCCATTCATTACTTTGTACACTTCAACCAAATCCCTTCTTACACTTCTTTCCAGACCATATAACTCAGTCTTTGTTGTTTGTCATCACATATAACTAATCCCCATCATGCCTCTAAACATTTTCATTGCCCTATTCAGTGTATGACAGGGAGTATCTTCCTGAAGGTGAGGCAACCAAAACTTAACAAATACCTCAAGTTGCAGGGGTACCTTTTATGTAGGGACTAAATCTTACTTATGTAAGGGGAGTGTTGCCCCCTTACTAACATTCAGTGGGGGTGTTTTAGTTGCTAGCTCCCAGTACTAAAAGGGGGGTCGATGGGGAATCAGGACCCTGAGACTGACAATCCCCAGGAACAATGGGGAGAGGCCAATACTCCAGGTCAGCCTGAATGACAGGACGGGCAGCCTAATTAGGGAGTCAGGAGGCCAGGGAGATCCCATTCTCCGTGTGAGCTGGAATTGCCTGGGTCAGACAGAGTGGGGCTGAGCTAAGAAGAAAGCAGGGGCCCAAGCTGAGCTGGGGAGCAGAGCTGTGCCAGATCCAGAGGGAGCAGAAAAGCAGCCCAGAGAGAGCAGACCCTGCCCGGGGAGCAGAGCTGCACCCCCAAAGCCAGAGGCTCAGCCCAGAGAGAGCAGACTTGCCCTGGTAGGAGAGCTGCAGCAACCAGAGCCAGAGAAGCTAGAAAAGCAGCCGACGAAGCAGGTCAGTGCTGGGAGCAGAGTCACAGAAGCAGCCTGCAGAGCAGACCTGTCCTGGGAGCAGAGATGCAGCAATTAGAGCCAGAGGGACCAGAGAAGCAGCCCAGGGAGCTGGAGGCAGAGCAGCAGCCGTGCTGAGGTAGAGTGGAGCTGGAGCTGGACCAGTCCGGAGCTGGGTGTCGTGAGCAGCTGGAGAGAGCGAGGGGGGACCCTGGGCAGTGGGCCCAACACAGGAGGATGCCTCAGCCAGGAGGCTCTGCATGCCAGACTCGGAGGGGGACTGGTAACCCCGACAGGGTGGGGGCAACGCTGGGAAGAAGGTCCCTGCCACCTAGAGCTTGTGGCCTCCACCAAAGCAAGTATCCAACCCACAGCATCCCTGCAGCAAAGCCAGGGCCTGAGAAGGTGGCTTGGGACTTACAAGGAACAGACTGTGAACTGCCCAGACGTTCCAGAGACACTGTTTGTGATGTTCCCTGCCACAGAGCGGGTTGATGTGTTTCCTTTAACCTTTCCCATTTTTCCTTATTCATTTTAAAATTAATTGTTGATTAAATAACTTGCATTTGCTTTAAATTGTATTGGTCAGTGGGTCAGAGAAGTGCCCAGTGCAGAGAGAGTACCCCAGAGTGGGGACACTCTAGCCCCTGTCCTAGGTGACCACAGCAGGGTTGGGGGTCGAGCCCCCCAGGAATGCTGGGCCCAGCCTTGTTGGGGTTACGAGGACTCTATCAGACAGGAGAGTGGAAGGGGAGTCCTCAAAGGCAGGGAGGCCACTGGGTAAACGAAGTGGGAGCGAGGACTCAGATCCTTTCACTAGCCCACTTCACGGGGGTAGTGCAGAAGCCAGGAAAGTTCCCCACAATAGCAGGACTATTCCCCCGCTTACACTTACCTTTCTCATGCCAGAACAGTATTTCTCTGTTTGGTTTGATGTTTTATGACAATCTCAAGACAATGGAACCATAACTAAATTTAAAACTAACAATACTCAAGGAGATGACTGAGGAGATATCTGAGCCATTAGCGATTATCTTTAAAAAGTCATGGAAGATGGGAGCGATTCCAGAAGACTGGAAAAGGGCAAATATAATTCCAATCTATAAAAAAGAAAATAAGGACGACCTAGGGAATTACAGACCAGTCATCTTAACTTCTGTACCTGGAAAAATAACAGAGCAAATAAGTAAGCAATCAGTTTGCAAACACCTAGAAGATAATAAGGTGATAAGTAACAGCATGGATTTGTCAAGAACAAATCATGTCAAACCATCTGATAACCAATCCCAGAGAGTAGTTAGCAGTGGTTCAAGTCATGCTGGAAGGGCATAACAAGTGGGGTCCCGCAGGGATCAATTCTGGGTCCATTTCTGTTCAATAGCTTCATCAATGATTTACATAATGACAGAGAGTAGACTTATAAAGTTTGTGGACGATGCCAAGATGGGAGGGTTTGGAGAATAAGATTATAATTCAAAATGATCTGGACAAACTGGAGAAATGGTCTGAAGTAAACAGAATGAAATTCAATAAGGACAAATGCAAAGTACTCCATTTAGGAAGGACCAATCAGTTGCACACATACAAAATGGGAAACGACTGCCTAGGAAGGAGTACTGCGGAAAGGGATCTGGGGGTCATAGTGGATCACAAGCTAAGTATGAATCAACAGCGTAACACTGTTGCAAAAAAAGCGAACATCATTCTGGAATGCATTAGCAGGATCGTTCTAAGCAAGACACAAGAAGTCATTCTTCTGCTATACTCCGTACTGATTAGGCCTCATGTGGAGTACTGTGTCCAGTTCTGGGAGCCACATTTCAGAAAAAGATATGGACAAACTGGGAGAAAGTCCAGAGAAGAGCAACAAAAATTATTAAAGGTCTAGAAAACATGACCGATAGGGAAGATTGAAAAAAATTGGGTTTGTTTGTCTAGAGAAGAGAAGACTGAGGGGGGACATAACAGCTTTCAAGTACATAAAAGGTTGTTACAAGGAGGAGGGAGAAAAATTGTTTTTCTTAACCTCTGAGGATAGGACAAGAAACAATGGGCTTAAATTGCGGCAAGGGAGATTTAGGTTGGACATGAGGAAGAACTTCCTAACTGTCAGGGTGGTTAAGCACTGGAATAAATTGCCTAGGGAGGTTGTGGAAACTCCATCATTGGAGATTTTTAAGAGCAGGTTGGACAAACACCTGTCAGGGATGGTCTAGATAATACTTAGTCCTGCCTTGAGTGCAGGGAACTGGATTAGATGACCGCTCAAGGTCCCTTCCAGTCCTATGATTCTATGAATATTCATATACCTTTCAGATCAACAACATCAGATCATTCCATGAGAATTCCCTTGACAGATCACCCACCCAGCAGCAACAAACCCATCACATCCTCAACCAATCAAGCCCCTTCTCCCCACATATGAATAGCTTTACAGTATTCCCAGAGGCTTCACAAATCCAGACTCTAGTGGACCAAAGGAGGGAGCAATGGCAAAGCCCCCTCTCATTCAAATTAAGGGAGGGGTTTGAGCTGGGGCTCCCTCAATCACAGCTATCGCAGCTCTTTTGGATTGTATAAGTTAAAACCAAAACCTTGAACTCCACCAGACACCAGTTTGTAGCCAGTGCAGATTGTGGAGCACTGGCATAAACTGCTGTCTGCATGACACACAGCTAATAAGCAGGCAGCCGCATTCTGATTCAATTCCCAAATGGTCTCGATACATAGCCTGCGGTAGAGTGCATTACAGTAACCTAACCCTGAGATGACAAAAGGCATGGATAGTTGTAGCAAGGTCAGCACCCAAACGAAAAGACTGCACTCTTTGTGCCTACCACAGATGAAAGAAAAGTGCTCTGGGACTCAGCCCTACCCGTGCATCCAGGAGCAACTCAGCGTGTGACACAATGATGAAGGTAGCAAATGGATACCTGTAATCAAGGTGACAATAAAATCTTGCTAACCCAAGTAATCTGGTCTCTTTCTCCAATCCACTATCATCAACTAAATCTCTTCTGGACACAGCTTCGGCCAGCTAATCCTTTAGTCTCCAGTAAGTATGCATTTCACTACAACAGCCTGGCTGGAAGTGACTGAGGCATACAGTCCAATCGGTTGGAAAATAGTACTCAGAGAGAAGTTATCAGTGGTTCACAGTCAAGCTGGAAGAGCACATTGAGTGGGATCCTGCAGGGATCTGTCCTTGGGCCAGTTCTGTTCAATATCTTACGATATGGATAATGGCACAGAGAGTACACTTATAAAGTCTGCAGACAATACCAAGCAGAGAGCAGTTTAAAGTGCTTTGGAGAGCAGGATTAGAATTCAAAATGATCTTGACAGACTGGACAAATGACCTGAAGTAAACAGGATGAAATTCAATAAGGACAAATGCAAAGTAACAGGTTTCAGAGTAGCAGCCGTGTTAGTCTGTATTCGCAAAAAAGAAAAGGAGTACTGGGGGCACCTTAGAGACTACACTTTGCACAAATACAAAATGGGAAATGACTGCCTAGGAAGTAGTACTGCAGAAAAGGATCTGGGGGTTATAGTGGATCACAAACTAAATATGAATCAGCAATGTAATACTGTTGCAAAAAGAGCAAACATCATTCTGGGATGTACTAACAGGAAAGTTGTAAGCAAAACACAAAAATTCATTCTTATACTCTGCTCAGCACTGATAAGGCCTCAACTAGAGTACTGTGTCCAGTTCTGGGCATTACACTTTGGGATAGATGCAGACAAACTGGAGAAAGTCCAGAGGAGAGAAATAAAAATGATTAAAGGTCTAGAAAATATTACCACTGAGGAAAGATAGACAAAATTAGGTTTGTTTAGTTTGGAGAAGACTGAGGGGGAACTTAACAGTCTTCAAATATAAAAAAGTTTGTTATAAAATAGGAGAGTGATAAATTGTTTGGCTTATCCACTGAGGACAGGACAAGAAGTAATGGCCTTAAACTGCAGCATGGGAGATTTAGGTTAGACATTAGGAAAAACTTCCTAACTGTCAGGGTAGTTAAACACTGGAAGATTTAAAGACTAGGATAGACAAACACCTGTCAGGGATGGTCTAAATAGTACTTAGTCCTGCCTCATAGCAGGGGACTGGAATAGATGACCTATTGAGTTCCTTCCAGTCCTACATTTCTATGAGTCTATGAATATTATCTAGGTTAGGTACTGCAAGCAATAAAAATATTTTGAACATTCCTAGAGTCAGTTTCTATATTTATCAGCTCGCAGGATTGTTTTCATTAGCCAAACCTAACCAAATGCAAAAGGCAACATTTTGTGAGTATAGTAATATACAGGAATTCTGGATTATAAATTGATAGCAACATAAAATTATGGCAGGTCCCTAACTAGGGTTTGTTTTTTGGGGGGTTGGGTTTTTTTTGGTTATTTCTTGTAGGTTAAAAAAATCAAATTTTAAAAAAATCCATTGTTCTTACTAAGAACATACCAGATCACTAAAACTGAACTCTTATTTTTAAAATCTAATTTACTCCCCAAAATATATGCTGCCTGATTATCTGTAATGTTTCCTAAATTGGCCAGTGAAAATAGGTGAGGCAGTTTCAGTGTGCTTTGCATTCCATTTCTAGTCAGTTTCACTTCACAGTTTTTAGCACAATGTTGAGATCACAACAACACTGCAAAGAGCCCTTTTTGTTGGAATTAAAAACAATTTTCATGTCAACGTTATTATTAATCTTGAGGTTTTACAAAAGTTTATTTTTACAAAATCTAAATTTGGGGCTAAATTTGACTCACTGTCCCTTTAATTTATTATCCAATATTGGAGCTAAATCCTGCTGGCTTACACAGACAACATTCCCATTGAAGTCAATGGAAATTTTAGCCAAGTGAGGATAGAGTTCATATACAGTACATTTGGAATATATTGTATGTGTAACTTTAAAGAAAATCTGCTTTAGAGAAGTGAAAAAACAAATAGCACTAGGAAAATTTTAACAAATATTGATGTTTATAACAGTTAATGTATAGACATTAACTGAAATAATAGCTTTTCTGAGAACAAAAACTATTACTATTTTCATTCATTTTGCAATAAGCCTCAAAAGAATAACTCATATGCTTCAGTAAAGTTATTCATTTCTGTGATATGTTGGAAACTATTGTATGCAATGTTGTAAAAGCTTCCCAGCTTTCTCTGCACTGCTTATTGCAGTCACCCACCTGAGATGAATCTCACTTCTAATGTTCCTCCTTCCTTCTTTTGGTGAACAATTCAGCACCCTCCAGCTGAAGAATTTGTAAGTCTTACACAGTCTCTCAGATATTTGAAAATGCCCCCTCAGTCAGGGGCTTATTCCACCCTCACTTCTTACCAGCTCTTCTGTTTCCAGGTTCCAGAGAAGCAGGAGCATTTAGTCCCTGCTTCCTTCTCTACAGAAGGCTCCATTATCTCTCCCCTTCATTCTTGTGCTTGATTCCTATTTACAAGCGTTTGCGTAGTTAAGATCATGGTGCTTGGTTCCACAGCCTAAATACACTCCAAAATAGCCAAATACAATACATAAAAGGCACTATATCCAAAACTCCCTGCTATCCAGTAAAGGATCAATTAAATTGATAATTGGAGGATTCTTCAGGACCATTCAAGTTTATTCACTGTAGCCGTTGCTGGGATGCCTCTCCACCCTACCTTCCTGGTTATATCTGAGTAAGCAAAATTTTACAGTAATGGGATTTAAAAGCATAGTACCTTTAAATACCCAGACACTCTCCCAGGGTTATTTACCTCTCCCTTCTGTTCATGGACAATTTATTCAGATTCTCTGTTCCCTTGAAAGGGTCCTGTGGCCCCCTTCTTTAATTTCCTCTGGAATTCCCTTTTCTCTGCTCATTTAGAGCCCAGTCCTGCTACTATTATGGAAATAATTCCAGTAAAACCAATGGGAATGCTCACACTAGTAAAGTCTATAGGATCAGACCCTGAATTTGCCAGCCTCAGAGTATTCCCCCTCCTTCCTGGCTCAGTTACACTCACTAACTTCTAGCTGACACTCCAACTTCAAACAAAACTTGCAGCATAGACCCTTCATTAGAACTTTGCTTTCATCCACCAACCACTAGAAGAATACAGTGTTTGTTTCTTCTGCTTCCATATTTTAGGATTTTTTTTAAAAAGTCAGAATTACTGAAAATATCTATTATTGACTCAACTGTAAGTATATAAAGATCCAAATTCTGAATTCAGTTATGTTCATGAAAGTCTGGACTAATGCCAATGAAGTCAGGGTCAAATTATTTAGTCCTCAAATCGAACAATACTCCCACTGAAGTCAATTAAGGATGACAGAGTTTGGCCCAATGGATTTTTTTTTTTTATTTTTTTTTTTTTTTTTACAGATTTACTCAGTATTACCAAAATGGCCCAGGATGTTTAACAAACAGGTAATCTTGACTGAATGACATTAACACAGTATACTTAACTGGCCCTAAATAGCCCAGAACCTACTTGTCTGAAAGCCTCCTTTTGCCGCTCTGCCACAGAGAGAGGAGGCAACTCCTCTCTCTGTGGGTCCCTCAGCCTTGCAATTTGCTCTGATCCATATTCCCATCTGAAATTGTCCCTGTTTTACAAAAATTAACCTTTAAATGATATTACAAAGGCTCGTTTCTTTTCCCAAGCTGCCAGGTGCTGGGAGAACTCTGGTGGGAGTTTGTAAAGATCTTAAACATGTTTGCAACTGCTAGGTTATAATATATGCTTATTATCAGTTGAACAGAGTGTTACTGGAGTAGTCTATTATTATACTTTTCAAAATGTGTCCAGGAGCAATTAGAGCAAAGCACAGGTGCTGCTTAGTATGGAGTGAGTGCATGAATCAAAATAAACTCAAAAGAATGGCAACAGCAGCATGATTGACACCTCTCTAATAACAGTGACAAGAAGTCCCACCTCTCCGATTTGTTAAAGCTAAATTCTGGCCTTGGACATGCGAATGTAGCTGCCTCAGAAACCAACGGGAGCCACATGTGCATGTCTGAGGGTATTTGCCCTGATGGTCTTTAAATCAATGTTGCTAGAATTAGGAAGCTTCTTTAAACACACTAACAACAAAACCAAATGTGGACAACGTTGCATGCTTTGTTCATAAGCCAGAAGCCATTGTGGAAAGGAAATCTAGACCCAACATTTAAGAAATCAAGGATTCCAATCCAAGTGTGTACACACTTGGAAACACAATTAAACACCAAGTCAATTCAAAGTGAAATGTTTATTAAAATAAAACTAAAGCAAGTCTCCACCACCCCAGCAAGCTACTACAGTAGGTGTTTGTTATACATCCATGCTACTAAATTGACAAACATACATAATGGCTCCTTGTTTCCAAGCTGCTGTAATAACATATACCTCACCTCATTCTACCCATGTGAAAATAAACCAAGCCTCTCATTGATTCATTGCATTTGTTCAATACCCTCCTATCTCTAATTTCATAGAAAACTAGTTTGACTTTATAGAATGTATAATGAGCGATTACACACCAAATTATGTTTTTCTGAGCCCACAACACAGATTTCTCCATTCTTGGGGGGGGGGGGGGGGGGCGGAAAATCATGGCAAATTTAAAGAAATGTAACTATCAAACAAAAGTCAAGCAAGCTTGTCCCACTGCTAAAGAATATTTCTTCTCAGGAATCCATGAAAGACCAGCATAGAAGCAGTTTTCAGAACTGATGCTTCAGCTGATGTACTTCTGTGGAAAGTACACCTTTTCAGATGGTTCAATTGAACACCTCCACTGAAGTAACAGTACATGTAACCAATTATGCAGATTATATTGAGTTTACTTTTGACTGCATCTGTACATTTTAAAAATATCTTGAAATATTTATTGGCTGCATGGTAATTATATGTATAGATCATTACACGATAGGCTGAATTAATCTCTTTTGGCCAGAAACAGAACGTAGAAAAAAAACAAGGGGAAAAAATATTCTGCATGTGATTGTTTTTCTAATATTCTTTCCTCAGTTGAAACCTTCCACATGCAGAGGCGTGCCGTAAAGTGATGTATGGAGAAATGCACTGGTGGTGAGGTTGTGAGTTCAGTTTGGTGCTGGGACTGGGTGTGAGACTATGACATGGTACTGGTGATGGTGTAAGTGGAAGGAATTGGAAAGGTGCTGAAGCTGGGAAGAGAGGAGGAGTGCAAGTAGGTGCTGATGCAAGAGGTGGAGAGCAAGATTGGAGGGAAACAGCACTAGTACTTTATTTAAACTCAATCCACAATCCAAAGCAGCTGGATGTTTCTATTAAAAAAAATCAGCAGTGACCAAATTAATGTTGACCCTTACATTGCCATCATTAGAATTCAGAGCTACTTCCCTACGGAGATCAATGGGAGCACAGCAGTGAGATTTTTCATACACAGCCGTTGATAAAGAGGACATAAGAAAAGTGGGAGTCATACATTATCCCACTACAAATTTCAGCCTCTGAATAGAGAACTCAAATAGAAGGAAATGTATGGGGGGAAAAAGGTAACAGGAGACTATCTGAAACAAGGAGTATAAATAAGACCAAAAGATGCTTAGGTTTTTTCCTAGCAAATGAGGAGGATACTGCAGCATGGGAAAAAACTATGATGGTGGAATTGGAATTAAAAGCAAGGAAAAAGAAAAGGCCTGTTAGTCAAGACTGGTCTTTATCTGTCCCTAAATATTCTGATGTCACATTAGATGGCAGCTCAAACGAAGTTTCAGATTTATTTTTACAATGCACCTACACCCTTAATATCTTAATGGCAATACCAGAAGCAATACAACAGAGACAATAACAAAGCATTTACAATTAAGTCAGATAATACCTTATTTATATAATAATTTTAAACTTTAACATGCCTAGTTAAACTATACAAGTTTACTACCGTCTGCGATCTGCTTTTCAGTCTCCAGAGTTTGCCTAGATTAGGAAAAGAGGTCAATGTTAGATCAGGGCTCATTACCGCACATTAGCCAATCCCATCCTAACCCCAGTTTTTCTTCAATTTGCTGTGTCTTTGATCTCTATGCAACATTAAAAATATAAAGAAGCCACATAAATGGCTGCATTTAATAACTACAAGAAAACAAGGCTTAGCTACATAAATACATATATTGGATAGGCATGGGAGTCCGGGGGGGGGCTCTCAGGGGGCAGTCTGGGGACGGAAACAGGGGACATTGGATAGGGGGTGGGGTCCTGTCCGGGGGCAGGTGTGGATAGGGGTCGGGGGGGCATTCAGGGGATAGGGAGCGGGGTGGGGGAGGTTGGATAGGGGGTGGGAGGTCCCAGGATGGGGCGGTCAGGGGACAAGCAGCAGGGGGGATTGGATGGGTTGGGGGTTCTGAGGGGGGTAGTCAGGGTGTGGGAAGTGGGAGGGGGCAGGGGCCAGGCTGTTTGGGGAGGCACAGCCTTCCCTACCCAGCCCTTCATACAGTTTTGCAACCCCAATGTGGCCCTCGGGCCAAAAAATTTGCCCACCCTTGATCTATTGACTTCTGCAATAGAAGACAGGGACACACACTAGAGGGCTTCTAAACTACTACCCATTCCCTATATACTGTACTATACTATATAGACTAGAGCTAATACCAATCCTCAGTTTAGTTCAGATGGAGCCTAGATAATACTGGGCTATTTTTACCCCTTCCTTGAGTTTTCCTATGAAAATGGAAAATAAAGGCCTTGGTTCCTACGTTGCACAGTAAATGCCTGATCAAAGGCCCATCAAGTCAGTGAGATCCTTTCCACTGACTTCAGAGTCTTGAAAGAAAGAAAGACTTTTTACTGCCTTTTACTGAATCTTCAATATTTTCTTCCCACTATTCCAAGGAAAATAATTTAAGATGTGTGTGCATACTATGAAGTACAACATGTGTGATGTTTGATGGAGCTTTTAAATTTGTGTACCAACAAAATCCCAGAGGCCAGATGTAAAGTTGTTAATTTTCATTCAGCCATTAAATTAAAACTTCTAGTTGTCCAGAAAAAATACAGAGTAATTCTGAGGTAATTGGGTTGCAATACAGAACTAGAGATGAACTCAGCTGCAATTGCAGAGGGCAGTACATATTTACCCCAATGGTTCTGTTGTGGGAATCGCAGAGTTCCATTTTGTCACCCCTTCTGTAAAATATATGTATTTGAGGTTAGTGAGGAGGCTACAATGTAGTCCACCTCTCCATTATTTCTCACCCAGCAGTGCACTAGAATGAATGAGCCTGTGTATAAGATCAAGGTTTGCTTGGGTGAAGGTAGCTGTCTGAACTCAATCCCAACAAGGCTAGTGGATTGGAGGAAACAACTGGCGGAAGCAAGTAGAAGAACTGGCAAGGACTATATCAGCCACCATGACTCAAGGGGTGTGACCACAATTGGTAAAAGATTATTTTGTAACATAGATTGTGTTAGGACATCCAGGAACTGCTGAGGATCTAACTATGGCTAAAAATACTGGGCTGGATCCTCAGATGTGGCGAGTAAACAGTGGGCACAACAGATGGGGGAATGCCATGAAAGAGTCATTTGTGACTCTCTAATCCTGAGGCCACTTTTCCACCATTTCTATCCCCCCTTAGAGTTTAAAACCTCCTCATAGCTTGCAACCATTCCATATTCAGATGCAGAATTTGATATCCAAGCAAGCCTCTTGCAAGAAGAAACATTGGTGTTCTGTGATCTTCACTGGTTGCCTGTTTTGTTTCCAGGTGAAATTTAAGGTATGGACTTGAACCTATAAAACCCTAAATGATTTGAGATCTGCCTGCCACAGAGAATTCCTCCCTCCTTGAGTGGTACTGCCACAGTTGCAATCAGCAAAGGCACTAAGTCTGGAGTCCCATAATTCACATGGCTTGGGTCTGCTGGTAAGGTGTTCCCCACAAGGGGTCCTTAACTCTGGAATTAAATTCCATCAGGGTCTGGTGGACCATTCTATGCATTTGTTACTCCCACCCAGATCAATGCATGTGTAACTGTTATTCACATGCCACTGACAGTATAATTGGGGCCTCAATTTATGAAACATTCACATACAATATACCCTACATCAGGGTTGGCCTATCTGTGGCTCTGGAGCCACAGGCAGCTCTTCAGAAGTTAATATGCGGCTCCTTGTATAGGCACCGACTGCAGGGCTGGAGCTACAGGTGCCAACTTTCCGTTGTGCCAGGAGGTGCTCACTGCTCAACCTCTGGCTCTGCCACAGGCCCTGACCCCACTCCACCCCTTTCTGCACCCTCCCTTGTGCCTGCCATGCCCTCACTCCTCCCCCTTACCCCCAGAGCCTTCTGAACATCACAAAACAGCTGATCAGGAGGTGCGGGGAGGCGATCAGTGGGCTGCAGTTGGGTGGGAGGTGCTGGGAGCGAGACGGGGGAGCTGATTGGGGGGCTGCTTATGTATTAGTGTGGTTCTTTGGCAATGTACATTTGTAAATTCTGGCTCCTTCTCAGGCTCAGGTTGTCCACCCCGCCCTACATTATCTCCTGGGCATTTGGAGAGGGTAGACTGGAAGAGTGGGGAGAGCATTGTTCGGTACCCAACTGTTATGGTTGTAAATCAAGTGGCGAGTGTAATGATGCTGCCCTTGGTGGGACCTAACTGAGAGTGCCAATTCAGGATAAATTGCTTCAAGCAAGGCAGTTACAGCGCAAGGCTGGGTTTTTTTCACCTTTAAGGCACACCAAAGCAAACCAAAACTGCCAAACAGAGAAGACTTTGGTTTTACCCCACTGGCTAACCACAAGTCACAAGCAATTCCCTTAGTCACTCCAGTTTCCCAGTATCACCACCAGTGCCACTCGTTATGGAGTGAATAGATATGAAAACCAATACCCCAGTAAACGAAAAAAGGTTCTCCTGATCCCAAAGGACCAAGCCCCAGACCCAGGTCAATATACAAATCAGATCTTACTCTCAAATCACGCTGTTTATTCATAAAAGGAAAAAGATATAGCTGAGAGCTAGAATTGGTTAAATGGAATCAACTACATACAGTAATGGCAAAGTTCTTGGTTCAGGTTTGTAGCAATGATAGAATAAACTGCAGGCTCAAATCCAGTCTCTGGAGTACATCCACAGCTGGGATGGGTCATTCAGTCCTTTGTTCAAATCTTCAGTTTGTAGCAAAGTCCCTCCAGAAGTATGAAGCAGGATTGAAGACAAGATGGAGGAGCTGCAGCAGTCTTTATAGTCTCTTGTCATGTGGCCTCTCTTTCTTTGTTCCAAAGACAAGCATTCGGGCACATGGCAAGAAAAAAACCTTAGAGTTCTGTCCATAGGCATATCCCTGCATACCTTGCTGAGTCACAAGGTGTATCTGCCTTCTTTCAATGGGTCAGTTGTATAGCTGATGGTCCTTAATGGGCAATCAAGCAGTCGAGGCACAGCTGACACTAATTTGTCTGGGTTGTCACCCAGAAGCATAGCATAAGTTTGAAATACAGACAGTATAGAGCCAATAATTATAAGGGTATGTCTACATTCAGAGTTTTTGTGCTGTAAATTTCACCAGTGATAGGGAACCAGTGAAAGTAAAGTGCTGGTTTGTGTACTCACTCAATTCCTCAGGCATCAGAGAGTGTTTACACTACCAGCACTTCCATCGCGGATGAGAGCAGCACTGTAGGGCAGCCAGGGCCGGCTCCAGGCACCAGCGAAGGAAGTAGGTGCCTGAGGCGGCCAATAGAAAGGTGTGGCACTCCATCCGTCATCAGGGCGGCACATCCGAGTCTTCGGTGGCGGTCCCTCTCTTCCTCTTCGGCAGGACTTCGGCGGCAGTTCAACCAGGCTTGGTTTTTGCTTTGTTTTTTTCCTTCACCGCTTGGGGCGGCAAAAAAGCTGGAGCCGGCCCTGAGGGCAGCTGTCCCACAGTTCAGCTCTCTCAACAGGTCTTGTGAGAATGGCTGGGGGGTGAGTGGAAGGCATTCTGGGTCCCTCCTCAGTGCCCCGTGCTGCCCTGCTTCATGTCTCAGGAGCCCCATTACTTCCTGGTTTCTTCGTGGCATTTTTTTAAAACCTTCTGCTGTCTGGCTGCTTTCCCCGCCACATCTACAAACAAAGGGAAAGGGAGCTTCAAACTTCCCGGGGCTTACAGGGGGAGGAGTGGACCTCCATGCATCAGAGCAGTGGAGATGATGGCCAGAGTGGTTACTTTTGGAACTGTGGGATATCCTCCGGAGGCCAAAGGGTGTTTACACTGCTAGAACATGTCTTTACTTTCACAGTAGTGCAAAAAGAACAGCGGTAAGAGCTGTATGCCTCTTGTGAAGGTGTTTTTCTTTTTGCAGTGAAACGTCCGAGTTTCACCGCAAAAAGTCATTAACAAGTGTAGATGCTTCCACAGTTTTAGCGCAAAAAAGGGACTTTTTGCGCTTTAAATAGTAAGTGTAGACATACCCTAACTTTAAATACAAAAATGATCCATGCATACAGATAGCATAATCATAACCAGCAAACCATAACCTTGTCTTTAGGCACCTTATTTGACCCCCTTTATACAAGATGTGGTGCCACTATAGGACCTTGGTTGCCACAATGTTCTATATGGACCCAGTTCAAGTCAATAACGTCACAGCGAGTACAGAGGAAAGATGGTCTTCTGGTTATGCCACTGAACAGGGGGACCAAGTGATGTGCCTTCAGAAGTTCTTGGGTCCTACCATAAGCTTGCTGTACAACTTTGGACAAATCACTATGAATCTCTCTGTTCCATATCTGTGAAATAGAGATCATATTTCCCTCCCTTATAGAAGTATTGTGAGGATAAATTCCAGAAGGATTGTGACACTTAGATATTATGGTGATGGGGCTATATCACTAAATCAACTAAACAAATCTTCAGAGGTGGGGGAGAAGAATGTAATCATTTTATAGTCATTTATAACTAATTGTTGTGAAAATGCTCCGAGCACATAATGAGCACTTGAAATAAATCAGAAGGAGTACAGAAGAATGGCATAAGCATATAGGGACAAATCAGAAAGGCTAAGGCACAAAATGAGTTACACCTAGTAAGGGACATACAAGGCGATAAGAAGAGGTTTTTCAGATAAATTAGGAGCAAAAGAAAGATGAAGGAAAGTGTAGTTCCTCTATTTAGCAGGGAATCAGAGCTAATAACTGGTTTAATACCTATGACATGACATATTTTTTTTATTTTAGTAAGGCATTTGACACAGTTCCACAAGACAATCTCATAAGCAAACTAGGGAAACGTGATCTGGATGAAATTACTATAAAATGGGTGAAAAACTGGTTGAAAGGCTGTACTCAATGAGTATTTATCAATGGTTCACAGTTAAACTGGGAGGGTATATCTAGTGAGGTCCAAAGGGGCCAGTCCTGACTCCCGTATTATTCAATGTTTTAATTAATGACTTGGATAAGAGAGTGGAGAGCATGCTTACAAAATTTGCCCATAATCTCAAACTCGGAGGGTTTGCAAGCACTTGGAGGACAGGAATAGAATTCAAAATGATATTAGTCTGAAATCAACACAATGAAATTTAATAAAAGTAAGTGCAAAGTACTTAACTTAGGTAGGAAAAATTAAACGCATAACTACAAAACAAAGAATAACTGCCTCGGGGGTAGTACAACTGAAAATGATCTGGGAGTTATAGCGGATCACAAATTGAATGTGAGTGAACAATGTGATGCAGTTGTGGAAAAGGCTAATATCCTGTATTAACAGGAGTGTTGTATGTAACACACAGGAGGTAATTGTCCCACTATTCGGCACAGGTGAGGCCTTAGCTGCAGTACTGTGTCTGGTTCTGGGCAATACACTTTAGGGAAAAGGTGGATAAATTGGAGAGACTCCAGAGGATAGCAACAAAAATAACAAAAGGTTTAGAAAACCTGACCTATGAGGAAAGGTTAAGACTAAACATGCCCAGTTTTTTGAGAAAAGACGACTAAGCGGGGACCTAATAACAATCTTCAAATATGTTAAGAGCTGTTATAGAGGACAGAGACGAGTTTTTCCTCCATGTCCCCTAAAGATAAAACAAGTAATGTGCCTAATCTGCAGCAAGGGAGATTTAGGTTAGATATTAGGAAAAACTTAGTAACCATAAAGGTAGTTAAGCTCTGGAACAGGCTTCCAAGGGAGGTTGTGGAATCCCCATTATTGGAGTTTTTTTAAGAACAGGTTGGACAAACACCTGCCAGGGATGGTCTAGGTCTACTTGGTCCTGCCTCAGCCTCAGCACAGGGTGCTTGGTCTCCCAAGGTCTCTTCCAGCCCTACATTTCTATGATTCGACGAAAATAAAAGATATCCTACACCAACATAGGGCCTGATTTTGCATTCCTTGCACATTCAAAATCTCCACTAAGATAGTATACCAAAGTGTAAATTATAAGACTATAAAGAACTAAGTCATTTACATGTAGAGGACTGAGATGCAGGGGATGGAGCCTAGAGGAAGAGGCAAAGGCAAAGCAAGATGAACTAGTTAAGGTCTGATCCTAGCATCTTTACTCAGGCAAGATTGCAACTGATGGCAGAGAGTTTTGCTTGACGTAGGACTGAGCCACAAATGAGGTAATTCTAGGTAAAGCAACAAACAAAATGGAGATGAAAAACTCAAAGTCAGAAAAGGAGATGAATGAGGGTCATGAATGAAGTTAATTTAAATCCACAGAGGTGCTACAATGGGAGTTACAAAATGAAAGACTCAATACAGGTCTGTAGGGACAACACTGCAACATCAGAAATGAAAAACGGTGCCATCTGAAATATACAGGCACAATAATGTGACTAAAGGAAAAAACACGGCAGTAACACCATTAAAGAGAACCCATGCATGCACACATAAACTGTGTTAAAATAAAGCATAAGGATCATGAGACACAACCCATTAACAGCAAAGAAATTCTGATTTAAGGCTAAATAAAGCTCTTAGGGCAGATCAGTTTGTGGAGGTGATCCATAAGGGAAAGATGACACAGATGCAGCTATGACAATTTACATCAGCTGGGGATCTACCCCCTTGTTTTGCCTCTGTATTGCATTCCTCTAGATCCTTTCTGGCAGAAAGGATGTCTCAAAACAGGTAATCATGCATAAAGCAATGGTTGGGCTATAGTAACTTAGACTTAAATTATAGACATGACAAAAGCTGAACTCAGTTTCTTGTTTTCAAAACAGTATTTTACATCTCAGCTGTATACATATTTTCCTTTAGGTTAATAAAGAGAGTGAGTGTGAGTAAAAGAGAAAAACAATTTCAGTTTGAGTCCACTAAACATATCATAGATATGTTGCATTTTCCCTAAAGCTATGAATATAGGTTAGCTGACAATAGAAGAAGTTTCAATTCCAGGGACCGGGGTTTTATTAAATGAGAGCTAAACCATTAAAACGTTGGACACCTCCTAAAAAAAATAAATAAATAAAAAAATCCCCAGGAAGTTGATGCATCATCGTGTTGCATCTGTGTCAAGCTTTCAGTAAACAAGCAGCAACATGAATGAAATCTGCCCAGAAAGACTGCATCTGAGCTCCAACCACGCAGTCTCTGGCCAAACCACCGCATATGAAATAAAGTTTTATTTCATTTTCCAGTGTTCAGTTACGCTTGTACCATTTCCTGTGGAAAATTGAAGCTTTGAAGCGTGTGTCTATAACTCAAGCGTCGCTGAAACCCAACCATTTTGAGAAGCCCCTAAAAAAAAAAAAAAAAAAAAAAGGAAAGAAAAACAAAACCACCACCCCCAACACACACACACACACACACAAGCCGCTCAATCAACCCATCAGTCGTGTGCCAGAAAGTTAATTAGGGATGTCATTGTAAATAATGCCCAAAAATGCCACTAAGACCCTCTTCCCACCCCCTCTCCTGTCTCCATTGTGCTGGCGACAGGCTGCAGCGGAGACGCACACATCCATATGGTACAGTAGCGCTGAACCCCCAAGAGAGCTACACGGGGCTGTCTGACAGCTCCCCGCCACCCTTAATGAGGTCGGACGCGCGTTTTTTTGTGATGCAGAAGGACCTGTTCGTCTTCCACCCACACAGCTCTCTCGGACTGAAACCTTAGCCCGCCGCAGACACTTGCGGCATGGTACTCCATACAGACGGCTGGGGGCGGGCGGGGGGGGGGAAAGAGAGAGTGCACGATGAAGGCTCTTTCTAGCCCCGATTTACAGTCTCCTCGTGTCCCGCTAAAATTCTGTATTAAGGTAGAAACGGCTTGACACCAAATGTACAAGGAGCAAAAGCCGATCCGACACAATAGGATGGAAAACACCTCCAGCTCGACCTGCAGAAGGCGCAGCAAGCGGGAGGGCAGCAGCCCGCAGGGTAATTACCAACAGCCTCAGCCTGAGTGTGCAACCCTCCGGCGGGCGCACTTCGCCGGCTGGAGTTGAGACCCTGAGGGCTGCAGGACGGGGCTTAGCTACCCCGCAAAGTGCAGCCATCTGCGCTCCCTAGACGCGCCGGGGGTGTGTAGGCTCTCGATGCTCCCCAAGGGCCAGATCCTGGGAGATGCTGAGCATCCGCAGCTCCCACTCACTACAGATGCTCAGCCCGTCCCGAGAGGGAGTCCTGGCTTCCCGGACCAGCCTTCCCACTCCAGATGCGCAAAACTGCGGCTCCCGGGGCCCGCGCGGAAAGTACGCGGGTCTGGGCGCAGCGAGGGGGCCCCACGCCCGCCAGCGGCTGCGGGTCGCAGAAGGGATTTTTGGTTGGTTGCTTGGCTACAGCTGATACTTCATCCAAATAAAAAAAAAAGAAGCAGAAAAGGGTCAAAATGCGCAACATTCGCGCGCATTTGGGGCTGGTTCCCGACAATACTCGCCACACAGTCTGCTCCCAGCGCCAACTTCGAGGGGCACAAGAACGGCCTCGGTGGCCAGGGGCCCCCCGCCCCGCTGGCATTCCAGGGGGTCACAGACTATAACCCTCCTTCCCCCTCCCGCTGCACTGACACCGAGCGGGCAGCACACCAGGCCCGCCACCCGACGCTGGCCCCACAGGTGGGCACGCGGGGAAGGGGGCAGCCCCATCGCCCCCCCCACACACACAGAGGAGGGCACGAGGGAGAGGAGCAGCCCCTAAAGCCCCCCCCACACACACAGAGGAGGGCACGAGGGAGGGGGCAGCCCCTAAAGCCCCCCACACACACACACAGAGGAGGGCACGTGGGGAGGAGGGAAGCCCCTCACGCCCCCCCCACACTCACGGGAGGGCACGTGGGGAGGAGGGAAGCCCCTCACGCCCCCCCCACACTCACGGGAGGGCACGTGGGGAGGAGGGAAGCCCCTCACGCCCCCCCCACACTCACGGGAGGGCACGTGGGGAGGGGGGCAGCCCCTCACGCCCCCCCCCACACTCACGGGAGGGCACGTGGGGAGGGGGGCAGCCCCTCACGCCCCCCCCCCCACACTCACGGGAGGGCACGTGGGGAGGGGGGCAGCCCCTCACGCCCCCCCCCCACACTCACGGGAGGGCACGTGGGGAGGGGGGCAGCCCCTCACGCCCCCCCCCCACACTCACGGGAGGGCACGTGGGGAGGGGGGCAGCCCCTCACGCCCCCCCCACACACTCACGGGAGGGCACGTGGGGAGGGGGGCAGCCCCTCACGCCCCCCCCCACACTCACGGGAGGGCACGTGGGGAGGGGGGCAGCCCCTCACGCCCCCCCCCCACACTCACGGGAGGGCACGTGGGGAGGGGGGCAGCCCCTCACGCCCCACCCCGGGCCCCACAGGTGGGCACAGCCCGCGCACTCACCGCCGGCGTTCTTCCCGCAGACGAGGTGCTGGTAGGGCTGCAGCAAGCCCCACAGCTCCGCGTCGTTGTTGACGGTCTGCTCCAGAGACTCCACCGTAAACTTGGGCGCTTCGCCGCCGCCGCCGCCCTCCTTGTCCTTCTCCGCGCCAGCGGCGGCGGCGGCCGAGCCGGAGCCGGAGCCCGAGCCCCGGTTGGGGTGGGGGTGGGCCGAGGCGCTGCCCCCCGCCATCACCCGCCCGTAGATGTCTCGGAAGAGGCTCTCCAGGCAGGCGGTCAGGTAGATGGCGGCGTGCTCGTGGATGCGCACGGCCACCCGGCTGTCCACCATCCAGCGGTAGAACTTGCCCACCGAGAAGGTGAGCCCGCAGCGGGTGGATTTGCCCCGGCTGAAGCGGTCCCCGCCGCTGCTGCTCATGTTGTAGAGGGAGAGGGCGCCCAGGGCGGCCGCCGTGCAGCTGGAGGCCAGCGTCCAGTCCAGGACGATCTCCATGGCGCTCTGGATCTCGTACTTGGTGCACTTGGCAAACCGCAGGCTCAGCCGCTGAGCCTCCTTGGCAATCCGGATCAGCGCCCGGCTGACCAAGGTGGAGAGCTTGGCCTGGGCATCTCGGGCGGGGCTGGCCGCCGGCCCGCGGGGCTCCCGCTGCCGCAGCAGGAGCAGCGCCTCCACCTCCTCCAGAGTCCAGGGGACCTCCTCAAGGTCAGGCAGCAGCCTGGAGCACTGCTGCCCCGAGCAGTCCAGCACCTCGGAGTCTTCCACCAGGACCGTGTTGACAGTGTCAAAGCTGTTGTGCCTACTGTGCATGGAGTCAGCTAGATGCTGCCAGCCGTTTCCTCCATAGGGGTAAACCGGGTGGGAATCCGAACAGCACAGGGACAAGTTGGAGGACCGGACTGAGTCCGCAGCACCACCATAACCAGAATCCAGGGTCAAATCTTCCAGCGTCCTCACCACTGTCTTACCTCGCCTTGCCATAGCTGCACTTCATGCTGCACCCGCAGGAAACCAGAGGGGGAATGGAAAGACGAGACAGAGCCCACTCGCTACTTTGCTGTGCCTGCCAAAGCCTCTTCCCGGCCCGCGCACCGGGGCAGCCCCGCTCCCAGCCGGGCGGCGGAAGAACGCCGGAAAAATAAGTGTTTAAATGGTCCCTTCTCGCCGCCGCCGGTCCCTGCACTGCACAAGCAGGCAGCCCTAGACCGCAAAACCCAGCCAGCCAGCCGAAAAAGGGAGTGGGGAGGGGGGGGGGGAAGAGGCGGGCCTATGTAAAACAGCGCGGGAACGAGCCAATAGCATTGGCATATGCTAATTATATCACCACTTCCTCTCCCCCCCCCCGCCCCGCCCCAGCGGCAGGAGGTGGGGCCGTGGAGCGTCACTCTTTGGAATTCATGGAGACTCAAGACCCGGAGCGCGGACCCGGGGGGGGGTGTTTTTTGTTAAGTCTCTCTCTGGTCCTTGGCGTGGCGCTTCGCTGTTGAAAAAGAACCCGCAGGAGCCCTGTAGCTTCTCCAAACCAGAGGAGGGGAAGCTCCGGGCAGGGTAGTGATTTGGGGGGTTAAGAAGAGCCGAAATCCCGGGCTTGAGTCCTTGGCAGGTAGTAGAAATTAGAAACCAGCCGAAACCAGCTGCAGCAGCTGCGAATTCTTGTAAATGTACATTCTGCTCCAGGGGTTCCCCGCCACTGGGGCCAGGACTGTCCCTAGCGGGGGGTTGTGGGGGGCCCCAGGCCTCCGGGGCGGAGAGGGGGCTGGCTTGGGGGAAGCCACCCCCCCCGCACGAGCCAGCGGAGCGGAGCGGAGCCGGGTCGCTGCACTTCCTGCCGCCCGATGAGTGCAGGGCAGCCAGGCCGACCCCGCAACTCACGGGGCGCCGGTAAGTGGAGCGACCCGGCCCCGGCCTGCTCCGCTCTGCTCCCCTGGCTCCCAGCCTTGGGGGGCAGGGGGAACCGCCCCCCCCCCAGCACTCACCGGCGGAGCGGCTGGGAGCCAGGGGAGCGGAGCGGGCTAGGGCCGGGTCGCTCCACTTACCGCCGCCGGTGAGTCCTCGGGGGAGTGGGGGCGGAGCTGGGCTTTGGGGAAGGGGTGGAGTGGGGGGCGGGGACCATGGAGAAGAAGCGGAGCAGGGGCTGGAGCAGCGCGCAGCTGCGCACGGGTAAGGACGGCCTTGAGGGGGGCGCATACCAACACAGGTACCTATGCCAGCGAACTGCCTCCCTCCCATTTAATTACGTGGAGCAACAAGCACCATTACAGGTTAGAGCATGCACCGCTGGGGGGGGGGGGGTGAGAGACACAGTGCCTTGCATAATGACAGGTTTCAGAGTAGCAGCCGTGTTAGTCTGTATTCGCAAAAAGAAAAGGAGGACTTGTGGCACCTTAGAGACTAGCACATTTATTTGAGCAGAAGCTTTCGACTGAAGCGAGCTGTAGCTCACGAAAGCTTCTGCTCAAATAAATGTGTTAGTCTCTACGGTGCCACAAGTCCTCCTTTTCTTTTTGCGAATACAGACTAACACGCTACTCTGAAACCTGTAAGGAGAGCGATCACTTAAGATGAGCTATTACCACCAGGAGGGGGGGGAAGGAGGAGAAGGAGGAAAACCTTTTATGGTGATAATCAAGGTGGGCCATTTCCAGCAGTTAACAAGAACGTGGAGGGGGGGGGAGAAATAACATGGGGGAAATAGTTTTACTTTGTGTAATGGCAAATTGTAAAGCCTGATATTTTCCTCTCAGGTGATCACAGAACCCCTGTGTAGTCTCTCTCTTCCCCCCCCCCCATCATTTTTTTTTCTTTAAGGTTAAGGAATAGACCATTTAAGTGAATACGGACAACTGCTGAGCTCAGGAACTATTCTGTTTGGCCCCTGCCCAGGCAGGGTACACCTCTTCATTCTTCCTTTATTTTAGTCAATGTCACTCACTGACGCTTGTGCATTGCCGGCATGGCAGTTGCATCACCCGTGGTGGAGGCAATACCAACAGTCGAGACCTAAGATTTTGGAAGCAGTTCTGAGAGGGTTCCCCAGAGCCCGAGAGATTGGACAGAAGTAGTTCTGCTAACAGGGTTACTCCAGCAGTAATACTCCCATGCTTTACGTTAAGCATGAATTTAAACTCTTCGGATCAGGACTTCAGTACTTGTGTCTTTTGAAGAAAAAAAAGTAACAATGGGGAAGTATAAAACAGATTTCTATTGAACCTGTTAGCATTATCTCCCAAACAGATTAAATGGATTCTCTCTCTTTCATTTCTCTCGCATTCTTTTTATTCCAGTGGTTTGTTGAATTTTCCAAAAACAAAACAAAGCCGCTTGGCAAAAAAAAAAGTAGAGAAACTTACTTTAGAACTAAACAAAACTGCCATGTAGTAGTAGAAGGCATAGTTTCAATCTGGAAAACAATAATTAAAAGTAGTACTCTGAACCCCCTAGAAACTCTTAAAATTAACCCACAAAGAATGAGGCAGGATTTGAAAAGTGAGACTCCTATTAATGTTGGTTAGAGTTTCATCTGCACAGTGCATGAACAACTTATACCTACTGGCGTATATATTACTCTTCATGTGCTGGGTGTTATTGCTAATGGGAGTTGCATGGCAAAGGGCCCATGCAACACACTGAGAATATACTCCTAAGTGTATACTTCTGTTCTGCAGAAGTGTTATATTGCTTTAATCGTAAAACACCAGCAAACATCTAACCCTTTAAGTATAAAAGGCTAGCAAACATTTCTTCACCCTGCCAGTGTAGTCAGTCAAAATTCTTCAGCAGACAAGGCCCATCAGTTAAGAGATTTACCCTCTCAAGGGAGCAAAAACTGGCAGGCCTTCAACATAAACTTCCTAAAGGAAAGGCATTAATACAACTACAAGGAGAAGGTAGACTAGTTGGGGTAAGTATGACATCCCTGAAAAAACCTAGAAGGATTTTATCCTATTACTTCAGGGAGGTACAGTAACAAAAACAGAGATATCTTGACAGCATTTTCAACTTTGAAACAGGAAATGTCAGGCAGAATAGATTTTCAAAAAGATACCCTAAAAGCCACAGAACTCACAAAGTAGCCATAATGAATAAGCAGAGGATGGGGGAGCTCTGGATTAGAGTGAATACCATACTGAAGAGAGGAAAGGCTAACATAGTGCCCATCTTTAAAAAGCCGAAAAAGGAGGAGCCAGGGAACTATAGACCAGTCAGCCTGATCTCGATACCTGGGAAGCTATTAGAGCAATAGATAAAACATTCAATTTGCCAATACCTGGAGGATGAAGGCTGATCGCTAGCAACCAGCATGGATTTACTAAGAACAAATCATGCCAAACCAGCTTGATTTTCTTCTTTGACAAAATAACTGGTTTGGTGGATGGGGGAATGTGGTGGACATAATATACCTGCACTTTAGCAAGGCTTTTGACACAGACCCACATGCCAGTCTCATAAATAAGATGGAGAAATGCAGGCTCAGTGGAACTACCATTAAGTGGATATATAATTGGTTAAACAACCGCAAACAAAGAGTAACTAAAATTGAATGATGTCAAGATTGGAAGGAGATCTCAAGTAGGGTTCCACAGGGATCTGTTTTGGGTCTGATGTTATGTAACATCTTTATTAATAATCTAGATGTAGGAATAGAGAGCCTACTGATCAAGTTTGCTGATAACACATAGCTGGGAGTGGGTGTTTACAAACACTTTGGAGAATGGTGCTAAAATTCAGAGGGATCTAGGCTATAGCTAACAAAATGAAAAAGTGCTACACTTACGGAAGAAAAACAAAATACAGAATGGGGGGGAAACTGGCTGGGCAGCAGCACTGCTGAGAAGGATTTGGAAGTTGTGATGGATCACAACCTCAACACAAGTCAGCAATGCAATGCTGTTGCAAAAAAGCAAATGAAATTTTGAGTTGCATTAACAGAGGCATAGCATGCAAGTCACGGGAGGTAATAGTATCACGTTACTCAGAGCTGGTTAGGCCTCACCTGAAGTACTGTGTATAATTTTGGTCACCAATGTATACAAAGGATGTAGAGAAGCTGGAAAGGATCCAGAGGCGAGCAACAAAGATGATCAAAAGGATGGAATGCAAGCCGTATGAGCAAAGGCTGATGGAACTGGGTATATTTAGTTTGGAAAAGAGGAGATTAAGGGGGGATATGATAGCAGTCCGCAAATACTTGAAAGGCTGCCATAAAAACGATGGAGAAAAGTTTCTCTCTCTTGCTGCAGAGGGCAGGACAAGAAGCAATGGGTTCACACTACAGCATAGCAGATTTAGGTTAAATTTTAGGAAACGCTTCCTAACTGTAAAAGCAGTAGGGCAATGGAACAAACTGCCTAGGGAAGTCATGGAAGCTCCCTCACTGGAGGTTTTCAAAAAGAGGCTGGATAGCCATCTGTCTTGGATGGTTTAGACACAAGAAATCCTGTATCTTGGCAGGGGTTTAGACTAGATGACGCTTGTGGTCCCTTCTAATGCTATGGTTCTTTGATAAGGTTAGAGCCCTTCTGTATTAGTTAGGTAAGTCCTCAGATTGTGGTATGCAAGAAGGAAGGGGCATTAACATTAAGGTCCTGCATACTAGGTGGTAAGCTGAATCGTAAGTCTTCACTGCACAGTTAACCCAAGTGATTGGCACCCAGGTCTGAGCCCTGGGTTACCCTAGCCTAGGCATGAGTGTCCCCACAGCAAAGCCCTACCTACGTCACTGTTTCTGCTCTTGCCCATGTGGAGCATAGTGGGGCATAACGCATGGTTCTTTGTGCTGAGAGGCTCTAGGATTCATTCCCTGTCAACTGTGTTAATTGTGGGAGAACTTGTCTGATTTTGGGAGGGGCTTGGGGGATAGGTACTCGAGGATGATCAGCACTTGAGTGGTTTTGCCAGCATCCTTACTGCAAAGTGGGTGGTTCCAGCTAGAGTTAAAGCAGAGCCTGCAATCTAAGCTATATCCTCAGTTGGGTCAGCTAGCCTGGTCTTAAAGCACCTCCAAACCTGGGTCAGAGGTTTTTCTGTGTGGATAGTAGGGAGTTTGGTAAAATCCAGTTAAGAGCCCAGGTTAATTGTACAGTGAACATATGATTCTGTAGTAGCGTCCCCCCCTGGTGTCTACAGTACTCCAGTGCAGCAGATTAGAAATTTTCTATTCAGCTTCAACTTAACTTTAGTAAAAATCTCCATGGTAGAATTTAATGAGAATGAACACAGATGTACAGAATATTTTGGGAGATTTTTCTAAACAGATTCAATTTGTTTTACTTTGCCCCTAAATTTTCAGAGAGTTGCAACTTTTTGCATTGATAACACATGACTGCACTCAGGCATTATCAGGGGGAAACTGTATGTTATGAAAGCTGGGTAGTGAACAAGCTCTTGGTGCCTGGGAAGACATGGGAGATAGCTTGGGCGCGTGGACTATGCACATTTGTTGAACATTTATGCTGCAGTGATCAGAAGTAAAATAGTTAATGTTGACATTAAAACAACCATCTTTAGTCTATAGAGTTAACCATGCATGGGGCAGTTCACATCTCAGATCTGTTGTTTCAGGCTCCCTGCAGACTCAGACAGATGTCATGCTATTGATTTAGTCAGTTCATATTTGAAGAGTTTTCTTTTCAAAATTATAATTCTGGCTTTACATTTGCTATGAAAGCCAGATTCTGGGGCCTGATTCTGCACAGATTCTGGGGCCCTATGGAATGTGTGATTTCCTCAGTAAGATTTCCATATCAAATTATAGAAGGCAGAAAATGTCCCAAATTGATTAATTCAAAGCAATGCAATGTGGCCTTCGATGACCTTTCATGGCCTGTGGGATGCTCTCCAAGGATAGGATGTCTTTGCAGCTGCATACTTGAATGAGCTAGCACGTGGACTGGAGGGAACAGCAGGAACAACTAAGAGGGCTACAAGTTTATCTTAGGAAATGTGACTAGAGAAAAGTACAGATTTCCTTGGAAGGGGAGGGGAGACCAGATCAGTTTGGAAAAATAAAACCTGTCCCCATACTTAGTGCCTAGATGCCACAACTGGGAGCTTCAGAAATAATCCTCAGTCCCAAGCCAAAAAGCATATTGCAACATTCCTTGGGTGACCACAAAATGTATACCCTACTTTGCAAGCTGCAGTCTTCAATGGTACCATTAACTGACTTAGCAAAAAAATCAAAGAAAACAGAGTCGGATGGATGCCAGACAATGAAAACCCTTCACTGACTTGGAGACACATGTCAGAATCAGTCTTACAGAGTTTAGAATTCAGACAGAGATTTCTTGAGCAATATCCTCAGAGGATAGTCCCTAAAGGAGATGCTGACTTAGTGAAGACTGATATCTGAAAGAGGGTCAGTGAAACTGACACACACAAGGGGTGATCAATGCCAGTTTACATCAGTGGGCAAAAGATCATATTCTGATTCAAAACAGGGTAGGCAATATGTCCCCTGACTTCCCTCCCACCACTGAACTGTCTGCACACAGACCATCTTGCACCTGAACCAGAATCTGTTCTCAGTAGGAATTAAATAATCCAAAGTAGAAAAGTTACATTGGCTAGCAAAGGGCTTGAGAGTTGCACTAGTACTTTCTGGGGAAATAATTTAGACCCTTGTGCACTCTTAATGCAAGGATGCCCATCCTCCAGCCTGAGGGTCAAATGTGGCCCTAAAATGCCATCTTGTTCTGGTAGTTGCAGAGGAGGACATAGCTGATTAGTGTCCATTCTTATTGCTGGTGAAATCGAATAGGTAACATATCTAATTCACCACTCATGAAAGATAAATGTACAAGCAAATACTGTCATTTTCTACCTGTAAAGTTATGTGCAAAACATCTGCAGCCCTAGTGTTCCTGGCAGAGCAGCCTTGATTTGAGGCAACATTTGAAATCTCTGCTGTAGTGACTCCAAGCAAGAAAGGAAAACAATGCTCACATCACAGGTAACATTTTACCCTGAAGGGCTATTGACTGTCACTCACTGTTCAAGGTAGCAGAACCAGGTAGCTGACTGATTGCTCCCTAGCACATCTACACCAGCAGGAGTAGGAGATGAAATACTGTTATGAAATTGCTTGTTAGGCTAGGGGGAAGGACCCCCAAACCAAGGCAGAATACTGCACTTGAGTCTCAAGTAAGGCCTGATCCAAAACTCAAAGCAGTCTATCAATTTTAATGGGTGTTTGGATCAGGATCCTAATTTGTAGACAGCCAGGTTTGGCATGGTTTTTATTTTGGCTGGTTGATTTTGTAACTTAAAAAACGGGGAGGGGACGGGGGTGCGTATAGAAGCAGAACAGAAGCACAGCACGCAGGGTCACACTCCAAGCCACACAGCTCCCCCATTACAAGACACCTCGTTTACTTTTTTTTTTAAATTAAAAATGGCAACATTAATAAAGGCTTTTGAGCAACTGAGCATCCCCTCCCCTCCTACTCTCTGTTAGCAGGAGGTTGACTGGGCTAACCTCAACATTTTGTTTTCTTTGGCCAGGGCCAGAACAGGCTAGAGTCAAGGAGGACATAAAGCTTGCTCTCCTCTAACCAGCAGCTGGTGATAGCTTATGTGCAGAGCACAGTACAGGACTTTTTTTTGTTTTCCAACCCCGCTCCTGCTATTATGGCAGCAGGTCCTGCAGGACCCATGAGATCCCAGTATCCCACAGGGTCCTACTTTTTCTGTGAACCCCTCTGCCTGAAAAGCATGACATTGCTCATTTGTCTTGAAAGTATATTACATGTGCCATGTTTTGGTCAGAACTAAGGGAAACAGGACAGCAGCCCATGCTGAGGAGCACTGGAGAGGCAAGAGTGTACTGGAAACTCCCCTCCTCAACCCAAAACGCAACCAAACCTCAATAGGGGCCTGCTCATGAGAAGAAAATTTAAAGGTGAAGTACAAAGCGAAATATAAACTTGAGTACAGCACGGACTGATGTGCTGGATGTCTCCCTTCCCTTTGTTAGTACAGTAAGCATAGAAATTTGAACGTGCTCTACCATTTTCAAAATAATCACTTCTCCCCATCCGTCCTTTGTGAAATCCTCTTGGTACTTTGTAATTCAATGAAGGTATCCTACAATGCATCATGCAGCATCCTCACTCCTACTGTGAGTTATTAGACTTCTGGATGGTTTTGCATGTGCTGTATGTAGCCTTGTTTTCTGTATACCAAAACTTTAGAGCTCTAAGTACTCTCCATGCATTGAGTTCAGCAGCTGTTTTGTTCTCAGAGTTCAGTGGAGAGACAGTCAGAGTGACAACTACTGTATGCTCTCTCCATGAGAGAGATTTTACTTTTGTTCCTTATTTAAAATAAATATAATTCTGGGTAAAAGTGTTTTTAGAGACTCACGCTTTTATGGTACAATTATAAGTTTGTACAAGGAGTGAGTTACATCAGACTTTAGGAACTATAAAGAATGACTGGAAATGTAGCTTGTCTGGCAATGGGTGTCCCCCTCTGTGAAGAATGAAGGAATTATGGATGTTTTATTTTAAATAAAAACAAACAAAAATCCATCCATCCATCACCACCACACATTCCCCTCAGGTTACCTTTTTGATAGCAACCTTCCTGAGAGCCGGAAGTTGAATCAAAGGGAGTTGTTACAGAAACCCAACAGGCAAGGTAAAACAATGACCCAGGTAAGAGTCCTGGAGGAAACAATGGAAAATCTGTTAATTGGAGAATAGCTCATAAGGTTCTATTCAGGCTAAGAACAGGTTAGTCTTCCCAAGGCCGAGCCTAGGATCAAAGGGAATTCTCCATGTAAAGAATGCTGGCCTCAGGAAGGAGCGATAGGGGAAATTGGTTGTCAGCCGCAGACAGAAGCTGACACCTAGGCTGGCAGATACACAAAGGGAGCATGCTGCAAGCAGGACAGGCTGGCTCTCCCAATTTAGTTTTGGTCTACACTAAGAGTTGAGGTAGAATTTAGCAGCATTAAATTGATTTAACCCTGCACCCGTCCACACGACGAAGCCCCCCCCCTTTTTTTTTTTTTGACTTAAAGGGTTCTTAAAATCAATTTCCTTACTCCACCCCCGACAAGGGGATTAGCGCTGAAATCAGCCTTGCTGGGTCGAATTTGGGGTACCGTGGACACAATTAGACAGTATTTCCTCCGTGAGCTATCCCAGAGTGCTCCATTGTGACCGTTCTGGACAGCACTCTCAACTCAGATGCACTGGCCAGGTAGACAGGAAAAGGCCCACAAACTTTTGAATTTCAATTTCCTGTTTGGCCAGTGTGGCAAGCTGCAGGTGACCATGCAGAGCTCATCAGCAGAGGTGACCATGATGGAGTCCCAGAATCACAAAAGAGCTCCAGCATGGACCGAACGGGAGGTACAGGATCTGATCACTATATGGGGAGAGGAATCCGTGCTATCAGAACTACGTTCCTGTTTTCGAAATGCCAAAACATCTGTCAAAATCTCCCAGGGCATGAAGGACAGAGACCATAACAGTGACCCAAAGCAGTGCCGCGTGAAACTTAAGGAGCTGAAGCAAGCCTACCAGAAAACCAGAGAGGCGAACGGCCGCTCCGGGTCAGAGCCCAAAACATGCTGCTTCTATGATGAGCTGCATGCCATTTTAGGGGGTTCAGCCACCACTACCCCAGCCGTGTTGTTTGACTTCTTCAGTGGAGATGGAGGCAACACGGAAGCAGGTTTTGGGGACGAGGAAGATAACTCAGAGCAAGCAAGCGGAGAAACCAGTTTTCCCGACAGCCAGGAACTGTTTCTCACCCTGGACCTGGAGCCAGTACCACCCGAACCCACCCAAGGCTGCCTCCCGGACCCACCAGGCGGAGAAGAGACCTCTGGTGAGTGTACCTTTTAAAATACTATACATGGTTTAAAAGCAAGCATGTTTAATGATTAATTTGTCCTGGCATTCGTGGCTCTCCTGGATGTACTCCCAAAGCCTTTGCAAAAGGTTTCTGGGGAGGGCAGCCTTATTCCATCCACCATGGTAGGACACTTTACCACTCCAGGCCAGTAGCACATACTCTGGAATCATTGTAGAACAAAGCATTGAAGTATATGTTTGCTGGCGTTCAAACAACATCCGTTCTTCATCTCTCTGTGTTATTCTCAGGAGAGTGATATCATTCATGGTCACCTGGTTGAAATAGGGTGCTTTTCTTAAGGGGACATTCAGAGGTGCCTGTTCCTGCTGGGCTGTTTGCCTGTAGCTGAACAGAAATGTTCCCCGCTGTTAGCCTCAGGGAGGGATGAGGGGCTAGCCATGCGGTGTGGGGAGGCAAAATGTGACCTTGAAACGAAAGCACATGTGCTATGTATGTAATGTTAACAGCAAGGTTTACCGTAAAAGAGTGTACCCATTGTTCTATAAAATGTGTCTTTTTAAATACCACTGTCCCTTTTTTTTTCCCCTCCACCAGCTTCATGCGTTTCAAAGATCACAGGATCTTCTCCTTCCCAGAGGCTAGCGAAGATTAGAAGGCGAAAAAAAAACGCACTCGCGATGAAATGTTGTCTGAGCTCATGCTGTCCTCCCACACTGACAGAGCACAGACGAATGCATGGAGGAGACAATGTCAGAGTGCAGGAAAGCACAAAAAAAAGGTGCGGAACGATTGTCTGCTGTTGCCCTGACGGAGGGAAGGCCGACTGACGACATGGCTTACAGGGTTGGCTTACAGGGAATTAAAATCAACGAAGGGGGTGGCTTTCTGAGAAACAGAATGGCCCCCTCAAGGATAGAACTCAAAACTGGGTTTAGCAGGCTGTTGATTTCACGGAGGGAGGGAGGAGAAAATGAATACAAAACAAATCTGGTCTATTTCTTGTTTTGATCCACTTCATCCATCTATCTTTATACATCTTGCTGGCAGCAGACTATGCAGTATGACTGCTAGCCATCGTCATCTCCTGGGTGCTCGGCAGAAGACAGTGCAGTATGACTGCTGGCCATCATTTTCTGCTGGCTGCTGATTAAAAGACAGTGCACTGCTGATAGGACTCAATCGCCATGAGACAAAACTTAAAAGGGAAATGACCTAGCTGAGTCACTTCCATGTTTGCCCAGGCGCCCCTGACCTCATTGAGGTTGGTTAAAAGAGCACCCAGGACTACGTCGACAACGGCTACCAGTCATACTGCACTGTCTGCTGCCAAAAGGCAATAAACTGCTGCTGTGTAGCAATGCAGTACCACGTCTGCCAGCACCCAGGAGACATACGGTGACAGTTAGCTGAGCGGGCTCCATGCTTGCCGTGGTACAGCGTCTGCACAGGTAACTCAAGAAAAAAGGCGCAAAACGATTGTCTGCCCTTGCTTTCACGGAAGGAGGGAGGAATGGGGAGCCTGATGATATGTACCCAGAACCACCTGTGACAATGCTTTAGCCCCATCAGGCACTGGGATTTCTACCCAGAATTCAAATGGGCGGCAGAGACTGCAGGAACTGTGGGATAGCTACCCACAGTGCAACGCTCTGGAAGTCGATGGTTGCCTCGGTACTGTGGACACACTCCGCTGACTACATGCACTTAGAGCATTTGTGGGGGGGGGGGGGACACACAATAGACTGTATAAAAACACTTTATACAAAACCGACTTCTATAAATTCAACCTAATTTCATAGTGTAGACATATCCTTAGATGGGAATAAGCTGGACCTCCCTGAGCTATGGCCAGAGCATTTTTGAGAAAAAGGAATTTCAAAGGGAAGATGCACTCAAAATCCATTTCCTTCCCACTACAGGGGTTGAATAATCAGCACTTGCTTGTGTCCTACTGTTAAGATAGGCTATGCATGTTAAGCTCATTTCCAAAAGATTTTTGAAAATCTCCCTCATTAATACTTTTTAAAGATACTTGTGTGTAGGGGGAAAAAAGTGAAATTGTCATCTAAATGGAAGATTTCTTTTCCATTATCCTTCCCCTTCCTGCCCCCAGGCCACCATCTCTGAAACACTCCCAATGTGCCCGTGTCATTTGGTTCTGACCCCAGCTATCTGTAATTCTACTCCCTCTGTCTCCTGTGCATCTCCTTGCACAAGCACATAGTACTTGGC
This sequence comes from Dermochelys coriacea, assembly GCF_009764565.3. Taxonomy (NCBI): domain Eukaryota; kingdom Metazoa; phylum Chordata; order Testudines; family Dermochelyidae; genus Dermochelys; species Dermochelys coriacea. The sequence goes on along the minus strand of NC_050068.2, from coordinate 254,869,411 downwards.
ACTTCACCAAGTTGTGTTTGGGTCAGCAGTCGAAATAGGGTCTTGGCCTGTAGGATCACTGACTTCTGGCACAGCTGTAAGACCCTGCAATTAGGGTAGCTGTATTCTCACAGGACAAGGTGTGGGGGCAGGAGGGGGGAAATGTGCTCTGGACAAATGTCCTTCATAAACTTTTTATTTAAACAGTAAAGATTTTTTCCATGCTAATTTTGTTTTTATTACTGTATATAGGGTGCTGCACATTTATAAACAGAGTTCAGATAAAGAACTTTGACATATGCAACCTTTTTTTTGCAGCAGATATTAGAAAAGCACTCCAAATAATTTGTTTCAAAATGAAAGGTCTTTCCATTGTTTTATTTGCTCTAACAATTCATCAGGGGTTTTAAAAAAATGCACCCAACATGTTTCAAAAGGCAAGATTTAAAGAATGAAGCAAGTTTATACATTTTCCCCCTCCTTCTCCCTCTCCCATCCCCACCAAGTATGATGCTTCTAATTTAACTACTGATTAAAGCTCAAGTCTGAGCATTATCACAGTTTGTTCATTCTATTCTAGTGCCCAAGGTGTCAGGCTGAAATCATTACAAATAAATGTAAAACAGACTGAAAAATATTTAGAAGTATCCCCTAGAAACTTCACTATACACTCAGGGCCATTTGAAATGCTAACTGCAAACAGTGAGCAGCTGTATACAGCAGGAGACTGGGGAGAACTCACCCAGAAACTTATGTTAAAAATCAAAAAGATTGAGACTAGCAAATGTAGCAAAGCATCAGTGGCAAATCCATTTTTTAAAAGCCATGCTCTTTTCCACATGTCTCAGCCAGAGGTACCCTGAGAGATCAACTCTATATCTAAAACTGGAAGGTGCAATTTCCAGCTCAAGGAGACATTCCTATACTAGCTATGATGAAGCTAGCATGCTAAAAATGGAAGCGTAGCCTCGATGGCATGAGCAGCAGGAGGGGTGAGCTGCCCCAAGTACATACTTAGAGGTTCAGACAGGTACGTATTCTGAGCGGCCAGTCCCTCTGGGGCTCACAGCGTGGCAGCCATCTGCCATTTTTAGTGCGAGTATGTATCCTTGAGCCAGAAGAATTACACCTTCCAGCTCTAGTGTAGCCAGATCTCAATGATCTAGCAGAGGGGATAGGCTGGGTGATGAAAAGTGCTATATAAGAGTAAATATCATCATCAGTAACCTGTATTGGAGCTTTGGTCCAGCAGGGCAGTAGCAAAGGATCAAGACTCTTGATTTGTCTTTGTCTCTAGAGTTAAAATTCAGCTTGCCCAAGATTCACAGGCCATTCATCTCTTAGGGCAACAAGTTAAGCCCTGGTGGAACTGAAATTCTCCTCCTCAGCTTGTTTTAGCATCCCTGCTGAGATCTGAATAGATTACTTCAGAACCGGTACAGTGTTGGTTAATAAGCCAACATTGTAGCCTGTGCTTAGAGCTAAGGAAGGAGGAGTGGACTCTCCATTTAGGATCCTAGTCGACTCTGGGAGCTCAAGTTCAGCTTTGTAAAATCTTAAGGAGTCCAGGCAGCACATTGCAAGGGGCAAATCATCACCCAGGAGGAAGACTTTGGTGCAAACCTGCTGTGGGTTTGTGCTTTTATTAGACAGAGGTATTTTCAGGAGCTAGTTAGCTAGCTGCACAATCCCCTTACTGCTCACACAGACAATATGTAGGCAAGTCCTGAGGTATTTATAGGGGACCTCTCCTCTTAGGAATTTGGGATATCAACTTTCTTCCCCTCTCCCTTCCCACCAGTATTAGACAAACTATTTACAGTCCAGGAAGGGATTATAGTTTATCCACTTTATTCAGCTGGTGACCTGAGGGAATTTCACGTACTTTAAGAAATACGATCTATCAAGCTGCTGCTTTCAATTTTTGTAACTTAAATATTTCTTATGTTTGCTGATGCCTAGAAGCTTAGCACCAAGTCCCAGGAAATCAGCAGCGATAGGTCTGCAGAAGGACATGTGTGTGGTTTCTGCTGTGCATCATTGTGGTTCTCAAAAGGACCTGTATATGAAGGGGGGGGGGGAAAGCCCACAAACCACTCTTCCCTGGAAGCATTTTGTGTGGCTTTTAAAAACTCTTCGTTGGAGGCACCTTGAGCTTTCTGTTGCCTAGGCCAGAGGTTACCAAACTTTTCTTATTGCATATCCCCTTCCAGATCTACCAGCTGCCATACCCTTCTCATCACTGATACTTTGTGTGTTCTTCTTAAGGCTGTCTGTCTTTGGGCAAGTCACAGACAGTTGGCTAATGTCACAAAGTCTGTAGTAAAGCAGGGAATTGAACCTGAGTCTTCTGAGTACCAAGCAAGTGCCCTAACCACTGGCCCATCCTTCCATTCAAAATGATCAAACTCTTTTTAAAAGCTATTTTAGTAACTCAAGTGGATTAAAAGCTTGTGCCAAATTCATCCTTAATGTCATTCCACTGCAAACACCGATTCCTAATGCAACTTCCATCTTTGAGCTTGCTTTCCTGTTAACAATCTTCTTCCTCTGGCAATTAACACTAGTTTTAGTGTACAGTTTTAAAAAACTCACTGAGCTTCTGTATTTAAAGAAGAGTTCTGTTCTTTAAAATAAGTGAAATTCCTAAGAATAGAGTAGTGCCCCTTACAGTAGACAATGCAAAATTAAAATGGGACACTGACTGATAGTTGCAATGTGATGAGAGTAACTTTACAAGACTTAGTGCAAATGGGGAAGTTCAAACATTGAAATCTTGAACACTTCGTACAACTACATTAAAGTATAAAGTTTAACGAGCAGATTTCATAATATTTTGAAAAAACAATCTGTACAAGTGTTACTGATGTAACTATTCCCCGCTACGACGGAAAATCAAAAACCCCAGCATTATTTGAAGTGAGCAAAAGGCAAGAGGTATAGCTGACAGTCCAGCGATCCTGAGAATTACAGGTTGGTAAGCCTAATTTTAGTACCAGGCACATTGGTTGAATACTACAGTAAAGAAACAGATGAACACTATGTTTCGGAAGAGTCAACACAGCTTTTGTTAAAAGGGAAATCATGCCTCACCAATGTATTCAAATTCTTCGAGGGAGTCAACAAGCATGTTGATAAGGGTGATCCAGTTGATATTGTGTACTTGGACTTTCAGAAAGCTTTTGACAAGGTCCCACATCAAAGGCTCTTAAGCAAAATAAGCAGTCATGGAATAAGAGGGAAGGTCCTCTCATGGATCAGTAACTAGTTAAAAGATAGAATACAAAGGGTAGGAATAAGTGGTCAGTTTTCAGAAGGGAGGGAGGTAATTAGTAGTGTCTCCCAGGGATCTGTATGGGGACCAGTGCTGTTCAACATATTCGTAAATGAACTGGAAGAGGGTGAACAGTGAGGTGGCAAAATTTTCAAGCGACAAATTAATTATCTTAATTAAGTCCAACATTGAAAGGGTTACAAATGGATCTCACAAAACTGTGTGACTGTGTGAATTTCATTTGCCATTTTGTCAATGTTGATAAATGCAAAACAATGCACACTGGAAAACATAATCCCAACTGTACATATAAAATGATGGGGGGGTCTAAATTAGTTGTTACCACTCAAGAAAGATCTTGGAGTCACTTTGGATAATTCTTTTAAAACTGCTGCCACATAGGTGTCGAGGTCACCTGCCCCAATCGGATTGTAGGATTGGGGCTTTAGACATTGAAGTAAGTGGTTTGATCTTCAAAGGTGTTTAGCATCTGCAACTCCCACTTATGTTAATAGCAGAAAGCCAGGCACCTGAACAAGTAGCCTAACTTAAAAAACCCACTTTTGAAATTCTGGCTGTGAAGCTCCTTCCCTGATTGCACTAACAGATTTGTGCATCTCTCCCACATTGACTTCAATGCAATTTGCAGGATGATCAGACTCCAATTTGTCTTGACAATGTCCCTTTAAACACATCTTCTAATCTCTCTAGTTAGCATATGTCCTTCAAAAGGATCCACAACCAATTTTTATGCATAGCTCTTGTCATAACCATACAGCTAAGGGTAGCCTAGAATTCCTCCTTACCTGTAAAGGGTTAAGAAGCTCAAATAATCTGGTTGGCACCTGACCAAAAAGACCAATGGGGAAAGAAGATACTTTCAAATCGGGGGAGGGGAGGAGGGGGAAGAGACTTTATTTTGTGTGTTCTCTTGGGAAGCAGAGAAGCATCAGGTCAGGAAACTCCTTCTCCTATAAACCATTATAAAAATTGTAAGTAAAAGCCAGGCAAGGCATGTTAGATTATCTTTTGTTCTGCTTGTGAATTTTTCCTTTGCTGGAGGGAGGTTTATTCCTGTTTTTTGTAACTTTGAAACTAAGCCTAGAGAAAGTTCTGCTGTGTTTTTGAATCTTTTGTTACCCTGTAAAGTTATTTTCCATCCTGATTTTACAGAGGTGATTTTTACCTTTTGTTTTTTTATTATTAAATAAAATCCTTCTTTTAAGAACTTGACTGATTTCTCTATTGTCCTGAGACCCGGGGGTTTGGGTCTGTGATCACTTTGTAACCAATTGGTTAGGATATTATTCTCAAGTCTCCCCAGGAAAGGGGGTGTCACGGCTTGGGGGGATAGGAACTCCAAGTGGTCCTTTCCCTGATGCTTTGTTAAATCACTTGGTGGTGGCAGCGTACCGTCCAAGGGCAGAGAATTTGTGCCTTGGGGAAGTTTTAACCTAAGCTGGTAGAAATAAAGTGGGGGGTCTTTCATGCAGGTCCCCACATCTGTACCCTAGAGTTTAGAGTGGGGAGGGAACCCTGACAGCTCTATTTATACTTCATGCTTAGGGTGACCAGATAGAAAGTGGGGAAAAAATCAGGATGGGGGTGGGGGTAATAGGAGCCCATATTAAAAAGAAAAAGCCTCAAAAAGTGGGACTGTCCCTATAAAATTGGGACATCTGGTCACCCTATTCATGCTTATATAGTGCTCTTCATCTTCAATGTGCTTTCCAGACTTAAGTCATTTGAAGGGGAACCAGCTTAACCCTACCTTGCATTAAGGCCACTGGTAGGTTGCCCAGAACCACCTGTTGCATTTAGTAATAGCCTCAAAGAGCTCAATCTATTTGTCTTAAAGAGAGGGGTAAGGGGTGACTTGATTCATCTATAAGTTCCAACATGGGAAACAACTGTTTAACAATGGGCTCTTCAGTCAAGCAGAGAAAGGTATAATATGATCCAATACCTGGAAGTTGAAGCTAGACAAACTCAGATTGGAAATAAGGTGTACATTTTTAAACAGAGCACATAATTAGCTATTGGAACAATTTATCACAGGTCATGGTGCATTCTTCATCACTGACAATTTTTAAGTAAAGTTGGATATTTTTCTAGCGGGGGGAAAAAAAAGGATCTGAAGTAGAAGTTTGGGAAGTTCTTTGGCCTGTGTTGTATGGGAGATCAGACTAGATGATCATAAATATCCCTTCCAGAACTTGGAATCTATTAATCTATTCTGTGCTTCCAAAATTGCCTATTCCTGCTTTTCTCATGTGTGCCTCTTCCTATAATCTGCCCTCAATTAATAAAAAACCCCAACCAATACAACCCCCCATAAAACTACAAAATGTTATTCATAAACCTAACACCAACACAAAATCCACTTTCTAGAGACTAAGGCCTGGTCTACACTATGGGGTTAGGTCGAATTTAGCCGTGTAGGTTGATTTAAAAATGACTGTGTCCACACAATCAACCCCATTACATCAACCTAAAGGACTCTTAAAATCAACTTCTGTACTCCTCCCCAATGAGGGGAGTAGTGCTAAAATCAACCTTGCTGGGTCGAATTTGGGGTACTGTGGACACAAATCGATGGTATTGGCTTCCAGGAGCTATCCCAGAGTGCTCCATTGTGACTGCTCTGGACAGCACTTTGAACTCCGATGCACTAGCCATAAATTCACTCATAAAAGGTTTAATAAGTGATTAATAGATATTTTAATAAATGGTTAATCAGTTATTAGAGATTGCTATAGAATCCCACCGGTTGCTGGTAACCATCTAGAACATACTATTTGTGCCTGTAACATGTATTAATGCTTTATAGTAGCCAGGTACACAGGAAAAGCCCCGGGAACTTTTGAATTTCATTTCCTGCTTGGTCAGCGTGGCAAACTCAGCAGCACAGGGACCATGCAGTCCCCCCAGAATTGTAGTGGAGGCAGGATGCGATGCTGAGGCAAATGGGGGAGCAAACGGACATGATGAAGCATCTGTGGGAGCTGCAGGAAAGCCAACAAGAGCACAGACTCCCGCTGCACCCACTGTATAACTGCCTCCCCTCCTCCCTATGTTCCATAGCCTCCTCACCCAGATGCCAAAGAATGTGGGGGAGGGTGGAGGCTCCGGGCACCCAGCCACTCCACTCCAGAGAATGGCCCAAGTAACAGAAGGCTGTCTTTCAAACAGTTTGATTTTTAGTGTGGCTACAGTAAGTAGTGTGGCTTTGTCCTTCCCTCCTCCCCCACCCCACCTGGACTACCTTGTCCGTAATCTCATTTTTTTAAAATTAATAAAGAAAGAATGCATGGTTTCAAAACAATAGTTACTTTATTTCAAAGAGGGGAGAGTGGTTAGCTTACAGGGAATTAAAATCAACAAAGGGGGCAGGTTTGCATCAAGGAGAAAAACACACAACTGTCACACCAAAGCCTGGCCAGTCATGAAACTGGTTTTCAAAGCTTCTCTGATGCGCAGTACACCTTGCTGTGCTCTTCTAATCACCATGGTGTCTGGCTGCTCAAAACTGGACACCAGGCGATTTGCCTCAACCTCCCACCCCACCATAAATGTCTCCCCCTTACGCTCACAGATATTATGGAGCACACAGCAAGCAGCAATAACAATGGGAATGCTGGTTGCGCTGAGGTCTGACCTAGTCAGCAAACAGCACCAGCAAGCTTTTAAACGTCCAAAGGCATATTCTACCACCATTCTGCACTTGCTCAGCCTATAGTTGAACTGCTCCTTACTACTGTCCAGGCTTCATGAGCCATGGGAGCAAGGGATAGGTGTGACCACACGGTGCTGCCACCTGGGAGAGCAGTCTGAGGTAGAAGCCTCCAGCTCGCATGATATTCCAGGCAGGACTGAATCTCCATGAGATGAATCTTAAAGAAGAGAATGACCTGGAGTCTCTGGCTCCCATTCGGTGCTCTAAGAGAATAGCCATGTCTATCCAGGCGCCCCGATAGACTTCACCTAGGTCTGCCAGGAGCACTCGGGAGACATAAGACGGCTATCAGTCCTACTGCACCATCTGCCACAAAGGCAAGGAGCTGCTGCTCTGTAGCAATGCAGTACTGCATCCGCCAGCAGCACCTGGGAGTCGTATGGTGACAGTGAGCTGAGCAGGCTCCATGCTTGCCGTGGTATGGCATCTGCATGGGTAACCCAGGAAAAAAGGCACAAACGATTGTCTGTTGTTGCTTTCACGGATGGAAGACCTGATGTCATGTACCCAAAACCATCTGTGACAATGTTTTTGCCCTATCAGGCATTGGGAGCTTAACCCAGAATTCCAATGGGCAGCGGAAACTCTGGGAACTGTGGGATAGCTACCCACAGCGCACCTCTCTGTAAGTCAATGCTAACCATGGTAGTGAAGACGCACTCCGCCAACGTAATGTGCTTAGTGTGGACATACGCAATCGACTGTATAAAATCGGTTTAAAAAAATTCGACCTAATTTCATAGTGTAGACATACCCTAAATAAAGAGGTTTACATAAGACATCCACAGTTTAGTGACACTATAAAATGTAATACACTATGAGAAGGGAACAGTTCACACATTGTATTAAGAGTACATCATAAATAATTCATAAAAGGTTTAATAAGTGGTTAATAGATGTTTTAATAAATGGTTAAACAGTTATTAGAGATTGCTATAGAGTCCCACCGGTTGCTGGTAACCATCTAGAACATACTATTTGTGCCTGTAACATGTATTAATGCTTTCTAGATGTATCCTTTATATACGATAAAATGTAGGCCCAAAAGAGTTAAGATCACAATTCTTAGGAAATGTAAAAAGTTAATACAGAAACATCTTTCAATGTAACAAGTGTAGTCATAGCTTAGATGAATGAAGTCATTAGTTGACTGCTTTTAAGCACTTTAAAGTTAGGATCTGTTGTTAGAAAAAGTCACAGGTCTTAGAACAGGAACGTTGTGCTAGCATTCTGAAGTTTTTAGATAAAGAGGGTCTGTTACAAGCAAAGTAGGAACACGGGGCTTTCTGGAACATTAAAGGGCTAATGTAGGATATTATAACAAGTGTGTTTCTCTGCTGAATGTTAGTATCAAAGTTTAGGATTCCCCATTTTTCTTCATTGTGTAGCATGGCTTTGGGGTGAAATCCTAGCCTTGCTGCAGTCATTGGCAACACTGCCATTAGAATCAATGGGAAGAAGATTCCACTCCAGTTGTCCAGAGCAAAGCAGTGTTCTGACAAGCCAGGTGGACTTTTGTGGTAAAAGCTTCATTTAAATTTCCAATAAAGACAGATATAATACCCTATTCAGAAACTGTCTATGTAGTTTTGTAAATGGGCCAAGGGGCAGCAAGGGAACACCCCAAACCCCAATCATATCATAAGTTCAGCATAGCCAGACCCTGTGCCTACACAGAGAGGCACATAGTAAAGTCAGGTGCACAGTGCAGGAACTCAGGTTCCAAGTTTGTTCTCAGCTCTTAAACCAGCTGCTCCAAAGAAGGGAAGAGACTATTTACCACATCCAGATAACTGAACTGGTATGATACCCTAACTAGGGTTAGTCACAGCTGCTTCTCTTCACAGCTGTGCAACCTACTCATCAGGAGTGATTTCAGTACAGCTGGTGCAGAGCTATAGGTTATCAGTGTCAGCTCCACACCATCCTGTCTGTGTCTGCAGCACATGTGATTGGTTAAGATTTCCTTAACCCTGTTACCTTTTAGTTTATTTGATGTACCTTTTGAACACTAGAGTTCAGGGTATTTTTTTAAATTGTATTTTTACATTGGAAGCCTCTGCCCTGGTTGGACACCCCTTTCCTTCTTCCAACCCAGTTGCTATATTCACATGCGCTGTGCACCCAAATGAAATGCTTTAAAGTGCAGTTCTGCTCACTGGCACCACTTTCTGTAAGTGGAATGGGTAAGGTGAGTCTATGGGCCACTTTTGATTTAAAAAAAAAATTAAGAAGAGGGATTAATGCACATTTAGGGACCATAGCTACCCAATCCTCTTTTTTCCTTCCTTTTCCATGACAACAGCCCCTCCCCTGTTCATGTAGGTTTGTATGGCATAGTCATTATTTATTATGTGAATTACTGAAATGCCTAGAGGCCCTTTCCTTATTGTGCTAGGCAACATATAAGCCCACAGAGACAGTTCCTGCCCCAAAGAGTTTATGGTCTAAATTGACAAAGGGTGGGAAGGGGAAGCATGGAGAGGTGAAGAGACTTACCCAAGGTTGCAAAGCAGTGCAGTATCAGAGCCAAGAAGAACATACAGACCTTTTTGATGCCAGTGTAATGCCCTATCCACTATACTACACAACACTACCTCCCCCTGCTTTATCAGCCGGGCTCAGTATACACCAGTGAGACTGAATTTTGCTAGATTAGTTGAATCGCTGAACCCAAAATATTGAATTTAAGATGTTTTGGGAGGACATAAAGCCCAGTTAAATGTATACTTCAATAAAACAAGTAATAATTTTCATTAAAATATCATCAGCATTAATTACCCACACTCCAAATATGTACAACTGAGGTGCTAAATAGCAACATCATCTACTCTCAGCTCTTCTTATCAAAGGAGCCTGCTTCATCCCAGAAGATTAGAGTAGGAACAGGGTCAATATGCAGAAGGCCCTTGACTCTCCCTAGTTCACAATAGCTGGGGAGGGATGTGCTGGGTTTAACTCACCCAACCCAACATTAAAGTGCAGTTCCACTCCAAAAAGTGACTGTTAAAACAGTGCCTTCTTACCCTGGCTGGTACACACAGAGAGAAGATGTGCCAACAATAAAAGTTTGTGACATGCTACTTTTGTTATCACAGCAGAGCCAACACAGCTAAAAGATAATTAATAGAAGATGTGTAGCTAAGGCTCCTGCCCTGCTCTGCAAATCTCTGCCATAATTCTTTCCATTTTATCCCATAAAATGCATTCATGGTACAGATCAGAAATCAAAACACAGCTCTGTTTGAAAGGAATGTTTCACTTTAGAAAATGCTATTCTGATCACATGAATTTAAAAAAGAATATATTGTTCTAAAAAAGTTTCTGGTTTAAATACTGTTATTCTATTTGTTTCTGTGCCATACACTCTGATTTCCCTGCCATGGCTCAGTATTTTGTGTAGCTGGTGACTTGTGATGACGCATTTAGCATAACCACATGCTCACATGAACCAGAGATCACCATATTTTTGGCTGCATAGTTGAGTAAACATGGGTCTGTGTCCACACAATGTTGAGAGTATAACAAGAGATTCATCGGGAAAAAAAATCTGTTCCACTGAGAACATAGTGCTACAGCAATTTTGTCATCACAAGAGTATACTCTATGCCCAAGAAGTGAGCTGGCTTAGAATTCAAGGAGCCCATTTTCAACATCAGGAGGTGATAGTACCCTATCCCTGGCTCCTTCCTAATAGAATTAGACACTTTCCCAGCTTCTTTCCAGAATGTAAGTACCGACTAGCACTATTATGGAGAGGAAGGATGGTTCAGTGGTTAGGGCACTAAGCTGGGTCTTGGGAGATCCCATTTCAATTCCCTACTTCGTCACAGACTTCCTGTTGGCCTTGGGCATGTCACTTAAGTACCTTTGACAATGTGGGCCTAGGTGCCTAAGTCCACCATTGAGGCTCCACTGGCATTTGTACAACTGCCACTCAGCGGCTGACTCAGTCCGCATGGTTCCTAAGTTTCTCCCAGTGGGCATCTGCAAAGCCACCTAAACCCTGATGCTGCCCCACAGCTAGTGAGTGGCTCGAAGCCCTAGTTCAAGCCAAGCCCCTAAAGCAGGATTCTCCAACGAGGCAGAGAAATGCCTGACTTACCAGTGGGGACTGGGGCCTGATCCTGTGGGTGTCCTCAGAAAATGCCTAAGACCCAAGAGATGTCACCCAATAGATGTTAGACAGGAGGGCCTCCTGCAGACTAAATGGGGGCAGCACAACACCTGCACAAGAAACAGCCAGAGGTACAGGGCCTGTATGAGAGAGGCATCGAGCATGAGGAGGACACAGAGGATATGTCTACATTGTAACACACACACACAGACCCCCACAGCAGCAAGTGTCAGAAACTGCATCTACAGACTTGGGCTCATGCTACAATGCTAACAATAGCTGTGTAGAGGTTCCTGTCTCGGCTGGAGCTTGGGCTCTGAAACCCACCCCCCTTCCCCAAGCTTCAGGGCCTGAGCTCCAGGTGGGAGCCAAGTGGGAGAATCTACTTGGCTATTTTTAGTACCACAGCGTGAGGCCTATGAGCCTGTGTCTGTAGACTCGGGGTCTGAGACTCACTGCTGCAGGGCTTGGGGTTAGTGCCCCTCCAGCCCCCCATGCAGTGTAGACATATCCAGAGAGAGAGAGAGAGAGAGAGAGAGAGAGAATTTTGGCTGCTCAGGCATGGATTGCCTAAGCAGCTGACCTGGTTTAGGTGCCTAACTCCCAGGAAGACACTTATCTCTGGCCTGTCAGGTGCCGAAGCAGCTGAGCTGGAGTACCTTGCTAAGCCCCTCTCCTCAACATTTCACTCCTGACTAGCTTAAGTGGCTCCCTGCTCAGCTTGCTGGAGTCGAAGGATCCCCTTTTTAGGTGTCTATCTCCCCATGCATTGTGTTGGGAACCTGGGCACCTAGCTCCAAGGACTCCAATGGGCAGCAAGCCACCCAGGGATTAAGTATTACAACACCTCTCTCTCTAAGATGGAGGTAATAACACTTCCCTACCTCACAGGGGAGTTATGAGGACAACTACATTAAAGCTTGTGAGGTGCTCAGATACATACTGTAGTAATGAGGGACCACAGGAGTACCTTAGCCAGACAGATTATAGACCTTAATCTGGCTATCATCCTGCAGCATCCTGACACATTTCCAAAAGTCTTCCATGCCTAATGTACCATGTAATGTAGGGAGGTGGTGATCCAGTCTGTAGGCCCCTTTGGGGTGAGGAGACAGTCCACCAGCAGTGTTACAGCAATCCCATAATGGGCTGGACTAGGTACAGACCACACCTGGGGAGTGGGATTAACCCCTTCAGTCCCATCTTTCAAGTAAAGTTCTGAAGGAGTGAAAAGGAAAGAAGTCAAGGGAAACTAGTCCCAAGCCGGCACTGGAGGAAATGGGATTCACACACTGTGCTCTGAGGGCTCATATCTTGCACCATGCTTGCTCTCTGCTAAAGAGTTTGAGATGTCACACCATGGTCCCCTTTTCCCTTCCCTGGTGGGAAAAAAAGTGTGTGAAGGCACTGGCAAACTCCATTTGGTGCTAAGCCCTGCATCACACATTAGTGCCCTCACAACACACTGATGGAATGCACTGGTCCATTTGCCCAGAAGACCCCACAGCCTGCCTTGGGGATATACTATAAGACTAATACACCAGCTAATACACCTTGAAAAAAGGAGAACTCCATACGTCATCTGCAAGGGATTGCGTTGAGGTCAGCAGAATGTGTCTGATGTTAGGGAGCCTGTTGTTTGAGAATCTGCTAGTCTGGTAGACTCCCCGGCTTAATGAGAAAGTTCTTTAACCCTGCTTCTAAGAGACCTTTGATTACAATATTGTGTAACTTGGTGATATCTTGCTATAGTACTTCTGTAGCAATTTGTTTGCCACTAGCCTCTAGTCTATAATCATACAAACTTTGTACTATACTCCTAGGAGATCTCAGAAATTAAGCAGGATCAGCCCAGGCCAGTAATTTGATGGGAGGCTTTAAAGAAGTCCACACGCGTGTGCTGCCAGAGGGTGCTATTTTATTTTGTATATCTAATACTGTGTCTGAGAGCTACAAAAGTGCTAAGACATAAAGCCAAACAAAGACCCGACTAGCCCAAATACAATACAGCCCCAACCAGAACCGAAGGATCTGATACTGAGGCAAACCACAGAGGCCCCACCCCACCCCCGTAAGATAAAGAAGTGTCCATTTCCACTTAATATGAAGTGTGTAGGGATGAAAATGGGATAATAAATATAAAAGACAAGAGTGTGGGGGACAAAAGGCTCAGAACAATGGGTAAGGATAAGCCAGTCAAAATAAGTGTGCCCTAAATACAGGCAACCATGGAGGCCAGAAGACTTCCTCGAGGAGGGAGTTCCACAAGAGAGGAGCTTTGAGTGAGAGAGCCCTCTGTCCAAGACCAGGCAGTGAGTGGGGCCCAGCCAGCCATAACTGCTAGGCAAAGGGAATAACATTGTGCCTATTACCTTCTTATCTACATCATGTTTGTTTACTTGGAGTCAGGCACACTCTGTACGTATGATTTACAGAAAGAAGTGTGTAGCTAGCCATAGCAATACGTGTCTTCACAACCAGCTGGCACCCCAGACTGCTCTGCTTTGCCAGCTGAAAAGAAAATATACACTTCTGTAGTGCTAAGGAAGGAGCTGTTGAAAACAGGTACCTAGATTTTGGAGATGCTAGCTCTAATGAATAGCAGCTCTGGGGCAGCTGAAGTCTCAGTTCCATCCTGGCTCATTTGCACAGCTCTGGTGGCATAAAGAAGCTGGTTTAACATATCCCCTAGGTCATGGAAGATGCCCAGCTGGTATAAAGCTGGCGTCATTGCTCTATATACCAACCCCTCTCAGCCCAGAGGTAGGAAGTCTGGCTGGGGAAAGGGGGCATGACTAGACTGCTGCTATGCTCTGGCTATTCCCAGCTCCCAGAACTGCTCCCTGGGCTGTTGGTGGCCAAGTGTTAAGTTTACAGCAGCCTGAAGGTCCTAGCTAGCCCCAGAATCCATAACTGCCTTTACCCTGCTCCTGAACAATGCTGAGGCAGCACAGGATCGGGATCTCGGTCATCATTTACAAAATTGAACAAGACAGCCACTGTGACAAGAGGCGGAGACACCGGCCTCCTCAGGTTGGACCTCTACTCAAACCAGGTGGGCTCATCATTTGTCCCACCCGCCTGTCAATCATGCGGGAATGAACCATGTTGTTGGGCTAGGTCACCTACTCTGGCTCCTTCCCCAACTCTTCCCTCTTAGTTTTACATGAGCAAGATATGTTCAGGTTTCAGAGTAGTTCACTTGTTCTGCACATGCCTGGGCTTACGGGGAGGAGTGTGTGTGACCAATTGCATATAATTATCTTAGCTGTCTGCTTATGAATGATTTATTAAGAGCTGTATCAACTTGTTATTTAATCTGTCCTGCTAATTAGAACCATGTAACGAAGGGAGCTAGAGCTTTCTGTAATTATGCCCCTGGACAATGCAATGCGCTTCCAACTACCATTTGCAATCCTGGGTTTACATCAACACTTGAAAGTAGGCTAAAGAAATATAGGTTAGCTGCTACTTTTAATTGCTCTTCATTACCGATATTGTTATGGAGTTTCATTGTACCGTGCTCTGGGATTCTTCTGCACAGTGCACTTTATAAGCACATTTTGATGATGAATGTGTATGTGTTACTCCTTGTATAAATAAAAGCATAAAACCAAAAATATTTCATCTAGACAAAATGCATTAAGCCTTGGCTTTGGTACAGCTCATTAGACAAAACAAGATGGTGGGTCACATATTGCTCTCAGGTGCACTGATGCAGTGCCAGAGTAACTTCACTGGGACAAGTTCTGCGGTTATGATGCAAGCTAAATTCCCCTTTGATTTCACTGAGAGTTTAGCTTGAGAGAAAAAGAAAGGCAGAATTCAGTTAGTTGTGGGCTGGATCCAGCTCCCAGACAAGTCAAGGGAAAGAGCCCCACTGACTCCAGTGAGACATGGATCAGGCCCTCTATTCTATGCAATCAAAGGAGATACACGGATATAAGTTCACAGGAACGGCGCACTGAATACTGAGGTCTTAACTCAGTTTGTTCTCAGTATTTATTCTCTCCAACTGCCTTTGAAGTCAAAGGGAGTTTGCCTGTGTATAGAATGAGTACAGGATGCTGTGGTGACTGTCACTTCAGTAAAACAGGTACAGATCATAAGCACCAGGCAATAGGTGCTTTTCCTGAGAAAGAACCATGTTCTCTTTGCAGTCTATCAGAAATTACTACATAAGATTAGCAGGCGCACTCTCAGTCAGTAGATCCCCACATCAAAGCTAAGGTAAACACTTCTTTATGATTCTCCAGCTGCAAGTATCTTCTCAGTTAATCACAGTGGGAGTCTGTTCCCATTTGTCAATGTTTATATTCTTTCAGAATGCTCAGAGTTGGCTCTTGACATCATTGGGCAATGGGGCATGTTTCATTGATGGGAATAACTAAGGCACAACTTGCTGGTTCTTGTTAGCCAGGGAGCGTTGCCTAAACCCAGAGTCTGAATTCCAGGGGAAACACAGGACTAAACAACTTCAAATTTTGATTAGTTTCTACAGATGCTAAATTTTGTGTGTGGGGGAGGTAGGGAGACAGAAGCCTGAGGGCAAAATCTACAATTGATATATTTGCATGAGAATGGAGCCCTCCAATGTGACCCAGACATAACTGCATAACAACATGCTCAGGGCCCCCAGACAAACAGGGGTAGGAGAGACATGCACCACATACTGTAACTGTCTGCCTCCTCCCCACCCTTTTACAGCTCCTGATAGCCAGATTCACCCATGTGACACACACCCGTCATGGAAACATCCTGCAGAATGGGAATGGCGCTGATATGCAGAATGTAAGGAAAGTTCTGTCTATTTGGTCTTGGGGGGCGGGGCACGGAAGTTTTCTATTTTGACTGATTTTATACCCCCAAATGAGAGAACCCCAGTTGTGAGATGCACACCATATACTAATGCTTGGCTGAAAGTTGTTAAAAAAAAATCCTCACAGAACTGTCCTTAACCTTGTAACTCCCAGCTCAGGTCTGGCATGGTGGTTCTATGGTGGGAAGTGATCTTTCCCAGGAGAGTGTATGCTGTGGTGCCACTTTCCCCCTTTGCAAGTTGATTTCCCCAAAGACAAGGGCAAGGGAGGGTATTCAGCAAGAAATCAAATCATACTACAATTGCGGGACTTTTAAATGAATTATTCCTGGTTTAACTCCATTAAAAATCAATGGAGTTACAACAGGGGTGAATTTGGCCCGTTTTCTGCAGGTCAGCTTTATACACTAGTCATCCCTCTTTGCTCTTCTTAGAGGAGCTGCAGTCATTGGCACTGATCTCTGGCTCAGTAATGAGTACACTCAGGCACCACACATTTCCCCATAAAAAGGATGCATCTATACTTAGGATTAGCCCCAGTTTTGCAACTGGTGGCTGGCAATTGGTATAGTTGTGTCAGAGCAAACCTCAATGGTGAAGAAAAATCACAATTTGCACCAGATGGGCTTACTTTGGTTTCACTTGGGGTTTGCACAAGCACCACTTCAGTTGTCGGACACCGATTTCTGAATGCCATGTATAGACAAAGCCTAAGACCTTGTCTAAAGTGTGGATTTCAGCCATCGGTGTAGCTCAGCGGTGGGCAACCCGAGGCCCATCAGGGCAAGCCACTGGTGGGCCACCAGACATTTATTTACATTTGCACAGCCTCCCACAGCACCCAGTGGCCACGGTTTGCCATTCCCAGCCAATGGGAGCTGCAGAAAGCAGCAGCCACCAATGGTGTAGCTGCCCCAGTACAAACATGTAGTATACAGTATACTATTTGCACTTGTGCAGCTTTCCCCTGCTCAAAATTGAGATAAACAGGACTGGTGCAAATCATGGCTTACAGGGTACATCTACACAGCCTGCAGCACACAGCCTCCCAGCCTGGGTCAGACTTGGATTTGCTCTTAAAAAAAAAAAAAAAAGCTGTGTAAACAGTGCTTTGAAGTTGTAACCCAGGCTAGCGCTTGGGTTCTGAAGCTTCAGAGCCCAATCCACAATGTCTACACAGCTATTTTTAGCATGGAAGCACAAGCCGGAGTCTGTCAGTGTGTGTTGGGAAGATACAGAAAGACTTTGCACCTATCTGTACTAGAATTTTTCACCACTCCAACTACACTAGTGACGACCATTGATGGCTATGACTGGAGCAAGTCCCCAGGGTAGACAAGTCTTAAGACTTCAGAGAAAAGTAATGGAGCCTTCCAGGAACCACCCACGTGCCCAAAAAATCACTGATATTCATCATTTTCGTCTTCAGAGCAGGTGTTTACAGACACTAATTTAGTGGGAAGTATGTACTATCTCCATTGGAAAGACAGAGAAGTTAACTGACTTGGCTTGACTTATGAGGAGAGGCTGAGGGAGCTGGGATTGTTTAGTCTGCAGAAGAGAAGAATGAGGGGGGATTTGATAGCTGCTTTCAACTACCTGAAAGGGGGTTTCAAAGAGGATGGCTCTAGACTGTTCTCAATGGTAGCAGATGACAGAACGAGGAGTAATGGTCTCAAGTTGCAATGGGGGAGGTTTAGATTGGATATTAGGAAAAACTTTTTCACTAAGAGGGTGGTGAAACACTGGAATGCGTTACCTAGGGAGGTGGTAGAATCTCCTTCCTTAGAGGTTTTTAAGGTCAGGCTTGACAAAGCCCTGGCTGGGATGATTTAACTGGGACTTGGTCCTGCCTTGAGCAGGGGGTTGGACTAGATGACCTTCTGGGGTCCCTTCCAACCCTGATATTCTATGATTCTATGATTCTAAGGCCACAGTGGGATTCAGTGTCACACCCAGAATTACCCTCAGGAGTTACTAAAGGCGTGTACAGTGCCTAACACAATGGGGCCCTGACTGGTTGAGGCCTATAGGCTC
The DNA here is from genome assembly GCF_009764565.3 of Dermochelys coriacea. Classification (NCBI taxonomy): domain Eukaryota; kingdom Metazoa; phylum Chordata; order Testudines; family Dermochelyidae; genus Dermochelys; species Dermochelys coriacea. The sequence goes on along the minus strand of NC_050068.2, from coordinate 254,851,449 downwards.
TACTGCAATATAGATGTTAAACAATGAGCGTCTGGCTCCCTCTCTTATGCTTAGCCTGCTAGGCCCCACCTCTCACTGAAAGGATTAACTAGATAACTCCTGCAGGGGTGTAATCTGCCTTCAGACAACTGTTGTCTGATGGGGAGTGTACAGAAATATGTAGGTGCACTTGGGAGTTTTGCTAGAAACATAAAAACTGGAGTTGTTGAACATACATAATGGGAATTCTCATTTTTTTAACGCTAGAAATAAGGCATCATCTTTGCATGTTATTTCTCAATTCTCAACTGACTCGGCTGGAAGTGGGATTTATATACACGCACCCAGTGGCAGTGAAGATGAACTACTGAGAGGGTGATCTGGCAAACCAGTAGGTCTGCAAGTCATCCTACTGTCTACATTTAGACATACAGTAGTGGGACAAGTCCATGTTCGCCAGGCAGAAGAGAAATTCCATTTTCTAGATTCTACAAGAAGGGCATAAAGGATATTGGAGACAAACATTTTATAGTAAAAAACTGCTACTAGTCTAGAATAGCCAGAGCCAAGAGTCAGCATATGTGGCTATGTCTTCACTGGAAAGTTAGCTTGTGGTATCTACACTCAAGTTAACACGGCCACGCTGCAGCGTGATTGTAATAGCAGCACAGAGTGACTGCCTCCCTATTGCATTAGTAGCTTGAGCATCATCAGCACTCAAGCTTCAGCTCACACCCCCTGACCAGCCAGCTAGTTGGAGTTTAAAGCACCTAAAAAACGAGAGACTTGCCCCCCTAATCTGACTTCTGTCCATGGACAACACTTGAGTTATACTTTGAGCTAACACAAAAGTGAAGATAAACCCTCAGATAACATAGTTAATACCTAATATTGCAAAAAGAAAAGGAGTACTTGTGGCACCTTAGAGACTAACAAATTTATTAGAGCATAAGCTTTCGTGAGCTACAGCTCACTTCATCGGATGCATTTGGTAGAAAAAAAAAAAAAGAGATTTATCTCTCCTCTGTTTTTTCCACCAAATGCATCCGATGAAGTGAGCTGTAGCTCATGAAAGCTTATGCTCTAATAAATTTGTTAGTCTCTAAGGTGCCACAAGTACTCCTTTTCTTTTTGTGAATACAGACTAACACGGCTGCTACTCTGAAACCTTCCTAATATTGGTTACACTCGATTCTTTCAGGTCCTTTATTCTTAATTCCTTCCCCTAATAAAAAGTTAAGAAAGCAATAACAGAAAAGATTTGGAGATGATACAGGGTAACATATTGGACCTGAATTCATCCAACAGGAACTTGTCAGGATGGAGGAAAAGCTGCATTTATGAAGGAAGTTTTCAAAAACATCTAGGGGATTTAGGAGCATAAGTCCCATTGATTTTAATGGGACTTGTGCACCTAAGTCCCGTTGGCACTTTTGAGTCTCCCCCTTTTTTGTTTAAGTTTTAAATAATAGTATTGTAAAAGTGTTTCTCTCTAGTCAAAATGGTAAAAAGCAGGAGTTTTGAGAGTAGTAACTCTTGCACCCCCTCCGCCTCGAATAACTTGCTGTTGCAGTCTGGGATTGCATTCATTTGTTCTCCTTGGAAAGGTTCATGTGTTATACAAGTAAGGGCCCAGATTCCTGCCTCATGGGAGTTTTGCTATTGACTTCATTGGGAGCAGGATGAGGGCAAAAACGTAGCCAAGGATTAGTCTATACTGGAAAGGTTTTGCAGGTATAGCTATGCCAGCAAAGCTCCCTAGGAGAGATGCAGGTTATACTGACTTTTGCTAGTATAACTGCATCTATACAGGGATTTGTTTAATATTGGGGACGGGGGGAGTGTAACTATGTTGGCTAGGGATTTAAACAAACAAAGCCATTCCTAACCAACCCAGATATGCCCACAAAACTTTGTAGTTTAGACATGGACTTAATGGAACAGAATTAAATTCTGACTTGGTCCTCTCAAAGAATCATTTTAACTTTATAAGGAACCCCCAAGGGGAAGGAATATAGCTGATTCTCACTAATAAGCATTTCACTAATCTGCATACCCGCAGTCCTATCCTGCTTGCCATTCTACTATTAGTCATACCAATGATTTCAGTGCAATCCCTTATATGAGTGAGGCTCAAAAGAATTGGCCCATGAATTATGAAAAGAGATTTAAAAAAAAAAACAGCCAAGGGCCTTGAGAAAGCATTAGGACAAGGATAAAAAGTAGTGATACTCTAGGAGAACTCTGATCAGTGATCAGCTGTGAAATAGTTAAGTATACACCATAGTTATTATTAGATATCAGAGTTAACATCCCATTTTAGAAAAGAGGGACATTCACAGTTCTCTTAAAGCTATTGTTCCAGCTTGTCAGCAGATTCATAGAAACACCCCTTACTAGGTTCCAAATCTCTGTCTTTATAGCAATATGGCAGGGTTGCTGCAGGGCCCCCTTTGAGGCCCATGACTCACTCTGCCTCAATTTCCCACTGGGTCTTCAGAGGTCAGCCGCCCCCTCCATCATGGTCCTGTGCTGTGGTGACTTAGCCCTCTGGATGAATAAGTTCCACCCATTCCAGGGTATCAGAATCCAAAAGAAGTATTATTAACTCCAAACTCTACTCCTGGCAACTCTCCCAGGGGTCTTCAATTAGTCTTGCATCAGCGCTTCCTGCACCTGGTGGCTCCTAGCCAGGAGTGGTAAAGTTTGAAATCTTGGTCAATTTCTGGTCCCACTCCTTGGCTGACCCCAGTTGTTCAGCTTCAACAGGAGAGACGTCCGCCCCCGCCAAACTACCCCCATAGCTCAGTGGTTACAACAGTCAGAGGTGGGAGACTCCCTGTTCAAATCCTCTCTCCCCTGGTCAGGTAGAAAGTGGGTAATTAAACCTGGTTTCCCACCCTTCAGGTGAGTGCTTCACCCACAGGGATAAAAGTTAGATGGGGGTAGTGGCTCTTATTGTGTGTGGAGAAATGAAACACCTTAGGCATCTAAGGTGCCCGACTCCAGACGGCAGGTTCCCATTCATGGATCACTATCAGAGATAGGTGCCTCCCTGCAATCTAGACTTAGCACATCCTGTCATCAGCTTCTCCCCTTGGCTAGCGGGGTGGCTCCCCGCCTAGCACCCCGGCTTCTGCGGATCACATTCTGAGGCACCTCTCTCTCTCTCCCCATTCGTTGTATAGGGAGCCTGGGTGCCCAGTGTAGGCTTTGAGGATTGCAGTGGTGCTCATGATTTTCTAGGCTCCTAGATGTTAGGCACGGTGATGTTCAGCATTGCAACATCTAGATCCCTTCATCAATCCCACTCTTGATCAAGGAGGCAAATCAGTGAGGATCCGCTCCACCTTCTGCTCTTTCCGCATGTTGCCCTTTTGCCATGTGCACTCTGAATGTGCTTCTCTTGCTCATTTGAGAGCCTTCAAATTCTCCAATGTCTGTTTACTTTCTAGCGAGCACAGAACATGAATCTTTAATCAAGTCAGTAGCACATTCCTTCCCCCCCCCTTTTATAACTCCAGGTGTTAAGGGTTTGAAGGCACATTGGCTTGTCTTGGCAAAGCAGTGAGTTAACTAGCCCATTCCCTGCGTACAAAAGATTAGAAAACCTGTAGGTGAAAGAGATGGGAAAGACCAACGTCCTTCAACGACCAGTTCCCTGCTAGAGCAGAAAAATCAAATCATGTGGGATAAGCCCATCCGAGTCAAAAAAATTATGCCTGCTCAAGGCTCTCGCATAAGACAAACTCTCAAAAGGTTCCTGCCAGGATGCCATAGGAGGCAATGCCTTCCAACCCCAAACATGGCCAACAGTTCCACTGCATGCATGGCAGTAATAAACTAACCATAAAGATTCTCTCACCTACATCTGGAGATACCATTGGTATCCAAGTAAATGCCCATATTCCCCCACCCCCATTATTCTTCCAGGACTTCCTAGGGCAGGGAATTCCAAATCTTGATTACCTTTGGGGGGGGGGGGGGGAAGCTCCCTCTGCATTGAATATAAACTTCATTATTTTTTAATTTCCAGGAATGGCCCTTTGTTTTTCTGTTGCTGCTTAGTTCTCCACCCAGGCCTTTACGATCCCCTGAAGGTATTTCAAATATTGCACGAAGATCTAAGCTCTGTTAGGGGTTAATACAATTTAGCTGTGGAAACATGTTTTTTTGTAAATGGCAGTGTAGCCATGAAAAAGTTGAAGAAGCTGAAGTAATTTCACTGTACAGAATCTTTTGTTGTGTTGGACAGAGACAGGTCAGAGCTTCCTTTTAATTTCCTTCCTCTTGGGGCAATAGCTGCCTGCTGTGGAGAGAGAGCGCGAGCGCGTGCAAGCAGAATAGGAAGCTATTTCCAAATGCTGAGCCCCGCCCCCGTTCCGACAGTCTGCAGTAAGAGGTGATGGTGTTCAGCACATTGCAGGATCAGGCCCTGAATGCTTTTCAAAAATACCAGTTTCAGGCAAAGAATATATCCCAAAACAGGAACTCATTTGTGGTTTGATTGCTTATGTGCCAATCATACAGCACATATAATGGCCACATAACTAAGCTGCTCCCCACCCTCAACTCAATCATCCAGCCACCACCACCAAATCCTCTTCTGGTTAAAAATCTGCCCACTGTTCACACGCTTACAATACATCCCCTTGCCAGCTAAGCAGTCAGACTGAACAGATGTGTCTTGAGCAGGGATCCTACTTTTCTAGAATAAAAAACCCAAAATTCTCCTCTAAAAAAAAAAAAACAAATACAAACCATAAAAATCTGTTTTTCCATGAGTAAAATGAAATGCTGAACTTTAGTTTCCTTAGCCACACTATATATAGTTATCAGTTGAACACATGTTTTATTGATATTTACAATTTTAAGCAAGTTCGAAGCCTAGCAGTGCCATCAATTTTTATAATACAATTTATAGAATTGCAATTTGTATTTCTGACATATACCAAATACTTCTGTCTGTACTCTATATTTTCAGGGAAAAAAATTTTTTTAAATGCACAAAAGATCAAGCTTGTGCCGTTAGTGCTGGGCAGCAGGACTCAGGCTATCAGCAGATATCTTATTAAAATATATAGATTTGTTTGGCCCACACAAGGTGGGCTTAGGTTTATGCAGCCCTTCTGTGTAATAAGATTGGGCACCACCGGAATAAGTGACGGTGGTACTTTAAGTAAAAATTTAGTTAGTCTAGGTTTTCATTTTTTCCCCCCACAAAAATGTAAAAGACTAAAGAGATTCTCTATAAAAAAAGATGCAAATTCTGCTTTTTCCCCCACAGCAAACAAACAAATAGATTTCTAGGATCTCTGGTCTTGAGCCATGTCATACATATAGGTCACTAAAGCGGGCATTTTGTGGACAGCAACCCCAGAGTCAAGGGTCTTCTCTCTGAGAGTGACCAGCTGCCTGCTACCAGGAGTTCAACTTTGAGGACAGTCAGGAATAGCATTCCCACCAACAGCTATCACCATGGGATACAGGGTAGAGGACCACTCTCAGAGACATCACCACTTAGCCATCATAAGGGGAGAGTTTGCATGTGTGTGGGGACTGCAAGGGGCTAGAGGACTGGGAGGGTTATATTTGCCCTGTCCAGCTAGCATTCAGTCCCTGTTGCATGGGTTACCCAACCATGACATATTCCAATCCATTCCTGGTCTGCAGGACACGGTACCTCAGAGAGGACTCATGTGGAGCAGGAGCCTGAACTCACAGCCATTAGCCCAAGCAGCCTAGAGAGGTCCTCCCTCAAGCGATGTTCCTGCTATAGAAACTGCACTGAAAGTCAGTCCTTGCACTCTGTGTCTTTCCACTTGCTGGGAATCCTTCTCCCTTTGGTACTAAAGCTGCTTTTTGGCCCGTTCACGGTGTTCACCATAAAGTCGTTGCATACATACTTCCTCTTAACGGCAGCTCTATGTCAGTGTGAAACCGCATGTTCCTGCTGGCCTGTGGTTGGGCTGCTGAGGTGGGAGGGCTTCAAAATAAACCCTCAGACAGTGCATTATTGTCTCAGTGCTTCAAAGAGGTTCCGTGCCTCCCCAGAAAGAGTGCCTGTGGAATCTCAAGGCTGAAAAATGATGCATTGTAAAATTCAATGCAGTAAGTTCCCAGACCCTCCAGGAACAAAACTGAGAGTTCAGCAGAGTGTAACACCTGCAATCATCATGGTATGGTGAAATTTACAAATATTAGATGTTTAAAAATTGAGCCTTTGGGGAAGGGAGAAAGGAAGACAGTTGCCATGGTTTGCTACCTACAGTTTCTCAATCCTTTCAGGCATTCCACATTGTGGAGGACATAACAATCCTGGAGGTTCCTGAATGGCAAAGAGACATTCTATTCCAAGCTGCCAGGGACAAGCCAGCTGTGAATTCCAGCATAAGTGCTGGAACTAGGGGTGCTGCCTTATGTCAACCTAACTGTAGTGTAGACCAAGCCTGAGTCCAGACTTACATTGCAGTGTAGACATACCCTCAGCCATTTTCCTCCCACTTAACTGGACTGCCGAGTCCCTTTTGGAGAGGCAAGCCAGGCTCCATGTCCCATGAAGGTGCTGAGCTGACCTCACCTCAATACAGATTTCACAGTGGTGGGCTTTTTTTGTGGAGAGAATGACATCCCAATACAGATGCTGTCTTTGTGCACCAAGGAGAGCACTATCATTCATCTCTGGATTTGCACTGTGTTCTGTGCCCTCCCTTTTCTTCTTCCACTTTGTGATCACTGATTCTATGTTTTGTATGGCTCAGTTTTGTTTTCCGTACCTCACAATGGGGAGGGCTCTGATAATGGGGAGGTTCTGCTTAGAGCTCTGCAGTGATGCAACCTGTTTGGATGGCTGATCTTTTCCCAGATATTAATGTATCCTTTTAGAACTTTATTTAGCATTTTGAATATTGTTTTGTATGAAGTTGTTTGCTCTCCGATTCTGCAGGTCAGTGATGTTATGGTCTGGATGCGTTCAGAATCCATCCTAGTCTAGCAGCCACCCTGATGTCTCAGCATCTGTCCCATCACCATGTCCCTGGCACTCAGCAGCTGGGCAAGCCTTCACAGCCTCACCGATTCAGGGATTTCCTTAGTCTGCACCAACAGAGGAACTAAATACACACACTTGTGTCCTTCACTGAGAATCCAATGTTAGCTGCATGGCACAGGAAAGTACACTTACTATACCTGTTCTCAGGGACACAGCTGGTTTCTTCTTCTTCTTCTTCTCCTCATGTTGGCTCTTGAAGCTTTATTTTTAATGTCTCTTTTCTCTCCCCCTCACTTTCCCCTAGGTAACCCTGTGGCCAGGAGACTGCATCCCATTGCTCTGCTCCTAATGTGAGCACTCAACAGTCCTTTCTGGAGAGGTACTAGGCTTCATCTCCCACCCAGGCACAGTGCTGACTTCACAGTTCTGGGGGCTGTATTGATAGAATGACACCATAGTGCACAGCTGAGATGCTTTTGTTGCAGCCCTGGCTGAGTCCTCCCTTTGTGGATGGTCACCAGTCTGCTGTATTGGACCCAACCTCCAGCTCCAATATGCTCCTAAGCCCAGTAGATCAGAGCAGCGTTCAGACACGGTCTCTAGTTCTGGCCTCTCAGACATAGTCCTGGGAAGCAGGCTACCTGACACCCCTTTTTGGGATGCGAGACTAACTGCCCTCAGCCCAGTGCTGAACCCCCAAACTGCCCTAGGAACTGATGCACACTCTCCCAGGGTCCACCTTGTAGGCAATCTTGATTATAGTTTAACTCTTCATGGACCACATGAAAAGTAATAAGGACGCAGAAGCTTTGCAAAGAAACTTTGTAAATACACACTTTACTCAGACAGCCAAGGAGATTTACAGATTTATGAACACACACACACACACACACCTGAACTCAATTTCTTCCCTCAGCATCCTTGTTACTTCAGACAGTCTATTGAGTTCTGGTCAGTGTCTTTCAGGGAGGTGCCTCCAGCCCCTACTCCTCCAGCTTAGTCTTCTGGTTCTGGCAATGGTCTGCCCCTCTGGGGTAGGGACCATCTCTTTAAAATCCACCTGCGACACCTTTTCCTGCTCCTCCTCTTAGGCAGAGATTTTCCATGAGCCAGCCATCGAGTGGGATGCTGATAGAGGGTTGTTAGACGCCAATGGCTCTACTAGTAGCCCCCATTGCTCCTGCCAGGACAGGGCTATTCAAGGTTGATGACTGTATTTCAAGTTCATACACTGTATTTCCTGCCATACTAGAGGAGTTCTAATCATACTGACTGTCGCCATCAGCAATGATATTCCACCAAACAAGGAATTCATGGGTTGACAGACATTTCCAGAACTCTTACAGCTCTCTGAGGCCTCTTTCTTTTCTCTCGGATGTGGGCAATAGTGAATACAGTATGTGATTGAATTAGGGTCCTTTCCCTGCCAAGTTTGAGTGGGCATTCCTTATATATGGAAAAGAAATACAGCTCATACTGGTAATATCTTACTGGTCTAAAGGTTGAAATATCTCAACTTTTAAACTGAACCTACTGCATCATTTCCCAGGTACATTGTATTAGTTCACTCCTGTGATCAAAGAGGTAATTCATACGACTGGCTTATTAGGATCTTGCTGTGGGTAGACAGGCTGGAGCTCATTCTTCTTTCATTTACACGGCTGCACGTTATAATAACTATGGATGTACACTCAGTGCTCAGTTTGTAATGAAAGAGGTGCTGGGGCTCAAGCAATACTGCGATACCATTCCTCATGGGCTCCAGCTTTTTCCTTTGGCCAGGGGTGCTCAACTCCCCCCTCCACCCCTGCCCTCCCTTCCCCCAAGCCCCTGCTCTTCCCACCCCCACTACAACTCTTCTCCGTCTCTTTCCGCCCACAGCCTGTCTCCTCTCCTCCCTCCCCCCTTCCTCCCCGTGCCTCCTGCATGCCATGGAACAAGCTGACAGTGATGGGTAGGAGGCATTGGAAGGGCAGGGAGGAGTTGATCAGAGGGGCCACCGGTAGATGAGTGTGGGGGAGAAGAGTTGGCTGTCAGTGGGTGCTAAGCACCCACTAATTTTTTTTCCAGCCCCAGAGCACCCATGACTGCAAGGTCATGCCTTGCATGCAAGTGTGCCCCAGCATGAAAATGGGAGACAGGGCTGAGCCCCAGCAAGCCCTGGCACAAATTAAATTAAGATTACACGGGTGTAACAACTCATGTGGAATGAAGAGTCAGGCTCGTGATGTTTATATTGAAATCTAGCATTTTATAGAAGCTGCACTGCTACAAATCAGATTGTGTATATTATAAGGACATTGAACTTGCCCCTTTGTACATAGTTGAACAAGCAAGATAACATCTCTGGCAGAGGTTGATGAGATATAGGCCTGCAGAGCAGAAATATTTGGAAAGGGTATGAAATAGAGTGGTAACTATTGCCTTCATCAAATGTGCACCTTTAATTCCTAAATCATCCCCATGTGGGCATGAACGGTTACTCTGCCCTGTGGTGACACCATGCAATAATCATACAGTTATAATTAAGGCATTTTATTGTGTGTGGTCTCAGATTAGATTAAATTAAATGGATTTTTGAAGACATTCCCTGATGGTGTCACTACCGGACAGAGTTAAGGCTATTTATGTGCCTTTATTGTGTATTTCTTACTTTAACATATTTGAATTGCTTTTCAGTGTAACCTTACTTTTACTATCCTGGATTCATAATGTTGGTTTTTGGGGAACATCCCAGTAATATTTTTTAATCTTTAAATTGATACATCCTCTCAACTTGAAAGAAAATCCAATTCAAACCATTTAGGAATTTCCTTGGTTTTTAAAGAAGTTATTTAAAAGGTCATACAAGAACACTAAACAAAAAAAGCCCCAAGAGAATGCCAGAATACAATATTTCTAATTATTTGAAGATATGTACCATCAATCTTGAATTAATTTTTACATTTTAAATTCCAGTGGCAGATTCACCACAGCAGTGCAAAGTGCAATCAGCCAGTTAAGCTAGGTTTACAGCTCATTTACATCACCAAATCAGTCAAAGCATACTGGTGAATCTGGTCCTTAATTTGCAATTAACTTATCGGTTTAGAGGGCTGTGGTTGTGACACTGGTGATACGTGAACAGGGGTAGGGAGAGTCTAGTCCTTGAGTGCCAATGTCTGTGTGTGTTAAGGGCTCCCCCTGCACTCTTGCCTCACTTCCCCTGGCAGTGCCATTTCAGTGTGCAGACAAGCTGAGGCATCAGTGCCATGGAGAGCCTTTCAAGCCCAAGCCAGCAGGCAGCCACAAAATCTTTAAAGAACAGCAACAGTTGGGCCAAGTAATCTATCAATGAGAACTCTTGACACGTGTCTAGTCCCTGTCATACCACTAACTCATTATAACCAGTAGAATTGTTGCGTGCAAATTTGCTGTAGAGGCCTGCTGGTGATTGGTTGAGTTACCTCTGATGTCACAATGGTCCCTAGAACTACCTGAGCTATTACCAGACCCTGTTGTAGCCTATGATCATCGTAAAATTAAATACAACAAATATTAATAATGTTGCACTAATTACAACCTCATTTCTTCAAAAAATAGCCTGGGCACAAAATTTCAATTAATTTTAACTACAGAGAAAGTTTACAGAGACAGTTTGAGTTATTCTATAATTAGGAACATTAAAGACAAAGAAGAGATTTGATACAGATGCATACTTTCCTCCTAAGTAGCCTGTTTTTAACTAATTTTAATCAAAGTAATCAAAAAAAAGTATTTGTAAATTCTCAGGAAAAAAATATTTCTACTCACAGTATTTTTCATACAAAAACAAATACCAGTTTGTGAGCAAAAATTTTACTTTACTTTTATTTACGTTGTTACTATGGAGCCTTGGCTGAGCCCTCCCTCTATATGATGCCTTTCCTAACTGCTTAGATAAAAACCATAGTGTTGATAGATTGGGATCTAGCATCACAAAAAAAAAAAAAAAAAAAAAAAAAAAAAAAAAAGACAAACGAGTGTGAGAATCTAGAGACATGCAATAAAAAAGGATAGGAAGGGGATATATGAGGAGTTGCAAGAACCCAATATTCATGGCCCTGAGAAAGACGGCTCTGCAAAAGAAAATGATAAACTGTCCACAAATTTCAGAGATAATAAAAGAGGGGGGGATTACTAGCTACAGAGGTCGTGATGGCTATAGGAGCACCTGCTTGAAACTCAAAGGGGAAGTTAGAGTGTACAGTAAAACATTTGACACGTAGGATATTTCAGCAGAATGATCAGCAGAGAGTGTTTACTATAGTGAGTTGTCCCGTCCACAAGTATTAAGGAAGAAGCTCAGTGAGATATACAAAATCCTACTTCATACAAGGATGATTGGACCATGTGACTTAGGAAGGCTTCTCCTGCCCCGTCACCTATAGTAAGGCACTATAGGCCCTGATTCTTCTCTCACTTACACCAGTTTTATCAATGATGTTACTGTCCTGATTTACACCATCGTGAGAGGAGAATCAGATCCTACAGATTTTTTTCCTCCTTCCTGGAACCTGAAGGATGTATAGAGAACTGGAGGAAGGAAAAAAACAAACAAACAAAAAACCCCACAAACACGCACCTTTTCTACCATTAGAAAGGGTAAGAGATTATAAAAGTCAGAGCTCAATCTATCTCCGATTGAAGTGCCTAGGAGTTATTATTGACTGAAATGAAAGCAAGATCAGGGGGGCCTCATCAGGGGAGGGAATATGGTCTAGGGGCTACAGCACTGGACAGGGACACAGTAGACTTGATTTCTACTCCTGGCTCGGCTACTGCCCTGCTGGGTGACCAGGGTCAATCACTTCAGCTCCGTTTCTTTGTCTTGTCTAAAGAGCTTACAGTACAAGTAGAACAGTGACTGTGTCTCACTAGGTGTATGTACAGCACTTATCACAATGGGATAAGTTGGAGCCTCTAGGCACATCTGTAGTACAAATAATGAACAATCACAGTAACAAATAGAGAAAACAATGTGGAGACAGGCCTGTGATCATAGGAGAAAATTATAGCTAAATCATCTCTTACATTTTTAAAGCCACTATGTATCTCATGCACTAAATTGTGGGGAAAGAGCATGTTTTACACCTGCCTTTTGTTTTTAAGCATAAAAAGTATTTTAGTGACCTCTCCCCATTACAAGTTTCTGACTGATTTTGAAAACAGCACAATCACACATTCTAACAGAAAACACTCAGGAGTGCATATAAGGTGCCAAAGTTGTATAATTTACAGTGAAAATATGTCATATAAGAGATAGCAGAACATGGCTCTACTTTGTTTTTTTGTTTTTTGTTTTTTTTTAAAACAGCCTTTGCATGGGGCCCGATAACATGTGGTGCTAAGAATCTACTGCTCCCACTGAAGGGAAGTGGGAGATGTAAGGACTACCAATGATCATAGGATTAGTCCCATAGACATAACTCAGAAATCAAGCTATAACCATTCCCCCTCAGTAAGTCCACTGAAAATTCTAGCTATGGGGGGCACATTTTATGTACTGCAGAAGGCAGAGTGTTCAGCTTCTTTGCTCTCGGTCACTGGGTGACTTTCTCAGGATGAACTCCTGCCCACAGGCAGTCTCTGTCACATGGCTAGAAGCCCATAGCTTCTCACACTCGCCAATTATTTTTCAGCTAGCTAACGGGAGACCTGGTAGCAAAAATCTTTCATGGCTTCTTTTCCATCTCTCTCTGATACACCCCCCTTACAAAAAAAAAATCTGCTGGCTCTGAATTTAGGGCCAAATACTATGGCCCCCTCCCTCCCGATCTCCTCCATGCCCACTCACAAAGGTCTGGATTGCAACGGTGTGTTTCTGTTCGGCACGGGGGCTGAGGGAGTGTTGTTACAGGATGCAAAGAGACTCCATAGGAGGGCACCACATACTCCTCCATACCACAGAACTGATACACACACATGCTTCTGAATGAAGGGTCACTGTGTAAGGGGGGGGGGGCAGGAAGTACATGTGAAATACAGAGGTCCTGGCCACAAAACCCCATGCCAGAGTAGCGACAGGAAAAGCAGTGGCCTGCCTCAACTCCCTCTCCCCCACAGCCTGCTTTGCCAGATGAGGAGCACCTCTGTGCCAGTTACTGCAGGCTAGGGCTGAGAAGTCTGTTTCTCAACCCCATGTACATTCCTCTGAACACAAAGCCCATTTAGCTAGGCTGTGCATTCTGTTTGACATGGCTCTAAATGAATGATATTGAAGCTGAAACATAACTCCCAGTGATACCTCCCCTGCCCCCACCCCATCACTCATGTTCTCTTAGACCTCCACGCCCATTTTGTATTTTCCTAATTTAATTAGATATGCTCCAGATGGTATACACCTGTACCTAGCCTCACTAATGAGGGTATACAAATAGAAGCCTCCTCGAGAGAAAACAAAAGGAGATTAATTAGTCATTCTTTCCCCTTTATTACCTAAGCATTTTGTTAATATGCAACCAGCTTTGCAGGACAGAAGCATACATTTATACCTGCATTTTTCTTCTCTCTTTCTGCATCTATCCATACATACACACACCTATCTTTGATGACTACCAAAATGTCCATGTAAAGACAGTATTCTTGGTCATCACTAGTATTTGAACCTGGGCCCTCCAGTGCAGAGGATACAAGTTTCTGTAACAACTGTCATCATGGGGATTGGTCTGAGCTCTGCAAGTTTGTGGTTCATAAGCCTCTACAGTGTGAGCTAAAGGACTAGCTCCATTCATGGGAGCAGAAATAGACTCTTATCCTTTGTAGGCCAGGCTGAGAGGGACACACAAAACTGAACAGTGGGATACACTCAACCACTGTCAGAATTATGAGGGGATTCTTTTGTAACAGTCCTCTCTCAGGGAGTATTTGGGAAGTGTGGCCTAGTGGTCACACCACAACCCTGGACTGCCAAGGGGGTTGTGGGGAGGGGAGCCCAGGCCCTCCCACTCCACTGGGCTCAGACCCAGGGCCCTTTGGGCTACCAGTAATCTGGCAACCAAGGCTGATTAAGACTGTCCTCCCTGGGCTTCTTCCTCTTGTCTCCCCCCCAGGGTCAGCTCAGCCCAAGGCCTTTGCCTGGTGAGGAAAGCCAAACCAAAAGAAATAAGAGGAAGATACCAATGTCCAACCTCTCTGGTTGTCTCTGTAGTGGAGCCTCCCTTCCCACAAGGAGGGCCCCTGTTGGGCAATGGTGTCAGAGCCTTTAGGTTTCCCTCTGCTCTACTAGAGTTGTCCACTGCAGGTCTGCTCACCTCCAGCTCTGTCACCCAGATGAGTTAATTCCCTGCATTTTAATTCCTCCAGCAGCTGGAACATTTGCTGCAGGTGTGGCAGGGCAGAGCTGACTGAGCCCAAAATGATCCCTTAACCCCTTGTTGCCAAGTGTGAGGTTTGTACACCCCATCACAGGAGCCCACGACCCTTTTGCATCCCTCCAAATTAAAAGATTCTTTTTAAATAATGCAGGGGAGACTCCTTAGGCTACTCCCAGCCTCCTCTGTGATAGGAGAAGTGCATTGCATCTGCTGGCACTAGAAGCAGCACATACAGCTGCCAACATTTGAAAAGGATTTTCAGACACAATTCCCCAATGAGGCAGGGGTCTGAATAGCTGCTAGGCCCCAGCATGTTTGGAGTACAATCTGGTGCAATTTAGCTTATTTTCCCTGACTTTTTCTCCAGCTACTTAATTATAGAATCCAGCATAGGCACCGATATAAAATATCATAAGCACTCAGAATGGTGGTTCCCATCTAAGCTTACCCTGACAGAGACCACCTTAGAATGAAATGCAGTAAAATATAGAAGCATAAATACATTAAATCAAACGTAGTAATGTTTCCTAGATTTTTTCCACCTTTCATTTCCTTAACCTGTTTTTTCTCTCCTCCCATCTCTGATTTATTCTATCATCTCCATTTCATGTATTTTTTCATGTTCACATTCTGTTTTCTTTCTTATTCCCTCTCCCTACAGCTCCTCTTGTTGGGTCTTCTCCTTGAAAGCAGCCTCTCCTTTCCCTTCATCCTTTGGTCCCCTCATCCTTGATCCCCTTGTCACTATTGATTAAGCGCTGACAGTGTGCTTGACACTGCACAAGGAAGACATGGTTGCTATCTCAAGTTGCTTACAATCATCCTTGCTCTCCCTCATATTATGTTGTCCTTGACCTCTCTTCCCCTCACCTCCTTTGGCTCTTCTCTAGTTTCCAAAGAGTCTGCCTCACCTTCCTCTTATCCTTCACCCTCCTCTCAGCAAACCTACTTCCTCCTTTGCTCCCCACTGTGGCCACTCCACTGAGTTTTCTCTCCCAACTGAGATCCATCCTGCTTCCTCCTCATATCTGAGGTGCATTCCCTTATTGTGCCTTTTCACTCCCTCTCCCTTAATCCCAGTTCCCCTCTCTTTTCCCTTCCCTCTTTAACCCAAGAAGGAGGCTGCTGTTGAAGGTGGACATGAGGCCTAGTCCCCCTGCCTCTGCCCATATATTCCCCCCATTTCCCCTGAGTGGCTGCTGCTATTGTGGAGTAGAAGACGTACTAGCAGATGAGCAGGGGAGCCAGCTCAGCTGCAGAAAGCTGGCACAAAGTGGTCAGAAAAATGAGAATGAGAATGAGAATGACCCGCACGCGCACCCTTAACAGCAGCTCCCCCAGAGCCACTCATGATTCCCCCATCCATGGCCACTGCCACAGATCAATTCAGGGGCCTCCCTATAATAAGAGGATCCATCAAGTATGAGTTTGACTGAGTAAGGATTTGGTCCATGCCAGTTAAAATATTTGTTACTTAAACATTTGTGCACAAGAAATAATGGGGGGGGGGACTGGCGGGAGGGGAGGGGGATGAAATAAGGAAATAGATTTAAGAAATTGTTTGGAAAATTAATAAGAACTACAAGCAATTAGAAAATGTAGAACATCTGTGTTTACCTGCCGACCCCAGCCAAATTTTGGGGAACCTCAAAAGCATTGTGATCAATGAGTTCAGCTGATTGTCGGAACACACGAGAGAACACAAGCATAACTTGAATAAGTTCTTTCCGATATTCAGAATACACGGGAGTCACCTGAATATTTGCTGTTTTTTTTCTATCAAAGCAAAGACAAACTAGGAGTGGCCACATCACCTAAAGAGAAGGGTGACTGGAAACAAAATCCAGGACAGCACCAGCCAATTTAATAGAGTAGTAGATCTGAGGTGTTTGCCTACTTTGGTAAGGCGTACGCTCTGCACTCCCCTCATCAGAAACTCTCTCTTGCGAAGGAACCTGGGAGTAAGGTTGGCCTCAGTTCTGCTGTTTCTCCTTTCCAAGGATACACGGAGTAGGGATGGAAGTCAGTCAGTACTATAAAGGAGATAGAACAGGAGCAAAAGTAAGAAATCTTCACAAGTTTAAAGGTAGAACACAATTATGCATGTGCACGTTTTAATTATTTCATCCTCTCAATCTGGGAACAGGCCTCATTCAGAAAGATGACTTTTCCCCCCTTATTTTTTTAAGTGACATTATTTATTTATTTCAAGGACACTCTTTAAGGTCTCCAGTACTATTAAAGGATCTTTGCCTTCTCTGTCTCTCTTTTCTTCCCACAGCTGCGGGAAAATCTCAGGGCATAAGATGTGATTGACTTTAAATATGAAAGCTAGGAATAGGCCTTGGAAGCAAGCTATGAAGGAACATTCTAGCCATTGAGAGCACTAAAATCAAGGGTTAATATGAAGTTAATGATTAAATATATCCAATTAATGGATAACATTAAAAAAAAGTCCAGAGTACTACAGGCTCAGTCTTCTGTTGATTTCAGGGGGACTTCTGCTTGTTTAAAGATTGCAAACCAGGGGTCTCTTTTAGCACACCGCTGTACTTTGTCTGCTAGCACCAACCTCCAAATTCTATTCTGAGTGAGCTAGGGAACAAGCGTTTGTAAGTGATTGACTTACGGGTCAAGCTTGCTTTAGCTTACGAGGGGTGAGCGCAAACTGCTTTGTACCCAACACATGGGGTGAAATCCTGACAAAACTCCTATTGACTTCAGTAGGGCTGGGATTTCACCCTTAGTGCTTAAGGAGACTCTGGGCACATAGAGCTCTGAGTCCACATCCACACTGTGTGCACACACCTGCACCAGCCCACACTCTCCCAGCTATGGTATTGGGGCATGTGAGGAGACGGGTCGACCTCCTTTCTCCCAGACCCAAGTCAGAACGCTAGTGCACAGCGACCCATTTGATTAAAGTTAGTGACTCCAGCACACTTTCAGGACTAGCAGGGCAACCTGGGATGGGGAGCAGGGCTGCAATTTACTCAGACATGCCATTCCCCCATATAAGTCCCATGGAAATTGTCCATAAGGGACCCTGCTGTTATCACTCCCATGTTCAGGCATTCTTATGTCAGGTCTTTTTTTCCCTTCCATTT
Organism: Dermochelys coriacea; assembly: GCF_009764565.3. Lineage (NCBI taxonomy): Eukaryota > Metazoa > Chordata > Testudines > Dermochelyidae > Dermochelys > Dermochelys coriacea. The sequence continues at coordinate 254,834,038 of NC_050068.2, read as the reverse complement.
GTTCAGTCTTTGTTATTGCTAAGAGTCTCCTCTAACCAGGTGGGGGGTTGCATCCTGCTCTGAACATGGTTAGGCATAGGGGGTTAGTGATCTGATCCCCTCCCACCCAGAGTTCCAGAGTCAGAGGCCTTTCCCTGGGAGCATATTGTCCCATTTTGCTCCAAGCTCCATCAGCTGCACTGTGTCTATGAGCACTGCTGTCTGAGGGTATTGTGACTGGAGTGGCAGGGTCAGAGCCTGAGCTGTGCAACTCAGGAGCCTGACAGCGTAGAGGGACTGCGACAATTGTGGCTTTTGTGCCAGCTATTGGGCTGCTCCAAAGAGTGATGTGGCCATTGGTGTAAGTTTGAGAAGACCATGAATTGCTCTAACTAACAGCAGCACTACCCAGCTGCCACCTACAGCGTACCCCAATGCCAAGGGGGCAGTGTGCAGGACTGTGTCTATACCTCTGCTGAGATGGAGAAATTCCCTGAGGGGTTGCTTCAATCCCTTTACAGCCCATTTGGGGCTGGAGTGATATAAAGGGGCAAGATCAGGGGCCAGAATTTGGCCCAGGATCTCTAAGATAACTACTCTCTATCCCATGAAAGGCCTTAAAAATCAGGATCTGGATCTTGAATCATAGTCAGAAGTGAATAGCGAGACAGTCGTGTGATGTGCTTTTGGAAGGTTTTCTTGGTTAAACAGTAGGCTGCTGTATCTATCTTAGAGCAAGTCTACACTACAGAATTAAGTCAACCTCAGTTACGTCAACATACAGCCACTGCAGTAATTGAATCACTTGTACATGTCTACATTACACTCCTTGTGTCAGCGGGGCGCGTCCTCAACAGAAGCGCTCACACTGATTTAACTTTCAGTGTGGGGCATTGTGGGACGGCTTCTGAAAGGCAGCAACAATCAACGTAAGCAATGCAGTGTCTATACTGACACTGTGTCAACCTAAATATGTTGACCTAAGCACTATGACTCCTACAGAGGTGGAGTTATTAAATCATGTAGTGGGTGAGTTACACTGGTAGGAGCTACATTTTAGTGTAGACACTTACAGAGTTAGGTCAACATAAGGTGCCTTACATTGACCTAACTCTGTAGTGTAGACCAAGTCTTAGGGGTTTATAGTGATGCCTATCGCCATGGTATCTGAGCACAGCATTTATATTGTACAAACTGCAGTTCCTGTGTAGGTTTCACCACCTTCAGCCTTCAATAGTATTGCAGCAGCCCAACCGGGAGGCAACAAAAGATTGGACCACAGGGAATAGGTCATTATCTGAAAAATGGGCACCATCTCTTGGCAAATCAAAGGTGGAAAGAGGCATTTCTTATCACTTTTGCTCTGTCAGTATCTAGAAGCAATGATGAGACGAGCTGGACTCTGAGACTAGACACTGTGTGCTACTTTAACAACTGGAGGGAGGTGGGAGTAGACTGGGGCTTCATTCAGAATCTAATTGGTTCCTCAAGACAATGTGGTTTAGTAGACAGAGCACTGTCTATGTCTATGAATGGAGGATCAGGAGATTTGAGTTGTGTTACCGGATCTGCTACTGATTTTCATTGACCATGGACAAGTCATTTAACGTCCCTATGCCTTGGTTTCCCCATCAGAAAATGGGAATAATAATGCTTACCCTTCTGTGTGAAGCACTTTGAGATCTACAGATTAGGAGCACTGTATGGATGCTAAATGTTATTATTAAAATGTTTTTCTCTCTTGCTACTAGCATCACCCCCATCTTATGTGGGTTAAGCTTGAGAGAGGGAGAGAGCTGCTTTTCATCCACATCTGCACCTCGTGCAGGCACTGAGATCACTGTGTGAAGGGGTTGCTCCCTTATGATGAAAAGGACTTTTGGAGCCAATTAAAGTTCACAGACCCAACATTTATTCTCTAGCACAGTTAGTGCAATTCTTTTAGTAAGGAAGGTTTTTTCATTGTTGTTGAGCAACTGTAGTGGCAGAGAAACCTTCCACCATCATAGCTAGTAATTGTCCTGGCTCAAAACTAATTCCTGGACCGGGACAGAGGGAGTTAGCCTTTATATAAACAGCAGATTTAATTTTCTAATGTTAACAACGCTCTGAGATAATCAAAGCAGCAATATTCAATGAAATATTAAACAACACAAGTTTACATGTCGAAGCATTGCTAGTATTACTGACAGTGGATTTTTTTTAAAGCTTTATTTTTGTAGTGCTCTTTTCTTGCCCTTAGAATCTTCACTCTAGTGAAATTGTATATAGGTAATGGACACTTCACTCGCTCACACAAGGATGTGCAATTTTTCTTCTTCTGAAGAACAGTTTGTTCTCTTTATGAGGTATTAATATATGTGAGCCTACTCCTGATGGTTGCTATTCAGGTTCTCAACATGGGGTGAGCTAATGTAAATCAGCATATTTATATCAGCTGAGGATCTAACCCATGATTTTTGTGATATTGAAATGTAGCTCATTTCTTTAATTTTTGTGTTAAAAATATACTTTCTTAAGAAGGATAAATTTCTGGCCCAGATCCTGTACCCACTGATGTCAGTTGAAGAATGATCAGCCCCTAAAAACTGGGTGTTTTAAACCTCTCAGGATTAGGCCCTAATATAAATCTTATGCAAAAACTAAATGAATGTTACCATTGTGAACTGAACACAAAAAGGTCAGAGATGCAAAATTTAAAGGGACACAGTCAGGTCAAATTTGTCCAAAAATGTCCTTTTTGTAAACTAAACTTTTGTAAATCTTAACATTGATGGAAAACTTTCTCTTTTTTTAAAAAAATCTAAGGCAAAAATTTTAAAAATAAATAAACATTCCCATGCCATACATGCAACTCAGATATTGCGCATTGCACTATTGCATGATAACATGAAAGCTGCAAAACAAAGTGAAGATGGTTAGTCTACTCTCATTGTCTCAACTGAGAGAAAGGTAAATTAAACAAATAGTATAATCAGTGAAAAGCAAATTAGATCTTTAAAATTCTTTCAGTTTTAATAATTTAGGCCCTGATCCTGCACAGGGATTCATGCAGGTATTAAGGTTTGCCCAAACAGTTCCTATTGCAAGATTAAAGACTAAAGATACTAATAATTTAGGTCCCATTTTAGCAAAGCTCTTGAGCATATGTTTAATTTTAAGCACGTGCTTAACTCCCATTGAAACCATGTGCCTAAATGCTTTGCTGAATCAGAGCAACTGCACCTGAACCTGCTCCAATATTGCAAACCTTAAGGCTTTTCCAAAATCATGGTCAGGTCCTCCATAACAAATCATAAGATTGTCTTAAAAATCATGAGATTTAAAAAAAAGAGTATCGCTTGCATTCTTTTTATTTGCCTTCAGGTTTTTTTGAACTTTTAGGGTTTCCATTTTCAAGCTTTTCTCTGCTACCATTAAGGCTAGAAACTTACTTTTTCCAAAAATGAAAGCTGAAATTTCTCACATAATCCCTTGACTCCAAGAGCTGGAGCTTTAGGGAAAACACCAAATGTTATAAGACTCTTGATAAAATTGTGAGAGCTGGGACCACTGCTACTCCCATTTAAGTTCATTGGCATTTTGCTATTGACTCCAATGAAAACAACATTGAGCCCTGGCTGGGACCTGATACCCGGAACATTTGGCTTTAGAAGGGCCAACTTTTGATTGAATTCAATGAAAACAATTTTCTAGAAACAGATATTTTTTCCTAAAAAACAGAAGCTAAATTTTCCTATAAAGAAACGCACAAATCACAAAAAGTAGAAACCTAACACAAGGAAACTAAACTACAGCTTTCCCCTCCTGGAACATAATGGGAATCCATTTAATCTTGTGTTTTAAAATGTCACTCTCATTAGATTATGATATACTATATTGTTTTGCATGTATCATTCATTGTATGTGAATTTTTATTTCCCTACGAAAGCCTTCAATCCCCTTACAGTGTATAGCAAATGCAAAAAAAGGATCATTTTGAGTTGTTTCCCTTATGATGATTTATTTATGACTTTCCACTGTGTGCTGGACTACCAATATATAATTTAAATAGGTCATAATTGTCTAGCACTTCGTTTCCTATTCATTCTCTGAACACATTTGAAAAGTAAAGCTGAAGAAAATAATAAAGAGAGTGTGGCACACTGATGATTTCTGATAGGGATCACACAGTCCCTCTAAATTGATCTTTAAGCCACGTTAGCTGGCTGTATTGCATCAAAATGTATTTGAGGGATAATGTTCATGACAGAACAGTACAGAGGCACATACTGTATGTTTTTACATGCATTTAAACTAAGTGACTGGAACTGTAGGATAACTGTTAAAAGATGTTTATTGTAAATATAGGGCCTAGCCCTGGTTCAAGCAAAACTCCCGATTGATTCTGTGCCCCTGTGGGGACCGGCAGTGGCACCAACCGAAACCCTGACGATTCCCAGCTGATCCATGCACATCATGGGGGATCCACAGGAAGCCAGGGCTATCTGCTTGGAAGAAACCTGATGTCTCTTTTATAATGTTGGCCCAACGGGGGTCCCCCACTCCCAAGTGCGCTTGTTCCAAATATGGTTTATGTTGGATTTCAGTGGTGCTGGCCTTTCGCACAGTGTTGAATTTCACCCAGGCAGAGTTGCTTAAAATTCTCTAGAGCAGATAAAGCTAGACAGGATTTGCTGCACCCTACTGAGGTCCCTGCACGACATTTCTTGTTATTATATTGTTCTGCAAGCTTACTGTGCACAATAAACTATAGTTCTGTAAAATACTTGCACCCCCAATTTTTCCAATGAAATTCATTTCAGTTTTACAATTCAATTTCAATCTGCTAATAAGAGCTTTTTTTTTTTTTTAACATGCAGCATTTTAAGAAAGGATGCACCTTTAAACTAACATTTATGGAGATTGTATCTTGCTGCGGGAAGTCATATCTTCAATGAAATCTAGACTACTTTGATTAATAATTGATGACAATTTTGCATAGGCAAGTCAAAAAGAGAGAAGGCTCTTTCTATTGATCTGAGTGTCTAAAGTAAAGAAACAGATGAACATTTTTGCCTCTAGTTGTTAACTATTGATATGGCTGCAACACTGAGTTCAGCCGTTTCATGAAAAGTGTGAATTCAAGATCAGAACAAGACCAAGAGTCTAACATTGTATTGTTTCCCGTGTCTATTTAACACTAAATGAATGACAATCAGCCAAAGAACCTGTGTAATTGGATAGCTTGAGAATAGATGGAGTATGGCATTGTAATCAACATACTAGAAGCAGAGCTATCATGTGGACATTTAAACAACAGAGAGAGTTTTAAGGACCTTGGGACAAGTAAATTGTCATCGTTCCAGTTTACACAAGTGGAGGATCTGCCCCCTTGTTTCATCAGTTTCCTTGTGCAGTCCCTGATCCTGCAATTCACTGTGTGAGAACCCGGCAGTGCACCCCAGCACAGCCCCATTGACTGAAATGAGGCTCCATGCAGACGCAACAGAGGGCCTGCACACAGTGAATTGCAGGATTGCAGCCCAATCTTGTGCTTCTCAAAGTGAATGAAGTCAGTGGGAGTTTTGCCTGAGTAAGGAGCACAGGATCAATAGTTTGTTGTGTTTGCTCTTCGGGAGATATTTGCTACCTAACGGGAAGGTGGGTATAATGAAGCAATAAGGACACGTGTGGGGGGAAGGAGGTGTTTCAGCTAATTCATATTTGATTACAGGAGTCAAGGGACAGGCAAGTCCATAAACTAAAGCCTAATTAATCATTAACTGTGAGTATATGTCCTTCCAACACATCATTGTTTTTGTTATAAATTATGTAAAATTAAAGAGACAGACAGGTCTAATTTGGTCCACAATGCAAGGTTTTTTTAAAAATAAGCTTTTACTAAGTCTAAGACCAATAGAAATATTAAGTCTTTTTTTTAAACTTCCCAAATTCCAGTGGAAACAATTTTTAAACAATATTAATTTCCATTTAATGTTTGCAACAGTGTAATATTCTACTAGGGTATGAAATTTATGTACATTTTTAAAAATTACCCAAAACAAATCCCTCCCAAAATAAAATGTGACACTGCACACATTCTTTTATCCTCTCCCCAAGAGGAAAAAAGAAAGAGCAAGACTCATGTGACAAATGTTAGTTACATTGCACAATACACTACTGGAAGGTGCTCAGATCCTATAGTGATAAGGACAATATAAGAACCTGAATAGAACAGAATATAGGAAGTAAAAATCTAGCTGACTGTAGGCTCACTAGAAACAAAAATAGAACAGACTAGTTAGATCCTCTTTGAGGAGGATCATCTTTTCCTTATATGTTTATAGAGGATCTATAAAATGGGGCTTTAGCCTCCAGGCACCTCTGCAATACATATAAATAATAAGAAGTCTCTTTTCCCTGTCCAAACTGAGAGAACAGCAGAAAAAGGACAAATATCACAAACAGTAAAAAGCAAGTTAGATATCTAATGTTTGTAATATTTTGACACCATGTAATGTTTTCCTTTATTTTGGATATTTTATCCTATAGCTCTGCACCTATGAGATTATTCTAGTCAAAGACACTTAGGCAGAGAGAATCATGTTTACTGGTGATGTGCTTAGCTTCTAGAAAGAACTGCATCACACTTAACAACAAGCATTTCTCCAAGATCTAATGGCCTATATATTCAGTTAAACAAAACTGTAAGACTACTTCTAAAGTGCCATCTGATAATAATATTGGAGCAAGAATTGGCCCAATGAGGCCAAGCGAACTCCAGTTGAAGTCCATCAGTGTTTTGCCACTGATTTTAATGGGAACAGGATCAGACTCAAAGTCATCACATTGTACTTAATAACTGGTCCTATAATAACTTGGGAGATTAAGGGTAAATGGCCCAAGTCTATCTCATTGAAGTCAGTGGCAAACCTACTATCAACTATAATAATGTGAAGGATGATGAAGAAGGGTTGGCCAGTGTGTGAACAGACTGACGGCTATGCTTACTCAACGGAAAAACAGGACTTTACTGTTATTGTTAGACACTACAACAAACTAATCACTTTGACTGCTGTCTGCTAACTGATCATATAATTAAATAAATATGTATGTTATATTTTAAGATGTGTAACAAAAAAAATTCTCTATCCTGTGATACCCTATACCCCATGTTCACCACTTTCATATGGTTATGATATGTTTGGTACAAAGCATGCCTTGTAAGATATCATGATAACTCATAAGCTGCTGAACATTATTGTCCTATTAAGATGTGTGTAACATCAATGCATGTAAATTACAAAATTTGCTATATGACTGTTTACTGAATTATGTTGTAGTTCTGGGTAATGCCCAAAAACTAGTTTTTCAGAGACAAAGTCACACTGGCAACCCCAGACAGGTTTCAACAAGCCAAGTGGGCTATCACTTACTTAAACAGCCATTCTTCAGCAACGGGGAAGTATAAGCAAGACATTTACATTTCCTATCAGGTATGGTGTGACTCTCATGTACACAGTGGACTGTATCTTCCATCCTGGTGGGGAGGTAATCCTCAGAGAGAGGAGGTGAGCATAAAAATAAAAGACAGTGACCTCCACGGATCCTCTCCTCTCCACCTTATATATCTCTCGCTCATAACATCAATGTATAACTGAAGAGCACTGAACTAAGCGGAGTGGTTCCAGGCTGAGTGGAAATCCAGAGTGTGAACTAAGAACTGTGAACTGAGAATTGCTTGCAGCATCTGGGTGGTGAGAATAAGGTTTGCTTCAAATCTTGTTTAAGCTTGGTAAAATTTAGGAATTAGCTTGTGGTTTTCCTTTTTTATTTCTTTTGTATCAATTTGACTTTTATGCCTTATCACTTATAATCACTTAAAATCTATCTTTCTCTAGTTAATAAACTCGCTTTATTGTTTATCTAAACTGGTTTTATTTGATTGAAGTGTTTGGGAACTCTCTACTCAGGACAAAAGGGCTCGTGAGTATTCATTATCAATTGCTGGAATGACAGACTACTTATGAGCTTGTACACTCCAATGGGCTACTGAACGATACAAGATGCACTTTCTGGGAGTCAAGGCTGGGACTGAGGGATATGTGGGTGTCACCCTATATATAATTCATGGATGGGTGGGTATAGCATTCATGTACTCAGCTGGGAGTGGCTTTACATGGTGGTGGCTGTGAGTGAGCAGAGCCTGGAGGGGTTTGCTGTTCACCAGCTGGAGCACTAAGGGAGCACAGCAGTTAGATTACACCCTGGGGAATGTCACATATCCTCATCCAAAATGAGTAGTAGTTCACATTTTAGATTAAAACCAAATATTGAGAAAAGGCTTATACAAAATGCTATATACATTGCTATAGACAGTTTAATATTAGTATAAAATAAGTGTCATTGGGTCTGTAAGGGATGTTTATAACAATCTCAATGTGCATGAAACATCCTCTCAAAATGATGTTAATGAGAATTTATTGACAAAGTCACCTGCTGGTTATACTCCTTTAGATCAAATATCTTTGGCTAAAGTATGTGTGCGCATGTGGAGAGGAAGTTTTATGGGATTTAAATCAGTATTCTTATAAGCAGAACCAGGAGAATAAACTAAAATCTAACATAGAAACAATGAGAGAAACACTTGCATTATATACAAAAATAACTGTGCTTGGGAACTGACACAAACCTATAGCAGTAGGGCTCAACTTGACCAGCTGTTGAACATTTTGCCCCAGGTCTAGCACATGTTTAAATTTAAGCACGTGCCAGTGAACCACCGAAGTCGATGTTTAAGTGCTTTGCTAGATCAGGACAAGAATGGTCTGCACTAGGCAGGATCAGGTCCTTGTTGAGCAAGGATTTAAAAGGACAACTAGGCTTCTTAACTATAAGGTATTAAAGTGGGTAAACACTTCATTTCCAGATCAAAGACAAGATGGATGTGGGAAATAATGGAACATGACATACCTTGACAGATAAACTATGTGAGAGAGTAGCTGGAAAACTGAGCTGACAGACAGCATGGTGCTGCGAGTCAGAACAAGGACATTCCAATTTGAAAGGTTTTAATCTTGTTTATACGTTAGTCTATGCACTTAAGGCTAGAGCTGGTTTAGCTGGACTTATTTTAGGGATTGATCTAGATACTTATGGCACTGATTGAGCAAAGCATTTGCTTAAATCCATCCCTATTCAGCAAAGCATGTGCTTGAGAGCTTTGCTGAATCAGGGCCTAAATTCTGTTTCACATGCTTTCAATGCTCTCTTTATTTTTTGCCCTCTGTCAAATAAACCCTGCTTTTATTTAAGATTCCTGGAATTAGATGTGGTGGTTTATACTGGATTTACCAGCTATTGGGTTCCCAGAGAGAAGGAAAGTGAACTCTCACCTTGGAGGAGGAGAAGGACCAAGCAGTAACTGAATTATTGCTTGAGAGCCACAGGGACTGCAATCCTCCATCAAAAGGTGCTACGAAGAAGCAGCTGTCTACTTAAGGGAGTTAGGCTCCTTAGTCAGATAGGTGCTTTTGAAAATTTTACCTCAAGTGACCTGCTCAAGATCATACAGGAAGTCTGTGGAAGCAGAGAATTGAATCCAGTTCTCCTGAGCCACAAGCTAATGCTCTAGCCAGCAGACCATCCTTCTGAAGACCAATGTGGGTACAGGGAGCCTGATGGAACGACTTCATGAGGTACCAGATCTGGCCCAGAGAGCACCATATAACCTCTAGGGTGCTAGGCTTAGTTACAATATTCAACATTTGCAATTCTTGTGGTGCTGAAAATTGTTTGCAGAAGGGAATAGTGGACCTGAGAGTTCTTCCACAGTAGCTTGGAGTTCCTTCCTAGGAAGCAGGGACTTCAAAGGTGGCAACACTGGATATAATTCACAGGGAAACTATTTTTAAAAACCACAAACTAAATATAGATTTGTTACTACTATAAATGAGTCACAATTTGCCAAAAAATTGCCCCAACATTAGAAAAAACAACAAGTGCAACAAACAGGAAACCCTAAAAATGCCATCATAGAACAGAGGGGATAGACATAAGCTATTAGAGATTATTATGGTATCTTCTGGCTGTATTTCCCAATGCGCATAGAAGACATCTAGGCAGTTATACAGGTACCTTGTACTTTCTTTGTTGCACTGCACAATGTGGATACATCTCACGTAAGAAGCAAAAACAGTCTTTTGTATGTAGTGGATAATCACATTCTTCAGTGAAATAAATACAGAACAACAGTAAGAGAAATCTGAAGAATTTTTGATAGTATCCTGTATATATTTTTCTCCCGGAATGGGCTTTTTTTTTTTTTTTTTTTAAGAGAGTCAGCTCAGCAGGTCCACATTCCATGTAGTTTAATTCATTATATGAGTACAACAGGATGTGTAAGAAGGTGAGTTATAGGCCAGCTCCTATGGCAGCAAAAAAGGGGAGTGGCGAAGACGTGCATGAGGGAAAGATATATAACTGAGCAAGAGGCAGCCCTCTTCCTGGGCCAAGTACCTATTATTATGCCTTTGATATACCAGAGTAACAAGATGAGTTTGCAAAAAGAAAAGGCGGACTTGTGGCACCTTAGAGACTAATACATTTATTTGAGCATAAGCTTTCGTGAGCTACTGCTCACTTCATGGGATGCATTCAGTGGAAAATACAGTGGAGAGATGAGTTTGGGGTCCTGTGCTGGACATAGGGACAGTCATCCACCATCCTACACTCTCCCAGCACATTGTATCCTCTCTCTCACCAGGCTAGACTAGACCAATGGGAAAGTGGACGTTTGTCCAATGGCCATTCTCAGGAAAGGGTCAAGGGGCAGATGTGTTTACTGCGGCTTTGTCTCCACAAGAGCCTTTTGTCTTAGCAGCAACAGAAGCAAACACAGGTCACAGGTTTCAGAGTAGCAGCCGTGTTAGTCTGTATTCGCAAAAAGAAAAGGAGTACTTGTGGCACCTTAGAGACTAACAAATTTATTAGAGCATAAGCTTTCGTGAGCTACAGCTCACTAATGCATCCGATGAAGTGAGCTGTAGCTCACGAAAGCTTATGCTCTAATAAATTTGTTAGTCTCTAAGGTGCCACAAGTACTCCTTTTCTTTTTGCAAACACAGGTCGTTCACTCAGGAGAGCGACAGCTCCTTCTACTGGCTACTGAGAGAGCCCCAGTGGCAAAGCTGGCAACTTCCCTGACTCCGGGAAGGTTCACAGTTCTGAGGCCTTCTGTCTCCCCATGACTCCACATGAGTCAGGAACCATCTCAAGGAGGCTTGAAAGTATGTGTCTGTCGAGACGCAGGTGATTTGTGGAGGCAGGGTGGGGATGGGAGGAAAAAGAATGAATTTCTCAGCATAGCCAGGGAGGAGGAGGAGGAGGAGGAAAGCAAGGGAAATCTGTGGGAGAGTTGGAGAAGGAATGGATATGAGAGAAATTAGCATGTCTTCACACACACAGTAGCTAGACTGGGACTGACCTCCATGTAGGTGTACAAGGTCTCCCCCCATAACTCCCCAGATGGAGGCCACGCGCATTTGCAGTCCATATGTTCTGCAGCACTAGCCACCCCCAACGGGACGGGTAGGGTCAGAAATCAGAATCTGTGTTTATTACATGGTAGGGCAAGACTCAGAGTTTCCAAAGGATCCATCCCTCATGGAGTGGGGTATTTGTTCTCTAGCAGAACGAACAGGGAGTTTGCTCTTCAAAGGCTGCGGCTCCCTTAAGATGAGTGCAGCTCTCAGGGGACCAAACCCATAAGAGTTAGGTATTAATGTTATCGTCTTCATAATGGCCTTGTGCACCCACACTGCCTCCTGGACCTCGGTTCCAGTAAAGCCATCTTACCAGGGGATCTCTCACCAGCTGGTGCTCCCCAATTTCCTCTTCATGTGAGGCAACGTTACCTGAACATCCACATTACGGCTTGGTAGTAACAGATAACAAGCTATTGTCACTATTTTGGCATCCAGGAAGCCTCGAACTAGCTCTTCATATGGGACCAAAAGGGTTAAGTTCACTCCCTGGTGCATACAGAAATCAGTCACATCCACTGGAGCCACAATCGCTCTGCTTCTGAACCTCATTGTTAACTCTGCTGAAGTTCAGATAAATGCCACAGCTAGTGTTCCACCACACCAGTTTCTCCCCCTCCCCCCAGCAGCGAAACATATTTGTGGTACATTTAAGAGCGGTTTAACACTAATGTCAAAGGCCTCTGGGTATGGTGTGAATAAGCTCTCTCTTTAATAGCGTGTCTTCACAACAGACTTACCACGTTATAGCTGGAGTTCCCACTGACTCAATCCCTGTTCACTCACACACACACTCACAAAAACCTTGTGTGGGGGTGGTAATAAAATATATAGGCTGGCAAGATCTGGGGTGTGAAGCAGACCTTGAGCAAGCTCATCTCATCAAACAAGCTCACTATCACCACCTCTCTGTAGTGTTTGAGTGTACATTTTTCAATCTACCTGGTTTTCATATGATCTTCTTCTGGAATTTGCCTCCGAGTGGTCTTTCTGTGACGTCTCCCTGCTACACAGCACAGTAACTGAATGTACACTGAGGTGGCATGAAGGAAACATGCCTGTTCAGTTTGGTGGGTGTGTCCTGAAGAAGAACCAAAGTGAGCAGGTGAGGAAAACTGTCTCTTTCCATTTCATTAAAGAGAAGTACATAAAAATATTTAGATGTTTTGGAATAGCCTAGTGAGCCCAAGGGAAAACCCTGGCTGGTAAAAGAGAAGACTTTTTGGCATTGCCCTTCCCTCACAACCCTGCAGAGTAACTCAGACCAGGGTTTATAACCGCCATGGGGAAGGAGTGTATTGGTCACCCTCCCCTTGTTCGGACTCAGAAAGTTCTTCCTTCTCTGCAGAGGAAGATTTTTGTTTGGCTTTGAAGAGTTTTTCCTAGATTTCCTAGGACTTTATGATCTTTTTCTCCTTCTTAAATCTCTTGGGAGTTTGGTTCAAGGAGAGGGAGAGGAAGAGGAAGGAATCATGGAACTCTACTCTTTCTTTGCTTTGTGGGGCATCGATGACTGTAGTATTGTAGCATCCCTTTGCCCTGCTCATCCCTCTTCCACCCAAGGCTCCCTGAATATAGTCCAACTAGATCTCGTTAGTCTCTCTTTTCAGGTTGAGTTGTATCTGCCTGGGTTAAAATTTTACCTCCTCTGTCTATAGCTAGAAATACTTATTTGAGAACCTTTGGGGGCACCCTGGTGATGGGTCCCTCAATCAATACAATAGCAGCAGAAAATGTGGCTGTATCCATAGGGCACTTGGGTAGTTGTGGGGACTCTTCCCATCCATAGTCCTGCAATTCATTTTTTTGATTAGAGGCTGCCCCTGAGGGGGGAGCTGTTCACTCACTGTGGTAGGAAAGACCAACTAAGGAGTAAAATCAGCCTCAGTAGCTCTGGGTCTGATCCAGAGAATCTTCTTTTGACACTGACAGGCTGAAAAAAAAAAAGATACATGTATCCTCTCTGCATGGGATTCAGGCAGTTTTTGCCCATAGCTCCTCTTTTTCATATCTGCCTTCCTTGAGTCTGCCAATCTGAGTTGCCCAGAAGTGAGGGACCAGGATGGGGAGGGCTGAGGGGGAAAGGAAAGAAAGGAGGAGTAAGCAGGACAACAACTGGGATTTAATGCAGTGCAGAAAGGGAAGCCAGTGGAGGGAAGTGACATGCTGTGTGTGAAAGGCAGAGAAGATTATAGCACTTGCAATGTATCACAGGTGGGGGTGGGAGGAGGGGCAAGATGGATGGCAGGGAGGCTAGAGAGGGAGAGGATGCAGTAATCCAGATGGTGAAGGACCAGACCAGACTTTGAATGTTGTGACCAGGAAAAAGGCAGGACTTTAGAGCTGTCGTGGAGGAAGAAATGGTGAGATCTGGCCACAAACTAGATGTGCTTTGGGAAACGCTGGCTTGTCCCTGGCCCATGAAGGACACATTGGGTTTCTGGGATTTTTAAAGAAGGTGTGAAAATTATGGGATATGGATGATATTGTGGGTTGGAGACAAGGGCACTCTGCAAAGTTGATCCCTTGTTCCCAGTCACCATTGTGTGATTTGTTTCTGCTCCACCTTGCATTGCCAAAACTTCCTGAATGACAGTGAGCTTGAGGGCTGGATTAAAACGTCTGTAGGGTCAGATGCAGTTTGGGCTGTAGTTTGCCCACCCCTGCTCTAGATTTAGCCTTCCTCCTCTTGGAATTGATCACCCCTCTCATTTAGGCCTGGTTCTGCAAGGTACTTAAGTGCTTGTCTAATTAAAAACCTAGTCATCAACTGAAGTCAATGAGATTACTTACATTAAATGCTTAAAGTTAGGCATGTGCTTAAAAATCTTGCTACATTGGGGTCTTGGAGTCATCTGAATGATTGCATATCCAGGCCCTGATGGTTTTGCCTTCTCGGTCACTGATATGTAGAGTGAGCAAGAGAGTGTCCATTACTAATCCCTGCAGTAGATCACCTATCTCCTACTTGTTCTTTAACCATTTAGTACCCACAGCCAGCTTCTCGTATGTAGTCAGCTGTTTATCTAAACGAGTGAAGGTATTTGCTAAGCTTATGCATTAATCTTTTATATGGTATTGTATCAAAAGTCAACTGGAAACCCAGATAAACTACTTCACTCTGATTCATTCTCATTGACTAAACAGGAATGAAACTGTTTACTTGGGCCTCAGATTGACTCAGATAGTTCAATCCAGCTGTTTAACTATGACTACCATCTACTTAAATTCATATGGACTTTTTCCATCTGAGACTGACCAACGGCTGTCCTGTTTTTTCCCTGACCAACAACTCTTGACCACCGGATGGGGACCAGAAGTGAAACTGCAGTATAGAAATTAGAAGAATAGATCAATAGTTTCCAAGTTCTTCCTGTTAAATATGACTGTCACATATTTGCTTCCCTCCCATCTAGTTATCTCTCATGGGCCAGAACATCAGATGGCATAAATCAGTGTCTTCAGCTGAGGATCTTGCCCCCCATGTTCCTAGGACAGAGTTAAAAGTTCTACACTACACAGTTCTCTATTTCATCCACCAGAACTTTCATATTTCCAGCTGAAGGTCATGATTTTAGATGCTCTGAATTTCTCTTTACCTTTTCAGCATTACCGTTAGTTTCAATTACTTTTGCTTTTTCTATTCAAGAAACTTATCTTTTCATTCACTCTCCTTAAATCAATCATTTAGTTCTCCGGCAATATCCACCTCGGTCTGTCATCAAATCCCCCTCAAGGGCACTATCGTCTCTTACTGACCTCCTGCTCCTTTTATATTTATGTAAAATCCTTTTTTGTTTGTCCTTTGCTATCTTCTTCAGCTTCTTACATGCTTGTAATTATATAACTCCTGTTGATTACCCTATTGATTTATTGGGATTTGGTATGCGCTCTTTTGTAGCCCCTTGTATTTTCCTGGTCACCCACACTAATTTTTCTTCTTTTCTAATACATTTATCCTAGGAAGATTTGCCAGCTTCCCTGTCATTTTCCATTGTGTCCTTCCCACCCATTTCAATTTGCCAGTGTGATTAGTTCAGCCGTGCATCATTTTTGACAAAATTTGCTTTGCAACAATGTAATATTGTCTTGCCTTTTGGGGACTTGGCCTGATTCTAATTTGAAATTCAATTAAACTCCAATCACTGTTCAAGATGTTTCAGGACATTCATCCTTCCAACTAGCACTTCCATGTTACTTAGCATAAGGCTGAGCTCATGCAAGCTCTTCTCCATCCTCTCTTCTTATTCAAGCTCCATGCAACTCCCGATGCCTCTATCCGCTGGCAAATTCTCAAAGTCAAAGGCTTAGGATACTTCAGATACCTGCTGCTCCCCTTTCTAATACATGGAGCAAACCCCAGCCTCCTTCATTACTCAGTCAAGTATTGTTAGAAATGTGGCATATATACAATAAAAAGAAGCAAAGCCTGTTGGGGTTTGAGGCACTGAGTAATGCCTCCCATCCTGTGGGAGCTCTGCAGAAAAACAAGCCAGCTGTCTGGATTGAAATCATGAGCAAACAGCAGTTTCAATTACCAAGAACAGAATTTTTATAAATATTTGCAAATTATACACTACCTATTTTCAAACAATTGCAACCCTTGAGACAGCTCCTGCTAAATCTGCAGAATGTTTTCCAACGGTACAAAAAGGTCAAGAATCCAAGAGATCTCCCAAAGCTCTCTTCTTAATTAGAAGCAAAGTATACTCTATATTATGCATACATTGGTACAAGAATGACAAATAGATATTATAACAGATGTTTGGAGGAAAAATTTGCCAAAGTTTTCGCATCACAACATGCATTCCAATTTAGAAAGAATTCCTATGGAAAAATAGATACCTACTATTTCCCCAACATTCAATAACTAATAAAGACACCACAAATTGCCAGACTGCTGGCACAATCATAGTGAAAAAGGGACCCACTCACATATCCTCTGGTCATGTATTAAGAGCACATTTTGGAAAAGAGTGCTATTGCATAAAAATAAGATTATTTAAAAAAATCCCTTTGGTTTTATTGTTGGTACGTGGTACAATGAAAGAAACACAAGGATCATACTTGTAAAGATTATTGCAATTGTTAGGATTAAATTAAAGATAATATTGTTAGGAATCATACCTGTTGCCAGATGAAAAAGCATCACCTCGTGATGGCTGCAGCAGAACAAACCTACCCATAGATAAAAATATGGTACAATCATTCAATAATGGATGGAATGAATCATCACCTCCCTGTGTATGGGGAGACTTTGGCAAACCACTAAAGTGCCTGAAACCACTATGGCTTATTGCTAAAAGCAGCCAAGTCAGCAGGCTTAGCTTAACCAAGGCAGGAGGGGAGAAGGGGTTTTTGGGTGCCACAGGAAGGGCAGCTTGACCGCCCCCCCATCCTTCCTGATAAGAATTGTGTTGAAGTTGCTGATCCTGCTCTTCTAAGATGCATGTATGTGCCCCAGGATTATCTATTGGGACCTCAAGGCTGCAAACTCTGGAAAAACCCACACCTGGTTAATCGATAATCAGAAGGAGCCTCTTGCTTGCCTATTGGAACTGCTTGCTTAACAAGTTTTCTTTAAGGGACATGTCATTCTATTACTAATGTATAAATAAGGGGGAAAAGTTTGAGGTAGGGGGACTCTTCAGGACTGGACTCTGCCTCTGGATGCATCTTGTGTTCCCCACTAGCAGACGGGCTGCCACTGTGCCACTCGAGAGCCACACTCAGCTTTGGTAATTATCAAGGGTTGGAGGTTTTTTACTAACCTGTTGCAGACATGTGTATAAGTGCTTGAGACTAAATAAAGTTTAGCTTTAAGTGAAAGCACTCATGTTGTCCTGTTTGTGCCAGCCATCTATCGGTTGGACGGCCATGTCTCCCCTGATTTATTTCCTGATACCACCTCGCACAGAGTAAAAGTTACCAAAAGCTTTGGGTTGAAAGAACCTCAAGTAACACCTAAACCTTCAGGAGACTTTTTTCAATTTTAAATGGACTTGATGGGATAATGCCATTCTTTACAGGAGTGATAATGAAACATAAATAATGCTAACTAGAAATAGGATCCACCGAACAATGTAATAAGCTTGTAAGTTAGGGCTTAGTCCTGCACCTGTCAAACTCAATGGTAAAAGCCCATTGACTTTAGTGGTGTAAAATCAGGCCCTTTGACCCTCAACCCCAATCCCGAATGCATTTATGTATGTGCTTAACTTCAGGCATGCGGGCAGTCCTACTGAAATTACTCATGTGCACAAAGTTAAGGGTGTGTGAAAGTGTTTGGAGAAATGGGAATCTTAGTGATCCAAAGGCCACTTAAGCCAGTGGAAAGATTCCTACTGGATTCTTTGGATCAGGCCATTCCATTGTAAAGTTCTTTGAAGTTCCTTTATCTTTCCTTATGTTCTGTACAGCACAGAACCCAATGATTACTATGACCATAATAATTTGAATTAACATTGATTTCATTAGTTCTGCGCCCTTCGCCTCCAGTTTACCGCACTGGCTCTATTGGATCATGCTTTCCCCCTTAATGTTTACTGCGCAGATGTTTTAATTAATAAATGTACATCTTACACACTGAAACTATCTGTAACTAGGAGATGGGAATATTTTGGTAACACATCCCTGTCAGATGTTTTATTCGCCCTGTAGCAGGGCAACACTCACTGGTGTGGCACTTCCTGCTGGTTGTCCTGGGAATTGGCTCTTTTCCAGGTTATGGAGCGCCCTCTGCAGGCTGGTGTCTCACCTGCTTCAGGCCCCCATGTCTCTCCAGGACCTCGTTGCCCTTTACCTCGAGGTTCTGCCCCAGTAGGACCTGCACGCTCTGGGTCTCCCCTCCCAGGGGAACCCTCAACCCTTTAAACACACCTTGCCTCCGATGAAGTGAGCTGTAGCTCACGATAGCTTATGCTCTAATAAATTTGTTAGTCTCTAAGGTGCCACAAGTACTCCTTTTCTTCTTGCCTCAGTGGCAACTGCCAGTCATCATCTAGCCCCCACTCACTGGGGCATACTGCAGTCTGTAATGACCACTCATCACTGGCAAGAGGGTAGGACCTGCTGCCTTTGCCTATCCCCGGGCTGCCCCTCTGCAGCCCCAGTACCTTTTCAGGCCTTTGACAAGGCCTCAGCCTGGGGTTTTACCAGGCTGGAGCTCCCAAGCTGCCGCTGCCGCGCCGCTGCCGCTGCCCTTGCCCTTGCCCTTGCCCTGTGTACCTGATTCCCAGGCAGCTAGGTCCTTCCCACTCCAGGGCTAGAGTGAGACTCCTTCAGCTTCTGGCCCACAGCCCTCTTATCAGGGCCAGCTGGGCACTGATTGAGCTGGCCACAGCTGTGGTCAGCTGCACAGTCAGCTTCCCAAGCTGCTCCTAATCCCTTTTACCCAGCCGAAGCCCTCTCCAGGGCTGCTTTTAACCCTTCCAGGGCCAAAGCTGGGTGACAACCCCACTAAACATACACACACAACAGCCAAACAATCTACTGCATCATGATATTTGCCTGCCCCATAAGTTAAATTGCTTCCTTCAGAAAAAAAGCATTGACATTATTCATTATTCGTTTAATTTTCAAAGGCATTGAGCAACACTGACTTCAACTGAAGTTGTGGGTGATCAGCATCTTTGAAAATAAGCCCATATATTTTTATTATATTACAGTACCCAAAAGTCTGTGAGATGCTGTGTTGCTTCTTGGGACTGTGACCCACCTGTCACTATGACTCCAGTGTGAAGGAGTCTGTGCCAGCTGGGTATATCTTCCTAACACAACCAGCCTGTTAGCCACTCAAAAACTCTCCTCGGGGCTACGCCAGCCCTGCTTTTGCCCTGCACTTTAACAATAGATGCACCCCAGTCACCAAGTGCCTTTAAAGTGTCCCCCTGTGGTATCCAGCCCCTGATCACTGGATGCCCACAAAAATCCCAGATCCTCCATTCCCAAAGGAGGAGTGTACCCCAATTTAGCAGTTTTACCTTAGACCACCTCTCCCATATCACACGCAGCACTTGAGTTCTATTGTCGTAAAACAAGAGGAAATTTACTAAAGAATGAAGAGATTCAAATAGAAACAAGCATGAGTGATGGAAACAAATGGTTACATATAAAACAAAATCATAAAATGCAAACTAGGGCCTACACTTATTAATAGTTATTTTTCCCATCTAGTAAAGTAGAGTCTCACCCTAAAGTCCAGTCTTTTGCAGTGCTTGCTCGCCCCAAGGAGCTAGGACCCAGTCTTTCATGAAGCACCCCCACTCATCATGGTACCTCCTGAGTGAATGGATCCAGAGTGTCTTTCTCCACATTGTGATATCCTAAATCTTTATTCACATGCAGGGGGATCACCTAGCTTTCCTATCATCCTTTTCACTTTCAAATGGTATTGATGTTCATAGTTTGACAGGTTTTCCATGGACTTTTCCAGGTTAGTGCAAAGATGGACAATTGAGCAATACATTATGGGATTGGCTAGCCAGGGAGGAGTGACAACTCCCTCCTGCTTGAATGGGCCATCACAGAGACATGATTCCCTAGTGACTCACTTTTACTCCAAGACCATGAGGGCACGATTTTCAATATAGTTACATTATTCCTTAAATATTACCCATAAACACAATCTTTCAGGGATTATGAGTATTGGTAAATTACAAGCTTTCAGTAGAGACCTCAGATGCTACCCTTTATGGATAAATGGTGAATTAGCTGTAATGAAAGTGAAAATGAGTTTGTCAAGTCTGAGACAGGAGTTTGTAAAGAATGAACCCTTAGCCAGTTGACATCAATGGCTGTGTCACAGATGTGTCACAGTACAAATAAAGAGAACATAGTCACTGACTCAAAGATCTTGCAATCTTCACAAAATTAAAACACAAAATATGTCATGGAAACTTGTTTAGATGCCTAAATATGGATTTAGAGTAGTGGTCACCAACTGGTCAATTGTGATCGACTGGTTGATTCTAGAGACTCTCCCAGTCAATTGTGATCTCCGGCAGTACAGCAGGGCTAAGGCAGGCTCTCTGCCTGCCCCAGCCCCATGCTGCTCCGAGAAGCAGCCAGCACACCCCTGTGGCCCTGGGGGGTGGGGTGGGCAGGAGTCTCTGTGCGCTGCTCCAAGAGGTGAAAGTAAGCCAGCCCGGTCAGGTACGGAGTTCTGGCAAGAGCCAGTACACCGTGCTGGACTGGACTGGCTTCCCCAGGATGGTGATTTAAAGGGCTCAGGGCTTCCTGCAGTGGCCGGAGCCCCGGGCCCTTTAAAGCGCCGCCCAAGCCCTGCTGCTGGAGCCCCAGAGTAGCAGCGACAGGGCTCCATCAGCGATTTAAAGGGCTTGGAGCTCTGCTGCAGTAGCAGCGGCCGGAGTCCCGAGCCCTTTAAATCGCCCCTGAGCTGCAGGGCTCCCAGCTGCCTATGCAGGTGGCAGCTCTGGGGGTGATTTAAAGACCCTGGGGCTCCCAGCCACAGCCGGAGCCCCTGGGCCTTTAAATCTTGATTTAAAGGGCCAGGGTATTTAAAGGCCCTGCCTCTTCCGATTGAGGACATGTCCCCTACTCAGGACTCTGGCGTACTGGTAAGTCCTTTAAGTTACTTTCACCCCTGACTGCTCCTGCCTGCAAGCACCACCTCCACAGCTGCCATTGGCCAGGAATGGGGAACTGTGACCAGTGGGAGCTGCGGGGGTGGTGCCTGCAGAGAGGGGCAGCACGTAGAACCATGTGCCCCCTGCATCCCTCAGGAGCCACAGGGGTATGTTGGCCCCTTCCAGGAGTGGCGTGGGGCCAGGGAATGCAGGTAGCCTGCCTTAGGTTCGCTGCACTGCTGACGGGGAGCTGCCCTAGGTAATGGCCACCCGGCAGGAGGCCACACTCCAACCCCCAGCTCTCAGCCCCCTCCCAGAGCCAGCACCCCATATCCCCTCCTGCACCCCAACCCCTGCCCCAGCCCTGACCCCTCTCTCAGAGCCAGCAGCCTGTAGCCCCTCCTGCACCCCAACCCCCTGCCTCACCCCATACCCCCTCCCAGAGCTAGCACCCCAACACTCTGCCCTGGCCCGGAGTCCACTTCTGCACCCAAACTCCCTCCAAGAGCCCACACCCTGTACCCCCTCCTTCACCCCAACCCCCTGCCCCAGGCTCAGCCTGGAGCTCCCTCCCACACTGCAAACCCCTTGGCCCCAGCCCACACCCCCTCCCGAACCCCAACCCCTTACCACAGCCCGGTGAAAGTGAGTGTGGGTGGGGGAGAGTGAGCAACGGAGAAAGCGGGGGATGGAGTGAGCGGGGCTGAGCTTTGGGGAATGGGCAGGGCAGATCCTGGGTTGTCCTTAAATTCAAAAAGTGATCTTGGGCATAAAAAGGTTGGAGACCACTGATTTAGAGACTGTGGTTAGGCACCCAGTTTTGAAAATCTTGACAGTATGTCCATCCCATATTCTTTAGCACAGAGGCTCTCAACCTTTCCAGACTACTGTAACCCTTTCAGGAATCTGATTTGTCTTGCATAACCTCAAGTTCCACCTCACTTAAAAACTACTTGCTTCCTAAATCAGACAAAAAAATACAGGTGTCACAGTCACTATTACTGAAAAATGGCTCACTTTCTCATTTTTACCATATAATTATAAAATAAATCAATTGCAATGTAAATATTGTATTTCCATTTCAGTGCACAGTACATAGAGCAGTATAAACAAGTCATGGTCTGTGTGAAATTTTAGTTTGTATGGACTTCCCTAGTGCTTTTTATGTAGCCTGTTGTAAAACTAGACAAATATCTTGATAAGTTGATGTACCCCCTGGAAGACCTCTGCGTACCCCAGGGGTACATGTATGCCTGGTTGAGAACCACTGCTTTAGCATATTAACGCTTTCTGTTACTTCATTCTCATGCTTTTTCATTTTAAGAGAGGGTTAAAAACAGGGTAGGCTTCTGACCTTAAACATTATGACCTGATACATGTTCTTAACATCTATTGATATCAAAAGGGAGTTACATGTGTGTATCCAGGAGAAAATGAACCACTCATTTTCCAAAAGCAGAAGTAAATTTGAGCCTAAAACAAGAGATCACGGTGAGATGCTGCTGCATTATTTAAGAAATATATTTTCTTATCTGGATATAAAAATACATATTTGCCTAGGATTGATAGCACACAACAAAGCACCTCACAATGTAAATGCTATATGGCAATAAAGGTAACGTTTCAATAAAAAATTTCTATTGACAGATTTAATTACTCCAGATAGTGCTCTACAGCATGGAAAAAAGCTGTAATAAATCTTTGAGATGGTATCTTTAAAGAAATACAATGGTAATATTTCTTTACAAACTGTGAGAGGTTTTTCTACATATTTAATCAAAACTCCGGCCTGTAAAACAAAGGCCAACACTTATTTTTAAACTTTGGTACATAAAAATTGGTAAATATTTGGTTAGTATCTAAAATCAAGTGTTATTATTCCACATTTAGCACCAAAGTGTTTGGCACCATATGCAACACAAAACAAATGGCATTCCCTGGTCCTGAAGAGCTTTCCAGTCTGCAGCAGGATCCATGCCAGAGGAAGGTCCGCACATGTCGTTATTAATTACTTGTAGTAAAGTAGTACTAGAAGCAACAACCAAAATCAGGGGGCATTGAGCTAGGCACAAACATGTACAAACATATAGTGAAAGACAGTTCCTGCTTCAAACTGCTTACAGCCTAAATAGACAAGAGAAACATAAGGTCAGAAAGCATTAAAGTCCTGGAGAGTGAAGCCCTTTTACATGTTTTCTTTTCTTTTCCACTTTTTTTCTTTAAAAAGATAGGAAATTTCATACAAAAATATATCGAGAATGACTATATTTAGATAATTTTAAAATAAAATATAACAAATTTACACTTAAGTAGCTCTTTCCATCTGAGGAGTTCAAAGCACTTCACAAACATTAACTAATTTATAGAGCGGGTCAATATTTTTCTAACGGACAATGCCTTTTTGACTAAAATGAAAACTTTCTCCAAAAACATTCACTTGGGTACTTTAAAAATATATATATTAATTTATTTTGCAAAACAGTTGAAATTAAAAATTTTGAAATTTCTGAAAAAAATGTATTTAGTTTCAGTGAGAATAAAAATATTGTGTCTTAGTTAAAAAAAACAACAACACCTTTTTTAACTGAAAAGGGGGTGGGGGGAACCTGGGTGTCCAAACTCCACAAACAAAAAAAAACAAGATATAAAAAAAAAATCTTTTTGAATTTTTTTCACTGTGGGCCTAATGGAATATATTGAACAAAATAAAAACATTTTCTTTTGGTGGTGTGAGTGTTATAACTAATGTAGCTACACAAGACTTCTGTGAGGCATGTAGAAATTGTGGCTCCAACCTGGGCTATGCACAATGTTGCACTGGTTTAATGAATGGTGTTTTTTAAAACTGAAATAAGCACTCAATAAGCCAAAATAAGAAACTTGCACTGGTTTTAAGTAAACCACAGTTTAAAAATATACCATTAGTTTAACCAGTGCAAGTTTGTGTGTAAAAAAAGGCCTCAAAGAGGTGAAGTGACTTGACCAAGGTCACATAAAAAGCCCATGGCAGGATAGAACCCAGATCTCCTACATCCCAGATCCATAGTTTAACCACTGCTCAAAGGGACAAATATATTCAAGAAAATGTTTAACACGGAAGAACCTAGTTAATCTTTGAAAAATCTTTGAAAATGTGTATGCGGAATATGATTAAACAGAGAATACATATATAGTTCTGTAGGAATACAAGCAGGACCGCGTCAGTAGAAATCAGTAGCTGAGAGCAAGAGGACAGCTTTTTGTTTCATGATTTCAAATTCATCATTATCATGACAAATCCCAAAGAGAAATGGCCTCCTTGCACACAGAGTGCCAACTAGATGGATCTCTGGCAAGATGCTTAAGGTGATCTGGTTGCATATTCAGTTTATGTCCAACACTGGTAATCTTGTTGCATCACTGAAGCTTTTGACATCCACATGCTTGCCAGCTGTGTGGTGGTATTCCTTGATAAACATGCTTTGAAATTTTTTGGTCTTCCTTCCTTATATGTCATGACATCCCCACAGAAGCTGCTGAAGGGCCTGAAACATGGCAGCAGCTATTGCTATTCATGTGGACATATCTTTCAAGCATCTTCCAGCACCATCTATGATGCTGCCCAAATATTTGATAGTGGCCACCAGCTCAGTGTTCCATCCCGACAGGTTAGTACTGAGCTGGATGTAATCTGGAGGTGGAGGCTGCTTGAAGGTAATGGCCAAGGATTTAGTTTTATCTGGACAAATATCCGAACCAACATGCACTACTTCTTGCCCAACCAGATCAGCCATCAGCTGCAGCTATTCACCGAACTGAGCCAACAAGGCGATGTCATTGGTATATTTAAGATCTTGAAGCAGAATAGTGTTCAGTTTGCAGCTTCAAGCTTATCCATCAACCAGTCAATGCTGATATTGAACCATGATGGTAACAGAACACAACCTTGAGGCACTCCTGAGGAGGTGGGAAATCATGCCATGTATCTGCCGTTGACTCGAACACAGCTTTCTGTTCCACGATAGAGTTCTTCTATCCTCGACAGTATCTTCCCAGGGCTGCTGCGTCACCTCATCAGCTCCAACAACATTGCTCAATGCACTGAATCAAAGGCCTAATAGAAGTCTTTCAAAAGTGGTGAGCAGGTCTTATTAAAGTTGGCCATCTTCTTGAAAAGCTATCTAAAGGTGATGATCTGGCAATAGTGGAACAACCAGGTCTGAAGCCACAGAGTATCCTGGCCTTTGCCATGAAGTGCTTTGTTTATAAGAGAATTTAACACTAAAGCAAGCACTTTCCCTGGGACTGACAATAGCATAATACCTCTATAGTTGATACATTCAGCCTTATTGCCCTTTCTGAACAGAGGCTGAATAACCTTCTTCCAGTCATTGAGGATGGTATTAGTATGCCAGATGGTCTGGAAGATCCTGTCCAACCATGATACAATACTCTCACTTGAGTGCAGCAAGTGTTACAACCTCTGGCCCTTCCCAGACTTCAACCGGGAAGAAATCCAGATTGCAGTCCTTAAGATGAAGGAAGGTGGCTCTACCAGAACTTCCTGACTCTTTTCAAATGGAAGAGGAACTGTGAGCAAGCGACAATTGAGGAGTCTCTTGAAATGATCTTCCCATCAATGCAACCACTTGTCCCTACAAAAACCGCAAAGTTGAAGAAAAGGTACGGAGACTGCCCAATGATAGCCATGTCTAAATAGGCTGCCTGGGTCGGCCACCAGAATTTCTTATCTTTCTTATGCAATTACTTGATGATGTTCTGAAATCAAACTCATCCAGCCTTTGCTTTTGCTCATGACAAACATGTCTTTGAATACTCTAATTGTAGCCTGGCTTTTTTGTTAGCTGTGAGCACCTCTTCACTGAATCATGAATGACATTTGAAGGGCTAAGGCCTCAGCACTGAGCTGGCAGTGGTCAGCACTGATCACTTGAAATACCACCATTCCTCAGCAGACAATAGAGGGAGTGACTTCAGTCATTAATGATTCAATGGCCGTAAGCAGTCCAGAAGAGCAAGCCACCTGATAGGTTGGCAGTAATAAGATCCTTTGGTTGAATCACTGTAATTTTGGCCCATTAACTGTCTGTCTTCAAAGTCAGAGGTACACTTTTGTCAGCAGAAGCTGGTGGTCACTGGCAAGTTCAGCATCTCCACAAACTCTCACATCCCTGACCATTGATCGCCAATGATTGTTAACCAAGGCACGATCAATAACAGCCCTGGTGAAACCATCTGCTTGTGAATCGTTGGGTGGTGAAAGAGTGAATCAGTGATCACCATGTCATTGTCAGCTGCAAATTCCAGCAACTGCTGCCTATTCCTGTACTTCTGCCCAATACCAAACTTCCTGAGAGGACTTGCTCTGTTGTCATTATCCTTTCCTACCTGCACACTGAAGTTACCCAGGATCATGATGACATCTCTTCTCAGAATATCATTAGGGACTTGACTACAGTTGCTGGCAAAAAGTATCTGCAGCTTCCCAATTGGCTTTGGTGGTAGTGGGACCATACACTGCAAAGATGGTAAGATGCTCACAGCTGGTATGGAATCAGGTACTAAGTAACTCATTGATCACCCACCAACCCTGCAATGCCCATTGGGAACTGGGTGAAAGTACAATGGCTACCTATTGCTGGAGTAAACCACTGGGATCGCCTGAGAACGAAAATGTATGGTCTTCAATTTTCTTTTCACCATGTCCTGGCCAGCACACTTATCAATGTTCAGGCTTTTCAACTGCTTGATGAGGAGGACAGCATTAGCTGTTTTGCACACTGTTTGAATGTTCTAGGTACCAGTTTTACATTTGCCATCAACATGCAGCATACTGGAATGTCACTTTTGTGGGGTTTCTTTGGTCATTTTTACCTCAGGGATAGAAAACCTGTTGCCTGTTTCAGCTACAAGGACCATGGACCAGATTGTCACAGGTGGTTGGCTTCAGTATAAACACCCTCATGATGTGAATGAACCAACAGTGGAGGACTGATTTTTTTAAAATCATAGTATCTATTTTTTCTATTATAGTGTGTAATTTATTTATTTTTCATGCCCATTCTTTCTCCCTGCTGTGAGCCAGGTATCCTGATGGCCTCTGAGTCATTGTTCTCATAAATAAAGGTTTCACTCAGTGGCAATCTTATACTTAATTTCCATTACAGATGGAGGTAGCATTTTGCATGCTCTTTTCAGTGGCTATTTACAGTGAATGCTATCTCTCCCCACAGAGGGGATGGAATTCTATAGAAGTCTCTCAGTGAGATGGCACATAACAACATAGGACTACATTTGTAAGATGATGCACTTGGTGAATCTTTTTTCCATATTTTGCTTGCAAACGCTTTTAGCCATTATGTGGCAGCTATGCAGTGCTACTCAGGAAAATATAATAATTCAACTCTTAGAGCGCCATCTATAGAGCAAGTGCACCAAAGCAGGGGGGAAAGCATTCATGTTTGAAACAAACAAAATGTAGCCTGAGGCAGAGGTCTGGCATGGAACATTTAGTTCAAATGGTTGAAGTATGGCAAAATTATAAGCAACTGAAAACAGGGTCTTATAATGGTAAATGTTGGACAACTTTAATAAGCAGTACTGCCAGTGCCACCTATAATATACATAAACATATATATATTGAAAACTGCAGTTATAGGAAGTAATCTTTTTGCCCTAGATAACTGCCTCTGTATAGCCACACACTCAGGAGGTAGCAGTAACCATCCCCTGCAAAAGGGTCAAACAGGTACTAATTATAGCCTGTCCTCCCAAAATGGGCATCTGCCCTGGCTCCTAAATACAGTAGTTCTGAGTGAAAACATGACTGGAGTTCCATGTGGCAGCAATACAAAGCTCAGTGACAGGTATTCCTCAAGTATGCCATGAATGCTGCCTTGGAATTGGCACATATTTCCTCTGGGTACTTTGACTCCGGTAACATCGTAACAACAGTGAATAACTTATCTAATTTACTTAGAGATTGTCTACATGGGAACAGCCAGGAAATTTAATCCAAATTAACTAAAGATATTAAAGTTGATTAGTTAAACTGCATTAAATCCCTGTTTGGACACTCACATTCAGAATTACAGTGGCTTTAATTTGGTTTAGCTTAATTCACTTTGGAAGTGAAACTACTGAAAAACACCTCCATACAACTGTGCTTCCTTTGGTCACTAGGGAGGCTACCATTTGTGGCAACCACCCCACAACCATGATGGGGCAAAATCTGAACTGACTGAAGCTCAGTCATCTGAGACAGAGTGAATGCATCCGCCCGCCACCCTGTGCGATCTCTGTGCTGTCAAATCTGACGGCTGCCAGAGCTCACAGCCAGCAGACTAAAACTGGCCGCTCACCTGAATATAATGCTATTGGTTGTCTGTTCATGGCTCTGAGAAAGCATTGTGCTGAAGAGGGATGCCTTCTTCATTCACGGGGGCAGGAGGCACCTGTAAGCCTTTCCAGCAGTCCCAGTGGTAGAAGACCCTGGGCAAAGCTTAAGAGAGAAAGGTTTGATGATCCTCGTTGTCCTATACAGGCTTAGATAGAGGTCTGATTCTCAGTTCCATTGTTGATAGCCAAAACTGAGCCCATCAGCCTGGAAGTCTGGCCTCAGACTATCAGTCAGAATGAGGGCACCTCACTCCATCCTGGCTTTGGCTGAGAAGAGAAGGTTACTCACCTTGTGCAGTAACTGAAGTTCTTCGGGATGGTTGTCCCTGTCAGTGCTCTACTTTAGATGTCTCGGCACCCTGTGCTTCTAATCGGAGATTTGTAGTAGCAACGCCCCAGTTGGCCACTCTGAGCAGCTACCCTTCATGTGCAGCCAACCATCCCCCAGTTCCTTCTCTACCCCAGAGGATTGATGTGAAACTCTGAAGTAGAGGGGAAAGAGTGGGTAGTGGAGTACCCACAGGGATAACCATCTTGAAGAACCTCAGTTACTGCACAACCTGAGTAACCTTCTCTTCTTCTTTGAGGTGTGTCCCTGTGGGTGCTTCACTTTAGGTGTCTGTAGAGCAGTGCCCTTCGGTGGAGGGTAGGGGCTTCGGAGTTGATTTATGTACAGTGGAGAGGACCAATAGTCCAAACTGCATGTCTGCACCTGATTGTTGCTCTAATGCATAATGTTTGGTAAAAATATGGATTGATGCCCAGGTAGCTATGTCCAGGTCTGTAATGGGCATACTATTGAGAAATGTTACAATGTGGATAGCGTCCTAGTGGAGCGTGTGCCAAATCCAGAGGGAGCTTCCATATTATAATTTTGGTAACATAACTGGATACATGTAGATATCTATTTAGATAGTCTCTGCTTGGAGATTGTTTGACCCTGAGCATGTTCTGTTGTGGATACGAACAGTCTAGAAGATTTTCTAAACATTTTTTTATTCTTTCTATATAGAATGCTAGTGCTCTGTGGACATCCAGCGTATGGAGGGAGGCCTCCCTGCTGTCAGCATGGGGTTTGGGGAAAAATACAGGTAAGTAAATGGGCTGATTGAGGTGGAAAGGGGAGGCAACCTTGGGTATGAATTTGGGAGGTGCTTGTAGGATTACTTTGTCTTTGAGGAATATGGTATAAGGTGGGTGTGCCATTAGGGCACCCAGCTCTCCCATTCGTCTTGCTGATGTGATGGCCATGAGAAAAGCGACTTTCATGGATAGATGCAACAGTAAACACATCGCTAGTGGTTCAAAGGGCTTGCCCATGAGGGCACGGAGAGCAAGATTGAGATCCCACATGTGGGTTGTGTCCCGTAGTGTGGGGTAAGCATTCTTTATGCCCCTGAGAAAGTGTTTAGTCAGTGGGTGAGCAAAGAGGGTTACTCCGTCCACCTTAGAGTGGAAGGTGGTGATGGCTGCTAGATGTACTCTGAGTGAGCTAGTAGATAGGCCCGATTTTTGGGGGGGGTCAGTATGTAGTCCAAGGATTATAGGCAGCAGGGCTGACTGTGGAGTAATGTGCTTGTTCTGGCACCAGATACAGAATAGTTTCCACTTGTGGGTGTATGTCTTTCATGTGGTCAATTGTTGATTGTTCAGTAGTATGTCTTTTACTTCCTTAGAACAGTGGGCCTCCAGTCCCATCTGCCATGGATCAGCCAGGCCTTGAGATGGAGTACTGAGATGTTGGGGTGACAAAGGCGACCTGCGTCTTGTGTCAATAGATGAGGCACAAGGGGAAGGGTTTGCAGTGGTCTCACAGCCATCTGTTTCAGGTATGGAAACCATGTTTATCTAGGCCATGTTGGTGCAATAAGGATGACTCTGGACTTGTCTTGCTTGATCTTTTGTAGGACACGGTGCAATAGAGGGATTGGGAGAAAGGCATACATTACTGGTGCCTCCCAGTTCATAAGAAACGCGTCTCCCAGAGAGTTGTGGCCCAATTCGGCTCGTGAACAGTATTGCAGGCACTTTTGTGTTTCATTGCAAAGAGATCTATTGAGGAGAATCCCCATTGTCTGAATATAGTTGTTATTATTCCGGGATCCATTGCCCACTCATGGGTTTGTGATTTCTTCTGGGTGAGGAAATAGTGGGTATAGAAGCCTCTGCTCCTCTGCTGAGCTGGCACGGGTTTCACAGCACCTAAATGGAAGAGATGTTGTACTTCCGGCTCCTGGAGGAGATGCACATGTAAGGTCAGGTGGTGGCCTTGGGGGGAATAGGGAGTAGGTGGGAGGGGACAGTGGGGTCAGAAGAGAGAGTGGGGGGAATTGGGGACATGCAGGGCTGTGGTGGCTAGAGAAAGAGGCGACTTTCCCCAGCTCCTGGCTGTGGCTGCTGGGGAGAGATGGTTCTCCTTCCCAGCCTCAGCTCTGTGGTGGCTGTGGGGGAGGGAGAGGGAGACCCCCCACTCCTTCCCAGCCCCAGCCTGGGGGCTGCTGCAGCAGGGGAGAGAGGGCACATCCATCACATTAGAAAGGTAAGACTACTGATATTGAAATATGAGTTGTGTGCTCTTATTTGTAGAACAAAAAAAGTTTGTTATTATTACTTTTCTTTATATAGCGCTTTTATCCAAAGCTCTTTACAATAGTTACATAACGGTACAAACAACATTTGGAACAGTGGTCCGCCAAGACCCTCAGCAATTTTCAAGTGGTCCGTGGATAAAACAAGTTTAAGAACCACTGAGCTAGACTGCACGGGGTCTTTAGGTCCCTGCGCTCTCAGTGCCATCGGTACCGGGGCAGTTTCTGCAGTTGGAGATTGGTTTTTTTGAGGCAAATCTTGCTGTGGTGAAGATTGAGACCGCTTTCTCGTGGCTTTTTTAGGAATGGGGTCCTTAGTACCTGTTTTTGAGGAGGATTCCCCTGTCTGACTCAGGGTCGAAGGCTGGTATGAGGGATTTCTCCATCATAAGAAGTTTAAATTGGAGATCCCTACCTTCTTTGTCCTCACTGTGAGCTTTTTGCAGCGGAGACACTTTCGAGTTATATGGGTCTCCCCCAGGCAACTCGCGCACTGTGCATGGCTGTCTGAGACAGGTAGGGAAACACTGCAAGTCAGCATTTAAAACCTGCAGAGCCAGGCAAGTCTGAGAGGCTGTGCTGGAGAAAGAATGGGCATAGTCCCGTTCTAATGCCTCTTTTAGTAGGCGACTGCCTGCCTGAGGCAGGGGAAAGGGAAAGAAAATATCTCTTTTTACTCCTCTTAAAAAAAAAAAAAACTTTAGGGAGAAATTAATAAGAAAGGGTAATAGTTGGGAAAACACACTACATGAAGAGAAACAGCTAAAACTGGTGGGAGTGCTGCTGCAGTTCCGACCGAAGCCAACAGCGGTAGAAAAGGAAGCGGGGGCGGTGGGCTGCGCACGTGGGGTAGCCGCTCGGAGCAGCGTGAGGCAGCTGCCACGTGTACACGGCCAATTGGCACACTGCTACTACAGATCTCTGATTAGAAGTGCAGGTGCCAAGACACCTAAAGTGGAGCACCCACAGGGACACGCCTCGAGGAAGAATTTCATCAGGTCCGCTGTGGTGTCAGCAGGGAAACTCCTTTAAAATAGCCCCAAAGTCAGTGTGTTCTTTTTACCCAGAATGCTCTGAGATCTTCCAGACGAATGGAAGACTCTCACAAAGCAAGCAGCTGCTAGGGATGCCCTGAGGGAGGTGAAGGAGACCTCAAAGTCTTTTTTTGAAAGTGGCCTCATTTTGATTTCTGTAGGGCCCTTAGGATAGAAACCCTTTTCTGAGGGGACAACCCTATTGTTAAGCTAGGAATGCTACGGCAGCGTCAACCTTTGGTATCTCAGTAAGCGGGACTTTTGGTTCCTGGATCCTATAGAACCTAAGATAATTTCTGTTGATGGGCTTGTCCTTCTCTGCCTTAGCCTGTTCATCCCTGATTACCTTCACAAAAGAGGCATGTAGGGAACTGTGACATCAGTGGAGGATATTGAGGGAAGAAAGTTGCTCAGAGGCTTGCTCTCAGGATTTTTTTAAAGGTTGATACAATCTTGCTGCTCATGGACTCAAATTTCTCAGGGAGAGAATCCCCCCCCCAAAAAACACCTTTGCTGAGTCTTTCCCCAGTCTCTCCTCTCTACCTCAAGGGACCCCTTGGGACTTACTCCCTGAGTCAGCTGACTGGAATCCTTCTCATCCTTAGAGCCTCTCCCTGCTCTGCCCATGAACTCCTAGTCCATTTTCCCCACGTTGAAGTCACAGTTGCTCCAATGGATAGAGGAGCTCACATGCACGTCCAACTCATAGCCCTCAGACCTAACAGAGACAGAAGGCTGGCTGCAGGCTCGGCACAACTCACCATTTGCTGCACTTGGGAGATGGTGCTCTGGCTGTGAGACTATTTGCATTTCATTCAGTTCTTTTTAGGCTGCTCTGCCATACCTGGAAGATGCAGAGGAGTCAGCATGGGGACAATACAGCTGAGGCTCTGGATGGTTCCAACACCTGGCTAAAAAAAACTGACCCGAGGGGGACTGGGAGGAACTCACTGCTCACCCTGCCCCCAATTTTTGACAAAAAAGCCCACTTTAAGCCGGTATGAAGACAGAAACTGTAAGAACTGCTGTCCACGTGCTGGCACGGAGGCAGAGAACCTGGAAGCAAACAGGCTCTGAGGGGGCGTGGCTAGACAATGTTGCTTTGAAACTTTGATCCACTTCAGTGAGCTGCAGAGAGAGGAGAGCAGTCTAGATGTAAAGAATTATGGGAGACACCAGGCAACAAAATGGCTCCATCTTTCCATTTGTGGGTTTCTTAGCTTAGAACTTCCGCCCTCTGAGGAAGTAACATATCCCTGACGAACCCCACAACAGCAACGTCAACCTTCGGTATCTCAGCAACAGAACCCTTTGGTTCTTAAATGTTATAAAGCCTTGCCCTTACCTGGCTCTCTCCATTCATCCCTAATCACTGCCTCGAAGAAGGAATGAATAGGGAATTGCAACCTCAGGGGAGGATTTTGGAGGGAAACAATTTTTTTGAGGCTTACTCAGGGGAGCCTGCTCAGGTGCCAGCACCAGACAGCTCCCCTTCCTGAGTGGAGGAGTCAGAAAACTCAGATCTCCTGGATTTGTTTTTTTTTCTTCCCCTTTTTAGATTTTTTTAAACTCTTTTAGCACACCTTGGGAGCGTAGCAGCTCTACTATGGCTTTGGTGAGGCCTTTTGCAGCTTGCCTTCCCTTCAAGAGATCAGTCTCAGAACCCTCCCCAACTGGGTCCTATTCCCCCAAGGGAGGAACTTGTTGGAGCCCTCCTGGTCAGCTTGGGAGGCTGACTAGAACCTCTGCTTCTTTCCCCCAGGGCGCTCGGGACAAACTTTAAGACTGGGAGCAGAGGGAGTTTTGTGGCCCCACAGGCCCCTACCCCTTTGTTCTGAAAGGGTCCCCTGGAATTCATCCCAAGGGAAGTGGTCAGGGTCCTTCTTGCTTTTGGAGCGTCTCCTTGCTCTGAGATCCTGGTCCAATTTCCCCCCACTGAGAGTCGTGGCTTAGGGGGTCCCCACCTTTCTGTCTGATTTGTAGTCCCGGGACCTAAGGGAGTGAGGGATAGAAGGCTGTGTGCAGGCTGGGCACAACTCATCTACCAACCCTGGGAAGGCTGCCTTACATATAGAGCACAGCCTGGATTTAATCCAGTGCTTTCTTAGCTGCTCTGCCATGCCTGTAAGGGGCAGAAGAGCTGGTAAGGAGAGGGTGCAGTGCAGGCTAAATGACCCAAGGAGGAGGAATGCTGCGGAAGGAAAACACTGCTCCCCATTGCCCATGGACAAAAAAGTGAAAACTGGAGGAGTACTGACAAGAGCAACAGAAACCTCCACTGTCTACTACTGCTGTGGAGGAAGAGAAACTGGCAGCAACCAGGAGCAAAGGGGGCAGGGCCACAGTACACAGCACCAAAATGCTGATCCGCCTCCATGAGCTGCAGAGATAGGAGAGCAGCCCAGATGTCCAGAATTATGGGAGACAGTGGCATTGGGCTACAGAATGCTTGGATGGTAGCATTTGTTCTCAACTGGGATTGGTACATAACTTCCAATAAGACTTTGTTTCAACAACATCAAAAGGTATTTTCAAAAACATTTCACTTTTATTCTTTGCTCTTCAAGATTTTAGAACCCTAAAATGAGCAAAATGGACATAAGGTTCCTTTGTGTATTTTGGTGGTTTTGTACATTACTAGGAAATGCCGCACATCCGGTTCTCTGTTTTAGTGCTCAATAATTTGCTTGAAGAACACACAAGCACTCTGCACTTCAAACAGGGGATTCCACAGACAAAGAACATAATGTTAAAAACAAGTGGCATTTATTTAGCAGTACTTTTAATTAATGTTTCTTTCTCTGCCCAAAACAGGTTGCTTACATTAATGTCATTATATAGAAGAGGGTCTAAAACTATATCATGCTATAGGGGCACTGCACCATCTTGTGCAGTATGGCACTTGGTCCTAGACAAGTTGCTAACATAACATGCTATATGGGTTTGGTTTGAATTTGTGACTTCAAGTCACACATAAAGCTAGGGAGAAAATGCCTATGACTAAATGTCATCCGAAAAGATGTTACTAAGAACAGATCTTAGCAACTGAAATGAGAATTTATTAGTGTATCCACCAAAACAGACAACTGGCCTTGTTACAATTCAGGTTGTTCTTTCTGGGATCCTTCTGTTGTTGGAAGATTTCTAATCTTTGCAATTCCCCCAGAAAAGTTCAGACGAAGGCAAACTATTGAGTGGATTTGTAGAAATCACCATTGCTGCCGAAGAGCAAACAAGTTGCAGTAAGAAAAGGGTGCCCGCTAGGCTGCTGAGTTACTCTTGTAGTTGTAGCACAGAACAAGCATAACAAGGCATCTAAGCCTATACAAAGCATCCAGTGAATGAGGTAGGAGTCCTGTGGAAAAAAATAGTATGTAATGTGCACAAGGAAACCTTAATTCTAGCATTTCCTAATGTTTGAGTCCTGGACTTTGCAACCTTGCATTCTTGTCACATGGGTTTTTCATGATTAGATTTTATATATCTATACGGACAAGTTTGAGCTCTGCTACTATGAAAACTTGTGGAAATAATTAAAAAGGAAGCCGTGCAGTCAACCATTCTAAATCTGAAGATCATCTCTTCCCCAAAAGATTTTCTGGGTAATCATCACAAGAGCAGTAACAAATAGCGTGTGTGTGTGTGTGTGTGTGTGTGTATGTATGGTACATACAACACCCCTGCCCCCCAAATAGTGTACATGTACACAAACAATTAAAACCAATACATTTGTATATACATTTTTATTAAACAAGGTCATTTTAGCTTAACTGAACAAGGCAATGGGAAATACAAGGACTGGACATATACATGACAACTTTACACTTCTTGACAGAAATAAATGGCATGTGACTTATATACAGCTGCATTTAATACAGGTTACAAGTCTACTGTATTTTAATTAAACACAGTCCTAAGCTCTTGCATTATGAAAATATGCAGAAGTTGGATCATACAGAGGTTAAAATCCTGTCCACTCTAAAAATATTAAGTCTAAAAACCTCCATACCTCCCAATTTCTGCCCACAAAGTTTCTATTTTACAGAACCACCATTACTTTACTGTCTTTACTGTTACCATACATGAAATATCAAAAATATATTGATGAGTCTATCACTAATCATGAATGTTTGTATTTACATTCAAGTTAACAAATTCCTCACCAAATACTTTATATACAAATCTCAATTTGCCCTTTATGAAAGTCATTAAAAAGTTAAAAACCATAAAATGCCAATTAGAAATAAAGCATTCCAAAAACTGAACTTGTTTACAACAATTCAGAACATTCAAAACAAATTTATGAAAAATGTGTTACTTTAATACAAGTATTCTCACAATACTTTATCTCCAATACAGTGCAACAAAATTTTGCCTTCAACACATTCTGTGCGGCATCTTCTCTTCCAACAATGCTGTAGGGAAAAAAAAAAAAAGTAATCAATTGAGGAATAATATTTTTGCAGATCCCGGTACAATATCATAAAATGTATGTTTTGATTATGATTTTTACAGTAAACTGGCCAATAAACAAACATACTTACATGATATGAAGCCTCCTTACTAGATTACTATGATGCGTACATTACATTTAACTACAATTTTACAATGATGTTTCAGTAGAGCTCAGGAAAAGCATATAATATACCTTAAACAAAATAAAACTGACATTTTAGACAAGTGGGGTCTCCTAAAAGTGTAACTGTACTCACAAGAAAAATTCACCACCAAAGACTGAAAGATGGGGAATTTCTTCAAGAGTTGTGGAAGAAATCCAAAGGTGTATAGGGGTGGAAAAAGGTGTATAGATTGGTGAAAGCAACATATTTGGAGAACTCCAATAATAAGTAAAAAAACCAAAACTCATTCTGATGTGTAGTCCATTAATTTTGACGGGGAAAAAGGTTCTCTTTCTTTCAACATGTTCATCCAAACTAGACTACAATGTTCACAGGAAAACTAAAAAACAAATTCTTCAAAATTTTTTGTCACCAAGTAGCTGAGAATCCAATCAGCAGCTACAGAAAAACATGATGTAGAAAAGAGGCATGCAGATCTCCTTCCATCAGTGTTTCATAGCATACATAGTTGGGACAACACCTCATTCATTGGGACATATAACGACTAGCTAGTCTACTACTTTCAAAGGGTTCTCATTCAGGTCCATGTGAATTCATGCATCTCCTTCAAATATCTAAACAAGTGGAGTCAAATTCCTAAAAGAGAATTACACTTGTGATTTGCAGCAGTATAGACCAAGCAATAATAGGTAGAGTCAAGTCAAGGAGCTCAACAGCCATTCACTGATGTCAGATTACAAAATAATAAAGGTTTCAGAGTAGCAGCCGTGTTAGTCTGTATTCGCAAAAAGAAAAGGAGTACTTGTGGCATCTTAGAGACTAACAAATTTATTTGAGCATAAGCTTTCGTGAGCTACAGCTCACTTCATCGGATGCATTTGGTGGAAAATACAGAGGGGAGATTGATATACACACAAAGAGAACATGAAACAATGGGTTTTATCATACACACTGCAAGGAGAGTGATCACTTAAGATGAGCCATCACCAGCAGCAGGGGGGGAGGGAGGAAAACCTTTCATGGTGACAAGAAAGGTAGGCTATTTCCAGCAGTTAACAAGAACATCTGAGGAACAGTGGGGGGTGGGGTGGGGAGAGGAGAAATAACATGGGGAAATAGTTTTACTTTGTGTAATGACTCATCCATTCCCAGTCTCTATTCAAGCCTAAGTTAATTGTATCCAGTTTGCAAATTAATTCCAATTCAGCAGTCTCTCGTTGGAGTCTGTTTTTGAAATTTTTTTGTTGAAGAATAGCCACCCTCATACTTTCAAACTAGTAATGCATAACCTGGGAGTTTTGACACTCATCAAGCCCTAGAGTATGAGGGTCCAAAGTTGTTCCTCAAAGTTTACATAGTTTCACGAAGAGTGAACTTAAACAGAAGAGAGGGTTACTCACCTTGTGCAGTAACTGAGGTTCTTTGAGATGTGTCCCCCCACAGGTGCTCCACTGTAGGTGTAGCAGTGCTTTTGTGTCTGGAGTTGCAGATCTTCAATAGCTGTGCCCGTTGGACTGCACATACATACTCTCCTCCCCCACGCTGCGCACATGTAGTATAAATAGTGCTGTGCAGTCCGACCGCCCTCCGTTCCTTCTCTGCTCCAGAGCCCAAATGCTATGCTCCACAGCAGCGAGGAGGAGGGCTGTAGTGGAGCACCAATGGAGACACACATCTCGAAGAACCTCAGTGACTGCACTAGGTGAGTAACCCTATCTTCTTCTTCTTCGAGTGTTGTCGCCATCACTGTAAGTTACTATAAAGCAGTGTCCCCAGCTAGAAGGTTGGAGCTTCGAAGTGGCTGGTATCGCCGAGGACAGGACCGTATGTCCAAGAATGGTATCTGTCGAGGAATCCTGCCAGATGGCGTAATGTTGGGAGAATGCATCAGAGGATGACCATATGGGAGCTCTGCATATGTTATGGGAACTTTATTGAGGAATGCAAAGGAGGTTGAGAGCGCTCGTGTGCAGTATGTCCTGATAGAGGCAGGTGGTATATTGTGAAGTGTGTAAGACAGGCATATGCACTGTGAAATCCATTTAGAGAAGCATTGTTTAGATATAGCAGAGCCTTTAGAGTGTTCAGCAATGCATATGAACAAGCGTGGCATGTTCCTGAATGGTTTGGTTCTATCCAAATAGAATGACAATGCACATCTAACATGTGGGGAGCTGCTTCTTGGTAATTGTGTGGTTTGGGAAAGAAGGAGAAATATAGGCTTGTTCAGATAGAAGGACATTATAACTTCAGCAGGAATTTTGGGTGGGGATGGAGGGTCACTTTGTCCTTATAAAACATTATATATGGTGGGTATGCCATAAGAGATGATATTTCTCTCACGCCTCATGCCGATGTAATGGCAATGAGGAAGGCCAGTTTCATTGCTAGATGAAGGGGTGGGCAGATCTCCATTTGAGCCAATGGCAGTCTAGTCAGAGAGCGTAGGACTAGGCTGGAGCCCCAGGGTGGCTTGGGGGGGATGTATGTCAGGGTATAGGATTCAAACACCCTTAAGAAAATGTTTGACAAGGGATTGTGCAAAAAACTGAATATTTCTCGACAGGGCAGTGGAATGTGGTAATTGCAGCCAGGTGCACTCTAAGGGTTTGGCTACACTTGCGAGTGAGAGCGCATTAAACAGCCCCAGGCGCCCTAACTCACTACCCGTCCACACTGGCAAGGCACGAAGAGTGCTCTGACTCCACAGCTAGAGCGCTCCTGGTACTCCACCTCGGCAAGATGAGTAACGTTTGCTGCGTCTTGGCTGAAATGCCTGGGCGTCAGTGTGAACAAGCTGTTGCATTACTCCGCTCTGATCAGCCTCCAGAAACATCCTATTATCCCCTTAAGTCAAGTGGCCACTCTTCTCATTGTTTTGAACTTGCTGTAGGAATGCGGATATCCCCTTTGAAAGCTCCATTTCTGACAACCGTCTGCTTATCTGCTCCGAGACAACGCAACCATTACTGTGGAATGCTGTGAGAGAGAGAGGGGGTGGTGGGGGGGATCTGCTACTGTCTGAACTTACAAGACAGCATGCTGACATGCTCTCAGCCCCCCCAAAACCCACTCTCTCTCCCCCCACATACACACAACACACTCCCTGTCACACTCCACCCCCTCCCCCACATTTGAAAAGCATGTTGCAGCCACTTGCATGCTGGGATAGCTACCACAATGCACTGCTCTCTGTGGCCGTTGCAAGAGCTGCTCATGTGGCCACGCCAGTGCGCTTGTAGCTGTCAATGTGGACAGATTGCAGCGCTTTCCCTACTGTGCTCTACGAAGGGTGGTTTAACTCAAAGCACTCTACATCTGCAAGTATAGCCATGCCCTTAGAGAACTAAAAACCAATCCGTGCTGTTTGAGTTGAAGGAGGTAGTCCAATAGGTACGTCTGGCAGACTCGCGCCTGCTTTTATCAAGGTACGTTTTACTGAATCTGAACAGGTTATTTCAGAATTCCAGAGCCATGAAGGAGCCAAGCTTTCAGGGGAGCATCTGTGGATTGGGATGCTGAACGTGTCCCCTGTCCTGAGAAAGGAACCATGATGCTGGGGGAAGGTTTATAGGCCGAGAGAGTGCATGCAAAGCAGGTGCATGTACCAGACTTATTGTGGCCATGTCGGTATGATTAATATAACCAGAGCTCAATCTTCCTGTATCTTGAGTAAGACTTGGAACAGGAGGGGAAAGGAAGGAAAGGCGTAGAGAACATGCATTCCAGTTCATAAGGAATGCATCCCCTAGTGAATCGCATCCCAGGCCTGCTCTGGAACAAAACTGAGGACAGCGGGCATTCTGAGTGGTGAAAAGGTGGGGTGGGTGGGATGACCCCATTGGCAGGAGATGCATCGGAGTGCTCTCATGTCGAGCTGCCATTCGTGCTAGTGTGAGAAGGTTCTGCTCAGCGTATCTGCTGTTGTGTTCTGAAGTCCAGGGAGATATGCAACAGAGATAGAGATGTCATTGTGGATACGCCAATTCCATAGCTTGATCGCTTCCGAGCATAGGGAATGGGACCTGTCACCTCCTTGCCTGTTGATGGAATACATGTAAGTGAGGTTGTCTGTCATTACTCGACTAGTCCGGTTTCTGAGGAGTGGTAGGAAATGTTGGCAGGCACTGTGGACTGCCCTCAGTTCCAGGAGGTTGATGTGTAAGGTGGACTCGGTGGGCATCCATCTGCCCTGCATAGTGTGCTTGCAATAGACGTGTTCCCCAGCTGAGGAGGGAGGCACTGGTAGTAAGTATCACGGTAGGTGGAGGTTGAAGAAAAGGGACCCTGGCACAGACATTGTCAGGCATGTCCACCACAGTAGTGACTCCTTGACCTGGGTTGGCATGGACAGGAGTTTTTGCATGCTGTGCGTGTGAGGAAGATATACTGTACGGAGCCAGCCCTAAAGACACTGCATGTGCAGCCTTGTGTGTCTGACCACAAACGTAGCTGCAGCCATATGTCCCAGAATTGGAGACATGTATGTGCTGGGATTTGGGGGCATGCTTTGGTGGTTGAGACTAGTTGTGTTATCGCTGTGAACCTGTGAGGTAGTAAAAACTCTCTTGCCCGCTTGGCATCGAGTAGAGCGCCAATGAATTCCAGTGTTTGCACTGGGGTTAGTGTGGACTTTTCAAAATTGGTAAGGAGGCCCAGTTTTGTAAAGAGGGTCATTGTTGTGTGGACTGCTTGGAGAGATTCTGTCTTGGATGGCACTTTGAGAAGGCAGTCGTCTAGATATGGGAAAAACGATGATGCCTTGTTTGCGGAGGAAGGCCACGACCACTGCAAGTACTTTGGAAAAAACTCACGGAGCTGTGGATAGTCCAAAGGGTAGTACCCTGTACTGGTAGTGACCGTGGTCAACAATGAATTGTAGGAAATGTCTATGAGCAGGGTGTACTGCAATATAAAAAGTATGCGCCCTGCTGGTTGAGGGCCAAGAACCAATCCCCCTGTTCCGGTGCTGGGATGATGGTGAACAGGGTGACCATATTCAAACGTTGTAGTCTGACAAACTTGTTGAGATTGCGAAGGTCTAGGATGGGGCACCAACCGCCAGACTTCTTTTGTACCATGAAGTAGTGAAAGTAGAAACCGCATCCTTTGTGTTGTGGAGGGACTGTTCTATGGCTTCCTGTTGAAGAAGATGCCCCACCTTCTCCTCCAGGATGGGCTCCCCTGTAAGGGGTCCCTGAAAAGGGATGTGGAGGGCAGGTTGGCAGGATGGTATAGCTAGGAAGGGCATGGAGTAACTTTTACTATTCCCAGGACCCATCTGTTCAAGCTAATGAGCATCCAAGATGGTAAAAATGGAGCTAGGCGGTTGCCAAACTGTCAATGTGTAGATGGAGTTACAGATGGTAGGAGCAACCGGAGCAGGCCTCTGGACCTTGACCACACCTTCAAATTGCTGCTCATTAGGGAGTGTTTGGGCCCAGTGTCCCTCGTGCAGGTGATTGTCTGCACCTGTTGGGAAGTCTGTGACAATGGCCTTGGTTGTCAAACTGCTGCTGTGAGTAGTATGGCTGAGGGCGAGATCGTGGAGGGAGTGGATATTTTCCCAATCTTCGTTTTGGCCGTGGTGTGTATATACACACACACTGAGGGATTTTACAGTGGCTCAGGAGTCTTTCAGTGAGCGTAAGGAGTTGTCAGTGTGCTCAGAAAAGAGTTTTTGTCCCTCGACCGGGAGATCCTCGACCGTATTTTGCATCTCCTTAGGGAATCCTGAAAGGTTCAACCATAATACATGTTGCATTACTACCACAGTAGCAATGGATCGGGCAGCTATGTATCTGAGTCCAGGAAGGGCCTGCAGGACCGTGCAGGCTATTAAATGACCTTCCGAAATGAGGGACAGGAATTGTTCCCTTTTTTCCTCTGGCAGATCCTGGCAAAATTCCTCCAGCTCAGAATAATTTTTTACAATTGTATTTGGCCATAAGGGCCTCATAGTTGGAAATTCGAAATTGGAGGGTAGCAGATGAATAGAATTTTTTACCCAGGAGATCTAAATGTTTCCAGTCTCAGTCAGGATGATTGGATTGGCACTGATGGCTCTTCTCTTGTAGCACATTCACCATGAGGGAATTTGGGGCAGGATGTGAAAATAAAACCCCCACATTTTTTGCAGGTACATAATATTTCCAATCCACCCATTTGCATGTAGGCGGGATAGAGGCTGGAGTCTGCCAAAGAAGGTTTGCAGGTTCAAGTAGTGAACCGTTAATAGCTAGGGCATTTTTTGTTGTTGAGGATGTATGGAGAATGTCCATCAGTTTATGTTGTTGCTCCTTGACCTCCTCAAGTGGGATCTTTGTTTCGTAGAGTGGCTGACTCCCTAACTCCTGAAAGTGACAAAAATCGTCAGCCACTGTGGGAGGAGGTGGCATAATTGCTCCATCAGGTGAAGATGAAGAAAAGGGGAGGACCGGAGGTACCTCCCCATCCTGCTCTCCTTCCAGTTCCTCCTCCAGTGGTGGTATTTATGGAGTATGTGGTTCTGGAGGTCGAGAGATTGTTGAGAAGGGAATGGATGGAGGCCGGCATATTTGCAGCGGTGGGGGATTACCGAATTGTGCCCTATACATGGCCCAGGGGTCCCAATATGGCCAATTGGGGGAAAGGGAATATATGGTTGCATTCATGGGGACCCCTGAAAAGGCTGGGTACCCTGAACTGCAGCAGGGTAAGGCTGGTAAGCTGATGTCAATTGCCCTGATGTTGATGGGGCAAGAGCATCTTTTCATCCTCCTTCACATCACTAAGGAAAGGAGGTCCTGTCCCTGTGAGAGAGCATGAAGAGTGTGTTGATTGAGAAGTGGGTGAGATTTGGGACACCTCCTGTCTGAGAAGCGGAGAGTCTTCAGTGTAAGATATAGTGAGGTCTGACAGCTGTGTGAATTCCTGTGAGTGATCTCTGCTCAGTGCCTGTATTGAGCATGGTGCTGAGGTGTGATATGGAAAAAAGAGTCAGCAGATTGCGCCAGAGAGCTTTTCAGAGCCGTAGCTTTAGTAGGAGTTTGCAACCCTACTAGAGTCTCTCTCAGAGCTGAAAGCTTCAGTGCCGTGCTCAGGTCAGGGCTGAGGGCTTCACTGGAGTCAACTGTTTTGTCAGCGGTGGTGCACCTCAGCACCAGAAATGGACCTGGAGTCATTGAACAGATAAAGGGCTTGCTTCAGTCGCCCACAACAGGATGTAGTGCTGATACCTGCTGTTTCGCCCTGGCACGGTCCTTAGACTTACTCTCAGGGGCTGAGGTAATCAGTCTAGGAGCAGCTTTGTGCCTCTTCTCAGAAGCCATTTGCACTACGGATCTAGCCAGGGATGGCATTTCTGCACTTTGTGCCTCAGGAGCTGAAGGAGGGACGGCTCTCTTGTAAGTGTCAACCTGGTTAGAGGATGATCTTCCCTTACTCGGGCAAGGGAAGTGAGGGTCAGCAGATGACCTTGCTGAGTGTGAGGGTCTCTCCAGTGAGGAATAAGAACCAGGGTCTGACGCTGGTCGCAGGAACTTTTCCATGAGGAATAGTTTGAGTTTAAGGTCCCTGTCTTTCCTTGCTCTTGGGCTTTAAGCCCAGACAGTGGGAACACTTCTGGGAAACATGTCCCTCTCCCAGGCAACAGATACATTGTGCGTGGCTGTCTGTTATAAAGAAGGCGGCCTCACATGACACACATCACTTAAACCTGGAGGAGTCATGCATAAGGGTGAGGGAATAGCTTCCTTGATGGGAAATAGGGCAAACAAAAAAGGTGTGTT
Source organism: Dermochelys coriacea (assembly GCF_009764565.3). NCBI lineage: Eukaryota > Metazoa > Chordata > Testudines > Dermochelyidae > Dermochelys > Dermochelys coriacea. The sequence goes on along the minus strand of NC_050068.2, from coordinate 254,789,578 downwards.
TTTTTTCTTTTGTTTTTTTAAAAGGATGAAGGATAAAGAAAAGAAAATGAAGGAGCTAACTAACTACGACAGGGAAAACAGGTAAGAGACTACCTAAATAATGAAGTGGGCTCTGCTAATTGTTCCGTTCCAGAATGCAGGCAGTAGAGTAGGAACGGAGGGTAGTCGGACCGCACAGCATTATGTATACTACCTGCACACAGCGCAGGGGAGGGGAGGTGCGCATGTGCAGTCCGACGGGCACTGCTATTGAATATCTCCGACTCCAGATGCAAGGCGCTGCTGCAACTACAGTGAAGCACCCCTGGGGACATCACTCGAAGAACCACCAGTGAAGCACATCCACATTGCTTGAGATATGTAAGATAATGGGGTGGAAGTGTAGTTCGGAGCAAATGGAGCAGGATCTCAAGATTCCATTCCTAATGCTTCAAGAAGCCAGTAGGGTGATGGAGATAAAGAATCAGAGGAGTCTGACTTAATTTGAGACAGAGCCAGAGAAATCACAGCAGTGTCAACAACGTACTGTAATGTCTTTATGAAGATGTGTCAACATGCAGTAACACTGGGTGCAAGATGCATTCGATCTTACCATAAGAAAATTGACTAATAGTGCTGTCAAAAAATTAAACTTGCAGTTATTTCCCATTATGCTTAGCTAAATCCTCCCTATCACAGAAAGAACCCAAGAAATGGAAAGTGTAAAAAACATATTGCTATGACAGCATGAAAAAAAAAAAAAAAACCCCAAGAACCACCACACTACATGCTACTTTTTCACGTTAAAGAGAAATTAACAGTGGTATGAATCACACAGAGGTCTTGGCCTTGAAACCATGCAGAGCCTTAGAATCTAAGAGGAGCCAAGGCCCAAATGCACATTAGGACATCCATAAGGAGTGCTTTTCTTTCAAAGCCCTGTCCCACAGCCACAAGGCCAATTCGCTATCCAATCCCATAAAAAGGGAAATTACTTGCCTTGTTGTAACTGGAGTTCTTCAAGTTCTCCCCATCTATTCCACTGTGGGTACGCACATGTTCCAGGTGCCCGAGACCAGAGAATTTTTGCAAGTAGTGTCTATTGGTCCATGCCTGCACCCCTACTCTTCCTGTGCTCTATCGTGAGGGTATAAGGAGTGGGGCAGACCAACTGCCTCTTCAGTTTCTTCTCTATCATCAATGTTGCCAAGCTCTGAAGCAGAGGTGAAGGAGGGTGGCAAGTGGGAGAGAGATAGGGATCACACATCTTGAACTTCAGTTACACCAAGGTAAGCAATTTCCCTTTCTTCTTTGAGTGCTGGTCCCAATGGATAACTGACAAACAGTACTCGAAGAGGAGGCAGGTGCAAGAACACAGGTGGTATAGCTGCTTGTAGAACCACTGCCCCAAAGAATGAGTCAAAGGCAGAGTCTTGGACCAAGGAGTAATGCCTCATGAATGTGTGGATGGAACTCCATGTAGGTTGTCCTGCAAATACCAAGCAGGGATGCTTCTTGAAGTGATGCTTCTGAGGCTGCTTATTCCCTTGCATAGTAAATTTTTACCCCATGTGAGGGAGGAAACTGTGTCATATGATAACAGAATAGGATATACCCAGAGATCCACTGAGAAGATATAGCTTGACCTCAAACTCACTCTGGTTCGGAAATGAACAGTCTAGATGACTTTTCTGATCAGTTTTGTTCTCTGCAGGTAAAATGACCATGCTCATCATTCGTCGAGAGAATTAATTCTCCTCTCCTCACTAAAGGCATAGGGCTTTGGAAAGGCACAGGTAAATGAACTGACTGGTTTATATGATGGAACAATTTTGGGAATAAATTTTGGATGTAGTTGTTGGATGTAGAGACTCTGTCTTTATGGGATACTGTGTACAGCCATTAGGATCCCAAGTTCACCTACCTTTCTGGCCAAGGTGATAGCAATGAAGAAGGCAACATTTATCTACAGGTGAGACATGAAACACATAGCTGTTGGTTCAAAGAGTGGCTTAGTGAGACCTGAAAGTACTAAATTAAGGTCCCAGTCAGGGGTTGGTTTCCTTACTGGCAGAAAGGTTCTAATCAGAACTTCTGGAAACTGGCTTTGGTAGGTGAGTAAAGACTGAATAACCCCCCGATGGTGATTGCGCCAGGTGAACCTGTAGCGAACTAAGGGAAAGATCCATCATCTTGAGAGTAAGAGGAGAGTCTAAACTAGCAAGAAAAAATGGTTACTTATCTGTATGGTAACGGTTGTTTTTCAAGGCGTGTTGTGAACATATACATTCCACTGTAGATACTTGTGTGCTCAGTGCAGCAGTACCACTAGGCAGTGCATGCTTCCCTGATCTCCTCATGCCTTCAGGTGAGGGTATACAAGGGGAATATCTGCCGCCTTTTGCTCCGTTCCTTCACATTGCTGTATGTAATGTCTGAAGTAGTTTGGAAGGTTGGCGGGTCATGGAATGCGTGTGTGCACAACACATCTCGAGGAACAACAGTTACTATACAGGTAAGTAACTGCTTTTTCTCCTTCGAGTGCACATATATGTTCCACTGTAAGTGACTCATCAGCAGTTCCTTTATAGATGGAGGAACTCTGGATCATCTGAAGAGAGATTGGCAAGTCTGTGTTACTAAACTGGCATCATCCCAGGAAACTTGAGTAATAGCATAATGAGTGGAAAAGGAATGCACAGACAAGCATGTTGCTGTCTTTCATACAACAGCTACTGGAACATTGCTGAGAAAAGCTGATGAAGTGGACTGAGCCCCAGTGGAGTGAGCTATTATTCTTGGTGGAGGAGACATTTTAGCAAGATTGTAGCAGAGCTTAATGCAGTCAGAAATCCAGTGAGATTTGCCAAGACAACGCTGATTGACCCTGGGCATAAAGACTTGGACAGGGAGAGATCTATCCTCTTTGGAGTGGACTTAGAGGGGAAATCTGCTTCTCTGCTTATGAGCGCATACTCTGCTGCTGTGAGGAGCCCCTGGTGAAGGGTCCATAGGCATATTCTCCATTGCTACTGCATCAGACTTCACGCCAGGAGGCAGACTCCTTGACGAGACTGGCTCATATATAGGGGGTTTTCTTGACTTGAGTCTGACTGGGGCTTCGTAGCCTTTTCCATGAGGAGTTTTTTAAGCCGGAATTCTCGCACTTGTAGGATCTAGCTAGGAAAGGAGCGAAAGATACTGCATCTGGAAGATGGCAGGCACTTCCCCAAAGAAGTACAGGCAGCGCTGGTGGTTGTCACTGACCAGGAAGGTGCAAGTACAGGAGATGCAGCTTTTAAAGCCAGATAATCTAGGCATAATCTAATTTACATACTGGGATGCACATGAGTCCCCAGGGAGGGGATTTAACTATCCATTAGCTATATTAATAGAACTATTAAAAACATTAACTATACGAAAGATAAAACTGGTAAACTTTTAAATAGTTACAGGTTTTAAGGATCAGGCTGAAGAGAAAGAAGCAGGTCTGGACACTGGCGATTCACACTTAGGCCATGTGGTGGTAAGAAGGAACTAAAGAGGTGATCAGTCCTCCCCATCCCTTATATACTTGGTGCAGAGCATGAAGAGAGTAGGAGCACAGGCGCTGACCTATGGACACTGCTTTCAAAAATTCTCTAGTCTAAGGTGCATGCACACTCACAATAGAATATACATAGGACCAGCACTCAAAGAAGAACTTGCTTTTCAGCCTTCCACTCCCATCACAATTGTGTGCACAAGAAAGCAGAGTATAGCTGCTGTTCCTTTTCAGCCACATTCAATCAGTAGTTATGTATATTTGCTCCCCTTTATACCATGCTACAGCACACATATTGTACATTTATGGGTGCACACACTATATAGTAATTTAGCTCACCAACAAGATGTTTTAGAGTTCTCCTTTCTTACCAATCTAATTAGTGCTCTGTCGCTGGACTTTCGGCCCAATGCTCTGAGTTTCCTTTTCTGGATTTGGGCGTTTCCCAGTGCTGATGCCAGTGCTTCCTGTTCTTCCTGAAAAATGAGATCAACAACTAACTTGAGAAACTATTTGCTTTTTATGTATCAAAATGACATCTTTTAAAACATAAGTCACCTTGTTGCAGTAAATGTGATTGCTGATGGTCTCCATGGGCATAATGTAAAATACTGCTGCCTTGAGAATAACCTGTTGAAATACAGTATACATTTACTTAAATCATTCCTGTGTTTTCCTTTTATTTATCAGTTATACGCTTGTATCCATTAAGCTTTTGTATGAACAAGGGGAGCCAAACCCTGAACTCCCAAACACAGAAAAGTCTGGCCTAAATCATTGGTTTGCAGAAAAATTCTCATACTAAAAAGTGCTCTCCACACACACACACACACCCCCCTTTTCTAACTGCTACAAACTTCAGTTTTGACACTGCCCAATCACCTCATCCTTTTTACTATTCTCTTAAGATAACAGGAGTCAACAGCACAACTAAACTGGGATGAACCAGAATTTTCTGTTTCATGTAAATTGCCCGAAAGCCCTCAATGTTGGAATTCTCTATCAACAGAGCATGTACTGCAGAAGCAAGAACATTTGCTTCAGTCATGTTCTAGAGGCCTGTAAGATGTGAGAGTGAAGTCCTGTCTCCACATCTGTTCTATCAACCCTCAACCTCTGCTGAGATTGCAATGGGAACGTGTAGTGGGGCGGAGCCGCACCCCCTGAGAAAAAGGGCTCAACCAGGCCAGAGAGGCTGCGCAGACCAGCAGCCAATCAGTGAAGACCTGGAGAGAGGGCAGCCAATCACGACCCAGCTAGGTCCTATATAAAGGCTGCCCAGCTAGGGAGAAGGCAGTCACTCCCTGGCCAGCAAGGGAGAAGAAGGACTGCTCCTTTTGTCAGGAGCCAGGCACCTTGGACAGAGCAGTGCTGGGCAGGCTTGGGGGAGCAGATAGGGGCTCCAGCCCATTACCTGCCAGGCTGCGGCCCTGCTGCAAAGAGTCAGGAGGGTGCATAGGGCCAAAGGAGAAGTGACCAAGGGAAACTGAGGTTTTTAACCATTTCAAGAATCGTGAGAACTTCTCTGAACACATTTTATTTGCTGAATAATACCATGCTGCTGAATTCCACTTGATCCTGCATGTGAGTCTTCTAGGGCACATGTCTGAACGCCTACTGTATGACCATCATTGCTTCCCATTTGAGCTCCTGAAAAAAGGACATTTAAAAAAAATATTTTCAGCATAGAATACAGCACAGATTGAACATTTAATAAATAATTAAGTGTAATGTTTGAAATATGTACTGTCTTGTACAAAATGGGAATTACTGAATATTGCATTCTAAAGCTATAAAGGGTTCTGTAAAGTGAAATTTTTGAAGATTTTTTAAATGTGTGTGTGTGTGCGCGCGCGCCTCTGTCTCTCTCTCTCTCTCTCTCTCTCGATATAAATAAAATATAGTCTCTTGTCTGGTGAAAAAAGTTTCCCTGGAACCTAACCCCTGCTATTTACATTAATTCTTACGGAGAAATTGGATTCGCTTAACATCGTTTCGCTTAAAGTAGAAATTTTCAGGAACGTAACTACAACGTTAAGTGAGGAGTTACTGTAGAATGCTAGGGGGCTCACTTAAGGAGTTTGTGCTACTTCTCAGGTCCAATACTTTTGTCAGAATAGGAGATTCTACTTACCACCTGCACTACTACAACCAGAGATGTTTTCTCCTGGTGAATATCCCATTAGGCCACCATTTCCATTTCCATTTGGGTTAGAAGGCACTGTTGCAAGAAGACCTAATCAAGGAAACAAAATTCATTGCCAACAATATTGAGGCAAGCAAATGTGTTTTGATTTATTATACATCTTCCCTTGGCTCCCAACAGTATTTTCTTTAGTAGTTTAACTTCATCAGTGGGGAGAATTATTTTTTCCCCCTCTATTGTAAATTGGAATATCTTTCCAAGTAATTTTAGGTTATAATTATTTTACTTATCAAAAAGTCAGTATTTTTGCAAGAAACGTTAATTGCATATGTTAAATATAGTGCATTTTAGTGTAAAAGACATCAAAAGTTACTTCATATCTATGCATATACCCCACATCCCTGGAATAGAGCCATTATTTGGACAGGAGGGTGTCAACAAATGCACATGTTGCACAACAGTGGGAGAAGTGGACTTTTTTTAAAAATAGATGGAAGAATGTAAACAAAGGGTTAAAATTAATTTCTCAAGATAAACTACCATGTTTGTGAATATCAGATTGTATAGTTAAGGTTGCAAGACCTTTTCCACTGTAACTTTTTCTTGCAGTAATTCTATCTGGTAGTAAAATTAATCTATACAAGTCTATTTTGATGCCCTGGAGACGACATGATCTTAAAGAAACTTCAGGATGAACTCCGTAGGCAGGTGCAGACCAGATGAATTGCAAAGGGCTGGGAAGAGGTGAGTGAGAAGGGTACACTGCTCTTATAATCCACTTTTGTTGGTTAACTAGGCTACCCCTGACACTGGGCTCATATCTGGCCCCCATGACTACAGAATGGGTTGTCACAACTTGAAGGGGAGACAAAACCTCAATTAAATACATGAAGTAGACTACAATCATACCCAAGCCTCTGTATCGTGAAAGCTGCTGGTAGATTTGTTTCATCCTCTCAATATTCAGGCGGCTTGCCTCTGCATGATTTACCATTGGCTTAGGATAATGAACTCCTATTATACATTTTGCAGCCTTCTGGATGCTCTCTGGGGCATTCCAAGGATCGTATATGTATTTTGCGGGGAAACCTCTAAGTATAGGCAAATAACGTCTTTAAAGAAAAAAAAAAAGTACAGTTTAAAACACATAGCTGTTTAAAACTCAGGCAACTTCAATGATGGCTTTATAATATTTATGGGATGGATTGTACATGAGATTACCTGATGTAGTCCCCATTAGGATCAGTTCTTCTGCCAAAACCCACAGGACAGTAGCAGTGAAAAAACTGCTGAAAAAACGAACTACAGGAAAGCCACATCCAGCTTCCAGCATTTACACTCCAATCTGCATCAAGCAGCAATTCTTCAAACACCTTAAGAAATAACAGTATCAAGTTATTCTAAATGTGTTCAATTTTTCCACAAACACTCCTAAGCATTGCTCAGCTATCAAGATGTCAGAAAACATAGCATTTCAACATTTAATTGCAGTTTCCTGTACTGACATTTGCCTCAACTTTGTAACGTCCAAAGAGTATTCAATAAATATTTACACAAGTACTTCTTTATAGTCCATTCAAGTGGGATAGTGGAAATGAGGTACATCTGGCTTCTACAGCACAGAAGTTTGACATATTTTGTACAAAGTCATTTTACAGATGGGAAACAGACACAGAGCAGTGAAATAACTTGCTCAAAGTCACCTAAGTGGGCCAGTGGCAGAGCTAGGAATAGAACCTAGGTCTCTTGAATCCCTGTGCTGTGCTCTATCCACTAGGCCACACTGTCTCTGGTCAGGGGTGGAATTTTCTTACCCAGTTAGCTCCGTATCTTCTCTACTAGAAAGCTACATAACCTTCCCACTAGAAAGCATTAGCAAATGAATCTTCCAAGCTATAAAAGTTGTTTCAATTAACTTAACAGTTAACTAATAATTAGAGAGACAAGGTGGGTGAGGTAATATCTTTTATTGGATCACTTCTCTTAGTGAAAGAGAGAAGCTTTTGAGCTTACACAGAGCTCTTCTTCAGGTCTGGGAAAGGTACTCAGTGTCACAGCTAAATACAAGGTGGAACAGACTGTTATACATGTTGCAAGAGACCATTCAAGGTGAAATGGACAGTTAACATTTAATAATTACTTATTCTAAAAAATTCTAAAACTTAACAGCTTTGACATACGAAGGTTAAATTACTTACTTGTAACTTGAGTTCTTAGAGATCGACACTGCGTAGTTACATTCTTGGGACTCATGCCGACCAGTGCAGTATGGTAGAACCTTCTATTAGCAGTGCCCATTAGGCATGTATGCTCCCCTGCCCTGCCTGTCTAGCACATGAGCACATTCTGAGGGTGAGAGTTTAAAGGGGGCATAGGAACATTGCCCCCTCAGTTCCTTCCACTGCTAGAGCAGAAAACCCAAGATATTTTAATCTGGACTCTGCAGGAGTGGGGAAGGTGGTCGGGGGGCATGAATATGCAGAGTCCATCTTGAGGAACTCCAGTTACAAGTAACCTTCATTTCTTCTTCGAGCGTCTTCAGCATATTCCCCACTCTCGGGATAGTCTTGTAAGCAGTACAGCGAATTGAACAGAGGGATGAAGAGTTCTAACTAAATAAGGATTGGAGTACCACTCTACCAAACTGGGTGTGCAACCAGGATGCCATATCCAATACATAATGCTCACAATGCAAATGTGAAACAATCTACACGTAGCAGCTTTGCATATCTCAATAAGGGCAATGTGTTTATAAAAAGCCACAGATGTAGCTACTGTTCTAGTAGAATGAACTCTGGACAGACTAGGAGTAGGGAAAGAAGTTCTTCTGTAACAGTCTTAAATGCACTAACCTATCTAGATAGGGGGACTGAGAGAAATGACTTTACCTTTAGAGTTACCAGCATATGAAATAAATAACTTGGAAGTAGTCTTAACTCTGTTCTATCTAAGTAATATGAGAGTACTCTCTTGGTATCTAAAGAATGTAATCTATATTCTCCCCTTTAGATGAATGAGGCTTTGGGAAAGAATAGATTAATGGTCTGATTTACATGAAACTCAGAAACAACTTTAGGAAGAAATTTAGGGTCTGGTCTAAGAACCACTATGTCCTTATAAAAAGTGCATAAGGGGGAGGAGGTCCATACCAGTGCATGTTCACAAGTTCTTCTTGCAGAAGTAATTGCTGTCATAAACACTGTCTTCACAGATAAGTGAAACAAAGAGCAGCTAACTATAAGCTCAAGTTAGACAAGAGAGGAGTCCAAACTAAATTCAAATTCCATGGCATGACAGGGTCCTGCACTGGGGGATACAAGTTCAGTAGCCCTTTCAAAAACTTTGAAAACTGCTGGTCAAACTTTTTGAAAGGGCTACTGAACTTGTATCCCTCAGTGCAGGACCCTGTCATGCCATGGAATTTGAATTTAGTTATATATATTTTTCCATTAATGTGAGTATGGTATAAAGCTAGATGAACCTTAATGGAGGGCAGAGACAACCCCACTCTTTTTAAGCATAATAGATATTCTACAATAAGTTGTATTGGAGCTAACACCAGGTCAAACACTTTTCCCAGTTGCCCACAAAATCTAATCTTCTCCACTTGAACCCATAACTTTTTTCTAGTTGATAGCTTTCTGAATTTAATTAAAATTCTTTGCACCGGAACTGAGCACAATCTTTCTAACTCTGCCAAAGGTCTATCGCCCAAGCTCTCAAATGTAATGACTAAAGATTTGGGTGGACAACCTTCCCCTCCTGCTGGGGTAGTAGGCCCATTGATAATGGGAGCATTTTGTCATTACCTTTGGATAAATGAAGTCATTTGGTATACCACTATTTCTTCGCCACTCTGGAGCAATGAGAATCATGCTAGCTGAATCTTGCCTTACCCTTTTTATCACTGGAGAATGAGGGGAAATGCATACCCTGAACCCTCCTTCCCAATCTAGGAGGAATACATATGTCAATGACAGGCTGTCAAAACCCAATTTTGAGCGGAAATAGGGACATTTCCTATTGAATCTGGTTGCAAATATGTCTGTCTGGAAATCTCCAAAGGCTGAAAATATCATGAATTACCATATTATTTTTTAAGAGACCATTTGTCTGCAAAGAATCTCTGCTAAACTGATCTTCAATCATATTGTGTTCACTTGCTTCTCACAGGGCAATTGAGTATATATTGTGCTGGATACACCAATCCCAAAGTTTTACTGCCTCTTTGCAAAGTTAAGATGATAAAGTTCCTCCTTGTTTGTTCACATATGTTGCTGACACATGGTCCACGACCACCTGAACTACTGCATTTTGCAGCTGCGATAGAGATGCTCTGAAATCTAACTGGATTGCCCTCAGTTCCAATACACTGATGTGTAACAGGGATTCTCTGTCATTCAAAGGGCCTCAAATAAACAGACTACAAAGATGCACTTCCGCCCTGTCTTTGAAGCATCTGTGGTGGTTATTACTAAAGGAGAAGGAAGGCTGAACAAAAATGCCTTTGAGGGCATTCTGAAGTTCCAGCCACCACCTTAGCAAAAGACAAATATTCCTTGGAACAGTGAGTAATTTTGGTTTCAGAGTAGCAACTGTGTTAGTCTGTATTCGCAAAAAGAAAAAGGAGTACTTGTGGCACCTTAGAGACTAACAAATGTATTTGAGCATAAGCTTTTGTGAGCTGCAGCTCATTTCATCGGATGCATTCAATGGAAAATACAGTGGAGAGATTTATATACACAGAGAACATGAAACAATGAGTGTTACCGTACACACTGTAAGGAGAGTGATCACTTAAGATGAGCTATTACCAGTGGGGGAGGAGGGAGGGGAGAAAACCTTTTGTAGTGATAATCAAGGTGGGTCATTTCCAGCAGTTGACAAGAACATCTGAGGAAGGGTGCAGGAGGGGGAATAAACATGGGGAAATAGTTTTACTTTGTGTAATGACCCATCCACTCCCAGTCTCTATTCAAGCCTAAGTTAATTGTATCCAGTTTGCAAATTAATTCCAATTCAGCAGTCTCACAAACTTCCTTGTGGCTGGACTTTACAAAAACACACGCTTTGCTTCTCTACAAAAGAAAAAGGACACTAAACTATCTAAACTACTACATGCCACAAGGGGCCACAACAGTGGATCCCTTAACCCACCCAGCAATATTGTTAATCTATCCAACTATACTCTTAGCCCAGCAGTAGAATCTATCCTATCTCAGGGCCTCTCCTTCTGCCCCTCCACCCCCACGAACATGATACAGTTCTGTCGTGACCTAGAATCCTATTTTCGACATCTCTGATTCAAGGAATATTTCCAACACACCTCTGACCAACATATTAACCCACAGAGACCTTCCTACCAATACTACAAAAAGAAGGATTCTGGGTGGACTCCTCCTGAAGGTCGAAACAGACTGGACTTCTACACAGAGTGCTTCCGCCAACGTGCATGGGCTGAAATTGTGGAAAAACAACATCACTTGCCCCATAACCTCAGTTGTGCAGAACACAATGCCATCCACAGCCTCAGAAACAATTCTGACATCGTAATCAAAAGGGCTGACAAAGGACGAGCTGTCGTCATCATGAATAGGTCGGAATATGAACAAGAGGCTGCTAGGTAGCTCTCTAACACCACTTTCTACAAGCCATTACCCTCTGATCCCACTGAGGGTTACCAAAAGAAACTACACCATTTGCTCAAGAAACTCCCTGAAAAAGCACAAGAACAAATCCGCACAGACCACACCCCTGGAACCCCAACCTGGGGTATTATATCTGCTACCCAAGATCCATAAACCTGGAAATCCTGGACGCCCCATCATCTCAGGCATTGGCACCCTGATAGCACGATTGTCTGGCTATGTAGACTCCCTCCTCAGGCCCTATGCTACCAGCACTCCCAGCTATCTTCGAGACACCACTCATTTCCTGAGGAAACTACAATCCATCATAATGACAGGTTTCAGAGTAGCAGCCGTGTTAGTCTGTATTCGCAAAAAGAAAAGAAAAGGAGTACTTGTGGCACCTTAGAGACTAACAAATTTATTAGTCTCTAAGGTGCCACAAGTACTCCTTTTCTTTTTACAATCCATCAATGATCTTCCTGAAAACACCATCCTTGCCACTATGGATGTAGAAGCCCTCTACACCAACATTCTACATAAAGATGGACTACAAGCGGTCAGGAACAGTATCCCCGATAATATCACAGCACACCTGAACTTTGCGACTTTGTCCTCACCCATAACTATTTCACATTTGGGGACAATGTATACCTTCAAATCAGCGGCACTGCGACGGGTACCTGCATGGCTCCACAGTATGCCAACATTTTTATGGCTGACTTAGAACAACACTTCCTCAACTCTCGTTCCCTAACGCCCCTACTCTACTTGCGCTACATTAATGACATCTTCATCATCTGAACCCAAGGAAAAGAAGCCCTTGAGGAATTCCACCATGATTCCAACAATTTCCATCCCACCCCCATCAACCTCAGCCTGGACCAGTCCACACAAGAGATCCACTTCCTGGACACTATGGTGCTAATAAGCGATGGTCACATAAACACCATCCTATACCGGAAACCTACTAACCGCTATTCCTACCTACATGTCTCCAGCTTTCACCCAGATCACACCACACGATCCACTGTCTACAGCCAAGCTCTACGATACAACTGCATTTGCTCCAACCCCTCAGACGGAGACAAACACCTACAAGATCTCTATCAAGCATTCTTACAACTATAATACCCACCTGCTGAAGTGAAGAAACAGATTGACAGAGCCAGAAGAGTACCTACTACAGGACAGGCCCAACAAAGAAAATAACAGAACGCCACTAATCATCACCTTCAGCCCACAACTAAAATCTCTCCAATGCATCATCAAGGATCTACAACCTATCCTGAAGGACGACCCATCACTCTCACAGATCTTGGGAGACAGGCCAGTCCTTGCTTACAGACAGCCCCCAAATACTCACCAACAACCACATACCACACAACAGAACCACTAACCCAGGAACCTATCCTTGCAACAAAGCCCGTTGCCAACTGTGTCCACATATCAGTTCAGGGGACACCATTATAGGGTCTAATCACATCAGCCACACTACCAGAGGCTCGTTCACCAGCGCATCTACCAATGTGATATATGCCATCATGTGCCAGCAATGCCCCTCTGCCATGTACATTGGCCAAACTGGACAATCTCTACGTAAAAGAATAAATGGACACAAATCAGACATCAAGAATTATAACATTCAAAAACCAGTTGGAGAACACTTCAATCTCTTTGGTCACTCGATTACAGACCTAAAAGTGGCAATTCTTCAACAAAAAAACTTCAAAACCAGACTCCAATGAGAGACTGCTGAATTGGAATTAATTTGCAAACTGGATACAATTAACTTAGGCTTGAATAAAGACTGGGAGTGGATGGGTCTTTACACAAAGTAAAACTATTTCCCCATGTTTATTCCCCCCCCCACCGCACCCTTCCGCAGATGTTCTTGTCAACTGCTGGAAATGGCCCACCTTGATTATCACTACAAAAGGTTTTCTTCCACCCCCCACCCCCGCTCTCCTGCTGGTAATAGCTCATCTTAAGCGATCACTCTCCTTACAGTCTGTATGGTAACACCCATTGTTTCGGGGTGTGTGTGTGTGTGTGTGTGTGTGTGTGTGTGTGTGTGTGTGTGTGTGTGTGTGTGTGTGTGTGTGTGTGTGTGTGTGTGTGTGTGTGTGTGTGTGTGTGTGTGTGTGTGCGCGCACACATAAATCTCCCCACTGTATTTTCCACTGAATGCATCCGATGAAGTGAGCTGTAGCTCACGAAAGCTTATGCTCAAATAAATTTGTTAGTCTCTAAGGTGCCACAAGTACTCTTTTTTTTGAGTAATTTTTGCATGCTGTTGGTAATGGGTCTGAAATTCCTTTGTAGCCAGCACTGAAGAGATCTCATTCTGAGCTCGGCATACAGAGTCAAATAGATTCATAGATACTAAGGTCAGAAGGGACCATTCTGATCATCTAGTCCGACCTCCTGCACAGCGCAGGCCACAGAATCTCAACCACCCACTCCTACAAAAAACCTCACTTATGTCTGAGCTACTGGAGTCCTTAAAACATGGTTCAAAGACTTCAAGGAGCAGAGAAGCCTCCCTCAAGTCACCCATGCTACAGAGGAAGGCGAAAAACCTCCAGGGCCTCTCCAATCTGCCCTGGAGGAAAATTCCTTCCCGACCCCAAATATGGCAATCAGCTAAACCCTGAGCATATGGGCAAGATTCAACAGCCAGACACCCAGGAAAGAATTTTCTGTAGTAACTCAGATCCCATCCATCCAATATCCCATCTCAGGGGATTAGTCCTATTTACCCTGAATATTTAAAGATCAATTACTTACCAAAATCCCATTATCCCATCACACCATCTCCTCCATAAACTTATCAAGTAGAATCTTAAAACCAGATAGATCTTTTGCCCCCACTGCTTCCCTTGGAAGGCTATTCCAAAACTTCACTCCTCTGATGGTTAGAAACCTTCATCTAATTTCAAGTCTAAACTTCCTGGTGGCCAGTTTATACCCATTTGTTCTTGTGTCCACATTGGTGCTGAGCTGAAATAATTCCTCTCCCTCTCCTGTATTTATCCCTCTGATATATTTATAGAGAGCAATCATATCTCCCCTCAACCTTCTTTTAGTTAGGCTAAACAAGCCAAGCTCCTTAAGTCTCCTTTCATAAGACAAGTTTTCCATTCCTCGGATCATCCTAGTAGCCCTTCTCTGTACCTGCTCCAGTTTGAATTCATCCTTTTTAAACACGGGAGACCAGAACTGCACACAGTATTCTAGGTGAAGTCTCACCAGTGCCTTGTATAATGGTACTAAATCCTCCTTATCCCTACTGGAAATGCCACTCCTGATGCATCCCAAAACCGCATTAGCTTTTTTCACAGCCATATCACATTGGCAGCTCATAGTCATCCTATGATCAACCAATACTCCAAGGTCCTTCTCCTCTTCCGTTACTTCTAATTGATGCGTCCCCAACTTATAACTAAAATTCTTGTTATTAATCCCTAAATGCATAACCTTACACTTCTCACTATTAAATTTCATCCTATTACTATTACTCCAGTTTACAAGGTCATCCAGATCCTCCTGTATAATATCCCGATCCTTCTCTGAATTGGCAATACCTCCCCGCTTTGTATCATCTGCAAACTTTATTAGCACACTCCCACTTTTTGTGCCAAGGTCAGTAACAAAAAGATTAAATAAGATTGATCTCAAAACCGATCCCTGAGGAACTCCACTGGTAACCTCCCTCCAACCTGACAGTTCGCCTTTCAGTAGGACCCGTTGCAGTCTCCCCTTTAACCAATTCCTTATCCACCTTTCGATGTTCATATTGATCCCCATCTTCTCCAATTTAACTAATAATTCCCCATGTGGCACGGTATCAAATGCCTTACTGAAATCTAGGTAGGTTAGATCCACTGCATTTCCTTTATCTAAAAAATCAGTTACCTTTTCAAAAAAGGAGATTAGGTTGGTTTGGCATGATCTACCTTTTGTAAAACCATGTTGTATTTTGTCCCATTTACCATTGACTTCAATGTCCTTAACTAATTTCTCCTTCAAAATTTTTTCCAGGACCTTGCATACTACAGATGTCAAACTAACTGGCCTGTAGTTACCTGGATCACTTTTTTTTCCCCTTTCTTAAAAATAGGAACTATATTAGCAATTCTCCAATCATTCGGTACTACTCCTGAGTTTACAGATTCATTAAAAATTCTTGCTAATGGGCTTGCAATTTCAGGTGCCAATTCCTTTAATATTCTTGGATTAAGATTATCTGGGTCCCCCAATTTAGTCCCATTAAGCTGTTTGAGTTTCGCTTCTACCTCAGATATGGCAATATCTACCTCCATATCCTCATTCCCATTTGTCATGCTACCATTATCCCTAAGATCCTCTTTAGCCTTATTAAAGACTGAGGCAAAGTATTTGTTTAGATATTGGGCCATGCCTAGATTATCTTTAACCTCCACTCTATCCTCAGTGGTTTAGCGGCCCCACTTCTTTCTTAGTTTTCTTCTTATTTATATGGCTATAGAACCTTTTACTATTGGTTTTAATTCCCTTTGCAAGGTCCAACTCTACTCGACTTTTAGCCTGTCTCACTTTATCCTTACATGTTCTGACCTCAATTAGGTAGCTTTCCTTGCTGATCTCTCCCATCTTCCACTCCCTGTATGCTTTCTGCTTCTTCTTAATCACCTCTCTAAGATGCTTGCTCATCCAGCTTGGTCTACAACTCCTTCCTATGAATTTTTTCCCCTTTCTTGGGATACAGGCTTCCGATAGCTTCTGCAGCTTTGATTTAAAGTAATCCCAGGCCTCCTCCACCTTTAGATCCATAAGTTCTTCAGTCCAATCCACTTCCCTAACTAATTTCCTTAATTTTTGAAAGTCAGCCATTTTGAAATCAAAAACTCTAGTTGCAGATTTATTTTTGTTAATCCTTCCATTTAGTTTGAACTGAATTAGCTCATGATCACTTGAGCCAAGATTGTTCCCTACAACCATTTCTTCTATGAGGTCCTCGCTACTCACCAACATTAAATCTAAAATGGCATCCCCTCTAATCGGTTCAGCAACTACTTGATGAAGAAATCCATCAGCTATTGCATCTAGGAAAATCTGAGCCCTATTATTATTACTAGCACTGGTCCTCCAGTCTATATCTGGGAAGTTAAAGTCTCCCATGATCACGCAGTTTCCATTAGTATTTACTTTATTAAAAACATTAAAAAGGGCTCTATCCATATGTTATGGGTATATATGTCCAATATGTTGTGGATGCCATCAGACCGAACAGAGTTAACAAATAAACTACCATACTCTGCCTTTTATGGAGTCGGGAATCACATCAATGAATGGAATCTTTTGTGGTGGTGTGAGAAAAGACTTTTCTTTGTTTATGAGAAGACCCAGTGTTCTAAATAAAAACACAAGTAATTCAAATGGCCTTCTGTAATTCTTCTTTGGATGGAGCCTTCAGAAGCCAATTGTCTAAATACACAAAAATGAACATTTCTTCTCTCTTCATAAATGCTGCTACCAGACCATGCATTTGGTGGACTCTGGGTGTGGTTGGTAGGCCAAAAAGGTAGGAGCCAAGACTAGAAATGGTTTTATGAAAAAAAGCGTCCCTGAGATAAAGAGTACCAAACCAATCCAGAGCAGACAAGGAGGGAAAATCAACCCCCTAATTACAATTCTCAGTTGAAACTTCCTGATGAACCTGTTTACAGTCTGAGGTTTAGATTTGGTCTGTCACCTCCATTCTTTTTTTGGATTAGACGTAACCAGAGTAGAATCCCTTTTCCTGGTACCTAATGGAACTTCTTCTATAGCCCCAGATTGCAAAAGACCTTGTGCTTCCATCCTTAAGTTCTTATGGGAAGGGTCCCTGAAGAGGGAGAGGGGTGGGGGAGTTGCATGGAAGAAGAAATTTGAATTGGATAGTATAATCTTATTTTACTGTATCTAAAACTCATCTGTCCAAGGTGATATTTGTCCATGGACTGTAGAAATGAGAGAGACTGTTTCTTAAAATATGGGTGGTATTTACTGAAATTGGTTTGATGCCCTTGTTCATCACATCAAACCCATGGTCTGACATTAGGCAAGGAAGATGTAGTTAAGAAGTTCTTTGTCCTCATTCGTAGCTTGCAGGATTTCTTTCTCCCCTGAATTTGAGAGGCTGTGTGGTGTTGTTGATAATAAGGACATCTAACAGTATAATAATAATAATTAATAATAATAACAATAATAATGAGGAAGAAGATAGAAAGTATTGTCTCTCAAATTTGAACATAACTGCAGATGTCTTTCTACAATAAGGGAGGCAATAACCCTTACTCCTCGCAGTGGAGTGTGTCCATTTTCTCCAGCACTTCAACAATTTTTTAACTGAACAGCCCGTCTCCTTCAAAAGGTAAAGCGTTAATTTTTGTCTGTTTCCATAGGCAAAGATGAGGATCATGCACACCACAGTAGGGAGTGCTACTGCCGATGCCTTAGCTCTTGAAGCAGTGTCAGAATCATCAAACAATGCCCTAAGGGCATGTTTTGACACATTCTGGCTCTTCTTAAGGAGAGCGGTTAAACTTCTCTGATCCTCTGAGAGGTTCTTGGTTAACATGGAGATCTTCTCCCAGAAGTGAAAATAATACTTGGATATTACTGCTTGATAATTGGCCACATGCATGTTTAAAGAAGCTGGTAAAAATAATTTTATCCCTAGAGAGTCCAACTTTTTCCCCTCTTTGTCATAAAGAGTTGAAAAAGTCAAATGTAGAAGACCCGATTTGGAGCTCTGAACAGTTACTGCTACCACTAGAGAATTAGGCACATGAAAATAGGAGAACCCTTCAGTGGGACCTGACATAATTTATCTGCCTTTTTTTAAGCTGATTGACATGAAGATGGATTGGACCAGAGAGATTTTTATGGCTGCCAGAGATCTTCCAAAATGGACAATGAGACCGTACTCTTTACAGTAGAGCCCAGAATGTCAAAATATGGATGCGTGGTTTCTTTCAAAGCTACTGATGGTAATTTTAAACTTGATGCCACCCTATCCACTAGTTTATGAAATTAAATCACATCCTCAGGAGACAATGCTGCAATTACACTCACATTTTCGTCAGGAGATGAGCCACTGTTCAGGCTCCGTATCTTGTTGTTGAAATTTCTGTAGAGGAGATGTTTTCTGATGCTCTTCATCAAATAGCGTCTCCTGTAGCAAGGATGGGTGTCAAACATACAGCTAAGGGTAGCCTAGAATTCCTCCTTACCTGTAAGGGGTTAAGAAGCTCAAATAACCTGGTTGGCACCTGACCAAAAGGACCAATGGGGAAAGAAGATACTTTCAAATCTTGGGGAGCGGGGAGGGTTTTTTGTGTGTTCTCTCTTGGGAAGCAGAGAAGCATCAGGTCAGAAAACTCCTCCTCCTATAAACCATCCTAAAAGTCTCTGATATTATAAAAATTTTAAGTAAAAGCCAGGCAAAGTGTGTTAGATTATCTTTTATTCTGCTTGTGAATTTTTCCTTTGCTGGAGGGAGGTTTATTCCTGTTTTTTTTGTAACTTTGCAACTAAGCCTAGAGGAAGTTCTGCTGTGTTTTTGAATCTTTTGTTACCCTGTAAAGTTATTTTCCATCCTGATTTTACAGAGATGATTTTTACCTTTTTTTTAAAAAAATCCTTCTTTTAAGAACCTGACTGATTTCTCTATTGTCCAAAGACCCAGGGGTTTGTGTCTGTGATCACTTTAAGAAAAGGAGTACTCGTGGCACCTTAGAGACTAACAAATTTATTGGAGCATAAGCTTTCGTGAGCTACAGCTCACTTCATCAGATGCTGAAGTGAGCTGTAGCTCACGAAAGCTTATGCTCCAATAAATTTGTTAGTCTCTAAGGTGCCACAAGTACTCCTTTTCTTTTTGCGAATACAGACTAACACGGCTGCTACTCTGAAACCTGTGATCACTTTGTAACCAATTGGTTAGGATATTATTCTCAAGCCTCCCCAGGAAAGGGGGTGTAAGGGCTTGGGGGGATATTTTGGAGGAATAGGAACTCCAAGTGGTCCTTTCCCTGATTCTTTGTTAAATCACTTGGTGGTGGCAGCGTACACTCCAAGGGTAAAGAATTAAACCAAAGCTGGTAGAAATAAGCTTAGTGGGTCTTTCATGCAGGTCCCCCCACATTTGTACCCTAGAGTTCAGAGTAAGGAGGGAACCCTGACATGGTGGCAGCGTGGTGGGATCATTTTGAACCAAAAGCACAGTAGGATTTTTAAAGGACATTTTTCCTTTTGGATGCTTGGAAAGCAGTGAGGGTTTTTTTTTTGTTTTGTTTTGTTTTTTTTAAAAGGATTTTTTTTTTTAAAGCTGGGAGCACCTGGAGTATTTTGTCCTCTGCCTGAGGGCAGGGTAGTTAACCTCTTGCAGGGGAATTCACAAAAGTGGGATTTTTTTCTTTCTAGCTCTCGGGTTAGGCTACAGAAAGGCTAGGATGACCGACAGCGACATCCAAAAGCAATTAGAATTAGCCAGATTGGAAGCTGATGAGAGACGGATGGAGGAAGAAAAAGCTGCCCATAAGAGAGCTATGGAGGCCCAGCAGCATGCTCAGGAGGAGAGGGAAAAAGAGAGGAAGCATGAACTGGAGTGAGAGATGGCAAGGGCTAAGCAAAATATACCAAACAACCCTAGCAATCCTTCTCCAGGTACCGATTCCCATCCCAGTAAGTTCCCCACTACAAGGTAGGCGATGATACAGAGACCTTCTTAGAAAATTTCAAAAGGGTACAGCATCTTTGCAGACCAGTACATGGCAGAGCTGAGGCTGCAGCTCAGTGGACCCTTAGCAGAGGTGGTGGCTGAAATACCTAAGGAACACATGAACAGTTATGAATGTTAAAAAACAGGCCAGAATCAGAATGGGGCTAACACCTGAGCATGCCCGTCGGTGGTTCAGAGCCCTGAAGTGGAAACCAGACGTGGCATTTTCCCCACACACCTACCACAAAAAAATTGGGATGCCTGGATATCAGGAGCAAGCATTAAATCTCTGGAAGATGTGTCTTTCCTAATGCAAATGGAGCAGTTCTTAGAGGGTGTTCCTGAGGAAATAGAAAGGTACATCCTAGATGGGAAGCCCAAAACAGTAATCGAGGAGGGGGAGATTGGAACCAAATGGGTGGAGGTGGCGAAAAAGAAAAACTAGGAGCAGTTGGAGCGGATATCAGAAGGGGTAACCCGAGACAACACCCTATCACCAGGGGCAGCCCAAGGCCCCACCTACATCCCAAGGAAAAACCCGAACACTTTATCGTCACCCAACACCAATCTCCAGCAACCCACCTCACCCCAGTGACCAGTCAGCTGGGCGATGTTTTAAATGTAATGAGCTGGGGATGTGAAGGCCAACTTCCCCAAGAACCCCAACAAACTGCAGTTCATTACACTGGAGTCACACCAAAGGTCCTCAGGCCCAGATGGCTCCCAGGTTCCCTCAGAGCAAAGGGAAACTGTGAGTGTGGGCGGGAAGAAGGTTATCGCATGGAGGGACACTGGAGCACAAGTGTCGGCTATCCATCAATCCTTAGTGGACCCCAACTTTATCAACCCAGAGGTCCAAGTGACGATTCAACCCTTCAAGTCAAACTCTTTTGACTTGCCTACAGCCGAGTTGCCTGTCCAGTACAAGGGCTGGTCAGGAATGTGGACTTTTGCAGTCTATGATGATTATCCCATTCCCATGCTGCTGGGGGAAGACTTGGCCAACCATGTGAAGCTAGCTAAGAGGGTGGGAATGGTCACCCGCAGCCAGGCTAAGCGAGCTGTCACACCTAGCTCTGTTCCTGAGCCTTCAACAAGGGCCCAGTCTGTGTTACCAGAGACCCAGACTGAGGTGATAGAACCGGATCCCCTGCCAACGACTGCAACAGCCGTAGTGGATCCAGTCCCAGATATGCAGCCAGATCCAGTCCCAGAACTGGAACTGGCAAAGCAACCAGCACTGAGTTCAGCGCTTGCAACCCTATCTACAGCTCCAACACCAGAAGGCACCACTGAGCCTGCACTGGCAGCAGCAGTTAAACCTATGAAAAAGGCTCAGCCAGAGCCTGAAACACAACATAGTGCACCAGCGGAGAGCGGTTCACAGTCAACGGAAACAGCCCCATCACCTGCATCGCTTCCAGATGGATCAAGCCCAAATCCACAATCCAGTAAGGAACTAATGTCTTCAGCATCAAGGGAACAGTTCCAGGCTGAACAGGAAGCAGATGAAAGCCTCCAGGGAGTTTGGACAGCAGCATGGAGCAACCTACCACCTCTCAGCTCTTCTAATCGATCCCGGTTTGTTGTATAAAAGTCCTCTTAAAAGTTTCTACAAGGAAGCTCTTTCTGGTGGGCACCAGGAAGACTGGCATCCTCAGAGACAGTTAGTAGTTCCAACTAAGTACCAGGTAAAGCTCTTGAGCTTAGCCCACGATCATCCTAGTGGCCATGCTGGGGTGAACAGGACCAAAGGTTGGGGAGGTCCTTCCACTGGGAGTGAATGGGCAAGGATGTTTCTACCTATGTCTGGTCTTGTGAGGTGTGCCAAAGAGTGGGAAAACCCCAAGACCAGGTCAAAGCCCCTCTACAGCCACTCCCCATCATTGAGGTCCCATTTCAGTGAGTAGCTGTGGATATTCTGGTTCCTTCCCGCCCCCCCAAAAAAAAGACAACCAGAAGAAAGCAGTACATACTGACTTTCATGGATGTTGCCACCCAATGGCCAGAAGCAGTAGCTCTGAGCAACGCCAGGGCTTAAAGTGCGTGCCAGGCACTAACAGACATTTTTGCCAGGGTAGGTTGGCCCTCTGACATCCTTACAGATTTGGGAACTAATTTCCTGGCAGAACCACGAAAAGCCTTTGGGAAGCTCATGGGGTGAACCACTTGGTTGCCACCCCTTACCACCATCAAACAAATAGCCTGGTGGAGACGTTTAATGGAACTTTGGAGGCCATGATACATAAATTCGTAAATGAGCACTCCAACGATTGGGACCTAGTGTTGCAGCAGTTGCTCTTTGCCTACAGGGCTGTACCACATCCCAGTTTAAGGTTTTCACCATTTGAACTTGTGTATGGCCACGAGGTTAAGGGGCCTTTACAGTTGGTGAAGCAGCAATGGAAAGGGTTTACGCCTTCTTCAGGATCTAACATTCTGGACTTTGTAATATGAGACACTTTTAGGATGGTTTATAGGAGGAGTTTTCTGACCTGACGCTTCTCTGCCTCCCAAGAGAACACACAAAAAAAAACCCCTTCCCCTCCCCTAGCCCCAGATTTGAAAGTATCTTATTTCCCCATTGGTCCTTTTGGTCAGGTGCCAACCAGGTTATTTGAGCTTCTTAACCCCTTACAGGCAAGGAGGAATTCTAGGCTACCCTTAGCTGAATGGTTATAATGGGGAACACTCTCTAGGTGTCAGATCCAGAACCCTTGGTTCTGGTGAAAGATGTACCAGGACTGAAGACTCATGCTTCATAAAGTAACAGTGGTAAGCTTGGGTTGACCAATATGGCTAAGAACTCCAAGGCCAATCCTGCTGGTCACTCCAATCCTTCATTACATCTCTTGTTCAGAATATAAGGTGCCAACAAGGGAAATTCTGATCTGAAAATGATCAGATCCTAGGCATGCTCGTGAGATCTGGCTCTACATCTGTGGATCCAATATTGAAGCAGCAAATGAAGTGACCGTGGTAGGGATCCGAGTCATGTAAAGTGATGACAAATCCTTTCTTAACAATCCATTTGGGAGTCTTAGATTGTGGAACAGATATTGGAGATTCTCTGCATTTAGTGTCCCATCTCAGTCTCTTATCAGAAGAGCCATGAGAAACAAACAGTCGGAAACTAGTTCCACAGAATAATGCATTAATTTTTTGAGTCAGATTGGAGTGCTTAGAAATGGTCAAATCCACCAATCTGGAACTGGAGCTTAATGCCAGGACCAATCCCTTCCTTGAATTCAGATGTACTCAGAGCTGATTCAGGCCTCCCATCCTTATTTTCTGATCCTTTAGAGTTCTTGGATCCCAGAAGTTTGACAGACAAGGCCACTAATAATAAAAGGGTCTGAAGTCTCTTTTGTCTTTTTTTGACAGCCCAAGATGTGAATATGCTAAAGATGGGTAATGGCTCCACCCCAAACATTTTAAAAACACTGAACCTGCAGGTCAGATACCGGGAAGACCTGTGCGCAAAACGTGCACTGCTTGAGCCTGT
Organism: Dermochelys coriacea; assembly: GCF_009764565.3. Taxonomy (NCBI): domain Eukaryota; kingdom Metazoa; phylum Chordata; order Testudines; family Dermochelyidae; genus Dermochelys; species Dermochelys coriacea. Next base: position 254,766,028 of record NC_050068.2, on the reverse strand, counting down.
TTTTCTTCATATTGGGATCAACCGTACTGAAAAATAAAGCTTTTCCTTAAATCCACTATCTAATCTAAATCTAACCTAATTTATAGGCTACAGTAAAAAACTAACTATAAAACTATCAACTAACAGCATTACACTAAGATACAGGCAATAAGTATCCGTGGATCACGAGATCTGTTGGTTCACATTCTTTTACTGCTGCAGCTGGAAGGAAATGAGGTGCCAACAGTGCCACAACCTCTTTAAACTCTCACCCTCAGAACATACTTGAGCACTAGATGAGGTGTACGGGTGAGCGTGGGCACTTCTAGTAGAAGGTTCTACCGTCCTGCTGCACCAGTCCCAAAACAGGTAGAGGACACTCAAAGAAAAATTTCAAATTTCCAGTGCTTTCTATAGAGAGAGCTGATCTGATCAATCCTAACTTGCATAAAACAAGCTCCGCTGCTTAGAAGCATCATTAAGATTGTTGTATGAAAGAGAGAATCTTATTCCTTGAAGGAAAATACTAAATAGTGAAAAGGTTTTCTAAAGCTGCTTTGAAAGTTCCTTTTCAATACATATATTCTTATTTAGCACACATTTAAAAAGTATTCAGCAAGTTGTTACTTTTCCTTTAAAACTTACCTAATCTCAAGATATTCTATATAACAAAAACAAACAAACAATTTAATTCCCTTCCCAGGACAATACTAAACCACAAATATTAATGTGACCCATGACTAGAATTAACATGTTCTGCTAGAAATCAGAAATAAAATAGTAAAGATTAATACACAGCAAAAAAGTGTGTGTAGGAGGGGAGGGGTTAATTAGGTATTTTCTTGCTAAACTTGTATTTAATACTTCATTCCAAATTAGAACACTTCAGAAAGCTAATAAGTAGAATTTAATCAGTATCAGTTAACAAGAGCTATTTAAAGATATGTAAAAAAACCTATAAAACTGTTACTTGAATACCTGCAACTATGCCTTTTTATTAAAACAATTAAGTTATATATTTTCTGAAAAATATTTAGTTGCAAGACTTTTAAGCATTTTTAAATTGAAGTGGCCACCAATCTAACAAGTTTAGAGATATAAGGTGGGTAAGGTAATAATATCTTTTATTGGACCAACTTCTGCTGGTGAGAGACAAAATGTAAGTACACAACTGCTCCACTAGATGCTCCCCTTCAAGCACACTTGCTAAGATTGTATAACATACTACCTAGAATTAGCAGGAGAGATTCACTCTCACCAGCACAGGGAGGTTTAATTTGTATATTTTTGTACTACACAAATGTTCTTCTGTACCTTGGGTTATTTACTCCAAGGGTAGGCAAAGTAATATCTGTAATATGTACAATCAAATGCACAAAGCTGTATGTTATAGGCATACAAATATATAATTTATGTGTGTATAAATGGCATAAGACAAGCTGCCTTAGGATTTTTCATGCAATTACTTGCATAACCAAGAGTGCCGTTTATATGTGAAACAGGAAGACGGAAATGAGCACAACTCAATAGTTAAAAAAATAATTAAAAGAAATATTATAAATGAGCTTACAACACAGCCAGCAAATGTATTAAACTTCAAGTTTCGAACAGTAAAAACTTTGTTTACAAGTGTAGTTAGTTAAAAAAAGTGACCATATTTAGAGATGCGTTTTATTATCTGAAACGCAAACAAAAGCAAGGACTGAACAAAGAATGGTGCAAATAATAGCAATGAGACGGACACAATTTTGTACTTCGAATGGCCATGTCTCCAGTTTTAGGAAGATTTGGTACTAGTTAGTTGGACTAACTAATTGTGATCACTCAAAATCATGTTATCCAACATGTAGGGTCTGATATGGCCAGATGCTGAGTGTCCTCAACACTTACTTTCCCACCCCCACCTCAATTCCCATTTTGTTCTCTCTACTAACCTGAAAAGAAAAGGTTGGTAGTTTCTTTTTTGGAAGGGCGTATGTTTGGGAAAGAATTTCTATTAGCTGATGAATAAGCTGTATTTATTCTTATCATAGAAACGTAGGGCTGAAAGGGACCTCAAGAAGTCATCTAGTCAATTCCCCCATATTCTATTTAAATTTTAAAAGAACTCATGGATTTAATAAATGCTGGCCTCAATTTTCAAACTGGGTTACCTAAAGTTAAGCACCAAAGGCCATTTCTAGACATCTACAAAAGGGCACTCTCTGCACCTGAAAGTTAGGCCTCAACACTCTTATCAGAACTACATGGTTTGAATGTTTTGACCACAATTTAAGCTTTAAAACCTACGTTGATGCATTTACCAATGGATATCTTTTGTATATAATTCTTATTATCTACATCAGAAATTCATTAATGAAAAACTGTACCTTCATTCCTTCTTCCCAACTAATCCACAGGTCACCTCGAGTCAAGAAGCATGCCACAGCATGTCTGGCTAAATGGTGAATCCAACCTTCCTGACGGAGCTGTGTCATAATTGCATCAATCCAGGGAAATCCTGTCCTGCCTTCTGCCCACTTGGCCAAAGCCTCAGGATTCCTATCCCATGGAATCTGAACGCAGATGGGATTTCCCTCCATTTTATCAAAGCGTGGATTATTAGTAGCTGCTGTGTAGAAAAACTCACGCCACAAGAGCTGACCATATAGGGAGAGGGGAGGGGAGCTGTTCTTCTTTACCTAAAAGGCATCACAAAAAGAAAACATATTTTATTAGAGTTTTTTTCACTATATATAAACATGAGTATCTGACCAAGTTGAGTTCATACCTTTTTGTATAGGTCCGTTAACTTGAAATAAAAAAGGCGACAGGACAGACAGCCAAACCGCAGATAGGGACTAAGCCCTGTGGGGCTTGCAAGAAGGGAATTTGCATTCATTCGTGGTCTTTCAAAGTTTGCTACCCAAGCCTTAGAAAAAGAAAAACAAATTGGAAGACTATAGATTAGATGATTCACAGGCAGAGAGGAAAATTATAAAGTTGAATATACAATTGAAACATAACTAATGATTAAGAAGTTATCTTTATAGTCACTTTTTGTGACTGACTATCTCCATTGGAAAAAGCATTCATATACGTTTCAAAATTACATGAGATGTTATCAAATTTTCTTCTAGCTCAATTTTTATACAAGTTGAAAGTCTAAATTTTCATCGACTTCTAAAAATCATTACAAAAAATAAAAAATAGCTATTCAATCTGTATCAGGATACTGGTCTTTGGTTGAAGTTTCTTGGAAATTCTGCTCTCCCCACCCCACTTATTTGGAATAGTAATTAACCATGGTTTTCAAGATGCCAATTTTTGCTTACAGCGATGATCTGCAACATACCTTTCGTTCCAAATGCCTTTCCAGTCGTGTGAGAGCTTCTGTTTCTCCACCTGGCCACACTGCTGAAGGCAAACCATCAGTATCAAAACCTGATGAGTGAATTAAAAGAAGAAAAACAACAACATTTTTTTAATACTATAGCACAAAGAAACAGTAGTTATCCCTATTCTTGGAGAATAACTGCATCATGGTTTGAGAACGTCATTGGCTAGCAGAATACAGCTTTTAAAACAATGTTTGGTAGGACTTGTCACTTCGGCAAGCTACTTTACAACACCATTTACCTGCAACGAACTTAAATATGATTTTTATGCTCTATTATAAAAAGCAAAAGGTGGACAGATCTTACTTTAATTTTTTACATTTCCCTCGGCATGGACAATTTAAAAACAAAAAAAACCTATTTCTGTTTTTGTTTACAGTTTCATTGTTGAGTTCTCAGCTCTGTAATGTTTGGGATGCAAGAACCACAGAGATTTTTATTTTTTAAAAAAAGAGCCAACCTTTTCCATTAGAATTTGAAAAATGTATAACAAAAATAACAAAGGACAGCCAAAATGTTAACAGCTTGTTTTGACAAATTTTAAATTTGAAACCAAAATTTAGAGAGACAAGTCTTTATATTCTCCATGTCCACTGAAGGTAATCTTCTGCAAGGGATATTTAGGTTAGCTGTTCGATATTAGGAAAAACGTTCCAACTATAAAGATAGTTAAGCACTGGAATAGGCTTCCCAGGGAGGTTGTGGAATCCTTGTCATTGAAGGTTTTTAAGAACAGATTTACTTGGTTCTGCCTCAGCACAGGGGGCTGGATTAGATGGCCTCTTGAGGGCCCTTCCAACTCTATATTTCTATGATTCTATTCTACTGAAAAACTGAGTGCCTAGGAGCAGAGCAGAGAACCAGGAACTAAGTCAGTTACCAACGAGAAGCGTATGCTGCATAACACAGGGACTCAGCAATCAGTGCAGTAGTGTCACTGAAGTAGATACTTAAAAGTTTTGTTAGTTTGGGTCTTAAAACTGCAATTTTTAAAGGGACGAGGTCAACTTGAAAATTTGTCTGACAATTCTGTACTGCTATAGTGACAACTTACACTCAGGAATACTGTAACAAGAAGTTAGTAATTTTTCCCCCCCAAGATTGAAGAGACATTTGTTGGAGGAGGAGAAACATCCTTATAAAATGCTTTTAAATGATTTGTAAGGATCCGGACATATTTAAAAGGTGTTCCAGGAGAAACTGATGGTGAATGTCAAAAAGTTCAATTTCTCAGTATCTCTTTGATTTATCATGCTATGATTAGTCTGACATGTTTTCATATGTGCACTTGTGTTTGTGAGATTAAAACAATAACTAAACAGATCATTACTGTAAACAGTATTACGTAAACAGTGATGTGCAAAGTTGTTACTAAGGTTGAATTTATGCTAAATTGATCAAATACATATTTTACTTTTTGTTCTATTAAACCAAGTTGTGTGATTTGAATTGAACTGGACTAGACAGAGCAGTGGAGGTCTGACAAGATTTTTTCAGACACCTGTGGTGATAACCTGAAGGCAATATAATAGTCATATTTGCTTGTGTTTAATGAAGTGACTGAAGACTAAATACACTAGAAAACAGAATGAGGATAAAGGAGTCTTTTTATTATTTTACTTTATCATAATGTCTTTGTGGCTTTGCAGAAATAGGTTTTTAGCACTGGTTTGTATGAACACAGGGTGCTATCCTGGAGCAAAAAGATACGGAAGGTGTCAATGCAAAAGAGGAGCATTAAGTATATAAGCAGGAGTTTGTAAGAAAGACATGAGAAGTAATTCTTCCGCTCTACTCTGCGCTGATTAGGCCTCAACTGGAGTATTGTGTCCAGTTTTGGGCACCACGTTTCAGGAAAGATGTGGACAAACTGGAGAAAGTCCAGAGAAGAGCAACAAAAATTATTAAAGGTCTAGAAAACATGGCGTATGAGAGAAGATTGAAAAAATTTGGTTTGCTTAGTCTGGAAAACAGAAGACTGAGAGGGGACATGATAACAGTTTTCAAGTACGTAAAAGGTTGTTACAAGGAGGAGGGAGAAAAATTGTTCTTCTTAACCTCCGAGGATAGGACAAGAAGTAATGGGCTTAAATTGCAGCATGGGAGATTTAGGTTGGACATTAGGAAAAACTTCCTAACTGTCAGGGTGGTTAAGCACTGGAATAAATTGCCTAGGGAGGTTGTGGAATCTCCATTATTGTAGGTTTTTAAGAGCAGGTTAGACAAACACCTGTCAGGAATGGTCTAGATAATACTTAGTCCTGCCATGAGTGTAGGGAACTGGACTAGATGACCTCCCAAGGTCATCCTTCCAGCTCTCAAGGTCCCTTCCAGTCCTTTGATTCTAAGCATATTAGCTAACTACAATGTTTTCAAACAAGTGTGCTCTGAAGTGTGGTCTGATATTATGGGAAGATGGTTATGCTGCAGGAAGCCAAAAAATATAGGGTTTCACCTATCCATCTAGCCTCATACAAGAAGTCTTAGAGTCACCTGTTTAGGCTTTCCACCTTTGCTGTAGGTTGATCTGATGGCAGCAGATTTAGTTTAATTATGAAGCTTAAAGCATAAAAGTCACCTGACACCCGAACAAGAATGAAATAACCATGTAGGACATTTTTTAAGTAATATTTAAAATGTGTCTAACATAGTGCAGTGAACGAATACAAGTCTTACAACGTACCTAGCTCTTCTAGTGACGGAACACCATATTTCTCATCATGGTCATCAGAAACTGGCGAAGTGCACTTTTCCATTACTTCTGCAGTGATGGTTTCCACTGGCATTTCCAGTGGTTCCATTCTACTGATTAAAGTCTGAAATCTTTTATAGGTAAGAGGTGGCTGTCCTCCATTTAATTCTATAATCCTGTGTTCAAAAAACAAATGCCTTCATTTCATACAAGTGCATATTACAAATTTATATACATAGGCACACACACAGGAAATCTGTTCTTACCTGCAGTTTGAATTCTGTTTTTTTTTATATATATATATATATATATATATATATATATATATATATATATATATATACACACATACATATACACACATACACACACACACAAATACATACACTCTCTCTCTCTCTCTCTCTCTCTCTCTCTCTCTCTACCAGAGAGTTTAAACCTTAATTATATAACTCCAATCCCACTAGGGAGACAGAAGAACTTAATTGCATAAACAAAGTGATTATTATTCTTGCTTTCTGGGTTGAAAACAAACCTCTCAGCAGTAAACAAACAAATATATACACATGCTCAAACAGATTAGAAACAGCAGTAAAAATAAAAGTTATTGCAAAGACATACATACAAGCCACCAATTAAATGCTTTACATCTGCAATTTGGAAGAAAATATTACTGTGGTATTCCGATGGAATAATATGGTAACTTTACTTAGGCAAAAAATGAAGATCTAATGCTTTTTATGGCAGCCACTGTACATGCATTCACACCCCCACCCCGCTTCTATACTCCACTTTTTCCTCAAGAATAATTTGCTTCAGATATACCCAAAACTCCAGAGAACACTGAAGCAGAATTTAAACAAACAATCCAACCCTAATATTGTGGCATAGAATGGTAAAAACATGTTGTGCAGAGGGAGCAGCATTTTTTGTTTGGTTGGTTTTTTTTTTGTTTTTTTTTTTTTTAAACTACTTCATTAATTTGTTCCCCGACTACTGATGAAAGGTCAACCCCTGGGTTCCAAACAGTGAAAGAAAAATACACAAGTGAGAAACTACTGGAGAGATTTGAAATAAATGACTTCTAAATTAGCTATAACAGTATAAAACTGGAAACTATAACATAGTTAATAAATTTATCAAAATCTCAGTGGGACCAATACTTTACATTTTGTGGATTATGTATGTATAATAGGGATCTAGTACTAATTCATTAAATACAGTGGTCTGTAAAAAATATAAACAAGACATCGTGCCAGGCAAGATGGTGATTTCAAGCAATCCCCAATAACCTTCTAGATACATAAATGAAAGAAAGGGAGTGTTTGAAAAATATTCGATTCAGAACTAGTTCACTAGAAACAGTTAAGGACTTTAAACTTCTTGACATATTTGCATACTGAAGACTAATAACTGAAGCAAGGGTACTGATCTTGACCTTTAGTATTCTTAGCAGGTTCTTTATCACCCCGATGGTATGGAATGATAGAAAACTGTTAAAAATTAGTATATATTGAACTATATACAAAAACTAAAATTTAAAAACACGACAAATACTATTTAGAGTGAATTATAGGCATTAATGCACCATAACCCCACAAAAAGTATGCGGCCATTTATAGAGACCGATTATGGCATATTTTATTAAAGGACTGATATTTTGGCTTCCTTGACCCATTCTGGAGTTAAAAACTCTACTTAGTATTGAAATAAGATGTCATTATTTCACTTGGGGGGGGTAGGGTGGAGGGGTGGAAGGAAGAGGAATGAAACCTGACTAAGCATACAGAAAAGAAGACTGCAAACTTGCATTGCGGTTTCTGTGCAAAACAATGACTAAATGCTGCATAAAAACTACACATTACTACTTTGTAAACTTAAGACAGTGGTAACTTACTTGTCCAAGTCATATAATGTATGTGAAATTCGTACAATGACCTCCACTCCGGCTTCACTAGCCAGCTTCTTAATTGCTGCGTCCCTCTCCTTCCCAAATGGCTCAGAATCATATTCAATAGAAAGTTTTGCAATGTTCCATTCCTGAAATTTAGGAAAAAAGAAGTGTTAGTTAGAAACAACAGGTGCCAAGGAATGGAGGGAAAGAGACACTTATTCAGTCACACCTAATTAGATAATAATCCAGTCTTGCGCATCAGCAAAAGTCAAAAACCTTAAGAGCAACAGTAGCAAAGATAAACTAAAAGCCAGGCCTCCCTCTTGCCATTATTCAACACCTTCTCCCCCCTGGAGAATAAATGCTGCCCTTTAAGCATTCCTGTCAGTTTTAACTGCATGGGAAGATAAATTCCCAGAGAGAATTAATTCAAAAAACAATCAAAATGATTTTTAAAAAATTACCTCAAAAGAAAGAGAGAACCAAGATGCAGTTTTATAGCCCCACAGCTCAAAATCACCCGACACGGGCCAGCCACAGTTGTTTTATTGTGCAGCAGACATACTTTTGGTGGACTCCCAGGGTATCCCACAATCCCATAGGCCTACTTTCTTTGTCCTCTGGACAATCAAGTTTTCCCACACTGCACCACAAACATTTTGGGAGGACGCCAGGAAGTCTGGGATATGGGTGGTTGGACGCGAGCGGACATGATGCAATGCAGAGACTGGACCCAGGGTTCAACAATTCCTAACCTGGGGTTACAAATGACTGCAGAGGCTCAAGCCCTAGGCTAACAAACCCAGGGTCTGCTATTAAGCCTGGGTTTACATTGCAGCACAGACATACTCTTAAGAGTCTTTCTGAGAGGCCTCTACAGTTTTCCTCTAGAGAGTGTTTGTGCTGAGCTGGCAGGGGCACTTTAGTTGATTAGAGACCAGTGTATGGCGGGACGAAGGGTGGAAGGAAATGTTCTATCATGAGGAGTCTCCATTTCATTTTCCAGTTCTTCCTAACTCTGAATTGAAGTGCTAAGCAGAAGCTGCACTTTTAAGGGATGTGTGTTTCCCCGAGGCAATGGATGACAGTGGGAATGCCCACTGCTCACCAGGAGGGCCTCCTGGCAAGTGGGGAAGCGTTTGAACCCCAGTTAATCAGAAATACTCTCCTGTTGAGGTTAAAACCTTCCCAGAGGGAGAGTATAATAAAAAAGATTAAAATGGACCTCATATAAACCAACTACTAGCTACCTTACACTAACTAAACTAACAACTAGGATAAGAAACATCTATAAGGCAAGCTGAAAGTGGACACTGCTGAAACTCCATCTCAGGCCAATGTGGGCGAAAACACACTATAGAAAAATCTCCTATTGAAGGCACATGTGCAGCTGAAGTGGAACACCCATAAGGACAATACTCAAAGGAGGAGAACAAGCTCTTGAGCTTCAGAGCTATTCCTCAGGTCTGGAGGAGTTAACCAGAGAGTATGTCTACACTGCAATTTAACATTCGCAGCTGGCCAGTGTCAGCTGACAGGGACTCCAGCCTGAGCCCGAACAGCTACAACACAATTAAACAGCATCATAGCCTAAGCCCAAGTCAGCTGACGTGGGCCAACCATGGGTGTTTAATTGCAGTGTAGACATACCCAGATTTCCAAGCGACATACAAGGTAGGACAGATTGTTAAACATAAGGGATTCACATACAATCCCTGGCAGGTTTGAATTGTTTAGTAATAAAAGCCTCCCCACACAAAAACCTTAAACGTCCTCAATATAAATCCTTTTAGAGTCTAGGTGTCCAACTTTATCAAAATAAGTCAAGCAGCATGTAGCCGAATTAGCTTGACAGCAAGCAATTATAGCTTGATTCAATACAATTAGAAAAGTTATGATCCCCCAATTTCCAAGTTTAAGTTTATAAATTTAAGAGGAACCGTTTGAAACGCTGGATTCTTTTTCCCCCCTCAAAAAGATTCCAGACTCAATAAGATGAGACAGTGAGACACAATGGATAATACAGGGGGGTAGGAGTAGCCCTCCCAGCCTACCCTGAACCCACCAAAAACTAACCAAAGGATTTAACCTCTACACAAGAATCTCATTAGATATTAGGAATGAATATAACATTTCTGTCCATGAACCTTGAACAATTTTTCCAGAAAAAAACAAAAACTTCCTCTCTACTTCAGGGGGAACTGTCAAACCAGGAGGAAAGTTAGCAACAGCATAAAATTTCTATATACTTTGCAGGCTATTATGAGCTATATTTTATTTTACACAAAAAAGAGCAAAGTCAAAATAATTTCAATCAATTAACGGGAATATCAGTCAACAATGAAGCTGCTAAGCAAAAAAACCACACGTCTTTAAATCGTTCTTTCTCAGAATAGGCGCCCAACCAAAACTTTCTAACCTTAAAATGTAGTGAGGGATTCAAAGGTATTTAGGTAAGTAGTGATTTAAGTTAAAGGGCAACAGGAAGTGAGTCTTCCCAAACAAAACTAGGTTGATGATTGAAAGCTAAAACTTCTGAGTGGAGGTGAAACAGTGAATGAAAAGAAAAAGTGAAGTATTTGAATTAAAACACAACTCTGTCTAGAGCTTACCTTAAAGAGCCTGGGAAACACATCTGCTGGCTGTCCACGAATCACAAACAAACGAGAATTTAATTTTCGTAGATTGGCATCAAGATCTTCAAGACACTGAAGCAGAAACCTGTAGAGAAGAAAGACATTATTACAAAGCAACATTTACCCTCCGGAAATAGTTCAAACAAACATTTTCAGTTAGGAAAGGGGGAACAGAAGTGGATAGTCAAATAGAAACTGCCAAGTTTCCAGGATTTTACAGAAGACTTGAGTTCATACATGCATATTCTTTGTCAAGGTTCAAATTATACGTACTTATTTTGACTGCAGTTGTTTATATTCCCATGTATTGTTCTATACGGAATTGAAAAAAACTATCATACATTTTAACTTCGGAATATACCAAAATGAATGCTAGTTATAATTTGGAGTGCAGTTATTCAATAATGGAGGGGCAGCAGGGGAATGAAGAACAGGAGTCAGTCAGTTGTTAGGAGAATAAAAACTTTGTGTAAGAAGGCCTCATACAATACAGTAACCTAAAATGTGACTGAGTACTAGAGTAGCTAAAGTCACACTAGATGATCATAACAGTCCCCTTTTAACTTAAAAAAAAAAAATCTATGAAAATGGGACTTCTATGTACTAGATTAAGATTTGTGGCTAAATTTCATTGTCTTAACTACCCATTCAGTACGACTTATTTAAACAGGGCAAATAAAATAGCCAAACCATGAACCCTATAAACCAACCAAAAATGGTCTCTAGTATGGCTAGTCTACAAGTTTTCCAAATGGAGAGATTATTTTAGCAAGTCTTTCCAAGTCCATAAAACTTAAATGTGAAATTCATTACAAGTACAATTAGTTACTATGAATTAGCAGTATAATTTTTTGTCATACAGCAGTTAATCTATGCAAATTAGGATATAACTGTTTTTACATATTTAACAAGGAGTATGGAGGATTAGTTAATATTTATAAACTACTTTGATAAATGGTATGCAAATCTGAAGTATTCAAATGTTGCAAGCATCACTCCACCTAACACACACACAAAAAACTTCCCATGGACAAGATGTAGCAAGAATAATGCATCATAGGTTGGGAAAAAATACTTTGGTGTGTAAGATATACACTAATACAGTAAACTCCTTTTAGCTGCACTAAAAAAGGAACTCAGTCATCACCCCTCCTCCCCCCAAATTGTACAAAAATGAAAATTTAAGGAAGATGTTTAAATTAACGGTCAGCTGAAGTTAGTCAACAGAAATAGACCCTGATGTCTGTGACATTATAAAACAATCACCACAATTTAGCTAAACACTTGCAGAATCATTGATAAATAGCTTTAAACTAACAATATAGTTTTTTGTCTGCTGCTAGCCTTATACACACAGAAATTCTATTGCTAATTCTGGTACATGATATGATTCAATAAATGCAGAGCGATGGGTATCCCTTCCCATCAAACAAGCACACTGGCAACAGATAATTTCTAATTCCCATATTTCATCTTTGCTAGCATCTCTCTGCTCCTAGCATGAGGATTTTCAGTGCTGTAATTTGTTTTGGATTAGTACCAACAGTAACTATTTTTAAGGGGAGGAGGACTAATTTTTTGACCAAAGGACAAGTGTCAATAGTGATCAAGCCTATTCACAGAAAAGAACTGATAATCAAGAAATTCTGTTTTCTGTGGTCCTCTTGCCATCAGTGATGGGTTCCAAGTAGCTGTCCCAAGCAGAATGAATAAAAAGAAGGAAAAACAAAGGTTTCAGCTTTACTGTCTTATCTAGGTAGAGCTTCCCAGTTTCTCCATGAAGACGTGGAAGAACTAGACCCCAACTAAACACTAAAATAGATGCAACAGTGAGCCTGGAAAGGGAGGTACATGTAGGTGAAGATGGGAGGAGGATAATGTGCCACGATTGAAGGACTTGCTGGCTGAACGCTATGCTTTTTTAAGTTAGCACTTAACATGCTGAATTATTGTAATGGGATGGCCAATTCTCCTACTCACCAGCCAAAATTACTGCTATGTGAAAAGCTGCTTTCCAGGACCAAGAGACAAAGAGGCTTCCGTATGGAGGTACACAGGTGGATAAGTTTAGTTCCAGAAGTCCTTTGACCCCAGGAAAGAATAAGAGGACCATCAAATAAGCCTAAAGAATTAGATACTGCAGCCTGACACAGCTTATGTAACAAGAATTAGATCCTATAGGAGACTTTTAAATACTACCCCAAAACAAAATGAAGGCAGAGACTTGAACTACTGTACAAGGAACTAGGGAGTAGAGCCGTCCCCAGGGGACGGCGAATCAGGGTGACTGCTCAATGGGAGCAGTGGGGGGCAGTGCCTGCAGGCAAGGGCAGTGCACGGAGCCATCCGCCCTCCCTCCCCCAGGGGCCACAAGGACATGCTGCTGGCCGCCTCCGGCATGGGGTCTGGGCAGGCAGGGAGCCTGCCTTAGCCCCGCTGTGCCATGGAGCTGGCAATCCTGTGGGACGGATTGAAAGCCCTGATGGGCCAGATCCAGCCCCCAGGCCATAGTTTACCCTCCTCTGGGATAGAGGATCTAGAGCTAAATCAAACAGAAGAGGAGAAATGGGGCAGCTCTGCCTCACACTTCTATATAATGGAAATGGAGCAAAAATAACACCACTAGTAACTATCCTGGAAATCGGGTTAGAATATAAAAGCCTAATTCAAGTAATACATTGTTTATCAAATCAAATTTTGCTAACATATGAAAGAGATAGTGCCAGCCCATGCAGTCAAAGACCTTTTCGGCATCTAAAGAAATGAATTAAGATTATTTAGAATTTCGTGAAGTGGCAAAATATCAATCAGTTGATCTAAATTATCCGAGCCATATCTATTATGAAGGAAGCCCACTTGATTTACATGCATAACATGTAAAAGAACTTTGGCCAATTGCATAGCAAGAGCTTTAACTAAAATTTTAGCATCAGAATTGATTAAAGTAATTATAGGCCAATTTGTATCTAGTCTAAGGTCTTTCCCAGGTTTAGGAATAACTGAAATTACATCCCCTCTTTGAGTGGGTGGCAGAGTTTGCTTGTTCTTGGCCTCACGGGAACATATTCAATAATCTAGGTGTTAAAAGTTTCAGAAACTTTTGTAGAATTCAACTGGAAACACATTTGCACCAGGAGTCCTTCCAATCTTCATTTCTTTTATAGTCTGAGTCAGTTCTGTGATTTCTACAGGGGCATCTAAAAAGTTCCTTCTGAGAGTCAGATATTTGTGGCAGACACAATCGACTGAAGTTATGTATGGCATCTTTACTGACTCTCTCTTCTGCTAAATATAGTTTTGAATAAAACTGTTTATCAATATCCGACTGTTGTATACAATTTATTGCTATAGTTGCAAATAGCAGCAACCTCATTTGTTAGCCTTTTGTTTAAGTCTGTATGCCAACAGCTCTCTCGCTAGATTCCCAGGAGTTCTGCTTCAAACAGAACAAAACAAACTCAGCATTTTGGGACAGAAGTTTGTTGATTTCATATATTAGATTGATAAGGGTTCTGAGTTTCTCTGTGGAGGGGGAAGACACATAATCTACATCCAAGGCCTTAATTTCCTTTGTAAGGCTACCACTTCTATGTTCTCTCCATTTCTTTTTAAAGGTGGTGTAAGAGATGAATGCTTTTAAAGCCTCTAACGAAGGCTTTAAAAGGCTTCCCAAAGTGTGGCAGCTGATGAAGCGGTGGGGGCATTTGTTTAAAACAAAAAAAAGTTCTAACTCCTGCTGGACAGAGTTAATAAATGATGTATCAAACAGCAGAGAGACATTTAATCTCCACATTCTAGTTAGGGGTGCATACCCTGGGGGCCTAAAAATATATCTGTAGGAGCATGGTCAGATATAACAACAGTACCAATGCCACAATCAGTGACAGAGTTGGTCAAGTCTTGTGACTAAGAAATAGTTCAATCTTCAATATCTTAAATGTGGTGCCGAAAAAAACAAAACTAAAACCTATAGTCTCTGGCTGTAGGATTACCCAGGCTCCACATATTTTGTAAACCTAAATCAGCCATGTGGGCATGAAGTATGTGATGAGTATTGTGTTTTTATATGGAGTTGGAGAATATTTATCAAAGACTGGATCTAGAGTTTTGTTAAGTCTCCAGCTGTAACAGGATGGTGGTTACGTCATTTAAAGAAATTATGAAAACATTTGGGATCATCCTGGTTTTGCTCATAGAGTGGCAATGATAATTACAGAATTGTCAATTTCAGCCTCGAGGACAGGAAATCTACCCTCATTGTCAGAAATCTACCCTGGTGCTCAGAACATTAACATTCAACTTTTTATCCATTAATATAGTAATGCCCCTTTCTTTAGAATTAAAGCAACTAGAAATCGAGAGGCCTACCCAATCTCTATTCAGTTTACAAGCTTCAAGTTCCACCAGATGCGTCTCCTGGAGCATGGCAATGTCAAAATTCTTTTTAAGTAATGAGGTTGTTTTTTATTTTTCTTTTAACAGGGTTACTAAAACCCTTTATATTCCAGAAGACATTTAATTATAAGAAGCTTCATTCTTAAAATATATTGGAAAATATATACAGTCACATTTTGAATAAATGAGAAATTGCAAATTTTCCTGAGCAGCATACAGTTCTTGCATAGCTAAGCTGTAAAAGTTATATAATTCACGGGTTGGGTGTGCATCCCTGTACATATTCTAAAAGAGTGAGAAAGAAATTCCCAGAATAGGAGGGCAACAAAAGAGGGTAAGTGAAAACAAATCAGAAAAGACAGCGGAGAGAAAAATACACATTGGTATCATACAATCAAAAAGAAAAATCTGTTTACACATCCCAAAATATACAAACTTGACACACATAGGATGTGGACAAATCAGGTGAAACTTGGAGATCCTCACACCCCTGGGACCCCAAACATTACAGCTATAGTAATCACCTAATACCAACAGAACCTTGATACACTAGTTATAAGGAAGCAGCATCTAATAAAGTGAAGCTTTATATACATTTTACTAACCAAATAATATATTTTACACTGATGCGCCTTTCCTGTGAGCTAGGGCAACAGGAATTAAATCGAGAATAACCCTTTAACCATGAGTGATGGGGAAAAAAGAAAAGGAATCAACATATCAAAATCAACTAGAGCCCATCAACTTGTTTAGAACAGCTATATCAAATTGCAGAGAGCAATACAAATTTCATATGGTCAGATCCTTCCAAAGATGTCTCCTTTTGTGAGGGAGGAGTTTTCAGATTTTTGGAGGTACTTTCTTGCTTCCTGAGCGGAACTGAATGATACTATCTTCTCGTCATTCTTAATATGGAGCACTGCAGGTATTTAGTAAAATACTTCAACTTTTGGCCAACTGTTTTGCTTGGTTAAAAGCTCCTCTCACTGCAACCACATCATGGGCATAATCCTGAAAGAGGAGTATTTTAATTGCTGGTTCTCCACATAACAGCTCTTTCCCCCAGACCCTGGATTTCTTCAGTATAAGCTCCTTAGTGGTAAACTTCAGGAATTTCACAATCAATGCTATACGCTGACCTCCTGGAACTGGCTTGGGGAGCAAGGGCCCAGTATACTCACTCTATATCAACACAAAAAAAAAAAATCTATTGCCTAATCCAACAATTTAGATAGCAGTTTAGGGACAAATTTGGAGGGTTTACCTTTCTCTATTCCTTCAGAGACACCCTGATGTAACATCACCATGTGTGGCTTTCTAGATCAATAAGCTTGGTTTTAGTAGTCTTGATATCATTACAGTTCTCCATAACCTGTAATTTGTTCTCTTTGAAAGAATTTTCCATTTCAGAAATTCTGTGTTCTGCTTCACCCATCCTGTCTGGATAGAGCTTGTGGTGCACTCTGAATCTCAATCATGGAGGTCTGTAGCGGGGAAACTGTAGATTTAATTTCAACAGTATCTGCAGCCACCTGTTGTATTATAGCCATCCAGCTGCGTTGCATCAGGTTCAGCCATCATTTTGTTTGTAGAAGTGGTGACGGAGGCAGATCTCCTCTGTTTTTTCAGTGCTTGCTGATGGAGAAAGGAAGATGCACAGCTTGAGGGTATCTTGAGTGTTTGTCACATTCTGAGGTGCAATACAAACCAGTGAGGAGTTGTGTCACCGCCTGCTTCACAACCTTGGGTCCTCATGATGCTTTGTTGAGATAACTTTAAAACTAGAGCTGACCAGATTGAGAGCTATTTCGCTGGCACCCATATTTATGCTTTACTATGGTTTTATTTCCCTTTTTTGAAATAAACAAACAAAAAATAATAAAGCTGTAGTCTTTCTTGTGACTGTTCCCAGCCACCACACTTCAGACTGTTCTACCAGTGCTTAAAGTGTAAATCGCAATTAAAATACCAAGATGTGTATAAATCCTGCTTTGACTATGCCACTATCACATTCTGGGATGCAATCCAGACCAGTGAGGAACTGTGTCATCACCTGCCCCACCTGCTCCACAACCTCACACTGCTTTGCTATTGCAACTCCCAACCCGGGCTGCTCACAAACAGCCTACCAGCATGCATGTCACACCCTGAGCATCTGTGTATAGCTAAAAGACAAGAAGGTGATAAATAACACTCAGCATGGATTTGTCAAGAGTAAATTGTGTCAAACTAACCTAATACCTTTCTTTCACAGGACAACAAGCCTTGTGAATGGAGGGAAGTGGTAGATGTGGTATATCTTAACTTTAGCAAGGCTTTTGATACTGTCTCACATGTCCTTCTCATAAACTAGGGAAATACAGCCTAGATACAGCTACAATACGATGGGTAAGGCTAAGATTTGTCATGGTTATTTTTAGTAAAAGTCATGGACAGGTCACAGGCAACAAACAAAAATTCACAGAAGCCATGACCTGTTTGTGTCTGTTGCTGCTGCAGCTCCATGGTTTCCCCTGCCATCTGGTGGCTGGGAGCTGCAGAGTTCTTCCTCCTCCTTCCCCACTGCAAGGCTGTCCCCCGGTTGCTGGAAGGCTGAGAAGGGCTGTGTTACCTGTCACTGGAAACCTGCAAGGGGACCCTGAGGAGGCTGTTGCCCATCGCTGAAACCCTGCCGGGGCCCCACTGGCTGCTAGCAACAGTCCCGCAGACTCGGGGGCTAAAGCAGAAAATTTCACAGGGGTCTCTCTCTGGAAGTCACACCTTCCATGACATAAACATAGCATTAATGATGGGTGCATAACTGGTTGGAAACCTGTTCCTAGAGAGTAAGTTATCAGTAGTTCACAGTCAAGCTGGAATGCCATAACGAGCGGGGTCCTGCAGGAATTGGTCCTCGGTCCAGTTCTGTTCAATATCTTCATCAATTATTTAGATAAATGCATAGAGAATACACTTATAAAGTTTGCAGACAATACCAAGCTGGGAGAGGTTGCAAGTGCTTTGGAGAATAGGATTAAAATTCAAAATGATCTGGACAAACTGGAGAAATGGTCTGAAGTAAACAGGATGAAGTTCAATGAGGACAAATGCAATGTACTCCACTTAGGAAGGAACAATCAATTGCACACATACAAAATGAGAAATGACTGCCTAGGAAGAAGTACTGCGGAAACAGATCTGGGGGCCATAGTGGATCACAAGCTAAATGAGCCAACAATGTAACACTTGCAAAAAAAGCAAATATCTTTCTGGGCTGTATTAGCAGGAGTGTTGTTAGTAAGACACGAGCTACTCAGCGCTAAGGCCTCAATTGGAGTATTGTGTCCACTTCTGGGTGCCAATTTCAGGAAAGTTGTGGACAATTGGAGAAAGTCCAGAGGAGAGTAACAAAAATGATTAAAAGTCTAGAAAACATGACCTATGAGGAAAGATTGAAAAAAAAAATGGGTTTGTTTAGTTTGGAGAAGAGAAGACCGAAGGGGGACATAACAGTTTTCAAGTACATAAAAAAGGTTGTTACAAGGAAGAGGGAGAAAAAATTTCTCATTAACCTCTCAGGATATGACAAAGAACCAATGGAATTAAATTGCAGCAAAGGTGATTTAGGTTGGACATTAGGAAAAACTTCCTGTCAGGGTAATTAAGCACTGGAATAAATTGCCTAGGGAGGTTTATGAAATGTCCATCATTGGAAGTTTTTAAGAACAGGTTAGACAAACACCTGTCAAGAATGGTCTAGTTATTACTTAATCCTGCCTTGAGTGAGGAAAAATTAGGTCACTTTTCAGCAAATGGCTTCCACAAGCAATAGGCTTAGATTTGCTAGTTATGTATCGCGAAAGATCCTACTGGTCTCAGGCAAGATTTTTAGTAGGGTTTACACATTGCTCCATATTCATCTTACTTGTTCATAAAGTAATCTGTGCACACCAGCCTTATTTTGATGTGTTCAGATTTTACATGTGAACTTTTGAAAGTGAGACAATGAATTCCATATACAATTTGACCATCACAAAAACATGTTATTTCTGACAATCCCAAACATGCTGCCTGTGATCTGAAATCTAAGTTGTATTTTTGGCTTTTACTTCCTAACGATCACCAGTAAATCTGACACACCTAATATGTACTATAACTGTAAAGTGAAACTGAGATACACAGATGTCCACTCAAGATTAAGATTCTACAGTTTGAATGTTATCTTATAATTGTGTTGACAGCAAGAAAGCCAGAAGAAAATCCAGTATATCACAGCAGTACTGGCCTTACAGTATTAACAGGAGTAAAATCTTTGTCCATGGGTAAAAGTGAATATAAATAGGCCTGGAAGGATAAGTTTATTATTGGTAAACATCCAAAAAGTTTCATTTCACCACACACAAAACCAGGACAAAAAATATTTCCATCAACATGAATCAATATTTACAGATAGGCAAAGAAAGAAAAATACTGCTTGACAACTTTCATTTAACTTTGAATATTTTGAAATGTGATATTGACATTTGTATTTTAATGGTTATAAAACTTTTGAATCTCAATGTTTACTCTCGTTAATTATTTTGATGCCCCCATAATTTCCCATAACTGTGAGAATTTAAAATGGATAAAAAAAATTAAAAATGCTTAAAAATAAACATTGATATTATCTGTCAAAATTATAATAAAATAAATACAAAATTCTGCCAAGCCTAAATATAAGACTGTCAAATAAGGTGATGACATTTTTATTTAGGCTGCAGTTTTTCAAAAACTGTGTGACTACTTAAAATTAAAAAGGAGTAATCATTAGGATTCTGTGGAAGGTTTCTGTATAATTGGAATGGAAACCTTGTCTTATGAAAGGAGACTCAAGCAGCTTGGCTTGTTTAGCCTAACTAAAAGAAGATTGAAGGGAGATATGATTGTTCTCTATAAATATATCAGAGGAATAAATACAGGAGAGGGAGAGGAATTATTTAAGCTCAGTACCAATGTGGACACAAGAACAAATGGATATAAACTGGCCACCAGGAAGTTTAGACTTGAAATTAGACGAAGGTTTCTAACGATCAGAGGAATGAAGTTTTGGAATAGCCTTCCAAGGGAAGCAGTGGGGGCAAAAGATCTATCTGCCTTTAAAATTAAACTCAATAAGTTTATGGAGGAAATGGTATGATGGGATAACTTGATTTTAGTAATTAATTGATCTTTAAAATATTCATTGTAAATTTGATGGGATATTAGATGGGTGGGATCTGAGTTACCCAGGAAAGAATGTTCTGTAGTATCTGGCTGGTGAATCTTGCCCATATGCTCAGGGTTTAGCTGATCGCCATATTTGGGGTTGGGAAGGAATTTTCCTCCAGGGCAGATTGGAAGAGGCCCTGGAGGTTTTCGCCTTCCTCTGTAGCATGGGTCACTTGACGGAGGAGTCTCTGCTCCTTGAAGTCTTTAAACCACGATTTGAGGACTTCAATAGCTCAGACATAGGTGAGGTTTTTCGCAGGAGTGGGTGAGTGAGATTAGTCTGACCTGCACAACGCAGGCCACAGAGATGATCAGAATGGTCCCTTCTGACCTTAGTATCTATGTAATTGTAAGTGGGGGAATAGTTCCGCTATTGTGGGGAACTTTCCTGGCTTCTGCACTACCCCGGTGAAGTGGGCTAGCGAAAGGATCCGAGTCCTCGCTCCCACTTCCTTTTCCCAGTGGCCTCCCTGCCCTTGAGGGCTCCCCTTCCAGTCTCCTGTCTGGAAGAGTCCTCGTAACCCCAACAGGGCTTGGCCCAGGAATCCTGGGGGGCTCGACCCCCAACCCTGCTGTGGTCACCTAGGACAGGGGCTAGGGTGTCCCCACTCTGGGGTTCTCTCTCTGCACTGGGCACTTCTCTGACCCACTGACCATTACATACAATTTAAAGCAAATGCAAGTTATTTAAACAACAATTAATTTTAAAAAGAATAAGGAATAATGAGAAAGGTTAAAGGAAACACATCACCCCGCTCTTTGGCAGGGAACATCACAAACAGTGTCTCTGGAATGTCCGGGCAGTTCACAGTCTGTTCCTTGTAAGTCTCAGGCCTTCTTCTCAGGCCCTGGCTTTGCTGCAGGGATGCTGTGGGTTGGACACTTGCTCTGGTGGTGGCCACACGCTCTCAGGCTCTAAGTGGTAGGACCCTTCTTCCCAGTGTCGCCCCCGCCCTGTTGGGGTTATGATCCAAGCTGGCCTGCAGAGCCTCTTGGCTGAGACGTCTCCCTGTGCTAGGCCTGCTGCCCAGGTCCCCCTCGCTCTCCCCAGCTGCTCACAACACCCAGCTCCAGACTGCTCCAGCCCCAGCTGCACCACTCTGTCTTTGCACTGCTGCTGCTGCTCTGCTTCCAGCTCCCTGGGTTGCTTCTTTGGCCCCTCTGGCTCTGGTTGCTACAGCTCTGCTCCAGAACAGGTCTGCTCTGCAGGCTGCTTCTGTGATTCTGCTCCCAGCACTGACCTGCTTTGTGAGCTGCTTTTCTGGCCCCTCTGGCTCTGGTTGCTGCAGCTCTCCTCCCAGGGCAGGGTCTGCTCTCTCTGGGCTGCTTTTCTGGTCCCTCTGGATCTGGCACAGCTCTGCTCCCCAGCTTAGCATGAGCCCCTGCTTCCTCCTTAGCTCGGACCCACTCTGTCTGGCCCAGGCAATTCCAGCTCACACGGAGGACGGGATCTCCCTGGCCTCCTGACTCCTTGATTAGCCTGCCAGCCCTGTCATTCAGGCTGACCTGGACTATTCACCTCTCCCCATTGTTCCTGGGGACTGTCAGTCTCAGGGTCCTGATTTCCCATAGATCCTTCCCCTTTTAATACTGGGAGCTAGCCAACCAAAACACCTCCACTGACTGTTAGTAAGGGGGCAACAGTCCCCTTACATAATCATAAAAAATTTGTTGCAACTGGAGCAACTGGGAAGGCAAACAGGTATACCAATACGTTTCTGTACAGGCAACACGAACATAAGGGGAACAGATTAAATATTTTAGTATATTATTCATGATACCTCATGCATTTTGCTTCCAGGACATGCTGCAAAGAACTGACACCACTGTTAAGTACTTTCTACTGCAGTAAAATTTGAATCTATAAACTCATAAATTGAAGTTGCCTATATTAATAAGAAACTAAACAGACGTGCTGAGATTAAATTAAAAAAACTGATTGCCAATCCATGCAAACGCCCTTTTATTTAGCTGGACAATTTTTGACTATGCAACCTCACTCCCATTTTTATATTTGAACCTCTATACGAAAAATTGTAAGACTATCAAGTGCAAGACTATGTAAGGACACTACCTCTCACACACAGGCTCGCTCTCCTAAAACCTGATTAAGCAGCTTCTCATATTTCCTATGTCTATTTTATCTTCATCTTCCCACATTTTCATAGATACCATTAGTTAGACCCTTTTGCTTCATCCTTTCACAAAACGTAGTACCATGCAAGATGCAACAGGGAGAAAGAAGGTTATATATTATTAAGCAAAGTCAGCTTTAAATTGTTAGATATGAATAAGGAATTTTAATTTATACTAAAGCTTCAAAACTGTTAAACATATTAACACCTTTCCCTCCTCGCTTGTTAAAAAACAAACTCACTCCATATTACTGCTCTTGGTAATAAGGTCTGTAATATTCTGTCATTTATCCAGTTAGATCATATATGAAAGAGTTTTTTTTAATTCAACTACACATGTTCATTGCATTAACATCTATATGAGGCAGATGACATATGATTGTTTTAGTTAGATAAAATCTGTCACTTAGACTGCTGAGATACAGTACAGCACTATCAGAGATTTTAGCAAATTGAATGTCATGCCAGCATATTTTCTTATTACATTGGTTTGTAGCAATCAGTTATTACATAGTAGGGCCAGTATGTTCTTGTAAACAGATTAAGCTCAGACAGGATTTAAATATTATGTACACTCCACAGCATCACTTGGCACTGGAATGGACTGCTACCTTCCTATCACCAAATCAAGGTCCTTCTGTTAAGAAAGATGCCTGTTTTATTGATTCATTTAATTCCATATCAATTTTATACTTTTACAATACAATATGCAAGTTACTGTGACTTTCAAAGGCTGAAAAATATTCAATAAGGAAGTTCATATTTTGTATTGCTTTCCATGCTTTACACTAACAGACAACATGGTTTTCATGTGTTAGTACAAAAAAGAAAAGTGAATGAGGCAACAAGAGAATTTTTTTTGCTATTTTATCAGTAAACAATTCTCATTCTCTTCACTGCCATCATGTCAAAGCAGGTTTCAGAGTAGCGTGTTAGTCTGTATTTGCAAAAAGAAAAGGAGTACTTGTGGCACCTTAGAGACTAACAAATTTATTTGAGCATAAGCTGTCAAAGCAGTGATGGAAGGAGGAAAAGAATACTACAAGATGTAGCTTTGGATAATCCAGTGTAATCGCAGAGTTCCATTACCAAATTCTATGAGTATCACACTGTCTAACAATATATGAAAAGCCCAAGTTAAAGAGTTGAACTGTTTTGGAAAACTAAGAGGAGATGGAAAGAAAGCAGTGAGTTATATCAAGTTGTGAGCCATCTACCATAGGTCTTTAAACTAGACCCAGTTGGGTTACTGGTCATGCAGCAACAGGAGCTCTGTCCATTCAGGTCCTTGAAGATTGCCTGAAATGTGAGGTTCCCCCTAACTAGCACATTACAAGAACAGTTACAGTGGTAGATATTAGCTAGAAGCAAATAAGTATCTGAATCAGTCCCAACTTGTTTGGTGAACTACAGAAAGTTGCTTCCTAATGTTCTACTCCCTACTATGACCTTTTTCAACCACTTTACTGTACTTTTAGATTATTGTTCTCTGGGATGTGAAGTGTACAATAGAAGATTTCTCTGTGTGCTACAAGATCATCAGTGCTTTTCAAAAGTAGTACCCTGTCCCTGTTTCCTACTTGGTGGGCAATATACAGAATGGCAAATTTAAACTAGACCAAATAAAGCTATGCTATTGATATAGTACCACCTGTAAAATTCTATAATCTAAATACTAAACATTAGTGTATCTCATGTCCAAAGGATGTATAAAATCTCAGCCACCCCATTTCTACCCTTCCTGTAGCAGCTGAATTGTTGTACCTACTGCACACTGCACTGATTCTGTGGGGTGTGATCTTTATATTTAGTGTCTTCATAGTAGATGTGTGGTGTGTCTATGCATGGTTTTTTCTTACTAGGAGCAGCTGGCTGGAAAATGAAAGCAAATTGAATTTTCCTTTTTCTTTGAAACTAAGTGGCAAGCACAACACATTTAAAAAAACAAAACAGGATTCATTTGTGCAATGACAAAGATTTTCCAAGAGGAACAAAAAAAAAATTCACCTCGACTCCAAAATAGTGTAAATTAGTCAGAATTAAATTACTCCAGACTACTTCAATTTAAATTTCACAAAGGAAACAACTGATTTTTCTATACAGAAAATACATGCCAAGCAACAACTATCCAAGGTTATGTCACAGGGCTATTTGTTCAAAAACTCTTTGAAAGTATTTATTTGTGAACTGACCTTTCTATTATGAATTTAAACATCAGTTAAAGGAAGAAACAAACAAAGGCCAAACAGTAAGTAAGGCCTTTGTATGGGAGCAATAAAGTTTTCTTGTCTCCAACTGCTAGAAGGCAGGTTACATTCACACTGCCTGAGCTAGCAAAGAAGTACTAAAAAAGTGCTAACATTTCTACAGGAATCTGAAATAAAACAAACACACCCCAAACCCCACTGTGCATTCCACAATATGTTCTGCCCCTTCAGAGGAAAAAAAAGCTTGTCATCAAGAAGTTTCCAAGAAGCAATACCAATCTTCCTAGGGGTATTCATTCCCCTGCTGCCTTGAAATCAGGATTTGTATGCATTGTGTAAGCTCCTACATACTCTGACAGTACTCAACATCATGTTGAGTAAACATGTTTTCTCTTTAAGCTTTTTCAGTACAAATACATACTCTATGGATAGGTTTTCTCCCTGCAACAAGGTCCAGAATCTTTTGGAAAACTCTGCTAGTTAGGGACCATGAGGACTTTCCTTCAAGTAATGGAAATTTCCAGGTGAAGCTGCATAAGGAAATATTTCAGAGTAGCAGCCGTGTTAGTCTGTATTCACAAAAAGAAAAAAGGAGTACTTGTGGCACCTTAGAGGCTAACGAATTTATTTGAGCATAGTTAGTCCCTAAGGTGCCACAAGTACTCCTTTTCTTTTTATAAGGAAATATGGCATCCACAAATGTTGTTCCTGACAAATGCCAGAAGAGCATGTCAAAAGCACTCTGGTTCTTCAACTTGCTAGCTGAGCTATTTCTTTGTTTTTCTCCACAGTTATAGACAGTATAGGTTTTTGTTTTTATATTTTGTCTCAATAGCAAAAAAAAAAAACCTTTGGAGACCTTTGGTTCCTGGAATTGCCTTTAACATGTGGATGGCAGACTCAGCAAAAAAACCCCGGGTTTAAGGAAGGCCTTTCTTGTGAACATGAATTTTCTGGTCTCAGACTCTTATACCCGATACCTTAAATAATAAGTCTTCACCAATCAGTTCTCCAGCTGCCTTAAATATACTAGGAAGGTCTATAAGGATAAAAATACTTTTCACTAGTCATACTTAGCTTAGCTTTTAGGACAGATTCAAACTGAGAACTGGCTCCATCCAGACCCTTCTCTTTAATTCTGATCACAGGATGCCTTTAAGTTTAGTTCAGAGAGAGCCTCATTGCTAGGATAGACTTGATAGTCTGCTATGTCATATGAGGCCTCAGACTTTGTTCCATTATCAACAGACTGAAGAAAGGAGAGACAACACCATCATTCCACAAAATCCTGTTCTTCCTTTGGGAGCTCTACAGGTAATAAATATACAGCCCTGGCAGCAAAATTCCCCTGTGCTGAAGAGTGAAGTTTATATTCCAAGGTACTGTTTACATTCCTTTGGTTCTGAGACAGGTCCTCCAGCACCAACAAAGAGTTCCTCTCCCCTGATGCCAAGAGATGCCCTTCTGTCATTATTGCTCAGTTCCTGCAACAGACCAGGAGCCTGCTGCCCATTACCTCATCCATGTTGGGGCAAAGTTCCCTGTAATCAAAGGATCTGAAGCTGGAAACCCTTGGGGTCTGCCTTGCCAACATCCAGGTTTGTCCTAAGGAGGTTCTTCAGTTACCTTTTCTTCACAGTTGACTTAGTTGTTCTGAGGTACTTAGTATTAAAGACTGAGCTATGTCCCTTCTGAGGTTTCAGCAGCTGCCACCATTTTGCTTCTCTTCTTCTGGAGGGGTAGAGAGAGACCCCTAATTTTATCTTATCTTTCTTGGGTCAGCAGCCAGGAATCCATGCTCTTGCAGCATTCAGTACATATAAAACTTAGATGGGGGCCCACCTTGATTATCACCACAAGAGATTTTCCTCCTCTCCCCCCCCTTTCTGCTGGTAATAGCTCATCTTAAGTGATCACTCTCCTTACAGTGTGTATGATAAAACCCATTATTTCATGTTCTCTGTGTGTGTATATAAATCTCTTCACTGTATTTTCCACTGAATGCATCCGATGAAATGGGCTGTAGCTCACGAAAGCTTATGCTCAAATAAATTTGTTAGTCTCTAAGGTGCAACAAGTACTCCTTTTCTTTTTGCGAATACAGACTAACACAGCAGCTACTCTGAAACCTATCACACTGAAGTGTTTCATAAGAGAGTTGTGAACTGTTAAGATGCAAGGGAAAAATCAAATGAACTTGGTGTATTATGTGGAAGTGAGCACCCTTGATCTTGTTTGCTTTCAGTGTAAACACATCATTTTTGATCCATACTGTGACCCTGTTATTTCTTACTGATATGTTCCCCCCCCTCCATTTTCACAAAACCCATTCAATATACTTGCAAAGTTACATAATGTATTACATTTTAGTTTAAAATTACAAGTCAAATTGACTATTATTTGGTTAATTCAACATGTATGCAGTCTACATGTAATTCAATAGATATCCATCTATATACATTTCTAATATGTTAGATTTGTTTAAGTTGACTTCAGACAGATGGCAACAAACATTTACAACATTAAACAAAAAAAATTCAGAAAACCTGAGCCTTTTAAGTTAAAATGCAGAAGAGGTTGGGGTTTACAAAGGATTTTTATTTTAGAGACTAAGGACTTGTCTACACTGGCACTTTACAGCACTGCAACTTTCTTGCTCAGGGGTGTGAAAAAACACCCCCCTTAGCGCAGCAAGTTTCAGCGCTGTAAAGTGCCAGTGTAGACAGTGCACCAGCGCTGGGCGCTGGTAGGTACATCCCTCATGGAGGTGTTTTTTGTTTGTTTGTTTGTTTTTTAAGAGCGCTGGGAGAGCTCTCTCCTAGTGCTCTGCTGCTACTACACAAGCCACGTTAAAGCACTGCCGCGGGCAGCGCTTTAACATTGCCAGTGTAGATTAGCCCTAACTAAAATACTGACTGTACATGATTAAGATACATCATAATCAAGACCTTGAACATGCATTTCAGGTAAGAAAACAAGGGATTCTGTTAGTAATGTTGGTTCCTCCTGATCAATATTTCATTTACATTTAAAAACACTAATTTTTAGAGAAGGGAAACATACTTGTTTAGTCTCAGAGTCCAGTATTGTAAGTAAACAATGGCAGCAAGCCTTCAAATGACCAAAGGCACATTCAACCATCATTCTGTACCTGGTGCTAAAAATAGAGATATGCATGCCATCTAGTGCTCCACTGCAGTTCAGGAATTCCACTGCTGCAAAAACATCCACTATATCCCGCATATTGCCCACAGTCATAGTTCTGCGTAGCAGGAGGCAATGAATGGTCCTGCACACTTGCATGACAACAGCTCATGCAGTGATTTTCTTGACTCCAAATTGATTCCCGATTGGCTAGTAGCAATCTGCTGTTGCAGGTTTCCATAGTGCAATGGCCACTTCCTTCTCAACTGGAAGGCTGAGGTGAGTTTAGCATGCAGATCCAGAAATGTGGCCTCGTGCATCCAAAAGTTCTACAGCCACTGCTCATCATCCCAAACCTGCATGACAATGCAATCCCTCCAGTTTCTTGGGACCAGAACCAGCACTCCACCATCTGCAGCTGCTCCCTGAACGCCACCAACAATGCTTAACTGTTTCTTTCTATTTCTCGCAACAATCTAGCCTCTGAGGACTTGTCATGTTTTCCATGGCTCAGCAAATACTGCAGGATCATCTGCCCTGTGCTTGCAACACTCATGACAATAGTGCAGAGAGGTGCAGGCTCTATGATGCTGTCAGAGATGGCAGACAGCAAGGAGAGATGCACAGGTTTGTGCAGATTTTGAAAAGAAGGAGTGAAATATTACAGATGCAGATGAAATTACGGGCTAGAGAACACTGCATTATAGAAAGCTAACCCCATGCTCCCAGTCACCCTTGTGTGACTTGTTTTGACCCCATCAGGCATTACAAAAACTTCCCAAAACACCCTGTGCATTGGATGGTAGTGAGGATGCACACTGCCGACACAAGGAGCCAAGTGTGCACATGCACAAGTGATGTAATAACTATCAGATGTATACAGACATAACTTAGGTCAGCATAATGTTATAGTGTAGATATGGCCTAAGTATTTTTACCCCTACCCTCAGCCTCTCCCATATTCACACTCATTCATACAGAGAGCACATTGATTTGCTAAGTATTATTGAAAATTCTTCTCACTTTTCAATCTTTCATACATAATCTTTAGTTTAGGGAAAGCTTGCATTTCTTGTTCAGCTAAAATATAGGGAGGAGGCTACAATCCAAGTGCTTGTACTTGTCTGAATGTTGTTTCAGTTCTTGGGGTACCCAGGACTGAGAGTTACCTTATCACTCCCTGCCTCCAGCATTACGGAGTCCTGCCCATGCCTGACTGGATGTCAGCTCCTTAACATCATCAGCCTTTCAGGACTTCTTTACGCTTACAACATTACAGTGGCACAGCTGTAGCGCTATAGTGCTTCAGTGTAGATACTCACTACAAAGATGGGAGGGAGTTTTCCTATCCACTTAGTTAAACCACTTCTCTGAGGTGGATAACTAGGTCAATGGAAGAATTCTTCCACTGACCTAGTGCTATCTACACCAGGGGCTAGGTCAACTTAATTATGTCACTCAGGGGTGTGGATTTTGCACACTCCGAGCGACATAGCTTAGTGAACTTAATTTTTGAGTGTTGACCTGGCCTCAAGCACTCTCCTCTGGGCTGTGCCAACTCTGTCTTCGCCTTGCAGGTTAACAAATTTCTGCATCCAAGTCACTGACTCCCTTTGCAATCATTCCTCTGTGATATCTAGCCCCTCGCACTTGTTACTCACAGAAATCCCAGATGCTCTGCCCCCAAGAACGAGTATACCCCAGCTTACCTTAAACCAGTGAGCCTGTAAACCACACTGCACTTGTGAGCATTTATACCACAACAAAAGTAGGTTTATTTAAGAAGGGGTAAAGATTTAACTAGACACCCTCATTACACACAGGATTTCCTCAGTGAGCTGATCCAGAGGACTTCTCCCTACTATTTGTTATACCGAAACAGTCTTTTGTTTCTATTCATAGGTAGGAGGAAACCCTGTCTTGTTGTAATGTTCCTTTTTTCCTTCAGGAAGTTTTGATTGTTTGCAGTTCTTTCTGATAGCTTTCCACTGAATGTCTTACTATAGTACAAGGCTAAAAAATTAAGCCTTGCATTACATCACTGGATAAATAGAGCAGGGTGACAACTCCCTCCTGACTGAATCGGCCACCACCACAACACATTACCCTCTGGTGACTAATTTTTACTCCAAGTTCATAAAGCATAGTATCAATGTAAATACATTATTCCTCAAATATTACTCATGTGTACATCTCATATTATTAATCTTAGCAAGTTATGAGTTTTCTGTAGATAGAGGATATATATCCATAAAGAGTAACATGTAAGGTGTAGTGAGTTTGCCAGGTTTAAGGTGAGAGTTGTTTGCAAAAAGATAGGAGACCCTTTGCTAAGGAGCCTCTGTCACAAATGTAAACCCTAAACTTTTCACTAAATCCACTCTGATACAGGACACCTACTTGGGAAAGCTGCAGAGTTACATTGGGTCTAGGTTAGTATGTGTGACATGATTCTCTCTGCTAGCCAATTTGGGGGCAACATATCATGTGTTCTTAACCTGCCCAAACACAGAGCCAGCTGCTGCTTCTGACACAAATGACCATTAGAAAAAATTAGCCACAGTAGAGAATTACAACAGCTGTGACCATTATAGTTAGGTTCAAGAGTTTCCATTCCATCTTCCGGAATTTTCATGTACCCCATTTCTCTCATTTAGTGCACAAGTTGGAAGGTGTGCTGTAACTAAGTCACAAATTTAACAGCAAGGATAAAAAGATAGCTCAGTAACCTCATTTATTATGCACAATCCAATCTGTTCATGGAATGTGCAAGAGTATTGCAGAATAGTATGATGAAACCTTAACTCTGAAATATGCAACAGGAAATTACACTTTATAATGTTAAAATGTAACAAAATGGGGGTTCTGTCTGTACCATTTCTGAATTGTGGATAATTTTATGAAATCATATCATTAAATTTCTGAGTCATGAAAAGCCTACATACATGCAAACACCCCATGAGTTAGCAGGGTTGTGCCAAGTCTCAGCCAGACCAGAGCCAAGGGTGATGGGTTTGCTGTAGCAGGGAGAAGATACCTCTTCAGCCAGGAGGAGAAAGTAAGGGAGGGAACTGGAAGTTACTGGGAGGAGAACAAAAGGAGCAAGTAGACCCAACAGGAGTCTATAAAGGGACTCATAGGGTGAACTGAGGAGTCATTTTGCACCAGATTAAAATGAAGGAGGCTGCTGCAGGAGCAGGGTAGGCAAGAGGGTGGAAGACCCTGTTTGCTTGAACACAGATGATACCCAAGGATTCCCAAGGAAAGGGTGAGCTAATGCGAGGGACATTGAGTTTAGGATACTTTATTGTTTTGTATGGTCTGTACTCTCATGGACATGACAGCACTGCCTATTGGAATGTGCTGCAGGTATCTCACTCTAAGGATCTGCCTATTGGAATGTGCTGCAAGTATCTCACTCTAAGGATCTGTCTACACCTACACAGTTATTCAGGAACAGCAATTTCTAAACAACTCTATGTGTGGATGCTCTAATTCTAGAAGAAGAACACCTTGTTCTAGTTTATATTAATCCACTTTCAAAGTGGATATAGTTAAACCAGAACAACGCATTCTTATTCCGGAATAGAGCATCCACACAAAGTTATGCAGGAATCGCTACTGCACCATAGACAAGACCTAACCAACTCAGATTCAAATTAATGTACTACACTCATTAATGTGCAATTACATACTGCACTTCATATTCAAAGTTAACGTTCCTTTTTTCAAAAATACTTATAACTAGAAGTTTGAATAGCATTTTGTATCAGTTGTTCAGAGACACAAAATTATTTAGAAACACAGTCAAACTTTATTTTTGGAATGGATATGCCTTTCCTATTTCCCTCATTCTACCTGCCCACCCATTTTTTCTCGTGAGCAGGCACGTAACTGAAATTTACTTTTTTAGAAGGTTTCCTGTAAGCTTCCAACCCCTACTATAGTTATAAGAATAAAGGCAAGCAGGCAAAGCTGAGAAACAGCATGTTGTATACATACACTTCATTATATTCAGGAAGATGGTCACACAGCTAGTGCTTCCAATTTGACAGTGCTGGTAATCCAGCACTGAGGAGGATATTTTAGTGTAGCAGATTTGTTTGTTTGATGGGGGGCAGGGGGAGAGGGCAGGGAGCTAATTATACAGAAACACACTGTTTTAAAGGGTTGGTTATATTTTTAAAGCCATTTTGTCATCAACTTCCATGAATTTTTATCCCTTTAGTAAAAACTGGCTGCTGGCCAGCTTCCTAGTAAGAACCCCACAGACACACTTTGCGTTGGTTGCTGGGCAGGCAGAAACTGTGAACAACCTTCTCTAGAGTTCAGCTTCTGAGGAAAAGGAACATCTCATATACAGTAGAACCCAAGGGGGTCTGAGCCTTCCCAAACTGGGGGGTCTAGGGACCCCTCTCCTCTATCCCAAGGACCAATCCCTTCTCTTGCCCCAGAGGCCCTGCCATGCCTCCGCTCAGCCAAGCTGGAAGCCGGAGCAGGGCAGGGGAACCTGCCCCTCCACCCGCGCCTAGGGTAGAGTAGGGCCAAAAGCAGGCTCCTGCCTGTGTCCCCGCCCCCAGGCCTCCCGCCCAGAGCAGGTGGAGGGACCCAGGCCCGTGGGGCCTTGGACCCACAGCCTGGCCATGATAAGAGCCGTGCAAGCAGCTGCAGGGAGCTGACATGGAGTTGCAGACCCTCCACCTGCCCTGGGCAGGGACCCAGACTGGGGGCTGCTCTCAGTCCCCTTACACCGCAGTCAGGTGAAGGGTCCTTGTAGCTTCCATAACTGCCCAGGCTCCCCACTGGCCTAGCCAGGTCATGGGGCATAAGGGGGAAGAAGAGGGGAAGGGAGTGCAGTCTGCCCTGGCAAAAAGTGGGAGGGCTATGGCCCCTCCTGGCTCCGGCGCCACTGGTAAACCCTCAGAGTAACAAAACACCAGAGTTAATAACTGAACGGTCAACCACACACCTAATTTGGAACCAGAAGTATGCAATCGGGGGAGGGGGGGAAGCAAATACTATACAGTACTGTGTTAAATGTAAACTACTGGGGGGGGGAAGGGAAAGTTTAAAAAAAGATTTGACAAGGTAAGGAAACCATTTCTGTGCTTGTTTAATTTAAAATTAAGATGGCTAAAAGCAGCATTTTTCTTCTGCATAGTAAAGTTTCAAAGCTGTATTAAGTTAATGTTCAGTTGTAAACTTTTGAAAGAACCACCATAACATTTCATTCACAGTTATGAACATTTTAGAGTTACAACCTATCTCCATTCCTGAGGTGTTTGTAACTCTGAGGTGTTACTGTAACCCTGTAGCCATTTCTAGACCCAAAGAAAGGAAGGGGCATTTATGGTCTCTGGATTAAAATCTAAATCTATACCTCCTTCCCCCAAAGAGCACAGTTGTTATGTGTGGCCTCTAGGGAGGAAGAGAAGTTTTCCACTAATGGAAGAAAGCAAATAAAACCTCTGAAGACTAAAAATGAGGCCTTGACTTAAACCCCATACTCACAAAGAGCATGGGAAGGGAGGAGGTGGGGAAAGAGAGAAACCCCATTTTTAATGCAGAGAAAAAGGGTTAGCGACAAACCTGTGCAATTCACATCCACATACTGATACAAACCTGCCTATTTCCTTA
Organism: Dermochelys coriacea; assembly: GCF_009764565.3. NCBI lineage: Eukaryota > Metazoa > Chordata > Testudines > Dermochelyidae > Dermochelys > Dermochelys coriacea. The sequence continues at coordinate 254,732,706 of NC_050068.2, read as the reverse complement.
TATGATTTCTAAAAGATCATTTCAACATGAATCAACTGAATTAGCCTCTTAAAGTAGGTCGTTGCTCTAGCAACCAGCAGGCTGTTTGGACAACTCCTTGCAACAATGACCTACTTTTCAGCTCCTCCTAGGACAGCCTCATATAACTAGAATTTCATGTTCACATCTGAAACATTCTAAAGAGAGACGGCTAATCTGCAATTTATAAAGCCCATCTTTCCTGGAAACAAAAACAGACTTCCAGAATGTTCAGAAACCGGATCAATGAGCTCCTCTACATTGACTAGAAACATATTCAGTATAGAAACAAAACTATTCAGTACACATTCAGACTTCAAAAAAGCATTTAAGAAAGTCAATTATTAAAACTCAAAAATGCTAACAAAATAGCATGAGAAGCTGCCAGAATGAACATGTCCAAAAGCAGAACCGATCTCTAACAGCAATCTTCATTGTAAACAGGCTGCTTCACTATATCACTGAGAGAGGAGCGGAGAGAGGTATTCCTCGATTACAGACTTGAATAATATTAAGGTTGTGACAAAATTCTGCAATGACAAAGTTAAAATTGATACTTTGCATTTTACCCTGTATGAAGATAAGATGGTGGTGGAGGGAACGTATAACATAAATCCAGGAAATAGCATTGACAGTTACTTGGTAACTTCTTGTCTATTGTTTGTCAGAAGCATTGTGTTAACATTTCCAAAAGAAAGAAGTAAGTTTGCCAGTACACCTTTACTGAGAAGTTTATGAAAACAAATCTGAATTTTACTAAAATTTTGGAGACAATTAGCTTTTAGATAAAACTGAAAAGTCAGCAATGTTTACCTGTAGAATACATGGCTACTCGACTATCCGATTTCCCAACCATTTATATTAAGCCCACATACTTAAAAAGACATTGTGCAATAAAATTTTATAGGTGAAAAAAGTCACATTCCAAGAACAAGAGAGATGCTACAGATGCACATCCATTATTACACAATATACTTGGGGCTTCTAATTTTTGGTTTTAACCAATAAACATGAATAGAGAACCTTCTAACACAAAAAAGAAATAGGTATTTATCCAATAAACACCAGAAATGGTTATTTGTGTCCAGGGGCTTGTCTACACAGAGCAGTAATATGGACTAAGAGGATGCGATTTCTAAAGTGTGCTATGCTGCACATTAATTTTTGGCACAGAATTGCCTCAGGAGTAACAAATTAAAAATTCTGCAAAATCTGCTTGTTGAAGTTCCAGATGCAGGGGCAATGGGACTCTGCTGGGGGGTCCAGGTGAAGGTGGTTATGGCTCAGTGGTGGTGTGTGTGGGGGTTCCGGATGCTTGGGAAGTGGGGGTGCAGGGGAGTAGTCCAGATGTGTGGGGGGGCAGCTCATCGGGGTGGGGGTCCAGGAGGGGCTGCGCATGGGGGCTCTGGATACAGGGAGTGAGATTTGGCAGAGTGGAGGTTCAGGTGTGGGGAGGTCTGCATATGGGGGGTTGGGTGGATGGGGGAGCAGCTCACTGTACAATGACTCCTTTCTCTGCAGCTGAGGAGCAAGGGGGGCAGGAAGTGGGGATGTGTATGCGCAGAGCTTCCTGAAGTCAAGGGAGCTTTCTGGGGGTGGGTCTGACCAAGTCCTGGCCACTTCTTGAGGTGGAAGAAGAAAACCCATCCTCCCCAATCCAGCCAATCCTAGCAGCTGAGTCCGGTGCAGGATAGGAGCCACTGGTCAGGGCATTCCCAGCTCCCCCTCACCCCACGGTGATTAACGGCTCCACCAGCTGCTCTGGATGCCCGAAATGGCATGCCCGCGCTGCTGGGGAATGGTGTGTGATCACTTTTGCAGCTTCTCTGTCAAGTCATTTTTCTGCAGGGAAGCAAAGAAATCTGCAAATTTCATGTCTGCAGGGGACATGAAATCTGCACTTGTGCAATGGTGCAGAATTCCCCCAGGAGTAATTGGTGAGTGTAGACCCAGCTAGCATATACTAAAAGTTCCCTAGTATGTTTTAAAATAGAGCTCTTTGAAGCTGTACTACATTAAACTGCACTAGAGAACATTACAAAAAGATTACAGTAGTATATACTGTAATGAGTAGTGTATATTATATACATACTCATTACAGTACAAAGAGAAAGCCCCCCAAAACCCTGATTTTTGGACATCCTCAAAAAATTGCTAAAAACAAACTCTGAAAACTGAAATTAATAAACCCTGAAGAACAGAAGCCCCATGTGTGCTCTAATGAAGACAACATTAATAGAGAGGTTTGAACAGTTGTCTGTGTATGGGGAAAGAAGTAACTTATTTGTATCTTAAGTCCTGACAAAAACTGTAAGTTAATAGGAAGACTATTTGAATCCATGACAAATGATAATATAGATGTAAAAACTTTGGATGATGTTCTAGCACCCAAGTCTTGGGTAAATCCTATAAGCATGATGAACCTCTACTACTCCTGCAAATAGCACTTCCCCAAACATAGCAACACAACAACCTAAGATCACTGCAATTTTACTTTGCCACTGCTAATCAAGTGCAATATGTGGAATCCTGAAAAGGTGAAAAAAAAAAAGGGAGACGGAGAATACCGGAGGGAAACTCAAAGTAAGAGGAGTGCTGCATCTGTTCCCTGGCAGAGAATCTGAGTTCAAAAATGCCAGGAATCTGAGTTTTAGAAGGGGATAGGCCTATTGTGCAGTCACACTCCTCAAGACAGTCTGTGGAAGAAGAAATGACCAGCCTCCTGAAGCTGGGGAGGAGGATTTACAGGTGGGACCATAGGATTTTCCAAAGACACACCAACCTCTCCCCTGTCTCCAATGCAAAAAGTGTTGCCAAAAAAAAAAAAAAAAAAAAAAAAAAAAAAAAAAAAAAAAAAAAAAAGGGTGGTGGTGGGGGGGTTGAAGAAAAATCTACACTAACCTCACTACAATTTTCATTCCAACAAATTCCTACGTATGTGCAGCACTGCTGAAATACAAGTACCTCTCAGCTGGACAGTGGTAGCCAACTGCTTTATTGGAAAGGAAAATTTTGGCCAGAGAGACAGCTGAAGATCATCATGTCCAGAGAAAGCAAGCAAGACCTGCATTTTAAGAGACCCATCCTAAAACTTTTTCTTTTTGAGGTCTGAGGGAAGAAATAGCATACTGATAGGGAAAAAGCAAAATTCAGGGAATTCTTTTAAATTACCTCTTTTTTTGCACACCATATCACCACTTGGGCAAGTAACTGGTGACTTGCCAGAAATTTTGAAGGAATAACTAAGCGAAAAAATCAGTTTCCTTAATTTAAAGATTTTTCTCTTCTCTCCAATGATAAAATTGTCTTGAGTCAAGAAATTTTGTTTAACCTGGTGATAAAAACTGTTTTTCCTGTAATATCCTGTACTATTCTTCAAGCAGCCGTGTAAGTCTGTATTCGCAAAAAGAAAAGGAGTACTTGTGGCACCTTAGAGACTAACAAATTTATTAGAGCATAAGCTTTCGTGCATCCGATGAAGTGAGCTGTAGCTCACGAAAGCTTATGCGCTAATAAATTTGTTAGTCTCTAAGGTGCCACAAGTACTCCTTTTCTTTATTCTTCAAGAGTCACTGGGTCACTTCACGGAATTAAGATAGTTCAATGACCTGAATGTTCTTATAACCTATTACATGAAAGGCAAAAAGAGAAGGCAATCAGTAAAACAACAGTGTGTGGAGAATTGGTTAAAAAACAAAGATACACTGATAATGACATTCCACTTGTGAGGTAACTCCCTTCTCTTCATGTGTCAATATATTTATGTCTGCATCTATAACTTTCACTCCATGCATCTGAAGAAGTGAGGTATTTACCCATGAAAACTTATGCTCAAATAAATCTGTTAGTCTTTAAGGTGTCACTGGACTCCTTGTTGTTTTTGTGAATACAGACCAACACGGCCACCCCCTGATACTTGACATATAAACGGTGTATCTGACTAAAGGAAAACATTGTATATATCTGGATTGCATGAAGGAAGTTGCCTCCATGTCTACTGAGTAATAAGTAGTCCCCAGCTGGGATTTCTTGGGTGTTATTTCCAAGAGTCTTGATTTGACCATTCTATTCAGTTTTAGATTTTTCATCTTGGAAAGAGTCTTCCATTTTCTTGGCACCAACACAGATATCAAGAACAGACTAAGTCAGACTGCTATTATTTAATATAAAAAAAAATACTTGGCAAGAGAAGGAAGTTATGTCGGATTCTTGGTGGGGGATACAAGAAAAGGTAAAATGCAGATAATTCTATGACATAACCATTAATAATTCCTTTCGGAACTCATTTCTCCTCTGTGATACTTAGTCCAGTCAGAGGTCCACAGTCAACTTTTCACTCGTGATACGCTGGATATGCCTCTGTTAGAGTTGGAGGGCACGAAATGAAGAACAGATCTTGAAATCACTGATGAACTCTCCCCTAAAACCACAGACCATCCTAATCTGAGGAATGAAAAGGTAGTTTTACCCATTACCCACAGGATTGGTCTCTAAACAGTGTAAACTCAGACTAGAATTATTTCTGTCCTGTACTAACAAACTTATAAAATCAATTACTCAATTGCTTTTCTGAGAATTTCCTTAATGTATCTCCTTCAAATGGTGTTTGGAAGATGATGAATGTGGATATGGGGATCTGCATTTGAAACCAAGCCTAATTTCATGAGTATCTATTTATGTTATATAATGAATAAAAATAGCAATTATTATTAAAATGTAGCATAAAAATCAATGACAACTCTCATATAGTGCTTTTAACAGAAGTACATTCTTTTCATCCACAGATCTCACAGGGCTTTAAAAAGCAAGCATCATTATCCCCATTTTACAACTGGGGAAACAGACACAGAAAAATGACATGACTTGCAGATGGTCACCCAGAAGAGCAGGGGCAGAGCAGGAAATAGGCTGTTAGATGCCTAAACCAGAAGAACAACACTTCTCAAAGTAAAAACTGAACCCAGGACAGTCTTAAAGAGATTTTGCTGCTGCAAAAAAAAAAAAAAAATAGTTTTTTTTTGTTTTGTTTTTAAAAGAACTAAAAGTGTTAACTTTTCACATCCTGAGACAGCTCTCCCTTTCTATTTACTTGCCTCTCCAACCATCTCCCCTTTCCCTTTACTGTATATCTAAGGTCACTGTGCTGTTTACAACTGCTGTCTGGAGTTCCTCTCCTCCAACATCCATCCAACTGAAATCACTATCATCAACATTTCTAATGACCTCTTAACCAAATCTCAGAACCAGTACTCCATCATCATTTTCCTCAAACTATTGGCCCTAACCATGCTCCTCTTCTTGAAACTCTTGTCCTCGCTTGGCTTTCATGACTGTCCTATCCTAGCTCTCTTCCTACTTTTCTAATCACTCTTTCAGCCTGTACTTTGGAGGATCCCTCTCCAGCTTTCTGCAGGGGTTCCACAGAGTTCTGCCCTTGGTCTCTATCTCTTCTCCCTTTACACTTTATCTCTGTGTAATCTCATCTGCAAACACAAATTCAACAAGTAGGTCCCAGCACAGCAAAGTCCTTACCAAATAAAATGCACTGACATTATTTTGCCTTCACAGTGAGAGACTTGCAGAATTGTTGGGTTAACCTAAGAGACACCTAAGATGGAAATTCAAGCACCAGAAGTATGACTATTTCACACTTAAGAATAATTCTTACAACCCACAAAGGTGGGAGTTTGTTTAAAAAAATTAGAGAGGAATTAGTTTGGAAAAGTGGAGAGCATGAAAGAGCATAGGTGCTGGAACTGAGGGTGCTGCAGCATCACCTGGCTTAAGGTGTTTCCATCACATACACGTTTTACTGTTTGGTTCAAAGGCTCTTAGCACCTGCACTATACAAATTGTTTCAGCACCCCAGGAAAGAGAAATAAATTCTTGTACCTCTACTTCTCTGATTGGGTAAAGCAACGGACAATATTAATAAGACTGGCAGTGCCTCAAGCCAGGAAGTTATGAAGCACAGGCTATGGAGAAACTCCACATAACACCTCCCTCTCCCAAATCAAACTAGTTAGACCTTCTCTGCCATAAAAAACAGCACCTAATTTAATAATGTACTGAACATGCCAAAATATTCCCACAGCAAAAGAACAATTCAATTCAAAATAAGAAGACATTAACTGTATGCAGAGTTAATAATATTTTCTCATTTCTAAAAACAAAACAATACTAGTATTTTAAAGAAAACAGAGAGAGAGAAGAAACCAAAATTCCACCACATGAAATTAAGAGGATCCCTAAGGTTTTATAAAACTACTCCTTCATGCCAGCATCCTTCCCAACCAACAGGAATCAAGGAAAACAGATGAAATTTAAATGATCAGCCAAATTGAATCCTTTACATAATCTTCACATATTTTTTTATTAATCAAACACAAAACTAGAGTAAAAGCATTTTCTTTCATCCTGAAGACAAACGTGATATAAGTGTGATTTGTACTTTTTGCTCGTAACAACAGGCAAACATATTAAAAAAGTCAATCTGAGACAAAGTCATGCTGAAACCCTTTATAACCTAGCTTGAAAAAAAATGTTATACCTTTAACTGTGTATTTTGAGGAGAAAAGCTCACAAGTCATTCAGTTTCTTCTTAAATTATGGTTCCACCGTGAAATGAGATCCACATCATTTTTTGAGGGCAGAATTTAAATCATGTAAAGTAAAGTAAAAGTAACTGAACTGCCAGTTAGATCTCTTTATATATGTCAGGGGTGGCCAAACTGTGGCTCAAGAGCCACTCAAGAACTCTTTTACAGTTAATGTGCAGCTTGCGGAGCCCCCACTCATCCTCATTCTCTACCTACCAGCCGGGGGGGGGAAGCTTGGGACCTCTGCCTTGCAACAGGGTGATGGGGTAGGGGCTTCTGCCCAGTGGCGAAGGGGGTCTCAGGGCTTCAGTCCCATGGGGTGCACCTGCTGGAGCTTGGGTCTTCAGCAGGAGCGGGACGAAGCCCAGAGTCCTGGTAGCTATGCCCCAGCTCTCAAACTTCTAAAGATTATCATGGAGCGTCAGTAAGTTTGGCCACGCTGATATATGTCAGTGCCAGAAATGAGACATCATAACTCTGATATCAAGGAGTTAAGGCCAAGTGGCAAGTAAGATATCAAGACCATGCTATGGACAAAACTTCTATTTTGTGTCTTCCTGCCCCATGTCCCATCACTTTTTACATTTATTTAATCAATCTTCTGTTAGGACAGAATCTTCCATTTAAGAATGGAAATGGAAAATTCATTATCTAGAACCAGTACCTCTGGAATGATCAACAGGGAGATGTACTTAGGTGCTAACTCAACAACTTGAGAGGCAGAATAATAATCAAAAGCATGGTATTATTAAGTTTTAGAGGGCATAGGAAAGAAGCCAAGAGAAAAGAGGTCAGTGAGGCCACATCACTGGTTAGTAATTATATTTGCTCAATATGACAACTATACAAAAATACTAATTCACACAAGAGTTACCTGCATGGTTAAGAGGAGAATTTCCCATACAACATCAATATATTGAAGTATGTTCTCAATTTGCCAGGTTAAAAAACCCTGAAAACCAGAAACACTGCAAATGTCTCTTTATTTTTCACAACTTATAAAGTGAATGGAGGAATCACGATTGATGTAAAGACAGCTATCACAATGTAAGGTTATTTCAAAAACCTAAACTCTTCTCATTTCTTTTCTAGTTTTATTACAGCACCTTTTTCTAATGCCCTTTCTGTTAACTATGCTTTAACTTCAAAGACAAATGAAAAACTGACAACAGTAGTCCCTCCAGGTGCACTGATTTTGAATAAAAAGGTGATAGGGTATGGAAGAGAATCTGGATCACTTGTGCAGCGCTTTGCAAGACAAGGATTTTTGTCTACATAAATTTCTTCAGTTTAAAACCCTCTGTCAACCCAATGCTAAACTCATGCTGATGAAAAAAAACGGCACTGTAAATTAGCAGCAGAAAAAGGAAACTGACAAGAATTTTTTTTTTTTTAGGATTTTCAATTGCTGAGTGACCAACAGGTTAGACAAACACCTGCTTCCAGGGATGGTCTAGACTTACAGCACAGGGGGCTGGGGACTCGATAACCTCCTGAGGTCCCTTCCAGCCCTGCATTTCTATGATTTAGATGGTAAGCTCTTTGGACTTGCATACACTAGTTTCTTTCCCTAACGTTTCCAGTCACTGCTACCAGCAACATCCCTCTACTGGAAGTCACAGTGGCTGCAGCTACGAGTATTTTACCCAAGTCATCTAGATCTCCTTGAGTCATGATTACACAACACAGTGGATTAAAAGCCAGGGCCTAGCATGAGTGCTCCCAGGGTGGCGGGGACGCAGTTATTTGGGGCAGGGGCAGATTTTGTTTTCTAAGAGGGGAAGCTCCTGGCACTCTGGGCGATGAACGTCCCCACTCCGGGACGTTCAGCCCGGTGTCTTGGCTGCGGGCCGCCCAGCAGCCGGGTGACAGCACAGCTGGGAGCACTCAGGAGGCGGGGGGCGGTGTTGCGGGGGCTGGCACAGCAGGCCGGTAGCGCAGGCTGGGGATGGCTCACCGCTGTCAGAGCCGCCGGGAGGCAGGGCCAATTAGAGCGAGGGCGGGCGGCAGCGTGACCGCATATGTAACCCGAGCACTACGCCGGGCCGGGCCGGGCCCGGCCCGCTCACTCACCGCCACCTGTTGATGCCCACGTTGGAGGAGCCCGCGAACCAGGGGTCGAGGATGTAGACGCAGCGCACGCTGTCGGCGCCCTGGATGCACTCCCGCAGCGCCGGGTTGTCGTGGAGCCGCAGCCCCTTGCGGAACCAGTGCACGGCGTTCACCCCCATGGCCGGGGGGCGCGATCCCTCACGCAGGGGGCGGGTTCAGGAAGAGCCGCCGCGGCTCATGCGGGACTCGGCTTCGTCTCTCCCGTGTAGCCCTAAAGCGCTACGAACCCCGGCCCCGCCGCGGAAGAGGTGACGCTGTGGCCGGGTCGCTCCCGCGGCTTGGCGATCGTCCGTTGGCGCTAGGACCCCGCGGAGGCGACGGCGGGAGCGGCCGCCTGAGGGGGACACATCACCCCGAAACCGCCGCGCGCTGCCACAGGCGACGGTTAGCGGCGCGCGGGACGTCGCGCTCCAAGCGGCTGTCGCTTCCTCGCCGCTTGCCCTGTGACTGCACCGGACTCCGCAGCTGACGGAAATCGTTAGGCCCCGCCCCTGCCTTCCTATTGGCTGCTACCGCCCCCACCTGACCAGCCGCCCTCACGTTCCTAAAGTGTGTTTACTACCCTGAGCGGATGGGAAAGAGGGGTGCGCGGGCCGAGGGGCTCGATGGCGGAACCGACAGGAACTGTCGAGCTAAAGGCAAACAACCGAGCCCGTTCCCGTGAACAAATCCGCCCCTCTGCCCGGCTCGGTAACCGAACTGAGGGGGGTAGGGGGCGGCACCTTCGCCACTGCGAGCCCCACCTTTTTCGTGGCGAGGGCGGAGAAGCCCGGATGAGCACGGGGCTGCGAGGAGGCTCCGGGCGCGCCCAGGCGCGCGCCTTCCGTTGGCGGCAAAAAACGTCTGTTTGTGCGCGTGCTCCCCCCGCTAGAGCTGGGGGACGTTCCAGTGAGGGGCGGAAGGGCGCGCCGCGCGCGTGCGCGAGGGGGCGGTAAATGGGCTGCTGCGCAGAGAATCCTGTGTACGGCGGAGGGACGCTCGGCAGGCGCGGTCGCGCGTGGGCCCCCGGCTCCCACGGCGCCGCTCACGTCGTTGCGGGGGGCTGAGACCCCAGGGACACGGGCCGGCGCTTACATAACTGGGCTGCACGAGGCACGCGCTTCACGCGACAGCGCCCTGCTTCCTGCGCGGCCCGCTGTTCCAGGCACCTACCCCTGCCGGCGTCTACCTCATCCGGACCGCGTGTGACCCCTTTCCTGCTCGCGCTGGCAGCCCGAGCGGTTCAGGCAGGAGCCCAGCCGCCCTGCAGCCCGGTATTCAGGGTGGCGCTTATGCCTAGCAGAGCTGTGCCCCGACTGCTTGCTCGGCAGAGCCAGAGAGCGCGAGCAATCGGCGTCCTTCCTCTGCCCTCCCTCCACCCCGTTACGAAAGCGGTGCTGCCACTAGGGGTACCGCCATTCTGCCCTGGCTTGAAGTCCTTTATAGTTTGGCTAAATGGCTCTCAGCATCCCAGCTATACACGTTGTTCCAGCGCCCCACCATTAACCCATTTCCTTTGGAGGCAGGGGGTGGGTGTGAATTATACTAAGTGTAATTATGTATATAGTGTGAATGGTGATATTTAAAAGGATTTTATTTTTCCTTAATCCCAAAGACTCCCCCACCCTCAGGGTGCATATTTCCCAAAGGAAAAAACAGGACACTACACCCCACCTTGCCCATTGTCACCGGTCACTCAAATCCTGCTGGCCCCCACGTGAGGCTGTCACTAGAATTGTGTCTCCCCTCCCCCCCCCCCCGACAGTGGAACCCTGCCCCCCTCATCCCTCCCCCCCACAGCCCAGTTTGTCCTTGCATAGGGCTGGCATCTCTGCTTGCCCCCCATCTGTTTCTCTGCACCCTGCAGCACTTTTCAAAAAAGTTGGCAAGAGCAAATGGGACAAATGCTCACTTTTGCCAAAGAAGTCGGGATGGCTGGGACAGGCTTAAAAAAGGGACTGTCAGCCAAAGCAGAACATATGGTCACCCTATAAAACACCACCTTTTCTTTGCACAGTTTCAAGTATCAGAGGGGTAGCTGTGTTAGTCTGGATCTGTAAAAGCTGCAAAGAGTCCTGTGGCATCTTATAGACTAACAGACGTATTGGAGCATAAGCTTTCGTGGGTGAATACCCACTTCATCATATTCACCCACAAAAGCTCATGCTCCAATACGTCTGTTAGTCTATAAGGTGCCACAGGACTCTTTGCTGCTTTTGCATGGTTTGTAATCCACCCACTGCTACGCTGGGCTAGCACATAACCCAGAAAGTGAAATAATTAGAAATAAAGGCAAAACTATGGGCATGGCTATGCTACAGCTGACTAGCTTCCCTCAGCCTAGCCAGATCTAGGTCAGCTTAACTACAGCACTCAGTGTGAATATTTCACACCTCTGAGCAACGTAGTTATGTCAATCTAATTTATTAGCATAGACTAGACCTATTTCAGGTTCATTGTTCCTAGTGAATGATCTGCTGAAAGGAAAAACAAAAACCCTTCAGTAAAGATACCAAGAAGTTAATTTTATAATCAACTTCATTAAAACTTGTGTTCCTTTAAATACACCTTTAATTACCAAGGAAACCTAACCTATCTGAGACACTTCTCAAATTTGCCTTTATATTATTTTTTAATTTGTACTTTGTAATTACTTTCCATACTTTAGCTGTTTCTTGCTCAAAAGAGCTTTCATGTTTAGGAGCAGTATAAGCTCAAACATCATTGTTACAAAGAGAGCAGAAACACATAAAAAGGAGACCTTAAGCAGAATAAAATTCTAACCAAAGATGAAGAGAATTCATGAATTGAAATAGGTCATGTTTTAAAAAGTATCCTCTACAAGCAGAGCTTTGTAAATTAGCATTTAAGGCAGTTGAATGTAGTGTCATGGTATTGACCCACTTGTCTCACAATAGGAAGTCCTTTTTTAATGTAACGGGTTCAAATGTTTCTCTTTTGTTTAAACTAGAGAGATGCATGCATAACTAACAGGTTTCAGAGTAGCAGCCGTGTTAGTCTGTATTCGCAAAAAGAAAAGGAGTACTTGTGGCACCTTAGAGACTAACAAATTTATTTGAGCAGAAGCTTTCGTGAGCTACAGCTCACTTCATCTGATGAAATGCATCCGATGAAGTGAGCTGTAGCTCACGAAAGCTTATGCTCAAATAAATTTGTTAGTCTCTAAGGTGCCACAGGTACTCATTTTCATTTTGCGAATGCATAACTAGTACAAGCCCCAGGTAATCCTGAGTGACAGCTAAGCATGTTCTTCAAAAGAATGATTAATGTATTTCTTTTCCTTTTTTTTTTTTTAAAGGTGTAGTTAAGATATGCAGACTTTGCACAGCTGTTGGGAACTGCATGTGATACAATCTGGCTCAAGATTTTCAACACAACTAAGAAGGGACATGATGATATACAAAATAATGGTAAAAAAAGGTATACCAGGAATTTTTTTCAGAGTAGTAGCCGTGTTAGTCTGTATTCGCAAAAAGAAAAGGAGTACTTGTGGCACCTTAGAGACTAACAAATTTATTAGAGCATAAGCTTTCGTGAGCTACAGCTCTCTTCATCGGATGCATTTGGTGGGGAAAAAAAAGCAATGCATCCGATGAAGTGAGCTGTAGCTCACGAAAGCTTATGCTCTAATAAATTTTAGTCTCTAAGGTGCCACAAGTACTCCTTTTCAGGAATTTTTTGTTCACCATGTCTCATTGTACAAGAACAAGGGGACATTCAGTGAATCATAGAAATGTAGGGCTGAAAGGGACCTCGAGAGGTCATTCAGTCCAGCCATCTACACTGGGGCAGGACCAAGTATACCTAGACCATCCCTGGCTGTGTTTGTCTACCCTGTTCTTAAAAATTTCCAAGATGGGGATTCCACAGCCTCCCTTAACCTATTCCAGGGCTTAATTACCCTTAGAATTTCTTACTATTAACCTAAATCTCCCTTTCTGCAGTTTAATCAGATCATTTCTTGTCCTGTCTTCAGTGGACATGGAGAACATTGCTCACAGTCTTTCTTGTAACAGCCCTTAACATATTTGAAGACTTACCAGGTCCTGTCCTCAATCTTTTCCTCATGACTAAGCATGACTTTTTTTTTTTTTTTAATAACTTTTCCTCCTAGGTCAGATTTTCTAAACTTACCGTTTGTTTTTCTCCTCTAGACTGCGTATATTTTGTCCACAACTTTCTTGAAGTGTCTCACCAAAAACTGGACACAGTACTCCAGTAGAGACCTCATCAGTGAGGAGTAGAACGGAACAATTAGCTCTCATGTCTTACATATGATGTTCCTGTTAATGCATCCCAGAAACTAGCAGATGGCAAATTGAAAACTGATATAAGGAAGTATTTTCATACAATGCAGGTTAGTCTGTGGAAAGGTCAGAGACCAGGACATAGGCATTCATGCCTAGTGGTTGGAACATGAGTCAGTCAGCCAGGAATAGAAACCCAGGTCAGAGCCAAAGTGAAAAATTGGAGCCAAGGCTCCTAGCTGGGTTACCTGGAGTAGAGAAGCAAGGGAAAGGTTGGGTACAAACAAGAGCTATCAGAGCTGTGGGCAAATGCTCTGAGCAGGCACCAAACTGCTGATGCTGGACTAGAGAGCTATTCTGCCAACTCTGGCTACTCCACCTGATTAGTAGGAAATCAAGCAATCTGCTACAGCAAGGGTAGGCAACCTTTCAGAAGTGGTGTGCCGAGTCTTCATTTATTCACTGTAATTTAAGGTTTCACATGCCAGTAATACATTTTAACGTTTTTAGAAGGTCTCTTTCTATAAGTCTGTAATATATAACTAAACTATTGTTGTATGTAAAGTAAATAAGGTTTTTAAAACATTTTAAGAAGCTTCATTTAAAATTAAATTAAAATGCAGAGCCCCCCGGACTGGTGGCTAGGACCCAGGCAGTGTGAGTGCCACTGAAAATCAGCTCGCATGCTGCCAGTGGCACTCTTTAGGTTACCCAGTGACTGACTCTGCTGCAGGCCCTGATTCCAGATGGGAACTGAATACTAAATAGTATAATTGAGCCCAAGAGTTTAGCAGACTTAAAACAGTGATTAAACATTTACACAAACATAATATACAGCAGTAAGTACTTAATAAAAAGCCATGAATTTTGGAAGAGATATAAACCCTCATGCTTCAGGACTAAAGGCAATCAATAATTATAGGTTGCGTAAGAGGAAATTTACCCTGCCTCTTACCACCTTCCTCTGAAGCATCTGGTGTTGGCCATTGTCCATAACAAACTATTGGATTAGCTGGACCACTGGTCTGATTTAGTATAGCAATTCATGTGTTCCTCACACAGCTGCTGTTGTTAGAGTACTGAAAACAGTTTCACATGGTAATTTTAACTTTTTCTGCTGCTTTTGCAGTTTTGCATTAAAGGATGGACAACAACAGGAAGTGTGTGCTGATTACAAATAGAAATAATTACGCAAGAGTATCCTGCCTCTATTCACCTGTTTCTCTCCCAATAAGGAATGAACCCAGACCAGAAGTCCCTACTTGACTACTTAGAAGCAGGACACTATTTAAAAAACAAACAAACACCTAATTATTTATTCTCCACTGAAATAGATTTTTGTAAATAGAGTAACAGTGTACTGTAGAAAGGTGGACTCACTATTGGCATGCCCCTTTGCAGCTGGGTGTGGCATAGCAGCTATCCTTTCTAGCAACCTCTGTCTACAGTCACTTCAGTGGTCTCTTCTCATGACATAGCCCTCCTGTCAGGTCACATCACATTTAAGTCTATCCCTTCTGCAGTAGCAGAAAGCCCAACAAACAGAAGTTGGAACAAATAATCTCAAGACTGTGTCTCTCCAGCCCTCTGACTTGGGGCCCACTGGTAATCACAGTCTTCTCTCCTTCCTAGCATGGAACCCATGCTCACCATCTACATTGTGTTCCAATCCAGATACCCTGTGTCTGCTCTGTCAGACACTTCATCACTGCCTCCCTGGACTCTTTCCTACCATTAGCCTTTCTTCAGGCATTTTCCTTAGCCCCTTCCTGGGGCCTTTGTAACAAGCAGCATCTCCCAGGGCTTCTCCCCGGAGGTCTAGTTCCTACCCTTGTGTCAGGGTCAGCCACATAAGTTTACACTAGTCCTGTGGATACCAGGTATCATCCCTCTCTGGACTTCCTCCTCACTCTCCAAGCCTTCCTGTTCCCCACAGGTCTTTCTACTCTCTACTTCCCTACTCCCCAGAAGGAGACCATTTTTCTCTCTCCCCATGCAGCCCTTCAAACTTCAGACCCAACTGCATTTTAAGATTTGCCTCACAGCCATTGCCATCACAGCCTCTTGGGATTTACTGCCTCAAGTTTCCTTTTAGCTCAGGAGGTCATGCCTCTGGCCCTAGGCTTCACTAACTCTTGCTCAGGACAAGCGAGGCCTCCACAAGCATCTCACAGCCTTTAACCCAAAAGAGAAAGCTACCTTTCTCCTAGCTCTCTTCCCTTGCTTTCCCTCCACTAGCCCGTGCTCCTTCCTTTATGAAAACCAAGAGGCATTGGAACCACGGTCATAGCACCACTCAGGTTTGGCCCATCTATGGAGGGGTGGAGAGGCCAAATCTAAAGGGAGCTGTGTCCAGCTTTACTCACTTGAAATGTTGGGAGGTATGGGCTCCTGTTAAGCATTTCATTGCCTGTATGGGGTACAGACACCTTACAATTTTCCATATTGTCCCTCTCCAACTCCTGAACTTTATGAAATATTATTGATATTTAAGATACAGCAGCAGCCAGATGCCCCAGTCATGATTAGAGAGCCCTATGGTGTTTGTTGCTATACAAGCTACCACTGATCCACACAGCTTACAAAGAGTTTGTGGGGCCAGTTTCACTCCCATTGAAGTCTATGGAAGTTTTGCCATTGACTTCAATAGAAGCATGAATGGCCTTAAGGCTTTCAAATACTGTTTCCTTATAGGCTTAACATCAGGTTCTCAAAGAGGAAAAGGATAAAAATGAGGAACAGAGGCCCCAAATCACCTCTCTTTTTCCTTTCTCTCTGCCAATAACATCCACAAAGCCTGAAGGACAAGGCAAGGAGCCCAAACCTTAAATAAGATAACACTGGTATTTCAAAGGGTAACAACAAGTTTAACAAAACAACTTTTTCTCATGATCTCATTCTTCTTGGTCACATGCTTAGGGCCTATGCAAATATTCCAACTCAGTTTAAAACTAGAGTCCACCCACATCTAATCTGGGCCTATATTCCTAAAGAAAATGTGATATATTGGGGTCTCTTCACCATAGAGGGAAACTGGGATGCGAGTCTCTGTTCTCTTTGGGAGACAGAGATATTGGCCTTAATAGACTCTTGTGGTAGGTGAAGTGGAGTATGAACTGTGAGCTATATTTAGTGCTGTGCTGGTTGGAGATATGCATGTAGAGGTTTTTATTTTTGGAACTTTACTTTTAAATAGCCTAAATTTCAAATGTTTGTTTGTTTAATAACCACATTCTAATATTTTGAAATAAAGGATATTGCTTTATTTAAAACCTTAATTCCATTTTCATATCTGGGAATTTTATTAAATCCAGACATGCCTCAGTGCCCTAAATTGGAACATTTCTATTTAAAACTGAAACAGAAACAGTTGTATCAAATGGAAGAAATATGAACATAAGTGATTCTCAGTGAGAAAGATGCTGTAGTCTGTTTGCTTATCCTTATTCTAATTAAGGAAGAAGATACATCAGCATGAGTTATAGCATACTCACATCTAGTCTAGGATGCTGTGTCCGAGGTTACCACAAGCTTGGTACATTAAAGCACTGAGACTTAATTTATTAACAACTGTACCTCACATCCGATGAAGTGAGCTGTAGCTCACGAAAGCTTATGCTCTAATAAATTTGTTAGTCTCTAAGGTGCCACAAGTACTGCTTTTCTTTTCACTAACAACTGTAAGCTTGACTGACTCAGAGTATTCTCCTCCTCTTGCACTGATGGAAAACAGGACTAACTCCCTCAAAACCAATGGATTTACATCAATATACAGTGGTGAAAGTGAGAGAAGTCAGGCCCATCCCTGCACTGCCAGGTTATCCACATACTACTGCCTAAATTCCCCCAAACCCATCCCTGCATGCACAAGGCCCAGTCAAACCTAGGGTGGATTCTCAGGGGATAACCTTTTTCGGTGTTCCACAGTCTTGGTCAACAATCTGGTGCAGCTGTTGCCAGGATAACCAGCAAAGCTGAAATTGTAGGAGCAGATTCAGCTCTGGTTTATCCTACAGAAGTAAAGATAGCTACTCTCCTGAATTTGGCCCTTAGCCGCCAACTGCTCTAGGACAGCCCATAGTAAAACAGCGGCTATTTTACGGTGATCTGTGCAATGCACTTCTGAGGAGTTGAAAGCTGCCTCACTATTGCCCTCCTCACTCAGACACACCCTAGTCCCCCTCCCCCAGCTATCCTTAAATTACCCAGGCGCAGGCCACCGTGCTGGGGCCTGGGTTCATTGCATTCATTTTATGCAAACATCCCAGGGGTGATGTACAAGTTTAATTCTAATTTTTAAGGGCCAGATCCTGGGGCTCCCTGGGCGCCACTGGCGAAAGGCCCCACATTGGTCGAGGGGAGTTCCCGGCAGGGGACGCTGTGCTGCTCCTGCGGGGCCGGGGCCCGCAGCCTCCTCGCTCTTCTCAGCGGGCAACAGGGATGGGACAGGCCGCTTGAGCTCCGCCAGCGCCGCTCCCACTGGGTTACACAGGAAGTGGGGGGAAGGGTTCGCTCCGTTCCCTCTTCCCACGCGTCGCCCCTCAGGAGAGCCGGCGTGAGAGGTGAGGAGCCCGGGGTTCGGTGCCGTCCCGGACGAAGGGGACACAGGGGCTGAGCACTGGCTCAGGCAGGGCTTCCCCCCCGCGCCCCGGCTAACACCACAGCGGGGCCCCGCCGCCTTCCCCTCCAGGCTCAGGATCCAGTGGCGTCCGCAACACCGCCCATTGCCAACATGGAGCTGGGCCTGGCCGCCCCCAGCCCTTCGGAGCGTGCGCAGGATCCTGTCGCAGCCTGTTCCTCACGCCTTTGCCCGCGCGGCGCCCAGCCCGGGAATGGCAGCGCGCGCGAGCCGGGGGGGGGCGCTCCAGTTCTTAGCACAGCCTCGGCTCTTCCGGGGCAGCCCTCGCTGAATCCCGCTCTCGAGCTGCCCCTGAGAATGGAGGCTCGAGAGAGCCCCCAGTCCCCTGGGGACAGTGCGGGGCGGAGGGAGGCTGTAAACGGCGTTTGTTTTCCGAATTGGGTGAAGACGTTTGAGCATATTGAAGGGGAAATTTAAAAAAGCAAAGCGCAGGTGTCTGAGCTGAGCGTTAGCGACTCTTCCATACGGTTATTCCAGAACTTGGTTATTTTGAAGACAATGTTTTCCTACAAAGCCTCTTGTAAAATAACGATATTCTCACCCTACGGACTTTGTAATATTAGTTCAATATCAAATCAGAGCTTTTCGACACTTGTAGCAGGACACTATCAATTTTTAAGTTCAAATTAATGTCATGTATTACAAATGCCCTGAGTACCCGTCCTAAGTATTGGGTGTTAACAAGTCACATTTTTCTACTTTTTAAAAATGTTTTTCTCTTTCTTATTTCTACGTGACCCTCACTAAACAACAGAGAAACTGACTACACGCAAAGTAGTGTCTACAGCATAAAACTATCTAGTTTGTTTCACTTCAGTAATCTGGGGCATTTTGGGGGGTAAAACGTTGAAACAGAAGTGTCATTTTTAAGTTGGCTGGGTCCCTTTGACAGAACCTGTGATTTATGTGCCTGACCTCAGATAAACACGGATAGCATTTACTAGGCCAAATTTCACTCTTTATAATTTTGCTTAAGAAATCTATTAGATGTTATTGGAAAAGTGTTCCTGGGTAGTGTATAAGTGAATATGGTGCTGAAGTCTATTCTAGTCTTTTATGGTATTTCTTTGACAATTTATAAGTTGAAAATAAAAGTTGGGCTTGGCTATTTTACCAGTAAGTACGTTTATGGATCCCATTGCCAAGTCTACAAGCACTTTTAATAATACTTCATTTCTATGAGAGCTGTGGATTGAAGGTGCTAAAGTACTTCGCACAGTTTAAAAGAAAAGGAGTACTTGTGGCACCTTAGAGACTAACAAATTTATTTGAGCATAAGCTTTTGTGAGCTACAGCTCACGTCATCGGATGCATTGTGAGTGAGCTGTAGCTCACAAAAGCTTATGCTCAAATAAATTTGTTAGTCTCTAAGGTGCCACAAGTACTCCTTTTCTTTTTGCGAATACAGACTAACACAGCTGCTACTCTGAAACAGTCTAACTAAGGCTCTGATCCTGCAAATACTTGCAATACATGCTTAAGTTTACACACCAAGTAGCTCCATTGAATTCAGTTGGACTACTCTTAGTACAAAAAGTTAAACACTTGGATAAGACTTTGCAAGATCAGGACCTTAGGCCTTAAACCCCATGAAATATTATTCCAGTTTTTCAAGATTGGGAAACAAAAGCACAGAAAGTTGAGTGACTTGCCAACAGTTACACAGCAAGGCTTTGACAGACCTAGAAACAGACCAAGATTGCTTGAGTCCCAGTTCTGTGCTTCAGCTTGCTAGACAAGGCTTCCTTAAATTATGAAACTCTTGTGATCACATCAAAAACCTTAGATTGTGAAAAGAAAAGGAGTACTTGGGGCACCATCCGATGAAGTGAGCTGTAGCTCACGAAAGCTTATGCTCAAATAAATTTGTTAGTCTCTAAGGTGCCACAAGTACTCCTTTTCTTTTTGCGAATACAGACTAACACGGCTGCTACTCTGAAACCTTAGATTGTGACTTTAGCATGTTCACATAGCAGACATGAATTATGGATAGAAATCTTATTCAGCTTCAAAAATTTGAAATAACATCAAAGAAACATACTAGTAAAAATGTTTTACATCAGTGTCTTCTTATATGTAAGGTAAATGTGCATATAATTATTTAAGAATTAGAACTAAATTTCTGAAGTATTAAAGGCTTTTTAATCTATCAGAAAAAAGGTATAACAAGCTAATAGTTAGAAGTTTAAGCTAGACAAATTCAGACAAGAACTAAGGGGCAGATTTTTAAGTGAGAACAATTAACCATTGGAATAATTTACCTAGGACTTGATGGATTCTCCATCATTTGAGGGCTTTAAAAAGATATCAAACAAAAGTTGGATACAGAAATTACTGGGGAGGGTTCTTTGTCCTGTGGTAGATGGGAGATTAGTTTACTAGAATATCATAATGGTCTCTTCTGTCCTTAAAGCAGTGGTCCGCAAACTTTTCATAGTTGTGCCCCCCCCCCCGCCCCAATCCTGTCCACATCCCTACTCCTGGGAGCTGGGAGAGGGCCCGCAGCATGGGGGGACCCAGAGGGGGAGGCATAGACAGGAGTAGTTGGGAAGCAGGCTTGGGGCCGGGAGTGGCACCAAGGCTGGGTCTGGGAGCCATGGTCAGGGGCCAAGGCTGGGAGCGGAGCAAGGCTGGTCTGCACTCCTTCCCCACCCCCAGGACCTGCGGCACTCCCCTCAAATGTTCCTCTGTGCCCCCCAATGGGGGCATGCCCCACAATTTTCGGACCACTTCTTTAAAGTCCATGAAAAATTGACATTTTTCCTGCTTTCCTTTTGATCTGTATAAGGGTATTTTTAGCTGAGGAGAAACTGCTATACAGTAAAACTGACAGTACACAAAGTTTGCAAGTGCAGAAACTGAATTTGATCTTTTTTGCTGACTTTCAATTATGGTAATCAGTGGTGTGTTACTTATAGCAATAATTGGTACAAAATTTTCAAACAAATATGATTTTTCAAGTTTTGACTGTCTCTTTTAACTTCTAAAAGGTTTTTATAAAAAGTAGAAATTTAAGAAGTTTTAAAATTTATCTGATAGTGCCCTGTTGTATTTAAACACTGCTGTTCTTCCTGTCATCTCAAAATATGTGCAGCTGCATTAATGATAACCTAACTTCAGTTAGAGTGTGGGTGGGAACATTAAGTATCCAAAACCACATTCTGATTAAATGGTTGGGTCTGTCACATCTGTGCACCAAATCCAAAGGATGCACAGATAGGAGCTCATTTATACATAAATCCATTTGCTCATTATGTGCAACAGGTGACAGTAGAAGTTAAGTACAGAAAAAGATAAAGCAGCTGTGGGGATGGGAGATGAAGAAAAGGAGTTGTTTGAAGGAGAAAAAGGTGATAACAATAACTCCCTCCCCAAAATGCCAAGCTGCCAGTTCAGCCACTTTTAACCTACCTGACTAGTCAGAAGAAAGCTGTCCAATAGTCCAAATTATCATTTATTATAAAAAGTGAGTTCAGTGGCTTTTAGGATATATACTGCAATTGAAAGAAAGAGGATGTCTGGGAAAAATTAAACAAATATATTCAAAGTATTTGAGAAAGGCATTTAGCTTTTCCCTCTCATTTGATCCTTTTAATTGGAACTTCGGTTAAAAAAGAAAAAAAGGCTAAATTGCATAGAATCCCATACTTTAAATGTGCAACTGGAGAGCTACACTCTAATAGCAATAAGACACTCCTGTGTGCCCATGAGTTGGCTAAAGATACATTTTTTGCATGGTTGGGTGAATCCTGCCTTGTATCTTGCAGTACATCAGAGGCATCCACCAGTAGCCTATTAATGAACACCCTTTTGGGGACTATTGATATACTAACCATGTGGGAACAGTTAAACTTGTGTGGTATTTGGGGCAGAACACTCACATTCTGCCCCATGTTCCATATATGGCATTTTGGTGTTTTATTGTTCTAATGAAGCATCCTTTGAGATGTTAGCAGGAAATTCCAACTTTCATTCCACTTTAGAATGAACATAAATATGTGAAAATGTTCCTTTTAGAAGTAATTGTCTCTTATACCAGCTCAGGTTTGAACATGAATGTCTTCTGAAAATACCATACAAGACAGAAATTAACATTTTTCATTTTTACATTAATTTTGTATATAGTGCAGCACTCCAGAATGTTGAGAGGAATCGCTAATAGTGCAACACACGTATTTACACTTTCGTTGGCTAAATCTCAGCGCTGCAAACCAATGGTGACTCTCTCATCCCTGTGGAATAAAGTAAAGGATGGAAGCTTTTTACAGCAATCTAGTTATACAACTGATATAAAATCGAAAGCGGAGAACAAAAGAACTGTGGAGAATCTCTACAGATTATCCGTTGATGTTAAAAAAATTCGGAGACTAAAGGAGTGGGTCCTCCTTCAGGATGCAGCCTATGTTAAAGAAACTGCTCATATTTTACGAGAAATGGGAGCTGATAAGACTGCCATAGCAAATATTTTGGAACGTTGCCCAGAGGCAATCCTCCGTACCCCAGCAGAGATAAACTCTCAAAGAGATCTGTGGCAATCATTATGCCAAAATGAAAAACTGGTCAAATTAATAGAACAGTTTCCAGAGTCTTTTTTTACTGTTGAACATCTTGAGAACCAGAAATCTAATGTTCAGTTCTTTCAAGAGTTGGGACTGAAGAATAATATAATCACCAGGTTCTTCACAAGTGCCCCTGATATTTTTTACAAGCCTGTTGAGAAAAACAAGCATATAGTAGAGACATTACAGACAACATATCTAAATTTAGGTGGTTCTAATGCCAATATGAAGATCTGGCTTCTGAAATTATTGAGTCAAAACCCATTTATTTTGTTAAATACCTCCATAGCAGTTCAAGAGAACTTGGAGTTTCTCCAGAAGAAAGATTTCACTGATTCTGAAATTCTGCAACTGCTATCCAGGCTTAAAGGTTTTATTTTTAATCTTAGCCCTAACACTATGCAGAAGAGCATGTTTTTTTCCAAAGATGTTTTTAAGTGCAATGATCAAGAATTAAAAGAGCTAGTGTTGAAATGCCCTGCTCTTCTCTACAATTCTGTTCCAATTCTGGAAGAAAGACTCAAGGGACTGTTGAAGGAAGGAATTTCTGTAGATCAGATTAAAGAGACACCAGTGGTGCTGGAGCTGACATCCCAAATTGTGCAGTACAGAATTAAAAAGTTAGCTGCTTTAGGATACAATATAAAAAATGGAAATCTAGAAAATTTGAATGGAACAAAAAGAGATTTTGAAGCCACTTATTGTAGGATACAAGCAAAGAGAGAGAGACCAATGTTTAATCCTGTTGCTCCTTTAGATTAATTTGAATGCCTTTAATTTATTCAAAAAGGGAACTTTATCCCTCCTTAACCTTAGCCAATTTGTAGTCTGCTGCATGAAGTTGTGGCTTTAATTCATAGTTCACTAGTACTTTTAAAAATTGTATTACAAAATGTGACCATAATAAAAGGTTAGCAATATCATGTAAATTATAACAATAAGGACTAGATTTTTAGATTGTATCCCAAGCACACAATTTTTAAAAAAGTTTCCCCTATCAAACTGGCTACCAACTTACCTAGGTCTTTAGCGGTTGGTGTTGCACTGGCCAGTCTATGATAATGCTGAGAGCGATTATACTAACTAACAAGAAAAGTTAGCATCATGAATTTTCAATACTGTTCATCAGGCAGCAGGTAAGTAAAAGGCTCTCAAAAAGTCCTTTAGGTAACTGCCACTGAAACAAAGAGGCCACTGGAGGTTGAGCCCAAATTGAAGCTGGCAGTCTGACAGGGTGGAAGGAGATTACAGAGCTAGAGTCTCCACTGAGAGGATGTGCAAGGACTATTTACCATATTTATGTACAAATCATTACTATAAGAGGGCCCTGTCACCATCTTAGTGTGGTCTCTCATGGGGTCTCATCTTCTCCTGACTGACCTTCCTAGTGTTCTTTCAGTTAGTTCCTGGACCTTCATCTCCAATTAAGTCCATCAGCTCTTCACATTTTGGGTTTGCAGTCTCTTGGCTGTTTTCTTGGAGAGAGCCTGGTACTATTCTTTTCTGCCTCCCTTTCCTTCTCTGTACTCCATTTTTTTTCTTGTTTCCTCTATTTGTTGCAGCTGTGGATGCCTGCTTCCATGATTGGCAGCTCTAGCAGAGCCTGGGGTTCTGATCAAGCTGCTTGCTTATAAACAGGAACACCCCGCCCCCCGTCTATGCTCAGTCTGGGGTTTGTATACCCCATTACAGGCCCTCATCTGGTTGGGGATTCTGGGAGCTAATATAATGCAAACAAATAACAAAATGGTTCTAGAGGGTCTCTTTCAAGGTTATGAAACCTCAAGCTGGCTCCTCTTGCAGGAACTCTCTATTTTTTTTTTTTTTGGCCTTGGCTTCTATCTGTAATTCCCCCTTCTCTTCCTTGGCCTAGAAAGAGAACAGGATCAGAAAGGGAATTAGCTGAGGTAAAGACTGTGCTTCCAGAAGAAAGGAGGCAAAGAAGTCTGAGGGGAAGAGTGTGGTCTTGTGCCTTTTACAGTAGCTGTGGCTCAGGCACAAGTCTTTGCTTTTAAACTGGTCAACATTAAAAGTGGACAAGATATACAAACAGCCACTGCTGTTGTTTCCTAAGCATATGGAAAAACTGATATCTTAGATACCATGATGTGGTAACCATTGAGAAATGCTGACCTTTTATAGCAGCTATTGTAGGTAATCATTAGGCTTTGTGAGTGTGAAAGAAATGATACATGACAAAAAACAGTCATTAGATGTCACCTGACAAAGTTGTCAGGGGTTTCTGCATAAGCTTTCGTGAGCAAGTGGTCTGTATATATTCCTCCTTGGCAGGCAGGAGATAATGCATGAAAGAGCAGTGAGGTGAGCAACTGCTAAGGGACATGTTTCATATTTAAAATATCTGGAAACTCAAACATTATATTCAAACAAGTGTGATCAAAATTATCAAACTGTAAATTGATTTAGTATCAAATTTCCATAAGAAAAACTTACTAAATTCTTGGGGCTCAACAATGAACCAAAATTGTTGACTACAATGGGAGTTTTTGTTGTGCATGAAATACAAGATCAGGTCTGTTCTCTTTGAAGTAACCCTGCTGTATACGTGAACTGTTATTTTGCTTGTCATGAATATACATTTCAGATACATGCATACAGTACAATTGACTGTAACACTTGCTATGTTCGCTATATAATTAAGGACATGTTGGCAATAAATCTGTTTTTTCTGTTTCCTCTTATTTTCTTAGAGGTTTACAACTGCTGAGGAAACTTGTATTGGATTATTTACTAGGATAAATTTTTTTTAAGTTTTTTCCTTGCAAACAACACGCTCAGCACATATACCCTTCCTTTTCTGATCTGTCAATGAGGTTTGAGGATGTTGGGAACTAATCAGTGTTATGATATAGTCCTATCTTTCAGTACTCAAGGGACAGGGGGTTTCATCCTCTATGCTAAGTAAACTGTAATTTTGTGATTCAGTTGTGCATTTTCCCCCAGGTACAAGGAGACACTTCAGATATCCAAAAGGGTGGATATAATTGGCAATATAATAGGTAACACTGAACCATTGCAGCACTAAATAGACAGACGGCCTGTTAGTTATACCTTTTGATGAAAATGGTGGCTCAGAGACAGAGGAAGAAGGGAATTTCATGCTGGAAGTTAAATCAAGATGTAGCTGATTCTTATTTATATACTGATGTAAGAGTGTTTGCCAGTTGCCTTGAGCGCATTATGCTCAGCCTGCTATACTGGGCTCATTTAATTCTTCAGAAACATAGTGCAGCTAACTTGAGAGAACTTTTTGAGGTAATTGAATACGACTGAAGTCTCTTGCTGTTGATAAAGCATTTGATGGTGCCTCTGGGGATTGTACTTTCGAAAAAAAAATTTAAGAAATGTGGGTACGTTAGTAACTTACTTGAGTTTCTGTCTTTCAGATTGAAGAGTGTACACAACATTAAATTAACCAATCAGTATGAAACTGGTCTGTTGTTACTTCAGCCAGTCAAACTTTTCCATTGTATGTCATCAACATTTTTACAACAGCTTACTCTTGAAAGTCAGGCTGAAGCCTGCTTTTTAGCAAGGTTAGGACAGCCGCCACTATGTAGACCTTTAGTTTGGTTTTTAAAAATAGATGCTTTAATGGAATCTCAGTGATATCGGAAAAATAAGGAGAGTCACAGTTCCTTTCCCAGAGCTGGATGGGTCAACAGAATACATTTCTATTAACTAAATCAACCTAGACACAACAAACCTCCCATCCCAGAAGCTAAAGTAGTGAACTGTGACGCCAGGTCTGACAGAGAGTATTAATCCAGTTTTACTATTGTATTTCAGTACATGGTAAATCTTACCTAGCTGTATAATTTATATATTTATTTATCAAAGTTTTTCCCCAAATGGTAGCAGTAACCCATGGAGTCCATTTTTAATTAAAAAACCTGGCACTGAAGACCAGGAGAAATGGGGGCGAGCTCCATTTTTTATGCTCGATAGGTGTTTCTGTATGTAGCCTGCTGTGAGAGAATGTTTTTGCATGGCAATAAGTATATTCATAACAGTTGTTCCCCATTGTCTAGCATGTCACAACCCAACCATGGAACTACAGTAATATTTTATTCAAGATTGTATATATCAAGTGAAGAGTATTGATTTCTTAACTTAAAACTCTTCATATGAAAAGATTATAGAAGGTGTTTTTTGTTGTTGTTGTTTCTACAGTTATGTTAAACACCAACTGGAGAACAACTTACCAAACAGGTAGGAATTCTATCATCGTTCATGTGACTGAGTATTGTGGTGCATACCCAGAACAATGGTGTTGATTCGGCCTTAGTTTTGGAATTTCCCTGCTTGAGGACTTAACTGTACAATTCTGATTTCTTTAAAACATTGTCATATTAAATAGATATATTCTGTATAGGGGAAAAGAGACAGATTCCACTCTTATTCTTTCATATTAAAAAAAGGAAAAAAAATAGAGGGTAGTTTTATTTACAGAACAAACTATGCATAGTCCAGTACTAGGAAAATGTATCTGTGCTTACCTGAAAATTTCCTTTTCAGATCCACTAGCGGAACCAGACCTGTCAGTCACTGGAAGCAAGGGAATGCCCCACCTCCTGAAGTTCCCTTTGGTTGAGAACTTCCACAGCCAAGATAATTCAAATCTACTTTTCTAAATTATGGATTGTGTTCTATACTTTGAGGAAAAGGCACAATTATTTTTCCTACTACAGCACATGGTAAATTCAACCTAACAACAACAAATCAAATCGGATGTAAACTGCCATCTCTATTCTGAATGATCCATTTGTCTCCAAAGTGGGCTGGATCTGTGGACCTTATTCCTCAAAGAAAGGAAATTTTCTGGTAAGCATGGATAATTTTTCTTTATGCTAAGATCCACAGATCCATTAAAGTGGAATTTTCATAGCCTCCAGGATACGAAGTGAGATATTCCTTTAAATGTGCACATTCAAAATTAGGTAGATTATAATCTGTATATGTTCCATCTTCCCCTGGGCACTAAGGCATGGAGAAGACATCTGCCAAAAGAAAGGGAATGTCATTGGCTAAGACTGGATGACTAATATCCAGAATTTTATTAACTTGTATTGATGGCTATGGGGGTGTCTAGCAGATCTCAATACAGAAGACATGACTACTCTGCTCTGAGATTGTCATTGCTCCTAAGGACTGGACTTCGATGCTTTCCCAAAGGAGGAATATTTCTTGAATTTACTTAGGGAATGAATGCTATGACAGTTGTGAGGACTGTCTGAATTCAAAGTACAATAGTGGTTCTCGCTAGAGAAAGCTCCCACCTTTCAGGAACTCATCTGGTTGGAGATATTAGCCATCTTCTATTGGATAGGAAATATAAAGCAGGGGTTCCATCTGCATAGTGCTGTAAGGAACAGAATGAGGTTCCAAGGTCATGCTCCGTGATCCTGCAGGGTTGCAATAATGGTTGTTGTCCTAAGGAAATATTTAATGTTGGGACATACAAAACATCCTTTTCTTGAACATGCTCAGAACATCATATTGCTTGACCTTTTTTGCTTGGACACTCCTATGCACCCATAATGAAGCCATCCTGTTGGAGCTCAAGGCTATATTTCACTCGTTTAAAATGATAGTTAAACTATGGACTTTGCACCAGCCAGCAGAATAAATTCTATTTAATGACTTCTCTTTTGGGGTCCATGAGAGTAATAATCACTTCTGCCAAATGTTTCCCTTTAAATCTGTCTGATCCCTGATGGTGGATTGGGTTTACAATAGCAGACCTCCTCTAGGAGACAGAAACAGCTGAAGAGCCAATGCTAAGTTAATCAAATCTGAGATCCATAGTCACTTCAGCCAGAAAGGCATAAATGGTTTCACTGCTGTTCTCTTGTTGCAATCTTTTGTATTGTCAGTGGAAAAGGTGGGAAAACGTATAGCAGGGACCACCCAAGCTTTGCTAGTGGTCATTCACCACCTCACATACCATATGGCAACATAGACATATTTATTGTTTTCAGATGCAAAAGGTTGATCAGCAGCCCACCACATTGACTTACTATACATAAAGATATTTCTGGGTGTAGGAGCCACTCTGCTAATCTTAGTGTTCTACTCCCTGCTGGTGCGGAGTGTATATGGAGATAGGAAACTGCTCTTCCCAGGACAGAAGAATTTCTCTCTAGGGTAGGACTGATCATATTCTTCCTAGGTGTGAAGACCCCATCAGACACATTGACTGTCACAACCAGAACAGTATGTAGTATAGCTGTGTCAGTCCCAGGATATTAGAGAGACAAGGTGAGTGAGGTCATATATTTTATTGGACAAACTTCTATTGGTGAGATAGACAAGCTTTAGGACCAGTTTGTTATCCATGGAAGGAGCAGTGCACTGAGACCTCCAGGAATCCGTGATCCAGCTGGTGGACGCTGTGCTCTCATTTTAGTACCCATTCCCTGAACTGACTCAGGAAGATTCCTTTTAAAAAAGTAAATCTGATTCTCTGCATTCACCAGTTGTGAAAGCAGAGAATATACAATTGGAAATATTTCTCTGTAAATGGATGAGATAAGAAGGGGGATACCCAGCATTACTGGATATCATATGTACTCTAGATCACTGAAGCATGCCTGTATGTGAGATCAGAATTCTCAGTAAGCTCCAATGATAATTGAATATTGTTTCTGTGAAATAACTTGTTTTCCATTATGGCCATCTTGTTAACATTCATCTGAGATGATGAGCTTTTGTACTTGATAGTATTTGTCCTCACTCCAGGCCTCTGACTTTGCTGGCCCCATTGTTTGTCCTGAATCCAGGATACTCCAGAAACTATTACTATGCATTTGCTTCAGCTTTCTCTCTGTACAGAACCCTGATCAGAAAGATTGTTCAGGAAGAGAGATAAATTTTCTTCTTCCCTAATGCCAGTATTATTGCTACCATGATCCTGGAGATAGACCCTGAGAGCACATGTAAGATCAGATGGGGGGGGGGGGAGGCTGTCATTCATCTGCAAAACATACTAGTCTGAGGATGGTAAGATGGACATACTTTGAAGACAAGTCTCTTTTAGGAACTTTAGATGTTTCAGGCTGGGCCCTGCTCTACTTGTCCCAGATTCTCTGAGGCTGGAAATAATATGGGGAATGAGTTGCCCTATCATAGCCTTTCCATAGATTGCTGAGACTGGGAATGGGGCAAAGTTGTTCCTGTAATTCTTATAGAGCTCCATAGGGTACCCCCTCTTAATAGAGTCCAGTGAGCTCATTTGCTCCTAAATTGAGAGCTGGCAGCCGTTGAGGGTCTAATTCCAGATGGTGCTGGTTGAGAGTCCTGCATATAGCTTTGAGGCAATAGAGGGCAGTTACTGACTGCACTTTTTCTAGCTGCTGCTTGCAAAGCAATATCTTCTGTTTTACTTCAGGTACTGCTTCAAGTCACCATATAGACTATATTCCTTTCTATTTTATCTGGCAGGAACTAGGATTGTAAGTAGATTTTTCTGATGACTCTGAATAGCCTCAGTTTTTCATAAAGTTTGATTGTATCACTAGGATAGCTGGGAACTGATGTAGCTGAGCACCTGATCCAAAGGATCAAAGCCCCCATATTGTTAGTCTAAATATTTGAAATAATAAGTACTTTAGCTCTTATAGCACTTTACAAAGTCATTATCCGTAGATGTATTTTACAGATTGGGTAAAATGAGGCACAGAGCAATGAAGTGACTTGCCCAAGGACACCCAGTAGGCTACTAGCAGATCTGAGTCTGGAATTTCTCAGAAAAATCTTTGCAGCAGGAAGGGTTGATTAAAGCTGCCTGCCACTGTGGAGACAGGAAAAAAACTGGAGAGAACTTCAGGAGGTGGGGCATTCCCCAGCTAGCAGGTGTCATTCTGCCCCCAAGCTGCAAGCAGGTTGAAATAGCCAGTGTAACAGATCTGTTGACCTTAGCATGAAGACACTATAGTTTAATACAAATCTGGCTTATGATGAGAGGGCCTTACAGGAAGGAGTCCACCTCCTGATGCCGTGGCTGTCAAATCCACTATAGAGCCTGCACCCGGCATCACTGAGAGCCCTCTCCCCACCCAGATTCTCACCTCTAACCTTGCCCCAGCCCCTGTCCCTATCCCATTCACCTCTCGAGATATTATTGCCGCCCCTGGGACTGTCTCCTTTCCTTTTCCAATCGATGACCCCCCAGGGAGCGGCCTTTGTGTTTACCCGTCCCGACCCACCAGGGGCTGCTATCCTCCCTCCGCCACCCCCTATTGCCCCAGCGTTCGGGCCAACCCATCAGGAGCCCCGTCGGGGGTCCGCACCCTGTCTGCCCGTCTTAGTGGGCCACGGGGCTGTACCAAGGGCCCCGTCGGGGAGTAACCAGGAGACCGTAACCCCACCCCCCCATGTGCTGCAAGAGGAGTTGCAGGAGTTTTTAGAAGAAGTCTGTGGCTCCCGCAACAAAGTACAGCTTGCTCTCCAGCGATGGGGGGACTTTAATCAAATCCTCTGGGCAGCAAGGGCCCTCATGGGGGAGGGTAAAAGCCCGGGAGGCAGGGCGCCATGGCCTATCAGCGGGTCCGCCTCTTCCGTGACTCCTTACTCACCTACGGGGTAGGTCACAGACTGCTGCGCGGCCTATCGGGAGCCGCTAGCATCCCTGCCAGCGAGGATCCCCCCCAGCCCTGCTCATGGCACCTCTTACCATCACAACATTGAACACCCGCAGCTGTAGGATGGGTCTCTGCAGGTCCCAGGTGCTCTCCTTCCTTCGGGAGTGGGGGGACTCTGTGGTTTTCCTGCAGGAGACCCATACGGATCCGACCGCCAAAGACAGCTAGCGGCTGGATTGGGGGACAGGGTCTACTTTAGCCATCTCACAGTTCGTACGGCTGGAATGGCGACCCTGTTCTCCCCCGACCTTGGCCCGAGGTGCTGGGGGTCGCCAAGGCTGTGCCGGGCCACCTGCTGCACCTCCAGGTCCGCATGGAGGGGCTCGTAGTCAACCTCGTTAACATCTATGCCTCGGCAGCGAGCCCGGAGCAGCTGCAATTCTATCAGCAGGCTTCCGCCTTCCTTGGCACCTTGGATCCTCATGAATGCCTGGTCCTGGGAGGGGACTTTAACATCACCCTCGAGGAGCGGGACCGCTCGGGGACCGAGCAGAGCCCGGCCGCCACCGTCGTCCTCCAGGAGATAGTCGAACACCACTCCCTGGTGGACATCTGGCGCGACCACAACCCGAATGACACTTCCACGTTCACCTTTGTCCGGGTGGAGGCCCATCGGTCATGCCACTCCCGGTTGGACCGCATTTATTTATCACGCTTCCATCTTTCACGAGCCCACTCCTCCAGCATCCGGCCTGCCCCATTTTCTGACCATCATTTAGCCACCGTGACAGCCTCCCTTTGCGCGGAGAGGCCAGGGCCGGGGCCTTCAACAATAGCTTGCTGGAGGACGCGGGCTTCGTGGCGTCCTTCCGGGAGTTCTGGCTGGCCTGGTGAGGGCAGCAGCATGCTTTTCCCTCGGCGCAGCGCTGGTGGGACCTAGGGAAGGCGCGCACCCGGCTCTTCTGCCGTGACTACACCCGGGGCGCCAGCTGACGGAGGGATGCAGTGATAGAGCAGTTGGAACGGGAGGTCTTAAGAGCTGGAGAGGCGTCTAGCCGCCAGCCCCGAGGATCCGCCCCTCTGCGGAGCGTGCTGGGAGAAGCGGGAGGAGCTCCGGGCCCTCGAGGACCATCGGGCCCGGGGTGCCTTTGTTCAATCCCGCATCCGTCTCCTTAGGGAGATCGATCGCGGCTCCCGCTTCTTCTACGCCCAGGAGAAAAAGAGGGGGGCTAAGAAACATATCATCTGCCTACTGGCAGAAGATGGCACCCCCCTCACGGATCCGGTAGAGATGTGCAGGAGGACGAGAGCGATCCTAACGCTTGCAGAGTGCTCTGGGAGGAGCTCCCAACGGTCAGCACGGGCGACCGAGACCGGCTAGAGCTGCCTCTCACTCTAGCCGAGTTCTTGGAAGCCCTCCGTCGCATGCCTACCAATAAATTTCTGGGCATGGACAGGCTGATTGTGGAGTTCTACCGCGTGTTCTGGGACGTCCTCAGCCCAGACCTAGTCACCGTCTGGGCCGAGTCTTTGCAGAGCGGGGTCCTCCCTCTTTCGTACAGGCGAGCTGTGCTCGCCTTATTGCCGAAGAAGGGGGACCTCCAGATTTACGAAATTGGCGTCCTGTCTCGCTCCTCAGCACGGACTACAAAGTCGTGGCAAAAGCAATCTCGCTGCGGCTAGGGTCCGTGCTGGCGGACGTGGTCCACCCAGACCAGACCTACACCATCCCAGGCCGCAGCATCTTCAACAACTTATATCTGGTCCGGGACCTTTTGGAATTCGGGTGTAGGGATGGTCTGTCGTTCGTCCTCCTGTCCTTAGATCAGGAGAAGGTGTTCGACAGGGTGGATCACGGGTATCTCCTGAGCACTCTGCAAGTGTTTGGCTTCGGACCCTAGTTTGTGGGTTTTCTCCAGGCGCTGTATGCCTCCGCAGAGTGTTTGGTCAGGCTCAACTGGACCCTGACTGAACCAGTCAGCTTCAGGCGAGGAGTACGGCAGGGGTGCCCCCTCTCGGGCCAGCTGTACACTCTGGTGATCGAGCCCTTCCTCTGTCTCCTCCGAAGGAGGTTGACAGGGTTGGTGCTGTGGGAGCCAGAGCTGCGGCTGGTCCTGTTGGCGTACGCTGATGACATGCTCCTTGTGGTCCAGGACCCGGGTGACTTGGCGTGGGTGGAGGCTTGCCAGGCCATCTATTCGGCAGCCTCCTCCGCGCAGGTCAACTGGGTCAAGAGCTCTGGCTTGGTGGTAGGGGACTGGCGGCAGGCGAGCTCCCTCCCACCCGTGCTTCAGGCCATCTGGTGGAGCATGGGTCCTCTGCTCTATCTCGGCGTTTACCTTTCTGCCACCCACCCTTCTCTGCCGGAGAACTGGCAGAAATTAGAGTGCGGGGTGACAGAGCGGCTCCAGAAATGGACAGGACTACTCCGGTGCCTCTCCCTTCAAGGGAGAGCGCTGGTGCTTAATCAACTAGTCCTGTCCATGCTCTGGTACCGGCTCAACACCCTGGTCCCAGCCCTGGGTTTCCTGGCCAACCTCTGGACATCGATTCTGAAGTTCTTTTGGTCAGGACTGCACTGGGCCCCTGTAGGGGTTCTCCATCTATCTCTGGAGGAGGGAGGGCAGGGCCTGAAATGTCTGCTTACTCAGGTCCATGTCTTCCGCCTCCAGGCCCTGCAGAGGCTCCTTTATGGTGCAGGTAGTCTGACATGGAGCATACTGGCACACGCCTTCCTGTGCTGCTTCCAAGGGCTCCAATACGACCGGCAGCTCCTTTATCTCCATCCGAGAGGTCTTCCGTGAGACCTCTCAGGGCTGCCGGTCTTCTACCAGGTTCTCCTCCGGACCTGGAAACTCTTTTCAATAACCAGGTCTGTGGCGGCCACTGAGGGGGCAGATCTCCTCGCGGAGCCCCTGCTACACAACCCCCAGCTCCATGTGCAGGTGGCGGAGTCCCGCTCTGTGCACCAGAGGTTGGTCCTGGCAGAGATCACAAGAGTCAGAGACCTCCTGGACTATGACCGAGGAGACTGGCTGGATCCCCTGATGCTCGCTCAGTGCATGGGGCTCTCCAGACCTTGTACTCCCCGGCACATACTTCAGGAGGTGAAGGCTGCTTTGCCACCCGCTGCTCGGGTTCATCTCGACCAGGTCCTGCACGAGGGCACGGCCCGCCCACTCCCTACCCCAGGCCCACCGGATCTTTTAATTGGACTCCTGCCCCGTGAACCCAACTGACCCCCTCACCCCTTCACTGTAAGCCAGCTGCACGAGATGCAGCCAGTCTGCTTTCAAACCGCGCCGAGAAAACATCTTTACACTCTCGTGCTCCACACCCTTCATGCCCTCACCCTCGTGTCCCGCCCCGATACAAAATGGCAGGACCTCCTGCCACCTTTGGAGGGTGAGGAGCCCCGGTGGGCCAGCCTATATTCCACCTTAGTCCCAAGGCCCGCCAGGGATGTCAGTTGGCGGCTCCTTCACGGAGCTGTGTGTACTTGGCACGGTTCACCTCAGTCCTAAACACTTGCCTCTTTTGTGGCGTGAGGGAAACCCTGGCACCTATACCTGGAGTGTGCCAGGCTGCAGCTCCTATTCCGGCTCCTCACCAATATTTTATTACGCTTTTGGTTGCACTTTTTCCCTTCACCTTCTTATCTATTTACTCCCTATCCGTGGCCCCACAAAGTCACGGGATCTCCTGGTCAACCTCCTCCTGGCCCTAGCTAAAATGGCCATCTATAAAACCAGAGTGAGGAGGTTGGCCAATGGAGTCTCCTGTGACTGTGGGGCCTATTTCCAATCCTTGGTCCATTCACTTATCTGGGCAGAGTTCCCTGGGCGGCGTCCTCTGACTCCCTTGATGCCTTTGAGGAGCAGTGGGCGCTGTCCGGGGTTCTCTGCTCGGTGTCCCTGTCCGGTTCCCTTCATTTGACCCTTTGACCACACTCCTGTTCCTGTTATGAGTTGTCCCCCAAAATTAATTGGAATCTAGATCCTGTGGATCCCCCTTCTAGGCTGGGGGGGATCCTCTAGCAGTGGACAGGCTTTGCCTGCCCACTTCCCGGATCCCAAAAGGACTATTCTTCCATAGTCATCTGGCCTTGTCCCGTCACATAATGTAATAATTCTCATTATCCTTCTTGAAACCTCATTTAATAGGCCCACCCATGTTACGCTATTGTGCTATTATGCTTTCACTTTCCCAAATATAAAAAGAATAAAATTTAAAGTGGTTTCCATTTTTCATGTCTCTGCATTTGTCTTCATTTTTCAGACTGCCAGCTCTGCAGGCAAGGACTGTCTGTGTTTTGAACAAGTGCCAGACATGCTGACAGTTATGTTTTGCTACACAGGATTTAATAATTTTGTTAAATGGGCTATCCAATTTGTTAAATGGGCTATCCAGAAATTTACTGTTTCTGTTTTCACATCAAAGGTCTGTTTGGTCCTCAAGTGAAACATTCCTTCACCCAGCCAGAAATTCAGATGATGTAAAAATCACACAGGTTCATAAACATTAAAATGTTTACTACACAGCTACATACTACTAAATGTGTAGTCCTGGAAACCACCTATGCCTGTTTTCTGCTAGAGTTGAGTTTTCAACTTTTCCAAAAGTTTCCCACAAGAAATCCAGCTTCTGATATAGTGTAAAACTTCTATCCCTCCCTCCTTACTGAAGGTTGGTCCAATAAAGGATATTACATCAGCCACCTTGTCTCTACCACCCCTCCCTTCAACATTTCCTTCTTTCACCATTGAAACCACCACCTTATTCCCAGTCACAGCCAGGTAGTCTTCTCAAATTCCTCCCAGTAGTCTGTACAAATCTTGCCCCTTTACTCTTTATTTTGTTTTGAGGATATGATCCTTCCCTCACAGTGCCAACAGCTAAAACCTTAACCATGATGTAATGAACTCCCATCTTAACTACTGCTCCTCCGACTTCCCCAACACATCATAAAACCGAGCTGCCACCAGGATGTGCACATCTGAATCGAGAACCACTTAATGATATTGTTGTAACCCTCATTCTTTCTTGTCCCCCTTCCCCTCAAATAACTTAAAATCAGAGTTTTCCATCCATAAGATCTTTTCAGAAAGAGGTACAGATTAAGCTGTATAGAACTCTGCCCACAAAGCAACAAAGAGCTGTCCATGCTTTAGCTGCCATGGACATCTCCCTCGTGGAACTGAGAAAGTCTCAGTCTCACAACTCAAGAATTTTCCACATATGGAGAGTCACACAGACAATCTTATTTCCTGATTGTAAACTGTTTGGGACAGAGACTTGGGATTAAGACATTGGATTGTGACTCTGGAGATCAGCGTTCTGTTTCCTGTGCCATTAGTATTCATTGGACCTTGGGGAAATTCATTTTCTCTCTCTGCTTCAGTTCCCCCATCTGTTAAAATAGGAATACGTTCTTCCACTATTTTTCTTGTCTGAATAGTAAGACAGTCCTTGGTGCATCCTATCTGTACATACAGCTGAAAGCACCATGGAGCTGCAGTCTTGGGTGGGGTCTTTAAAGTGCTATTTTAATCAGTGACACTTCTGGGTGAAATAATGTAATAT
Organism: Dermochelys coriacea; assembly: GCF_009764565.3. NCBI lineage: Eukaryota > Metazoa > Chordata > Testudines > Dermochelyidae > Dermochelys > Dermochelys coriacea. The sequence continues at coordinate 254,696,346 of NC_050068.2, read as the reverse complement.
GGAGACCTCCCATCCCACCAAATTATTCAACTCATAGGTAGAATCATCTCCCCTGTAGTTTTACCTTCCCCACATCTAGAAAGGAAGCTGTCAGAAGAAGTCAAACTGCAACAATTTAATGTTTCACAAGTTCCAAGCAGGACAGAATTAGAACAGTTTTGAAAAAAAGGGTCATAGTCATACATTAAGTGGAAAATAAAAATATGCAGACAGCATAAGACCAAGCTCTAAACTGAAACCCTTTACTACTTTTAAGCATTTAGTTACAAGAATTCAGAATCACTGAATAATACATTTTGCTCATAACACATGCTGCAAGATGGTGGTAGAGTTGTATAGATTATAGCAAGAAACTTCTCAGGCTACACTTAGTTTTCTGCAAGTTTCATAGTGTCTTATTTAAAAAAACAACTACATTTAAATGGCTTATCAAAAAGGGTAAGGAGTGTGTGTTTTAAATGTAACACTCTAAAATCCCCAGAGTTTCCATAAAGATTATTAGTAAGGGTTTTGAACAGTGAATGTAGTAATATTTGTGAACCTTTGTATTGTTGATTGTCATACCACTCTGTGTTAAGGGCTCTGAACTATCAGATGATAAAAAAAAAAAAAAAAACAAAAAAAAACTTACATTTACTACATGGTCCTCTTCAATCCCCAGAAATGGTATACGACAGATTAGCGTAGCAACGCAAGATGCTTTACTCAAACAAGATGAGTAAATAATTCCTTTAGTTGGAATCGTAAAAAAAAAAAAAAAAAAAATTTTACATACTTTAAGATTTCATTTCTACTTCTACAGAGTCGCTAGAAAACTGTCAGATAAATATATATTTAACAGTAATGATGCCTAATGAAGTAAGCTGCTTCAGATCACAGCTGAAGTACCAATGGTTCAGACATACCAGCTGACTAATTTATATCGAATAGTTTACCATACCAACATCAGTTAAACAGGAATAAAAATTTTACACAAGTGATACCTTTTGACCTTTAATTTCTACAAACACATTTATATCTTCCTTGCACAACTATAGCCACTTAAAAGTAAACTCACATGTTTATAAATTCTCTGCAGGGACATACGTTTTTAGGAAATACTGCATACAGAATATTCACATAAAATTTTTGCCATGTTTTACAGGCTGCCAAAAGGTTATTCTTAGCTGCAGAGTCAGCAGATCTTGAATAACTGAGCCTGTGTCATGCATTTAGATCCTGCCCATGCACATCCTTGAAGATGTATGAGAATGCAGCCATTCAAAGGAGTGTCAAGGTTGGAAATCCATCCCTATGCAATTCATTCAGATGACATTTCTCGTGCTTTAAACATTGTCAGTCTTGTTTATTTGTTTAACTAGTACAGTGCTGTGTTTTAAATAAAAGTGTACTTGAGATATGAATGTAGTGAAAAAAAATCTTTATATCTTGGTTATAGGAGATGGTGAATGGTTAAAGCAACAAACTAAACTGGTATGGCATGCAGTTAGACAGCAGCTTTTCTTTAATTAGATCACTCTTCAGTGGTTTCCAACTTCACAGCAAAGAAATTTCTCTCAAGATGACGACGTTGCCATCCATTACCATATGGGATCATGAACCTCAGCTTAATTGAAACTAAGCCATTTTCTTTTATTTATTTATTTTTTTTAAGCTAGAGAGTCACAAGTAGTAAGCTTTCATTTGCAGGTGACAGAGTCATACGTTTAAAATACACCTGAGATTTAGCAGTATTGTCTTTAGTAAAAGATGGCTAAGTTTCAGATATCAACACATCAAAAAAGTGTGTGAAGCTTGTTCTGTGAACTGTGTTGAAATGATGGCCATTAGAAAAAAAATCTTTACACAGCTTCACTAAATGAAAAATAGTTTTTCTACCATTAGGCATGAATCATTAAAAATCAGTATACTGCAAACATAAAACTTTTAAGATGCCTTCTATCACAATCCATTTTAAGCATACTTTCCCCACCCCATCCCCACTTCTGAACATCTCCAGTTCTGTCTCTTGCCAGCCATCACTAACAGAATGCACCGACAGAGTTTAAAATCTGTATAAAAATACAGTTTCAAAAAGCAAAAATATATGAAATTATCAGGCACATCAGAAGATGCCTTTACATAGTTCAAGGATTCCTTATCAAGAGGATGCAGAAACCACTAAGAATGGTAGCTAGCACATCATACATCTAGTACTGCAAAGATTGCTAACTAAATGTTTTGCTTTCACATCTTAGTCCCATACTGCAAAAGATTTACAGTAAATGAATATTCAAACATGTATTATCCCTTCATATACATGTACTACATATACATGTACTTGATTGGTTCTACAATCAAGTAACATTTCACCAGATATAAAGCTTGAATCTAGGTTTTAAATGAACCTTCATACATTGTGCTGTCAGCTTCTTCTGTCCCTTCAGAGGAAAGCAAAAGTTTTCCCACAGCTCTTTAGAAGATAAGTGTTTAAGACATGTGGCTTTGTTGTAGTCCAAATCTTAGCAGATTCCAATGCCAATGACACAGTATTATGGAAATCAACTAGATCTCAGTCCTTTAGTCAGACTTATCCTTTTTCTTCCCTGTTAAAGGCACTTTACTTGTGACAGCAGATCCTACAGCTGTAATGCCCCCAGCCATAGCAGAAACGCTTCCTTTAACCAGACTCACTCCCATGGAAGGCACTGCTGTAACAGCTGTTTTGGTCACTTCCAAACTTTTTCCTCCAATCCAGGCTACACCACCGATTGTGGCACCGACAGCTCCCTTTGTTACGCTGAAGATTCCACCAGTCACACGAGAAAGCATGCCAGGCTGCTGCTGTGGATGATCTTTCAATGAACCTGAAAAGGACAAAGTGTAAACATTTGAGTCAGTAATGTTGCGATTAAGCATTTTAAAAGAACACAGTTTATTCATAAGTATTGCTCCTTTTAATGACATGACATATTGTAAGATGCGAATCTTACACACACTCTTTTGGCTGCCTGCCTGGAAAGCGCCAGTGTTCCCAGAGTTGGTTCTTATTGAAAGGTGAGATAAATGGAGCAAAGCCTAAGGGTGCCTTGATGCCATTTTTTCACAACATGGATTAACGGACAGTGAGTCTTCCAAGTTTAGATCAAAGGGTACCCAAACTGAGGCTCCCCACAGAATCCTTTGGCTAATCCCCATCTCTTTCCCTTCCCAACTCCCTACCCCAAGTGTCAGTTCCACCTCAGCGCCTAAAGACCTCATTACCTCCATGTATCTCTCTGCTGGGCTTTGGCTACTAAAAAATTCAATTTTTTGCAGTAGGGCTGTCTCCCCAAGTGACAGAATTTCTATTCAGAAACAGAGCATGATATCTACTGGGCCTAAGGGAAGTTGAACTAACGTTGTGTTGGGAAGTGGTTGCGGGGAGGATATCCCACCTGGGGGGGGAGAAAGCTGTTTCGTTTCTTTTTCCTCCCTAATTTTGTTTTGTTTGGGTGGTGGAAGGAAGGGAGGAGGATGAGAAGAATAGAAGTTCAGGCTGGTTCTTTGCTCCACCCACCTCCTCCCTATCACCATGCTCACACATCCAGTTTGCCTACACTGGGCCCTTATTCTACATTTGGGGGAATTCAACATCCCTAAAGACATTTTAAGAAAGTGCACAGGTGCCCTGAAGTACCCCATACCCCAAAAGGCACTAAGAACTGCAACTAAAGACTTCCAACAGAAAACCCACCAGTTAAAATACACAGGAAAAACTCAAACCAAAAGATCTTGCTATATGTCACCCTATGCCTTCCTCCTTTTTACTTCCTGGCATTATGTTTAAAGTTTAATTATAAGCTTTGGGGAGCATTATTTTTTGTTAGTATTATTGAAGTGCCCAGAAGTCCCAGTTATGGACCAGGACCCCATTGTACTAGTCAGGGGTGCTGGAACAATTTTTATAGTGGGGGTGCTGAGGATGGAAACCATGTATTTGGTGTTTGTTATTACTACTTCTAACTAAGGGGTGTGGCAACACCCCCAGCACCACTGGCACAAGGCACTGTACAAACAAAGAACCATGTGTTTTATAAAGCTCCTTACATGTTCTAAATGTTGCATAATAAGCCCATATTCTGTACCTATGGTACGACTAAATATTCTCAAACTAAGAGGAAGCTTTAGAGTTACAGGAAAACATCCTAAACTAGATTGCGCTTCTGTAAGCTTAAAATTGGAAATCCATCCTCATTATCCTCGTACATTTTAGTATTCCAAGTTTCTAAATGTAAGCTTCCAGATAAAGAAAGAGAGAAAGACACAGAGTAAACTTACAGTGGAAATGCTAACCCAACCTTAACTATAAAAGCATATAGTCTATAAACAACAGAGGAGTTTGAGCAGTTTGCAGTTTTCAACACTATTAGATGCTGGGTTAGAAAAGCTTCCACACATACACCTGACAAATAGCCTAGTCTAACCATACAAAAAGGCACCAAGAGCATTTGTTTGCATGGTATTTTCAGCATCTGGAATTTACTCCATTAATACCACAGTAAAACCAAGAGTTCCAAAGCAGCATTCTACAGTGCCAATGTTTATTTGCCTCCCACAGTGCTCAGTCCTCCCCAAGTCCATTGCTCTTCTTTCTCTGACACATGTTTCAGAGACAGCAGGGCACCAACAAAGGGCCATGGTAATGAAGTAGTTCAGGAGCTACATAACTCTTATGATAAGGTAGCGGAAGAAAGAAATTTAACTGTGTGGGAAATAAGCAACACACAGAGAAGTGAGCAAGTGAATGGTGGTGAGTGGAACCAAGGAAAAGAGAGAGACGCAAAGAGGAGCTAAACAGTAAGTAGAGCAGAAATGACTGGGAACAAACAATCAAGGAAATAGAGAGCACATGCAGGAAAACAAGTGAATGAGAAGTAGGGCAGGAAGAACAGTGAGCATCTCCCCAGGGAGTCACTCACAGACTGCTCCTCCAACAGGACTCAGCCCTGACTTGGAACAGTTAGAATACAGTTCAGTTTTCAAGGCCTCACTGCCAGTAGAAGTGATGAGTTTTGTGATGTGGACATTTATGCACTAGGAAATGAACCGAGATCTACAATTCATTTCACATATGGCACAGAATAGTCAATGATAATGCTTTTAGTCAGTACTGACCTGGGCGAGAGTCAAACCAGTGAGTTAGGCCACGTCTACACTACACTTTTATCAGCAAAAAACTTATGTTGCTCAAGGGGGTGAAAAAACACCCTGGCATAAGTGGTAGTGTACACCACACTACATCAGTGGGAGAGCTGCTATTGCTGCTTGTTGGGGGAGTTCTATTATGTTGATGGGAGAGCTCAGAGTGACTACATGAAAGATCTTAAGGTGGCGCAGCTGCATCAGTACAGCTGTGCCACTGTAAGGTCTCTAGTGTAGACACAGCCTTAGAGATGTAAGTTTCTATATCCATTATAAATGTCCCTAGAACACTTCAGACAAGAGGTGCCATCTCAGTATTGGAAACAATGGCGATAAAAAAAAAAAAGCAGAGGGCATGGTAGCCTCTATTTGGGCATTAAAATGCTGCCAGCTTGCATTAATCTTTCTAGCAGGGTGGGAGATTCACTTACAGTTGTAAGACATTTACAAGAAGTAAAGAGGGAGAAATTAAACTTAAAATAAAAAAAATTAAAAAACCCACCATGAGTCACATGGCAAATGGAGCACATTTTGATTAAGATTCAACATCTCAGACCCTGGTCAATCTGTCCGGGAGATATTCAAGGTTCAGAATTGCTTAATACAAAGGATATTATGTGACATATTTAATATTAAATCTTTTTTCAATATACAAGACGCTTGAAGTTTCCTAGATTGAAAGAATAGTTTGTCAAGTTCCGAGGGGGACGAGGGGGATAAAATAAAATAAAAATTTACATTTCGATTGCAGTCTGTTGGTTTCCTACAGTAAAACGATTCTTATGACAGGAGGAGTTCTAGATCTTGTTACAAGATCAGTCAAAAAGGTAGCTTGACTAACTCTCCTTCTCAATAACATTAATGTGTTTAGAGTGAGTAGGAAAAGGGAGTTTGCCACACTGAAGCTAGTTATTGATATTTGCTATTGACTCATAATAGAGATTAACATTAGAAGGGAGGGCCATAACAGTCCCGGTCACAATCACCCAGAAAGATGCTATTAAATATATTTGCTGAAAAAGGAACAGCAAAGAAGTTGGTATCCCACTTTCCTCAAGGTACTTTAGGTGGCAAATCCTTAGTCAAAAGCCTATTAATAATTTCACTTGAGTACATGTGTTAGTACAACCATGTAGTTTTAACAGTGGAAACAACATTATTTCATTTCTTCCTTTGCTGTATGTTAGATATGCAGCCATGGACTACTAATATTCCTCACAGCTACTGGCATTTTCTAGATCTGTTCCATGAAGCTTACTGTTTGCTAACTGGCCTCGTTTCTGATCGCTACAACGAAGAAAGAATTAAATTTAGGAATGTTCTGTTTATTTAAGCCGAAAATGTATAAGCACATAGCACCTGTTCAAGATGTTGGCTCTACCAATCATGCAGAACAATCAGCTGCCTATAGAACAAAGGTTTACCGTGAGGGCTGGTGTAAAATGACTGCAGTCTGCAAAGGGTATTTATATTTTCCACTTTTGCAGAAAGCACTAGACATATTAGAACCAACACTGCTCTACACAATAAATACTTTGCAATTCTGTAGTACTTTTCACCCAGAAATCTCATAACCAGTCTTTCTTCTTCAAGAGCTTGTTCATGTCAATTCCAATCAGGAGCGTGAGCACACACGTACACGGTAGCCAGAAGATTTTTCTGCTAGCAGCATCCGTGGGGTTGGCCTGGGTACCCCGAGTGGGGCCTTCATGGCGCCCAATAAAGGGCCCTGCTAACCAGCCACCCCCTCAGTTCCTTCTTACTGCCAGTGAAGGAACTTCCTCTTGCTCTGGCAAGCAGTTTTGCAGTACTTTCAGATTTTGCTTTCAACTGTTAGTTCTAGGTGGTTAGTATAGCGTAGTTAGTTCACTAATAAGTTTCAGTTACGGGAGATTCCCCCCTTCATTTTTCTCCCCCCGTTATTTGTCACTGGGGCATGCCACAATCCCTGGGCTTCAAGACTTGCCAGGACCACGTGAAGCACATGCCTAGCAGTGACCCCCCACACCTCCTGTTTACAGTTTCTGGATGAGGGTCACCAAAAAGACTGCTACAAGATCTGTGGGGAATTCCGACGGAGAACTCTTAAAGAGAGGGAGCAGCGGCTTAAAATCCTCCTCATGGAGGCAATTCTCCAACTTCAGTCAGACCCAGGTGCCGGGGATCCCGCTCCCAGTACATCTTCGACACAGAGCACGCCAGTGCCACCTTCCTGGAGTCTTCCAGAACTGGGGCAAAGACAGACAAGACACTGCCAAGAAGGCTTGGCACAGTCATGAAGTCTCTCAGGGGCACTCCAGCCTTTGGCCCTGATCCCAATTGCCGGCACAGAAGAAGAGGATGGAAAGAGGTCGATCCCCCTTGGCAAGATCCAGGGACCAGCCATCAGTGGCACCTCAGTTGGGCCATGGCTCCAAAGCTCACAGTGGAGCTATGTCAACTCTTGCCCAAATGAGACAGTCAAGTCCGGGCCCATCACACTCCCCAAACCGCTCACCAGAGGCTTTTGAGGTGGGGCAGGACCTGCTGATACTCACGGCGCCATTCTTGTCCCCAAGGCAGGAGGATGCGCCAGCACCACAGGCTCCATCCCAGCACTCCGTTCCGTCAAAGGGAAAGCCGGTGATGTCATCATGCTGATCCCCGTCACCTCGGCACCCGCCGATGCCAGCGCCTCCAAACAGGGAGCGCAGTCGATCCCTAGGCTCCCAACGCTCTACAATGAGAGGTGCAGCGCCACCCTGGTCCTCCTATTCTGAAACATCAGAGTCGGAGTCGTACCACTCTGACTATAGTAGGAGCAGAAGGTCCAGCTCAAGGCACCATAGAAGGTCCTGCCCGATGCAGTGGCCCTCACAATGGCAGAACCTGGCTCAGTGGCCCTTTTGGACTCCATGGGCTTTCCATCAAGGCCAGGGTCAGAGCCAAGGATCCCGCTCAGGAGCTGCATCAGTGGCATCTGCAATGTTGATTCTGTTGTGGCGGAACAAACGCCATCGGCACCAACTGCGGCACCGCCCTCGACACTGGAGGTGTCAGCGGCTCAGTGCAACAGTGTTGGCTGCACCTTTGGCACCAGCATCTGCACCGGGGTCTTCATGACGATGCTATGCCAGGTGTCTGCACCAGCACGGGACCCAACATCGGCACCAATACTCACAACCCTTCACAGTGCCAGGACCGGGCCAACAGTCCCATAGTCCCCTCGGGGGTCACAAGATCCCTTGGGTGGGGATGATAGAGAGCAACCTCCTCCTCTGGTGGACGACGACTCCTCCTCACCAGATGAGGCACTTCTGTAGCCCCAGCTCTGGAAGACGCTAGGATGTTACAGCAGCTGCTGTGCCTGGTTCCCCAGGATCTGGGCAATAAGGCGAAGGAAATGGTAGATGATGCAGATCCTATGGCTGACATCCTGGCCCCCTGTGGCCCTTTCTGTATCGCCTTACGTTTATAAAGACAATTATGGACATGACTAAATTCACGGCGTTGCTCCCCTCAGACTCCGAAAGCTGAATTTTCAGCTTTAGTTGAGGAGTGGAGACTGATCTCCAGGGCGTCCCTGCAGGCAGCACTTGATGGCGCAGATGCTGCCACCAGGGTTATGGCCACAGGCATAGCCATGAGAAGGGGCTCATGGCTCCAGGTTTCTGGTCTCCCCTATGGAGTCCAGACGACTTTACAAGACCTGCCTTTTGAGGGGGAGACTCTTTTTTCGGAGAAAACTGACAAGACGCTAAACAGCCTAAAGGACTCCAGAGCCACCTTCAGGTCCCTGGGCCTCTATACACTGTCAATGCAGCAGAGACACTTCCGTCCACAGCCTCCTCAGAAGTTCAGTCACCAGAACCGCCAAGATGGGTCCAGGAGGAGAAACAGGACCAACAGGAGAAGGCCACGTCAACCCTCTGGCCAGGGCTTGGGACAACCCAAGCCATCTTCAGGGCCCAAACCAGCCCTAGGCAGGCATGGTCTAGGATGGTGTACCACAAAGACTGGATCCACCCTGCCTTACCTTCTCGTCCCACTACCCCCTTTCTACTGGGCATGATCCCATATCACCTCAGACCGCTGGGTGCTCCGCATGGTAGAAAGGATACTCCATCCGATTCTGTGCCCTCCCGCCCTTCCACTCCCACTTCCCCGTCCCTCTTCAGGGACCCTTCTCACGAGTAGCTCCTTATCCAGGAGGTGCAGTCGCTCCTATCTTTAGGGGCGGTGGAGAAGGTTCCTCAGTAGCACAGGGGCGAGGGCTTTTATTCACGGTATTTCCCAATACCGAAAGCCAAGTGCAGCCTCAGGCACATCCTGGACCTGCGAGAACTCAATAAGTTCAGGAAGGAACTCCAATTCCTCATGGTCTCATGGACCTCCATCACCCCTTGGATCTAGTAGACTGGTATGCGTCCCCGACTTGAAGGATGCGTACTTTCATATTGCAATCACTCAGCCCCACAGGAAGTACCTCAGGTTTGTGGTGAACAATATCCACTACCAATTTACCATTCTTCCATTCGGCCTGTCAGCAGCACCTCAAATCTTCCCCAAGTGGAAGCTCAAGTCAAATTTATCAGGGCCACCTTCGACAATCTGGGTGTCCTTCTAAAACAAAAGAAAATCAACTCTGTTCCCTGGTCAGAGACTAGAGTTTATAGGGACAGTACTGGACTCGACCCAAGCCAGGGCATACCTGTCGGAAGCAAGGTTCCAAACCCTGGCTGGTATCATTCCAGCTCTCAGACAGTTTCCCACAACCACATCAAGAAACTGCCTTAAGCTTCTGGGACACATAGCTTCCTATACCTACATGGTGCAGCATGCCAGACTCAGGCTCCAACTGCTCCAGTCATGGTTATCATCGGTGTATTGACCAGCCCGGGACAGGATCGTGACCCTGCCTCACGCAGTCCTCGACTCCCTCCTGTGGTGGCTCGACCCTCAGTTCCCTTCTCCAGTTTACAGCCGTCTCTTTTGCTAATGAAGGACACATCAGATTTGGGCTTTGGAGCATATCTAGGAGACCGCAGGACTTAGGGTCTCTGGTCTCAGGCGGATCTGGCTCTCCACATCAATGTCAGAGAGCTGAGAGCGGTGCGCCTGGCGTGCCAGACCTTCCAGGCATACTTAATGGGACAATGTGTATCAGTTATGATGGACAACACCAGGGCAATGTTCTATATCAAAAAACAGGGGGGTGCAGGCTCCTCTCCTCTGGGCCAGGAAGCCCTCATGTTGTTGGACTTATGTAGAACATTCAATACACCTACAAGCGTCGGACCTCCCCGAGATACAGAACAAGCTGGCGGACCACCACAGCAGGTCCTTTCACAGCCACGAGTGGTCCCTTCACTCAGATGTCACAAATTCTATCTTCCAGAGGTGGGGATTTCCCCAGATAGACCTATTCGCCATGCAATGCAACAGGAAGTGCCAGCAGTTCTGCTCCTTCCAAAAATCACAGCCCGGGCTCCAGAGTGGAAGCATTCCTCCTCCCATGGGGAGGTTGTCTCCTATATGCCTTTCCGCCCATACCGCTCGTTCACAAGGTACTCCTCAAGATCCAGAGGGAATGAGCTCAGGTTCTATAGATAGCTCCAACTTGGCTCTGCCAGCACTGATACACATCTCTCCTAGATATGTCCGCGGAAGCTCCAGTTGCCCTGCTGCTCTCCCCAGACCTTCTGACACAATATCATGGTCGTCTCCAACATCCGAGTCTCAGGTTCTGCACCTCATGGCATGGAAGCTCCATGGTTCAACCTGGTGGAGCTTCCCTGTTCAGGTCAGGTTAGACAAGTCCTCCTTGGCAGCAGGAAACCCTCTACGAGAGCTACCTACCTTGCCAAGTAGAAGAGATTTTCAGTCTGGTCAGCACTGCACCATTCGTTCTCAACACTGGCCTCGGTGCCGCTTATTCTGGGCTACCTCCTCCATCTGAAGCAGCAAGGGCTTTCAATGTCATCAGTAAGGGTTCACTTGGCCGCCCTCTTGGCCTTCCACCCAGGCATGGAGGGCCGCTTTGTCTTTGCTAACCCTATGGTCAACCGGTTTCTAAAAGGACTCGCCAGGCTATACCCGCATGTCCAGCAGCCTGTCCCGGCTTGGGACCTCAACCTGGTCCTTTCTAGACTCATGGGACCGCCCTTTGAACCCTTGGCATTGTGCTCCCTGCTCTACCTCTTTTACAAGGTTGCGTTCCTAGTAGTGATAACCCTCGGCCAGGAGGGCATCTGAACTTAAAGCCCTAACATCAGAGGCCCTACACTATGTTCTATAAGGACACGGTTCAGCTCAGTCCTCATCCTGCTTTCCTACCAAAAGTTGTATCACAGTTTCACATCAATCAGGACATCTTTCTCCTGGTATTCTACCCTAAGCCGCATTCCAGTGGCAGGAACAGAGACTTCAGTCACTGGATGTCCATAGGGCACTAGCCTTCTACTTTGAGAGAATGAAGCCGTTCAGAAAATCGGTTCAGTTATTCATGGGGGTGGCGGGCAGAATGAAAGGTCTGCCTGTGTCGTCACAATGCATTTTGTCATGGATCACATCCTGCATTTGTGAGTGCTACAACCTGGCGGGGGTTCCTGCACCTCCAATCACTGCGCATTCCACCAGGGTGCAGGCTTCATCAACAGCGTTCCTGGCTCAGGTTCCCACTCAGGAAATCTGCAGAACGGTGACGTGGTCCTCCATTCATGCTTTCACCACGCACTATGCGATTACCCAGCATGCCAGAGACGATACAGCCTTTGGTAGAGCAATGCTCCAATCAGTGGATAACTCCGACCCCACCTCCTGAACTTGGGCTTGAGAGCCACCTGACTGGAATTGACATGAACAAGCACTTGAAGAAAAAACGGTTACTCACCTTCTCATAACTGTTGTACTTCAAGATGTGGTGTTCAGGTCCATTCCAATACCCACCCTCCTACCCCTCCGTCAGAGTAGCTGGCAAGAAGGAACTGAGGGAGTGGCTGGTCAGCAGGGCCCTTTATTGGGCACCATGAAGGCGCAACTCCAGGGGGCACCCAGGCTGACCCCACGGATGCTGCTAGGGGAAAAATCTTCTGGCTATCGTGCACATGCACTCACACGCACCTGATTGGAATGGACATGAACAACACATCTCGAAGAACAACAGTTGCGAGAAGGTGAGTAACCGTTTTTTGTTGTTGAACCTCCTGGAACTAGCCAGGTGTCCCGTTTGTAGAATTTGGAAGTCCTTTATGCCATCGCTTTACAAAAGACTGGTCAAGTGACCTTAGAACTAAGCCTTTCCTCAAAAGAGAAGCCTGCCAAGAAATTCTTAGAGAACTGATCTTCATGCCAAGACTGAAATTGGCAGGCATCCACGTTTGGCCATCTCTTTAAAATGATGAATTTTTAGAATTGCATCAGATACGAAGGCCCCATATGACATGTAAGGCCAGAAAAGTTCATCAGGACAACTTAAACATTTAATTACAGAAATTGCATAACTAAGTACATAAAATATGAAGTCTGCACTGGAAACTGAAAGGTCATCCTCAGAACTTTTGCCCTGCTTAGAAGTTCTATTTCATTTCCTCCCCCACTCCAATTAACATCTGCCATGTGAGCACAAGTTTAGGGTCCAATTCTGACACTCATGCACAGGTTAAGAAATTCCTTTCCTCGCAGACAATGGTAACACTCACAGAATAAACACCAGAACGTAGCCCACTAAGATTTAAGATCCAAAAATGAAACTCTGACATCGTAAAACAAAAGTCCACTGAATCCAATGGATTTCATTTTCATAATAATAGAGGAGAGAGTAAGTAATATCATGCCCTCATGATTAAGACTGAATTGATTTGATTGGGAAACAATATGTAATAAATATTTTACTCAACTAATTGGGGTGTTTATAGCTATTTGAAATTGGCATTTTTTCAAGTTAGACTTTTTTTTTAAAAATTCCCTAAAATACTTGCAAGATTTTTATTTACCATTTCATACATTTTCTCCCCTCTAACCAGTTCTGTCGACCAAAATACAAGGTTACACAGGGGAAAAAAAAACAAACAAAAAAACCCCACAAGTGTTTATTCTCTTCCTTACATTCAGTTTGAACATCTTTATGCTCCATAATCTTTCTTGTTTTTGGGGGGGGGGGGGAGGGGAAGAGAGAATAGCATTCCTCTCTGCAATCCTCCTCCTCAGCCATCTTTTTGTTAACAAATGAGCAGTAGCTCCTCCATGGTGATTTTAATCCCCTTCTCTCTCCCTGTTCCGTCAGTTCATCTTCTACTCTTTCCCCTTCACTCTTATCCAGTTTTGGCAGTGCTTTAATTTCCTCCTCTCTCTCTTCCCCTCCCCCCCCCCCATCTCTTTACTCAGTTGATGTGCTCTAATAGAGTGCTGCCAGATTGAGACATTAGTTTATGACAAAGGGATGAAGAGAAGTTTACCTTAAGTAATTCAAGAATTTTTGGAGAAAGATCAAAATACCACTGTTAAATTGGGAATCTGTCTGACTTGCTCAAGATAATGAATGTAGGAAGCTGAGAAAAGCACAGCTGTCTTATTTTTCTTCCACAAAGACTGAAAGTTAACTTGAGCTATCCCATGTACACAATTTGAGCAGGACATTTAAATACAACCCATTCTCTATGGACTTAAAAATAACAGTACAGTAGAACCTCAGAGTTACAAACACCAGAGTTACAAACTGACCAGTCAATCACCCATCTCATTTGGAACCAGAAGTACGCCATCAGGCGGGGGGGGGGGGGGGGGGAAGGGAAGGAAGAAGAGGACCAAAAAAATTCAAGTACAGTACTGTATTAAACGTAAACTACTAAAGAAAAAAAAACAGGGAAAGTTAAAAAAAGATTTGACAAGGTAAGGAAACTGTTTCTGTGCTTGTTTCATTTAAATTAAGATGACTAAAAGCAGCATTTTTCTTCTGCATAGTAAAGTTTCAAAGCTATATTAAATTAATGTTCAGTTGTAAACTTTTGAAAGAACCACCATAACGTTTTGTAACACCTCCATTCCCGAGGTGTTCGTAACTGAGGTTCTACTGTACCTCTTTAAAAACTAAAATTTGGGTAGAACATGCTAGAGCAGGGGCGGGCAAACTTTTTGGCTTGAGGGCCACATCGAGTTTCCAAAATTGTATGGAGGGCCAGTGTCTCCCCAAACAATCAGGCATGGCCCAGCTCCCACCTCCTATCCAGCCCCCGCTGCTTCTCACCTCTGCCGGCTCCCCTGCCCCATCCAAACCCCCATCCCATGACAGCCCCCCTGGGACTCCTACCCCTGCTCCCTGTCCCCTGACCACCCTTGGACCTCCCACCCATGACTGCCATCTGCCACCCCATCCAATCCCCCCTCTCATTCCTGACTTGCCCCCCTGCCCCATCCAACCACCCCTTCTCCCTGTCCCCTGACCGCCCCCCCCCGTCCCATTCAATCTCCAACCTTCCTGATTGCCCCCCGGGACCCCTGCCCCCATTCAACCCGTTCCCTGCCCTCTCACCAACCCGACCCCTATCTACACCCCCACCCCCTGACTATCATCCCCAACACCCCTGCCCCCTTACCGCGCTGCCTGGAGTACCGGTGGCTGGTGGCGCTACAGCCACGCCGCCCAGAGCACTGGGTCAGGCTGCAGCTCTGCAACTGCGCTGCCCAGAGCATTGCGTGCTGAGGCTGGGGGGGGGAGAGGGGGAGGACAGCAGGGGAGGGGCCGGGGGCGAGCCTCCTGGGCCAAGAGCTCAGGGAAGAGGGTCCCGCAGGCCGTAGTTTGCTCACCTCTGTGCTACAGCATAGGCTTGTCAGTGGGGATTGTAAACAGGTCTCAGAACATCCTACCCACCGTCCTTTTCCTTATAGCTAGGAAGGAGGTCTCAAGATTTTGCTGCTGTAACATGGGTTTGCAGTATGGAAGAGGTTGAGAACCACTATGCTAGGGAATCAATTTGCTTTTCTTCCCCTGCCAACCCTGCATTTTGTACCGATTACCCCTCACTACTGTTACCAATAGGACAATATTAACCCACCAGACCCCCTTCCCTCTATAGTTAGGAGGCACTACTTAATAGTAAACAAACGTATTTCATTTTAAATGGGTAACTAATGCTGTAAGAAAGTTGTGATTTTTTGATTCAAAAGTTGTGGCCAGTTTGATATGTGTGCAGGACCTGAACTATTGTTCTGTAACTGCCTAGATGTTGAGTTGGCAGCAGGGTCTTTACCCTCTAAAAGGGGCTGGATACCCTGCCCCCCATTTCTCCAATCCCCAGATTAGGTGTGGGGGACGGACGGACAACAAACACCTGTACCCCAGAACCAGCCCCAGAGAGCCTTGGAGGTCCTGCGGGGTGCGGACTGGCACCACTGGAGCTCTCCTATCCCAGCCCGGTGCAGGCAAAAGCCTCAGCTCCTACCTGGCCTCACTTGTTGGGACCTCCCCAAGCTCATCCCTTGGCAAGACTGGGCAGCCATGAAAGGCAAAGTCCTTAAGGTCACAAATTTCAGAGTAGCAGCCGTGTTAGTCTGTATTCGCAAAAAAAAAAAAAAAAAAAAAAAAAAAAAAAAAAAAAAAAGAGTACTTGTGGCACCTTAGAGACTAACAAATTTAAATTTGGAGAGGAAGATGATGTCTGTCTGTATCTGTATGAGCTTTTGTTAAAAAAAAAAATTGTTAGTCTCTAAGGTGCCACAAGTACTCCTTTTCTTTTTTTAAGGTCACAAAGAACCACTGCTGCTTGGTGGGCCCAGCTTGCACCATCTAGCAGAGACAGAACTGCACGTAGGCAAAATGTGAGGCTAGTGCCAGAAGGGCCACGTGCCAACAGTGGCATTCAGCACAAAAATCAAGCCAGCAAGCAGGGCCAGCCCCATCTTCCTCTGACTCACAATAAAGGGGTGGGCGAGCCAAATGTAAGTAGCATTGAAACTTTCTGAACCAGGCCGCAATGCCAATCAGTTTTCTTACAGCCTTAGCTTTTTCCACACCCTAGAAAAAGCCTGCACACAAATATAGCTTTCAAGTACTATTATATTCTGAAGTGTGACTAAAGAACATGGGATCCTGGGTTCAGTGTTTGCCACTCAGTGATCTCCATAGCAAGTATGCTCGGTTTGCAAGGAAAACTACCCAGCACAACAGAGACAACCTGGCTGCTCAAAAAGTATTTGGTTTTAGGAGATTACATGCCAGACAATTCTGCAAACAGAACTCAATTAATAATTCTGCCGATGCGCAACTGAGAAAAGAATCCAGCTCACTCGCCTATAGCCATATTTCTCCTCTGTAGCACTAACAGAAGAAAAAGCTCATCAGAATAAGTGAACAGATTTGATTTTGGTTAAAGTCAACAGAAATTGAATAAGATGCTTTTATATAATCCAGCAAGTTTGAGTAAATGTGGTTCTGTTCTGAAGACAGCTTCCAAAACTGGTCATCAGGTTCAATGTTTTGTCTCAGTGATTCCTGAATCAGACGTATTTTAACTAGATCTTTTTCTTTAAGCTGCCAGCCCTTCAAATACAGCCTAGGATCTGAAAGTCAAACCGAGTTCTTTCCATCTCACATATTAACACTAGTAATAAAGGTTCAACTGGCAAATTGTGCTCTCAGTTACAATAATGCAAACTCAGTCTAAAAACTATGCCTTTTAACACTTGTGCAACCTCACTGCCTTCAATGGGTTTGCACTAGGCAATAAATTTTACTTAGTAAACAATTCTGTTATTGTGCAGATAGAATAGAAGCCAACTCACTCAATCTTAAATGTGTTAGCTCTTCAGGGCTAGCAGCAATAAAAGAATGTCATTAAAACAAATTAGAGTACTTAGCTTAATCCTTGTGTGCAGGAATAAATTATTCTCACAGTCATTCTTTTCAGAAATGAACTGCTCTTCAGTTCATTTTCTTACCATCAAATAAAAGATAACAGAAACTTAGTATCTACCTTCTGGTGGTTCGTCGTTAAGGTATGAAGGAACTTCCTGTTGATTTTTGTCTGTTTGATTCATTATTGCCTAAAAAAGAAATTCACACCTACTGTATATCATTTCTGGCAAAATCTGAAACAATTTTAAAATTTAAATACATGCACATAAAAGTTCCCTCAAAAGGACCCTCTTTTCTGTATGAGATAATAAGTAAACAGCAAAAAGAAAAGGAGTACCCGTGGCACCTTAGAGACTAACAAATTTATTAGAGCATAAGCTTTCGTGAGCTACAGCTCACGAAAGCTTATGCTCTAATAAATTTGTTAGTCTCTAAGGTGCCACGGGTACTCCTTTTCTTTTTGCGAATACAGACTAACACGGCTGCTACTCTGAAATAAGTAAACTGCATATTCATTACTATTTTTAATCAATGGCTGTGGGTTCAGATTCATCTCCCCAATTCCAAATACTGGTGAAGAGTCCCAGAAAATGGAGTCTTTAAGCATAGAACAGGGTCAGCAGATACAGTGCAAGCATCCTTGCCTCACTAGCTTGTCTCAACCCTGCCTTGGAGGGATTGCCTTAGACTTGCTGGAGAAAAGGGGGGCGGGGCGTGAAGAAGCCAATGGGGTACTGCAATACCTGGCTATAAAATTACAGAAGAACAAATTAAATGGTAGAGGTGCAGGAGAGCATACTATATCCAAGAGATTCTTTAGAACCTAGAGAGACAATTTAAGTGATAGGGAACATACAGCAGAATTTGAATGGGTAAAAATTCCAAGTCATAAAAATACACCAGTAGGGTTCTATTACTGGTTTCCTGATTTGGGAGAGGCAGCAACAGTAATAATGGTCTATTTTAAGCATCTGAACAAAGACCCATCAAGTTGCTTCTCTATGCCTTAAACAGTTGCTTTTTGGACCAGCTAGTTCTAGCACACACCGAGATGAGAGACCTCTCATCTCAGTCTTAAGTAAGGATTTTGTTCAAGTAGCAACCACAGTTGAGCCCCCTAATAGCAACCACAGTATAATTAAGTTAGATACTCTTAAACATCATACCAATAATGAGTACTGAATTTCAGAAAGTGCACTATCTAGTCAAGAAAGACTCTAAACTGGAAAGTAAAATTAGAGTCCTTAGACTTATCACGGAGGCTACTAAAGCATACGTCTCAGAATACACACATACCTTTAAAGAGAAAAGGAACTAGGAAGGCAAGAAAAAAATAAGCCGTAACTATGGTTGACTAAACGGCAAGAATCTAGAGATTATTTCAGCCAAATGGGTATCCTTCAGGAAGTGGAAATCCAAACCTTGAAGACAATAGAAATGAGCATAAGCTATAGCAGATGAAATGTAAAACTGCAATTAGGAGGGCTAAAAGGAATTTGTAGCGCAATAGTTGAAGTATATAGATCAGAGGAATGCAAGTTTGTGAGATGCTACGCCAGTAGGAAGCAACTGAAGCTCATAAGGACGCTATATAAAAGCAAAGTTATTTCTTTGCATGACTCTTCACTACAGACTATGTTGACAAGATAGGTACCTCAGACCTACTCTTGTCAGGTAATAAAGATGAGGTAATACAAGAGACTCATTTCACAGAGAAGGTGTTACAACACACAGAAACTAAGAGAGACGTCAATAGGCCCAGATGTTATACATCCAAGAGATCTGAACGAACATAAGAGCGAAGTGACTGAATTGCTAATGAAAGCATTGTAACAAATTGCAATCTTTAGGAGCAGTTACCCTGAGAGAACTGAAAAATAGCTTTAAAAAAAAAAAATAGATGCTATGGCAGATATTGAGAACTACTGACTAGTAAATCTTTCAGTACTTGGCAAACTGATTGAAGTGATAATTAAAATCAGAATTAGAGACCAACCAGATGTACATATGATAGACTAATCAGCTTACCGTCTATAAAAATGATGCCTTTCTAAGCTATCAGAATCCTTTGAACGCATCAACTAAATAGTGTCTAAAGGAGAACCAGCTGAAACTATTTGGCCTTTCAAGAACTTCTGTAAAAGATCCTCACAAGAGACTGGTAAAGAAATGATAGAGTCACATAGGATAAAAAGCAACATACTGCCAGGTATTAGAAACTGGCTAAAGAGACAAAATGGAGAATAAGAATAAATGGACAGTTTTGAACATGGCAAAAAGATTAGTAGCAGGGGGCCACAAGTTTTAATGCCAGGACTACCTGTTTAAATATATGTACTAATGAACAGAAAAAGGAGGTGACCAGTGAGGTAACAAGTTTCACAGATAATTTGTTGTATTATGGTAGCACCTATCAGCCCCCAAAAAGGATCAGAGTCCCAGTGTGCTAGGCATGGGTACAAACATGAAACAAAGACAACCATGCCTGCCCCAAAGAGCTCAAACTATACATGACAGACAGGAAAGTTCGACAAAATAGACAGATGGGGTGGGGAGAAGTAGGACAAAGAGGTAACTAAGTGAACAGCTATACAAAGATTAGGTTATTTGGCACTAGAAGATAACTAAGAACTTCAGATGAACCTGACAAAGGTAGGTGAACAGGTAGCAAACTGGGAGATGAATTTCAGACTAGAAATTTCTAGTCTAAAGATGAAGCATAAAAGAAAGAATAGCAGTATATAAAACAAGAGGTATAGAAAAGTAAAAAGATACTTTTATTGTCCTTCATATAATAAAAGAAGGAAAGTATGTTCAGTGAAACTGAATAGCAGCAAATCTGAAACTGACAAGGAAAAAAGCTTGTGGGGGGGAGGGAAAAAAGAGCATAGTTAACCTGTGGAACACTCCACCACTAGGAATCTTTGAAGCAAAGAGCCAAATAGGATTTTTTTTTTCAACTCAGATATTTCTACAGATGAGTATCTAGTGCTACATTAGACAGGGGTAAAACAATACTGTTTTAGTGGGATATGAACCATAAAGTATGAGAGTTTAAGACTATCCTTGCCCATTAGTGGATTGGAAGAAGCTTCCCCTGTGAAGAGATTATTCCATAATTGTCTACTTCAAGATTTTTTGCCAATTTCCCTGAAGCATCTGATACTGACACACAGGATACTGGACTAGAAGGACCACTGGTCTGATTTGGTATGGCAATTCTTATTTACTAGTCTACATCTCCCTTTAGATTATTGGGGTCTGTAATAAGTGAAAACATTAAACACTGAACCCTGCACCGTTCCTCAGATGTCATCCACAACTTGATGGTTTAAACATTAAAACTTCTCTCCATTTGTCAGTTTCTAATTCATGTTGTAATATTGTACTTATTTTAATCTAGTTTACATTCAGCCGTCTCCTTTATCAGTTTAATGTCATCATAGAAATAGCTTGCCGACATCTAAATACTACAGCTAGTATCATGGTTCCCTAGTTCTCAGGTTGGTTTATCAGAATCTGTTAGAACTGTACTGATTATAATTACAAAAGGTGCTATAACAAAAAGGTTAAACTGGATGACCCAAATAATTATAGGCTTGTCAGTCTGACATCAATTGTGTACATGATAATGGAGTGGCTGATGCAGGACTTTAATTAAAGGAGGGTAATATAATTAACACCAATCGACATGAGTTTATGGAAAACAGATCCTGTCTAACTTGATGTTAGTATCTTTTTTTGATTAGACGACAAGTTTGGTTGATAAATGTAAGTGTTGAGATAATACACCTAGACTTCTGTAAGGCATTTGACTTGGTACCAAATGACATTTGATTAAAAACCTCAAAAGATAAAATTAACATAGATTAAGTGGATTAAAAGCTGTTACAGATCTCAAAATGTAACTGTAAACAGGAAATCATCATCGAGTGAGTGTGTTGCCAGTGGGGTCCCGCAGGGATCAGTTATTGGCCCTATGCTATAACATTTTTATCAATGACTTGGAAGAAAACAAAAACAATCACTGATACAAATTTGCAGATGACACAAAAAATGGGGGAAATGAAAGGACACTGATACAGAGTGATCTGGACTGCTTAGTAAACTGGGCTCAAGCAAGCAAGATGCGTTTTGATATGTGTAAATGTATACATCTAGGAATAAAGAATGTACGCCATATTTACAGGATGGGGAACTCTATCCTGGGAAGATTTGGGCGTCATGTGGATAATCAGCTGAATGCGAGTTCCCAGTGCAACACATTGGCTAAAAGTGTTAATGTGATCCTTGAATGCACACAAAAGAGGAATGCTGAGAAGGAATAGAGAGGTTATTTTACCTCTGTGTTTACCACTGGTCCAATTGTTGCTGGAATACTGTGTCCAGTTCAGGTGACCACAGTTCAAGAAGGAGGTTGATAAATTGGAGAGGGTTCAAAGAAGAGCCACGAGAATAATTAAAGGAATAGAAAACATGCCTTGTAGTAATAGACTCAGCTCCCTGAATCTATTTAGTTTAACAAAGAGAAGGTTAAGGGGTGAGTTTATTGCAGTCTATAAGTATCTACATGGGGAACAACTACTTGACAAAATGGAATCTTCATTCTAGCAGAGAAAGATCTAACACAATCCAATGGCTGGAAACTGAAGCTAAACAAATTCAGACTGGAAATAAGGCGTATGTTTTTAACAGCGGGGGTAATTAACCCCAGGAAGGGTTGTGGTGGACTCTCCATCCCTAGCAATTTATAAATTAAGACGATGTTTTTCTACTTTTCTCTAGGAATTATTTTGTAGAAGTTCTATGGCCTGTGTAATGCATGAGGTCAGACTAGATCACAGTGGACCTTTCTGGCTTTGGAATCTACAAATCCAATCTAACAATTAAAACTGGAAGCAAAGCATTAGCAACATGTAAATAAAAATCTGATTTAAATTAAAATTAAATTTTAATCTATCCTGATATATGACTTAACATTCATAATTAAAGTAGCAAGTTACTTATTGAAAGTCTCCATTTTCCTATCAATTTTTCCAAAAAGTTTTTGGTGGGCTGAAATTTTGATAAACATTATTAGACTGAAATTTTCCTAACAGACTAATTTTTTGGTAAATGTGTAGAAAATCCATTCAGCTATTTTTGAGTTGTTGGGTCAAGAAATAATTTATTTCTGAAAAAAAATAAGCGTTTGTACACGGCTACTTCAAAAGATGGGTAGTTATGAATAAATACTGTAGGATGAAAACAGTAAATTATGTAGTAAGCAATCAAAAAGTGGGGTTTTGCTCAAGTACAAAATAAACTGCTGTTTTAAGTTACAGAACTATGAAGTTATGCAAAAAAGCCATGCAACTATATATTATATAGGTATCTTCAGAGCAGATAACTACACAGCTTTAAGATGCTACAGCTAGAGGTTATAGTTCTTTTTTTTTTTTCTTCCTTTGAAGACATAAAAAGAGAACCAAGTGCAGAAATGTATAATATGGAAACAGAGTTGCATGTTTCAGAAAAGACAGGAACTATGTAAATTAGAATTCCTGTATCAATGTTAACTCATCTACATTGCAGATATTCAGCACTTTTGATTAACCAAGAGTAGGGAATCCATATGGGCAATTCTCAAGGGGGGGGGGGGGAGTTACTTACCATGGTAAACAGTGATTCATGGAGAGGATGGCCCATATGGAACCCCATGTATCAAATTAAGGATTCCTATGTTAGTGAAAGAAACTGGAGGGTGGTTGGAGGGACAAGGTGGGCCTATCTGGGTCTTAAAGGACACTGCTTGCTAGAAGTTGCTGATCTTGTATAGGACTCTTGCATCAGACTGTTCGGGATGGACAAAATACAGTGAGGGAGAGGCAGCTGTTGAATATTTATTTTTATCCTCACTGTTCAATGAATGAATCTGTCTCATTCACTGTATGCTATCCAACCCGTGCATTTAAAGAGCTTTGAAACCTGGCCTCATTTATTACACAGAGTATAATATGTCCACAGAAAAATGTTTAAAATGTACCCTCAACTACAGTATAAATCCAGATTTATGTGGATAATTGCAGACAGAATGTATATAAAATAAATATAAAGAGTTCAAAAATAAAGAGTTCTGTGAATTTTTGCCTCATTCCCCCTGCACCATCCAACCTGTATACTGATACAGAAACATAAGACAGTATGAGTTAATGTAATTAAGAGGTGCATCATAAAGCGTATGCACAAGTTAAAGTCATATGGGGAACCTGTATTTTGGTACTTCCTGATTTTTCAGTGTAACTTTGCAACCTTACCATACTTTGAATGGTATACTGGTGTAATGGTATACTTTGAATTTTTTGATGAAAATTTCATCATTTGAAACAAGTTCTTAGAATACACAAGATACACTCTCAATAAGGCAAGGGGGCCCTTGAAGACCTTACCTCATTTAATTCACATTACTAGATCATACAGAGTAAGACACGGTTTCTAATGAAGCACTGCCTCATTGAATACGTTCTGTGAGTGTCCATATACACTTGCACATGCAATGTGGTATTTTTCTTTCTGTTCTCTCACATGTGCAAAATGCTAATAAAACAGATCATTAGTTTAAAAGCTTAGTCTATGTTAAAACCCAGTCCACATGTCAAGTCCAGTTTTTAAACCCTTAACTTAGTGAAAATCCATTTTGGTTTGACCAAGAGGCACATCTCCAACATATGGTCTCTGTTTCTGCGTAAACCTTTGAGGTACTAGAGCCATTCAAAACAGGAACTGTAGTTTCTCCTCTTTAACATACCAGCAGAAGTATTTATCATGCTCCATACTAAAAAGGCTTTGACTAATCTTTCAAAACCCCTCACTCTCAGCAGACAAAAGATATAGAAAGTTTCAGCCCAAAAGATGAAAGTTTTACAGAGTTATTGAAAAAAATAAAAAGTTCTTTAGAACAGAAAATGAACATGGGTAGGCAACCTTATGCACAG
Source organism: Dermochelys coriacea (assembly GCF_009764565.3). NCBI lineage: Eukaryota > Metazoa > Chordata > Testudines > Dermochelyidae > Dermochelys > Dermochelys coriacea. The sequence goes on along the minus strand of NC_050068.2, from coordinate 254,672,379 downwards.
CAGTTACTACAAGTGCCAAATACAAGACGCTATTCAGGATGTACAAAATGATAAAGTTAACACTGCTGCAGGTACCTGAACAAAAACAAAGTGTTAGAAAATGCTCAGATTAGTTGTGTAACCTTCCTGTGCATTAATACAGTTATTTCACTGAATAAAACAAAGGTCATCACTTACCAAATATATTACTTCATTCAGCAGTTTCCACAATGATATTCTAGATAAACCTAAGAGAAAGTAACATTTTTGATTACATCTTACAGAGCAGCGTTTCCAAAGAGATTTGCTTACTTGTGTCATTATGACGTGCATTTGTGAGCTTCTCACTATACACCCTCTCCCCCAAAACAATACGATAAAGACACTTAAGTACTAAAGGAGGGAGCCAACATTTCACAAGTTTTATTTCACCTCTAACCTCTGTGGTCTTGGGCAATGGGAATAATGTCCACCTACTCCACATAGTGTCATGTGAAAGGCTTGGGAACTAGGTGTCAAGATAGAAACTTTCCTTAACAAGCTGGGGGGAGGGGGATGTCTTAAACCAGCAATTTGTGCAGAATTTTACCTTTCATTTAGAAGAGTTCGGTTTCTAGTTGTTACAGTTTAGATTACCTTCCAAACACGTGCAGCACTATCTTTCTGAGTTCACAGACAAAACCCTGCTCAGTGTTTCCACAGCTAGGTGTCCCAAGTAGCAGCGTGAAATCTACATAGCTGGTTTCTTTCAATACTACTATGCAGAACCCTCCCAGAAGGAGTGAAACTTAAAAGAAGCAGGTCAATTTTACTTTGCTACTGCTGCTTGGAAAGATTATGAGAAGCAGCTTCAAAGGCACTGGAACTATTTACCTGGGAAAAGTGCTCCAAACCAACCAATTACCATGTCAGGCTTAGGAAGGGGTGGAGAACTACCATCCCCCTATATGCTCCTAAACAGTCAGAAGCAACAGTGGGCACCTTGCGGCCCCATCAGGGCAAACCACTGGCAGGCCACCAGACCATTTGTTTACATTTGCACAGCTGCCTGCAGCTCCCAGTGGCAGTGGTTTGCCATTCCTGGCTAATGGGAGCTGCAGGAAGCGACACGAACCTGGCCACCACTTCCTGCAGCTCCCACTGGCCAGGAAAGGCGAACCACAGCCACTGGAAGCTGTGAGCGGCCATGCAAATTTAAACAAATGGTCTGGCGCCCCACCAGCAGTTTGCCCTGACGGGCCACATATGGCCCACGGGCTGCTGATTGCCCACCACTGGTCAGGAAGCTTGGAGACCGAGGTCATGAGGAAAAGAGTTCCTCCTCCTTTCCAGCAAACACAGGAGACTTCAAAATGTATCAGATACCTACTAGCCAAAGACTGATACAAAAGTTGCAGCCCCCAAAACAAGATGCAAGGAACTGCAGTTAGAAAAAATCCTAGCACTTTCTACTACAGCATAAGCGTGGGTTAAGAAGGGAGACTGGAAGGAAAGCGCTCCCACTAAGATTCTCAGCAGGGTACTGTTCCCATGTTGATTACCCCAACTACTAATTTCCTACTTTAAACCTTAGTGCTAAGTGTTATGGTTAGAAGTGCTAAATCTTCCTCGGCACACCTATGAGTTTCCATGTCCAGCAGACACCGGAGGATACCATTGCAGAGATCCTACGAGATGCAGCCAGGATCGACTCCTCCCAACTGGCACCATGGCAGACGATCAATACCTTGAACATCTTCCTGATCCCCCATAATTCATTCATCTTGAGAGGATCTGCCGTAGCGAAGGTACCTCTTAACAAGGCCGACACCACCACCAGACAGCTGGTAAAGAAGTGGATGTTTCTTCCCCAGAAGGCCAGCAATGAACTGGTATACATCTCACACAGGAAGGGTAGCGCCAATGTCCCTCGAATGAGTGATCTGTGTGATGCTGCGGTGATCACTCATGCCTTCCGCCTTCTGACGTGCCCGGACACCATGGTGAGGAAAATCACGGAAAGTGCTATGCAGGATGCCATCAGGACCCTCCTCCAACCAAGATGTCGTCACCTACCTGAGCGGCTCACTGGAAGGCAAATTTGGAAGAGAGGGGGGAGACTTTGCTTCGCTCTGGACTTGTGCCCACGACTGGAGAAGCGTATTGGCTGCCATTGGACGTAGTGCGAGGAACGCCAGGAGCTGGGAGTTCTGGTGCCACAGGTGAAGAACATAGATCATACTATCATCACTCCAAGAGCGAGAACCATGCTGGAGAGGACCCTGAAAGATGCCATCTGCTGCCAATATGTGGAAAACCTGAAACGGAAGCCAGACCAGGGCAAGGTGTTCGAGATGATGTGCAAGTGGGACACCAACAACCACTTCCTCCCAGGGGGCAGCTTCACCTGATTTGCCGACTGGAGGTTCATCCACAGGGCCCAGCTCAGCTACGTCCCGCTGAACGAAGCCGTCCGCCACAGGAATCGGACAAGCAATGCAGGATGTGCAGCTATGCCAACGAGACGCTACCCCATGTCCTGTGCAGCTGCAAGCCCCATTCCAGAGCCTAGCAGCTGTGACACAACGCCATCCAAGATCGCCTGGCCAAATCCCGCCGTCCATGGGGAAGGTTGCCGTAAACTCCACCATCCCCGGAACTAACAGCCAACTGCGACAGGACATCGTCATCACCAACGAGGACTGGAAGAAGATCATCATGATAGGCGTCACAGTGTCCTTTGAGAACAGGACCTCGGCCTTCCACGATGCCAGAGCTCAAAAAGTAGAGAAATATGCCCCTCTGGCTGATACCTTGAGAGCTAAGGATTACCAGATTCAGACACATGCACGGATCATCGGAGCCTTGGGAGCATGGTACCCCAATAATGAGCGAGTGCTGAGAGAATGTGGAATCGGTCAACACTACGCTCGGCTGATGCGGCAACTCATGGTGTCGGACACCATCAGGTGGTTGAGGGACATCTACATAGAACACATCACCGGACATCGGCAATACCAGGAGGATGAGCTGGAATGCCGATGAGAAGTGCAGACAGGAAAGTAACTGAAATGCTTTTCTCATGGATTGTATTTTCTAAAGGGACAACCTACCTAATTCTCAATTACTGAGGGACAATCTCCACTCATTGATATATTTTGCTTTCCACAACCAAATCTCTGTATAACTTTTCCATGAGTGATGTACCCGAGTATTTGGATTCTAATATCTAAACTGTATTGTTAAATCTATTCACCTAAATTTGTGTTATTGCTGATTATGTATTCTATGTATCATGACTTTTAAAAGCTAACTTTGTATTTGTGAATAATCTAAGCACTATACCCAGATGTACACTCTTTTCTCAACCTATGTAGTATATAATTTAACATTAGCTTTAATAAAAAATTTTAAATCTCTTCTTATTAGTTCAGCATCCACCCAGACACACTGTGGGTCATGCTACTTTCCAGGAGAGGAGCATGTCTTGTTTTTGCTGCCCCTCTCAAGAAAATCTATTTCAGTTAATTTAGGTGACTGGTCTGAAGTTTGCTGGGTTTCTGAAACAAGAGACAGTGCATCAACAGCATCATACACTCAGCCAGAAATGCAGTAAGGACCCAACAGTGTGCCCAGTGTTACTATTATTATGGAGAAACAGGACTTCTATTTAAAACCCAGTTTTCAAGCCTCTCTAAAATCTACACACACAGCGAGATCAGCCTGAGAACTGACACAGTATTTCTGGGGACAGGGACAGTGTGCAGTTTGCAGGGCAAACGTGAGGTCAGTTGATCGAAACGTATCTGAGATACAGTCCCTCATCCATATGAGCAGCTTTAAATTGTAAATCTTTTTGTAAACTTTTTTTGGTGCAGAAAGAAAAAAGGAAGGAGTAATCAAACAAAAAAAAAAATCTTATATCCCTGGACTGTGATCTAGTATCCAGCAACAGGCTCAAGCTCCAGAAGTATAGCAAGAAAAATATTGGATGTTCTTTGGTTCTGGAGATGAGCCATTCCTGGATCAATGCTGAAGTGCAGAGGTGCCAATAGCGAACAAGACCACCATCAAAGAACAGTACCAACTAAAAGCAGGCTCATTGAGGAAGTTTGCAGGAGCCAGCCCAGTTAGCAAGCAATCTACCACATTAAAAAAAATAAAACATGTTAGAAGTCTGAAATGCAGAGGCAAGGTAATATTTCTCCCACACAATACCAACCTTAACTCTGTCCCTATAGTAATGCCAAAAAGAACTGGGAACATTACAACACTAACAGAACTTCAAATTGTTATGAGTGTAGAGAAAATTTCAAGTCAGAACTCTTTACTTGTGTACTCCAATGGACCCTCAATATGCTCTGGGCAGCATCACTGCTCTGGAGAGTAGTTGCTGCTGGTAGTCAGAGATCACACTGCAGAAAAAGGTTTAGGGAGGGGCAAGGTACTGAATTAAATGGGACAGAGCCAAGGTTATGCAAGTGGACCTTCACTCTACATTTGCTTGTTTTCCAACATGAGTATTTTGGAAATTAAACTTTTGGCAAGGGAAGTGGCCTGTCCCTCACTACCTAACATCTCTCATACACTACCAAGATGTCTCCCATCTCCACTATGCCAGTGAAGTGAGCTTTCATTGCCTACTTTAAGTTTTCCAAATGAGCACCTTTGTACTTTTTCCAATACTGTCTCTTATGCCTGGGATGAGTTCTTTGTCCTCTTTCAAATTCCTCATTAAATTTTCTTTGCTATGATACCTAAAAAAAAAATTAAAAAACTTGACTATTCTTGTCTTGTACTTAGATTGTAGGCTCTTGGGGGCAGGGGCCTTCTTTTTGTTTAGAATGTGTACAGCGTCTAGTACAATGGAACAACAAGGAGTCCAGTGGCACCTAAAAGATAAGTAGGGTTTTTACCCACGAAAGCTTATGCTCAAATAAATCTGTTCAATGGCACCTAAAGGACTAACAGATTTATTTGAGCATAAGCTTTCGTGGGTAAAAACCCCACTTATCTTTTAGGTGCCACTGGACTCCTTGCTGTTTTTGTGGATACAGACTAACACAGCAACCCCCTGATACTTAGTACAATGGAGTCTAGGTTGATGACTTAGGTTCCCAGGCTCTACCGCTATACCAATATGAACTCCGAGTACCTGCAACCTTGACTTGATGGCAACAAAGGGTTTTAGCTTTTTAAATATGAATTTGTTCTTGTGACAGTCAAGTAAACAAGTGTTTATTGGGTAGCCTTAAAAGTTGGTGTATAAGCTAATGTTAATTTGTGCATTTAAATTACCTGTCCACCTACAAAGTTCTACTGTACTTCCATCCCTTACTCAAGGGGAGATTTATGAAAACACATAGCTTCTTTCAGGCCAATTTCTATTCAGTGAACTGTGCTTCAATAGTAAATATTTCTGTTTAAAGCTAAAGGTAAAAAAATAAACTTGTAGTAACTCAGCAATGCTAAACACATTCTGCAATTGTTTTCTATATAAAAACTGCCATATCTTCATTCCTACGGCTGCAAGTGAGAGCTTCAACAAACAAGTGCAGGGACCTGCCCAACAATATTTGCACAGAGATTGTCTATTAGCTTAATGCAACCACCACAGCTAGTGGTGTGGTTATAAAATAATGAGTTTATTTTCAGGATAAACCAAGTAGGTAGCTGCATTAAGTCAACAGTGACCAAGTTTAAGTAATGAACTATTTGCATACAATTTGTGGTACCTTATTCACATATATTTTGCTGTAACAGCCTATTTAGGAGACAATGCAACTTACTATGGGGAACACTGATAAAAACTGTGACAAGTGTTTAATATTTTACATTACTACTGTATCCCAAAACAATTCTGAATTGATAAAGGATAGCACAAACAGACAAACAAACAAAGAGGAACGATCAAGGAAGAAAAGATTTTCACGTGAAATTGTAAGAGAATAGCTAAAGCAGAGAGAGAGAAAAAAAAGTAATAGCTGCAGAGAAGACTTTCACACCAACTGTTGCAATAAACAAGATTCTGTGGAAGAGTGGAGGGAGGGTCAGCACCAGAGAAGTTGAAAGGGAAGAGAATAAAGCCAGATTCTTGAGCTAGCCTGAAGTCCACAGGGAAATTAAGAACCCAGGCACTTTTAAGCTGGATCCTAAAGTTAATTGAGAACTAGAGGAGGAATCCAAGGCTGCAATGCAGTCCAATTTCTTTCGACTTGCAAACACAGGTAACGCCACTGTGGCATTCATTCACACATTAAAATGTAACAGACTCTCCAGTAAACCAAGGAGTATTGTTTTGAAGCAAAATCCTGCTCCATCCCCTAGAGGTTTTTCCCCCCCTCCATTTTATATTTGGAAATCTCCTAAATCAGATTTTCGGACAAAGAACATGTAAGCAAATTTCCACATAAGTTGTGAGGAGACAGTTTATCATTTCCTCTCTCTTTTGAGTAAGCTCTGGGCGCTTCTGGCCCAGTGTAGGCAGCTGTCAGCTGAAAACAAACTTGAGTGACATTATAACCACTGCCTTCCTAACCGCAGTCCCTTCAGTGGGGACCCTGAAGCCAGAAAGTGGGAACTTCTTGGACAGCAGGAATGACGTGGCAGGAGAGGCAGTGATTTAACCTGGAGCCGCTGCCACAGGCGGCCTGGGCTCCTTCTTTGCCCCCACCCCCTTCTGCTCTTCCACGTTGTGCACAACCTCCGGCTCCAGACACACCAACGCCTCCCTCCCCTGCCAGGGTGCACAGAAGGCCGAGCTCTGCTCTCAGTTACACTTGGCCAAGCCCCGCTTTTTTTTGGGGGGGAGGGGGGGGAAGGGATGTGTCACCTGCAGCTAACGCCCCCAAAGCTGCTGATGCTAACTTCCCGGGGGGGGGTGGGTGTTAAGGAGCGATGTGTGTGTACTACAGCCAGACACATCACACACGCCGCTTCCCTTCTGCATCACGGAGGGCAGCAGAGTCCCCCCTGACGGGCGGCACAACGAGGCCCCAGGGAGAGAGAGACCGAGCAAGAGGAGCCCAGGGGGAAGGTTACCCAGGGAGGGAGGGGGCGGACAGGACTTTCCTTTGTGCCCTCTCCCCCCCCCCCACCCGGCAGGCTCCAGCCAGACCCTCCCCCCACTCTCGCGACACAGCCCCCCCCCCCGGGCTCATGGGACTCCAGCTCCGCTCGCGGCGCGCGAGAACGGGACCCCCCCCCCGCCCGCCCGGGAGCCGCCTCCGCCGCCAGCGCTGCCCAGCCGCTCCCCGGGGACCCGGCGGCCCCGCGCCACTCACCCGCCGCGGGGAAGGGGAAGGCGCCTGCAGCCCGCTCCCTGCCCGGCGCAGACTTTACTCTCCTGCGCCGCGGCTCTGCTGCTCCTGCTGCCGACGTGGCGCCCTACGCGGCCCGCCCCCGTCCGCCTCGCAGAGCCCGCCCTGGCCCGGCCCCCACCGCCCCCCGGAGGGGCCGCGCAGGCGCCGGCTCCCCGCCTGCCTCTGTGTGTGTCGTCCGGGGCCGGGCAGGGGTCCGGCCCTCGTCCCTCAGCTGCTGACTGGCCGGGCAGGGCGATGGGCCCTGGCCCCGCCTCCCATGGCCCTGCTGGGGAAAAGGTCCCGCGGAAGCGGGAGGAGGGAGATCAGCCAAACCCTGAGCTGCCCCCCCGCCCCCCCCAACTCCTGCTCTCGAAGTGCTGTGGTGTGTGGATAAGAAGCACAGTCCCCCACCCTGGGGCCAGCTCTGTAACTTCCTAAGGCCTGGGCTACACCTGATTGCTGGGCTCTACCCTACGAAGTGACCTGGGCTGAATTACAGCGTTCAGGGCTGTGAAAAATGTCACGCCCCTGACAGTGGAATTAAGTCGACCGAAGAGCCCCGGTGTCCGACCGCACGTTAAGTCGACAGGAGAATTCTTCCCTCCACCTAGCTACCTCCTGAAGGAGAGGTGGGTTTACTACAATGAATGACGAAAGAGCCTCTCCCATCCATTCCTGTGGCACAGCTGCAGCTCTCACATTTCTAGTGTAGACATAGCTTAAAATGTAGAAAGAAAAGGAGGACTTGTGGCACCTTAGAGACTAACAAATGTATTTGCGCATAAGCTTTCGTGAGCTACAGCTCGCTTCATCCAATGAATAAATAAATTTGTTAGTCTCTAAGGTGCCACAAGTCCTCCTTTTCTTTTTGCGAATACAGACTAACACGGCTGCTACTCTGAAACTTAACATGTAGGTGGACCTAGATACATCACTCAGGGCTGATAAGAATTTCACTCCCTGCCTGAGGTAATTAGATCAACCTAATCCCCACTCTAGACAGAGCTAGGTGAACAGAAGAATAATTCTATCGACCATGCTACCTACCACCTCTTGATGGCACAGATTTAATAATTTTATTAAGATGATGTTGAAGTAAAAAGAAAACGGTACAGAGTTTAAGCATAGAGGTTTCTGGTTATCAGGTAATAAGGTACAGATTATCAAGGAGTGCAAAATTCGGTTTAGGAATGGGTGGCATAAGGAATACATAATCTGCAATCTCCCCGATTGGGGGTAAAAGGTTAACGGGTCAAAGTACAGACATTGAGATATGGGGGTATGTTGTTCATATAATGGCTATGTTCAGGTGTGGAGTATAATGAGTGGATACGATGATGAGGATGGATTTACCCTCATTTGGTGGTATTTAATGTTCAGTGAGTGTATGGTTCCAGTTCATATGGTCCAATGGAAAAAGTCTCTCAGTCCCTTTCCCATAGTTGATGCACAAAGTCATACCAGCTCACACTCCTGGTACTGTCGGTGGCTGGTAATGTGTTCGATTTAGATGTCTCTGGACCATCAGATGGTGTCTGAGACCATTAGGCATCACATGAGCCATTTGTAGCGTCGACTGATCCCACAGGTCCGCAGCACTACTACAGTGACAGAAAACCCCCTTCCATTGCTGTAGTAAGTGTCCCCACCGCAACAGCATAGCTGCAGCACTTCAACCGTGTCACTGTGTAGACATAAGCTGTGTCTACACTCATAAATTTCACCGCAAAAAGAAAACCACCTCCACGAGAGGCATACAGCTCTTACCACCAGTGATGCTTTTGCAGTGATGTGCAAGTGAAGACACATTCTTCCTGTTTACACAGCTTTTAGCCTCCGGAGGATATTCCACAGTGCCTAGGTGACCAGTCTGGCCAGCAACTCTGCTGCTCTGATGCCAGGTAAACAGACAGCCACCCCTCCCCCTGTAAAGCCCCGGGAACTTTGAAACTCCCCTTCCTGTTTTCTTGGAAAGTGCTCACTTATCTGGTCAGGTGACAATGCCTGCTCCACGGAGCAAATGATCCCCCGCTAGGAGCAATGCTGAGCTACTGGATCTTATCAGTGTTTGGGGAGAGGAGGCTGTGCAGGGACCCAGGATGCCTCACGATCATCCGCCCTCCCGCTTCCCATAAGACTCATCGTCAAACTGGATAGAGCTGCACTGTAGGATAGCTGCCCTAGAGCACTGCTCTCATCCACGATAGAAGTGCTGCTAATGTAAACGTTTTCTGACACCTGAGGAATTAATCCTGAAGGACGAGCCATCACTCTCACAGATCTTGGGAGACAGACCAGTCCTTGCTTACAGACAGTCCCCCAATCTGAAGCAAATACTCACCAGCAACCACACACCACACAACAGAACCACTAACCCAGGAACCTATCCTTGCAACAAAGCCCGTTGCCAACTCTGTCCACATATCTATTCAGGGGATACCATCATAGGGCCTAATCACATCAGCCACACTATCAGAGGCTCGTTCACCTGCGCATCTACCAATGTGATATATGCCATCATGTGCCAGCAATGCCCCTCTGCCATGTACATTGGCCAAACTGGACAGTCTCTACGTAAAAGAATGAATGGACATAAATCAGACGTCAAGAATTATAACATTCAAAAACCAGTTGGAGAACACTTCAATCTCTCTGGTCACTCGATCACAGATCTTAGAGTGGCTATACTTCAACAAAAAAGCTTCAAAAACAGACTCCAACGAGAGACTGCTGAATTGGAATTAATTTGCAAACTGGATACAATTAACTTAGGCTTGAATAGAGACTGGGAATGGATGAGTCATTACACAAAGTAAAACTATTTCCCCATGGTATTTCTCCCTCCCACCCCACCCCCCACTGTTCCTCTGATATTCTTGGTTTCAGAGTAGCAGCCGTGTTAGTCTGTATTCGCAAAAAGAAAAGGAGTACCGGTGGCACCTTAGAGACTAACAAATTTATTAGAGCATAAGCTTTCGTGAGCTACAGCTCACTTCATCGGATGCATTGATGAAGTGAGCTGTAGCTCACGAAAGCTTATGCTCTAATAAATTTGTTAGTCTCTAAGGTGCCACCGGTACTCCTTTTCTTTCTGATATTCTTGTTAACTGCTGGAATTAGCCTACCTTGCTTGTCACCATGAAAGGTTTTCCTCCTTTCCCCCCCCCCCCGCTGCTGCTGATGGCTTATCTTAAGTGATCACTCTCCTTACAGTGTGTATGATAAACCCATTGTTTCATGTTCTCTGTGTGTGTGTATATAAATCTCTCCTCTGTTTTTTCCACCAAATGCATCCGATGAAGTGAGCTGTAGCTCACGAAAGCTTATGCTCTAATAAATTTGTTAGTCTCTAAGGTGCCACCGGTACTCCTTTTCTTTTTGCGAATACAGACTAACACGGCTGCTACTCTGAAACCTGAGGAATTAAGTGAGTACACAAACCAGCACTTTACTTTCACTGGTTCTCTAACACCAGTGAAACTTAGAGTGCAAAACCTCTCATACCCTGAGTGACATAGTTATACCGACCTAACCCACTGTGTAGACAGCACCTCCCATCAACATAGCTGCTCCCTCTCAGGAAGACGGATTAACTATGTGGATGGGAGAAGTCTTTCATCAGTGTAGCAGCATCTTTATTAAAGCACTACAGTGGAATAGCTGTGCCACTGTAGTGCTCTACGTGAAGACAAGCCCTTAGTATATTGCTTGTGTATGTGCACACTTGGCTCCTAGCATCGGTGCTGCACGTACTCACCAGGAATACTTGTGTCAATGCCCGGTGCGGTGCACCATGGGTACATATCCCAGTGTGCAACCTGTGACCGTCCAGCGCCATGTCTTTTGGGAACTTTTGGCACTGCATGGTCGGGGAGAAAGAAGTCACACAAAGGTGACTGATAGCAAGGGGTCAACTTCCCAGCGTGCAATTATCTCCATCCCATAATATCATCTATATCCCATAATTTTTGCACCTTTTTAAAAAATCCCATGAACCTGCACGGCCCTTCTTGCTGTTTGCCATCTCTGACAGAAGTATGGAGTCTGCACAGCCCTGCATTATTGTCATGAATGTTGGAAGCACAGGATGCACTATCCTTCAGTATTTGCAGAGCTGCAAGAAGAACGAAATCAGCATGAAACATGACAATTTCTTGGAGGACAGATTGCTGCAGGACATAGCAAGGACAAATTCAAGGCTGTTGGTGGCATTCACAGAGTTGTTGCAGATGGTGGAGTTCTGGTTCTGGGCCCAAGACACGAGCAGGGACAACATCAGAATGCAGGTTTGGGCTGATGAGCAGTGGCTCCAGAACTTTTCGATGTGCAAGGCCACATTCCTGGATCTGTGTGCTGAGCTTGCCCTGTCCAGCACAGGGATACCAGAAGAAGAGCTGCAGTGAAAATGAAGAAGTGAGTGGTGATCGCACTGTGGAAACTTGCAACGCTGGATTGCTACTGGTTAGTGAGAAATCATTTTGGAGTTGGAAAATCCACTGCGGAGGCTGTTGTCATGCAAATGTGCAGGGCCCTTAATGTCTCCTGTTACCCAGGACTGTGACTTTCAGCAATGTGCAGGACATAATGGACGGATGTGAAGCAGTGGGGTTCCTGAACTATGGTGGAGCAATAGACAGTACACATAGCCCTATTTTGGCACCAGACCACTTTGCCACAGAGTACATCAACAGAAAGAGCAATTTTTCTACGCAAGCATTGGTGAATCACCCGGGACACTTTGCTGACACTAGTGTGGATTGGACAGGGAAGGTACATGATGCTCTCATCTTTAAGAACACAGGGCTGTTCAGAAATCTAAAAGTAGGGTCTTTCTTTCCCAACCAGTGGATTACCATTGGTGATGCTGAAATGCCCCTTTCTCCTCTGGCTCATGAAGCTGTACACTGGCCACCTTGACAGCACCAAGGAAGGATTCAACTACTGGCTCAGCAGGTGCAGAATGACAGTTGAATGTGTTTTCAGTAGATGCTGGCGATGTTTACTCACAAGATTGAATCTCAGTGAAAAAAAAATCTCAATGGTTATAGTTGCCTGCTGTGTCCTGCAAAATATCAGTGAAGCAAAGGGGGAAAAGTTGCTGACAGGGTGGAATGCAGAGGTGAAGCAGCTGTATGTTGTGTTTGAACAAGGCAACACACAGCAATTAGAAGAGCTCAATGCAGAGCTATCCGACTCAGAGAAGCTTTGAAAGAGCACTTTAACAGTGACCCACAATAATGCATTGCGGTATACTGTGCTCTACCTGGCCCTGCTGTTTTGGGGCCTGTTAGGAATTCTGTGGTGCTTGGTGCACATCAGTGAATATAGCACTGTCAATGCACCTATTAATTTTATGGTGTTTAGTGTACATTTGTAATTATTTCACTGTGTGTCACTGATCCTATGAGTTGTGTCACACTGTACAACAACAAGTAAGTGGGTGCTCTCAGAGCTGCTAGGCATTCTGCAGCACATATTGTGAATTATTGAAGATGAATTATTTTCCAAATAATAGAATTTTATTCAGTAACAAAACCAGAGCAAAGAAAAATCTATGCAATTTAAAAGCACATTAATATATTATTTTTTAATGTATTTTACAGAATTTAGCAAGGAGAAAGAACATTTATGTCCCTTTTACCTGCACATAAAGCAACCATGGCTCTGATAGGTCAGTGTTTGTGAAGCTGTGGTTGGTCCTTAATGCCCCCCAGTGTGGAGGTGGAGGTTGAGGTAGGGGTAGGCATGTGGCCCCTAATGCCACATGGAATGTTGAGGAAGGATACAGGGAGGTGCTGTATTGGAGTTCTCCACGCACTGCACAGGGAGGTGAACCCATGATTGTTGAACCTGGAGGTCCACAAGAGTCTGCACCATCTACATTTGCTGCCAAAGAAGCCCCATTATGTCCTGGTGCAGCTCCCTTTCCTTTTCCTGTGGGGACTCCTGGGTCTTATTCCGGTCTTCTCTTTCCTTTTCTAGGCCGTTTGCAATATTCACCCTCCAGGCCCTTTGCTCATGGTCTGATGCAGCACTCGCTTGCAGGATCTCGCTGAACATGTCATCCCAAGTCCTCTTGTTTGTCCTCCTTTCCTGGCTCAGGTGTTCCATGGGTGTGTACAGCAGACCCTTCAAGGCTGCAACAGCAGCAGCTACAGATAAAACACACAGAGATAGCATTGACACTTCAATTTTGGAGTGCTTGTGTACAGCACCACTCACAGCACCAGGCATGGTGAGTATGGCCTTCCGGCGGGAGGGTAATGAGGAGGAAATTCCTCAGTTGCATGAAGTTTTGAGTATAAGGCAATGGTCCTGAACACTGGCACCATTTTCCACTGGTAGTGGTGATTTTAGCTGTTATCTCACTCATGATGGTGGCAAAGACACAGAGCACAGCTGCTGCTGGTGTCCGAAGTCTTCCTGGCCCATATGCTGCTAGCCTGTGTATTGCAGTGGTGCCTGCTGAAGTTATTGCTGACTGGCCTGGGAAAGTGTCCTACCGTGGAGGAAGAAACAAGGCTGCCACCCTAGAAACTTTCACAAGAGGGTTGCAGAGTAGCTCCATGAAAGTTTCATTGAGATCTCTCAGGAGGACTCAAAGGACACCACTGCATACACAAACAACCTGCTCTGCATAGCCCAACCTGCCTGACTCTACTGAGAATGAAAAGAAGTTACCAACTCTACCTCTCTCTGTTGTACCACTACAGCTTCTAGTCTGAGTAAATTAATGAAAAGTCAATAGCTGTGTCCTGCTAAGTTGGGGGTGCCAATCAGTGCATTGTTGTAGTGGGAAATACAATTACACGCTTACCTGGAGTTCCTTCCTCTGCATCGCACTTTCCTGAGCTTGACTTTGCTGAGACTGCGGTGGCGTCTCAAACGGGTCCTTCCTTGTGGCATAGCTGGATCCTGACTGCATGCCCCCATCTTCCTCCTCCACGTTCTCGCTGTTCATGCCAAGGGCCTGTGACCCAGGTATTCATGGTGGTGTGCAGGGTGGTGGTGAGGTCTCCACCAAGTATGGCATGCAGCTGTTTGTTACAGTGTCAAGGCTGCAGCTCTGCACAGGATCAATTGTTTGATTCCCTGGCCTTCCACATGTCTGATGCGGTTCCTTCACTTTCATGTGGCAGTGCTGGTGATCCCTGTTGTATCCCTTCTCCTGCATCCCCGCCTGCAAGCTGCTTGTAGATGTCCACGTGTCTATGGCTGGTCCGTAGAGCTGGCTGCACAGCCTCTTCTCTCCACAAGCTCAGGAGATCCAATATCTCCCGACTACTCCAAGCTGGAGCATGTCTGGAGCATGTTGCTGGCATGGTCCACTAGACAGTTGTGCACAACAATGAAGAGCTGCTAGGTGTGCTTGCCAAGGTAGATAATCAGGAAAAGGCATTTCAAACATGTGTGGTGTTTTAAAGGGGTCTTCTGATCTCTGTGAACCCTGGGCAGTGGAGTACACAATTGTGACCAGAACAGTCAGTATTAGGCATTGTGGGACAATTGCTGGAGAACTGTTAGGGTTAACATGAGTAACTCTGTGTCTACACTTGTGCTGCATTGACCTCAATACATCGACCATGGCTCAGTGCCTCTCAGGGAGGTGGTGTTACTGTGTTGCTGTAATGGGTCGCATACATCGATGGGAGACAAATTTAAGTGTAGACACATGCACAACTAGGTAGATGCCAGGCAGCTTACAATGACCTACGTTTGTAGTGTAGATCAGGTCATACCCTAACAAGCAGGACACTAAGATCAGAGGCCTAGGACAGCCCCTTTCCTGTTAGATGGAGAGCAGCAGCCAACATACAGCAGTCTGCATACCCTGCATCCAAAATAATTTGTGACTAAATAAAGGATCATACAGATACCTTGTTCCAGGCACAGCTCTCTTTGCTATAATGGGCCAGGTCTTAGGGTCCAGCCAAATTACATAAAGCAAGCCAGGGTTTGTTTGTGTTTACATGATATACAGCTCAGCTTTGTACTCTCCTGGTCCCACGGGCCACTGTGTGCAGGCCTGGTCTCACTGTGCTGAGTCCAAAGACCTTTCCCCCTTAGTTGGGCTGCTAACAGCCCCAAAAGGCCAAAACCGAAGCCATGGAATGGTACAGGTTAGTAGGGTCCTAGCCAGGTTATGCTTCCTCCAACCACACCATCTGTACTGCCAACAAAGGGAAGCACACGAGCCTCTACACCCCCAGCGTGCTGGGCCAGATAAACCAGCTCTACACCTGCAATGTGGTGCAAACTGACATTTATATAGTGCCTTTTATCCCAGATATGGCATGTGTGCGCAGCATGCCTGAAATGTCACTTGTAAGGAGGACAGCAGCAGCACAGGGCTCAGGAAGAGAGAATTTGTTAGCCAGCACCACAAGGCAAATTGCTGTTCTGAGTGCTGTCTAAAGATGAAGAGCTGAGTACCATGCAGCTTTGAACACGTTTAGAAATAGGGATTCTGTCTGCCTGCAAGAAAATTAAATAGACACTGCAACTTTTTGTTAGAGTAGGTTTCCAGTGTTGTGCAGAGTGCTGGTTGTCACCCTCTACCCCAAAGGGGTTGCATTTCAGTTATGCTTTATCTATCTAGTGCAATCTTCTTCCCTCTGTTTCTGAAAACAGAGGAGAGCCAAAACCACTAGCTCCTGGCTAAGTATATGGAAGAGTGTAGAAGTGAGTGCTTGAAGCCTCCTTCCAGATGTTTCTCCACTGCAGCTCCAATAGCTTACCCCTGGGTTTGCAGGGAGACATAATGCAGATGGGGGTTAAGCTGGTGAGGATCTGATCTCTTGCAGCATGCTCCTCTCCGCTACCCCTCAGATTTTTTAGGTGAAATCCAGTCAGACTAGACTGCTAGTGCCACAGACTGTTGCTAGAACCAGAGACTTCCTTCCATGGCTGCTGTTGTGAAGCTGCAGGGGGAGTCAGTGGTGGGGTAGCTGTGCATAAGCACAGGCTTGCCTGGGTGTCAAGAAGCCTTGTGGCTTAAAGAGCTAAAATCCCTGCACGCTGCATGGGAGGAGACAAACTTTATCCCTCAAGGTAGCTTAGCTTCGAGAAGGGAACTCAAAGCATTTCCGGTCCCCTGCATGGGAAAATCCCAGCTAGGGTAGAATAAGGCCCCTAGTTTGTAAGGCTCTTTGAGATCCTTCCGGATTTAAAGGGTATCAGATTATTATTATTCTTTAAAGCGAGAACGGTCAGGAACTCTCCTGGCTGCTAACATGCGTTGGCAGTTGGGAGAAAGCCCCTTCCCTTATCCCATTCCAACTGCTACAGCTCCCTCAGTCGACAGCCTTCTCTATCAGTCCCTCTCTGACCAGAGTCAGTGAATGAGCTCTCCCCAGGAACTGTGTGCTGAGCTGCATCCATTGCTGCTCCAGCTCTTCAGAATCTGCCTTTCAACTGCTCCGCTGCATCCTTTATTGGTGAATCCCGTTTCAGTTGTTTGAGATAAATATATTTTTTTGTCCATTCTGAGCCTTTAGACTGAGGTGAATATAACGGTTTCTTTAGATACATTGCTCAGCCTCTCTGGGATAGGTAAGCTCTGAGGGAGTTGTGTCTTCAAATGATCAGGCTGCAGCCAAAAGAGGTGTGTTCTGCTTGAAGCCTTTAATTGTCGATAGGCTTTAGGATAAGGGCTGTCTGCAAACGTTTTGCCTACTATTGTTACACATAACACTTTAAGATTTCTATAAATTTAAATTGGTACAGGGGGAAAAATCGCTTTTTTCAGTTATTTTTAAACATCTGGTTTCATTGTAAAAAAGAAACTTACTGTCATCAGATTCCCACGGTTGTGTTCTTTTTTCACACAGCAAAAAGGAAAAAAAAGTGCTTGTAAAACCACAAAAGTTGGCAGGTAGGCGTTAGGAACAGGTGTAGTAACTGTAACTGCTTTTACAAATTGACTAGATTACAAATTGATAGTGTTCCTTTAACCTTTCTATGCAGCACTTTTAAAAGGTAGAGGAGGGGAGGGGGAGGAATTAAAAAGGTAGCCAAACTTTTTTTGCACATCAAAAAGTTTGTTTGGGTAAACATACAAGTTGATTCTTATTTTCGCTCATTGTAACCAGCTCCCTTTTTTCATGCACTAATCTACTTCCTTCCCAGCCTTCAAATGCCTCCTTAAAACATACTTGTTCCATGATGAAAGCTTTCAGTAAAGATTTCTCTGATCTGTGTGCTAATTGCATGACCTTCCATCACTGTAGTAGTATATGAGCACCTTGCCAAGTATTTAAAAATAGAAATACTCTTCCCCTTCTAAGCATGTAGGAGGTACGGTGTGACTAGTTTAGAGGTCATTTGATTCTGTGTGAAGAAATAATTGAAGAAAAGCCAAGTCAAAGAAAGGTTTCAGAGTAGCAGCCATGTTAGTCTGTATTCACAAAAAGAAAAGGAGTACTTGTGGCATCTTAGAGACTAACAAATTTATTTATTTTAATGCTCAAATAAATTTGTTAGTCTCTAAGGTGCCACAAGTACTCATCTTCAGGTCAAAGAAAGAAGTTTTGTATTAGTTCTGTAAGCAACAAAATCTGTGATTTTTTAAAATTTATATCACAGTACCACTCAAGGCTTTTCACTCAGGATCAGGGCTTCATTGCACTGGGTGCGGTACAAACACTGAGTAAGAGACAGTACTTATGCTAAAAATGGTCATTCTTCTCTCCTTACATAAATGAGTTCAACAATGAAAGTTCCTCTCCTGGACCTCTGAGCCTTCCCCTTCTGGCTGACGGTTTCATTTTTCCAGTGGAAGGTAGCTGTTGTGGGGGGCAGGGGTTCCCTCCAGACCCCATTTCAGATCCTTATACTGTCTTTCTCTCTCCCCTACAGGTTTCAGAGTAGCAGCCGTGTTAGTCTGTATTCGCAAAAAGAAAAGGAGTACCCGTGGCACCTTAGAGACTAACAAATTTATTAGAGCATAAGCTTTCGTGAGCTACAGCTCACTTCATCGGATGCATTTGGTGGAAAAAGCAGAGGAGAGATTTATATACACACACACAGAGAACATGAAACAATGGGTTTATCATATGATCATTGTTTATGATAAACCCATTGTTTCATGTTCTCTGTGTGTGTGTATATAAATCTCTCCTCTGCTTTTTCCACCAAATGCATCCGATGAAGTGAGCTGTAGCTCACGAAAGCTTATGCTCTAATAAATTTGTTAGTCTCTAAGGTGCCACGGGTACTCCTTTTCTTTCTCCCCTACAGGAGATTCTTGGAGCAAACAAAGCAAAAGTTCTCTCTTCTCTTTCTTCCCTTCTGGGAGAGGAGAGTCCATGGGAAAACAGAGAGATGTAAGGGTCATGTGAACCCAGGGTCAGCCCTTTGAGTGGACCTAAATGGGCTCCACTTCCAGCACCTCCTTGTGGGACATACTGCTCTGAGGCTGGGTCTTGCAGCTTCGTGGTGGAGGGTGATGTTACTGTCTTCCTCTCCATGAGCCTGTTCCAGCTGTCTGAGGCAGAGCAACCTTCTTCCAGTTCACCACCCCTATCTGTGGCAGGCTTTCCCTTTTATGCCCTCCAGGGAGAACAAAGCTTGCAGGTGTACGTTGTTGGTGTTGAACAGGCCCAGAACAGCTCATTAGTCTTTTCTCTGCCAGTGAGGGTGTGCCCCACTACAGGAGGTCATGGTTGCAGAGGGAAAAGCAGTCTCTCAACTAACTATGGTTTTGAATATCAGGATAGATAACTTGGACTGGACTCTCTGTTGAAAAGGGAATCAGAGACAGCGAGCCGTGTACTGGGGGTGTGTGCTCAATCCTGTATTAAGCGGACTAGGTTCTACGTTTTGTAACCTTTGGAGCTTTTCAGGCGTACAACTTCTCGTCTAGACATCATTTGCAGGATCAACCCTGGAGGTTACAGCTGCATAAATAGCCATAGTCATTTCTGGGTGTGATGGAGTGAAATCTTTGAGTGAATAAAGTACACCAAAATATAAATAGAGTCCCCATTGTAGATACACATCTCTGAGGAACTGAGCAAAAAGATTAGACTGGACTCTGTATTTCCATATTACTATTTGCAAGTTAAAAATGTACATCCACTTGGGGTCTAGAGGTTGGTTCCCTGGATAGATATTACAATATTTTACTGCAAGAAAATAAGAGCTAAACTTATTTCCAAATTTTACAAGAATTTAGTTAATGATACCACTGGGCAACAATATTTTAATAGGAAGTGAAAAGGCACTGGAATGAAAAGCCTGGATAACAGCTGGGCGTGAAAGACTGGGCGAGAACTGCACCGATGTCCAGAACATCTTGATTTGCTGCACATGAAAGGAAATGCTTATCCTGCTCCTCTCTCCTACCTTCAGATCCAGCTTATTTCATAGAAATTAAAGCCAAATATAGTTATCCATATGCTGGAAGAAGAATTGGGAGACCATTGCAAATTGTGTTGGGACATTGGGAAAGGAGATAGACAGGTTATGTAGGATTTCCAAAGATGGTGTACATAGTAATAGGTAGAACAATGAGGTAGTGCTGCTGTGTTGGAGGCCAGAAATGAGGTGGGCCTAATTCTCCTGACACAATCAATAACTTTAGAATTACTGTGGTCTAAATCAAAAGGTAGTGAGAGTAGATTTTAAGCTGTTACTTACATTGTAAGCTCTTTGGGGCAGGGACTGACTGTCTTTTCTCTTGCCCATGCATGTAGGCCCTGAAGAAGAGCTCTGTGTGGCTCGAAAGCTTGTCTCTTTCACCAACAGAAGTTGGTCCAATAAAAGATACTACCTCGGCTACCTTGTCTCTCTCATGTCGTGGGACCAACACGGCTACACCAAAACAGCAAACATATCCTCAAACTAGGGTGCTAGGACAATTTTTATAGTGGGGATGCTGCTGATGGAAACCATGTATTTGGTGTTTGTTATTATTACCTCAAGCTGGGGGAATGCAGCAGCACCTCCAGTTCTAGCACTACTGTCCTCAAAGGTATTTAGTTGCCGAGCTCCCATGGAAATCAATGGCAGTAAGTTTGGAACAAAGGGATTTCAACAATACTATTTCATAAGACTATTAATTTCCTAATTAGTCTCACCAGGGAAGATTGGTGGGAAAGATCTCAAAAGACACATACTATTTGGTTTGTAAAAGCAGTTTTTTGCTATTTTGTATGTATCCCTTTGGGATAGGGTGACCTCACTTAGAGCACCCTCTCGTGGCAGGCTGCAGCCAAACAGTCACACCTGCCTCAATTTTCCTCCTTTAGAGACTCCAGTAACTCCGCATCAAGCTCTCTTGCTTCAATAATTGTTCCTCTTATTACAAAAAACATAGTCCATGACAAAAGTCCACATAGTCCATTTATCACCTCCAGTGCATGTAGTCCTTAAAATCCCACATCATCTAGTCCCTCGACACCTCACATACCACACCCCAGCGTCTTTCACCACACCTGGACTCTTTGTCAGTCCTCTCCTATCCTTCTGCCAGGTCACCCACCTTCCAGCTGGTGTACAACCTTTTCCCAATGGAAACTGCCCCCAGCCTCTCTGCTGGAATTTCATTGTCATCAGGGGAGCATCTATCACTTCCCCTGTTCCATTAACCTTTCTCACCTCAGACAGTTTCATCAGGTAGGCCCATCCAGTGTTCCCTTGGCCCTCATCCCTCTCCAGCCCTCTGGCTCCAGCTTTCCAGCATGGAGATGTCTCTGGGGTACACCTCTCTGCTACTCCCCCACCTTCAGACTCTCTGGCCCTCAGCGCTGGTCCTTCAGCTTGGAAATCAGCAGGTGACTCCCTCTGCTGCTCTCCTACTCATAAACCTCAGTCTGAGAAGAGAATTCCCAGGGAACTCCATAGAGAGCTTCTGGAAAGGTTCCTGAAAAAAGCAGCTTTGGAGAAGCTGCTGGAGGAGCTGCTGAGAGTCCAGAAACACAGTCCTATGAAGAAGGGCTGTGTAACCGCCTGAACCTGAGGGGAAATACTACTGGCCAGGGAGACTTTATTTTGCATCTGGGTGTGACACGCTTTATTTCAAGTTTATTTGGACTTAATAAAGTAGAACCCCAGTAGGGGATTTTTGTCTGATACCTTTTAACCTGCATAGAATTCCTAAGAGTCCTGAGAGACGGGGAAACTGAGACAGAGCCACACTTGACCAGCAGGAAGTGCTAGAGAACAGGCATGCCCTAGCAATTGAGCTACAGACTCTTTAGCTTTTCTTTCTGTGTTTTCCCTTTGAGGGCTTGTCTACTGTACAAAATGTTGTTGTATTCAAACATGATTGTGAAAAGTCGGGTTAGCTGAGGTGATGACTCTGACCCACGTAGACCAGGAAAAGCAGTGTTCAGCATTGTGATAGCACATCATGATTAAATCTCTACCGGGCCTCCAGCCTATTATAAAAAGAAACGGGAAGTCCCTGTACATTTTGAGGTTAGAGAGTCTGTTGGTTATAAGTGAAACCAACCAAAGGCAAAACTCAATCCTGTAACAGTGTCACTCTCCTTTCCCCACGTCTCAAAGGTCTTTTCCCCTTTTGACTACCAAACAGCTATTATAGAGCTTCTTCTGCACCCTCAAGAGCCTGACTGGCTATTCAGTCCCTAGTCCTGCCTCATCATTACACAACCTTTGAGAAGCTGAAGCTTGGGGAAAACTAGAATGATGTCTCCATATCCTGTCACAGCTACCTTAGCTACAAAGGCGAAGAGTGCTTTATAGGTACCTATAGGTATAGATAGATATAATAATTAAACAATAAGACACGCTAGGGTTTGTATTATAGTGTAGTAATGAAATAGCCACTGAGGCAAAAGACCAAAGGCTGCCTGCCATTAACCACCAAGTCATGTCGTGATTACAACACATACATATTGTTAATATATGTCCTGGAGCATCTGACTATAATAATAAAGTATTGCGTTCGAAAGAAAAAATATTCATATGAAAAATATTTTTTTTAAAACACAGGACACACTTGAGGACATGGTTGAAGAAAATAGTCTTGTTTCTTTAAAGTTTTAATTGTAAAGCACTTACTTCAAAAGTAAAATAAACTGACCTTAACATTGCTATAAGGAGACTGTATGGCTTTCAAGGAGCTCTTCTTGCCTTGCAGAGTCCCTCCTACACATAGCTACACACACTGAGAGCGAGAAAGGGACGCATTAAAAAGTAAAGGGAACCTATCAATGTTGCAGACCCTAGGCCTAATCCTGAAAATACTAGTGAGTGTAGTCCCCTGAAAGTTACGAGAATAAGCAGTTGCAGAATCCAGTCCTAAAATATAGGCTGTGGTCACTTGTTAGGCTTCCTTCTCACCTATCAGTTTGATCATTTACTCAACAATTCCCTTCCATCTCATCTCCCCCGTTCCTTTGGGCTGTGAGCAGGCCCTGCACCTCCGTTAAGTTTCCTTTTTTCTTCAGGGAAATTAAAAAGGAGCAGAACTGTTAATTTTTTTAATGTCACACCTACATTTTATGGTGCTGATTCTCCCCTGTGATGCAGCTATTTTATGCCACTCTTGCAGCAGAAAGGGGTCATAGAAAGTGCGAAACTAGCCCCAGGAGAGTATGTCTCTATTAGAGACAAAGTTCTCTGCTTGCATAGAGCCTAGTGTAACTGTCATAAATAGCGTGACCAGATGGCCTGTTTTTTAACCGGACAATCCCCTATTTAAGCCCTCCTGCAGGTGTCCTGACTTTTTCTTTAAAATGGGCAAACTGTCCCATATTTTCTGCCTTTCTCTCCCACGCCCGCCCCCACATCAGTACTGGCGGGTCCTGCTGCTGCCTGGATCCCTGCTCACCAGCTGCCCGCCCACCAGCTGTGAGTGGGGTGGTCCAATGGCCCACAATGGGGATGGTGTGCAAGGCTGGTGGCAAGACAAATCTGCAGCACACAGGTTCAGGCCTCTCCCCCTGCTGGTCTGTCACTGCAGCCCCTGCTGTGTGTCAACTCTGGAGTGGGAGTGGGAGCAATTTCCAGCCTGTTCCCACCCCAAACCTGCAGGCTCCACAGTAGCTCCCCAGGCAGGGGCTTAGCACCCTCTTCACCCCTCCCCCCCCGGCCCAGGTCCTGGCCCCAGGGGCCATGGCACTGCTCCGTACCCAGGCACCCTCCTCTGCTAAGCCACCTCTCTGGCTGGGTTCACTGAAGCCCCTGCAATCAGGTTCCTTGGGCCCTGGTGCACAATTCATCCTTAGGGCTTAACCCCTTCCTGCCTGCACTGTAGCCGGGGGGGGGGGGGGAGACAAGAGGCAGCTGGGTTATGTTGGTGGCCAGCAGCAGCCTGGAGGTGTTAGCTGCCTTTTGACACTGTGTGGTCAGGAAGGGACAAACTGCAAAAACATGGGCCAGGTCATCCCTTCCCCACCCCCTCCCCGAGGCTGGAAGTAGCTCCCTTCCCTTCCCTCCTGCACAGTGCCCAAAGGCTGCTGCTGGCCACATTCTGGTGTGAATGTTGGCAGAAATCTGGGGGGGGGGGCTATGACCCTGCGTGCCCCCACGTGTTGCCTTGGGAAGATGCAGCACCAGGTACTGGGAGAGGCGGGTCCATCCTGGGGGCCCAGCCAGACATGGAGGGTGGAGAGCACCGGGCAGGAAGGGTCAGTTGGTCGGTCACCCCCCCATGTGAGAGAAGTGTACAGGAGTGTGTCTATGTCACCTCTCCCAGTGTGTGTGTGGAGGGAGCGTAGGTGTGTGTGTGTGTCACCCATCCCCGTGTGAACCCTAAAGCCTCAAAGAGAAGAAGGTAAAATAAAAAGAAACCAATGCAGTATTTCTTTTTAATAGGGGCTCAGTCAACTTTATGTTAATTTGAATGTTTGTACTGCATAGTTCTGATTGATTGCTGTTGAACTCGCCTGAATACAAGTAATTTTACCAGGTGTCCTGTATTCAGCATAGGTAAATATGGTCACCCTAGTCATACACAGCTGTTGCTTGTGGTCCCTGGCATAGCAACATACTGGGAATGAGAGGTGGTGTGAATGATACACTCTGCACTGTAGCTAGTCTTTAGCCAGCATCAAAGCCTACTAAGGGTTGTTACTGGGCAGGACCAGAATGCAGGAGGCAGACAGATAGCTTTAAAGCTGCCTTTGCCACCCCTTTTCACATGAAAAAGGAAGAACAGAGAATTTGGCCCAAGTTTAGCATAAACGTGATTTAAATCATCATTTACCAACCCTAGTTTTTCCCAAGACACTCTGACAAAGTATCTCAGACATTTGCACAGTTTCCTTAAATTACCAAAGCTTCCTCAACACCTCCACCAACTATCTGGTTATTTTTCAAGTGCCCCAATTTTGACTAGCAATATACTTTACTCTGCTCTTGATAGCTTTATCCAGTTGCACTGGGACTGCAGGATCCCACAAAGGAGTTCAGCTAGGGGAGGATGATGGAAAGGAGGATTCTGAGCTAGGCTAAGTCATCAGCGCAGTTAGGGAGTGAAAAGGAGGCTGTTAAGAGTGTTCTTCAAATCTCCCCCACCCTTCTGCACTTCTGGCTCCCCTCCTTAGCAGCTCCATTTCCCCCTCATCTCTCTGTTTCCAGGAGGGGTCCCCATACATTATAAAAGAGAAAATGTTCAAGAGAACTAACAAGGCCTTTTAACAGTCTGAACAAGGCCTTTTAACAGTCTGAACAGTGTTCCGATTAATTACATTTTGTGAGGTACATTTTAGGGCGAGCACTGCTGGCCATGAAGATAACAGTAATATTTTGCTTTTTCACTATTCCTCTACATCAGTAGCACCCAGCTGGTGACCTACTGGGCTCTATATTGTGTCTCTCAAGGCCCCCTGTGTCAAGAAGAAACTGTGTATTTGATTGTGAATTGTAAGTGTGCTCCCTGGACCATGCTGTGCAATTTTTAAACTGTTGTGTTTGAATCAGTCCCAGCTCTAGTGGGCGAGGTAGCTGTGTCACCAACTCTCACTACTTTATCTCACACTATTTGGTGTGGGGGGGGGGGGAGGTGGGGTTTAAAAACATCAGCTTCTTGAGTCAGGTCATTATGTGAAATTAACATAGTAAGTTTCTAACCTTCATGATTTTGGAGAAAAGCTTAAAAATGTGACCCCCATGCACCCTAAAGGCTCAGAAACCAGAGACACGTTATTTTTTAAAAAGACCTTGTGATCTTTAAGCCAATCTCAGGATGTTGAATGTTTTGGGTTACCAATACTGAAGTAGGGAACACCTTTCCCCAACTGCCTCCCACCACTTCCCCAGGAGCAGCTCTGATGAGAAATGGGAGCATGCCAGGCTGCTGTCTCTCCCCTTCTGCATCACAAGGAAGGAAGGAGTAGCTCTCACTGCTCCATTGCCTGTTTCCCTGATGGACCACAGGAGCCCCAGAGAGAGCAGGATCAGAGCTTAACTGGCTCTGCCTGACCACAGGGGAGCTAGGTACCTAGGAAAGAATGCCTCCTCTCCCACTGCACCAATCCAGGGCAGCCCAAAAGATGGGAAAAATAGAAGATAAGAACCAACAACCAGAACCATAAGGTTACCTGATTCTCTGGCTCAGCCCTGGAGCAGGTTAGAGCAGTCTACGGGATGCACCAATTTGCACCAGTGCTGTGCAAAAAGAGTGGAAGAGGGCAGAGAATCTGCCCCAGTGTATTGATTGTAACCTTGGACCTTTTGAAATAATGCTTTTGTATCTCAGGCTGAAATATCAGACCCCACTCCTGTCCACAAACATTTTCAGATGTGAAACTGGCCACATCTTGTAACATACTTTCTAAATTAGTAATGTTTAAAAATTGCTGCACAGAATTAAGGCACTGTTAGCCACTCCTTGTTTAAGGAGGTCACTTTAAAAAATAAAACTTTATTCTGGTGATATTGGTATATTTAACAGCAAGAGCTCTTGTTACATAGCATTGCATGTCTCAACTACAAATAGACAAAGGGATACAAACCCACATTGGTATCAACACAAATATAGAGACTATTCAGAAAATGCAGTCTTTCAAACAGCAAGTGCAAATCCTTTTTCTCTCACCTTGTCTTTTCTCAGTTCCTGAGGGCAAAAAAAGAAGCAACCAAGTGAGTCCCACTGGCATACAACAACATGTAAACTAAGCTATTTTATATATCAATATGGATGTTGTACAAGTAAAACACAGGTATCATTCACACAAGCTGGCCAAAGACTAGTGTACAGCTGGAATAATTTAATTGGCTTATGTGTGTAAAATCAGAATTGGGCCCTCTGACTTCACGTTGAATGACAGCAGGGATATTTGCTAAGAGGTCATATTTTTAATGAACCAGCAGATGGCATTCTTACCCTTTATCCTTCACTGGACCAACCATTAATGTGTTTTACAGGGACCTAGTCACATTTTCATTTTATTGTTGAGACTGACTATCTCTGCAAATGACCATGTTCCAAAAAAGTAGCTAATGGTTTTTTAAAGGTAGGAATATTTCCTGCATGCTGTCCCAAATTGTAAGTGACTTAACTTGGAGGATTAAAACTATTTCTCCAGTGCTCTCACTTGAATTTTAAAACATTAAACATAGTCTTTATACAGGTGGGCAATGGAACTTTTTCAGATGCCCTTTTAGAAGGCATTTTAATATGCTGCAAAATTTCATGCTGAATACAGCATACACATAGCTCCAGGGATAATAAGGGCAGAAGGGATCACTGTGCTTATCTAGTCTGACATCCTGCATAGCACAGGCCATTGCATAGGCACATAAAGTTTAACACATTGAATCAGATCATTGGTTCATTAATCCAGTCTGATGGATAGTTTGTTCAGAGGAAAACAATAATAAGATGCATCCTAACAAATTGTTCAAGGGTAAACATGAGACAGGAGCTCTGAAGAATATTTCCAGATTTTTCCAGGCTCTCACCTGACACTATGAAACATGAGGTTTGACTTTCCATATAATCTGATCTTACATAGCTATAAATCTCAATAATGGCAAAAATATTGATTGATTTTTTAACATAGCAGACAAGTGTTTGTATTTCAAGTACAAAATGATTTGTGAATTGTATGCAGTATTAAAAGTCCACATATGGATTTTTAGTGCTATCACGTGAAATATGAGTTTATAACTATTTATATCTGGTTGGTGCACAGCTATAAAAGATGCAGTGATGGGGGGGGTGGAATCTGGGTTACATATTTATAGTAGTGCTGGATCCAAATTTATCCACCCTGACGTTCTGGGCTAAAATCCCACTGATTTCAATGTATTTTAGATCAGGTCATTTGTGAGCAGACATCTGCTGATGTTGCTGGGATTTCCAAGCATTGATTCCTAGCAGTATGTCCTTAAGACATTCATAGTGAAACTTGGATAAGAGAATTTCTCTCTTAAATTAGCACAAGAATTGTACTGGTAAACCCAGTGCAATTTGAGAAAGTTCAAATGGTGAAACCGAAGTGGAAAATGAAATGGGAATAGTCTAATACCACTGTCTGCTGCTAGATGGCAGTAATGACACACTAAGAATGTCTAGATTTGTTAATTTATTGATGATTCTTCTTTTGATTTATATTTTTCTTACATACATTAAAGCTGGGACTTTTTATTTTTAGCATGCCATATTTTCAGTTTTGCCTGTCTGTGTACAGTACTGATATGTGTATAGATATCCATCTGTGTTTGTCATGTAGTTCTTATTGCATGAAAAGTTCATCAGCTTTGAAGCTTGGTGTCCACTAAGTATGAACAAAGCAAATTCTATTCTCTCATTTAATTTTTAAATAAAATATTTAGTCTAGTCTCTACTTCCACAATATATTTCTATTTCCCCTACGGTAGAAGTGCAGCTAGGCATTCAAAAGTGTTTGTGTGACTCTACTAATTCAGAAGTTTGGGGGTTTTTTTAAAGATTTTTAATTGGCCATTAGCTGTTGATCATCAGTTTATAACCTTATATGAAATGCTTTCCCAGGAGCTCAAATATTGCTTTAAGGTAGTTAGAAGGGACAAAACAAAAAACAAAAACAAAACCCAACAGCTCTCCAAAAATACTCAGAGTAACTTTGAGGGGGAAAGAACACAACTCAAAGGTTACAGAAGGAGTTTCAAAACTTCTCTTTTTTGAAGTTTTTCCATGAGTATGTTAGTTTAAAAGATTAAAGTTTGCAATCTGCTCTGAAAGTAAAGTTCTCACTAAAGCCTGTATACCAAAGCTGTCTGTGAATTGAAGACCTGGTGTAATTAGATTACTGTAAATACAATAAGAAGCTCACTCGTGGTGGTCTGTAGGTGTCACAGGGCACTAAGGATGTATTGGCAGGATTTGGGACAGTTTGACTGAAAGCAGAGAACACAATCTCAAAATCCTTTTAATCTTTTTGCAGTTCTTTGGGGATTTGTTTGTCGTTAAATAACAGTCAAAAACTGAAGGGAATATAAAATGACATTAAATCACTCAAGTATTTCTATACAATTTATTTATTCTAATAGAGTCTTTAGTAAGGATCATAATTTCTGCAAAGGTCTTCTAGAGCCAGTAATTTTAAAAAATCCTACTAGTTTGGGTCCAAATAAATTTTTTCTCTTAGCACTTCCAATATACTGTCTTCCAAAAGTGCTGTGGCCTGTTGCTATGTGTCTGGGCTCAACAAGCTTAAACTTTGCACGGCCCATGCTAAACTAATTTGAGTCAATTTGTCTACATCATTTCAACAATCGTTCTGTGCATTTTGAATCGTACATACAACACTGCATGATAAAGGCCCACAGAGTAGATGCCGACTGCTCATTCTGCCGTGGTCTAGCTGTTGCTAGTTCTTCACCATGGTTTCTCCATATCCTAGTGACAATGTTAGTTTTTCGACGGTGGGGTTAAGGCTCTGCCTGGCTAGTTAAGACTTTCTTTACAGAAGACAGCTCCTATACAACTGCCAACTCTAAGCCTGACCTTTAAAATGAAATGGGGGACTGTTAGCCTGAGTACTTTCTAAAACTTCCCTAGGGATCTCAAAGAAATACAAGGCGATTTTGCAAGTCAGTTTTAAGCATATACAAGAAAGGGGCACCAATACCAGAAGCTCTTATTACAAATAGCTTATCTAACTTGCTTAAAATTAAGTACTATAAGTATAAATAATTCTAGCTAGTTTTTGAATGTAACCTTTGGGTGGTAGTTTTATTTTTAGAACTAAAATTGGGCAGAACAAGGGTGAAGAATTAGAACAGTCCAACTCTGTTCCTAGGGAGTATTACTGGCCAGATCCACAGCTGGTGCAAATCGGCATGGTTTCACTGCAGTCAGAGTTGTGCCAGTTTACGCCTGCTGAGGATCTGGCCTGAGTGCAGGGCTTCATATTTCAAAAACTCCACTATTGCATGTACAGGAGGGTCCAGGAATGAGCTGACAGTAATAGAAATGAATACCTCATTCTTGTGTACGATAATCCCGGCAAGAGGGGTTGAAAGGTAGTAATTATCTACTGAGAAAACATCTATAATTGATGCTTATATTGTGCCTGGTTTGATTTGACCTCTTTCCTGGAGCTCTCCAATGGAGGATGATCGCTTAGCAAGTGCTGCTTATTTGGAACCCAATCTAACACCTATTGAAGTCAGATCTGGGAGACCTGGGTTCTAATTCCTAGCTCTGCCATGGACCTGCTGGGTGACCTTGTGCTAATCACTGCCCTGCTTTGTGCCTCAGTTTCCCCATCTGTAAAATGGGGATCATGATACTGGCCTCCTTTGTAAAGTGGTTTGAGAGCTGCTACTCAGAAATGCTGTAAAAGCACTAAATATTATTTATTACTAAAGCCAATGGAGAGACTCCCACTGAGTTCAGTAGAAGATGGGTGAACTCTTTTAGAAAGAACACCTCATTTTGAATTCATTTGAAGGCAGTTTTGATTATTAGTTAATATTTATATTACAGAGCACTGGATCAGTCATGGGGCCCTCTCGTGGCAGCCACTATACAAACAAAAGGAGACAGAGTTCC
This sequence comes from Dermochelys coriacea, assembly GCF_009764565.3. Classification (NCBI taxonomy): domain Eukaryota; kingdom Metazoa; phylum Chordata; order Testudines; family Dermochelyidae; genus Dermochelys; species Dermochelys coriacea. The sequence continues at coordinate 254,642,166 of NC_050068.2, read as the reverse complement.
TACCCTGAAGAGCTTACTGTCCAAGAAAAGGAGTGGCATATGAAGGCTGGAGCAGTGGGAGACAATCAAACAGATCCATTGGCTATATTTTGTAGTCTGGCAATTACATAAATATTGACGTTTCCCAATTACCCCTCAGCCTAGCTATTAAATGGTGGCTGATTTCTTGTAGGCTTTGTGGCAGAAGTGGGGCTGAAAGAAGGTGACAATGCAGGGTAGTGGGTGGCTTTATGGAGCATTTCAAAAGAGCAGTCAGGACATAAAGGGCAGTGTGGACGATAACACAGATGACTGTGTGAGAAGCAAACAGGTAGGACGGTGGAGACTGGCATCATTGGCTGTGCAGAGAGGGAAGGGTGTGTCTGAGCATGACACGACACAGGACATAAGCAGCTATGTGGGGAGGGACAAAATTTGTGAAGATTAAGACAAGGAGGATTTTTCCCTTTGTTTACTCTTATGGTCAAAGGGATTTGAAATGGTATGGTCAAAAATGCCAATTTTTCCACGGGAAATTATGAAATAAACCTCATTTTTTACATAATTTCTAGTGAACATTTTTTTGTTTTTCAATGAAAAATATGAAACCCCCAAAAGTTTTCAAAATACCTGCTTTTGATTTAAAAAATTGGGTTTTGTTTAAAAAAACAAACAAAGCCAATTTTTAAAAAACAAAAGTTTAAACATTTGACCAAAACCCAAACATTTGCACCAAAAATAAATTTGGTTGAATAAAAAAGTGGAAAAATGTTGACCAAAAAGCCATATTTCATCAACAAAACCTTTTGACAAAACTATTGCAATCAGCTCTGGTTTGTGCACTGTGGTTCACTGAGAATTCATTGTCTAGTGCCTGGTTTCCAGAGGATATAAGTGGAGATGTGCAAAACTTGGCAGGCTCTGTTTGCAGTGGTTGATGTGAACTTTCTCTGTCATTCGAATTCATCTGCAGTTGCCCTCCTTGAACTTTGCTTTTAATTTTAGATTCAAATGAACTTCAGTGGCGAAAGTAAAAATTCCCCTGAAACAACAGTGCTCTGGGGCCAGAAAGCTGCCTTAACAGGCGAGCTGGGGATTCCCCTTGCATAGTAGCATTTTCAACTGGGAGAGAGACCAGTAGGGTCAGTTCCACACCTCTTCCTCTCCCCAACGCAAGGGCACTTCTGAGGTAGTTAGTGTGCACTGTACTCGGACATTCTCAGCCATGCTACAGCACCTAGCAGTCCCATACAATCCAAAGCAAGTTTCAGAAGGCCTGAGGCTGACAAACCAGCCCTTGGCTGGCTGCCACAAGGGTAGGGAGAGTGTAACCTAACTTTGAAGTCCACCTTCCTCTCAGATACATCAAGTAGAACTTGGGTATTAGTAGCATGCCATCTAGGTAAGCAACGCATGCATTTCATGCCCCAGAATTCAAAAACATGGTCCAACTGGTGGTCCATGGGCCAGATCCAGCCTACAGGAAGATCCCATCCAACCCCCAAACACACACATGGAGGATGCTATTTTATAGAACAAAATGGAATCCTCCGCACAGTGTGACCTTGTATGTGCCCTATGTACAAGATCACGCCACATGGAGGATGCTATTTTGTGGAACATCACTAAAAAGCTTGAACCACCTGAGCCATTCAAGTTTAGAACTGAACCGTTGCGTGTCTTACTAAAAATGTCACAGCATGCCACTTTTGGGCACACCTGAAGATCTGAGCCATTCACTCTAATACTGCTACAGCTAATAATGATTTCCCTTTGCTCAAGTAGCCAAGGTCTGTGTTTCTGGAGCTTATGCTCAAATAAATTTGTTAGTCTCTAAGGTGCCACAAGTCCTCCTTTTCTTTTTGTTTCTGGAGAAGTTGGTTCTGACTGATGACAGCTTTGAGGCTTTTGCTAGAGTAGTTACAATTCCTCAGTTCTTTGTCACAGGGACTAGCTTGCTATAAACAGATGCAGGAAAAAAGGAAGCAAGACATGGTATGTGATGGGGGCAGCAGAATGGTGAAGGGTCCATCACTAATTAAACAGCATGTTTGCTGGTTAGGTCAGTGCCCTGGTGCAAAAGCAAGTTTATTATTGCAAGGTTTATTGAGATGATTTGAAAAACAATCTAAGGAACATGAACATGTCAAAGCACCTCAAGTTAGGAAGGTAGAAAGCAGGGGCTTTATGAGATAAAGAGAGGAGAAGTGAAATGTGTATAGTCCAGATGGTCTATTAACAGAACCTTCCTATCCAGCATTCTGAATACTGGGCCAGATCCTGGGGCGAGCTGGCCAAAATGCACAAGGTGCAAATCAAGGGGAGGATGTTGCTAAAATGGCATATCCTGATCCAAAGTCCACTCTGGGCTGGGCTAGGCCATATGGAACTGAATGATGGCAAGTGGCTGAAAGAGCAACAGGCAATCAGTAGAGCATCCAAGTGTCCCTTTTCTGAGGCCACACCCCCTACACTGGCAGCAGGTGAAATGATCCTATCAGGTCTACAGTCTAATTCCGTTCACAGCATGGCATAGAATAGACATATATTGCATCCCCAAATCTGACCACGTTTATTTTTCCTTTAGGGCCTCAAAGCTAATGGAGGAGGCCTAGTAAATTCAGGTTGACTCAGATCTTTCCTTCCTAGGTGGAAAGTCTGAGAATGCTTGATCCTGAATGGTGTTTCACTTGGTCAGGTCATTTATATGCTCAGGGAAAGCAGCAAGAGCACTTCCTAAACAAGGGCTTGTCTATACAGTGCATTAGTCCACACCAGAGGGGTGTAAATTCTAGTGCACACTAGCATGTTGCACACTAATTGGCCCTTGTGGACCCTGCTGATGCACACTAAAATTTCTTACTGCACATTAATGTAGTTCAGTTTTAAATGGTATTAACTTAACATGGACTAGGGAACTTTTAGTGCATACCTGCAGGGTCTATGCTGGCCAATTAGTGCATAACACATTATAGGTAGTGCGCACTAGAATTTACACCCCTCTGGTACAGACTAGAGCATTGTATAGGCAAGCCCTAAGGAATACACACCGAGTGCACCCAAATTGTTTTAAGTTGCTGGGTTTCAAGGTTGAGGTAGAATTTGGCCTTGCAAGTGGAATTTAGTCAACAATTCTGTTAGTGCATGAGAAGCAATAGAAGCCAGCTCATTCTCCCATAAGTATGTTGATTGTGTTGTGCAAACAGGAGTAAAAATGAGTGGAAACATTTGTAACACTAAAGTTAGCAGATGTGACTGAACACACACAGGAAGCAGATCACTTAAGATGCCATTTCTATACAGTCATTTTCAACCTTGGAACCTCAGTTTAAGAGCTGACGCTATATTGAAACACAGGAGCAATGATCAGAGCACATACACACACCATGCAGAAAGGTGTACATTTTATACAATTATTTCCCCAATCCTACATATTGAGATGCATCAAAAGACTCCACTTGGGCTTCTTAGGAGTGCAGGCCTGTCCAAGAACATGAGCTTTTGGGACTGAGCCTAAGAAAGCAGACAGAAGACACTTCAGCACTGCTTTGACGTTGGTGGCACTGACTGACTGTATGACAATTCGCAAATGATTTAGTTTGCCCGTGCCTCAGTTTCGCCATCTGTAAGATGAAAATAATAATGCCTGCATACATTTAAAAGTGCTCTGAGATTTAGATGAAAAGCATTACATAAATGCTATTTTATATTCATACATATTATTTAATACATACATCAGTATTTAAATATAATTCATTCATTATTATACAATTTAATAAGAGCTTTTTCCCAAGATCTTCCAGCCAGCCAGCAAATACCACTGTGATGGGCTTGTTATAGGATGCCTGCATGGATAGCTAGATTGAAGAAACACTTCCAACTATTCCAAGAAGCATCTAGGGCTAGTTTCTTGGTTAATTAAATAGCTCGAAGAGTAGAGCACGTGTATAGTTGCTTCCCATAGCTCATTTTCCCTGGCTGTGGCTATCTGGTAAGAGAAGTGATGGAGAAGATGGGTAGCTGCCTGTTAATTGCCAGTCAACAAATTATGTGCCATTTTGAAAGACGTCTAGTGTTGAGTGCCTAGTTGTTAACATGTTACAGAGTTAAACACGCACGGGCCCCAGTGAATCAGATTGCCGCGGTTTTGTGCCATTTTCAGGTTGCTGGCAGTGGAGGCCGTTGACCAACTAGGGAGTTCCCAGAACCATGAGTCCATGGAAGACAAAACAGATGAGGTGCCTAAGGGAACTGGCATATGGAGAACCTGAGCTAAGTTATTGAACTGTTAGGCTAACTTCATTTCTGTGAATTAACCAGACAGAAAAAACTGGTAAACAAACACACCCTTAAATCGACAAACATGTCAGAGGCTGTTTCATTCTGTTTTTTTTGTTTTAAATAGACAGTTCTTCTTCATGTATTTGTCTGTGTAGATCCCACTGTTATGCACTGCTTGTGTGCTGAGACCTCAGCCTATCATGCTGACCAGTATTGTCTCATTGTTGCCTTGTACTCTCCTGTCTATCTGTATCCATCTGTTGTCTTGTCTTATGCTTAGATTGTAAGCTCCCTGAGGCAGGGGCCACTTTTCGATGTTCTGTGTTTGTACAGCACCTAGAACATAAAAACATAAGAATGGCCATACTGGGTGAGAACAAAGGTCCACCTAGCCCAGTATCCTGTCTTCCGACAGTGGCCAATGTCAGGTGCCCCAGAGGAAATGAACAGAACAGGTAATCATCCAGTGATCCATCCCCTGTTGCCCATTCCCAGCTTCTGGCAAACAGAGGCTAAGGACACCATCCCTGCCCATCCTGGGTAATAGCTATTGATGGACCTGTCTTCCATGAACTTATCTAGTTATTTTTTGAACCCTGTTATAGTCTTGGCCTTCACAACATCCTCTGACTAGGGGTTCCACAGGTTGACTGTGCATTGTGTGAAGAAATACTTCCTTTTGTTTGTTTTAAACCTGCTGCCTATTCATTTCATTTGGTGACCCCTAGTTTGTGTGTTATGAGAAACAGTAAACAACATTTCCTTATCTACTTTCTCCACACCAGTCATGATTTTATAGACTTCTATCATATCCCCCCTTAGTCATCTCTTTTCCAAGCTGATAAGTCCCAGTCTTATTAATCTCTCCTCATATGGAAGCCGTTCCATACCCCTAGTATGTGGTCCTGGTCCAGGAGAAGGGCTATGTGCTATGATAATACAAATAACAAATACTAATGTTATGTCTACAAGTCCCGAATTTTCTGGAAAGCAGTGGTTACCGAGGGCCACTCGTGGCCCCTGCATGAGCCTCAACTATTTTTTCAGTTTCAAAATAAAAAACATTCAATTTTGAAAGACTTTTCACTGTGGGAGGAAGCTGTCAACCCATACAGGCAGCTGCTCAAGTCAACAGACAAAAAAAACCAAGTTTGTTGGGAATATGCTGTAAAAGGGAACATGATGAGAAAAAGCTAAATGTTTTGGCAAAAATTTCCATTTTCAAAAAACAACAAAATTTTCAAAAAATAAAATAAAATTCAAATGCAAAAAGAAAAGCATTCAGGTGCGCAGGGCACTGGCCAGGGAGAACAGGTGGGGGTGGAGCTACAGGAAAGTGTTGGACCCTCTGTCATCACTATGTCTCATCTAAACAATCTGCCACATATTCTAAACCAACAGGCAAAGAAACATGATAGATCTGTTTGTAATATAGAGGGTAATAAAGGGTTGAAGATGAGACTAGGTAAGACTAAAAGGATGAGTGTCTTCCCCAAATACTGATCCAGCAGATAAAGGCCTTTAAAGATGGTATAAAAGTGCCTACAAGAGACCTGCCTGTACACTCCAGTTTTGTGGACATTTTGAGGGAAGCTAGAGTTAATGGGCTAGTAGCCAACCTCAGCAGTCTCAAATGACCCCTATCCATTGGTGGAGCATGTGCAGTAGTTTTCAGGATGGATAAGGTTGTCTAATCAATAGCCTGCAACTGACTAGAAAGGAAAAGGAGAGGTATTAGGTCAGCTGGTAGAGGGCCGGAACAGGATGGTTGTGCCCAAAGGTAGCAGTGAGAGTGCTCCTAAATGAGAAGGTTGGTTAGTCACTTTACTCTTGGGGCACCAGATGACAATCTTTTGTCAAGGTTCAAATTTCCAGGGCACTAAGGGTGTAAATCATCATGGGAGCGATTGCTGTATGTTTTCCCCTTCTAGGCTGGGCTGGCCACTCAGCTGCTGGTTTTGGGATGTGTCAGTGCAAAATGAAATGAGACCGGTGGATGGAAAGCAAAGACCTTTGAGAATTAAATCAGGTTAGAGTTTTACAGTCTTACAAAACTGAGCATGACTGTAATGGAAAAGCGTGTTTAGAGGCAGTTAATGGAGCCAACTGTGCTGCATTCAAATGGGTTTTTCTAGTAGCAGATCTCCTGATTAATACATCTGGGGAAAGAGACCTTGGGAGCGTACACAACAGTTGAACTAATCACAAGCAATAAAGAAGACAGTATTTACAGGAAATCTTTCCAAGGACAGAGATTGTCGTTCTGACATTATTCTAGAGGATAATCTAATCTATGTCATAGCACTGAGCAGGAAGGAGATAAAGAAATCATTGACTTTGTGGGATTAGCAAGCAGTCTGATGGTGAGACATAAAACCATCAGGATGGAATGCGTTGGGTTTTAGAGAACACTTTTAGTGGTTAGAGCACAGGCCCGGGATCCAGGAGATTTGGGGTGAAATCCTGGTCTCATTGAGTTCGAAGAGAGTTTTGCCATTGACTTCAGTGGAGCCAGGATTCCACCCCTGGATTTTGGCCCTGATACAACAAAGCTTGCAAACATATGCTTAACTTGAAGCAAATCAAAGACAATGAGACTTAAGCGTGTGCTGAAGTGTTTGCTGAATTGGGATCTCTATTCCCTGCTCTGCTGCTGACTCACTGTGGGCCAGACTGATACTAGATCTGATCAGAATATGGGGTTTTTCCCCATGCAGCAAATTTCAATTTTTTTGAAGGAAAAAACAAAAAACAAAACAAAAACCCCCTAAAACCTGAAAACTGAACTAAGCCTTCTAGAATCCATATGAACGAGATAAGCATTTTAGCCCATTTTATAGACAGAGAAAAGGAGGCACAGAGAAGTTATGTAACTAGTCCATAGTTTCACAGGGCCAGTATCACATTTTGTGGTACAATCCAGACCAGTGAGGGGCTGCCCTGTAACAATGGGTGTCTTAAAATAAGACAGTTACCTTTTCCGTAACTGGTGTTCTTCGAGATGTGTTGCTCATGTCTATTCCACAATAGGTGTGTGTGCTCGCACCTGCCTGGCGCGGTATAAGGGGAGATGTGCGCTCCCCCCACCCTCAGTTCCTTCTTGCCAGACAACTCCGACAGAGGGGAAGGAGGGCGGGGTGTGGAATAGACATGAGCAACATATCTTGAAGAACACCAGTTACGGAAAAGGTAACTGTCTTTTCTTCTTTGAGTGATTGCTCATGTGTATTCCACAATAGGTGATTCCAAGCTATATCTGTTGGAGGTGGGTAGGAGTTCACAAGTTCCCAGGATGGAGGACAGCTCTGCCGAACCCAGCGTCATCTTGGTTTGAGGGACGATCGCATAGTGCGAGGTGAACGCGTGAACCGAAGACCACGTGGCAGCCCTACAAATGTCCTGGATGGGGTCATGGGCCATGAAAGCAGCCGATGAGGCCTGAGCCCGAGTCGAGTGTGCCCTCACAATGGGTAGCAGGGGGCCAGCTCATAACAGGAACGGATGCACAAAGTGATCCAATTGGAAAGCCACAGAGCAGAAATTGGCTGGCCCCACACGTGCTCAGCCGAGGCGATGAACAGTTGTGAGGACTTCCTGAGCGGCTTGGTCTGCTCGAGGTAGAAAGCCAGAGCCTGCCGCACATCGAGTGTGTGGAGATGGCGCTCCTCACTGGATGCGTGAGGCTTGGGGCAGAGGACCGGTAGAAAAATGTCTTGACCCATATCGTAGGTGGAGACCACCTTCAGGAGGAATGCGGGGTGTGGGCGGAGCTGGACCTTGTCCTTATGAAAGACCGTGTATGACAGCTTGGAGGTCAGGGCCTGAGCTCTGAGACTCACCTGGCCAACGTGATTGCAACCAAGAAGGCCATCTTCCACGAGAGGTGAGACCAGGAACACGTGGCCAGTGGTTCAAACAGGTTCCCCGTGAGATGAGCCAACACCAGGTTTAGGTCCCACTGCGGGACTGGGAGTCTGGAATACGGAAAAAGACGGTCCAAACCCTTAAGGAACCGGCCAGTCATAACATAGGAAAATACTGTGTGCCCTTGCACCGGCGGATGGAAGGCTGATATGGCTGCCAGGTGCACCTTTACTGATGAGGGCGCCAGGCCCTGGGCCCTCAGGTGGAGTAGGTAATCAAGGATAAGCTGGATTGGGGCTGCCATAGGGGAGATACCCTGGTCCGCCGCCCACCTAGAAAACCGGGACCACTTCGCCAAATAAGCGCAGTGAGTGGAGGGCCATCTACTTTCGAGGAGGACACGCTGAACCTGTTCTTAGTATGTCATTTCCTCTCCACCTAACCACTGAGCAGCCATGCCGTGAGGTGAAGAGCTGCTAGGTTGGGATGGAGGAGGCGGCCATGGTCCTGAGAGAGCAGGTCCGGAGAGCGGCAACGGCCATGGCGGAGCTACTGCCAGGCCTGTGAAGGTCCCGTACCAATGCTGCCTGGGCCATGCCGGAGCAATCAGGAGGACCCGGGCCTTGTCCGTCTTTATCTTCTTCAGGACCCTGCTGATTAGAGGGAATGGGGGAAAGGCGTAGAGAAGCTGGCCTGAGCAGGACTGGAGGAAGGCATTGGAGATAGCGCCCCTCCCCAGGCCCCACCTAGAGCAGGACCGGAGACATCACCAGTTCTGCCGAGTCGCGAATAGGTCCACCTGGGGAGTTCCCCACCTTCGGAAGAGCCAGTGGGCCACTTCTGGGTGGAGGGACCACTCGTGTTGTGAGGAAAAGTCCCTGCTCAAGTGATCCGCCCTCTTGTTCCAGGTGCCTGGTAGGTGGAAGGCCTTCAGGTGGATGTTGTGGGTTATACAGAAGTCCCACAGCCTGAGGGCTTCGTGACAGAGGGCAGAGGATCGGGCCCCACCTTGCCTGTTGATATAGAACATTGAGACCATGTTGTCCATGAGGACCCTGACTACCTTGCTCTCCAGGTGAGAGCAGAAGGCCATGCATGCCAGCTGCACCGCTTTGAGTTCCTTGACGTTTATATGTAGGTCTTGTGCCGACTACAGGCCTTGGGTCTGAAAGTTCCCCACATAGGCCCCCCCAACCCAGGTCCAACGCATTGGACGCCAGCTCCAACGAGGGGGCCCTGTCCCTGAACGGGACCCCTTGGAGCATGTTGTTTGGGGCGGACCACCACCGTAGGGAGGTGATCACAGAGTCTGGCATGGTGAGGACCTTGTCCATCCTGTCCATGGCCTGGGAGAACTTCGAGGCCAACAAGAGCTGGAGAGGCCTCATCCTGAGTCTGGCATGACAGACCACGTCCGTGCACGCCGGCATGTGACCCAAGAGCTGCAGTCAAACCCTGGCTGTTGTCACTGGGAACCTTGTGACCGAGTCGATGAGACCTTTCAGGGTCTCGAATCTGTCTGGCGGGAGAGAGGCCCTGGCCGATGCTGCATTCAGGAGCACCCCGATAAACTCTAAGCATTGGACCAGGACTAACATGGACTTGGTGTTGTTTACCAACAGGCCCAAGGTGGTGCACGTGGACAGGAAAAGTGCTACGTGACCCCTCACCTGCGACCGGAAGGCCCTTGACAAGTCAATCGTCCAGATAGGGAAATATCTGGACCTACCGCAGTCTGAGGTAGGCCGACTCCACTGACATGTATTTTGTAAACACCCTGGGGACAGTGGACAGACCAAATGGGAGGACCATTAATTGGTAATGATTCTGACCCACCACGAAACAGAGGAAGCGCCTGTGCCCTGCGAATACATGGATGTGAATGTACACATCCTGTAGATCAAGGGCAGCGTACGAGTCCACGGGATCCAGGGAGGGGATGATGGAGGCCAGGGAAACCATGCGGAACTTGAGTTTCACCATGTACTGGTTCAGACCTTGCAGGTCCAGGATGGGCCTGAGCCCCCCTTTGGTCTTCGGGATAAGGAAATAACGGGAGTAATAACCCTTGCCCATGAACTCCTTGGGCACCCCCTCTATCGCTCCTAGTCCTAGGAGCCACCCCACCTCCGGTTCGAGCAGAGTTTCGAGTGAGGGGTCCCTAAAGAGGGATGGGAGTGGGGGTGGTTGGGAAGGGAAGAAGTAAACTGGAGGGTGTAACCCTGGGAGTTGGTGTTGAGGACCCATCGGTCTGAGGTTAACTGTGACCACTCTGGGAGGAAAGCACACAACCAGTTGGAGAAGAGGAGCTTTATTGGGGGTGGATCCCTGAAGAGGACTGGTAGGGTGCCCCCAAGTGTCCCGTCAAAAGCACTTTTTCCCCCCCGTTTGCCCTTGGAGAACCCAAGCTGGGGGGCAGGCCGAGACTGCCTCTGAGGGGTCTCATAGTCCCACTGCTTCTTATGGGCAGCCTCATACTTCGGGAGGGTGGCCTGGGTGGGAGTCTGTTGCGGCTTGAACTTAGGGTTTTGTCAGAGCCGGGACATAGAGGCCCAGTATCTGGAGGGTCGTGCGGGAGTCTTTCATGCCATGCAGCCTTGTATCTGTTTCTGCCGCAAACAAAGCTTTCCTGTCAAACGGGAGATCCTGCATGGAAGACTGTGCCTCGCTGGACAGCCCAGAGAGTAGGAGCCATGAGGCACATCTCATGGTCACCGCAGAGGCCATGGATCATGCGGCCATGACCACAGCATCCAAAGCTGCCTGCAGGGATGCCCTATCGGGTGCTGCCCCTTCCTCCACTAGTGCCTTGAACTCCTTCCTATCACGCTCCTAGAGGAAGTCCTCAAACTTGGGCAGGGAGCCTCACAGATTGAATTCATACTGGCCCAGAATAGCCTGATGGTTTGCCACTTGTAACTGGAAGCTTGAAGATGAATACATTTTCCTTCCAAAAGAGCCCAGTCTCCAAGAGTCTTTGTTCTTTGGGGTCAGGGCTGGCTGACCCTGCCATTCCCTGTGGTTGACCGACTTGACACCAGCAAGTTGGGCGCCTGGTGGGTATACAAGTGCTCATGCCCCTTAGTGAGTACAAAGTACTTGCGTCCCGCCTTCTTAGAGATGGGGGCCAACGAGGCCGCTGTTTGCCACAGGGCATTTGAAATCTTAGCCACCCCTTCATGGAGAGGCAAGGCCACCCTACCCGATGCCAATAGGGACAGCACATTAAACAGGGAATCTGAGGGCTCCTCCATCTCCTCTGCCTGGAGGTGGAGGCTTGCTGCTACCCTCTTTAAAAGTTCTTGATGGGCCCTGAAGTCCTCCTGTGGGGCAGAGGGGGGTGGGGCCGCAATCACCTCCTCCGGGCAGGGCGAAGAGGCTAGTGCGGTGCTCTGGAGGGTCCACCACCTGCTCGGACTCCAGGCCCGGTGAAGAGGACATACGTCCCACTGACTCCTTTCTCAGGGGTCTGGGGAAGAAGGCCGATGGTGCTTCCAAAGTTCTGGCTACTGAGTGAGCTCCCACCCAGGGCTGCACCAGTGGCCACGGTGCCCAGTGGTACCATTGGGCCGGCCACAACACTCGGTGCCACTGCACCTGCTGTGGCACTGGCGGGGACAGATGTTCGGGTTCGCTGGCCCGGCCCACTGAAGGACAGCTACGAATGAAGGCTGGGTTGGCGTAAGAGCTGCTGCTGTTTCTGGCTGGGAGGAGCGGCGGTGCCGGGATCTCGACGTTCAGAACCATTACCGACGGTAACAGCTGCTCCGCAAATGGCCTCAATGGGCAGACCCGCAACAGTGAGACACTGGTGATTGATGCCCAGGGCTGCGATTTCTTGGCAGAGACTTGAAGCGGGAGTCCGAGCGGGAACGACATCGACGACCATGCCATGACTGACTGCGGTAAGCCCTCAGAGACAGGACTGTTGGTGATGCCTGCCATAGTCCCATCAATATTCGCTCCTTGAGAAAGAGCGGTGCCGAGGGTCCTGGCTGGACAGAATCCAGCCAGACAATCTGGTCGGCGTCAAGGACGATCCACATGGACTCTGCCCCAAATGGTCACTGCATGGTGAACAGCATTGGAAATGTTCCCTCGACCGAGACCAGTACCGGGCCAGAGGTGACTGCGGAGATCCCAGCAACAGTTTGCTTCTGGAGCGTGGGGCCAACATTGGCAGTGCTCCAGGCATGCCATGGACATAATGAGCCTCACCTCAGTCCCTGGAAAAATCATGGAGCAGATCCTCAAGGAATCAATTCTGAAGCACTTAGAGGAGAGGAAAGTGATCAGGAACACTCAGCATGGATTCACCAAGGGCAAGTCATGCCTGACTAATCTAATTGCCTTCTATGACGAGATAACTGGCTCTGTGGATGAGGGGAAAGCAGTGGACGTGTTGTTCCTTGACTTTAGCAAAGCTTTTGACACGGTCTCCCACAGTATTCGTGCCAGCAAGTTAAAGAAGTATGGGCTGGATGAATGGACTATAAGGTGGACAGAAAGCTGGCTAGATTGTCCGGCTCAACGGGTAGTGATCAATGGCTCCCTGTCTAGTTCGCAGCCGGTATCAAGTGAAGTGCCCCAAGGGTCAGTCCTCGGGCAGGTTTTATTCAATATCTTCATTAATGATCTGGAGGATGGTGTGGATTGCACCTTCAGCAAGTTTGCAGATGACACTAAACTGGGAGGAGAGGTAGATACGCTGGAGGGTAGAGATAGGATACAGAGGGCCCTAGACAAATTAGAGGATTGGGCCAAAAGAAATCTGATGAGGTTCAACAAGGACAAGTGCAGAGTCCTGCACTTAGGATGGAAGAATCCCATGCACTGCTACAGACTAGAAACCGAATGGCTAGGCAGCAGTTCCACAGAAAAGGACCTAGGGTTACAGTGGATGAGAAGCTGGATATGAGTCAACAGTGTGCCATTGTTGCCAAGAAGGCCAATGGCATTTTGGGATGTATAAGTAGGTGCATTGCCAGCAGACTGAGGGACATGATCATTCCCCTCTATTCGACTTTGGTGAGGCCTCATCTGGAGTACTGTGTCCAGTTTTGGGACCCACACTACAAGAAGGATGGGGAAAAATTGGAAAACGTCCAGCGGAGGGCAACAAAAATGATTAGGGGACTGGAACACATGGAGAGGCTGAGGGAACTGGGATCGTTTAGTCTGCAGAAGAGAAGAATGAGGGGGGATTTGATAGCTGCTTTCAACTACCTGAAAGGGGATTCCAAAGAGGATGGATCTAGACTGTTCTCAGTCGTAGCAGATGACAGAACAAGGAGTAATGGTCTCAAGTTGCAGTGGGGGAGGTTTAGGTTGGATATTAGGAAAAACTTTTTCACTAGGAGGGTGGTGAAACACTGAAATGCGTTTCCTAGGGAGGTGGTGAAATCTCCTCCCTTAGAAGTCTTTAAGGTCAGGCTTGACAAAGCCCTGGCTGGAATGATTTAGTTGGGGATTGGTCCTGCTTTGAGCAGGGGGTTGGACTAGATGACCTCCTAAGGTCCCTTCCAACCCTGATATTCTATGATTCTATGAGGGCTTCAGGCATGGATGGCATCCAGACAGGCCTGTTCTGAAGGGGCTAGGCTACTCTGCTCAACATGAGTTGGAGGTCTGGGGCCTGGTGGGGATCGAGGACTGCCCAACATGGGCCTAGCCTCTGTCCCAGACTTCCCTCGGTGCTGCTACGAAGAGGGAGTCTTCCTGGCCCTCTTGGCATGCCCCGTGGATGGAGAGTGGTGCCGACTGGTCAGTGGCACCGGAGGGTCACAGCATACTGACGCCATGGTGCCAGTTCAGAGCGGCGTGCCAGAGTCGGGGTCAGCGCCTACACCATCAAGATGGCTCGGAGCCTAATGTCCTTTCTCTTTTGGTCCGACGCTTAAACGACTTGCAAATCTTGCACTTTTCGCTGATATGGGTTTTTCCCAAACAGTGCAAAGAGTCTGCGTGCAGGTCACTTCTTGGCATAGAAGGCCTACAAGAGCCGCATGACTTAAACCCTGGGGCGCGGGGCATGCCCTGGCCCAGGCTCACTGACTAACTAAACTAACTAACAGCTAAATAACTACAGGTACTAACGCTGAACGAACGAACAGTTCTGGGGACGAGCTACAGCAAAGCTGGAGCAGAGCAGTTCTGACACACCTTCACTGATGGCAAGAAGGAACTGAGGGTGGAGGGAGCACGTAGCTCCACTTTCCAGGCAGGCACCACTCCAGGGGTTGAGGGGGGTGCTCCCCCTCTACGGGTACTGCTAGGAGAAAAACTTCTGGCACCGGTGCACATGGCGAGCACGCACACCTATTGTGGAATACACATGAGCAATCACTCGAAGAAGAAGCTCTGCTTCTGTAACTCCCTTGTCTGGATGCTCCCAGCCTGCACACAAGCCTACACTGAGTGTCTGTGTGATCAGTAACCCTGGACCAGTAGCTCTGACTCCAGCAGCCTGCTTGTTATACCACAGCAACACTCTGGGCTCCACTGACCTTGGTTACACCTGGTAAGATGACCCTGGCAACCCCCAGTCCCAAATTCATGTGCTCCACAATGCCCAGCCCTGTCCTGGACCATTCAGAGGAATAATAAGGTTTGTTTGCTCCTCTAAAGAGACAAGCCACACAGCTTGTCACTTTAACTGGCGTTAACTATCACTTCAATTCAAACACAGCACTGGGTTGGTTTAGATTAGAAGTAATATATGTTTATGAACAAAAGGAGATAGGATTTTAAGTGAGTCCAAGTATAAAGGATAGTGTTAGTAATGGTTACAAACAAATAAAAGTGAATCACTTTCTATAATACTTAACGAAATTACAGTCTTGCTTCTAGGTAAGAGTCTTACCCCACTGTCTTCCAGCAACATGGCTGACCACCCGTCTTGTCAGCATCTCCTACAAGGTCCATTGTGCTCAGTTCCTTTGCTTTCTTAAATGAAAAATGGTTTGCGGTTCTTTGCCCCTTTCTTTTATAGGCCAGTGAACCTTTGAAATGGATTCTTGTGAAGGTTCTTTCCCCCTTCCCCCCAACCATAGTAAAGTTCATTCAAGTTGTGAGGAAGGAGACATGGAATGTGCTGGTAAAGGAAATTCCATGCTGGTTTATTCCCTCACTAGTGTCTGCTAAAATGCAAATGAATGGCCACTTGAGATGTGATTGCTAATTGACTCTGAGGACACCTGGCTGGAGGTGTTGGCCTGTCCTTTGCCTGGGAGAAGCTTGTTTACCCACTCCCCAGACTTGTCTGGTAAACACAGTATAGTTCCACATTTTCCTCATATTTGAGTGGTCCCTTGGCCATTTACCATACATACACCATGAAAGAATATTAATGATCAGTGTGTTGTTAGTTTTCCAAAGATACCTTACATGACACGCATCATATACAGTTTATATATTAAGGAATGAATGAATGAATTGAATTAATTAATGAATTGGGGCACACTGAACTGGCCAGACCAGCTGAAACTCAGTGTCAGATACTAGTGAGCTCCTTGTCCTCTTGCACTGGGATGTTGTTAGGGTCACAGCCAGATTCTGACACGCTTTACTCACATTGAATAGGACCTTATTCAAAAAATGACTGCAGGGTCATTTGGAAATGCCATCATGGTGCTTTATGGGAGTTGTAGTTCAGTACCTCATGCTCCCAATCTCTCCTGTAGACTGAGCTCACTGGTTGGATTACTTTTCCCATGATGCATCCTATGTCCTGGGGAGGGGAAGCAGTACATCATGGAGTCCCTGGCTGTGGTGTTTCAAGGAACATATAGTACAGCTGCGGAGTCCAGCCCATAAACAAGAATGGGGACATGTGCCAACCAGACTACAAATCCTATGAGGCCTTATGGCATCATATCCAAAATAGAAATATTTCTGTTTTCAGCCAAGAACTAAAAACTTTCTGGTTTTTGGATGTTTGTGTTTTTGATGAAAAAAATAAGATTTTTCAAAGAAAGCAGATGTTTTTTGCAAAACAATTAATTTTCTCTCAAACCCAGTTTTCCATTAAAAAAACAGTTTTGATTGACAATTTTCACCCAGTCCTCACTGATGCCTTTACTTTTGGTGAGTAGCAACTTACTCCTTGAGTGGTACCACTAACTTCAACAGAACCATTTGTTGAGTAAGGTACTAATCAAGGTGAGTAAGCATGTCAGCATTGACCCTGTGAAACTCTGGGGCAGTCACTTGACTTCTGTGCCTGCTTTTCTCCATCTGTAAAACAGGGCTAATAGTACTTGCCTCCTTCTTAAGGATGCCTAAATGTTTGTAAGACACTTTGAGATTGTTAGAGGGAAAGTGCTATAGAAGTGTAACACCAACAGACCCCGGTTGTGATCAAACCTAGGACCTCTGGAGCTAAATGCATGAGCCTTTACTGCATTAGATAAAAGCCACATGGCCCTTAACTAAGGCTGTAGCAGACTCATTAATCTCTCTCTAAGCGGTCTTGGTGCCACTAGATGAGATAGAACACCACACCCAGGAGGTGTGTGGGTTACAGAAGCACCAAGTAACACTATTCCCAATGAAAGGGGACATATGCAGCTGTCAGGTGCTGAGATTGCCCTGTTCTTGCTTGACATTCAGGGGTAGATTTTCCAAAGCGCGCACATTAGACATATATCAACATTTGGAATTATTTGGAGGACCACTCGCTTAAGCTTCTAAGTTTCAGCAGGGTGGAATATTGTGTTTCAAAGTTATTGCCAATGGGTGTACACTATATTAGATTGAATGTGGGTTTTGTGCTTGCCACTCCATGCTGAACCCCAACCCCGGCTCATTAACATACATGCCCCTTCTTATTTGTGCCCTTATTTGCACTCTGTAAACTGCTTCTAACAGCTCCTTTCCCCTCTTTGTTCAAACAAACAATGGCCTTTGAAAATTTATTTTAATGCTGCTGAGACCAAATTGTTATTTAATTTAACAAATGAATAATTCTCTTCTCCAAATCCCCTTTAGCTGTTCACAGATATTACTTAATAGTTTATCTGTATGCCTGCCAAATTCTTGCTCCTCTCAAAGCATACAAAGACTAACCCTTTGCTTGTATATCAGATTAGTGGGGCAGGGTGGGGGAGGGGAGGACTAGGTCTTTTCTCTTCACTCTCATTTTTCCATACGTACAATGAAAACATGTAACATAGGTTTTATATAGGTAAACTTGGCTGCTTTATCTGGACTGAAATATTATGATGTTTGGGAACATCTCTAGGAATAGGATTATCTGAACATTTGTGTTATGGATCAGGCATAAGAAAGATATTTCTATTAAACTGTTTGACGTATAATTTCAATATTACTTTATATAATTTGACTTTTTAAATTATTCAGTTTCTTCTTTTGTTTTATGTCTTTAAGCAGTTAGTGTCAGTGAGATTCAGTGGTTGACTTATTAAGAGCTGCAGGAGTGGGGCCTTACGCATATGAGTAGAGCATGGGGTTCAAGTGAGTAAGGACCACAGCAGTGCCTCCCAAAATTGTGAAAGCTGAGTTATCAACCTCAGGAAAATAAAACCAATTGTACATCTCCTGCAGCCTGGCCATGTTTGTTACTGGTCCTACGCAAAGTGAGCGGTCATTCAGAGTAGATTGTGTAGATGTTTGTAATATGATCCTCCCTCTCCTTTCTCACCTTTGTTGAGCAGTGAAATAGTTAACAACAGTGGCATTTATAGTATATTCATTGTCACCTGAGTTAGCACCCATTGAAAAGAATGAGGGAGTTCACACTCAGGCCTATTGGTTCAGGCTCTCTGAAAACTCAGACAGACATCAATGCATACTTTACACAGGGTCATATTTGCAAGGATTTTCTTCACAGCCATAACTGCTAGAGACTTAGAGCACATCTTCACTGGCAACGTTAAAGCACTGCCACGGCAGTGCTTTAACATGGCTTGTGTAGTCGTGGTGCAACACTGAGAGAGAGCTCTCCCAGCACTCTAAAAATCCACCCCCCACGAGGGGTACAGCTACCAGTGCTGTTGCACTGTCTACACTGGCACATTATAGCACTGAAACTTGAAGTGCTCAGAGGGATGTTTTTTCACACCCGTGGCCGAGAAAGTTGCAGTGCTGTAAAGTGCCAGTGTAGACAAGCCCTTAGCTTTCATTTGAAAAAATAAATTAAATTAAATTTTTAACAATAAAATGAAGTGGTAATCTTCTGGGGTCTGATCTGATGCCAACTGAAGTCAGTGACTATGGTGGGTTTTGGATTAGCCCCCTACTGCATGGATTAAAGTAGGCTATAGGGGATGGCAGTCCAAGTTGGATTCTGCAGTGGTTCAGATGGATGACCTCTCTGCCTGCCTGGGGCAAAAACATGCTAAGGAAGTGGACTGGGTAGCAATACAGCTCATGTTGGTGGCCCATGTCTTCAGATTTGGTATTATGCTCAAACCAGTGAAGAGTGAAGAGTTTAATTCTGACTATGTAAGTAACGCTGCAGCTTGTCCTTGCTTTCCAAAGATCATCTATGGGACTAAAGACAGAGCAAATAACATCTGGGTCACTGTGTAAGTATTTCAGGCATCATTCAGACGAAAAGGAATATAAGAGGGGGAAAGGTACAGTTAGAGCCATTAAGCGCTCACTTCCTCTGTGTATGCCAAGATGTGGAAAGTGTTGCCCACGTTCAGATGCCTAATTACAGATTAACAGGTTTCAGAGTAGCAGCCGTGTTAGTCTGTATTCGCAAAAAGAAAAGGAGGACTTGTGGCACCTTAGAGACTAAAATTTATTTGAGCATAAGCTTTCGTGAGCTACAGCTCACTTCGCTCATGAAAGCTTATGCTCAAATAAATTTGTTAGTCTCTAAGGTGCCACAAGTCCTCCTTTTCTTTTTTGTAATTACAGATTGCTTCTGTAGTTTCTTTATGATTCGTCCTTTGTCTCACATCTGTCTTTAGGCTCATCATGCCTTCTGAAGGCAACTGCCTCTTCTCCAAAATTCCTGGGCCTATTTACCTCTGCAAGCGAAAACTATTCTTTGCGGTCTCCAGTACTTTACTTGAGCTCATTGGTTTTTAAAAGCTACTTTAAAATAGATTCAGCTGTGCAAAACAAATGATATCTGAGTAGGCACTATAGGATCCACCATTTCAAAATAAACTCAAACCAAGCAACGTCAAGAACATACACGTCCTTCTGTAACAGGCAGAATTACAAACATTCTGGTATTTAGGTAAAACTGTGAGGCCTAACTAGTTAAAAGGCAATGTGCGCTGAAAGGTTCCTTCAGCTGGTTCCCCCCAGTTCTTTCCACCTCCAAGAAGTTTGTGGAGTTAGCTGCCGATTAACATCCAGGAAGATTGTGCTCTGTCCCCAGTTCATTGCTCTTTTGTTGGCTTACGGTTATTCAGAGCCCATTTATTGTAGATGAGCCATTCATTTTCCTCTAATTGGATGGGATTGGATTTCACTTGCATTGTTGGCTGTATTGAAAACCCAGGGGGGCGGGGATGGGGGTGGGGGAGAAATCAGACAAGGGTCATGGAGGTTTAACTGAGCGCCAAGTTTAGATTTCTGCTCAAAGAAACTGTACCTTTTTACATAAACCCCTTGCTTGGATTTGCAAGTCTTCTGTGAGGTCTTGAATATTTTATTGCGTTACTTGTATATATTTACTCATAATGCCTGATCCTATCAGGGCTTCTAATAAAATGCCTAGGAGTAGCAAAATCTAGCAGTGGCTTTATACTGATGTCCCTCTTTTCAAGCTCCAGTCGGCTTTCTGTCTCTTCTTAGGGGTTCAAATGAAAATTAGTTCACTGCTACCAGGTACCACATTGTACCATTATGCCCTGAGAAGTTGCTCCAATTTATTTTGGGGTTATGCAGGGCTCTGTGAATGGTGCATATTTCTGATGCTGACTTCCACTGTGCATTCTATCTCTAACAAAGAGCAAACAGGTTCATAAAGATTTTGCCCTCTGTTCCACCTGTGCAGCTCCTTTGTAGGAACTTGGATAACAGTTTTATTGTTGATGAACCAGCCTGAATAAAATTCCTCTCCATATCTCATAACCGTAGTCTCACAATGCACTCTGAATTGTTAACAATAATAGTAAAAGAAATATCAGCAAGTTGAACTGGAAATACAGATCTATTGGACAAAGACGTGTCATTTGTATATAGTCACATTTCAGAGTAAGACCCACACTGTAACACCTAAACTAAACTGCAGAATAGTAAGAAACTTACAAATTACTAAACAGAGAAAAAAATCGGAAGCCACCATTCACAAAGACAAGTTTATCCTTAGGTTCTTCTGCAGCTGAATCAACAATTTCATCTAAAGAGAGCAGTTTGTGGACACCCAGTGATCCCTGGAGAGCTGGCTGGTCACATGGGGCCAGCACGAACCTAATGGACCATATAAGTCCCACTTACACCCTCAAAAATAGGTTTTAAGTGGGATTTATGCATTGGCCTTATATACTGACCCTCTTCACCGAATTAAATTTTACCTGTAGATGCATAAATTTTAAGTCCAGAAAGGACCATTATGATAATCTACTCTGACCTCCTGCATAACACAGGCCTTAGATGGGGGTGGGCAAACTTTTTGGCCTGAGGGCCACATTGGGGTTCTGAAACTGCATGGAGGGCCACGTAGGGATGGCTGTGTCTCCCCAAACAGCCTGGCCTCTGCATCCTACCCTCTGACTGCCCCCCTCAGAATCCTCCATGCATCCAATCCCCCTGCTCCTTGTCCCCTGACTGCCCCCTCCCGGGACCCCTGCCCCTAACCACCCCCCAGGATCCCACCCCTTATCGAACCCCCCTGCTCCCCATCCCCTGACTACCCTGACCCCTATTCAGTATCCACACTTCCGCCCCCTGACAGGTCCCCTGGGACTCCCATGCTTATCCAGCCATCCCCTGCTCCCTATCTCCTGACTGCCCCTTATCCAACCCCACCCCCCGCTCCCCGCCCCATTACCATGCTGCTCAGAGCACCAGGACTGGCAGCCGCGCCGCTTGGCCAGAGCCAGCCTTGCAAACCCGCTGCCCAGACTGCTGGCAGCACAGCAACCTGAGGCTGCAGAGGGTCGTGGGGGGGAGGAGAAGACAGCAGGGGAGAGGCCAGGGGCTAGCCTCCCCGGCCGGGAGCTCAAGGGCCGGGCAGGACTGTCCCGCGGGCCTTAGTTTGCCCACCTCTGCCTTAGACCCTCCCCCAGTAATTCTTGCATCAAGCCCTTAACTTCATTTCATCTATAGCATGTCTTTTAGATGGTCCATGATGCTGAGTCTGTTCATTTCCAGCTGAGAGAGAGAAGATGGGAGAAGTAGATGAAAACAGCAAAAGTAGACGATGTGATTAACTTTTTGAAAAAAGGACAGAACACTTATCAAATAAGGACAGCTGTGAAACAGGTAATTCTGAATATTATGTTTTCATTTATGCAGTTGCTATTGGCATAGAGATATTGTGTGATCACGAAAGAGAGGGAGATGGTCCATGCACTTGTGAATGGGAGGTAGTCCAAGAATCAGCTTCTACATTAGAATGTGACCCATGATATGAAAACATTTAAGGATCCCTGATGAAAAAAAAATAGGGCAAATTAACAAGAAACTCTCTCTAATATTCCAGCTACAAGCACGAGTAAGCTCCACTTGTGCGAAGTGTTTCTTTCCTGGTGGAGTTTGCATCAGTTCAGCTACATCCAAGGTTGGCCACCACTGGCCGGAATCCCAATCCAGCCAAGGCCAAGTCAGAGAAATGATTTGACAAATGGTTTTGAATAAATTTGACAAAATTGTGATTGTTCGTGGGCAGTTTGAATACAAAAGTACAAAATGTGTCAAATTATTTTCTAGGAATTATTTGCCCAGCTCTAGTTGAGATCAGGATATTTTGGGCATTAAATGTTAAAATCAGCAAAACAGGCAACCAGTGAACAGAGCAAAGCTGCAGGGAGTGCGACATAACAGAGGCCATAGAATTTCAGGCAGTCAAACCAAAGAGCCTGTGGTTGAAGTACTGCAGATCTCATCCCCTCTTGATTTAAAGACTTCAGGTTACAGAAACTCCACAGCATCTCTTGCTAAGTTGCTCCAATGGTTAAATAGCCTCACTGTTAAAAATGTGTCTTATTTCCCATTTGAACATTGCTGCTTCAAGCCACTCAATCTCGTTATGCCTTTGTTGGCTAGATTAAAGAGTTCTCTATTTTCGCATAGACTCTCCCAGAGGAGGGCAAACTATGGCCCACGGACCACATCCAGCCTCCAGGACCGTTCTGCCCGGCTCCTGAGCTCCCGGCCGGGGAGGCTAGCACCCGGCCCCTCCCTTGCAGCGATGCCGACGCCGCGCCACCAGTGCTCTGGCCCGCCGCCCCTGCTGGGCAGCGGGTCTGGCTCCAGCGGGGCTGCAAGCTCCTGCTGCTCTGAGCAGCATGGTAAGGGGGCGGGGAGTGGGGAGATTGAATAAGGGGCAGGGAGTCCCAGGGGGCAGTCAGGGGATGGGGAACGGGGGGTGGGTTGGATAGGCGTGGGAGTCCCGGGGGGCCTGTCAGGGGGCAGGGGTGTGGATAGAAGTCAGGGGGGCACTCAGGGGACAGGGAGCGGGGGGGTTGGATAGGGGGTGGGTCTCGGAGAGCAGTTAGGGGAGGGGGGGTCCCAGGAGGGGGCGGTCAGGGGACAAGGAGCAGGGGGGATTGGATGGGTCAGGGGTTCTGAGGGGGGCAGTCAGGGGGTGGGAAGTGGGAGAGGGCAGATAGGGGGTGGGGGCCAGGCTGTTTGGGGGGGCACAGTCTTCCCTACCCAGCCCTGCATAGAGTTTTGTAACCCCGATGTGGCCCTTGGGCCAAAAAGTTTGCCCACCCTTGAGATAGGCCATCACCAAGTCGCCTCAACCTTCTCTTTTGTAAGTTAGATTCAGTGAAAGACATAAGGAACTCAATCAAAGACATGTAAGGCAGTCCTCAAATCATTCTCATGGCACTTCGTGGAACCTACTCCAATTTTTCAACCTTGTCTTTGAAGTGTGGATAGCAGAACTGGACACAGTATTCTAACAGTGGCCTCACCAATGCTATATGGAGACAAAACTACTTCCTTACTCCTATCAAATATTCCCTTGTTTATACATCCAAATGATCCAAGGATTACATTATCCCTTTTAGCCACATCATCAGACTGGGAGCTCATGTTCAGCTGTTTCCCACCATGACCCCTAAATCATTTTTAGAGTCACAGATTTCAAAGACACAGTCCCCTATCTAGTAAATTTGGCCTACACCCTTTTTTCCTAGATGTGTGACCCTGCGTATTGATTGATTACACCCACCTTATCAAGACATTCTGATTGTTCTGTATAACTGACCTGTCCTTACCTTTATTTACAACTGACCAAATTGTATTATCTGGAAACTTTATCAGCAATGACTATATTTTCTATCAGACCATTGATAAAGATATTGAATAGCATTAGGCCAAGAACTAATCCCTGCAGGACCCCCCGCAGAAACATACCCACTGGAGGATAATTCTTCATTAGCAATTACAATTTTGAGAACTATCAGTTAGCCAGTTTTTAGTCGATTTAATACATACTGCATTGATTTTCTATTACGTTAATTTTCTTTAGAACATTGTATTTTATGTCGAATGTCTTGCAGAAGTCTACATCTGTTACTTTTATCAACCCAAGCTTGTAGTCCCATCAAAAAGTGAAAAAGATTGTTTGACAAGATCTCTTTTCCATAAATCCATATTGATTGACATTATATTGCCATCCTTTATTTTTTATGATGGTGGTTATCAAGGGAAGAGCTGATTTTACATTTATAAAGAATAATGCTTCTAGTATAACTATTCACAAACTAACCCTCTTCTGACGCCCTTAGCTGGGCTGAGGCAAAGGTGCTACTGGCTGGAGGATTGGAGTAAGAGACTAAGAGGGTGTGTGTTGAGGCTGGAGTCTAGGAAATGGTGGAGTATCTCGGGGAGGCAAGAAGAGAAGAGACATGGAGCAGAGTGGGAAGCTGCAGTGGGGGAGGGTGTAGAAGGAGGGAGGAAGGAAGGAAGATGGATGAGGCCCCAGGGGGAGGGGGCATGGAATGTGGACATGGGAGAAAAGACATTGTGTGTTCAAGGAATGCAGGATACCCAGGGAGATATAATGATTGCAGTGAGGAAGGGGAATGGAGTTGATAATTGTAATTGTCCTGTGATTCACATTCCCAACCCAGATAGTAGACCTCATTTGTTTTTTCAACCATCAATTACAAAATATTCATGTGATTTTCACAGGGAGAGACATATAGACCCAGATCCTGGAAGGTATTTAAAGCCCTTAATTCCCACTGATTTCAATGGAAGTCAGGAGCCTAAATTCTTTTGGAGACCTGGGCCATACTCACAAGCAAAGGAGTTATGTTCCATTAAAATCAAACTATAGCTACATGATAATGGCTGCTGTCAGAGTGACTTACCTTTCTGTCCTTGGAGTAGCTGTTGCTTTACTTTCTCTCTTGCTGTGAGTAGTTCAGTTCACTGGCCAAGCCAAACTCCGTCACTGGCAGTATAATAAAAGTCCATAAATAAATAAAATTAAATGAAAAAGAAGGTCATTTCAACTCAAGTCTAAAACCTTCACCTTTGGGGCAAGGCAGAGCCAAGGCTCACAAAATGAACAGTTTCCTAGGGTTTGTTGAAATTCTTGTTTTTATTTTTCATAACAAAAGCATATTTAAATGAAAGATTTCTCCCCCCCCATTTGAAAATTAAGGAATTTCTTTGATTTTGATTTAAAGAACTGCAGTTAAACTTGTTTGATTAGAAGATATTTTCATTTTGGTTTTCCCCAATCCCAGAAAAAGTATGGGGGGGGCGGGAGGGAGCAAATAAAAACAAACAAAAGAAAACATTAGAGGGTGACAAAGTTGCATTTTGTTTAACTTTTTTTTTATTAACTTTTTCACACTTTTCCAGTGAGAGAAAAAGGGGAAAAAACTAACAAACAAAATGGAAAAAATATCTAAATATAAAACTCCCTCCTAGCTAGAAGCCCTACCACAGGTTTAACTCAGTCACCCTCACTTGGAGGAAAGAGAGATTACTTGTAGTCCTGGCCCACTTCCCAGCATTCCTTGCTGTCAGGCCTACAGTTCCCATACTTGCTGGGAACTACAGTCCTCAGAATGCCTCCATTCTGGGCAGAAAATCAGCACAGAGGTGTGCGGCCTCATAGCCTGCCTGAGAAGAGCCCACTCTGGTGGGTGTTTTTAACGAGTGACAGGATTGCTGAGGGCTCTGGAGCTCATCTTCCGATGATGCTAGAAGCTTCAGCTCCCTCGTGCAATTCAGCCCTGCCAGAAGCCAGCGGACTCCCCTCCCCTTTGCTAACCATTTTCACAGGAGGGGTGGGAACAGAAAAAGCCCAACTGCTCAGCATAGCTTTACCCCTTCCTTCCTGTTAGCAAAGGGCAGGACAGCACCTCTGTTCCTTCCCCCATTCCACATCTGGCCTGGGAAGGGGCAGGAAGGTGAAGAGCCCCTGGAGTAGCAGAGGTGAGGCTGGGAAGCTGAACTGCGGGAGGGGGAGGACTACTGATTTTTAATCTGCTGAGATTGGCAATACTGAGTGTGCCCTGTTACAGACACCATGGATGTAATGATACAATCTGTACTACTAAAGCACGCTTCCAGGAAACCTGAAAAGATGTTTACAAAAGTACATTAGAACACATGGAAATAAATACTTTAGCTTCCATAATAATACCAGAAATTACACTAAAAATGGGATTAGTAATGACTACTGTTATTAGTCAGTTTTGATACTTTGTAAAGCTGTTAAAAATTAAGTTTACAATATTATGCTGATTATATTTAAATGATGTACTTTTAGTAACCAGCATTTCTGAAAAAACAAAACAAAAAACAACTCCCCCCAAATAGGTGTGTGTTGCCTGTTGGCATTTGGTTATTGACAGTGTTATGTAAATAGCGATTGTATATTGTGCATATGGATATATGAAAATTAGCTCACTTTTATTTAAACTCTAGATATAGATATGCCTAACTTTAAGCATCCCAAAATATGGGCCTACATTTCCAAAAACCTGATCAGTTTTCTATACTGGTAAAATAAAACAAAAACACAGCATGGACTCCCGATTGGCTGGTGTCATCAGGAGCTGAGAGTAATTTATAATGGTAAGATTTTTGCCTTAGTATCAAATGGGAACAGTATCAAATGGGACACCACAGGGGTCAGTAGTGGACACAGTTCAACAACTGAATTAATGGTATGGAGCAGTGACACTTGTTCAGCCTGTCTCTTAAAGCAGGGCAAGCAAAAGATCAATTGTAGGAGCACTCCATGGCCTGTCTGACACAAGCAAGGCAGCATGAGGAGTATTGGGGTACCAAGCAACTAAATATGAAGGCCCTAAAATTGAGACACCCCACAAAATGCATTCATAGGGAAATTTCTAATGCAGTTTTTTTGTAATGGATTCCCCAAAAAACAAACAACCCCCCCTTAAACTTTGAATGAAAAACCCATGTTTAAAAAAAGATAGGAAAAATTAAAGAATCATCACTTTTTCCAAAACTCCCCTACCCTTCCTAATAGATTAAGGGTAGCCAGAATAACATATGACACTATATAACTCTGAAATATAAAATGAAGAATTGTTAATGGTAAGATTAAGAGCTTTGATAGCCTATGTTATTAATGATATGTAATTATGTATAGTGAATGAAACATTAAGGCTATGACTTTGCTGGCATAAGTGTGGCTTTGCCAATTCTTCTTTTACATAGAATTACTAATCTTCTTAAAATGTCATTGCTGACAGAACAAAGGTAATGTGTTGGAAGAAGTAAGTAAGAGATACACAAACATGCAAGGATAAGTAAAAATTCCCCTTTTTCTGGGAAGACCCAGGGCAGGGTGTCACAAAACAACATAACCCAGAAGCTGCAAAACAAATAGGAAAAAATACAGAAGTGGGGTAAATGAAGCTTGCACATGCATAATGTATGGGTTACCTAAAATCCAAAGGGTTGATGTGCTAAAAGATGATTGGATAAAGATTAAGTAATCTGAAATGCAGAAATGTATAAAACATGTAAGTGAACGTGGGTCCAAACTTGAGAAACACTGGATCAGAAACTAAAGAATGGGACCAAAGGACCAGACCAAGGGATCAGAGAAGGCAATGAGTATCATGGAAGAGGAGTCATTACACAAACTAAAAACTATTTCCCCATGCTAATTTTTCCCCTACTGTTACTAACACCTTCTCATCAACTGTTTGAAATGGGGCCATCCTGATTATTACTACAAAAGTTTTTTTCCTCCTGCTGCTAATAGCCCACCTTAATCAATTACTCTCATTAGAATTGGTATGGCAACCTCCATTTTTTCATGTTCTCTGTATATCTATATCTTCCTACTGTATTTTCCACTGCATGCATCTGATGAAGTGGGCTTTCGCCCATGAAAGCTTATGCTCAAATACATTTGTTAGTCTCTAAGGTGCCACAAGTACTCTTTGTTCTTTTTTTTTTTTTTATGGAATATGAAAGAACTTCTTGGGCCCATTTACCATTTCTGTCTTGTCTGTCGTAAATGTATGTCCGGACACTATAAGTGATAATAATTCTGTCCGAAATTGTATAAATAAAGGGGAAATTGATTAAGTCTAAATTGGGTGGACTTGTGACTTGTTTCCAACTTTTACCCGCCCCCCCCCATCAAGGAGTGATGATGTATGTTTGCTCACTATCACCCCACTCAGGGGAGAAAAGAAACTACAAAGAATTTCTGTCTCCACTCTCAGCCATCAAGATGGGAGGAGGGGATGAGGAGCTAATGTATCAACTATAGTCACAACGTGGCACAATGTAAATACTGGGCAAATATTCAGTGTTAGCACTCTCATCCGTGCATTCTTGGATGATGCAGATATTGTAGTACATTGTCAAGATGTTGCACTGTGAATATTTTGTGTCACTCTAGGATTCCACCCAACTTGATTTCTGAGCTCCTCAGAAGTGAGTGCTGTGGATTGAGAAGATGATGTAAATTCAAGTATGAACAAATCTGCTGACAGCATCAACACTGGAAAGATATCAAATACAGTGGGGGACAGACGCAAACTGCAACTGGGCCAGGAGAGACTGTAACGGAGGCTCACACATGAACTGAGAATCGATAGAAATACATGTCAATACATACACCTGGGAAGAGGAAATAAAACACCAAATGAGGATAATTTATTTGGAAATGGGGCCAGATTCTCCAGTCTGCTAAGGCCACTTCGTGGCACAAAACAGACTTAAAGCAGCCTGATATGCCCTCAGAGAATTCCCCTTTTGGGGGAATTTTGGAAACAGTCTGCTGGGGTAGCCTCCTTCTGAGCCCACTGCCACCTCAATCCACAGCATAAGGAGATTTAGGGGGCGCAGCAGTTCTAACCTGTGCAGCTGTAACTCCCATTGGAACAGGTGGCTTCAGATCAGACAAGCTCTTTGCTCATCCCCATTTCCACTCTGTCGAAGCAGAGCTCAGGTGCAATGGAAACACTGAGCCCAGTAAGTTTGAGAATGACTAAAAGGTGGTTCAGCACATGTCTGCTAGACTGTTTCATGGCTCATACCACTGGTCTATGATTAACTGCATTTGCCATCTGTTGGACCCCATCACCTAAACCTTTCAATTCCAGTTACATTATTCCACGTTAATTGTTCTGCCTTTAATTTTAGTATCGCCTGTACATTTGTAAGCCTCTTTACATAAGAATGACCACACTGGGTCAGACCAATGGTCCATCTTGCCCAGTATCCTTTCTTCCAACAGTGGTCAATGGCAGGTGCTTCAGAGGGAAAATGAACAGAACAGGTAATCATCAAGTGCTCTGTCCTATTGTCCACTCCCAGCTTCTGCAAACAGAGGCTAGGTACACTTCAGAGCATGGTTTTGCGTCCCCGTCCCTAATAGCTAATAGCCATTGATGGACCTATCCTCCATGAATTTATCTAGATCTTTTTTGAACTATGTTATAGCCTTGGCCTTCACAGCATCCTCTGACAAAGAGTTTGTCAGGTTGACTAGGCGTTGTGTGAAGAAATACTTCCCTTTGTTTATTTTAAACCGGTTGTCTATTCATTTCATTTGGTGACCCCTAGTTCTCGTGTTTTGAGAAGGAGTAAATAACACTGCCTTATTTACTTTCTCCACACCAGTCATGATTTTAGGGCTGGCTCTTTTCCAAGAGGAAAAGTCCCCGTCTTATTAATCTCTCCTCATATGGGAGCTCAATTGAACATCCTGTATCATGTGGTATGTGTGACTGCAGTGTCACTCATGGATGGATCACTGTTTTCCTCCTCCTTTCTGCTCTTTGAGCTCACTTTACTGTTGTGCTCCACAAGCCAGGCACAGGAAGAGGTGATCCTCAACATCAGGGAGCGAGCACAAGGTTGTTATCAGTAAATCACGTCAATATGCCATGCAACAAAGCAAGATTTTTTCCAGACTTTGTTCACATATGGTCACACCACCACTTGCAATGAAATCCCCTGCATATTTCCCAAGAGCTGTTATAAAGTTTTACTGCACGTGGTTACATCACTTAAGGCCACTGGAGTCAGTGAAAAGATAGCGATTGACTTCAATGGATATTGGACCACACGCAATATCTTAATTTTACAGCCTTAATTCTACAGCTCATCTCCTTGAACCATATATTAAAAATGGTGTTGTATCTCCATTTTAATTGTTACATTTAAAAAATGTGAGTGATTATAGTGTAACAGCTGTTTCTTGCACTAACACTGTCAAACAAAGCCCTGGAAAGCAACACACCCTTCCAAGCTCGTTCATTGTGTCCCCTTTAATCACAGGAGGATGTTGGTGGCTGAAAACAGGTGCTTAGAAGATGAAGCTTTCTCCTGCAGTAGGTCATCAAGCTCACCAAGAAAGCCAATGTAAGGGAAGAAGTGCCTGCTTTCCCATGACAAGACAGCTTCCCATGAAAGAAATAGGAGCAGACCAAGACTGAGGTGAATCAGCCAGTGTAGCTCCATTCCAGTCAATGGAGCTGTGCTAATTTACATCAACCAGGGATCTGGCCCAGAATCTGTTCCTTGCCTTTCTGATTGCTCTATTATAATGTTAATAGTATTAATAGTAATTTTGACAAATTACAAACAACTAGAAAAGAAAAAGAAAAAGCACTATCTTCATTAAGAACACACGTACCCAGGGGTCCTATATAAAAGGAAAGGGAAAGGTTCTACACGTGGATTCAACATTAAAAATAAAAACCTTCTTTTCTGAAGGTAGGTTTGAGTGAGAGGACGGGCGGGGGGGGGGGAGGGCGGAAGAGAAGAGAGGCAGAATCAGATTGCAAGGAGGATGTCCCACTCCCTGTAGCCCACTGCAGTAAATATGTGATCACCTGCTGACTTCAGATCTGAGGGTGAAAACCATAAGAGGTGGGTCATGTGAGGGCAAAACACACAGCAAAACAGTGCTCAGAAAGTAAGCCTTGAATGCAGGCAGGCCCTACTCACCATCAGTAGCTTTAACCGGCACCACATGTGTATTTTGTTCCAAATGACTAATTTTAATTTATTTGTTATGAATAATTATAGTGCCTGCTGACACCCCCTCTTCCCCATACACAACCCTATCCCCAAACCGCAACAGTGTGTAAAAGTTTTCCATTGCGTCTCCATTAAACTGTATTCTCTCTGCCTGCTGGTGATAATGCACTTCAGATCATTCATTTGATGCAATATATTTTCCAGGATAGGCTTTTTGTTTTTTCTCTTGGCTGCTCACCCTCTTCTGTAGTCAATTTTGCTCATTTCTCTTGTAGGCTGTCTCAGAGCAGAGAAAGGCTTTTAGTTTTAAGCAGTTCTCTTTTCAGCCTCCCCTTATTGAATTCCAACCTCCATTTTTTTTTTAAACATAGGAACATCATTTATCTTGGACTTTAAGTTGCAGAGGCCTTCAAGGGGCTCCTTTTTTTCTTTCCCAGCTGCATTTGTTGACACACAGTCAATCTGTTTTTTGCCTTCCTTCCCCTTTTCCCCCCCAGCAGGCCATAAAGTATCGACAGCTGTGCCCTTTATTAGCATAGCCATTCTAAACACAACAAGAGGGAAGAGACTAAATATATTACAGCCATTACCTCTGTCAAAAAGTGACAATTTTAAAACATTTCAGCTTTTCACTGGGAAAGCTAGCAGCACAAAAGAAAGTGCTATAATTTTATTGTAAATGCTTTTTAAATATGGGTCACTTGGCCATAATCAGGAGAAAGGATGGAAAAGTTCAAAGCTTGAGAATAGTTCAGGCTGATATCAGAATTTTTTTTTAAAAGGCTTTTCTTTAAAATATGCAAATTGGACAAAATACAACAGTGAGAAGCATGCAAACTAAGATCTTGTTCCTGGAGGTTTTGTTTTCAGTACAGCTCTGTTCATGTATTTCCATTTACGTATAAGTGTGTTTTACAACTTGGATGGGAATTTTTCCTCCCCAAACAGGGTGTTATGAATGTTTGGACACAAAGAAATAGAGGGGAAAACAGCCAGTCTTCTGTTTTCAAAATAATAAAGTATTCTTTTTCCCAAATGCCTTTAGAACTGAGGTGTAATATGGCTTAAGATGAATTTTAAGAAATAAAATCAGTGTGAAATCTTTCCTAGCATTTTAGGTTCGAGGTAGGACTCCCAAATTTCTGCATATGCTATGAATTTTGTTTATCTATTTTTAAGTTACAACACTGGAGTTTTTGTCAAAGACTGCAGAATGGAGGGTGGGGGAGGCAACCTTTTCAGTATTTCCAGTGACCTACAGGCTGTGGTTAGCATCTAATCTGCACTTTAAAGGTAAAAGGGGATTTATGGATGTGCTGAAGTATGTATAATCCAATTGTTTTCATTTTAAACTGCAATCACGATGCATCAGGCAGGAGGGAAAAAAGCTTGATTTAAGAATGGATTCTGATGTCAACTTGCTCCTCACTTAGGAGGATATCAGAAGAAAGTTTGCACTAATTTTTCCCCTCATGTTAGCTGTAGCCTCCTATTCACAATTCTTGCCCCGAGGTTTGCTTTTGCTTTTTTAAATTTGTTAGTGTGTGTCAACCTGAGCAATATATGACATGACCATTTGGTAGACTCAGTCATCCAACCAGCCTTCCAAAGCTGGAAGAACTTCTTGAAAAACTTCAACAACGATCAATAAAATCCTGGAGAAAAAAAGAGTTAACACAATTATTGTTGTTAGTATTGCGGTAGTACCTAGAGGCCTGGACCCCACTGTGTGAGGCATTGTACAAACATACCATAGAGAGTGGGTCCTGCCCCAAATACCTTACAATCCTACTGTAAATCTCAATAAGTTATAAATCCCTATTTGGTAACACCCTATAGATTTATATACTACATGAAGAATGGCTTTTTAACAGCAGCAGCAACCGAAGGACCATTAGCACTCCTTTCCCAAGGCTAAGAGGAGTCATAACAGGATCATATTTTCTTGGAGCTTACTAGTGAGGTGCAATTGCATTTGCGTCACTCACAGAAAAGGTCTTGGAGCTGCTGCCAGTTACTCAGGTTAGATCAGGGACCGCAAACCTTTCCACGATGAATAAAATCTGCAACTTCATAACAGCACCTTTAACCTTTTCATCAGACCGCCTGGTGCTAAATATTGGTAGAAAATACCATATTCTGATATTAGCTTTCCTTTGTTTAAAAAAAAAGAAAAAGAAAAAGTTCTGTAGGTCAAAGGTAGCTTATACTGAGCCCATCCATATTATATTAAAACACTACATTAAAGGATGGCAGGGTGGCAAAGTGTAGCACTCGACTCAGGAAATGACATAGTGAAGGATGTGATCCCCACATCCCTGCCTCATGCACTGGGTAGTAACATGAATGTAATTCAGCCTCCTGCAATGTGATCTTCTGAAGTGAATACTGAGGGCCAGATCAGAGTCTGGACTGTGCACAGGAATGTTGTGCGAGACATCCTGTCGCCATTCTCCTGTATGGCTTTCTTGGAGCAGGTGCATTAGGAGAAGCCTCTTCACAGCGTCCACTACTCCTGTCAAGCAGGTGAGTGAGGTCAGTCTTATACTGAAACGAGATGGAGGAGGGCCAGCCACGCTGGAGGAGGAGGAGAGGGAGTGTTTCTCCCTTAATCCAGGGAGAGAAGAAGATGCAATCCCTATGTGCTCCCATACGTTAACCCATGTTCAGGACCTCGGCTCCACCTTCTGAAAACTGACCGACTATCAGGGTGGAATTAAGCATCTGCTACTCCTCACCACTAGAAGGTTTTTAATACCCCAGAGCAGAAAGAGAGCAGGGAAGAAACTGGCCTGTGTGAGGCACACCCCTTGTCCAGAGCAGAGTATAAAGCCACAATTTGGCCTGGAATGAGATAAATACCATATGGAGCTTTTTATTTACAACATATTCCAATTGAACCTGGGGGAAAATTGAAAATAATTTCCCCCTATGTTTGATCTATCTATCTAATTAGGTATTTATTTAACTGTGTCATCTCATTGAGTTTGTGTGTCCTTGAAATGTCACTTCTAGTGAAATTAAGCACCGAGTTTCTCTGCACATCAAGGTGTGAGATCCACTTCTGGCTTGGAATCGTAGGCTGCTGCAATATTGTCCACCGAAATCATCACATGCCAGTATCATGGCAGCCATCTTTGGCCATCTTGG
This sequence comes from Dermochelys coriacea, assembly GCF_009764565.3. Lineage (NCBI taxonomy): Eukaryota > Metazoa > Chordata > Testudines > Dermochelyidae > Dermochelys > Dermochelys coriacea. The sequence goes on along the minus strand of NC_050068.2, from coordinate 254,608,290 downwards.
TTTGTAGAGCCAATCACGCACCCTTACAATATATTATATACAGGAGGTGCTACTACAAAATGAACTTAGAGCACCACAGAATTCACCTTTTCTGTACGATTTACAGTATTCTTGGTGCTTAGAATGTGAAATAATACATTTGGAGATGGTAAATGTCCACTGTATATTGTCACTCATTACACGCAGCCCAGGTGAGGACAGAATCATCCCAGAGCTTATGCATGCTGGGTCTGCCTCCAGAAGCAGCATGAAAACCTCTTCCACGTCCTTCATCCCATGTTCCAGTTAGCATGGAAAGCTGAGCTAAGACACCAAAACATCAGCAGATGCAAGAGGCTGGCGGGTGGCAGAAGCCAGCTCTTTTCATTGACTAAGAACATGTAGTGACCAAACTACAGTAGCTGCTCTCACTCTGCACAACTGGATGCTGGTGAACTGTGAATGGATCCTGGAGGAACTCTGAGCTGTGGCTGTTTAGTGGGAGGTTCCAGTCCATGCAGTCATCTCGTTGTGCAGTTATGCAGCTACAGAGGCAGGTGCTTAGGCTGCCCAGGACTGTGGATGCAGTCAACCTGGGCACCTCCTCTGAAGCATAGCCCATAGTAGACTTCTCTTTGACCCTCCAACTGGTCCTGCCACGGTGAGCTCCTCTTCCGGTCTTTCCTCCCCAGTGCAGGGGGGTGGAAGGGTCTCAAGAAGGAAGCCAGTTGAGGAGGCTGGTGATTTTATGCCAGAATTATGGGCAGATTCGATACTGTTTTGGGTACAGCGTTTCTTAGAACCTATACACTGTGACTACACAGAAAATGAAATGATAAGCATACAAACACCAGCATCAACAGAGCCAACTGCTACTTAAAAGCAGAGAGTAAACTAACCATACCAGAGTAAAACAAACCATCTGATGTTGGAGGAACCTCACTAAAGGTTAAACATTTGGCTGCTTATCAAGCTAGTCCAATCTTTCCCACTACTCAGCCCTCTGTCCTTCCAGCCAACAGGCCTTATGACAGGACTTCTCTTCCCCCAGACCTGCTCTGGGCTTGTAAAGGGCAGGGGAAAGGAGATGTGCCTGCATAGCTTCTGGGGACCGTAGGCAATTGACAGGTACAACTGGCAGCCAGGTACAGCTTAAAGCAGCCTTGAGGTTGCATTACATTATGCCAAGGTCCAGACTGGTCTCCAGCTGGCTTCAGGAAGCACAATGGGGTTTAAAAGCATCTTCCTGCACCCCTCTGCCACCCCCAAATATTTTGCCTAACACAATGGCCTATGGATACATTACTTTTTAAATGGTACTCAGGTAGCTCAGTATCAGTGGACATTCAGCAGAAGTCAAAGGACCGAAGACAAATTGACAGGTCAGAGATTGCTGAGCTAAACATTGCATGGTCCCTGAAGCCAGAAGCTGCATTCTGCAGAGATAACTGACTTCAGGAGTAGTAAAGGCTGCACAAAACAACATAGGAAAGATTGATTTGTTTTGTCTTATTGTATATATGCTTTCAGTTAAACTAGTATAATGTTCCCTATCGTTTTGGAATACCTTTTCTAACAGTTCTCAACACACCAGGTAATTAAGATGTTAACATAACCAATAATTTTCATTTGCCAGATTACACTGTACTTATACTTGTTCCTCAGATCTGCTGTGCCTTTGTACTACTTTTAATTAGCATTTTACACACATGGATCAGAAAAAAAAAATCTTTCCTGGCCAGCTAACTGTTTAACTTGTTGCTCATCAAAGATCTAAAAAGTCTGTTTTTCAATTATTTGAACAGTCTTTTTACAGCCAACCTTATTAAAGTGGCAGATTTTATTAGCTGTTTTGTGTTAATAAAAGACTAAGGAGAATGTAGTGGAATGCTCCTTTGGAAGCTCTTGAATTCCTGTATACTTTGGAGTTTACTTTTCTCTTTCTGAATAGGATGCCTGCCAATGGACTAATATGTTAGCCTGCTGTATTGTAATATTCCCTACCTTGAAGCACTCTCTGACAACTACTTCACCTAGATAAGCCAAAGCTACTTTCAAAAGAAGAGAAAACCCAAATAATACTGCCCATTCACCACTTTTTTTTAGAATGTTCCAGGGAAGGGACTCTCATTTTAAGGAGATTTAATATTAAGTACATTGGCAGTCCAGAAGGAAGTCATTTCTTAATGCAAGTAAGATCTGATTAAAAAGAAGTCTATTCTTAAAAAAAAAAAAAATCAAAATATTCTAAACTAACCCCTTTTTCATCATTTTGAAGGTTTCTGTGATTTTTTTTTTAAAGCAAGTCACCCCTCCTTCAAAAGCATCTTTTCAAAACTTTCCCTTGCCAAAAATCTGGTTTTCAGATAATGTAAGATTTTAACCGCCATTTGCCAAAATGCTTTCAATTAAAATTTTAAATCCTCCCAGCAGAATAAAGCATGAGATATTTGTGTTTAAATAGTGTCAACAATTTTCCATGAAAATTTGTTTTAGAAATCAGTTATTTTTGAATGAAAAATAGCTTTTTGTTCATGTAACAGGTACGGCCCTTTAAGGCTAGAGGACACGTGTTCTGCATAACTGAGTGTGCTGGATGCAGTTCCAACAATTCATAATCAATAGACAGGAGGTAGACTTCAGAGCTCCAGGCCCAAACAGCAAAGTTAGGTCATAGGAGTCTCCCTAGCTGTCCTGCCCAACTCTACTTCTAGCAAGGAACATCTCCTTCTTCCCACCTGCACAAAGGAGGTGCTTTCTGCAGGTCAGGGCAGGATGTTAGGCAAATTGGGTAGCAAACATAAGGAAGAGGCAGCTATCCATGTTCATTTATCAAACTGAAAAGTGCTATATGGAGCCGTTGAGTGAAGCATAGCTGACAAGCTAAGTAGTCAGGGAGTGAGTATGTACAAAATGTTAGTGGAACCTAAGACAGTGGTAGGGCCTGGGGAATCCATAGAACTTAATCCAAAGTACCATTCAGGTCTAAATCAACACCTGCTTTTGGGACCTGTACCAAGAACTGATGCCACAATGCACAGGTACAGCAACAGCTGGAGCAAGAGCTGCGTGTGTAGCTAACAGTGACGATTCTCTGGTTTCGAATAATCAGAAACCACAAGATGTTCTTCATGTTAGCTGAGAACAATCAGTGAAACAACTCCTCAACACCTACAAGATCTCTATCATGCATTCCTACAACTACAATACCCACCTGCTGAAGTGAAGAAACAGATTGACAGAGCCAGAAGAGTACCCAGAAGTCACCTACTACAGGACAGGCCCAACAAAGAAAAATAACAGAACGCCACTAGCCATCACCTTCAGCCCCCAACTAAAACCTCTCCAACGCATCATCAAGGATCTACAACCTATCCTGAAGGACGACCCATCACTCTCACAGATCTTGGGAGACAGGCCAGTCTTGCTTACAGACAGCCCCCCAATCTGAAGCAAATACTCACCAGCAACCACACACCACACAACAGAACCACTAACCCAGGAACCTATCCTTGCAACAAAGCCCGTTGCCAACTCTGTCCACATATCTATTCAGGGGATACCATCATAGGGCCTAATCACATCAGCCACACTATCAGAGGCTCGTTCACCTGCGCATCTACCAATGTGATATATGCCATCATGTGCCAGCAATGCCCCTCTGCCATGTATATTGGCCAAACTGGACAGTCTCTACGTAAAAGAATGAATGGACACAAATCAGATGTCAAGAATTATAACATTCAAAAACCAGTTGGAGAACACTTCAATCTCTCTGGTCACTCGATTACAGACCTAAGAGTGGCTATACTTCAACAAAAAAGCTTCAAAAACAGACTCCAATGAGAGACTGCTGAATTGGAATTAATTTGCAAACTGGATACAATTAACTTAGACTTGAATAGAGACTGGGAATGGATGAGTCATTACACAAAGTAAAACTATTTCCCCATGGTATTTCTCCCTCCCACCCCACCCCCCACTGTTCCTCTGATATTCTTGTTAACTGCTGGAATTAGCCTACCTTGCTTGTCACCATGAAAGGTTTTCCTCCTTTCCCCCCCGCTGCTGGTGATGGCTTATCTTAAGTGATCACTCTCCTTACAGTGTGTATGATAAACCCATTGTTTCATGTTCTCTGTGTGTGTATATAAATCTCTCCTCTGTTTTTTCCACCAAATGCATCCGATGAAGTGAGCTGTAGCTCACGAAAGCTTATGCTCCAATAAATTTGTTAGTCTCTAAGGTGCCACAAGTACTCCTTTTCTTTTTGCGAACTCCTCTTCTGTCCCAGAGGAATCATGGACAAATTAGTAATACAGAGAGAGCAGGTTTTACAGAGACAATATACAAAGTATCCTATGCCACAGTAGAGATGATACTTAGATCATGGCAAAGTACCACAAAGAATCCAGTGTCACAGGCTTGCCAATAGGGAAATCACCCCCTACAGTCTATGTTCCATTCACTATAATGACAATGGATAACATTTTCAGAAGTGACTTAGGTTCTTAAGTCCCTTGATTTTCAGTGAGATTTGAGCTCCTAAATCACTTTTGAAAATGGGACTTAGGTGCTTTTTAAAGTTTTACCCAATATCAGAAAGTGACAAATCCAGTTAACTTCCATTGGCTAGGTGGATTGACTGAGCCCATCATTATTATCCAACACAATTACATACAGTAGAACTAAAGCTTATTAAATTCAGAAGCAGGCTGATGGTTTGAATAACGTCCAATGGCTGCCTCAAGACTTTAGGCAGAAGCAAAAACTAGGCCATGGGACCATAAAATATGCTAAAATAATCCTGTTCTACTAGCACGTTATATATAGTCACCCTAAGGTGTTTTACAGCTCTCCTCCGTCATGACTCTCCAATAAAAGACATTACCTCACCCACCTTCTCTCTAGAAGCCTGGGACCAATACAGCTACAATACCATTTACATCCCCACATGAGATTACCAATAACTACGTGTGCATTCCTACACCCAGAGAGAGAGAGAGAGAGAGAGCGCAACCAAGCAACTGCACCACTCTGCTGAATCAAGTTTATTTTCATCTTGTTTCCTTAATATTGTCCTAATATTTTCTCATATATTCAACTGCTATTGGCTGGGCTCAGCACGGGTGGTGTGCAGGGGTTCCTAAGAAGAGCTGTCCTTAAAAAGTGACTGAAGCTACTGCTAAATGTCTGGTTTTCATTGACATCAGATGCATTTAAAAAAAAAAACAAAAACAAAAAAAACCCCAACTTAGAAATGCCTCACTTCAGCTTAGACTATAAGCTCTTCAAGACAGGGATTGTCTTTTTACTGTGCGTGTGTGTACAGTGCCTAGCACAATGGGGCCCTGATCATGATCAGGGGCCTGTAGGAGCTATTGTCATACAAATTAACTCAAAAGGGAAGCACAGCCTCCAGGCTCATTTAACAATATTCTCTGAGTTACACCAAAATGTAGCATGCAGCAGCTGAAAGAAGTGCAGCACTGGGGAGGAGTGTCAAACTCATTAGGGAGACAGGGCTGAATTTAATTTTAATTAGAGCCCATGGGGCAGAGCTATGAAATCATGAAGGGCCTTATACACACTTGCAGTGCACAGCTGACGTATCAATGGGAGTTTGGGATAACTGAAGCTAGACTATGGATGGCCACAATAACCAGTATTATGCCCTGAAGTGCTGAGCAACTGCAAATCCATTGGTCAAGGAGAAGTGGGGGTGGTAGCCTCACTCAGGCCCTTAATAAAAATTAGCTATTGCCTCTTTAGGGCCATGCAAGGGCTGTTTTATTCCTCACCTCCTCCGTGTCTTTCCCCATCTCAGGGTTGGGCTCTATTTGGGCTAGTGCCTCTTGGCCCTTTTCCCTCTTTGTGAGCGGTTGGCTTGAGCAAGGCACTTGCTTGAAATTTAAGGGGGCTTAAACTGAGAGCCCACCAGTTATTCACAGCCATCCTTCTCCGAACTACACTCCTTTCTCCTCCTTACCTCAGGTCTTCCTGAGGGAGAGTAAGGAGCAGATCCTCTTCCTGCTGCAGTCTCTGTGGTACTGTTCCTTACTAGTTTCTGCAGACTGAGGAAAACAGCACTGCATCCCAGCACATGCAGGTTTTCTGTCAAACCTAAAAGGCTACATACCACTTTTTTCCCAAAAGCTTAAATTCCACAGAATCTGAACCTATCAGGGGAGCCAGTCTGATGCACAGCGTGGGTTGCAGGTAGCCTGCAGGCAGTTTTTTGCATCCATGCTGTAAGAGGGATGAAATGGTGAGGTAAGACGAAGAGCCATCTCAAAGAAAGGAGAGGGGGCATGTGGGGAGAGAGAAAAGCCTGGGTTCCCCCCCCCCACAGGAGGAGCTGCCACATCTGCAGTAACCTTCACCCGCACTCCCCATAATCTTGCTGTGTAAAGTTAATGGAATAATGGAGTGAGGTTTTGGGACTTTGCCCAAGTAGGAAGTTACTCCATACACTTAATGAGACCATGTTTCAATTTACTGAGGAGGAGTGAATTTACATGAATTACTTCAGAGCTGGAACATCAAGCCAGATTCAGGTACTTGGAGTCTTCATTTCTGCCTGTCACTTTTAGCAGTGTCCAGTGGCTGTCTGAAGAATATATACTCTTATTTTGCAAAATAAACCTTTAAACAGGAAAACAAATGGTTGTGTTATTCAAACTGGCAGAAGCAGAGTGTTGTGCTGTCTATATTGAGATCCCTTGAGCCAATATCGTTTCATCCCTCCGGCCTTCTGGGAAAGATCATTTTAGAGCTGGTAGAATACGCTCAGCGGGCAAAGTGGGATCTTTCTCCTTAGTCAAAATAACCTTGCACTGATCCCTTCCACTTTGCAGGAGGTCTTGCTGCAGCACTGAATGGTGTCCAAAATCTTACAGTTTGTGCATGTTTTATGGGAAGCTACTCCTGAGCAACAGCTCCTGCCTCTGTAGGAAAGAATGTCCGAAGCGGATACCAAGAGACCTTCAAATCCTCATTAATGAAGCTCATGAGCTGTTGCTCCTGAGGGAGAGAATTTGTGAATTCTCCGGTCATCATCTTCTACACCATTAACCTTATTGTCTATGAAGAGCTGATGGCAATTTGTGTAGAGCAAGCACTGCCCACAAGTGGACTCTTCCACAGTCAGACTCCCACGCTTGGAAAAAAAACACAAATCAGTCTAGAAGTAGCTATCTGGAAGAAGGCAACTACCAAAACCAATCTCATTCAGGAAACTTGCCCAAGATGGAGGAGTAGGGTCCTGTAGTGGCAGAATTGGGGTCATTCTTACTTTTGTATGTGGCACCTACATATTATCGGTGCATTAGAAATGCGTTTGCTTTGGCCAGTTGCCTTCTTCCTCCAGCTCAGGGCAGGAGCAATGGCTGGCTTCACTTCTGCAAGGTGGCTTGAACTCCACTAGTTTTGATGCAGTATGAAGACATAGCCATAGATTCACCAGGCAATCTAGAATTGCATGGATTAGCATAAAAAACATTTCTAGTGGTCTCAGCTTCAAAAATTCTATAATATTAATTTTGATATCCCTAGTTCTTCTTTAAAGTAAAAGGGAAGGCTCTTGGCTAACCTCTCTCTGGAGTGAAACTCGCACCCTCTGAGATAGCATCAATGGGCTTTTCCTTTCCAGTCCTTTAGGAAGTATAAGGGATGCTTGGGAGACACCTCCGGGTAACACACCCCTATGAAATCAAGTCCCATTTCCCCCGATACAAAAAATCATTCAGGTTAGGGAGCCATGTGGACAGAAGTGTGCACATTTACACTTCAGGAAAGCATATGGACATTATAGGCTGTCCAGAAGCTCTGTATGCGACCAATGTTAAACTGAGGGGAACAAAAGGTTAAAGGGCTGCTGGCTTCCTTGAGACCAACCGTGCTTGGAGTAGTCGTTGAAGGAGGGGTTCTGCCAGCCGCCCCCTGAAACCGTGAGAGATGTATATGATGAGCACTTGAACAAAACATAGAAACACTTGACTAGGACAGGTAGTAGGGATTGTAATTCACATATTGATATCAAAAGACACACAGGTAAAGAGATCAGGTAGGCAAAAAGGCAACAGCAGTAATGCAGCACTCCTAAAACTTTTCATTTTTTAAGGGTCCAGAATTGTAAAGTTAAAGAGTAAAGAAGCATTAGTTAAGTATGACAAGCCTTGTCCCACAACTCCACCAACTTCAATTAAAAAAAGTCACCCTCCCCTCCCCCAAAAAACCCTTCTCCTTTCTTCACTTGACTTCCCCTCAATTTACACCTCTTAATTTTCAATAAGTAGCTCCTGATTCAGGAAAGCACTTAAATATGTACTGAAGTCCATCCCTGACAACAATTTAACAGATGCTTAAGCACTGTTTGAATAGGGATGTTTTCCTGAATCAAGGTCGGGGCAGCAGCTTTGTATAATTTTTGATGGTGCCCAGAACAGGTCCAGGTCCAAGTCCAAGTCCAAGTCCAAGTCTCGTCTCCCACCTGCCTAAGGCTCTGTGAGGGAGTTTGGGTGCAGGCTCTAGACTGGGGCATGGGAGCAGGCTCTGGGAGGGAGTTGGGTGTGGGGTGCAGGCTCTGAGCTGGGGTCCAGGGGGGTGCATGGGGCAGGCTCTCAGAAGGCTTTTGGGTGTGGGCTCTGGGCTGGGGCAGGGGTTTGGGATGCAGGAGAGGGTGAGGAGTGCAGTGCTTACCTTTGGCAGCTCCCAAAAGTGACCCGCACCCCCCTCTGGCAGCAGCGCCTAGGCAGGGGGGCTGGATCGCTCTCCACGCACTGCTGCTGACAGGCACAGCCTCCGCAGTTCCTACTGGCCGCAGTTGGCGCTTGGGGCAGTGTGCAGACACACCGCCCCCCTCCTCTCCCCCCCCCCCAGGGGCCACAGGGACGTGCCAGCAGCTTCCAGCCACTTCCGGAAGCAGAGTGGGCGGGCAGGAAGCACCTTAGCCCTGTTGCACTGCCAGTGGTGGGTGCCACATGCTCTTTTAAATTGCTCAGGGGCAGCAGACAGGGGAGGATCCAGGGGAGGCATGCGGGGGCAGCAGGCGAGGCCAGGGGAGAGACCCAGCCCCTAACTCTGGTGGATCTGGGCCCCTGTGCTCTCATATTGAGGGAACATGGGCACCACAGGCTCATACAATTCACCGCCCATGATCAAGGCCATAAGTAGTATAGGCTTGCTGGGCTTTACTTCTGTGGCTCTGATTCAGAGAACAACCAAATACAGCTTATTTAAAAAGTAAAATAAAAGTAGATTAAGCAGTAGCTGACTGACACAGAGGTTAAATTTTGAAACAGATTGGTTAACCATGGTTATGAATGGGGAGATAAAATTTGATGGTTAACATTTTTTCTAAAGAGGTTTTAGAATCATTGAGCAACCGTGTAAGCAAACTGATGGCTTGACTAGGTCAGTCATGTCACATTTAACATCCTTTATTCCTAGGGCAATTAAGTCATTCTGCTTCTTTAGCTGAAATTGTATTTTGGGACGGGGCTGGGATAAGACACCGTAAACAACAAACAGCAGCAACAACAACAACAGGAAAAGGAAAAAACCTATTGAAATGGGATAGAAGAATCTAGCAAGTTTAAATATTTACTTTTTTTTTGCATTGCAATTTTATTTTCATCTCACTGAAATACAATTTGCTTTACAATTAATAAACTGATCATTTATTCCTATATAAATGGATTAATAAAAATGCAGAGATTACACCACAAGATCCATCATTCAAATATCCCAATAATAAGACTTAAAGTGATGCTGGCTAATCAGAGGGTAGAATGTGTAGATAAAATGTTGCAGCTCTGAGGGAAGATGCTGATTAAAGGAGATATTGACAGAAGCAGGTGATGCTTTAGTCTGAATCTGAACTGTCTTGCTCATTGGTTTGGTACTGGCAGATTGTCTCTTCCAAAGGAGTCATCGTGCCATCCGGTCGAACTCCCATTGGTTTTATAACCTCATCCCTGTAAGATTTTTTTTTTAAAAGTCTTAATTAGCACATGCACACATGCATCAATCCACTGTTTTATTATATATAGAGAGCTATACACACAAACTATATTTTTATAGTCTTTAAAATAATGTTTTAATGAAGATCTCCATTTTGAATAAGAAAGGGGAACAACACAAATCCAAAATGGGGGTGGGGAGGACAGAAAGACTTCATTCATGTAGGCCAACCTATTAAGCCAATTAAAAGATACAGGAAAAGTCAATGCCTGACAGATTCACCACAAGGAGCAGGTTCAGTGTTTTAAACATATATACTAGCTTTTCTTCCGTGAATTCTTTAAGAAGAAATGGTTGCCAAAGTTTCACCTGCCATTCTGGGCAACACACAATTAAAATAGATGATATGATACATATTCATCTCATTCAGTGAAATAAATCATTCAGGAGAACACATTCTGCCTACACAACCTCTAGTGGTGCTTAAGTACTTGTTGATTCATTTTGAAACGGTCAGCTTTTTTTTTTTTCCCCCTATTGCTTTTGTTTGTAGCAGTTTAATTACAGGATTGACAGTCATTTTAATCTCTTCAAAGCTCCAAAAGCCTCTCCACAGCTAATCCAATTATATCTACTCCACAAGCCACAGCCTCATCTAAAGATGATTAAATATTGATTAAGCCAATCAAAAAGTATTAGCAAAGATTTATTTAATCCTCACATTTTATCACCTCATTTATTATATGTGGATTATGGAAAAGGCTGTAAGGTCAAAGATAACATTTTGATTTTCCATTAAAAAGCCCTTATTTTTAAATTTTCATGATTTCATCTAAATGATGTGGATGCTGGACCCTAATCTACCTCCAATTTGAAAGGGAATCCCTTGAAACTTGTTTGTTGTTCTCCAAAACAGTCATAATTTAAAGAGCAGGATTTAGTTACTCTCAGTGGGGAAAAGCTTTATTTCCCCCAACATTCTGCCTGTTCTTCTCTTTTGTCCTAGAGAGTGAGTGAGGGGCTTTGTACAGAGAGTCAACAATCCCTCCTTCCAATGATGGCTGTCACAGAAGCAGCTAGAAAAGCAACACGCTACTTGCAGGGTATGAACAATAAGCCAGATATTATAAAGATGAGCAATGTTCAAACAAGATACCAGAAACCCTAGTTTTGAAGAGTCTTGTCTCTCTCAATAGAGAAAGGGAAGTTATTTGCATAAGTGAGGCACTCAAACCACAGTCATTATTTGCACCAGACACAAACTCGGAGTGCTTTCTCCTCTGGTATTTTAGAAAAATGTATTTGCTGCACTATGTGGCTTGAGACACCTTGAACTCAAGGAAACCAGTATGGTTTTGCAAGCTGGGCTGGGCAGACTTCTAGGTATTTGTGCAAGAGGTGTGCAACCCTTGCATGCAGACCAGTTACAGTATGGCTTCCTTACACGTCTCAGTCTCCAGGGGGACCTGGCAGGAGGGGGGAAATGTGCAATTATGTACTTCCACTGGCTATTCTCTTCATGGAGGGGAGATAACTAGCCCTGGACTAGGACTGATTCTTCCTCCCCTTCTCACTTTGGCAGTATGGGTTCTAGGACTCTGACCATCTAAGAATTTCCTGAGAAAATTCTTCCAGTTCTAACATGTTTTAACATTCTGGGAAAGGGGAAGAGAGAGTATCAAAAATATTTTCAAAATCTGATTGCATACGCCCAAACAATGGTGAGGATCCACATATCTAGCATTGAAAGCACAGGGCCTGTGTTCTTCCTCCTGCCATTAGGCCCTCCAACAAGGCAAGTAAAGTCTGGCTGGTGAAGTGCTTTGGACTCTTTTAAAAAGGCATTTGCTGACTGGAAAGATGCAGCACAGAAGTCAAAAGCCTCTAGTAGGTAACAAGATCCTTTGACTCCCACAATTTAGCCTCATTACAGTTCAAGCGCCCAAGTGAATCTAAGTCTCAGTAACTCACAGTCAAGCCTCAGTTAAGGACATATTTGCTTTGCTAAAGGAACAGGAGGACTTGTGGCACCTTAGAGACCGACATTTATTGGAGCATGAGCTTTCGTATGCATCCGACGAAGTGAGCTGTAGCTCACGAAAGCTCATGCTCCAATAAATGTGTCAGTCTCTAAGGTGCCACAAGTCCTCCTGTTCTTTTTGCGGATACAGACTAACACGGATGCTACTCTGGAATTTGCTTTGCTGTCATGCATACTAAAGGCTTCCTTCACCCAAAGCTTGAAGTCCACAGTTCTTTGCTGAGTAAGTTTTTAAATTCCAACAAGTCTAAAGAATCAGGAAATTCCTAGGCTTTCTTCCAAACCTCTTTTACATCACAACATCTGAAACGGATGTCAAAAGCCACAGAATCATGTTGCTTACGAGCCATCTGGTCATAAATCACAATATATCTGGGCACATTAAAAATATGAAAGGGTCACACTGCCAAAAGGACCAAATAAATGAAAATGGTGGTAAAAGGGGAAAACAAAAAAACAGTCACAAGAGACCTGAATACACCAGGCTAACAGTTACAGTAGGACTTCAGTGTGTCTGCTCAAGAAGTCCCATAGACAAAGGGTAAAATAGGAATGAATGGGAGTTTTGCCATTGACTTCAATGGATCCATGATTTCACCTCTTGTTGCTGAAATAAGAAGGTCTGCTACTCCTGGTCTTACCCATATGAAACCACAGGATGAAAAACAAGGGCAACCTGGCCAACCACAGCAGTTGTAAAGGGACCTAGGGGGAGTGATGGCTGCTCAAGTAGCTCATCTCTACTGTGGATTAAGGGCTTTTACATTGCCAAATAAGAATTTAAACTGGATATGCTTTAGCAATAGCAGCCCTCCAGACAACTCATAATGGTGGCAGGAGAGGCAACTGGAGATATCTCAGAGATCTTGGCAGCTAAGGTTGTATGAGCATGCGTCACCACCAGTTTTCTCCTGGGTCAAGATCTCTTGGACAGACAGCATCATTAGATTCTGACAGGCTTCAAGAACTCTTGGATTACCCTGGAATTGGCATCAATTTCTAACACAGATTGTAGGAAGGCAGGCTATCCTTTCTATCTACGAAGCCTAGGGAGCTCGTATCTTGGCAAATAGTCCAGCTTTTCCTCAAGAAGTAAAAACAGGGTCTGGGAAGTCCTCCAAATTTTCAGGCTCCTTAAGGTAAGGTGGATCTGGGACATCTTTATTTGAACTGACTTGTCAATATCCATTTGGGCTGGTATAAAATAGAATTACAATTCTAATACTGTAGAATGAATCCAAAGGAAATGGATTCATGCATCAGGTATACATGAGGCCGTGGCAACTTCAATGCAGCTCCTCAATGCCAGTGCTGAAAGGTAAGGGAACCGTAGAAAGTAGGACTCTAACTTGATGCATGCAGTATATAGAATATCCAGTGTTTTTATTACAATTTTCTCAGACTGTCAGTACCCATCCCATCTTTTACAATACTTGCAGTGCAGGACATTTGCTGCCTAAGCTAATTTTCTGACTTTTAACCTTCCAAAAAGAATGCAATGTGGAGGGTAAGTAATCTACAAACCCTTACAAAAATCTACATATTTTTCTAGCCCACTGAGGCAACTGTTTTTTCTTAATGATATTCACTAATATCTGGGTGCAAGCATAGTTTCACAAGAAAGTTTTATGCCATTTTAATTCATAAAGTATCAAGAATAAGATTTGTATTTTCTGTGCGATTTACCTTGTAGATCTGACTTTATTTCATTTCTACATACTGCATAGAAATACACATTCAGAGTACCTGAGATGAACTTGCTTTCACTAAAAGGAATCATTTTCAAAACTTACACTGTAAAATCTGTCAAGACACCATGCAAATAATATGTGCATCCATATTAGTTTTTTAAGTTTAAATACGCTCTCAGTGAAATATTTTGGTGCAACTCAAACTAAGACTGACGCACCCCCTTAAACACTCCTCCCCCACCCCGATTATACGATTACGATGATCAAACTCATGTAATTTTTCATATCATGGTATACCCTTCAAGCCACAGTATATATTGGCTTACACACACACACACACACAATACTGCACTTGTAGGTGTCATTCTAAGAACTTTCATCCCATAGGGCTTAATTGTGAACCCTGCTGAGACCCTTTGCTCTCCTGCACAGGCTTCCTGTATTACCAGACACTACGGAGGAGGGAAAGAAACCACTATCAGGTTGCTACTCCCCTTCTCATGGAGGTAGGTGGAGCTTTGGGTGCATGCTCTCCCCCAAACATTACATGGGCCAGTCACTGCAGCTGAGCTGGCATGGAGGAAGTAAGCTGTGCCAACAAGAGAGCTGGCACAACTTATTACTTCTTGCTCCAAGGGGAAGAAGGGACCAGTTTGCAACAGTCTCTAAGTCAATCTGGTTCTGGCCCCGATTCTGGGACAGCACAACTATGTGCTTCCTCTCAGCTGGGCTGGATTGCAAAGTTCCAAACCACCCCACAGTAACCTGTGTACTTCAAAAAGGGTAAAATGAGAAGGGAGAGGAAAAAAAGGACTAAAAGTAAAGAGAATAATTAGCAAACAAAATATGCGATGTTTGGAATGCCACAAAGCTAACTTTGTGAGAGTCTGGAATGAGTGCATTACTCAAAACAGAACTCGTTGGGTAGGTTTGCAAGAAGAGTAACTCCACCAATTGAAATAAAGTCAACTTTGACATTTGCATACAACAGTCCTCATGCAGATCCTCAGCTCATGTAAGCTGTCATAGGTCCACGGAGGTCACCAATTTAGCACTGGTTGCTTAGAGACCTCAATGGAGCTATGACAATTTATGCCAGTTGAGGACCTGCACCCTTTTGTTTAAAGTAAGGTAAAAGTCATCTTGGGGTTCTCCTGACAAATGCACACACGAAGAAGAAAATAATTTCACATCTATGCTATCACAGCTGTGAAGCGTGATCACGCCACATTATAGGAAAGAGATCTTACTTCCCGCACACAGTGGGTGGCAGTATGAATTTTGCTGTATCCATTGAATATATATTATAAATGCAAATATATGAATGTACATAATAAAATTTGTTTAAATGTGTATGAACATCTTTGTAACCCCTAACAAGATCAAAAGACTCTTCGCTGCACTACACATGTTCCTAACACAAACAAAGCATTCTATTCAAGTATACAAGTTGAAAACACACCCTAATTAAGCAGCTGGTAAAATGCATTCTTTTCTCCACTTGCAGATCTCCCAAGTGTCCCTTCAAATTTACCTAAACAAGTTTCAGCTTCCTGCTTGCCACTTAGCTTAATAACGATTCAAAAAATCATTCCCTTGTTTTCAAGGGTACTTCTTTCTTGTCTGCTCTGTGTATGACAGGGCAGTATTGACACATGGAATTAATGACAGTGTCTGTAACGAAACAACTGTCATGCAAACACCAGTCTGCTCCTTTGATAACATGGCATGTTTGGACCTATTCATCTCCCTATAATTGAGTACTACATAATAGTTCCAATCCTTTCATATAACATTATTTTGTTCTATGATTAGAAAAGCGGGGGTGGGGGGGGAATCTATACACCATTGCCTTCTTCATTCACCTCCTGATTAATGCTGTGTTTTTAATGAGTGTGGCTGCTATTTAAGCAGGTTCTGTTACATAATTGTTTTGTTGACTTCTGTTCAATGTACAACAAAACCCAAGCTGTGATAATTGGAGACCATTTCCATCAGCAAAAGAATTCCTGCTATTAATACAAGGTTGGCTTGGAAAAAGCACCCTGACATTTTAAATTAGTCAATTAATATATAAATTCTCCCATAATTTATAATGGAGAAAGTGTTAGTATATTTATCAGACATTTTAATTAGCATGGAATATTTCCAATACTGTAGGATATAAACAGATGGAAAATTGCACAACAGGGATTTAATGTAGCTAAATTTAGTCTTTTGCAACTCCGAAAGGTTAAATCTTTTTGTACAGATTGGAGAAGGTTTTGGTAGCTCAATCATATGATTTACTATGGAGAGTAAACCGATTCGTACCCAACAATTCTCATTGCTATAACAAGATGATTTATACTATTTAGTTACAAACAGGTTTTATTTGAAACAAACAAATTCAGGGCTAATTCCGGCCACCCAACACCCTATCCAACACCTTGCTCAAGTAGTGTTGAAAGTTCCCGAATGCTGTAGAGATTTCAAGGTCTTCCTTTTCCTTTGCATTTAAAATTATTAGAAATAAATATATAACAGCAGCAACAGGAAAGCATCCTTGTCAGGCTAAATTTGTACCAAAGTTTAGTTACTGTGAATGGAACAGAGAGCTTTTATAAAACCAAGACCAACACATTTATTTAAAAATCAAAAGATGGATTTAAGTTTAGGATAGGCTGTTATGGTTATATCGGATTTTTTTTAATACTTCATTCCTATGTATTTTATGGGTGCTATTCTTGTATGTATCCTGACTTCTGATGAGTAATGAGTTCACCTTCTGTATGCCACTTTCCCTTTTCATGGATTACAAAATTCCAGATAACACTTCATTTGTAAAAACTGCAGTTTAACCATAAAAACCTCAATACTTTTAAAAACCCTCAGCCTATACAAAGCAGTTTTTCAGTTGTGTGCAAAAAAGTCTGAAACATCACAAACATGTATATTCACTCATTCCTCTTCACGTTACCTATATTTAGATGAAATAAAACTGGATGTATTAATTTTCCACCCAAACTTGGCAATAATAATTCGTTGTCACAAAATCTACTTTGATCAGTGTTAGCATCAAAAGATTCATTCAAGCACAACTGCCATACTGAAAAATTGTAAGTAACTGAAAATAGCAGATATGCCATTGCAACCTTACCTATTGTCCAATATCCATTGCATTTCTCTACTAGAAAGTTAATAACTTTAAAGATGCCAATAAATCCTTATCACCTCCTTCCAGCTCCATCATGCTTATCATTTAGTGTTACGAAATGCCATAAAATGGTTTCAGATATTTCCTTGTTGCATGCAATTATCTCCTACAACAGGCACTTTTCAATATTAATACAATACAAATACTAAAGTAATCAAAAAATGAACAGCTTCACAGCTCACATGTGTCCAAACACGTGACTGCTTGTGAAAGTTTGTGCCCTTTTAAAAAAATGGTGCCATGTTTTTATTTCCTAGGAGTGCAATCAGTCAGAGAATGCATTTTAAAAACAAATAAAATCAGATCTAGAAAGGTCTGTAATCAGATGGGATGATTTTGCCATTTTCAGTCAGTCAGGGACTTATCAATCCTTTATATTTTTCTTTACTGTGAGAATGCTAGTTCTTAAAAGGTTACATGCCATAAGGTTACATGCCCCTCCCCACATTTTCCTGTGGAATTTCTTTCCCTTTTAAAAAAAACCCCGCCCCCTAAATGATGAAAAGCATGCTGGTGCTGGAAGGAGGTGATAATCATTTATTGGCATCTTTAAAGTGATTAACACTCTAGCAGAGAAGAGAAATGCAATGGACATTAGACCAGTTAAAACTGCAGTAGCATTTCTGCTACTTTCAATTACTAATACCTTTTTAGCATGGCAATATTTCCACTGCCAGCTTCCTTATGTGTTACTTCCTATAGTGACAACTGAATTAGCAAGTCTATATAGAAGGAAGTACACCTGCCATTAGTGATCTGCTTCAAGGCCATGAGCTTCAGAACCAAGAAACAAAAGAAGCTAAGAGATTGTGGTCCTAGACGTGTAATTCCAGCATAGAAGAAAATTAGACTTTATAAAACTTCTGGTTAATTTTCAAGAATTGTAGCAAAGCAGCTTTCAGTTTAATTTGTAACTTACAAACAACTGCAAAACATTAGAGTGGGTCCCTGGTATACGTCAGGGTTGTGTTCTTGAAAAGGGACACGGATACCGAAATGACACATACCAGGGACCCGCTGGTACAGCAGTGGCTTAGGCAGGAGGGGCACTTGGGTGGGCGGGCAATGACAGGAGGCAGAGGGGTAGGAGCAGCTTCTCCACCCCTCCAGTTGGCTTTGCGGTCTGGGGCGCGATAGACACTCTGGCCAGGAGTGCCCGAAAAAATGTGCTCCCCCGCTTCCCCCCGGGCACTTTGGGCTTGCCCTGCTCTGCCCATCTGGAGCTCTGCGGCTGGAGTGCTGGGCAAGCCCCCGACCCCCGCTGGAGCGCCAGGTGAGGCAAGCACTGGGATGGGAGCAGAATCTGAACTGGGGTGGGGGGGTTGGGCCTGGATATTAAGTGGGGCTACCCATATCTGTTGCATATCCGTTGCTCATCAATAGGGGAACGTGTTCCGCTTCACGTTGGTGACCATATCTGTCGTTTGCTACTCGTAATACAGTACTTCAAAGGACAGATATGCAGATTTGGACTGATGTGAATCGGAACACATTCTTCTATTGATGAACAGATATATGAAACAACGGATAAGGGGGAAGACGTATACCAGGGACCCACTGTAGTCAACTGGTAGTGTTAACTTTATGAAAAAAGTCTCTGCATTGAAAGGCTCAGAGTGCTGGCACATATGTGCAGTTCCAAATAAAAAGGAGAAAATCCAAATCCTGTTAAAATTAGTTCATCTCTTCTTGAATGCAAGACTGGCAGCTTCCGGTTTCCATTTAATCTCTCTACAAACTGACCAACTGCAGTAAGTTACATTTGGTTAAAAAACAAACACTCCAGTCTCCTGTAAAAGAGCTTCATTTCCTTTAGTTCTCTTTCCTGGTGGCATCTTTTTACATAATTTTTTTTTAATAAATAAAAAAAAGGGAAGACCAGCCTCAAGTGAATTTGTTTTACAGCAGTGCCCAGGGGGTCAAATCATGACTCAGGGCCTCGTTGCAGTGGGCACTGTACAAACACATAACATCAGGACAGTTTCTGCCCTGTAGAGGTTACAATCTAAGGCCTTGTCTACACTACGGGGGTAAGTCGAGCTAAGTTACGCTACTGAGTCGACGTAGCTTAGGATGACTTATTATGGTGTCTTCACTGCACCGTGTTGACAGGAGACGCTTCACTAGACCCACTAAATCGACACCTGCTACATCAATTGCAGAAGTGTCGATCTCCTGGTAGTGAAGACAAGCCCTAAGTAATGAACAGGAGACAAGTAGATACGACAGACAGAGGGAAGCACAAGGTAACAGCGAGAGGATATTGGTCAACAGCATAAGCAGCGCAGACAATGCCCAGCTACTAACCACTTAAGTTTTTTGTAGGCATCATGACAGGTGCCTCCAACCCTGCGAACTGAAAAGGCTCTTTCGTCACAGTAATGTCATTCGCATTTTATTTAACATATTTTTGAACAGCTATAATGATGGCAACTCAAAAGTCTTCAGTCTTAAATAATTTCTTCTCTCCAGCATAAAGTTTCCCTTTTTACTTTCGGACAGTAGATAGGGTTATTATGATGTTCCTTAAAATGACCTCTCTTTTTACTACCCCTCTTTACCTTAATACTCTATCCTATTCACTGATTTCCCCTCACTGTTGCACATGTAATTCTATTAAAGTTAGCTATTTTCTTATTGTCATCGCTTGTACATATTTTACTATTTTTTGATGATAGACAAATGCGTCTTTTTAATACAAATAAATGTGGGAAATAATTATTCAATTACTGCATTGGTATTTCCAGACTGATGCACCTCAATTTTTCCCTTCCTTCACATCTGATTTAATTAAGTGTATTTGTTTATACCAAATCCAACGTTGCCATCATCTCTCTTAGCATGGCCCACTTTCTGATTACAGAAAATCAAAACACCCTTGCCCTGACCCCCGCGATCCTGCCCCCCACTCATTCCACCCCCCCTTCCTCCATTGCTCGCTCTCCCCCACCCTCATTCACTCTCCTTTTCACGAGGCTAGGGGAGGGGGTTTGGGTCCAGGAGGGGGTGAGGGCTCCAGCTGGGGTGGGGCCAGGGAGGTTCCAGATGAAGAAGGGGGCTCCGGGCTAGGGCCGAGGAGTTTGGAGTATGGGAAGCGGCTCAGGGCTGGGGCAGGGATGCGGGAGAGGGTGCAGGCTCTGGCTGGAGGTGTGGGGTCTTAGGTGGAGCCAGGGCCAAGGGGTTTGGAGTGCGGAAGGAGGCTCTGGGAGGGAGTTGGGGTACAGGAGGGGGGCTAGGGTGCAGGCTCCAGGCAGTGCTTTCTGCTGCTTCTGGGAGCTGTCTGAGGTATGTCCCCCTGGTTCCCGGCCAATGGGAGCTGGGGCAGGGGCAGCACGCAGAGCCCCCAGCCTAGGAGCCAAAGGGGAGACATGCTGCCACTTCTGGGAGCCATGCAAAGCCAGGGCAGGCAGGGAGCCTGCCTTAGCCGCGCTGTGCTGCTGACTGGAGTATTATCAGCCCATTCAGCACTGCTAACTGGAGCCGCCACGGTCCCTTTTCGACAGGACATTCTGGTTGAAAACCAGATGCCTGGCAACCCTAATCTCTCATTGCATTCTTGACCATTTGAAAGAGTTATTCTTAAATAAAAAGATCTATGAAGATGTATGCAGCAAACCATACATCTATCAGATAGCTTTGTAGTTTCAATTTCCTAGAAATACTTAGATTCTGTGCCTTTATGAACTTTGGCTCCAATCCTGCAAATGGGAATATTTTATACATGAAAGCAATCCCACTGAATTCAATGGGTTTGACGTGCGTATGTGTTTCTAGGACTGTGGCTTTTATCCATTTGAGAATAGCGCCGTTAAATATTTTTAGGTGAATCAAACTCCTACGGCCCAAGCCACTAATAATTATAATCAGTGTTATATCAGGTATGAACTGGTACTTGAGAACTCCATACTTGTTTGTTTATAGGGGATTATGTTACTTAAATAAAAAGAGTTGCTCCAATATTCACATGTAGTGGAAGTGGAGGAAGAAACTGTTTGACACATCCAAGTATGATGCACCAATTCCTAAATATTAAGTCAAGGATGCAGATAGTTATCATTAAAATAGATCTGTTCTCTCTTGGTAGAGAGAGCCAATATGTTAAATCAACTCAATTCTACTGCACTAATTTATATTTTAATACCATTTTCTTTTATGCTATTATCCTTATACAGATTGAAGTTCAACTTTATCCTCATTTGGACTACAGCAAACCACAGCTGCAAACCCTCAGGCTTACTCATAGCAGTGTAAATCTAAGTCACTTTTCCCATTTGTGTTTCAGTTTGTAAACCTGTTAATATAAATTCATTTCCCATAGGCCATCCAATAGACTACAGATGGCAACAACTTTTATTCACTACTTGTGTGACCTGGGCTAGATTTTATCCAGCAACTTAGAAATAACAAATTTTGTCATTACCAGTCTGCCAAGCCACCTAGTGCCTTAGGATGTCTTCCACTGCTGCATCTCATCTTGATTCTTAGTCACTGGTGTATTTTACTCCCCAAACACTGTATACTCCCTACCTTTTCTCCACCCCTATTCATTCCATAATGTGACAGTCTCTTATGTTCTGTCCATACACTCCCTAACTCTCCCACTACTGCTTTCTCCACACAACCTTTGATTGCTTCTGTTAGTCACACCAGCTTCCTCCTAATCTGTTTTGAACACAATCCCTGCCATTCTGTCCCCGACTCTTGTTCTCCCCTCCAAGGGCAGGAAGTGAGAGCAGCACACCCACACTACTATCAAAAAAAAGACACTGTCTAGAATCACTGCTACTTAAAAGTAACAGCAATGAGACTGGAAAACACAGTAAACCTGTCAAAAAGCAGGTAGATTTTTAGAGACTCTTGGTTTTTCAGGGTGTTTTATTATGTTGTGCAATGTTTTAAACCAGATTTCTGAAGCAACTTAATGTGCACCTGTTTCTCCACCCTGGTTCCTTTGCTTTGGTGCAGGGAACCAACCATTTCCAAAGGTCCCATACACATTGCAATTTACACAGAGTTAGATGGAACAGTGTTAAAAACAAGTTCTTGCTATCTGTCCAAGTGTAAGCATCATTTTCCTGTCCAGTGAAAGTAGCCAAAGCGGGGGGAAAAAACCAAATGCTTAAGCATGTGGATAACTAAAAAGCAAGCAAACTGTCCCACCGACATAAATACAGACCTCTGACATAGTGAAGAACTGGGGCCTAAACCTCTCTCAAGAAGAGCTGTGATTAAAAACATCCACTTTTTTTTTTCTTTGGTTGTAGTATTTTGGATAGTGTTACATTACCTGGAAAGTTTATCAAACATGTTGACAAGTTTCATGGCTTCATATTCTTTTTGTTCTTCTGTCATTTCATCCATAGGGTTGGGCATTGGCTCCTCTACGTGGCCAGTGATTAGATTAATGCTGTGACGGGGGGGGGGGGGGGGGAGAAAAAAAAGATGGCTGTAGCATTTACATTTACCAACAAAATTTCTCTTTTTGGATTTTGACAGATAACTGTTTTAAAAGTTAATGCTCCCTGGTAGCATTATAAAATGGTTTAACTCCTTCAGACAGAATTGCAAGTAGAATTCTGCAGTTCTTTTCATGGATGGCCTTCCTCCACATTGTTTTATATTCATTTTGTTGGCTTTTTAATTTTTTATTACATTAGCTCCATGTTAAGTGCGCATATACCCAAGTTTCACTAGTAGTCATTATGCCTATGGGTCAAGATTTAAAAGAGGAATTCTATTCAAGATAGGCATTTTGAGTTAAATTTTCTGGAACTATTACTTTTGGCACATATGGCCCAGTTCTGATGGTGCACTTGATCAAAAAAAAAAGTGGTGGGGAGTACCTTAAAATGGCATCACCACTTCCTTTATTTCTTTCTCACACTCATTTTTACTGAACCAAGCTTTACTAAGATCAGAGGCTGAATTTACAGTACTGGCTGCTAGGAACCCCCTTCTCCCAAACATATTTTACTTGTAAACCGAGAGTCAATTTGATATGGAAATCAGTCACAAAACACAGGACACCACAGCTTTAAAAAAAAAAAGTATGACTTTTCAGAGCAGAATCACACTTCCAAAAATGAAATGAAAAATAATATTCAATAAAATAAAAATATAAGTAGTAGAGGACCTTTAAGACCTTTTCACATAAACAAAATGGCAAATCCCAGACTACATGCTCACAAATATCTTTTACATTCAAGATGCCCATAATTTATTATCTGGAGATGACAGGACTGTTTTCAGGTCAGGTTCTTGAAAAAGAGACCAAGAGGAAGATGTCCCCAAACTACAGGGAGATTGAAGTCTTCCGTCTCTTTTCTTCTCTTAGTGGTATGTGTTGCTTTAGGGGGGAAAAAATTGTTGCTGTAACCTACTGAACTCAAGGAGATGTTACAATAGGAGGTCCAAGATAGGCTGGAATCTGCATATTTTTTTTTTTTTAACATGCGTCTTTGAGAGAGTCTGAAAATCAAATCAAATAACCCTACATATATTTGTATCTTTCTTCCATCAAGAAGATTAGTAGCTTCAAGCAAGGCAGAGCAAAGCCATATAACAAGTAAACCCTACTCAAGCACTACAATGGGCATTTGAAATAACTAAGCCTACTGAAATAGTATCCCATCATTAGGGCCCTACTAATTTCACGGCCGTGAAAAACATTCACGGACTGTGAAATAAGCCCTGCCCTGTGAAATCTCATCTCCCCAAAATCAGCCAGGCTGGGAAGGGACAGGACTTATCTTTCCACATAACAGCCATGCAGGGAAAGAACCAGACCTACCTCCACAGATAGTGCAGGAGTGAGTGTGGTGCGCTGCAGCGGCCTCAGAGCTGGGTTCCAGACTGCCGCCCCCTGAAGCTTTTGCTGGGGCTTGGGGCACCTGGGCTGGGGGTTGCTGTCCCCCACAGCTCCTGCCTGGGCTCAGGTCACCCTCGTTCTGGGGCTTCCACCCCCGCCTACGTATGGCTACTGCCAGGGCTCAGGGCATCCAAGCTCCGGGAATTTTGCTCCCTCTCCCGTCTGGCTCCTGCTGGGGCTCAGGATGCCTGAGCTCCAGGGCTGCTGCTCCCGTTCACCCCCTCTCCCCCGTGGCTCCTGCAGGGAAGAGCCCAGGCTCCAACTGGGACTTGGGGCTTCCACCCCCTGTAGCTCCTGCCAAGGCTCAGGGCAGCCGCCCCCCAGGGCTCAGGGCTGTTGTCCTTGATGGCTCCTGCCAGGGCTCGGGGCTGCTGCCACCGCCTGCCCTCCCCGTGGCTCAGGGCTTCCACTCCGTGGCTCCTGCCAGGGCTGGGGCACCCATTTTTCAAATTGTGGGGGGCCCCTGGGCACAGGTCCCATGGGGAACTGGGGAGATCGGACCTACCTCCAGCTCTGGGAGCCTCCTCCAGCTGCAGGAAACTCCGCATCCCAGAAGTGAGTATGGCAATCCTGCAACCCCCACATAACAGCTTTAGGACACCCCCCCCCATGATCCAATTTTGGATCAGGACCCTCACAGTTACAAAGTTACAGTTACCTGAAATTTTAGGTGTAAATATCTGAAACTGACCAATTTTAAGACCCTGTGGCTGTGAAATTGACCAGAGTGAACCATGAATTTGTTAGGGCCCTACCCATCATATATCTAAAACTGGGAAACATCCCAGCATAGAGCTAGGCAGTTCTCTACCACTTATCAAATTCATTGCAATTGATAAAATTATGGAGGCAACATTCAAGGATGAATAACAAAGACAAAGTTACACTTGAACCCTAGAAACACTAGATCAGAACAACACTGAAAACCTTCATAAAGTCTGTGAAAAACAGTCCATGTAAATACACACAACTCCAAAGTTGTAAGCTACGATGGACCCCTTTGACAAAGGGCAGAGAGGAGGAAACTAACTCAAAACACAGTGGGCTAGGTGGAAGTAACAGAAAGAAAAAAAAATAGTACTGTACTTTGGCTTTGCAGATTTATATTCTTCAGTGTCTGTATCTTCATCATCAGAGTACCAATGATCTCCCCTTCCTCCTGCTAACAGGCCCCTTGCTGCCAGCAGGCCTGCTGCATTACCATAGCCTGTATACTTTAACAAGTTGTCAACTGCAAAGAGACAAAGATCAATTTATTCAGCTAGAAGTTAATTTAATTACAGTACAAAGTGCAACATTAGTATCATCTTTAAAATAGGTTTTAAAATCTAACTTCTTTATCTGGTGACCAGTATGCTCTATGAAATAGCTGAAAAAGGCAGAAGTGAGGTACTACATTTTAATTCAGTCCCGCAGTCAGTCGCTTTTGATTTTTTAATAAGCCATAAAGATGGCAAATTTAAGTTTGCCTGTTTTATATCATTTTGTCAGACAATTTTCAGGAGGCTGAAAAGCTGTGATAAGTGAAAGCGTGTATTTAACTCAACAGGAAGGTGGAGTCCAGTGGCATGAATCAGGATTGGGACCCAGGAACTCCCAAAATTCTAATCCTGGCTTTAAACTTTTCTCTTTTGTGGCTCATGTGAAGTGCTTTCCGTCCCCCAAAAAGAGGGCTTTATTTGGTTTGATAAATAATGTAGGCTTGGATTTTCAAGAAGTGCTTAAGAGTGTTAGGTTCCCAACTCCCACCGAAAAGCAACGGGATTGAGTCACCTGACTCCTCTGGAAATCTTGACTATAAGTGCTAAGAATTATTACTGCAGCCACTATTAGAACAGCTTGTTTTATTTTCTATGCAAATCCGAAGAATAAAATAGTTTTTTTTTTTTTTTTTTTTTTTTTTAACATCCACTGACCAAAGATGCAACTTTCTAGACCATTTAGGAAAATGTTACTAGTAAGTTCACTGAATCCTTTCATATTTGGTTAACTTTCTGTTTTCCATCCATCCTTTCACCCTCCCAACCCCCACCTTTACAAAGTGCTCTTCATTGTTTATATTTGTGCTACTGTTATTTATGGCAGCTAACCAGAAAATTCTTGGTTGGTACCATTGAAAAAATTTCATGTTTTTGAATTTTGTTTTCATTATTATTGCTTGAAACTTTCACGTATTTCCATGTGATGTGGAAATAATTTCTTGAAAATCATTGTTTCTTTTTAATCTGAGATTCACAGTTATGGGCAAAATTCTGCTCAATTGACATACCCTAATCCCAGTGACTTCAGTAGGAATAGTCAAATGAGTAATGACAGCAGGATTTGGCTTCAATGCTTCTCAAACTATGGACAGTATAGTAAATGACAGTGAAAGGATAACATTTTCTTGAAAAAAAAAATGTTTCTGGTACACAGCATCATGCATATACTATTTACAGAGTGCACAGTCCAGCAATCGCCGAATGCATCACGCTTAATGTTCTGGAAAAAGGCCATCCTATTAGTTAGAGAAGAAGAGTTTAGCCTCTCCTTCTGTAGTATTAAGGCTGGCCATTGTTAGAAGGGGGAAAAACCCACATAATTTATGCATCCAGCATAGGAGAAAAAAACAACAGTCAGTCACTTTTGTCATTACAGCCACCTGAAAGAAAGACTACACGGCACAAAGCATTTTTCACCAAGCACACACAAGGGTTTTTATGGTTTTGTTTTTTTAAAAAACAAGTGGTATTTTAAACCTACAGCAGATTGTTACTTTTACCTACAAATTCTCTGTGTGTGACACTAGCAGAATGAGAACTTGATGTGGGAGACAGAAAATCAGTTTCTAAGCTTAATCAACACAGAATCATCACTTGAAATGTAGAGCACTTACAAGAAGTCAGTTTCCAAATCCATTCTCTTGCATACCAGGCCAGTAGGGGCTTGGAGAACTGCAAATACAGTCTACTCATCTCTTATGCGGACTATGCTGCATTACTATGCAGTGACCCCTTTGGCTAATATACAATAGAACAGATCCTGATGTTCTTCTAATGTAGTCCACTCAGCCTTCCATATTCAAAGTAAGGTCACTAAAAGGTAGGGTCTTAAGAGAGAATGAGCATTAAAAAAAAAAAAAAAAGAAAGAAAAAAAAAAAAAGGAAAGAGCATGAGATGCCACAGTATATTCCCAGGAGAAAAAGTAGGACACTTCTACAAGGGCAAAGGTCTAGACTTTGCATGGTTGTGCAAAAAAATTCTTTTTTCAAGCAGCAATTCTGAGAATCACCTTCTCTGAATGCAGAATTACAAATGTGATTGTCCCTATATCTTACAAAGGTACTCCACAAGCATGCTTATGCCCAAATCTGATATTAAACAAGAAATTAAGCTATAAAAGCAATTGCTGGCATGCTCTTAGCAACAGAAACTCCAAGTTGGTGGCTATATCTTGAAATAAGAAAAGAGTAAAATTTGCACAAGTACAGGAGCCCTCTCCTCCCCCACTTAAGCCCTGTGCACAAGGTTTAATGAAGAACCTTGCACATTCCCTCTGCACTGGGGTGAAATCCAATCCAACTTGGTAGTGATCAGAAGTAATTTACATATTAATATTTTGGGGCCTAGTGGTAAGAAAAAAGAATTTGTTTGCTCAGTCCAGTTCCTGGTGCCCGTTTTGCAGCTGCTCTGCACATGGAACTCCCATTGAAATGAAAGATACTTTGCTTCAAGACAATGAGAGAGTTGCGCACTGAACAGCTATAGCAGACAGCTTACAGACAGAACTACTACAGCTGGTGCCATTGGCATTCTTAGATGAGGGATCAAATACAGAAAAAGGCACACAACCTAAATAATTCTTACACCCAGGTTGAAGCAGATTAGCAGGGCTGTGTAAGAAGCTTGTTCTGCCACTCTATCAATTCCATGACAAACAGAAAATTCTAGTCACCTGGCTTGTAATTTTGGGTAAATTTATCAGATTAAGAAATTATAGATTTATAAATGATTTTTATATATGATGAGAAAAGCTCTTAAAGTAATTTTTTACTGTAGGTTGCTGTACTATAGACTAGGCTGTGGAAGTACAGTTATACTTTAACATTGTTACTGGATTGGTACTAGATTTTTCATTAGATATCAAACTTTGAAAACCCTTGTTTTATGCTTTGAAGAATTCATAAAGTATATTACTGAAAAGGAAAATAACCATTAAATGTGTGTCAGGAAAGAGTTTGGATAATCAAGGTATTTAGTCTGAACTGATCACAATTTATTTCCAGTAAATTATGTTACATCTTTAGAATGCAAGATCTTTGAGGCATTGACTGCTGTCTTCCTGTTTGTCTCAGGAGCGCCCAGCACATTTTTGATACTAAATAAATAAGGCTAGAATCTTATTTTTCAATTAGGGCTCCAGTTCTTAACTGAAGCCACAGATCTCTGGAAGGCAATTAAAATTTTATTTTCAGTCTTTTTTAAAGAAGATATTTGAAGGACACACTTTCACCAACACAGAATTAACTAGGCCATTAAAAGGTGTTAATTTCATTTAAAGAGTAGAAATAAAATCTATTTAATATTACACAGAAGCATGGTAGGTGTATGTGCTGTCTGGAAGCAGACAAAACAATTAGTCAGTTGCAAGATCTGTGTTGAAACCAAATGACTTGCATGAGGGAAGCTGGGGGGAAAATATGTAAAGTAGCATAAAAGAATTTCAATAATTCACAATTACTGTTTAGTTAGAGTTGCCAGACCCCAAAAAATGAAGCTCAATTCTGTCAGCATACATTAATTATGATGTTAGTACTCTAATGTCCCATTGCACAGTAACTATATATATGCTGTAGATAGAAAATGGAAACCATTATCTAATATTTGATTAACGATGAAAAACATTAGGCATGATTTTAGCAGCATCACAAACAGTACTTTTAAACTAAAGGACATATCTGGAATTGGGAGGGTTACAGAAATAAGAAAATCTTCTTAAAGTCTTGCTGTAATTAGAATAAAAGGAAAGGAACAAAATTGATTTATACCTCTTTCCTTACAAAGGACAAAAAGGAATTCTGCTGCAATTTGCTTTACTCCAAGGTCAACATGTGTCATAAGGCGCACAAGTTTGTTTCTCACTGTTGTGCCAACTTCAGGACGATTTGATACATCTCTTAATGGAGGCAATACCTAGTGTTACAAAAAGAAAAAGTGAAAACCATACATTCCTGGCAGAAGTTAATACAGTACATGGAAAGGAAAAACATTGCAAACTTTGGTTTCTTGGAAAATAATGGTTAGGAACAAGCTTAAAATCCCACCCATGCAAAGCAGCTGCAAGTAGGATATCTGCAATGTAAAGCCTATCTTCCAAAGGTGACTAGAGCCCAGCTAGCTGCATGGGTTTCCTGGGGCCTCCACAGACAACTGAATAAGACACCTGCCTTAGAATACATTTGTTTCCCCTCTTCTGCCACCTTTATCCCAAATAATGTCAGGGCTCTAGCCTATATCTCCAACAGTCTTCTTGCCAAAAAGAGCCAGAGAAGGGGTACAATGAGATTGGATGAGGAAATCAGTGAGGGAGACTAGAACTGGGAGCCAGTAAGGTGGGGGGGGGTGGCGGGGGGGGAGAAAAAAAGAGAGATTGATTGGATGAGGAGCTGAGAAAGGAGACTGGGTCAGGGATGAGAAGCCTGAGGAGTGGAGACAGGGACTGGGAAGGCAAGGAAAATGGGACTAGGAGAAGCTGTCAGGGAATGGGAAGACAGCACAGACAACAAAAGGTTGGAGGGGATGGGGCTGAGGGTGAAATGGGCGGAGAGCTTGTGCCCACTAAAACAAGTGAACATTCTTCCAGACCTTGGAATGGAATCCAAGATTGCCGAGTCTGACCATCCCTCTGCTATCAGCAAATATCTGTGAAACTCAATGGTAAAGTGTGCGTCTCATCCCCCTCTAGTGTTGATCCACATGAAGCATGACAACTTTGTTACTCTGTTTGCTCAAATAGATGCACAGTGGATCCAAAGGTTCCAAACCTGCTGATGAGCCATGTGGGTGTCAATACGATTCCACATGAGGGAATTTGTTTTTTTCAGTTTGCCTCTTTAAAAAAAAAAAAAAAAAAACATTACTAAGGATGCAAAGTCAAGCACTCAAAAGTTGGGAAATGCCATAATAAAGGTTGCCTGTGCATTCTTAATTTGGCTCTTTTGGGCATACGCATTATGATCATGTAATTAGAAATTGCATCCTAATACATACACGAGGGGGCCATATTAAGGCAATCTTAATTCTGCCATTTCCTAACTTTTGCGTGCTTGACACATCCTCAGTAGTGCACTTTTAATATAGTGCGTGTGTAATAATCAGAACATGTTCATAGGGAAATGACTGTTAAATGAATATGCGTTCAGATGGGGAATATGCAGCAAGTACCGATTTCTTGAAAGTAAAAGATCAGGTTTTCATTTAAAAGGTCCCTAACAACAAAAAGGGAAGAAAAGATGCAGAGAAGATATGTGGTAGAACATAAAGAGCTAGACTATGATTTCAGGCACAGCCCTGAGAAGGGTGTAATTTGGAAGCTGCATCATCCTAGGAGTAGCCACAGGAGACACTGAAACTCAGTGATGCAGCTAGGACTCAATTTCTATTCTGTTTCCTCCTTGCTTGGCAGGGGGCATTTTCAAAGTTTTTCCATTGCACTTTAGCAGATAGCTAAAATTGCAGAAGTTACCAAAAAGTCTTTTTTAAACATGGGATGAAATTCACCCCAGGCAGAGGGCCAGCATGGAGCTCATGCTCCACTTAAGACCTATTTTAAGGGCTTAAATGGTGCACAAGCTTTGAGCTACCCCTCTGCATAGGGATGAATTTCACCTTGGTTATACAATTTACACACAGCAGTTAAGTCTTAAAGCTCCAACACCATTGATTCATTTCTGCTGATGTATTGTAATTTATGACTAAAGCTTAATTGAAGGGTATCAAAACACTGATGGACTGACTGGCTTCCATACAGTTGTAGTGCTATTTTATTAATTATGGGGCAAATTTGCAGAAGTGACTAATGGATTTAGACACACAAGTCCCATTAGGTTCTTTTGAAAGAGTCCTCCTATCTCATACACTACAGCCTCAGACTCCACCCTAATGTTGCTGAATTGAAGGCTCTTGGCATAAGCCATGGAAGTTAGGCCCATGCAATTGAATTAAGCCAAGGACCCATGGTATCTTCTGATAATTGAAAGTTTGTCCAGTTCCCCTCTATATTTTAACATTACAAAGGTGCCTTGAGGTTACATCCCAAGTCTTACATTTTGTATTTTTAATTTGAAGGAGAATTTAAAGTTCTTCAGTCTGTCAAATATTTTATTGTTGGATTTTTATTTGCTGATACAATTATTTAAGTCATTGTCCTGCATTTATAGGGTGACATTAATGTTCATTCCCTTTATATTACTTTGAAATCAAATTATGACATTGCATTGAAAACACTTAATGTAGATCAATATTTTTGTCACTGAACTGACAGAAGGTAACAAAGACACTGCATTTGCTAACGGATATAGACATCTTTAAGTGCAATTTTAAAATCCAAGTTGCTTAACATTCAAGCATCAATGTTCTCTGTGCTATAGAAGCCTGAAAGATTTTGCTGCATATTTTATTTTCAAATTTCTAAATTTATATCTGAACCTCACCTGAGCTTTGATAAACTTCCTGATGTTCCGATGAGCTCGACAACATTCTGTTAGTAAACTGAGAACTGGAGTCAGACCCTCTCTGTAGCTGCTTCCCTAAAATGGGATTATAAAAAACCAAACAAAAAAACCCAAACCAAACACTGGTTGAATTACAAGAGTCAGGTAAGATTATATTTTATATATTATATGCATTCAGTATGGGTGTGCTTTGCTTGAAACTTTACAATAAATAATTAATGTGGCTAATTTAGCATACAGTCAAGTGGAAAAGAATAATTCTTATGTCTGCAATGACAGATTTTTCTTTCTTAGTATAATCAAAAATTCTTGAAAACGTCACCAATCTCACCACTCACTGTGGGGACAGCATTTCCATTAAAATCTTTTCTTTCAAGGTTTATAATAATCTTACGTAAAGTTTCTCTCTAAATTAAATCTTTGCACAGAAATTCTCATCATGAAAATACATTACTATACACAATTTGAAAAAATGATTATGTAAACACACCACCGAAATCCATAATTTCGGAATCCATTCAGTAATTCAAAAGGGACTGTTACATAAACTGCAAATTTTCAGACTAAAATTAGCTTTTAAGACAACCTAGTTTAGTTCCCTTGGCGGTCATAAAAATATTTACAACTGCTTTGCATTTTAAACATTATGTGCAGTGCACAATTTAATAGTGGAGTTTCAGCCTTCAATTCTCCTTGTGTTTTGGATTCACATTACTTCAACACATTTTGTTCAGCAAAGCATTTAGGCTTAATCTAAAACCCAGTGGGCATTGGATGAGAACTTTAAGCATACATTTAAATTATCTGCTGAACTCAGCCCTGATCAAGTTTTGCTGACCTTGCTTTTCTATACATAGATGGTATTCTCTGCAGTGCTAACAGAAATAAAAAAGTTGTCAGTAAAATAAGACATCTCAGCCACAAGAGGCAAAATGTCCCCATCTACTGCCCAAACACAGTCGTCACTTTTTATAACCACAACCATGTTTTAAACTTTATTGTATTCAAGGGATCCAGAATCAATATCACATTAGAAACTGGGTTGGAAATCAGTTCAGTATTATCATCTGTAAATAAATTCTATATGATTGAGTGGGATATTCTCCTCTTAGCTTTGCTTTTCCTTGTTATTTTAATATTGATGTAATGAGAGAAATGGGTTTTTTCTTTATTACATCACATGCCTCTTGACATTTTTCATAAATTTATGAAGAATTCTACATTAATATAGTTAAAATCACATGAACTTTCAAATTCCAGAATGAGTCTGACCTGCAAAATTACTGAATTTCACATCATTCTCACCCCTTGACGTTTTAAAGTTCTGGAGTAGGGATCTGGAGTTCTGATTCAAGTTCATTTGTACTCTTACTAAAGAGGCATTCCTTTTATGAAGTCCTTCAGTGTCACACATACCTTGTCTATTCTTTTCTCCATGAAATCGAGCAACACTTGAATGGCATTCATATTCATACCATTATATTTCAAAACTGTTTCTTCTTGGGTTGATGGATTTATGAGAACATCCAAACAAGAAACTGGAATATTGCTTAAAAGGTTGATTGCATTACTGAAAGAGATTTTTATCTAGTTAGTATTTTGGTAACGTATTACATGCTGTACCCAAATCATATGTAAGTAATTTTAACACTGACTGAAAAGTATATGCCATTACCAACACTGTTTATGTGCTTAAAAAATAGACAGTGTAAGGAACTGAAAATGTAAAGCAGAATACTAACTATGCATAGACACCTCCAGTTTCTTTAAGATACTTAACATTAGTTCTTAATTCTCTGTTCTTTCTAATTTCTTACAAGATTACCCATGTGCATTTCTAAAGGAGGAGAGGCCAATATAGCTGCTTTTCATTACTTCTGGCTGCTTCAGCATCCCTGACGTCAGCAGGTACTGTATATGCATAGCTAGAAGAACTGTGTTTATTACATTATTGATGCTGCACCCAGTAGGGGGAACCCACACACTGGTTTTCAGGAGGTCACATAAAATGTCTTTTTCCTTGAAATTTACAAGTTTTAGTTTTACAATACTTAAAGTTACAATAACGACTGTACCAGAATATTTTAAAAACAGTTATTTCATCCTCCTTGAAGAGGCGGGGAGGAGGTCTTAAATGCTGTTCATATATCAGCACCTTTACTTGACTTCTCACGTATGGGAGATATTTACTGGAGTTCATTTCATCAAGTGCTGGATTTTAAAAAGCGATAGTTTTAACATCCCCAAAACAGCGAGGGTCAGACTGCAATACCCTTACTCATGCTAAGTAGTAACTTACTTCATAAACAGCGCCACTGACTTCAAACAGACTACTCGTGGCAGAAGGTACTATTCAATACAAGTGAACTGGACTGTGTCTTGATTTTTAAAACCATATTTAAGTCAGTTAATGGAGACTAATATTTATTTAATTCAAGAAACTATACCACAGGGTCCTTTTGTTATGGGAAATCATGTTAGAGTTTTACTTCATGAATTTCTGCTTTATGATCTGGTTTATTTACCTTTTCAATCAGAGAGCCTTATTCTGCTCTTTTGACAGAACAATAAAAGTTAGATTGTATTTATAAACTTCC
Organism: Dermochelys coriacea; assembly: GCF_009764565.3. NCBI lineage: Eukaryota > Metazoa > Chordata > Testudines > Dermochelyidae > Dermochelys > Dermochelys coriacea. The sequence continues at coordinate 254,574,243 of NC_050068.2, read as the reverse complement.
CCAATACACTGCTATATAGTAGGTGCTGAAAGAGAAGCACCCTCTCTATATTTACTGATGACTAACCAGCGTTTAGCAAAGTTAACAGATAAATCTAGAAAAGAGTTAAATATTGTAGAACACAAATAGACTCTGAAGTGGCATCTTTGGATAAGACTACACTGCAAAAAACAACCATGGCAGTGAGTATGAGAGTCTGGGTCTACAGACTTGAGCTCAAGGTGCTTGCACTAAGGCACTAAAGATAGTTGTGCAGATGTTCTCGCCCAGGCTCTGAAGCCTAGGGAAGAGGGGGAGTTTCAGAGCCTGAGTAGGAATGTCTACATGGATATTTTTAGCGCGTAGCGCAAGCCCGAGTCTGTAGGACACTGAGTCTCAGCCCACGCAAGGATGTTTTTTTGCTGTGTAGTTGTATCCTTATAAACTTACTAATCAAATATCAGTGCTTGAAAAGTAGTGAATAATCTTGGCCTCAGAGTCCTCAAAGCTTTCAGAAGCCTCTACTGAAGTTAAAAATAAACACAAATCTAGCTAGGTATTACCATTGCCCCCCATCTCTGTAGTATCTTGCTACTTGATATTGTGGTTCTAATGAAAAAAGTCTATTGTCTAAGACTTTCAAATAATCAGATAATATTGTTGTGAATTTGTATTAGAAATTGTATTTTTGTTGCAAAAAAATGACCGTTTTCCCCCACAATATTAGCTCCCTCTCTGAATTTCAATAGTCTTTGTATTATGTTACTTTCCTTCAAAGCATCTCTCTCTTTTAAGCAATCTAAAAGTATTCAGTTTCCAGCCACTCATACAGCAAGAAACAAAACAGAACTCAATTCAACAAATATTTGGTGGCTTCAGCCTTTTCATAGAAAGTCCCCTTTTTACTGGTTTCTCATTAAACTGAGTTCCCAAACACCTACAAAATTAATTTTCTGGATCATTGTGCCTGAGCTATTCTTTTCAATAAATGAAGCCCAGCTTTCTGATCTTTGTCACTTCACTGACAGTTTTATTTGTGGTAGAGGAGTGTATGAAATTCTCCAGCTACCAGGAAGTCAGTGACTATGCACAGATCTGCACAATAGCGTTTGCATTCCTACTCCAGGGGGTAGAAATACTGCGTATATTACTCTCCCCTTTCTAGCTTCCTAGAGATCATCAATCACTGGGACATGACGTCCACCCACTCAGACTCCCAGCCCCCTCCTGATATGCAAATTCAAAGGCAAAGGACTATTGAGCATGGCTGAATGCCTTGATTAAAACTTTGTTAGTGGGTTAAAATGGCACTCGCTCTAATATGTGGTGCTTTAAGCTTCTCATATTCAAGTGAGAAGCAATGATATTACAGAATTGTATTAACAGCAACAAAGCAACACAGGTACTAAGTTAGTTAAGGTATTTTCTATAGAAAAACTTTCACTTATTAGTTAAAAAAATCAAGTTGTGGTTAGTGCTTATGATGAGGGAGCAAACCAAACCATATTTCAGGTTTGGTATTTCATTTGATGTTAGTATAAAATAAGTTTATTTTGAGTTCAAATGTTCATATAAGGACTCCTTAACAGGCTGTCCAAGTCCTGCATTTGGACACTAAAAATCAACATTTAGAGGTGTAACACTCAAAGTTACATGCCAACAGTAGGTATTGATCTAAGCATCCACATGTGGGATTTATAGATTCATAGATACTAAGGTCAGAAGGGCCCATTCTGATCATCTAGTCATTTACTCATCCTTTTAAAAATAACCACTGTTGAAAAGTGGGACACTCAGTTGAAAGTGTTGTTTATACCCTGAAGAGCGACTATAAAAATGTTTGTGCCTCAAAGATGCCATACAAAATGTGCTCAATTTTTCATATAAAAACTTTTTTGTAAATGCCAGGCCTGCAGACTCCATTTGAAATCTGGATTCTAAAAATCAAGCTCTCTTCTCTCTGTTTGTGCCTCATTTCCAGCAATAAAGATTCTATAATTAGAGTCTACTGTAGTTCAGAGTTCTGTTGCTGAAACATAAACCTGAAAATAATCCAGCTCATACTTTTTTATACCTAAACTGGCTCAGCAGTGCTATCAGAAGTTAAAGAGGAGCAAATAAAATATTATTATTATTAATAATAATTGAAAACTCTGATCTGTAAAGTAACATTTGTGTTTACTTACGACTACACCCATAGGGGACTAATGGGGTATTCAAGCCCCCAGAGGTTTATGAGGGGAATTCCCCTGGGCTAAAGCCACCCCATTCCAAAATTGCCTTATTATATATGAAGAAGTTATATTACACAAACATTTGAATTCGGAAATGCCACATTCATGGTTGCTTATGAAGACTTAATTTTGCCCCCTTGTGTGTCCAGTCTGTGCACTGAATGAGATAGGGGTCCTATGGGGGGGGGAGGAAGCATGTAATCATATAATTAAAGACTGTATCATAATGCATATGTACAAGGGGACAGAACTAGTGTTCTGCAGGCAGTCTTAAGTCTGGACTTTAGTGCCTGACTTTGCAACCTAAATAATGTTCTTTTAAACAGGTTTTTTTTGTATGCAATTTCCTAGGTTGTGGTGGTGGTCCCCCCCCAGACAAATATTATGTACAACTGTAAACAATCACCTCCTCCCCTCATCATGCATTATCAGCAGTATTTGAACAGTCAGTACTGCAGTACAACTTTTTAATCACTTAAGCTACAGGACTAGCTACGTTAACTGGCAACAGAAGAAGGCTGTTAGCCCAGAGAGACGGGGATAAGCTACTGCAGCCACATGCTTGGGCTGTCAGATGATATGGGGGAGCCTAGTCTAGAAGCTGAAGGAGCTCCTGACATGTTGTGGTGCACCCAGAGTGGAGTATAGACCGCTAAGCCGTGTGCCAGGTCCACCAATAGCATGTCTGCTAACTGACAAAGGCAGATGTGACTAAATCTCTCCAATACTCTGCTCACTCCATGGCTGCCTGTCTATTTCACATTCAATTTCAAGTCAGTTTGGATCTACCAACAGGGCTGGTGCAAGGATGTTTCGTGCCCTAGGTGAAACTTCCACCTTGTGCCTCCCTCACCTCGGCCCGGAGAGCCATGCGGCAACTCCCCACCCCAGCTCACCTGTGCTCCGCCGCCTCCCTGAGCACACCGCCACCACTCCACTTCTCCCGCCTCCCAGGCTTGTGGCGCCAATCAGCTGTTTGGCGCCGCAAGCCTGGGAGGGAGAGAAGCAGAGCGGGGCAGCATGCTCAGGGGAGGAGGTGGAGTAGAGGTGAGCTTGGGCGGGGAGCAGTTCCCCTGCGTGGCGCTCCCCCCCCCCGTTACTTGCTGCAGGCGGCCTTCCCCACGCCCCCCTGCCCCAGCTCACCTCCGCTCCACCACCTCCCCAGAGCATGCTTTTGGCTGCCCCCAACCACTTGGCGCCCTAGGCAACAGCCTAGTTCGCCTAGTGGTTGCACCGGCCCTGTCTACCAAACACTTAGCAGGCTGGGACCAAAATGCATTACATGGTAGTTATCCATTTACAACAAAGCAAGACCGCAACAGTCCAAGATGGCTATACTTTACGGGGGTGATATAAGTAGATTGGCCCTAGACTCTTGGCTGTATGAAGTAGAGCTGTGGAATAACTTACTAGAAGAGATCAGATAGAACCAGCCCCTAACAATGCACTGGTCTAAATGCAAAGACCCATCTCTTTAATAATGCCTTCCTCCAGTAATAGTATCTCCCAACAATCCACTAATTCCCTCCTCTCCCACCCCCACACACTTCAGGGGAGGATGAGAGCAAAAAAAACAAAAACAAGGGAGAGAGAGAGAGAATATACTGCCCTTTAGGGCACACCCAGCACTATCTTTAATTACATGGTACTTAGGCACCCATTGCAGATATGCCTTAAATAGTCCCAGAGTAATCTACACCAATTGAGCGCAGCTCTGATGCAAGATCTAGATTCCCAGCAAGTAACCCCACTGGCACTGTAGCTTTTGATAACTTTCATTCAAATTTACAGACAGTGGTAAGGGGGTAAAACCTATAGCATTCTTCTGAGAACTGTTGGCTCAAAGCAACATCCTCAGAAGATTTTGTAGCTAGAAATATGGCCTTTCCAAGTTGAAATAGGCAACACTAGTGTCTGTCATTAGACAACTTGGGGTCAGTGTTTGTATCTACTAGGCTCATGTGCGTCTTTGGAGGTCTGTTACATTGAGGAAGACAAAAATAAAAAATAAATATCCCAAATAAAATACTAGAGAGATTCTAAATGCACAAGAGTGGGACCCTTACCAAAATTAATTTGAATTTTTTGTGTGCTTAACCTGCAGTGAAACAGTTCAAGAGAATTTGGTGAAAGAAAAGAAAAACTTTATAGAACAAATTCCTTACGGGATCAAAAGCAACATTCGAGGAAGCTGCAGATTCCCCAAATAGCACAGGAAGATGATCTGATAACTAAGGCAGCTTAATGACATTTATACATAAATAATAGGTAGAACCGTGGGAAGGCAATTTCGAATTTTAACTATTCCAAACCCAGTCAAATGCAGGAGCACAGATCCAAGAGCATGAATTTATTGCAATTGATTCACCTTTTGTCAAATTAGAATTTATACATGTATATGGCACTTGCCCCCACTAGTATAACCAGTGTAGAAATGCTGGGCTAACATGCTGGGTGACATAAAACACCAACAGAACAGTTCCAGACGAGTGCATCAAAGTTGTAGAAATTATATACAATATTTTTAACTTATTTCTCTACTGATATTTATCTGAGACAATTACAGTTAAAGATAACTTCAAGGAGTGCTACAGCTAGAATTCCTGTAAACAATTTTATCCTCAATATTTGCACAAGTACATTTTTACATTTCAGTATATTCTCTCAGTCTTAATAAGGGTTATGCAGTTCAGGGATTACTTTTTATCTATTTTTTGGACAGTGGATATTATTTTTAGACATTAATTTGATCTGCTAATATCTAAAGAGAAATATTTGGTGCTCTAACTAAAAAAGTTATCCTTCAAAAATATATTGGTTCTGTTAATTTTACCAACCTGTGCAATTCTTCAGTTTTGTCTTCAGTAGGCCCCACGGTTAATAAGCAGTGGCGAAGGATGGCAGCCATATAACGAAATTGATGAGATTCATTCTATATAAATATAAATTATGAAGATATTTTCATTTTGACAATTGCAAATGAGGGTTTCAGGTCACTAGAATAATAGAAATTAAAGACTGAAAACACCCATTAGATCATATAATCTATTTCCTACCAATAAAGGACTGATCTTTCAGAGTTCATTTGAATGCTTGGTGCAGTCTAGTTTTAAGTTACTCTAAATCCGTTATTTCCTCTGGGAGATTGTTTGGTCTAGATTCACAAACTTTATGCACCTTTAAAAAAAAAAAAAAAGATCATTGGGATTCACAAAGCCCAAGTTAGGCACCTAGCCTCCCTATACAATGAATGGGGACGGACAGAAGCCTCAGAATGGGAATCACACAAGCTACTACATGGGGAGGCTTTCCACTTAAGTTAGCCAATGGGAGAGACCAAGGCAAGGGAATTGTCCTAGAGCCAAGCTCCTTAAGAGAGGCAGGGGCTTAAGTCCAGGATGCAGGGAGGCGCCTCCCTTTGCAGGGCTGGCAGTTACAGAAAAGTTTCTCTCCTCCTGGCATAGGAAACGTATGCCATTTTTGCAAGAAAGTCAGGAGGGCAGGAGAATCTTCCTCATAACTTTTAGTCCAATGGTTAGGGTACTCACCGGGGATTTGGGAGACTAGATCTATTTCCCCTAGAAGCCCGCATAGCTGGAAGGGGAGGCAAAGCCAAAATTCCCAGAAGAGGAGCCAGCCCTTGGTGCCAGAGATTTGTCCCTCACAGTAATCAGGGACAGTGGCAGCAACATTCCTTCATGGCTCCTGGGCATCAGTGATGTCACTGACTCTGCTTTTGAAAGTTTAGACTACATACATTCCTCAGTCTGACTGGGACAAACAGCCAAACTCCTCCCACCCCTATTCCCCTTCCCTCAGTCTTTCTAAACACATCTCAATCTGCTGTCCTCCATATTCCTCCTTACTCTCTTCTTTGCCCCCTCGGTCCTTCTCTCCCTTATTTAACTTGTCTACTCTTCCCATTCCCACTCACCCTATCTTTGCCCTATTTTTTTTTAAAATGACCTCGCCCACTCATCCCTCCCCAAAAAGCCCTAAACAGGAGCGCAAAAAAAAAACAAAAAAACCCACAGAATTAAAGTGTGCCAATAACCACCATAATCATTGAGTTTTATGGGTTATCCCTGTCCCCTTCCCTATTTATTTTCTTTTTGACTGTTACATTCACTGCCAATAGAAACTCTCTTAAGTGTTTGTAGAACCTAACACAATGGGATCCAATTCTGATTGGGCCCTGGGGTGCTACTGTAATATAAAACGTTAAACCATCACCACCTCCTCCTCCAATTTGATACTCAATATCAACTCTATTCTGGCATTGCTACTTTGAAGTGATCTCCTGCCATTGAATACTGGCGTTTCAGATACAGGTTGAGGTTGAATCTCATTTTGTGCTCACAGGAATAAACTCTTTAGATTCCTTTATATTTTTCCGTCCTGCCTGATGTTTGCAACGTCTCCTAATTCTGCATCTCCAGCACACTTAATTAGTGTACTGTTTACCTCTTTTCCCAGATTAAAAAGGATGTTAAACAACACTTTGCCTAACAAGGATCCTTTGGGGAATGTTAAAGTTTAAAACTAGAGAGAATAGCTTTTACTGATGTGCTATTTGGCTTTGGAAACCTTTAGCAAATAAGTTACTATAAAAGCTTTATCTCGACATACAAAATAAAATTTCTAAGCCTAGAAGAGATCCAACATTCATGTGATATAAAATAGAGTGACCCAATGCAACAGTACTTCCCTTTTCCTTTCTTCATTATGCTCCCTCGGCACAAGCTGTTTCTTCAGTTCAGACTGGCTTGTTTGGCTTGTCCAGGGGCAAAGTTCTGAGATGAAACCTCCATTTTTCTAAAGATATTCCCCCAACTGAATCATAGGAAATGCCACTGCTGAGACTGCCAGTTCCCACAAGCACAAAACTCCATCCTTTTTGAGGTTTCAGTGCAAGAAAGCATTGTGAATGATGCAGTCTCAACCTTCTTGACAACTCCACAGTATCTGTAATCAGACCCTTCCTTTCAGGTGTCAGAAAATGAAGACAAAATAACCAAGAGTTGGCCAGACAGCTAACTGCTGATCCTTCCCTATAGTTCAGCTGCACCATGGTTTCTCTTGATATTGCAACAGACTTCCCAAAGTCCTGTGGACTATCAAATGGGATCATGTTGGAAAAATTCAAGCAACCAAACACAATTTCTAAGAGCTTAATTCAGTGGCCTAGATCAGAGGTAAGACTACTTTTCATGCGATAAGTCCCTAATTACAAACTACTTAGCTAAAAAGATACAGGAGCAGACATTAGTGCACTGTGACTGCTAAGAGATACCATATTAAGCTTCAATCTTTATGTTCTCAAGGAAGAAGACAGTGAAGGGCTACTCCCATTTCAAAAATCATGGGAAGCCCAACTTGCTGCCCAGTCACTATTATTTTAGGCTATTTTGAAAACTAAACAAACACTGGATGGGGAAAAACGCTTAAAGCTACAAATTCATCTCATCAGGGCAAGTGATAGCTCCAGTGAATTCTGCTCTATATTTTAACAGATGGGCAAGACCCAGGAGTATGTGGTCTATCCTGTCTTGAAAATATATTTAAAGATCTGGTAATCAAAATTATAATAGACATCCCCCTTCTGTGAAAGCTGCAGTTCCCTGCAAGTCAACCAGTTCCAGTATGATCAGGTCTTATACAGGCTTAATGTGAGGTGTCATCTGTTTTAGATATTTTTAAGCAAGGTACCCATGTCCATGAGAGGTAGTTGCTTTATATGCAAAGGATGTTACATTGTTTCTGCAGTCCCTTGGTCAGGAGACAGAACCTTCATCTAGTGCTACTGGAAACCCTCAGAGATGGAAAAGTAGAACTTATCAGCATCAAGACTTAGGTTTCAGAAGAAGGAGTTGCTACCCATGAAGTAAACACATAACATGGCTTGAGTCTACAGTTTAACATCTTTGTTTTATATGACCAGGTAATTCTGTCTGAGGGAAATAAGGTCATTTATTTTCACCCAACTTTTTTCAAATGCATATGTTTATACAGCATGCATTTATATATAAATAAAATATGACCTCCTAAGTGCATGTGCATATGCATGCATATTATACACACACACACACACACACACACACACACACACTTAGGAGGTCATTTTCCACCCCCGAGTGCACACATTTAATGCTATGGTTTGTCTAGACAAAGGTAAGGCATCTCTTCCTGTCAAGATAGAGACCACCTTTTTAATTACTGAGATTGTAAGTCAAAAGCAAGAGCAAGAGAAGTCCCTCGCTTTCTTGTGAATTATCCAAGAGTCTGAAGACTACGCTATCTACCGCGACATTTAGACCTAAACTCTTCTATTTTGGGAGTTACATTTTTCTTCGGGGCCCCGTAATTTTGGGAAATTTTTGACTGAATTGTTAATTTCAAAACTCTTTTCAAGTCCCACATTCCCGGCTGAGTAATTCATATTTGGGCTCTCATGTTCTTAGGATTGTTAACCTCTCTGCAGATTAGTCTAACACACTGACCTTACACAAAAGAATCTCTGCTTGATAATTAAGACATTTGTTTTGAGGTTTAACTATATGGCAAAATTACTATAGTTTAAATACCTTCTCTTTAGACTTAGCAGTTGGAATCATATGTACAGTGCTTGATTTGAAAGAGCTTACAATATAATTTTAAGACGTGACACGAGTGGGGTCAACAACAAAAAAGAGGGGAGGACAGGAAGACTGATGTGTCATATTCCAGGTGCCATAGGTTCTCTCGAGGCAACTGGTTTGATATTCAGCAAGAAAAAAGGTAAATTCTATTTAAAAATTACACCAACAAAGTGCATGTATGGCTTCTCATCATTTAACATCTTAAAGAAAAAAGCACATCTCTTTCCCTCAAACAATTACTTTTTGTTTATTTATTTATTTATTATTTATTTTATTTTATATAAATTTATTATTTATTTTATTATTTATTTAAGAACAATTGTTCTTAAAAAAAGCTGATCTGTTTGTAATTGTGCCCAGAGAAAAAAAATCAATCAAGTCATTGTTCCACAGCCCTAACAATTGCTGGCTATAATCCAGAGAGATGGTCATCTGAACAACACACATTTAAAGAAAAAAAATATATATATATATTTTAATGTGCTTAACTAGTGCTTATTTCCCTTTGGAAACCTCAAGCTCTCATCCAGCCTCATTTTCATTAGACATTCAACTGCATATTTGAGTTGTATATAAAAACTTTTAAAAAAAATAAAATTGTATTATACCAACCATCCAACCCCCCACTGTATAGTTACTTTCCTCTGAAGACCTCAATGCTTTTTCCTAACATTTCCTAACACCTTTTTGAGGCCCTAGTTCAGAAGGGCACTTAAGCATGTACTTAGCTTTTAAGTACTGTCCTAAACAAGGGAATGCCCTGCTCTGATGACTGGGTAATTGCTTCTCCAATTTAACTATGATGTGGCTATGGTTCTTGCAGACAAAATAAACCCAATCAAAGAATTTAAACTCAGACCTTACCTCACTGTGGACATTCCAACTGTCAAGCGTCACATTAAAGAGAGCTTTGAGTGCCTCAATGGCACAATCTGTTTCTTGCAGCGATAAAGGAGATCCATCATGCTCTTCAGCAGCTTTGTACTTGTCTGTCCATCTTATGCTAAATGAACTTTCCAAGGCTTGAGTCAAAACCTGCAACCCTTGTAGCTCATGATGCAACTGTGACCTAATATCTGTGTGCAGAAGTGACAGGAGGAAGAGAAGGCGCAAATCAAAACATTTAATATCATCAACAAACTGTTGGTCCTTGCATTTTTTCAGTAGATTGCAAAGCATAGCTGCAAGGTTCAGTTCCAAACTGAGCTTCTGTGCAATGGCACTATTAAAAACTATGTTACAGAGGCATTTTAAAGCTTCCACTATAACAGGGAAATTGGACACATCCTCCAAAGAATCTTCTGTCATGTCCAGCTTTGCCAGCCTCATCAAGATCTGCATGTTTTCCTTTGTTGTCACAGGCACTAAAACCTTCTTATCTCTGGAGAGAATCCGAAGGGCTTCAAGACAGGCAACTTGACATGAAGTGTGTGTGTCTTTTTCGAGGATGTTTAAGATTCCTTCGCACAGTTTCTGTGGACACACAAAAAAAACCCCAAAATTTTAATCAATCATTGTGAATTTGAATGCAAAATCTTTTACTACTGTCATCAATCAAATCATAAGAACTTCAGCCACTTTCTTCAAAGAACTTGGTTTTGGTCATATTTTATCTAGGTCATTATTAGCTTTTCAAAATATGAACTACTACAGAAATATTCAGAGAATATCTTTAAAGGTTTTCTTATACAACCAAAATTTTTAATGGATACAGATAGAGATGACAGCACATCTCCTAGTCACAAGCAAGCTGCCAGTTTCACCAATACCTGGGTTCTATACATTAATCCTATTGGGTCACAGCAAGACTTTGGTTACTTTTATGGAAACAGAGAGGTCCTTATAATAGACCATTACATTTTTAGTTTAAAAAAAAGAAATCATCCTGTTTTAGTTGTTCTAAATATTTGGAATATAGTACATACCTCTCCTACTAAGCTTGTAGCTAAATGGTTCTTCATGTGCATACACCTCTCTTATTTGAGATTTAATGACCCAGTCAGATTCAAAGTTGAGGAAAACTCAAACTGGTATTTAATAGTCTGTATGCTAACAGACAAAAGAGGCATATTAAAACTAGCAAGACGAGACAGAGTGGAATGTAGACTTTTAGTAAATTAAGGTAACTAATACGCAGTCATAGCTAGGAGAGTTTCAATACTACCTGCAAAAAACATAGTGCCAGGCCATCCTGATCAAGAGACTCAAAGATTGTCCAGTGATCAAAAGATAGAAAGCTATACTTATGTTACATTACAAGCAGTTGTTAATTTGCATTGCTGCTTAGAAAAATATAAGTGATTTAAGAATCAGAAGGTCAGAAAAACATTTCAATTACAGAAAGATTCTAAACACGCTAGTCTGATTATTTTCTACAAACCTAAACAAACTCAGACAGATCAACCAACAGAGAGGAAAGACACAATAGAAGAGAGTGCATGATGGAACAGGGCTCCATAAATTTTGTATTGCTACAAATTCAGGAAGACAACATTACTCATGGGTGGCAGAGTCACGAGTCTAGTTATGAAAGTCTTTGCAAATAAGCGGCAATAAAAACTTTACTGCACCTTATACCACCCAGATCCTTTGTTTTTTGCCCTTTCAATCTTCCTCTGCTTCTTGTCCCTTTACGTAAGTTAGTTACTAGTGAAACAGTGTAGTCACTAATCTGGGTAGTTCTTAGTGACATCCACTAGTGCAGTATGAATCAGTTTATGACCAGAAATATATGCCATGTACACACACACACACACACACACTTCTCAGTTTTTTAATGAATACTAAATATATTGTAACAGTTTCCTACTTAAGGAAATGTCGCAGGAATTGGATTTTTCAGCACTAAAACAAACGCTCTTCACCCAGACAGAGCTAGAGATGGAAGTTTCACTGGACGCGATCGAAGGAGTTTTGTTACAGTAATGATTAAGAAAATGAAGAGTCATGTTAAGACAACATTTTATTCAACTAAACTAGGCAGGTCAAACTGTGGTACAATGCTGTGCGATACATCACGTTGTCAAACAGGAAAGCACATGATATTATACGCAAAACGTGAGACAAGTTAGTTATTGATTGTCACACACAGCTACTTAAAAAGAAAAGGTGTACTTGTGGCACCTTAGAGACTAACAAATTTATTTGAGCATAAGCTTTCGTGAGCTACAGCTCACTTCATTGGATGCATACAGCTACTTAGTACACTGGTAATGTTTTGGTTTAAAGACCTACCAGTCTGCTGCATTCTTCGCCTCTAAAAATTTATCTGGAAATCATTTTTGATCAGCATAGATGGGGTTATATTTACATCATGTATGCCAAAAGAGAATCACTAAAACACAGAATTTCAGTCTCTCTGAAATACTTAGTATTGTTAATCCATGGCTATGAAATATCCGGAAACCAACAAGACATTTAAAAAAAAAAAAAAAAAGGAAGCTTAAGAGTTGGCTTTTCAGAAGCACTCAACACTGGCCTAACTGCTTTAACTGAAGTTAGTGATAAAACGCTCTTTGACTTAAGTGGGAAAAGTTGGCCAATGCTGAAGACTTTGAAGATCTCACCCTTCAAGTTTAAAAAAAAAACAAAAAAACAAAAAACAAACGATCATAGTTCAGGAGAAGTAGTCAAATCAACCTCTACAGCTCAACTGACTTTTCACAAATATTTTAATTCAATTAAAAAGTTTTCTGTATAATTATCTTTGCTTATAAATCAGAAGCAGCAGTTACTGAATCTTCTAGATTTTGATAAATAATCCAGACAAGCGAGAGTTGGCAGCACTGGGAACTACAAAACACAAACTTGCTAATAGCAGGAACAGAAAAAATTGACCCTTTTTCTGCTAGAGTGATTCAGTCAAGAAAGCTCTGTCTCTGCTGACAGAGTACTGTAATTCACAGTGGCAGAAAGACTGCTAACTGATCCAAACTGCCACTGTGAAACAGCATTGTAGGAGAGGTGGTCTCTGAGATAACCAAGTGTGGGCAATTTTTCCCCCTTTTCGTTCTTTAATAGTGGTAGATGAGAATAAATGCATTGTAAAAAGAGGTGAACAGCAATTTCAGCAACCGTGGGACTGGAAGGACATATTGGGGGCATTGCTGAAAGATGGCAGAGTTAAGGTTGCATGGGTAACCTTAACTGTGCATTTCTTGGCTTTCAGAAATTTGAACTTTGCTCAACTCAATGTTCTGCAAGGAAAGACTACCAGCAACCTTATCTCTGCATTAAGAGTTTGCCACTGAATTTCCTAGTTTTTCAAACTGGAAAAATATATGTTCTTAGTCATTTAGGAAGTTGTACGTATGTCCCACAATTTGAATACCAAGCCAGCTAGCCCACTCCCCACACACCAGCTAGGCTCCACTAGCCCTGTTTTAACACATCTCCCAGCCATGTTGCTGACCCATTCAATGTGTTCCCTCTCCAACTTGCCCCTCACTACTGGCATTTTCTGATCTATGCAAGCTCAGTTTGGTTTCTTGTAGCTAGTGTACAAACATGCTGAGAACAAAAAACTGTAATGAGCCACATGGGGATGGGGCTTTTTTGCTGTTCCCTTCAGTGAATCACTCTTTCCATTTGGATAATATCAGGAACTTGAAAAATATACTTTCCATTACTGCAATATACAAACCAGTAGCTGAACACCACTAGCTTATTGAGTATAACAGCATGACTATGGATGGTTCACTGTTATAGGAACTAACCGGAATTTAAGGGTGAACAGCAAGAGTTTTGCTAAAAATAAGTATCCGCTTCCAAAATTTTTAGGTTCTCTTATATTTGATGTACTTGCATTTTTGAGTTACGTCAAAGGGACCTAAAGCATATAGAGGCACCCTTTTCAAATACACATCTTTATATTATTCTACTTTGATGCGAGAGTAAAGAAAATAATTTGCCTCTACAACTACCTCACTCTGAACTGCATGCTGATCCTATTTTCCTGTACCAGAGCAGACACTGTCAAAAATGAAGGAAAAATCCAGCAAAAAGTAGTAATTGAATGTTACCCTAAAGTAGTGTGTTTTTAAACTATCTTCACTTATCTTGCCTCTTATAAGCAATGCAGTTGGGCCCAATCCTGCATTCTTTTGTGCACCCTAAATTCCACTAATTTCAATGGGAGTTCAGAGTGCCCAAGGAATGCAGTTTAAGATCCTGGCAGGTGTCTGGAAGATTCCCGAACTCAAGCCTAGCCATATATCTTTGTTGAATTTTTAATCTAAAATACCAGTAACTTCAAGGATCAGGTCTTCTGCTTTAAAACTAAATTGATATTGGCTCAATCTTAAAGCTTCATGATTTTAATGCAGCATTGTGGAGGCAGAGGATTTGACTTGGGAGGGTGATGAAACATCCACCTGCTTTAAAAAAAAAGATTCTTAATTTACACAGTTATACGGTTTTGTTTTTTTTAGAAAATGTCCATTTTAAAAAGGCCTCAAATAGCTAAATCATGGTCCAAGTTGTTTTTTTGGAAAGGGGAGGGGGAGAACAGTGATGGTGAGGAAATCAGTCACATCACAGGTTTGCTATGAAGTTTCATGAGCTTTATAGTTGAGAGCGCTGGCAGCACCCGCATCTTTGGCCTCAGAGATTATGTGCCAGAGCACATGATGTTTCCAGTCACTTGAATAAATGGTAACTGGCATCAAGTCATTCTGCCTTCTCCTGGACTGACTTAAGTCTCTGTAGTTCATTGTGTCTTCTAACCAAGGTTTTTCATAGTTTTAAATTCTCAGTTGATTTTAATTAAGCTCTCAGCAGGGGGTTCATGAGATGGGCAAGTTTTTAATTTATTTAATACAACCTACTTTAGCAGCTGCTCAGAGGGCAGAATGTTAATGAAATCAATAGGAATGCCACACATAAAAAAGATGCAAAACTGGGTCCCATAAAAAATTTGTAAAGGGGGTCTGGTGGGAGACAGGCTAGTGAATTAAAAATAAAGATGAACAGTGAAATAACTACAGTAGACCTCATTCTATGTATGCCCCACAGTTTTGCATTGACCATGCATAACGGATTATAGAATCTGTCAAAGAAAGAAGTTTGGAGTTTTTGGCAATCAACTAGGAGACAACTAGGGATTTTAACACCAAATAAGGTTGTTTGGGATTGCTGGATAAGTTGAATAGCTGGCTATTTCTGCTAAAAATGACCAGTATTTTATGGCATTAGGTTTTGGAGTGAAGCATCTACTGGGCTGAGTGAGAGAGTGTATACTCTTTACATGTACTATTTCAAACTCAGTGTATTCTCAAGATGTCAGTATTGCATTGGTTTCCTTTCAGTGCAAGTTATTTTCATAGCTCCGTCAAAAATGATACATGAAAGCTTAGATTCTGGAGCACAATTTTGTAACACTGGCTAGCGTTCACAGAAAATTCTGTGGCTGCAGAGTCGCAGAATACAGAGGCCCCCAACTTCTTGTTATTTTTAAAATGTTTAACAATAGTTTCATTTTATTTCTGTAAATCCATTTACAGAGTGTTATGTTTTAGCTGTTGTGACAGCAGCTAATTCAGTCAGCATGAGTTCTTCATATACACCTATCTTGTTTTGTATTTTCTTGCATGTTTTCTCAATGGTGCCAGCTTCCATATATGTACTTCAATCATAGTGTATATATAGAGCAGTGGCTCTCAATCTTTCCAGACTACTGTACCCCTTTGCAGGAGTCTGATCTCTCACGTGTATCCCAAGTTTCATCTCACTTAAAAACTACTTGCTAACAAAAATACAAAAGTGTCACAGCCACTATTACTGAAAAATTGCTCACTCTCTCATTTTTACCATACAATTATAAAATAAATCAATTAGAATATAAATATTGTACTTACATTTCAGTGTATAGTATATAGAGCAGTATAAACAAGTCATTGTTTGTATGAAATTTTAGTTTGCACTGACTTTGCTAGAACTTTTTATGTAGCCTGTTGTAAAACTGGGCAAATATATAGATGAGTTAATGTACCCCTGGAAGACCTCTGCATACCCCTGGCTGACAACCACAGATATAGAAATACAGCATTCTAGATTTCTTGAGAGCTTCTGAGAACTAACTACATTCTGAGTTAAACTAAAACTCTAATTGGTTCTGAAATGGAAGATGCTGAACAGAATATAGAACTGCTGAGCTGTTGGTGAAATTAGTAGATTCTTGTGTGTGTGTGTGTGTGGTTAGAGGAGATTGTGGTAACAGGTAATTGGCAGGTGATGGGGCACATTTACAGTCCCAACACACACTGACATGAGGATTCTACTCCACCACGCTTGCAGCGACCCACCCCTGCCCCCCAGACAGCAGAGAGGGCAAGACTCTTCAGTGATCCGGGGACCTGACAGGCCATGTGGGGCTGGCACACAAAGGAGACAGGAAGGGGAGGTACCACTGTCTGGAGGAAGCTGTGCAGGCAATAGTTCTAACAAAGTAGGGGGAGATAGGGAGCCTAGAGATGGGGAAGCAAGAAAGAAAAAAAAAATCTAGAATTAAAATGCAGAGAGAGACAGGGTCATTTCTACCATGAGTGAATGACAGCAAGAGTTAAAGAAGCACAGGGGTTATGATTTAAAGAAGTTTGGCTTTGTTTTTGGTTTTGGGGTTTTTTTTGTTTTTTGTTTTTTAACAAATGTGATAATCATGTGGAAAAAATTAAGTGCTACTAACCCATCACATACAAAAATAAGCTGATAAATTCACAAAAAAGTAAGGCAGAGAAAGAGAAATCCATGGTTAGAGAAACAATGCTACCAAAGTTTGAATAGTTGATCGTAAAGGAATTAAAGAGAAAAACAGAAAGTACTCCCCTGCTGAAGTTTTGGGACCACAAGAAACTAACTTATTGGAACTCTTTTTGCATTTGGCTGCTGCTCCTTGATTATTTAAGCTCAATTTTTTTTCGTGTTAATATAAACAGTTTTCCTTACTACCTTGGATAAATTTACTTCCTCTGTTTCAGCAAAAGTATTATTAAGCTTATAAACTACTTCTGACTGTGAAAAGTCACTGAGAGAAATATTACAACATATTAGGAGACCACAGCTCTAGCCACAAAAATGCTGCCATTTTCCCAATTTTAAAAATTGTCACTGTTGACCAAAAAAAACCCCTTAAGATTGCTACCTCCTGAGGGGGTTCCAGGACCATTACAAGTTAACAACAACATTAGGATATCAGGCTGGTTATTTGTTTTACTGAAATATTCAATAGAATGGTTCTACAATTCCAGCCTGATTCAGTTCACTGTCCCACACAAGAAAAACATGTTTCAGTAAGAGACAGCAGGCCTAAGTTCTGCAGCCGCTAGGATACTGTAAAGTCATCCTCTGGCTGGAGGGTCCTATAATACTTCGTCAAAACAGGTAAGATATGATCCCAGAAAATCAAATTTTCATTTTGAGTTTGGTTATGCTAACAACTTTTTTTTAAAATTGAGGTGTGGCATTACCTAGGGGTCTGATCATCCTTTAAGCAGATTTTAAAGAGCCTTACAGATATGCTTTATTTTTTTATTTCCATTCACAACAGGCATGTGCAATTCTGCAATATCAGCATGCACTGAGTATGCTGTGTGAGATGAAGTCAAGTGCCTCTAGCTCCCAAGTACTTATAAGGAAGCAATATACACCAGAGTACAGTAATGATTAGATTTTAAAGAGCTGACCAAATTACTGACTGAGATGAGTTCCATGGTTCTATGCCATCCTCGTTTGATAGTCCATTTTATTTTCTTGTTTAAAAAAAAATGTTTTTAAAATCGTGCGCGCTTGGGATGATTTCAAGAACAAGAAAAACAGCTGAAAACTTTAAAAATCAAGTTTTCTATCATGTTTCTATTTTTTTTTAAACAGATGGACTCCACTGCAAAAAAAGGTAAATGTGTACATATAGTATTTCCAAATCTCTCAACTAATTTTTATCCACTTGTCATGCCATGCAACTTCAACAGCTTACCCAATGAAAATGCAGTACCTATCCTCCAGGTCACCTTTTAAACTCTGCATACAGAAGAAATATTCACAAATAAAGGGTCCAATCCTGCCAAGCCTTCCTCAAGGACTACTCACAAGATTTTGTAGGACAAGTCCAAAGAGCACAAAACTTAATGAAAAAAATTATAATTTGCCTTAAAGTTAATGGCCACAACTGAAAGAAACATGTGCATGTTTTCCTGAAACTTTGATTGCCAAGGAACTTTGCTCCTAAAAGCCCTAGTTCATACTGTCTCCAATCATGTGTGCATGTGCGCGCACACACACACACACACCCACCCACCCACCCTACACCTAGACTGGAGGGAGAAAGGATTCATGGAGACAGCAAAAATACTTCAAATACATACTAATAAATTTGTATATTAAATCAATGACCCCAATCATGCCTCACTGTGGCCATGTTTGCAACATTAAGGGCTTGTCTATACTTTCTGCTAAACCGGCATTGCTGCAATCGATGCAGCGGCGGCGATTTAGGGGGTCTGGTGAGACAAGCTAAGTCAATGGCAGAGCATTCTCCTATAGAGGTCTGTTCTCCACCTTCGCAAGAGGCAGAAGGTAGAGTGGGCAGGAGCACATCTCCCATCAACATAGCGCAGCGTAGACACCCTGTAAGTTGATCTAAGTTACGTCGACTTCAATTATGTAACTGAAGTAGCGTAACTTAGGTCAACTCACAGCGTTAGCGTAGACCAGCCCTAAATTTAAAGATTATGTTCTCCTCAAGACCTTGTCTGTTAAGAGGATTCAAAGATGGTTCTGATAGAAAATCTTAAATAAAGGTCCTGAGTAAACACCATTTTGCTTAAAGTAGTGTAATAGTAAGGAGAATGGACTGCAAAAAAATGCTGTAAAGCACTCCGATAACCCTGCAGCATAAAGCATGATGCCAACAAAGCACATTAAAAACTTAAAGACATGATCTAGTTACACACTTCTAAAGTTATTTGAGCTGAACTAATCAATTCACATTAACACTTCTAAAGTTATCTGAGCTAATCAATACAAACATACCTGCAGTTATTTGAATTTTGGTGACAAGAACATGGATGCTTATATTTGAATATGCAATCACTTAATACACTTTTAACAATCCCTTCCACAGGACTACAGGTTATAGTGTCAAATCATGCAATGCTACCACAAGTTAAAAGAATATCTGAATCCTTATAATTTAAAGAAGTTTTTAGATGAATAGCTGGAAACAAGTTTCACAGTTAAAAGGAAGGGTGTTACATATGATGTCAAGAATGAAGGAAGACGAGACACCACCAGAAAATTACTGAAAGCATGGAACAGAAGCCAAGTCAACAGGAAGGGAATCAGAGAACTAATTATATAGAGGGACTTGTGTATTATTTAAAGTTCTTGATTTTTAGTTGGGTTTATATAGAGACCTAGAATGTCAGTGTACATAATCACATTGTACATAATCAGTAGTCACATAATATATTTAAAACATTTTCAATAGAACTCTTATTTATTCATAGATATGTCAAGTCATCTTAGCCATTTTGTTTTTGTTGGGTTTTTATTTATATAGTTTAGAACTATGATTAAGATTGCAATATATATTAACAACTTTGATAGTTAGAAACTAACATCTACAGGTACCAAATCTAGTTTTAAGTATGTTGGATATTAAACCCACTGTACCCTTAAACATCCCACTATATTGATACTAAAAATACTTTTTTCTAGCTTTTATGTGTTGGGTAAATTCACATATTGCCTTGGAATCCATTTGACTCATGAAGGTAGACTGTTCCTGTATAAGTGGTCTAGATCAGTGTTCTCAAACTGTGGGTCGGGATCCCATTTTAATGGGTTCGCCAAGGCTGGCATTAGACTTGCTGGGTCCTAGGGCTGAAGCCCAAGCCCCACTGCCTGGGCCAAAGTCAGAGGGTTTCAGCCCTGGGTGGTGGGGCTCAGGTTATAGGCCCCCTGCCTGGGGCTGAAGCCCTTGGGCTTCTGCTTTGGCCCCCCATTCTGGGCGGTGTGGCTCAGGCTTCAGTCCCCCACTCCTGCGTTGTGTAGTAATTTCTCTCGTCAGAAAAGGTCACAATTCAATGAAGTTTGAGAACCCTAACTTCCTTGAATGTTCTTGTTCTTCAAGTAACTGCACATGGCAACTGGTTCTTTGAATAACTGCACCCACTTATGATGTCCACATTCCCCAGAATAGCAGTTCAGAACGTTTTCTCTAGCAGTGACCAATAGGGGTCATGCATGTGCTCCCACCACCCCTCCTCACCCCGTCCCCAGGGAATAAAGTGTACAGCAACCTCAACCTCCATTCAGTTCCTTCGAACTGCTTTAAGTAATGAGTTGGAACAACAGTGTCCATCTGTATTATTCATTACTGAGTATTTAGGCTGGAAGTTAAACAGTTTGTTTATAGTTGGTTACTTTTTACTATTTCAGTTGGCAGCAGGTCAGGAAAAAAAAAAAAAAAAAAAAAAAAGGAGAGTGCAGCTTTCGGTAGAGCCTAAATTCCCAGGTTTTAAATCATGCCAATCCTGGGGGGTGGGGCCGGAGGAGAAGGAAATATTCCTCTCACTGATACCCAGACAATAAAGGCATATGTCATGGCTGAGGAACTCCCAGTTATCCCAGATAACTGTACCATTTGCATGCCCTTCAAGAAGTGGACACAAAGGGAGAAGCAGTCTAGACTGAACCTTTTTCCTTGGGGGGGGAGAGGGAGAGAGAAGAGGACACAAAAACAACATGAAAGCTATGTTAGGCTCTGACCATAGACAAAAGCTTCTTCCTTCCTGAGACAGTTTTCCAATTCTCCTATCAAAGTTGTGACACCAAACTCAGGGGCCAGGAAGCAGCTGAGGCAAACTCAGGAAGATCCATCAAAACAGTCCTGCTTCCAAGGACTGAATAGTTCTGACTCAACATCAGCTCTGGTGCCAACTGCAGAGAGAAGCTTTAATCAGCTGTTCTCAAACTTCATTGCACCACGACCCCTTTCTGACAAAAAAAAATTATTACATGACCCTGGGTGGGGGGGACCAAAACCTGAGCCCTGCACCTCGAGCCCGAAGCCAGAGCCCTGCTGCCCCAGGCAGAGGGGGCCGAAGCCCAAGGGCTTCATCCCCGGGAGAGGGGACCATAACTTGAGCCCTCCACAAAAAGAAACAAGGGTACCAGTTATGAAAACTTCTTTGAAACAACACATCAATAAAATTGAAGGACGCAAGTCCCACTTTTATCTTTCAGTCTCCTGTCATGGTTCCTGCATCAGAGTTTTCTTCAGCCAAAGATACCAAAACCTCTGCAGCTTCTGACAGGAGTCTTCCATTAAAAAGTAATATCAACCGAGAGAAAATAATAAGAAGCTTCCTATTACATCTAAAGATGCTCATTCTCACTATGCTCCTTGGTTTCCTCTGAACTGGCCACATCTCTTTCCATATGGCCTCAATACTCAATTTCAGGAGCAAGTTCTCCCACAATATACGGGATCCATTTGTGACTCACAGGCTGCAGATTCTCAATTCTAATAATTTTCCTTGTCTAGTTCAAGACGCAAAGGAACAACAAATTTTAAGTGATGATGAAATAGCTGCTCATCAGGACAATCATTCTGATCCTATACCTGATTCTTCTTTCTTACCTGATGAACTCATTGCACAGGCTACTCCACTTTCACCTGATAAGTTTTAAAACTTTTCAGGAATTACTGAAGCTTATAGTACATACACGCACACACTTCATGTGGATATAGTTCAGGAAAAAGCATATAAACTATTTGATATTCAACAATCAGCAGCCCAAGTCAAGGTTGCAACACCTATAATGAAGGGATATTGGATTCACCAAACAGTATCTGGGCTTCCCATGTCTCCATTTCAGCTACTTTCACCACTTCATGGTGGTGACAGATATCAGATGCCATTCAGAAGATTTGAGTATTTTTATACTCATCTGGCACCATCATTGCTGGTTGTTCCTGCAGACAATGAGAGAGCAACACACTCTGGAAAATCTACTCCTAAGGAGAAGATGGGGGAGGAGAATTAAGGAACTAGATTTTTTCAGAAAGAAAGTGTATTCAACATCTTTACAAGTCAGGGTAGCAAGTTATCAAGCCATGATAGCTGCAATGGGATAGACTCAGATTTTAAGGACAAGTTATCCTCAGAGTTCAAAAATGAATGTAAAGCTATTTCTGAAGGAGGACAGTTTATTGCTAAAACTTCTCATCAAACTGCATTAGATGCTGCCGATTCTGGTGTTCGTTCAATGGCTACAGGTATTGTAATGCAACGCTCATCATGATTATCTGCCTTAGTTTTAACAAAAGAAGTTCAAGCAGCAATTGAAGACTTGCCATTCAAATGCTCAGAATCTGTTCATTTCCAACATTTATAATCTCTGCATTCATTACAAGATTCAAGATCCAAGCTCAGATTTTACAGAATTTCAAAAAACAAGGAATTTTGTCTTCAGTCTTCCGTCTCCAGATATAAGAAAGCTCAATATTCTTTTTTCATATTCTCAACATCAGAGGCCTTCTGTACAATTTAAAAAAAGATCTACATATTAAAAGAAATCAGCTCCATTACCCTCTTCTGTATTACTCAGTTGGATCAGGCAGAGATAGACATCAGATTTGATTCAATGGTCAAGGATCTTGTACAGACGCTCCCTGACTTGCGCAATCATTCCATTCCAGAACGCTTTGCGTAACTCTAGTTTTTGTGCAAGTTGGAAACATATCTGACCATTACGCCAAAAAAAAAAAAAACAACCAAAACAAAACAAAAAAACCACTCCTATTTCTAGCTTGCGGAGCTTTTTCCAGAAGTGCGGATTTGCATAAGTCAGGTCTTGCATAACCCGAGGAGCATCTATACTAATCTACAAAGATCTATGCCCTTTTACTTCACACACTGATTCCTGTCCATTTTTTTTCCTGCAGGCTTGGATGCCATTCACCACAGATTGATGGGTCCATCAAGTAGGCAAGAATTGTTATGCCATTCAATTTCAAACCGTTTCTTCCTTCCCACCCCATTTCCCAGTTCCTTTTCAGGGACTATTCTCATGAGAATGCCACATGCCAGCTGATAGATGACCTCATCAAGTTAGGAACATTAGAATCACCACACTAAGCTAGGAGCATTAGAATTAGTACATCAGAAGGGCTTCTATTTTATTTCCTCATACCAAAAATATGGTTAGACCTCAGGAACCTTAAATACATTCAACACACCAAATTCCGCATGGTAACTCTCACTTCAATTATCCCAGCACTAGATACCATGGATTAGTTCATTACCCTCAACTTGCAGGACATTTATTTTGATGTGCAAGTGCACTCACAAATGCCAAGTTTTATGGCTCTGGGGAGTCATCCATTCTGGCACTTCCTTTCAGAATGTCATTGACGCTGCAGGTGTTTGACGCATCTGCCAGGATTAGCAGCTCATTTATGCATATAAGCATTGCACATTTACTTTTTTTATCTAGACAACTGGCTTGTAAAGAGGAAGTCACAAATGCAAGTCATAGCAGCGGCAAGCAAAGTGATGAATTTATTTTCATCCCTGGGTTTGGGGATCAACGAAGTCAAATCTGGATCTGTCCCGGTCTATAGGAGAGCTCTGATGAATTCTAGATTGAGAAGCAGTGAGAACATTCTTTCTACTGAACATATTTCAAATAAAATTTTTTTTATCCTTCACATCTGTACTTACCCTCTGCCTACAATAAGAAAGAGTTTCAAACTTTGAGGCCATATGGCTTCGTATATGTTTGTAAATCCAATTGCCAGATTGTGTGTCAGACCATTTCAAGCATGGATCAAGTCAGCTTAGAAACCAACACTCAATTATATTATACAGACAGAGGTTTAGATCAGACCATCTTTTTCAAGAAGCCTCAAAACTTTTAGAATGCAGTATTGAGAAGCACATCAGTCTGACAGCTCTTCACTTCCTGGGAGAGAAAAATGGTATTGTGTACTCACTAAGTAGGCAGATGTCTTGTCTGATGAATGGGAAATGAAAAATTTTCTACTAACGCAAGTCTTCCAAGAATGGGGAATTCCATTTGCTTCTTCCTGCTGGTTGAGTTAGTGATCCCTTAATTTATTTTTCCTAACCAGAACCTCCAACAAGATTACTTGTCTCTTTTGTTATTTTTCTTTATCAGTTCTTCTGGAACTCTAAGTTTCTTTTTCTGACAGCACAGCCAGGCAAAACATGTATGTTATAAGCGAGACAAACTACGCTCAGTTGTATCACCTCAGTGGTAGTGGACTCTGAACAACACAGAGCAAAGGAAAGACTGCCTGAAAGGGGGCATGCACAAGTAGAAAGGTTTGTTTTGCTTACCTTTCTTTTCTCCTCATCTGCAGGATCAAATTTGAAAGTGGCTCTATTCTGGAGAAAGAAATAAGTTAAGTGTAAAATAATTGCCATAATCTGATTAGAACAAATTTCACAGTTTTAACATGAATCTCAGTTGATATGGTGCAAAGGTACTTTCTTGAATCATGTAATCTAACACTGCATCCAACTGTGAGGCGACAGTAAGCTTGCAATAAGTGCCTCTAAATTGTTCCCCAATTACCTCTATAGTTGTAGTATAAGCCTGGATCCAGGAGCTATGTAGTACTAACCTTTACTCCCTCTGATCATGACCAAGTCACTTAGGGCCAAAGACTGACCCCATTGAAATCAGGGGTATTTTTGTCACAAACGTCAATGGGCAGTGGAATCTGGCCAGCAAGGTAATACCCACTTACACACAAGGGAAACTGCACTTACCTCCATCTTTTCACCTTATACAGGAGTTGAGGATAAGTTCCATGTGTAAAACAGCAAGGCTATCTAGTTACTCAGGCTTTACAAACGTAAGTGGTACATCTCATTTGTAGGTTGGGAACTTCTGCTTTAGGTTGACTTTCCCAGTTTGGGAATTTTTAAAATAATTCATCCAGAAAATGCCGATTCAAATAAAAGTGAGTACAGTACAAGATCTGTTGATATATTTGTTCAATTTTTATTTTTTACTGGTTGTCTAAATGCATTATCTAGTGTTTTGTTATGGGTACAATTAAGTGTGAGGAAGGTGTGGTCTAACAGAACTTGAGCTAGTGATGAACGTTAGTTCTATTTTAGAAAATTCTGAACTGTATTAATTAATCAGCACTCAAGTGGCAAAAAATATTGTTAGAATTTTTTTTTCAAACTTGAGAACACCAATTAGTTATTGTAACAATATTTGGTCTTTAAGAATGCTAAAAAGAGATGGAAAGCAATGGAGTGTAAGACTCTTGCTAAGCTATATAATTTTAATCTAATGAAGTGAACATTGATCTTTACTATCTGTGTCCTTTAACACCATAAGAGGAAAAAATGACAAGCTGCTATACATACAAATGATCTAAAGGTCAAGCATGACTGCCTTACATGGCTTATCTACAGGCACTCTCCCTTGCACGGCACCAAGCATGCGCCTATGTTGGCAAAAACTGGACTAGACGTCACTATCTGGACTCACTATCAAAAGTTATCAGCATCAGTCTCTTCAAGTAACAACAGATTCTCAAGGTCAAATGATGATTCTTTTACTCCCCTCACATCAGACCTGCCCAACAATGCAAAAAGTAAAACAATCTGTAAAGCTGTGATAGCCGTTTTTAACTACACTTAATGGCCATGAAGGTACCCGCAGAAAGTCTCTGGGTAGGAAGACGCAGAGGACAGGCTTTCGATATTTCTTTAGGAAACAAAATCTGGCTCAGTATTAAGTGGGACTCCCCCAAGCAGAACATTTATTAGGGCTAGATGGGAAGAGTTCACAAACAAATACCACCTCCTCATCACAGATGTCTGAGTGAAAGAAAGGGGCCCAGACCTTGGCAGCATCTTTTTATCGATACGACGCCTAGAAAAGACTAGAGAAACCTTTACTGGGGGTAAGGTATCTTTGAGCAAGAGAGAAAACACACATTTGGTGTGCCCACTGCAGATGGGGCCATGGAGTGGGAAGAGAAGAAATGAACATCTAAATAAATGCTCTTTTAAACAGCCATCTGCAACCACCAAGAAACAACTCTTAAAAGTTAGACACACAGAACTGGGTCCTTCTATTAAAGAAATAACTTTTGTTTTGTAGGGAGATAAGTTATCGGCTGCTTTTAGAATTTGGAAAGTGTAAAAAATTTGAAAAGTGTGCCCAGGGTAATAGGATGTTTTTTCTCGTGCCTTAAGAAATCTAGCTAACTATCAGTTTGTAATGACACCTAGATACTACGATGTTTTTTGCTTCTGCCTGATTATGCCTTAGAGGATAAATAAATGAGACACAGAAACACAGTGGTAAGACTGCTTTGTAAGGACCATAATAGGCAGGGGATGGGTCAGATTGGGAACATGTTTAGAGATTCAGTCCCCCAGCCCAAGTTTTTCTGGAATACACAGCAAAACCTCCAGTCATCAGAAGGAGAAACTTTAACCACAGCTTAAATGCTAAATCCTACTAAGGAGAGCTTCCCAGGCCATTCCTTGCCCCAAATGAGTAGGGGTTGGCAAGTCTGACCAAGTGAGGGATTTTTTGCTGGGTGGGGTTGTTGAGAAGGGAGGGGGACAAACAGGGATAATGTATTAGATGTGTGTATTAGACACTGATTGCATATACAAAATTTAACAAAAATAAAGTTCTTGGCCTTACATTCCTGCACAGTCTGCCCCTCAGGCACAAACCCCCGTACCTCAGGTGACAGTTATCTAAACCCTGTGTTGGACCACAGGTAAGTGAATTCCAGAGCAGAAATTCACACACAGGTGATACTATGACAGTAGCCCTAACCGACCAATCAAGTCTATCAACAATTAGGCAAGAACATGCTGAGATACTCTGCTCAATCTCCAACAAAACCCCAGGGTAGCTGGAGGCTTCTGCTAAAATAATCAACAGTAAAACTGCTACTGTCATCATTAAACATCACTCAATAAGAAATTGAGATACGTTTTTATCCATCTCATACCTAGGAAGACAACCATGCACTGATTCCCACTCAAAGATTTTCCTTTCAAATTACAGGGCTAGAAATGTAAAGAAAATGAAAAGCTTACTCCCCACAAAACAGACAAAGCCACCTGGAAAGCCTTGGTACAGGATACAAGCTATGGCCAAGATTCAGACTGAGCTGGTACTGTGCTGAGATGAGCTGCTGCAACAGCACAAGAAAGAAGAGGTGGCAATTTAAGAAGCTAGTACTCAAATCTAGCAGATTTAGAGTTAAAAATAAGCCTTTAACTGCATCCAAAAGCATGCTAGAAGATACAGCTGTTCTCCAAAGTCTGAAGTAACAGTGGCCTGATGGAATAAGGCACCTACTTTTATGTCAAACGATCTTCAAAGATAGACTACACCACCTAAGGTTGCCTCCCGGATTGGCCAGGAGTCTCCCGGAATCAGCCTTGATCTCCCAGTGGCTATTGAAAGCAATCCAGGAGATTTTAATAGGCCATTAAAAATCCGGTTGGCAGCACAGCGGAGCTAAGGTAGGCTCCCTACCTGCCCTGGCTCCATGTGGCTCCTGGAAGCAATCAGTACATCCCTCTGGCTCCTAGGCGCAGAGGTGGCCAGGGGGGGTTTCCTGTGTGTTGCCCCCACCCCGTGCGCTGACTACAAAACTCCCATTGGCCTAGGTTCCCGGCCAATGGGAGCTGTGGGGGCAGTACCTGCAGGCAGGGGCAGCACACAGAGCCGCCTGGCCACCCCTGAGCCTGACCAACCACTTCTGGGAGCCTGCCGCACCCCAACCCCTTGCCCCAGCCCTGAGCCCCCTCCTGCACCCAAACTCCATCCCAAAGCCCGCACACCCTCCTGCACCCCATCACCCTGCCCCAGGCTCAGCATGGAGCCCCCTCCCACACTCCAAACCCCTTGGCCCCACCCCACTTGAACCCCAACCCCCGTCCCAGCCCAGTGAAAGTGAGTGAGGGTGGGAGAGAGTGAGCAATTGTGGGGGGGGGGGGGAGGAAGGAGGGGGAGAGAAAGATGTAGTGAGCAGGGGGCAAGGCTGTCTGGGTTTGTGCGATTAGACAGTTGGCAACCTTACACCACCACCACAATCTAGATGTTATGAAGTCCATATCGGACAAAAATGGAACCAATCATCTAGCCCAGCGGTTCTCAAACTGTGGGTTGGGACCCCAAAGCAGGTCACGACTCCATTTTAATGGGATTGCCAGGACTGGCATTAGACTTGCTGGGGCCTGGGGCCAAAGCCGAAGCCCGAGCCCCACCACCCAGGGCCAAATCCCAAGCCCCACCCCCCGAGGTCAAAGCCAAAGCCTGAGGGCTTCATCCCTGGACGGCAAGTCTCAGGTTACAGCCTGTCCCCTCCCCCCGCCTAGGGCTGAAGTCCTTGGGCTTCGACTTTACCCCCTCCCGAGGGGGAGGGACTCGGGCTTTGGCTTTGGCTTTGTCCCCTCTGAGGCGGCGGGGCTCAGGCTTCGGTCCTCCCTCCTGGGGTTGTGTAGTAATTTTTTTGCCAGAAGGGGGTCACGGTGCAATGAAGTTTGAGAACCCCTGATTTAGCCCAACAAGTGGAAAAACTAAACTTCTGTCTCTCATGCTACCAGGGAATCCAAACATATCCCCAAGCCCCTTGACTACACATGGGCATACCCCTGTGGTAATGGAAGCAGACATGCCCTTTGCCACCACTCACTAAATGCTTCTTGCCAGCATCTTCAGCTCAGCCTTTTCTGAACTGAGCTTCAGCAGGATCTCTTGCACACTCATGCCCTTACTTTGGGCAGGTACACAAGCAAATTAAATAAGCTGTGTCTCCTAAATTTTAGGAAAGAGACAGCGCTCCATGTTATTCACATGCTGAAAGCAGTCAGACCACATGGTCTCTGTATCACCTAGCAGCCTCACATATACACCAAGCAGGATGATTGACAAGCGAACCCCAGCCAAGAGTGTCCTTCAGGTGGATGAGAAGTTACACATCACTATCTTCCAGGAGAAAGGAATGGAATGACTTATGTGCGATCCCATCCACTTCCCCACCAACTCTGCAGCCATATTATCTTGCAGTCACTGGTACTATAGGTCGATGGCAAAGCTAAAAAAATCATTATGGTATTCTTATTTCTGAGCGTTGCTGTTATTTTGTGAGGGATAAATAATGAGGACATTACAGGAAAGGTTAATAGTCATACAGCATTCATACAGTGCATGGTGATTTATAGCCTAAGTAAGGTGAAGAGACATTCAGGTCAGCCTATTTTATGGTGTAATTATACATTAGGATAATGCCTAAAGGTCCCAATCAAAATCAGGGCCCTTTCATGCTAGCCACTGAACAAACATGGCATACCCTAAACCCAAGGAGTGACAAATGGTGGGGTGGAGGAGGAGAAGCTATAAATCACCACACACTTGTAAATATTAACCTTCCCTGAAATTGCCTCAATACTGATCCCTCACAAAAAAAAAAAAAAATCCCCACTCAGAAATAAGAATACCATGATTTTTTTCAGCTCTGCCATCAGCCTGTAGTACCAGTAACTGCACGGTTTTGATTGGAGTGAGGAGGGAGGATAACAAAGATCTTGCAGTTGATTTGATTTCTTGCATGGGCATCATATAGACAGACACATACATACTTGGAAAACGAGAGAGTGAGAAAGTCACATAAGGGTTGCTTAATTAAATATCTTCCCATGTAGAATTAAGGTATTTGTGGTAGAGAAGCTGGAAGGCACATGAAATGAGAGGAGTGGAGACCAGGTGAAGGAGCAAAGGGGGTTATTTCAGGGAGGTGTATTTGGGGATCACTTAAGATAGATAACTGGTGTTTGTTAATGTGTGGAAATTTACAAGGTTGGGGGGGGGGGGGAAGAGAAGAGTTTACAGGCAGTAGCCAGGGGCATTCCAGCAAAGAACAACGATTACGGGAGGAAACAGGAAAGAACGGGAATATACTAAGGCGTCTGAGGCAGGAACAGGGATGCGCAAGGGAAAGGGGTAATCAGGACGCAGGCGTTAAAAGGGGAGCTGGAGTAAGGAGGGATTTTACAGAGATCACAGGTGCCAGTGACTTGGAGTCATGGAGCGGGCAGCTGCGGGGCGTAACGGGGGCCGCGGGGGGACATGCAGCGCACTCCCGCGTGGCGGTGTCTGGGGGAGAGTGTTACCAGGGTAAATCCGAGGGGGGGGGGGCTGGCGAGGGTTCCCGCGGGGCTGGGGTCAGTGCGGTTATAACACGGGGCGCCGAGGAGGCTGCTGGCAGCGCTGTGCCCAGGGAGCTGGAAGCGGGAGTGACAGTTACACTGCGGCGGGGGAGGGGGGGGGGATGCTGCGCGAGCGGGGCGGCACACGGGGGGGGGGGGCCTCGAGGGTGTCACACGAGGGGAGCTAACGGGGGCGGGGGGAGTTATAGCGAGGTCCGGGGCTGTGGCGACGGTGGCTTATACCGAGGCCTGGGCGGGGAGCTGCCCGGGGGGGGGGGGGCGTTACCTTCTCGTTGTACCGGCCCAGGACCCGCTCGAGGCCCTCGGCCCCGCCGCGCCCCCTCACGGCCTCCAGCGCCGTCTCCAACTCCATGCCTGCGAGGCGTTCCCGAGCCGCGGGCGCCGCAGCTCCTCCGCCAGCGGCAGCCAACACCCAGCCAGCTGCTCCCCGACCTCTCACCCTTCACCGCCAATGACGCCACGTTCGCCCTGGAAACCACCCGCCCGCCTTGGCGCGGCGAAGGGAGAGTTCGGTCGCTGTTGGCTGGAGCGGGCCTGGGGGAGGCGGGCTCTTGCCCATTTCCTCGCTCCTATTGGCTGCGCTCTATTTCCCTCCCCATTTCAGGGCAGAAGGCCCGGACGCCCCCTCGGGCGAGGCCGAGGCTGGCAGAGACTACATTTCCCAGCGTACAGTGCGTCAGCAAAACGGCCGTGCGTGGCGGGACCTGCCGCCGAGTCGTGATGTGTCGCAGGCTGGGAGTTGTAGTCCCTAGGGGCTATGCCGATGGGGGTGTTAGCGGGGGCGGGAAGGCAGAGAAACTTTAATTATCATAGTCTCCACTGGAAGCATGGACGTGCTGTGTGTGTGAATGTGTGTCTTGTCCCCCGCAACTCCTTCGTGCCTCAGTTTCCCCAGCTGCCCGGTGGTCATCACGACATGTTCCTACCCGTGGTGGCTAATATAACTGATAACAACATGCATTCGGCCCCGGCCGCAGGCTCTCAACCATTTATGTCCTTTTGCAGGAGGCTGCAAACACGGATCCCGCTAAGGGGGTTACCACTTGTGACCCTTCGTCCCAATGGGCCGGACAGGCACGTCGAGCCTCTGGGCACCGGGGTCATAACGCTGGCCCGGTGTGGGCTGATGCCCTCGAATCATATGGAGTTAGTTACATTGTGCAGGAGGGCTGTGGGGAGGGGGGAACAGAGAGCACAGGACTGGGCACTGGGCATGGGGCCGCAAGAGCGGAGTGTAGAGCTGGGTGCAGTGTGGAGATCGTGGAGCTGGGTTTAGAGGCAAAGTGACGGTGAGAGGCAGCTCAGAAGTGAGTGTGGGGGAGTTACAGGAGGCGAGAACTTAGGGAGGGGGCAGGAGAGCTCTATCCTGCCCTTGAGGCAAATTCTGGTTGCACCCCTGCAGGAAGATATTGCAACATAGGGTGATATGCCATTAGTATATGATGGTGTTCCATCGTACAAATGCACAGTGATGCCACTTCAATGTCTTGACTCTTTGTCCAAGGGTGAGAAAGTCTACATAAGTGGGAACTGGGTGGGCAAGTGCCATGAGGAGGGTGTGTCCTGAGGTTCCAGCCAGAAAGGGGGATAAGGAGGTCTCTTTTGACTTTCTCTTAGCCTGTAGCTGAAGAAGAGAGCAGTCATTGGTGTTGGGCATGAAATAAAGCTTAAAATATTCTGGTAACCACCTGAGAAAAGCTGGAGCCATCACAGCTGCCTGGAATAGCTGGAGAGTCAGGGTGGTCAGGCAGCCGCTACACATACTTATAAAAAGCAAGAGGCAAGTATGCACATTACACAATTGGACAGAATGCTTTGAATTCTGTGGTGCACTCTACACCAATGGCTCTCAACCTTTTCAGACTACTGTATCTCTTTCAGGAGTCTGATTTGTCTTGCATAGTGTCAAGTTACACCTCACTTAAAAACAACTTGCTTCCAAAATCAGACATAAAAACACAAAAGTGTCACAGCACACTATTTCTGAAAAATTGCATGCTTTCTCATTTTTTACCATAGAATTATTAAATAAATCAATTGGAATGTAACTATTGTACTTACATTTCAGTGTATAGTACATAGAGCAATATAAACAAGTCATCGTCTGAATGGAATTTTACTATGTACTGACTTCACAAGTGCTTTTTATGTAGCCTATTGTAAAACTAGGCAAATATATAGATGAGTTCATGTACCCTCTGGAAGGCCTCTGCATACCCCAGGGGTACATGTACCCCTGATTGAGAACCACAGCTCTACAGTAAGAAAACAAAGCAGTGTCACTGACAGTGAATGGTAAGTCTTATACCTGCGGTGTTACCATCTCTTGTGACTATCAGGAGTTCAGTATAGTTGGTGTTTTTCCTCAAGTCCCACCTCCTGGACTCAAGTTATTATGTGAGAATCTTAGTTTCCATTTAGAAACAAAAATTATGCTCTCCTTCTCAAGTGACAACATGGTTGACCCTCCAAAGTTGCGTATGCACAGTAAATCCTTTTGCAGATAGATTAATGATGTGATGGGCATTTATAGTGGCCTGACTAGCATTAGTGCCATGGAATGGAAGCATGTCACAACCAGCTCCCTGCTCCAATCCCCTGCCTACTATGTCACGTGCTGCATTAAAAGAGCAAGAGGACAATCTGATATCAACAGGAGTTATGGGTGTGCATAAAATTCAGGATGAGCTCTCAAAACATAAGGGCGGAGATCTTGTGTTCCTATTTTTTTTGTGAAGCATTATACACATCTATAGGTTTACATCAATAAAAAAAACACTTCAAACTTGAACAGTATTTTACATATTCAGAGCATTTTGTAATAAAAATGTACTGTGCAGATTGCAGAAAATTGCCTATTTCGTGATCAACAATAAAACATTGCTTCAGAGGGGTCTGCTACTTGTCTCCCTCAAGAGGAATTTACTTATTCAACATAGACTCATTTCCTGACTCCCAGGAGTTCTCACTCACCTAGAAAGCTTGAAGAATACTTATCTCTCGCTCTCAAATATTTGATAGCATAGCTGAATATATCCTGAGGCCAGGGCATTAGCAATTACTAAGGGACCTCCAAATAGAAACACTCCTGAACATCTTGTGCATGTGTGTATGAATAATCCAGATCCAAATCTGCATCTGAATGTCTAATTAGGGCTTTGATCCATAGTGGGCTGAACTGGAACCCAAAATCAGAACATCATCCAACCTTTGGGACACAGAGGAACAAAATCCAAGCCTAAACACTAATCTGATTTTTTTTTTACTCAGACATATCAATATAGTACCTTCTTAAAGAAATTAAGCAAAAATAATCCGTTGGTAGTTTTTTAGCTACATACCATATAATAAAGTACAAGCCTTTCTACACCTCTCTCTCTCTCCAAAATAATAAAAAGTTCAAATTATTTACATACCTTTTTATTAAAACCTAAAAGATAGACTCTAGAAAAAGTTACTGGCACTTTGAAGGCACATTGTCATTTATCATCTGTGCATTTGAGTTTACACCTTAGATAGCATATGAAAGATTAGGATTTCAGTGAAAGGCAGACAGAATAAATTGCATCTTCCCCCGAAGAGCTGCCAGACCTTTTCAGAGGGCGCATACCAGGAGCTCTTCCCATGTTCGTCACTTTATCTAAACCTTCCAAAGCAGTGTCTGCCCCTGAATTTCATGGGTTTCAGGGTCAGTCACAACAGAATTGTGAGGTTGGCGAGGTCAGAGGCCATTTTTGTCAAAGGGCAGTGACCCTAGCAGCAAGAGATAGCCTGACAAAAAATTGGATTCATTCTAGTGAAAGTAGTTCTCACTGCTCTTCCCCTGCTGAGTCTTTTTTCTACCTGGTAATGAAAATCTTGCAAAGTTGTAGTGGGGTTTCACTCCAGAATGACAAAAGCAGCATTTTGAAAATGCATTTGTAGTGGTCTCAGGGGGGAAAAAAAAAGACAGTGGACTTCCCCAGAGACATGTGTATAGTTGCACTTTACTTAAAATTTGTGGCTACGAAATCACAACAGTTTTAGTTGCCATGGTCAAGGAGCTCAGGTAGGCAGGCAGGGGAGGTCACTGAGTGGTCTAAGCATCTGCTCTGTAATAATTCCTAGAATTACAGGTTCAAATCCCTATAGAAACAATTCTGCCTTTCATCCTTCTAAATTAGACGAAATGAGTGTGTGTGTTCTGGGGGAGACCTTTGAAACCAAGGTCCTATCTAATCTGTGTAGTCATTAAAGATCCTGTGGCTCTTTTCATAAGAGTAGATGTTTGCTGTGGTGTCTTTGACCAAAAGTTCCTCTCCCCAGCACTGATGTGCTATATGCTGGCTGGCTGCAGTCCTCCATCCCAGAGATGGTTGCGTTTCAGTGGTACTATATATACACTGTATATGATTTCTATCTATCCACCCACATAGGTTCTCATATGGCTCCCATCATCATGGTATCTGAGCACATCCCCAAAATTCTAAAATGTGTGCATACATATAAGGATATATTTCTATTTCTCTTCCTTCCAGTCAGCAGGGACTGGGCTTTGTTTATTGATTTTAACTTGCTGTTTTTGTGGAAAGGCAAAGTGGTAGATTTTACACTTTGTTTAGAAGCAGCTGGGTTCAGGTCACCTGCATCTCTTCCAAGAGTCCACTCCAGATTCTAGTGCTAGTGGCGGAGAAAGCTCCATTCTGCCCCCATGAGCCTCACTCTTGAGGCAGACTGTTTTGGTGGTATGCAGTTGTCGTGCCAGCAGTCTGTTGGGTAACTTAGGCCACTCCTATGTAGGGGACACTGAAAAGACCAAAATCTTGAATTTGACAAAGTATTTCATGGAGAGTCAGTGAACAGAATGGGTCACAGGTGGGCCCTGCTTGGCTAAGCAGAGGGGCTGCTGTTCAATGATTTGACAGCTTTTGGGAGAAAAGGCAAATTTTATTTCTCTGGCAGCATTTGCTTTCCCTATGAGTTGCAGTGCACTGATTGCAGTCTGGCTGTAGGTACATATCTGTATGCATTTTATATTTAACAATTTCAATGCCTTGATTAAACAAACACAGAAAGAACACTGAAATCAGGACCTTGATCTAAACCAAATACTTCAAAATTGTAGCTGCTAAAGCTTAGCTACTTATAAACGTCACCATACATTTTAACTATGTGATATTTTGACATTTTTTGTGGATACCTTGAATTACAACAAAGGAGGATTTGATACATTGAGCCTGATTCTCAGTTTCCCTGCACCATTTGTAGTCATTTACACCAGTGCAAAATGACTGTAGACTGAGTGTAAAACAATACCTTTTGATCTAGTAGAATTTTACCTCTGCTTTTCTCTTGGTGTAACCACACAATGGAGAACCAGAGCCAGATTTTAAAGATATTTAGGCACTTAAAGATGCAGATAGGTACCCAGTGGGATTTTCAAAAGTGCTGGTGTTTTTGAAAATTTCACTAGGTGCTTATCTGCATCCTAAAGTGCCGAAATACCCTTAACAATCTAGCCGACAGGCTCATTATTTGTAATTAGCAAAAACTCATTTCATGCAAATTTTCAACTCAATTCTGCAGTCAATGTGTACCCCGTCAAAGGGTTGGCCATCTCCCAAGTGCCCCCCTCGTGGCCT
Source organism: Dermochelys coriacea (assembly GCF_009764565.3). Classification (NCBI taxonomy): domain Eukaryota; kingdom Metazoa; phylum Chordata; order Testudines; family Dermochelyidae; genus Dermochelys; species Dermochelys coriacea. The sequence continues at coordinate 254,538,520 of NC_050068.2, read as the reverse complement.
GAGGTGGCTCTACGGAGGCCTGCCTCACTTTCCTCTTCATTCAGAGCCTTTTAAAAAGTCCACACAGTCCAGATAGTCAAAACATTCCTTTTCTGGGGTCCCATTTATTAAGTCCTGCACAAAATCTTACATAGCAGATCTCAAACCGCCAAAGACTTCATCCCAGTTTCAGCTTGGCCCAGCCCTTGGCCACTGAGGGTCTGACCTCTCTTTAAAGTAAATTTCTTTTGCCCTTGTCCAAAGCTGGGCATAGCCCCTCCTCTTGAGTGTCTATCTCCCTTTCAAACACTCCATTCTTCCAGTTTCAAGTTGGGAACAGCCCCTCCTCCCTGAGGATCTGTCTTCCTGCTTTTCCAGTATCTCTTGCCTGGAGTTTGGCCTTCTCCACAGGCCTTTCGCCTGCACACATAGAGCCCTGCAGGAGCCATCTTATTCCCTGCAGTATGCATAGGCATATGCCAACAACCACCACCAGCCACTGTCTCCCCCTTCAAAAGGCCCAAGTGCTTTCCCTTATGCCCAGTTGGGCAGACGAAAATTGCTCCAGCAGATGCACTGATCCTGCTCCCTCTTAAAGGGGCCAGTCACCCTGTGATAACCCCATTGACCTAAACAGGACATTGGGTACGCATGGACTGAACATTTGGCCCCTTTATTCACTGTTCTAAGAAAACAAAGGCTTTGTTTTTCCAGCACTATTTGGCATTGGCCTTGTTATAAAAGTTATATTTATATAGAGACAAATCTTGCTTCCCTTCATCAGTGTGATTACTTGAGTGAACAATGTCACCAGACTTTGGCTTGGATATGGCTCCAATCCTGCAGTGCACTAAGCACATTTGTAACTGTAAGCAACCCAGCAATCTCATTTAAGATAATAAGACTATTTAGGAGCTTAAAGTTTCACACATTCTTAAGTGCTTTGCTGGATAAGGGGATATGCCACCACATTTAAGATTTGTTTAAAGAGTTGTCAGCCTGTAAAGGTCACTGTGAACAAATAAATTAAAATAAATTATGTTTAGTTTCAAAAACTTTTTTATCTGAGTGTGAAAATCCTTCATATATCTTGCACAACTGTACAAATAATATTTATTTCCATTTTAGCCATAAACATGGTTATCATCACACTGGGTGTTATCAAAGATTTTATTTACATAACAATTACTAAAATGCCCGATGTCATATTTCCATTTATTTATTTCTTACCCATAGGGTAATAGGTCCACCATAATTGCTTGGTGCATTTTATAATACAGAAGAAAAACCTATGTTAATAAATTCTAACAAAAACTCACAAATACCTACAAATCTGACAGAAAATGTCTACTAAAAATTCTTCCAAAAATACAATACATTTTCCCACACATACACATTACAGAATAAGTTCAAAGGCACAGCTTTGAATTAGTTTTTTGTAGATGCATATTGAGTTGTCATCTTGTGAAGGAATCAGAAGAGTGGTTTTCATACCTGTCTATAGGTAATGAAATGAATAATTTGTTTTGTATTGTCACTTTTATATAATTGCTTAATATCATCGTATTTAACACATGTGGCTCTGAATCCAACACTTACCAGTCTCAAAATCCCTTCTTAACCTTGATGTTACAGACCAGAGCTGTTGCATTTAACCAGATTGTGCAAACTTAATACAAATACATATATAATAAGAACCACAGTCAGCTTAAGGCAGTGTATCATTCAATGCTACATGTCTTTCTTTTGTGAGGATAACACTTATTTGATCAACAGAAAGGTGCATCAATATACAAAGTTATGTGTAAACTGAAGCCTATAACAACACATACCATTTAAGGAGCCCAAAAAAGGAATTTAGGACAACAAGTAATGACCTGATAAAATGTCTCTAAAGAACCCAGTAGAGGTGCCAGAGCTTTGTTATGGTCAACTTTTTGTCTTTATCTCAATTTATAAATAGATTTCTCTCTAACATCTTTCCTTAAAGACTAATTAACATTTGTCAATAAGGGGGGAGGGGGAGAATGGCTCAGTGAAACTGACATCACAACAGGGCCAGACCATACGACAGAAGAAAAAAAAAGGCACAGCTTGGCCAATATAATGCCGTATAGTAACAGTTAAATCTTGTTACAGGAACACTTCGTCACACTGGTCTGCAGTATGTCCAGATTATGAACTAAAATTATCCGTCCAGGATCGATTTTATCTTCAAGTCCGTTAATGAATGTTCAGATAAAGTCCCATGTAATAGCCAGATATAAAGTTTTTCTGTCTTTATTAAATATAGGGGCTCATGCTGTACGAGTCATTTTCACTTAGCCCACCCTGTGGTGGCTTCTCCATTGATATAGGCAAAGCCAGGAAAGTGTTGCATGTGCTCATATTCAGAATTCCTGCGAGTTGTCAAGGGTGTGTACATGTCACTAGAGTTTCCATATCTTGTGGAGTGCATGGATGGACTTGTGTAGCACGTGTTTGCTGATGGGACTTCTGGCCAGCGAGGAGTTACAGGGGCTGGATGCAGTCTTGGGGTGCTACTCATCAAACAGGGCTCCATCCTGGATGTCGGGCTGTTAAAAGGGTACTTAGAAATAAAAACAAATTTTAAAAATGTTAAACACACATATTAAAAAAAAGTTAGAACAGGCAATAGCATACATGTTGCCTTTGTAGTAAGAACTATTGTTAAGGAGCTATAAAGGTCATCAGTAAATTCATAATGGTAAATATTCTTAGCAATACATTCTCTTTTATTTTTATAGAACATTTATGTGTGCCAAATGAGATGTTCTACAGACTGTTAACTGAAAGCTAAAGAAAAACAAATGTTTAAACATCAGACTTTAAAGGGCCTAATTCTTCATCACCCTACATCATCTTGTGTGGTCATTTACAGCAAGGCAAAGCGAGTGTTATACTCCACCCTTCTGATTTAACTACAGTACGTGCAGGGCATTGGAGATCCGGTTCAAAGACAGAAAGTGATTAGATGGAGGATCTTAGATGGAACAGAATGGGGAACAAATTGAACAGCAATGCATGTTTTGATTATACCAAGGCTGACCAAGTTTGAGGAGTTCAGTAACTTTCATAATGGGAAATATAAATAAAAGTCTGTCCTGCACTTGGTTCTGGTAGATGTTTGACAACAGTGGACAGGCTGGGCATGAAAGTGGAAGAGGAATACAAAATGATGGTGAATCATGTGGTGGGGATAGAAAGGAACTCCTGAGTGGAGGATTGGAGCAAGTAGGTGGGCAGCAGGTGGACAGAAAGACAGAGAGGGATGATAGTACCACTTGTGGGAGGCCATTGTGAATTTTAAAGAGAATGAAGAAAATTGTAATTAATTAGTTTCAGAGATGAAGAGGAAGCCAATTAAGCAGACAGAAAATGAGAGAATATGGTACTACTTCCTGGAGGAAAAGGAGTATAAGTATTATTAATCCAAAATAGCCTATAGATTTATGGATAGTTGTGGGTTGGATGGTGATGGAAGATGGGGAACACTGTTTGGAAGATGAGTAGATATTGCTGGAAAGAGGGAAAAATTTAAATGCAGGGTTGGCAATGATAGCCAAACCCCCTCCATATTTAGAGGCAAGGAGTTTTTCCATTGTAAATGGGGAATAGACTCACTGAGTGGAGAGAAACTAGAGTTTAACAATCAGATCTAAGCCACCTGAGGAATTTCAAAGTCATCATCCAGAAGGAGGTAAAGATTGCATAGTAACAGATCTGATGTTCTGGAGAGAGTCAGGTGGTGGTTTGGTGCCACATGCATTGGCTTGACAGAGACAGGATAGTGCAGAGGAGGACTAGTAGAGAGGCAGACTCCTAAGGCAGCAGCAGGAAGATGAAGACCAAGCAGAAAGTGGATGAACTTGCTTTGTGAGGAAGGTCAGCATTTGGGGCTGGAGGCCTTGGAAGAAGGGAGATTTGTTTTAATGGAAAGCAATACTGGGGAAAATAAGGGAAGGAAGAGAGAGGGTATTTTGGATAAGAACTGGTGCTAAATACAAAAGAATATGGGAATAGACATACCAGGGTAGGCAGCAGCAGAAGGGACAGTGATAAGTGAAATCTTGAGATAAAGAGAGAGGAAAAATAGTAGGAAGTTACACAGGGAGATGAGAGGTTTCAGAGTAGCAGCCGTGTTAGTCTGTATTCGCAAAAAAGAAAAGGAGGACTTGTGGCACCTTAGAGACTAACAAATTTATTTGAGCATAAGCTTTCGTGAGCTACAGCTCACTTCATCAGATGCAGACGAAGTGAGCTGTAGCTCATGAAAGCTTATGCTCAAATAAATTTGTTAGTCTCTAAGGAGATGAGAGGTTTCTCAGCCTTAAACAGTGCATTTTCTACTCATGAATGCTATGCCATTACTCAGCAATGACAGCCAAAACCATAGGAACTCTCTATAAGAGACTCTTAGTAAACATTCAAAGTGTTCAAGTTTTATTCACACATATGTTCAGGTAAAGTGCGTTTTAAAGTTGCGTGCACTAATATTCTCTGAAACTGAATTTAAAAGGCGCTGATCCTGCAAGATGATCCATATGAGTGGACCCTTATGCCCATATGGAGTCCCACTGAAGTCAGTGGGGCTCTGCATAAGGGCAGGGTCATCCCACAGGGATCAGATAGCAAGATTGGAGCCTAAATTTGCACATGTGAACACATGAACTAGAAGTGCATGCCTACCTATTCAATCAGGAACCAAACAAACCCATGTGACTTATCTAATCTATCACATCAACAGAGTTTATATTTAACAGGTTGAGTATTAAATACTAATGTTTGCAATTAATCCACAGAATAAGAAATGGTTTGCAAACAAATCATTAAATTCAAACATCAAATACATTCAGGAAAACAGTAACTGTTGCAAGATAGTCCACAAGCAGAAAATAAGCCAAATTTGTCACAGCTCATATCAAGAAACTTATTATCCAATAAACAGCAGGTCTTAAAATGTCACGCTTCCTGCTCATTCTACTGTGTTCCGAAGAGGAAAGATAAAAGGACCTTTAGAAAAAGGCAGTCTGTCCCCTTTAAATGTTTACAAGCCTGTCTCCCAGCCTCTGCAGAGAGGATCCAAGCTCTGTCCACCAAGAAGGGAACTAACTGGTAAATCTGGAGATCCCTTTCTGTGAAAAATATCACATTTAAAAAAAAATTATCCCAATTTGAAAATTTTCCACAAATGGGAAATTCCATTTTGGGAGAACTGAAATGGAATTTTTCAGCTTGCCGGCTGCCCACCTGGAAGACTCTTATCTTATTTTATCTTACTTTCTGCAGGCAGGCAGCTGGAAAGTTCAGTTTTCCCTGCCAGAAAAATAATTTTCTTTAGCAAAATGGGAAGTTTTCCCACAAAACAATTTGATTTTGCAAAAAGGGCTTTTTCTGTGAGCTAATCACTGAGATGGAAAATTCCTGACTAGCCCTGCTAACTGGAGAGCTTCTACAAAGAGGCGGGATGGTGAGTTATGGAAAAGAATCTTTCTACACTCCGTCTGTCTAAAGGGACAGCTGGAAACAGGAGAACAGAGGAGGAGGATATCTGCTTCCTGCTAAAAAGAAAGGCTGAAGGCAGGACAGAAAGGAAGAGAGCAGAGTTTGCCCTCTATAGCTGGGAGGCAGAAAACAAGTCATTGTCCATGTAGTGATATATGCACAAAAGAACAGGAGTACTGGTGGCACCTTAGAGACTAACATATTTATTTGAGCTTAAGCTTTCGTGAGCTACAGCTCACTTCATCGGATGCATTGTAGCTCACGAAAGCTTAAGCTCAAATACATTTGTTAGTGTCTAAGGTGCCACAAGTACTCCTTTTCTTTTTTTGCAAATACAGACTAACACGGCTGCTACTCTGAAACCTGTAGTGATATATGTAATAATTTTGAGTAGGGGTACATTAAGAGGAAAAGAGGGAAACTTTTCTGTTGTAAGCTGCTTTTTATAGTTAGCAGCAGTTTGAAGCTAAATCCCGGGGAGAGGGATTAGTTAGCAGAGGGCAGGTGAAGAGGTCAGAGATGCATGATGCATTCATTTAACACATGGCTTGTCACTTTATCACATGGCTCTCATCTCCACATATGTAGCATATTATATTTTCCTGTACACTGTTTGACAGGAAAACTCGGTGGCGCTTTGCCATTAACTTCAATGGGGCTGTTATTTCACCCTAAAGGCCTTGATTTTCAATGCTGAGTACCTAGAACTTTCATTGAAAACAATGAGAACTGCAGGTGCTCAACACCAATGAAAATCAAGTCTTGAAATTTTACATTAAGGAACTTAAGGCCACAGAGGGAGTCAGTCTCTGAATCAGGCTTAGAATTTAGGACCATGGCAGTCTACTTTAATGGGGTAGTAATCTGGTTGGTAAAAGTTAGAGATTTTAGAGCAGTCTGTCCAAGAAATTATAAATATTTAAATAAAATCTAAGTAGTTCCAGGTAAAGTTTAACAACTTTTCATATCTTTAAAGTGTCAGGTGAAAAACTCATTGGAAGATCTTTTCCATTAATATGCTCAAGAACTAAATCTTCTTGGACCAAATAGGCAATATATGAAGTGGGAAGGTAAAATCCCTCTGAAATTCATTCAGTCAATCATATGGGGATGCTAGGAAATATAGACCACCTCTGCCATATGTTCAGCTGTACAAATGTGCTGCCATAGAGTACAGTCAAACAATACTTTTTAATTAAGGCCCTTTGTTTTCAGTTTCTATTTTGTTTAAAATTTCCCAGGAATGTCAGTGTTCATTACAAAAATTTAAAAATGGGCAAAAATCAGTGCAAAAGATTACTTCACAATTTTCTGGGTAAATATTGAGATTATTATTGGGGGATGGGAGTCTAGAAAAAAAGCAACAAATAGAGAAAAGTCTGAGTATTGAAAATAAAGCAGTTTAATGCTGTAGTTTATTTGATTAACTGTACATTAACAGTACATACCCATATGCACATGTATGCATATATGTGTGTCTTGCACTGCATTGCCTTACTTTAACACATAGCCTCTCATTCACCCCAGACTAATTTATTATTAAAATAAACACATCTACCTAATGTAACGTAACAATCAGTAGTCTCATGTATTTGTGTGATCCAAAATTTGGGTGAAAATAGTAAAAACAGAACAATAGCTTTTGTAAAACCTGGGAATTTTTCAGTAAAAATCAGTAAAAACTTAAAACAAAGGGCCTTATCTGTAGCCGACTTAACCTGTTGGCTAGGGCTGTTCAGAGGAGGTCATTAAATCAACCGCAATGTCCCACTCTATAGAGGCCAAAGCTGTGAGCTGTTCTCCTTTCTAGCCTCAGAAGCCCCTGAGGAGCAATGTTCACAAATTGTCCTATGTCACTGGGTGCAAGGATAAAGATGAACCATTTGGGAAAAGGTAAAAGCTTCAGGGACAATTTAAATGAAAAATTTGTACTCTCCAGGGGCCCACTGAGTGAAGCTTGGCCTGAACTAGAGCTAAATTGGGAAAATACTATATTGGCCTAATCATGATCTTGTCTTATAAACATTGTGATTGATTTATTTCTTAATTCACATTAGAATTTAATGTTAACTTGAAGTTTCGTTATACTTGGAGCCAGTGTTCTGGCTTAAAAAAAAATCTTTTCTTCCTGATGTTCTAAACAACTTTCCCTCTTGCTAATCAGATTAGAACATTCTGCCATCCCAACATGCTACAATTTCCTACTGGAAGCTGAGAGGCACAGGCTGGGATTCAAAACCAGGACTTCACCTCCTTGCATGAACTGAGAACGAGGACCTTATACACTCCAGAAGAAGCTCTCTCTGTGATGTACAGCAGGCTTCTAAAATTTCAACAAGGTTCAAGGGAAACCGAACGGTCTCTAGGGAAACCTCACAGGTTCTCCAGGTCATGCCATGTCATCATTATATGAGGGAGTCACACAATGCAGTTCACTTGGCAGGTAGAGTAGATGAACATATCAAAAAGATGCCATTTTTGGATTTAAACTTTGGCCTATGGAGCAAACTCCATAATGCATTGAAAGGGAGAGCTAATCTGCCTTCCCACTTTCAGTTAATATGCCACAGTGAGGCTTACTCAAGAGCAAGGGCTAATGACTGAGCATAAGGGGACAGGATACAGTGTGCTGCTTTTCTGTTTAGTCAAATACCCCAGATGCAGCTGTGTTTATGAATGTGTCACTAATATAAAAAGAATAATTGCCTGAAAATAATATGGACTCCAAATATCTACTATTTTACAATAAATTCTGTTATGACTGAATCCAACATGGAAAGTTTTGTAATGGTAGGTCAGCTAATTGCAAATGAGTCAGTGACTTCTTTTTCCCTACAGTGAAGAGACCATTGAAAGACAATATTTTTAAAGTACCCATTGGCCCCTGCCTGACTATTAACTCAACCAATGAAGCATCTATTCAGCCTTGTTGGAGTGTCCAAAGCATAGCCATCTGCGCGGATGCCTGCCTAGGCTGCCTGAATCACCTTTCACACTTTACATCCGGTTTAATGAAGAGTGCTTAAGCATGCTGAACTCAAAACACTGGGGCCTAGTGATCTTTGCCAGATATAAAAGCGACATTTGTTGGAGGGCTCTTGACAGGAAATTACTATTTTCTGGGTCAACTCACACTTGCTGCTGCCACTGCTGTTTAAACTAGACAAGAAACACTAACTCCTTTAAGTTTGGGTGACTTTAAGCTGATTATTGTTAAGGCCTTTCCCCAAAAATTTTAAATTAACTCAATTTCTTTTAGTATTATTTTAGAAAATACTATGTTAAGTGTCTTCTCCCAACAAAGGAGTCTGAGTTCCTTCAGAGCAAGGCTGAAGAATAATCTCTTTATCCTTACCCGTTAGCAAGCTGATTGATTATGCGAGAAGGTGAAAGGTGTCTCTGTCCAAATAGCAAAATATTTTCCTTATGAACACAGCTCTAACTTTATACTGCATTAGCTCACACTTTTGAACAGCATTGGAAGTCATTATTATATACGTCAAACATTATCTTCAGGATTCATAAGTACCTAGTCAAAAGTTATATCTGTATTAAAGACCTGGTTACAAATGAACTTTGTGGAAAGTTGTACAGTAGCATCTAATGGAATTTAATAATAAAAACTATTTATGGATTGGTTGTTCCTTTCTAACCTTTAATTTGACTCTTTTCTGTACAAAGCTAAGTTTGGTGTGTCTTGGCCCATCACAGATGTAGGGTAAGTGACTTAGGCACTTTTGAAAATGGGACTTAGGGGCTTTTGAAAACATTACCAATGCTTAGTTTTTAAAATGTCATTTTTTTGCTTTCCAATAGAAGTACATGATTATTTCAATTGAGTAAATAACACTCTGATGGACAGTTATGAACTCATATCTTCTAGAACAATAAATTCAAGTTTCTTAAATGGGATTTGGACATATTGGTCCTTATTTATTCTTAATGTCATGACTAAATATAAGGAAACTGGCTGATTCTAATGGGTATTACAGTTTCCAGGATTATACAGTAGTTATTGGGGGATGAGGACATATGGAAAAGGGAAGGCTATTGTGTAGGGATATAGTACACATGGGGTGAGGTTCTCATCCCTTCTCTAGCCCCATTAAGGCAGGCAAGAAGGGTGTAAAGGGACTATAAAAGAACTAGTTCCAGGTGGAAGAGAACTCCCCTGGTGCAAGCATCGCAAATAGACAGGAGTAAGACTGCCTTCCATGGACCTCCCTGCCCTCACAAAACCTGGCCTAGGGGCATGTCAGTGGTTGTGAAGGGAATGTCAGAGGCAGGGCTGCTGATGCAGTGCTGCAGCCCATAGGGAAGTCCTGCAAAGCTATTGTGACTTAGACAGGACTTCAGGACTAAGTTATGTTGGGGGGCCTCTCCAGTCCCTGGAACAGCCCAGTGTCAGCAAAGTGCAACCATGGCTTAAAGCAACCTTAACCTCTGTCCTCAACCCCAGGGTGTGAGTTCTGTGCTGTGCTTCTTAGAGGTACAACCACAAATTTCACCCAACGAGCATAGTAGTATTAGAGTTACCAGTGCTACCAGTATATCCCACACCACAGTGAGCATTAGCAGGAGCAAAGAGGTAATTTATGAGAAGGTACACAGGTAAACAAGTACGTGTGCTATCTAGCAGAAAGTGTGTCCAGTCACATATACCCACAGACATGTGGGTTATAATCCTGTTTCATTAGTAGACCTCCAGGCACTTTGCTGCCCACATTAAACTCATGCAATAAACTAAACTACTATCATATTGGGGTTCCAAGGGAACTGTGCCCTTAAACAGATAACATCAGTAAACATTTGTAGAGATCCAGTCATCAGTGTGCACTGAACAAAACATGTACTGCCCCAAATTGCTGTCACTATAAACACAACGTGGAGATCAAAACCTAGCATTACCATTTGTCCTGAAACTCATGTGACACATTTTTCATGGTCTGTCACATGTGCCGAGCGCTGGCCTGGTAATGTGTGTGTCATCCACTGTTCAATGTGTGTTGTTTTCCCTCTCTGCCTAATCCATGAAGATTTATAGAACATATGACTTTTCTTCAGCTTCTAACTATGAGAAGTAGGTCCCAATTCTGGAAAATATCGCTATTCAGCACAACACTTAAACACATGCTTAAGTGCTATCCTAAATAGGAATGGTCTTAAGCAGTTGTGTAAGTGCTTTTTTAGCATCAGGGCCTCAGTCCTTTACCTCAGTCTATAGAGGCTTATGCTCTTGGCTCTGGCGGTCCCAGGTTCAAGAGGATTGTCCTTATATTTACATGACATTTTCTTTGGACAGTGAAACTAGAGAGGTGAGTTTTGCATTCTGTGTCCAATCAGAGTCACTTCCTAGTTCTTATACATTAATGCAATGCTATTGTGTTTGAGTTCCAACATCACAGGAGAAAGTTTAAATCAATCAATTTGATTTGTCTGACTTGGAGATGAATGTATTTTGTCATATGTTCAGTTACTAGACATTTAAAAATATTAAAGACAAATATGGTTTCGTGTTCATGAAAACACAGCTCTTCATATTAAGATAAGTGTAATGAAAGTATTTGGTGTTTTACAAAACAAAAATGTTGGGGCTAAATTACTCAGTGTCCAGTTAAGCAGCAAACAGTTTCTGGAGTTTGAGAGGAAGAAGATGGGTGCCTAGAAAGAAAGTGGAATAATATTTTAACTGAATGATACACTTGGTCATAGTCTGCTACAGGGTAAAGCTCTTCTATTTCTCATGCCAAAAGTTTTGATCAAAACTCAGCTACTTTGGACAACACAAATTGGCTAGGAGGTGACATTATGAATAAAATATACATTTCATCACTGTGCCATGGATTGTTAGGGGAAATGCTCAGACGTTCTTTGACAAAATTGTTGCCAATGCCCTATTAAATATGAGGCAACACCAGCAGCATCTTAGCTAAAACTACATAGGTGGGTAATTTATGAAGCATAACCTGCAATACACAGGTGTTTATGTATAAACGTTACACACTTCACTAGTTGCAGGAGTCACATATGATTATATGCAGTTCTGCATTATTGCCTAGAAAATCAGATAGTAGTTAGCAAATTCACACAGTAGATCATTTCACATTGATGCACCATGCTGTTCTTGCTGGTGAGCCAGACCTGGAGTGCTAAATCCGAGCAATTATAAATAGGAAGCAGCTGCTCTGAGAACATCGGCAGATGCCACCAGAAGGCAAATGGATTTTTAAAATATTCAGGCTAAGATTAAGATACATTTAGAAAGATTCTGCATAAAGGACCCAATCTAATTCCAATTTAAGTCAATAAAAAGACCCCCATTGACTTAAGTGGGAACTGGAGCAAGCTGATAGTGCGGGGAGGAGCCAGCGAGAGACTGAAGCCAGCGTAGCAGCTGCAGAAAGCAGTTCAACCAGAAGCCCACAGTTACTGATGATGTCATTAGTAGAACTGGGTGGGAAACGGTTTTCCTGTCCTATGAATATTTTCAAGATTTTGGAAATGTTTCCTATTCTGCATTGAGATGAAACCGAGACCTTCTAAAGTTATTTGATAAAAAACAGAGAGAGAGAGAAAGAGGTGAGAAACAGACACAACTTGCTCCAAATCAAGCAGATCAGGGACTTCAACTCATGTTTCCCAGGTGCAGGCCTGCCCACAGCAATTCTGGGCCCCAAAGCCAGGGCCATCCTTAGGGGGGCTGCAGGGACTGAGGTGGAAGTGACGAAGCCGTCACTTCTGGGATTGACCCATCACTTCTGGGACTGACTGCGCTGGCCAATTGCGCCGACCCCCCCCCCCCTCCCAAGCACGGGGCCTGGAGGTGTTGCGTGTTCCTAGGAGACCTGCGGCCTGCCTGGGAGGTTTAAAAGGGCCCGGGGCTCTCGGCTGCCACCATGGCAGTGGCAGCAGCTGGGGGCCCCTGGGCCCTTTTAAATCGTCTGGGCCCCAGGGCAATTGCCCCCCGCATCGGCGGGCCTGTCCAGGTGAGTACCCAAACCACCTGGCTATTGGCTATCTTGGGCGGCTCTCCCTCCTCTCCCCGCCTGCCACCCTGGACCTGAGAAACCTTCCCAACAAAGTCTTGTCAAAACTGTCCCTTTCCTATGAACTATTTTGGTTTTGACAAATTGGCATTTTCCAACAAAAAAATGCTTTGTCAAAAAAGTCTCCACCAGCTCTAATCATCAGATTGCTTTCTGCAGTTTTCCATCTGAACATTCACTCCACTGTGTTGATTGGCTGTTTGCTTCAATACCCACTCTTCCTTTGTCTTTCAATCTAACCAATCCTCTCCTAACATAAGCCCATCAAAATGATTTACATAATAAAAAAAAGCAACAAAAAAATCCTGGGACTAACTTGATGTTTGCAACCATCACACGGTTCACTCTGTTTGCATGTTACCCTTTTCCCTGCTCCTTTGTTTGATTTGTCCACTTAGACTAATGGTTCTCAACCCGCATCCCACGGGCCACTTGCAGCCCAATCAGCACATAGCTGTGGCCCATGTGACATCCTCAGTGCCATACAGGTAGTATATATATATTTTGTGGATGCGGCCCACATAACATAGAGAGCTGCATATGCTGCTATGGTAAATAGGTTGAGAACCACTGACTTAGGCGGTAAGTTCTTTGGGGGAGGGACTGTCTCTTATGTTTGTACAGGGCCTAGTTCAATGAAACCCAGTTCTTGATGGGCTCCTAGAAACTACTGTAATGAACATGGTAAGTAGTACACTAAATAATGCTCAACTAGGCTTTTCTATTTAAACCAAATGTGGACTATAGAAAAATATTTCTTTTGAAAAAAAAAATCCACTGGTAAATATATGCCACTTGACTGAAAAGCCCATGCAGACTGATGGAACCAACTTCACCCCTGGCGGAGGGACAGCTCAGGGGTTTGAGCATTGGCCTGCTAAACCCAGGGTTGTGAGTTCAATCCTTCTGGGGGCCATTTAGGGATCTGGGGCTTTGAGCAGCAGGTTGGACTAAGATGACCTCCTGAGGTCCCTTCCAACTGTGACTGTTATGTTAAATGAGTACAGCTCCCCTGACTTGAGTGGAATTGTGTCTGCAAAGGGCCCTGCAAATTTGGCCTATTTTGTTTTGATTTTGCAAAGTCATGACTTCTGCTCTCTTATTCCTTGCAGCAGGTTCCCCTTACAAATGCTTCCGCTAGAAAAAAAATGTGGTTTCATAATACCTCTTTTACCTTTTCGGGGCAGAGCACATAATTAAGTTGTTATGCATTAAGGGTGACTAATAAAATGACAAGATTTATCAGTGCAGAGATTTTACAGCATTCCATTAAGCTTTAAAAAAAAAAAAAACCTTGATTTTAGCCAATGTCATATTAAAACTTTTGGAAGCATTCTTGCATCGTGGGTGCAGTTTATAACTCCTTTAAATGTAAAATTAGCACATTAATAGGTTCTTGCTGACTATATTCTGCATTAAAAAAATCTCAGTTTACAAGCAGGGTAAGAAAGAACATACTGAATTCAAGCTGAGGTAACTGCTCTGAAATATAATCAGTTAAGACACATCTACTTGTTCTATTTTGTTCTAGAATGTTCAAGAGCTGAAGAAGGCAGAAAAGTTATTTGAAACCCAGACTTGAAGAGACAGTCTACTACAGCAACAATGCTTGCAAAAGAAATCTCCCTCAAAATGGTTGCATGATTTTAATTTATTTTATTTGTATATGTTGCCTTAACCATGACATTAGTGTGCACTCAAAGTAGTTATCTCTATCTATTGTTATTTGCATAACTTATGCTATCTATGTTTGACATTGAAGACTGTCACAAGAGGATAAGAAATCTAAGGGACAAAATTTTTCAACAAAAGCAACAGCCAAACACTCTATTATACACACAGACAGATGTGCCTCGATAATTTCTGAGCCACTGCATGTGTCCTTAGATCACATATTTAGATTGTTTTTCATGCAATTGTTATTATATATTTTCTGCAATTATTAACAGTGAGATGGAAAACTGATTTCCAAAAGGTGAAAAGTCTTTGATTTCAAAAGTTTGTTACAGAACATAAGAATACATACTGTAGTGAAAAACGGATACATACAAACTTGTCTTGCACTACTAAACCTAAATATCTAGTCATTCTTCTTACTGTAGATATAGCTGTTGCACTAAAGGTTAGAGTCTCTACCTGGCATAACTGTCGGGGCTAGGTGCTTGGAAGATGCATAGGAAATTGTGGGAGGAATCTCTTCACACAGGCCACTGAGTCCCTGTCAAGCTGTTAGTACTACCTACCTCTTATGCAGCACTTTTCATTCATATATCTCAGAGTGCTTTACAGAGTATCATTATCCTCATTTTACAGAAGGGGAAACTGGGACACTGAGAGGGGAAGTGATTTGCCCAAGATGACCCAGCAGGCAAGTGGCAGAGCCAGGAATAGAATCCAGGTTTCCTGTGTCCAAGGCCAATGCTCTATTCATTAGGAAATACTGCATCCTCCATGAAAGCTGCTCCAGTCTAATGGCTAGAGTAGGCTCCGTGGCCCCTTATGTGTCTCCCTAAATTCCCTATAGATGAAAGATAGGAGAATCCATTCAGATGGACACTCCCAACTTTGCCTCCTTCAGAATCCTGCCCCTACCTGCTACCTGCATGCTCAGAGACACAAAGCCTTCATGGAGCTGTGCTCCTCACTGTACAGTAGATCAGCACCATCTGTGTATCCCCCAGAACCTCACTGCTTTGTGGATCCATCCTAGTCCTGTTGCCAATGGTTGTACCTGCACCTCTAAATCCCATGCTGGTTCTGACAGGCACAGTTTTATGAACTGAAATAACTAAATAGTGTAGTTAATGTACAGTATGAGGTGTAGAATAGAAAGTGGACTAAGACAGTGCTTTTCATGCAATGGAATTCGAAAGTGCTTCACAATACATGCAGAAACAAAGTGCAAGTGGTAGCCAATCAGTGAAACTAAACCTGAGTCAGAAGACACAGGGTTTGATTCACCACTGTACTACTTTAGTTTCATGCCAATGTAACTCCATGTAAATTAAATGAAAACTGGAGTAATGCGGCGGTGAGTGAGACCCATAGTTTTTATTTACAATGAAATGACTGACTCAGCCAGATACAAATCCTAAATATGAAGGGCATAAAAGCCCAATACATATGTTTGAAACAGCCAACACAAAGGCTTTATATCATCTCAAGCCATTATGGGGCTCATATAGACAAAAAGCTTTAATAAATGGACATGATTTTAATATCACATGATTGATTAGATGGATGGATAGATAGAGTCCAAATTGTGCTGCAAGTTACAAACGTTCTTAAAGCAACTTTATGATAAACATGGGATGAAATCCTGCCTCCACAAAGACAATGGCAAAACTCCCATTCAATGGGTTCAGGATTTCACCTGGCATATTTAATTAGATGCCAATATAAGTTTCAGAAATGCAGTAAAATACTGAGTCTCTGTTTTAAGAGTTGAAATTCAAGCAGTATTCGTTACAAGTTCAAGGCCAAAAAATAAAATAAAATAATAATAATAATAATAATAAAAATAAAAATAAAAAAAATCAATACTCAAAGGCAAAGGTTCCAAAAGAACGGACTACAATCCTAGCATCAGATGAATTATATCTGCTATTTTAAAACACTTATTACAAATGAGAAGTCTGTTTCACTTCTAATGCAAATGTTCAGTTATTTAAACAGATTTTTTAGACCGGTGCTTGGCAAAGAAACATTTTTTGTAATCCCATCAATTGCATTTAAGATCATAGCATTCAAAAACAACTTCACAGATTAAAGTCACTTTTGGCAAAACAATCTGCAGCCATGATGAAAATGTTTATGAGGAATTTTAGACCGCTATGGTCTGTAAAAGCTGAAAGTAAAAATCAGGGCATAGCACAGAACACCATGTATTAAAGAGAGTTTAAAATAGCTTGAATGCTGGTTACAGATAGTTTAAAATCTTTATTTAATACATTAAATCATGCATTAGCAGTAAGACAACAGACTTACCTGTGAAGAGCTTCTGTGATAAGCTGAGTAATGAAGTGGTCCGGAAATAGTAGTGTCATGTGATAGAGATGGATATTGACTCTGCATTGGATAGGGGTGCTGGTTGCTATAGCTACCATAGTTGTAACTTCCTGTGTACCTAAAATGAATGAAACCCCCCCACACACACATTTAGTACTCATAAAAATGGCATTCCAGCTACTAGTTCTGTTGTAGTTTTCTAATGCTATATGCCAGATATATTTGTATTTGTTTCCATAGGAGAGAGATGCTCTGAAGAACAATCTGTACGAAGATTTACCCCAACTCAGTTCGAAAATGCAAATGTCACTTAGTGTAATTATGAGATCTACACTGAGCAAATAGAATGACTCCATGTGTCTGTGTGATTTGTAATCAGTCATTTGTAGTGCTTTCTAAGCATCCAGTTTGGCCACTTTTACTAGTGTTCCATAGTCCTCTTTTCAGAGAGGTGGTTCCTGGGACTACTCACACAATGAAGTACTATTCAGCATGAGCCACAATGGTAGAACTGGGCTCTGAGAGCTAAACTGTTAAATGTAGCCACAGCCTTGCACTGGGGCAAGGAGTGCTCCCCACTGATGATGGGGTTGGTGGAGTAATTTGCAACTTCCCTTTAAGGGGTGCAGCATACTCTTCCTGTGCAGCTGAGCAGAGGGACAGAGTCACGGCTCTGCCTCCTCCCCTTCTCTCCTTACCCCTTTTTTTGGGACAGCTGTTCCAGCACAAGTCAGAATGGGAGAGGGAGAAGCTCCTGCACTTTTCTGAATGTCTCTGGTTAATCCTTAGGTGGGTCACACAAGAGGGGAAGGGATGGAGACTCTACAGTCTCCCTGCCTCTGCATGACCATATAAATGCTAGGTGCTAATCTACCTCTAAAGTACTAGGCTTTAAAAATGTACACTAGCTAGAGGTAGTACTGATATAGGGGTGGGGGGGTGGGAAGAGGAAGATGAGGCTCATTTACATTTTATTTTTATTGATTTTTAACATATTTTAAACAGATTACTATAAGGTGCACAAGATAGATCTAGAGTCTGGGTACATTTAACTATCTCCTATTAGTCTTCAATTTAGCACACTAGTGATACCGCGCTATATTGTAAACCAGTCAAACAAACAGGTACGTTTATAAATGACAGCAGGACACCCAGTCTGAAAAGGATTGCTTTCAAAAACCGGGGCCAGAAGCCCCTCTTCATTCAGAAGTGTGAGGTGGAGCAAAGCAAGGGGGAAGAGGATGGACCACAGTGGGACTCAAGCATGAATAGGGAGGTTTTCCATAAGGGGGACTGGTCCATCTGGGTGGCTCACTGGGTCCTCCACCCTCTGTTAATTGGAATGGAATAAATGGCCCAAGAGTCAAAGATGTTAACATGACCCTGTCCCTATACAACATTAAATATGATTCATGGTTTTGAGTACAGAGACTTCGCCCTACTTAGCCCCATGGAATCAACCACTATTAAAAAGTGTTTTAAACTTTTATTAAAGCTACAGAAAAAGAAGGAAAAACAGTGAAAGCAATTGAAATGTAATGCATTAAAGGAAGCTTTTCTTCATTCCCTTTAGCTGTAGAATTTTTAGCAAATCCCAGCCCGACAGTCTTTGAGACGGTATTAAAGATGTAATAACTGTCTTTTTTGGGGGTGAGGGGAGAGAAAAAGATAGTTGAAATGGGCTGAAGTTGCTGTTGTTAAAGTCCAATCCTGATCCCTTTCAAAACAATACAAGAAAAACATATACGAGGGGGAGAAAAGCACAGTGAAGACAAAGTGCAGCTTCTGTCTCTAGTGCTCAGTCTTGCTTATAATCTCACTCCCGAAGAAACCTGGAGCACACAGTCTTATCTATCACTCCCAGACCTGGCAAGCTGTCCCAGTGTTGGGCTGTTTAAGGCATTGCTTTTATCTGCCTCTCTGGTCATGGGCTCGCAACAGGGTTGTGAAAGATACAATCTTAGCCAGCAAAGCCAGACTCGTTTTAGAAGGTAAAAAGAGAAGAAAGAAAAGAAATAAGGTGGGGAAAGGAAAATGATATTCAAGGGAGGGCATGACAGCTACAACCCAAGTCTCACATCCCTACAGGTGTTTGGGATTTAGCCTGGTAGAGGTGGTGATGTCAGCTGTGTCCCTCTCTTTGGCTCAGTGTGGTCAGGGCATCTGTCAGGACCAGGTCAATGAAGGCCCAGTGGTGTCAGGGTGGGTTCCAGGAGAAGATTGGGATGGCAGCCATAATTGTAGAGCTCATTCCTTTCAGTTCACCTGTCTCCAGCCCTCGTGTTTTGATACCTTCCCCCTTCCTAGTCTCTTTTTTAATGACCCGAAAGGGGGTGATAGGAATAATAGCTCATTGTGTTTGCTATTTAGGCCTGCTTGCTGACACACCAATTTTGGTCCATTCATTTCCAATTCCATTCTCTTGTTTAGTGCTCATGATTTCAAAACCGTTCTTGGGTGGTTTCAGTCGACCTTTTGGTCTGGACTCATTTATTCTGTCTCTTTTTTATACCTTTTTCCAAAGAATTGTATAGAACAGTCTGAATTGGACTTTTGTTACCCTGGACATCTTAAAGTGTAGGCCTCTGCACAACAACTACTCCTGAGGGCAGCATGACTCCTCCTGCCATGCCTGCGCTCTCTCTCTGGGGCAGATAATGTCAGTCAGACCAGCACTGCATTTCCGCTCAGCGGTGCATTAAGCAGGTTTCTAGGACAGCATGCTGTATATGGTAGCAGCTCCTTGTCCCTGCCCTCACTCCTCCAAAATCACATATTTTCAACCATGTGGCGTCCACATGACAAGGCTTCTTCAGCCTCCTTGTAAGGACCGGCAGGGACATGCCATGGAGCTGTCACCCATATTTATTCTACTGCAACCCACCTTTGGGGGGTTTTTTTGCTCCTTGCTCTCCTTTGCAGGGAAGCATGAGGCTCAAAGCCAACAACTGATTTTCTGGTGGTCAGCGGTAAGCCTTGGCTTTCTTACATTATTCTATGGTGCAGTCTCCTTTTGCTGAAGGTTGACACCCACAATAGGTCAAGTCAGTCCATAGTTTAGGAATGCTGTTGGATTCCTTACTGAGGCTAAGCTGTCATATATCAGCATCCACGAGTAATGCTTTCTACCATCTCCAGTTGGCTAGGAGATTATCCCTTGCTGGTGGTGACGACCTCGTCTCAGTTATTCCTGCCTTTAGCACTGTGATGTATCTGGGATCGGTTCTGTTCAATATCTTCATCAGTGATTTAGATAATGGCATTGAGAGTACACTTATAAAGTTTGTGGACGATACCAAGCTGGGAGGGGTTGCAAGTGCTTTGGAAGACAGGATTAAAATTCAAAATGATCTCGATAAACTGGAGAAATAGTCTGAAGTAAATAGGATGAAGTTCAATAAGGACAAATGCAAAGTACTCCACTTAGGAAGGAACAATCAGTTGCACACATACACAATGGGAAATGACTGCCTAGGAAGAAGTACTGCCGAAAGGAATCTGGGGGTCATAGTGGATCACAAGCTAAATATGAGTCAACAGTGTAACGTTGTTGCAAAAAAAGCAAACATCATTCTGGGATGTATTAGCAGGAGTATTGTAAGCAAGACATGAGAAGTAATTCTTTCGCTCTACTCTGCGCTGATTAGGCCTCAACCGGAGTATTGTGTCCAGTTCTGGGCACCACATTTCAGGAAAGATGTGGACAAATTGGAGAAAGTCCAGAGAAAAGCAACAAAAGTGATTAAATGTCTAGAAAACATGACCTATGAGGGAAGACTGAAAAAATTGGGTTTGTTTAGTCTGGAGAAGAGAAGACTGAGAGGGGACATGATAACAGTTTTCAAGTACATAAAAGGTTGTTTCAAGGAGGAGGGAGAAAAATTGTTCTTCTTAACCTCTGAGGATAGGACAAGAAGCAAGGGCTTAAATTGCAGCAAGGGCGGTTTAGGCTGGACATTAGGAAAAACTTCTTGACAGGGTGGTTAAGCACTGGAATAAATTGCCTAGTGAGGTGGCGGAATCTCCATCATTGGGGATTTTTAAGAGCAGATTGGACAAACACCTGTCAGGGGTGGTCTAAATAATACTTAGTCCTGCCTTGAGTGCAGGGCACTGGACTAGATGACTTCTCGAGGTCCCTTCCAGTTCTATGATTCTATGCAGGCTGACAGGAGGATTGGAAACTTCACCTATACACACAGTGTGCCAGCTTTTATAGTTCTTTACTGCAAACAGGCCCAACTATGCCAGTTAGATACCAATCTACATTCTTGTTATAGTAATTCCCCTGAAGTAGTACACAGTGCCTTTTAATCTGGGGAATTTGCTGTCTGTCAGACTCCTGGTTCTTCCAAAAGAATGTGGAGTGACATAGGAACAGAGAAAACTGTCATCAAAGACTCAAAAAGCAACAGTGGGATTGTAGGACTTAGAATAAAGAGGCCAGCTCATCAGATGCCCCTCACAAAACATGTCCTGAGTGAATAAGCAAAAGCTACAGGAGAAAGAAGTGAAGACAAAGTCCACAAAACAAGATCTTGCCTCTGCACTGAAGAGGGATGAAGACTATGTTAGAGCTCTTACTAACTATGTCATCAACAATATGAGAAACCCTTTTGACCCTGAGTCACATACAGAGGTACTTATCAACATATCTACTAGACTTCATGTAACATTGGATATACAAAAGTCTCTACTGAAAATAGTAGATGCTGGTGAAAAATAAATGGAGAGATTTAGGAGAGGTACACTTGATTCTGATGGGTCATGTAGTTTCTTCAGCCTAGGCAGGAAAACTGGCATCAAAACATTTGCTAATATTGACAAGACAACCAAATTTAAGTCTGGCAAAGGAGGGACACTCACAGCAGCTATAAGTGCAGAAACTGTTTCCCAAAGAGCCCTATCTTTAGCAAGAGGCAGAGATGATGTTTCAATGGCAATTGTTCTTAGTCACCCAATAGGACCTGTGCCTATGTTCCTCTTTCATGCTGATGAAACAATGAGAACACACAAAGCTGAATTAGTGCATCAGCTGGAAGCTCAAGCTGAAAGAATCCATGAGCGAAGAGCATGCAACAAAAAAACCACTGTATACATCAGAGATGCCATGGCTGTCGTATAATGATGGCTGGAGACAAATAAATTCCACACATTTAGTGAACTGGCTGCTGAGTTCTTGAGAAAGGTCCTGGGATTTCACAAAGCTAATTCTGTAATCAAAGTCTTTGAGAGATATGACAACAGTAACACTATTAAAACTGCAGAAAGACAGCGCCGGACAGGATCTAAGGTTGGACGCAAGAAATACCAGGTGATTGGTGGATGCCCTGTGCCTCCCTGGAAAAAGTTTCTAAACATGACATACAACAAGCAGTCACTTGTAAAATTCCTCTATGAATACATGGTTCAAAATGCACCTGAGTGCGTAGGAGCACACCCAACACAAACACTTCTTCTTGCTGGAGACTTTTCCAGTGGTGAGGTAGCAAAGTCCATCACCAATAGAGATGTTGAAGAAGCCCAAGCCTTGTACAATACTCAAGAGAAAGTGGACACAAGGATGCTTCTGCATGCTATATGTGCCAATATGGTTTTTGAGTCTCTTAGTGTCAAACGAACCATTGTAATTAGGTTACCTGATCCAGAGGTTTTGGTCCTGGCTGTTCACTACCTTCCATAAATGGGACACGTAGATAGCATGTGGATTGAAACCAGGCACCATTACAAGCATGACTGACTAGTGTCGTTTCATATCTGTGCATGCAGTTTGTGACACTCATACACTCCTGAATTCTGCAACATACTTCTTGCTGTACATGCATTGATAGGATGCATCTGTGTCATCCCTATTTGGGATTCAGAGGGAAAATCTGTGTTTAGTGTTGTCAGAACAAAGGGAGCTTACCTCATCAGAGATCTTGCCAAATTGGGAGAGTGTGATGGACAAGCCACAGAAGTTGGTAGCAGTGCTGTATGACCAGCGTGAGAAAGGAGACCCAAATTGCTTGTGGCTCAATGTAGCTATCAGAAAGGACAAGTCATCGGCCAAACTCCCACCACACGATGATAGTTTTGAAGAGCAGGTCAAAAGAGCATCTTGGCAGACAAAGATTTGGACGTCTTCACACACACAGGGAAACCAGATATTGGATCATCATTGCAACATGGATGGGCAAATGCGGATGATGAGCTACTTCTTGTATTCTTCAAGGGCCAGTGGCATCTGAGCTTCTACAAGACCTTATCTGTGCCTGTAACAGTAGGGGTCACTGCACAATCAACTGTCTGTAGTCAGAACAACCTTCCCTGCACAGAACTGTGTGTATGCAAAGGCAATGAAGACTGGGTAACCAATACACTCTTGACAGAAATCATAAGGAACAAGGTGATGATAATGATGTTGACTAGAGATGTCACCAGTGCTATTACAGTTCAGTGATAACTGTACTAATTTATTATTACATTTTGCTTTACTCTTTTGATTGTTGTCGTGATGCTCTGAAATCCAAAGAAATCCATTTTTATGTCTTGAAATAATAACAGAAACAAATGCAAATATTTCAAAGTGGCCATCTTAATGTGTTGATGGTGTCATTGTTTACCCCTGTTTCTATGGTAATGGCACCATTTGACAGTTCCCCATCACATGTCATCTTAAGGTAGACATAATAAGCTTTCAAATTATGTATGATGTGATTGTGTACAGAGGGGGTACATTAAGTTGCCCAAATTGGCGGTCACTGCTGCTCACCCATAGAGGGATATGTTTTTATAGCGTTCAAACACATTGCGCTCTAACTGCCCTATGTATACTCCATTGGTGCATTCTAAAAAGTCCCTAGGTCACATTAATGCAAATAGGTACTTTTTGGAACATGCCAGCAGGGTCTACACAGCACAGCTGGGCGCTTTGCAGATCACACCCCTCTGGTGCGCTCTGTCACGCCATGTAGACAAGCCTCAGGAATCTTGGTTTCCATTTCAAATTCTGTAGGGGAATGTGCTCTAGTAGGCACAGACTCTTCTGCCTGTTCCCCCAAACTTGATCCCTTCTGTCCCATGCCCTCCAATGCAACCCTGTCCTAGTCCTGTGTCTTCCTCACCCCAGCTCCTCATTCCAATCCCATTCTTCTCAACTAGCCAGTACCAGTCTCCACTCTTAAGGCATCTCATCATAGTCCCAATCTTCTTGCTCAGCAAATCCTAGGCCTGGTCTACTCTAGAAAGTTAGTTTGGCTTAACTATGTCAGTCAGGGGTGCATGAAAAATCCACACCCCCTAAGCAGTGTAACAAGGCCAACCTAAATCCCCATGAAGACAGCGCTAGGGGAGGTGAATTAACTACATCAATAGGAGAATCCCGCCTCTCTGTTTAGGTAGTGTCTATAGTGAAGCCCTGCAGAGGTGCAGCTGTGCCACTGCAGCATTTTAAGAGTAGACAAGCCTTCAGTCTCACCCCTCTGGACTCCCTGTACCAGTTTCAGTCTCCTTGCTCATCTAATCCCGGTCTCTCCCCATTTCCCCTCCCACCCACACCATCAACCTCCAGTCTCAGTCTCACCCATGTAGGCTCCTTACCCTAATCTATTCCCCCTGCCCCATTCCAGGCCCCATCTGCATTTGAAACAGGCAGCTTCCTCTTTCATGCTGCCTGGGCCCAGCAAGGTGGGCACTGAGAGCACAAGAGAGACAGTCTTTGATGTCTGCACTTTTCTGTTACCAGGATTTCTCAGATCCCCTGAAGCTATCTGGATTACTGGGTAATCAGGAAAAAG
Source organism: Dermochelys coriacea (assembly GCF_009764565.3). Lineage (NCBI taxonomy): Eukaryota > Metazoa > Chordata > Testudines > Dermochelyidae > Dermochelys > Dermochelys coriacea. The sequence goes on along the minus strand of NC_050068.2, from coordinate 254,514,183 downwards.
AAAAGGAGTACTTGTGGCACCTTAGAGACTAACAAATTTATTAGAGCATAAGCTTTCGTGAGCTACAGCTCACTTCATCGGATGCATTTAGTGGAAAAAACAGAGGGGAGATTGATATACACACACAGAGAACATGAAACAATGGGTTTATCATACACACTGTAAGGAGAGTGATCACTTAAGATAAGCCATCACCAGCAGTGGGGGGGGGGGAGGGGGAAAGGAGGAAAACCTTTCATGGTGACAAGCAAGGTAGGCTATTTCCAGCAGTTAACAAGAATATCTGAGGAACCGTGGGGGGTCGGGTGGGGGGGGAGAAATAACATGGGGAAATAGTTTTACTTTGTGTAATGACTCATCCATTCCCAGTCTCTATTCAAGCCTAAGTTAATTGTATCCAGTTTGCAAATTAATTCCAATTCAGCAGTCTCTCGTTGGAGTCTGTTTTTGAAGCTTTTTTGTTGAAGGATAGCCACTCTTAGGTCTGTAATCGAGTGACCAGAAAGATTGAAGTGTTCTCCAACTGGTTTTTGAATGTTATAATTCTTGACGTCTGATTTGTGTCCATTCATTCTTTTACGTAGAGACTGTCCAGTTTGACCAATGTACATGGCAGAGGGGCATTGCTGGCACATGATGGCATATATCACATTGGTAGATGCGCAGGTAATCAGGAGGTTGTGATTAATCACCTGTGCAGTAACAGGCCAACAGAGGGCAGTGTGAATGAGGGTGAATTTGCTGCTGCTCCTTTCCTCCTGCTCAAAAGGGATATAGGTCACCAGACAGGGAAGGTTCCAGGGCAGTTTGAAGGCATTAGGTCACAGAGGCAAGCTTTCTCATGGCCCCTGGGTGGAACACAGTGACTGGAGGCAGCTAGCAGAGTCTAACTGGAACCTACTAGTGCCTTCAGGCCTGGCACCTAAGGTGCCTATAGCATTTGTCTGGCAAGTGGCACGCAGACCACGCCACTAAGGATGATTTCAGGACAAAGGTTGGTACTGCAGAGTTGCCAAGACCTCCCAAGGGGTGGACAATTATAAGGTTTTCCATGCTGCTGTTAGCGTGACTCTTGCAACTCGTAGAAGAAAGGTAAGCAGTTTCTGTCTTGTTATCCTCCACTATCTCCTAGGAGGTGCCATTGATATACACAATATACATTTCTTCATTTGGTATTTTGGAAGAATGTTTTCTGACTGTGTTAAAGGATGTTTGCACACTTGTGCACATCCGTCTTAGGTGCTCGAGGTTTCTGACTTTTCTACCTACTCTCCAGAATAAGTCTCACTAACCCCTTCCCATCTTGGACAGTTTAACTGGGCTTTAGGAGTAAATAATTTTACATAGCCTCTGAAAAGAAAAGAAAAAAGAAAAGAAACGAAAAGAAAAAGGCCACAACAAGAAGTTATACTCCTGCCACTTTCAATAATATTTTCACCAGTACAATTAGGCTAATTAAGAAATGTCTGATAAATCCCCTCATTTAAAACACAGCTGAATGTCACTATCTCAGCATCTTCCTAGGAAGGTTTGGAGTCTTATATTATCTATTATTGTCATCACTTCAAATTCAGAGGGAAGCAGTAATGATCCCTCACTATTTATTGTCAAGAAAGCTGCTTTTATCATGAAGCTTTCATTTTGTTTTGCACGACTGGCCTCAAGTACAAAAAGATACATTTACATTTTCTGAGCATGACTCAAAATGACTCTGAGCTTTACTCTGTCTTAAGTCCGGTTATGTGGTAAAATAAAAGTCAGTGTAAAAACTCTTGAGTCCTTTAAGGTGCTCTCCTCATCACTACTCTGCAAAGTTTTTGCATTCCAGAGGGTATCCATCTTCAGTGATGACTGGTAGTAGCTCCAGCAGAAACTGTTCTACAAAAGCTAGAAGAGGTTCTCTCTATTCAGATATATTGGCAGGCTGAGGATCCACATTTTGTGTGAAATTCAGCCCAGATCGAGGACCAAAGCTCTCAATGGTGCATAGATATTGTGCTGGTTCTCCACAAAGCAATGAATCTCTTATCTTCCTCTGTGGAGTAAGCATTTCCACACATGGAAACTGTGGACAGAGCTTGAGGAATTCAGTAAGAAGTCTACACTTTGTGTTGCATTCAGGCTATCAGCAACATCTCCCACACTCCTAATCCTTGTACATGCACGGGCCTGCCCAATGGGTGTTTTTGTTATGGTGTTTGGCTAGTTGTGGAAGGGACAGAGGAGCTCTCTGAGCTTGATACAGAGCCCTAGAAGTTGGAAATATACAGAATGGCTATTGCTTTCGAACAGAAGTGTTGTTAGGCTTTGTTAAAGTTTGTAAAGTGCTCCAAGATCTTTAATAAATTGTGCTATGTCAATGTTTACTATTTTCATTGGTCAGCATTACTCCAAGGCTTTGACATGTTCGTTATGCTGGATTCTCCTTCTAGTTCAAAAATTGTCCGTCTTTCCAAACCCTGGAAACTGTTGCTCTGTGAGACTAGCAATTAGCTTGGTGAAGGAGGGTTAGCTTTTCTTGACATATCTAGGCTATTGACATAGAATAATAGGAATCAGAGATAGAAAGAAACCTAATTAGATCATCCATCCAGTCCTTCTCCCTTTAGAACTTATTTTCCAGGTTTCCTTGTGTTTATTACTAGCATTATGTTTTAAATGAATAAATGGAAATATGTGAGAGACCATATAACCATACAATGCTGTCACATTTGCAATGACAATCTATTCCCTGAGAAAACAGACCTTGGATTCCAACTGCTTTTGAAAAAAAAATTATTGCAAATTTAGACTAGTCCTTAAAACTCAAATAAACAAACTGGAAAGTAACCTACCCGTGTTCCTCTCTGTGGGGGTAAACAGGTATCCTGTGTGTGACAGATGAAGAAGGCACATGAGGACTTCTCATGCAGGGCAGCTGTTGCGAGTTCTCAGCAGGTGAACCAGCAGCTGTTGTCACAGTGTATGTGAGTGACCATGTATAGGACTGCATAGCCCCTGCAGAACAAACAAAGTTGACATTCATAGTTAACATGAGCTGTAGTCCTTTGAAACGATCCATTTTGAAACAGCCAGTAAAGAGCAATTTAATAAGGTGATGCCAGTGAAGAACATCAACCAAAGGAGGTGAATAAAAATGGCTATAGTGGTAGCAGTAAAACACCCATTTTTGAAGAACACTTCAAAAGGTACAAATAGGTGAGCTAGAATATCAGATACTGGGAGACAACCCAGACACAACTAGTATTTTTGAAACATAACAGGATGCGAATAATCAATGCAATGCTGTAATTTGTGCCTATAAACCTTTGGGCAGGGACTGTCTTTTTGATCAGTTTGTACAGCACCTAGCACACTGGGCTCCTGGTCCATGACTAGGGTTCTTGGGCACTACAGTAATACAAATAGAAATATATAATATAAAAATATAATATAATATAATATAATACAATACACAAAATACAGGACACGTCTTAGAGCTGGGAGAACACCCTAGCACAAAACATTCCATAGACATTATTGGCCAAATCCTGAGCCCCTCTCTGCAGCAGAATGGAGCTCCATGCCGGCCTAACTTGATCCTCAGGATGATCAGGGCTGGTGTGGTAGGAAAAACAGTCAGAGCCCTTGTGGGCATAGAAAAGGGTTGGACTCAGGCAAATGAATTCTCTGCAGCCTGACTTGGCTTTCATCTACCCACCAATCTAAGTTCTTATTTGGTCCCCATCATTGTGGTATCAGATTGGCTCCCAAAACAACAACAAGTGCACACTTGGAGACATTCCTCTCTCTTCCCACTAGTCAGCAGGGACCTGACTTTGTTGACTTTTAATGTGGTTCTATTCTAGGAAGGTTAAGGCAAAGAAGTGGGTTTTGCATTTTGCTCTGAAGGTGCTGAAGTTTTTAGTCAGCCTGGTCTCTTCCAGGTGGGAACTCCAGATTTATGAGCCAGTTCTTGAGAAAACTTGTCCTCTCTACATGACTCCCATTCTTGAGGTTGGTGGTTCCATAATTCTGGGGTAACATAGCTGTTGTGGATGATGGCCAACATCTTGAATTTGACCTAGTATAGAACAGGGAGCCAACGAAGATAGCAGAATAAAGGTCACCATGTGCTCTCAGCTCTCTTTCTCCAGCTAAAAAAAGGAATGGACTAGAGTTTCAGGAGCTGACTTGGATTTTCCTTCAGCACCTCTAGGACTTTCTTTTGTGTCAAAGGACCTAATTCAGAGAGGCAACTTACTATGTTGTCAGCTCTGTGTTCATTGTACGGCTCTTGGTGAATGGAGAAGCAGTCTCAGTTGTGGGTGATTTTCTTCAGAAAGTCAGGCAGATAGTTCTTTGTAGTGGAAAGTGCTCAATTCTGGGACTAAAGTGGGACACTCTGTGCTAAACAAGGTGATTCATAGGCAAACACTCCAGTAGGTTGTGACTTTATGGCTGCAGAGGTGGAGAAGAGGTGGGAGTACTTTGCATGTTTCATGCCTGAGAGTAGAAACAACAAGGAGTCTGGTGGCACCTTAAAGACTAACAGATTTACCCATGAAAGCTTATGCCCAAATAAATCTGTTAGTCTTTAAGGTGCCACCAGACTCCTTGTTGTTTTTGTGGATACAGACTAACACGGCTACCCCCTGCTACATGCCTGAGAGTAGGTTCACAAGAATTGCTTGTACTACAGGCTGTCTGCATTTGCTTCTGTTCTCCATCACTAACATTTGAATTTTCTTCCTTTCTACTTCTTCTGTTATAGGTTTGCAGAGAACCACTGAGATCTATGGGAGCAATGAGGAGGGTGTGGGCATTCCAATGCTAGAACATCAATGGTTGTGTTTAATGAGTGGTCACAGTGACTCAACAGACCCTCTATCTCACAGCATTTTGGTGGGGTGGCATTACCTGCAAGTGTGTTTTGGACTTGATTGGGTCCTTTTTGTCTGGAAACTAGCCTGAAGGAAGTGATGGTCAGTCCAGTGTAGGGGGCCGTTTCTTGTGTCCTTTATATCAGGTTAGGTTCCCCTTTTTAAGTGAGAGGAAATGATCTAGTAGTCACTGCTGGCCTCAAAAATCGATGAATCTATAGCCAAGTCCCATTCAAAATTCAGGTCCAAAGCATGACCTGCTCTGTGGGTAGAGCCAGATGTTACCTATGAGAAACTAAAAATGGAAAATGCGGCAAAGAGGTTTTAGGCCATTGCATTGGAGGGGTTGTCAATATGTCTGCTGAAATCTCCCAGGAGGATCGTCAGAACATCTTTACCATGCCAGACAGCAGCATCTCAGGCTACTGCTCTAGGAAAGGCTTGCTTTCTGGGACGTCTGAAGACTAGCAGCTTGCATATGGTGGACTTGTCTCTGGATTTGCAGAGCATCTGACTATTGAAAGATTTTGTATCAAGGAGGCCTCTCTTGCATTTGAGACTGGACTGGAAAAGGATGACTACTCACCCGTTCTCTCCCTTGTGGAGGGAATGCAGTAGCTTTCACAGAGTGATCTATGCATGAAGAGAGAGGGGGAGGAGTGGCTCAGATTTGGAAGGTCTTAATTTCCTGTCAGAGGAAGAAGAGTGCAGGGTACACGTGTGTATGTATGTGTTAAGGGAGGGCACCAATCAGAGCCCTTCCATACATTGTGGTAGGGCAAAAGGTAGGAGGAGAGGCAATTGAAGAGATTGTGATTGTTTCAATTTTTAACACACCAGACACCAGAATCCCAATCCCACAGGTTTTATACAATCAATCCAATTGATTTCGATGGGCTGCAAGACTGGAATCCAGAAGACAGCTTTTTTAGCTGCTGTACCCACTGAACCGAACCAAACAATGTAAACCAGTAGTGGTTGAGTGATTTGACAACACTTTGTTCTTCTTTGTGATTTCAGCCTTCGGGGTTTGAATAAACGTAGAAAGTTCTTTTACTTCATTTCACTTTATTTTTTACTTTTTTGCTTTTTTAAGACTGAATACATCGTTGAAGACACGACAGCAAGAGGCCCTCTGTAGGAAGCACAATGTATAAATAGCTCTGCTAAAAGCCCAACAACAGCCTTGTTGTGCTATCACATAGCAAAGCCAAAAATGCAAAGGAATTTCATTCACGGAAGTGTGATTTGTACTACAAACCCTGACTGTACTTGGTGGTGTGTGTGTACTGCTGTGAATAGTCCCACATAGCCAGGCTGATTAGCTATTGTCCTGCCTCTTGTGCAGTCATTTATACCAGTACATAATGAATCAAAGTGGATGTAAAATGAAAAAGAGAACTTGTGGCACCTTAGAGACTAAAATTTATTTGAGCATAAGCTTTTGTGAGCTACAGCTCACTTCATCGGATGCATTTGATGAATGCATCCGATGAAGTGAGCTGAGGCTCACGAAAGCTTATGCTCAAATAAATTTGTTAGTCTCTAAGGTGCCACAAATACTCCTTTTCTTTTTCTGAATACAGACTAGCACGGCTACTACTCTGAAACCTGGATGTAAAATGCTACCATTTCACAATGGGAGCATTTTACAGCCACTTTGCACTGGATTGCAAAGGTGCATGGTAACACTGAAAGAAAAGGAGTACTTGTGGCACCTTAGAGACTAACAAATTTATTAGCTTATGCTCTAATAAATTTGTTAGTGTCTAAGGTGCCACAAGTACTCCTTTTCTTTTTGCGAATACAGACTAACACGGCTGCTACTCTGAAACCGGTAACACTGAAGCAAGCCCACATATGTCAACAGGAATCGCAATAGTAAATATTATACCTGGTAGTAAACAATACAATACCAGGTATAATATTTACTACAGACTTATGTCGGTATAACTACGTCACTCAGGAGTGTGGAAAATCCACACCCCTGAGCAATGCAATTGTGCCAACCTAATCACCAGTGTAAATGGTGCTATGTTGATGGGAGGGATTCATAGCTACTGTCAACATAGCTACTGCCTCTTGGGGAGGTGTATTAACTACCCCGAGAGGAGAAGCTCTCCCATCGGCGTAGGTAGTGTCTTCACTAAGTACTATAGTGCTGCAGTTGAATTGGTGCAGCTGTGCCACTGCATTGCTGTGCATGTAGACAAGCCCTCAGTCTCTCCAAGATCAGGAGATTGGCTTAAAAATCAGATTTTTAAAAAACATACATTGGGGTTCTTTTAATTTGCTTTCTGGTGCTGGATCCTTCAGGGTTTGCATCATCAAGCTTTTCTCTGCAACCATGAGGGCTAGAAACTTACCTTAATTTTTAAACAAAAAATAGCATTCTCATGAATCCAGGAGCTGGAGCTTTAAGTAAAAGCACCAAATATTATGAGACTCTTGATAAAATCATGAGAACTGGTAACACTCACTAAGAATTTACAAGATCAGCCCCAGGGAGCATTACTACCAAGTCAGCACCCTGAGGAGTAGTGTACAGTACTATTGAAATGAACCTTCAATTCAAATATATAGTAGTCCCTTGCAACTGAGAGGAAGGCAGTGGAGGTGGCAATGACAAGGAGGTGGAGAAATGATTAGTTATCTATTAGCAAACATTTACAATGCAGAATGTCTGTAAACCAGTTCAGGTTCTTCTAACAGCAATTGCATTAGCAAAAGAGTAATCCCAGGCTTTAAGAGAGGACTGCAGAGTCAACCATATACCCATCACTTTTGTTACAATATTGTTGTAATTTGACCAATCATTAATCCGGCCTTTGTAATTTAGAAAGAATTAGGGCTAATTATCCTTTTAAACTTTCAGTAATTTAACAGAAAAATTTAAATAAAACGTTAACTGGGCATGCCAGATGTTTTACACCAGAGCAATCTATATAGGATTTACCTTACTTTGGTTAGGTGTCATCTAATCGCAGTGATTTAATTTGGTGCTTTTGTGTTTGACCATTGAGTGCAAGCAGGAAGTTTAAAAAGCAAGTTTAATAGTTAACTTTTATTGCCAGTGCCACAAGCAGCAAAGACTTAATGACACCTCAAACTGGGGAACTGCATGCTATTGGCAACCAACCAGATTAGTTTTCTGGTTGTACAATTCATTTCCACACTGCTACATTTACCTAAATTAAAAAAAAAAATTAAAGAAAGGCAACACAGTAACTTTTAAATATATCTCAAGAGAATTGCTGGTTTGATCCACTTATCTGGAGCAAATATGCAGAATTAAAAAACAAACAAAAGAAAATACATTGAGAATTTTACACGTCATCTCTCAAATCCTCACCTGATATAAATATGCATAACTCCACTGAGCTGGAGTACTTACATTTTCAAATATTTTGATTTTTACTTTACATGCTGTGTAAGCACTAAGGCCTGTTCTGCACTTGAAAGCTTTATCAATACAACTATTCTGAGTAGTGATGTGATTTTTTTTACTAACATAGTTGTACTAGTGCAAGCCCTAGTATGGATTCAGTTAGACTGGTATAAAGGTGAGACTGCACCTAAAACTTAGGTCAACCTAGCTATGTCGCTCAGGGCAGTGAAAAATGTTGTGCCCTGTACAATGTAGTTAGGATGACCTAACCCCTACTGTAGATGCAGCCTCTTGAGGGGATGAATTTTCTACAGCAATGGAAAAATCCCTTCCTTTGCTGTAGCAAGTGTTTATACTTCAGTGGTGTAGCTGCTGTGCCACTATAGTGTAGACGTACCCACCAGTATATCTTATTCCCCTTCCTAAACTGAAATAAACTTTAGGCTTTATAGCTAAAAATCAGCATTTTTATACGGAATAACAGCATCCACACTAGGGGCATTTTGCTACTTTATCTATGCTAGTGTAGTTAATGAGTAAAACCTTTCTAGTGTAGACCAGCCCTTAGAATCAAGAAAAACATGGATAAGAAGTATCTTTTACATTTTTATTAAAAAACCTCCCCTTTTTATTTTATCATCAACGTACATGAACTTTCCACACAAATGCCTTTTATATTTTTCATAGTCTGGAATATTATCTGCATCAACATCACCACCAGTTTTTGGTAATTTTTTTTGATGTCCCTCTAATGTTTTTAAAAACTTCCTATTATATTTTTCTACAAACTGCAGAATATACCCTCTATTAATTGATACCCTAGAGCTATGGCACATTGATTAGCCAAGATGGTTTATAATACGTCCTTAGCACACACAAAGTAAAATACAACCAATTCCTGCAGCTGCAATGTTTCTGGTTCTGTATTACTTTACTTATATGAACCCTTATTCATATAAGTTGCGTTCTAGACAAAAATTAAGATAATGGTGATTAAAATAAAGCTGAGCTCAATGGTCAGAGAGAAGTAGCAGTTCTGCCAAACAAAAGAATATGGGGAGAAAATGAGGGAGGTGGGGGAGGAGGGGAAATGAAGAGCTGGTGAAAAAGGAGACTGTAATGATCAAAGATGAACTGTAGCAGAAAGGTCTTCCATGGAGGTTTAGCTAAGACAGGCTGTGGTAGAAATGCTCAGATGGTGGGTTCCTTAGCCATAGTCCCTGTGTCCATCCTGAGGCTTCACCCTAGCAGTCCTCAGCCTTGGAGGGCCATAGCAGGAGAGAGACAATCACTCAAGCACCTTAATAAACATAATTAAAGTACAAATAAATTAACATAATGTCAGTGTGAGTCCCTTCCCCGTTCCCCACTCTTACCACCTCAGACCATTCTCATTTTGTAGGTCTCTCCTTTGAGGGGCAGCACACAGTTACCTGCTTTTCAATTTCTTGTTAATGGGGGAGGTTTTCTGGCCTGTGCTATGAAGGTGGCCCAATTAGATGATCACAATGGACCCTTCTGGTCTTAACATCTACAAATCAAATTATTCATAAAATCTATGTCTCAAGTCTGTACCGGGGAGAGCACATAGCATGCTGCTTCATTCAAACAGTGTATTTTCTTTTGTGCTCACCAATGTTCCCTCTAATTTTTGACAGGCCATGTGTGCAAAACATTTCTTCTGTGAAAATTTTTGAAGTAGAGTTCAAATTTGTGCACCATGAGGCAAATGCGCCCAAGCAAGTAAAATGCTTATACATTTAAAAAGTTTTAATTTATAATTTGTGAAAATAATAGTTTTACACCATGTCTATAAAATTTATAAAATAAATGTCGTTTTTAAATACTTAGAAAAAGGAAATTGAACCATTCTTCATGAAGCAGAAGTTAGTTTTAAGCATTACGCTTTATGATCTTTTTTTATAGACAATCACGAGCATATATCAAGCACATATTAATCATGATCATTATCAGTCCATAGGCTTCTGCCAGTTGGTGTCCACTTTCACCTTTCATTCTATACACATGTCCGAAAAGATTTTGATAAACATATAAATAAAGACAATTTATTAAGTATGCCATTATGTCAATTTGTAGGGGTTTTCAGATAGAGACATCATAAGTAAAAGAAGAAAAACAAGAGTTTGTGTTTTAAATTTAAAATTTTCCTAAAAAATATCAATAAATGATTATCAGCCAAGAATAAGATATGTAATTACAAATGCATTTTAATTTCCTTATTGGTCAAAATGTCAAAGACTGCTAAACTAATCTTACTGTTTTTCCCCTGAGATCTTTTCATTTGCCCATTCAATATAAACTCTGTCCAGATCTATCAGTCCTCCATGCAGCTGGTAACTCTTAATACACATCAGCATGTCCAAATGATCTACTTGTAAACAATTCCGTAGTTTGTTTTTTAGAGGAATGTTCCTCCAATATCCATCAACTTTGCAAGATCCTGAAACGTTCGTTCTGGTGAGCAAATGTCACCATATCTGGGAAACTTAAAATCAATTGGCTTTTGATTCTTTCAGCTACTGCAAACTTGAAGTCATTGTACTGACTGACTATAACAATCTCTTCAGCAAGAAAGTGTATTTTTGTATTTTGAACATAGGGATTTGACCTGATGAATTCCAAAATTGAAGTCACACTTAACTATTACTGCACAATCCAAAGCAGACCACTCCTGGACTTCATCCTCTGGAAACCTGTCTGTCAAATGTGCACACAAGAAGTTTATGGAAGTTATTATGGGAAAGTTATTATGGAACTGGTATCAATTTCATTATTTTCTTGAGAGCTCATATCTAAGAGAGCCTTAACTTTGTCACTCCATAGACGGAATCTCCAAGGTACTGTCTCCTGATCTTGTTCAGTTTACTTCAAGCAAGGTGAAATGCTTCAAGAGGTGTAAGGCCCCATTTCTGGAGCGGCGTGGATAGTGAAATCAGCTCCGACAAAACATCATTCAAAACTTCTAATGTTAGTTGGTATTCCATGGTATTCAGCTTTCTGTGGCAGTATTTAAAAACTGGATCAGTATCTTTGTCTTGCTCAAAATATTCCAGAAGAGGATTATAGTTGCGAATAATTGCTCAAAGTGCAAAGTGCCTAGATAACTAGCGCACTTCACTGAGTACCCTGAAAGCCACTGACTCACATTCAGAAGCATCCACTATTTCGTGAAATTTGCATTTTCTCCTGGATGACTGACAGAACACCGTGTAGACAGTTCTCATTAAAGTTTCGATGTCTCTTATCAGCTTGACCTCTTTCAATGCATCGGAAATCCCCAAGTCTTCCCGGTGTGCAACACAATGTTGCTGGACTAAGTATGGAATATCACATTTCAGATGAGCCGCCACGCCATTGAGTTTGCCCAACATCATGGAGGCACCATCAGATATGAACATCACCATTTTCATGAGCTCAAGATGGTGTTTTTTTATAAAACTCTTTGATTGCAGACACTATTGAAACAGCATCACATTCTTGCAATTGTAATAGTCCACCAAACAAAGTTTTATAGTCTGCAGAATTATGGATCTATATTTAAAGTAGAGCATCAAGTGTCTGTTAATGGATATATCAGTGCTTTCATCAACAGCTAGAGTATGAAACATTGCCGATGCTATTTCATGCATGAGGTCATTTTGGACAATGCAGTTGACAATTTCAAATTTAAATTTCAAAGAAATTCAAAAGCATAATTTTTACTTCTCCGGCTCACTGGTATATGCACATACTTTTCCATATGGTCATTAATATCCTGAACAGAAAGCACTGAGCTGTTAATTTTAATAGCTAACAACACACTGTCAATAAGTACCTTGATTTCTTCTGGGTTTGAGCGCCTGTGTTCAAAATTAATTTGCCTCCTCTGCTTTTCACTGGGACTTTCAAGAATCATGCTAAGCAATCCACTCCGTGAACAGGGACAGGTTTTGTTTCTAAAGGGTAAGTCTCCACTACCTGCCGGATCGGAGGGTAGTGATCGATCTATCAGGGATCAATTTATCATGTCTCGTCTAAACGCGATAAATTGATCCCCGAATCAACGCCTGTACGGCACCTCAGCAGGAGGAGTAAGCGGAGTCAACGGGGGAGCCACAACGGTTGACTTGCTGCCGTGAGGACGGCCAGGTAAGTCGAACTAAGATACTTCAACTTCAGCTACGTGAATAGTGTAGCTGAAGTTGCGTATCTCAGTTTGAACACCCTTCCCCCCCCCCAGTATAGGCCAGGCCTAAGTCTTGTTATACCATCTATATGAGACTTACTTGACAGATGACGCTTTAAGAAATCCAACTTCCATAAATAGTTCCACATTCTTCCTGTTGAAAATTCTCCCGAATCTCTGGCATCTCAACAATATACACAAACCACTCCATTGTCCTCATCATATGTGAATATTTCACGAAGTTTAACAAGCATTACGCTATGGGTACATTTTCCGGCGGGTAGTGATTGATCGGGGATCGATTTATCACGTCTCATCTAGACATAATAAATCGATCCCTGAATTGATGCCTGTACTCCACCCCGGCAGGAGGAGTAAGCGGAGTTGACAGGGGAGCCACCGCGGTTGACTCGCTGCTGTGAGGACGGCCAGGTAAGTCGAACTAAGATACTTCGACTTCAACTACAGGAATAGTGTAGCTGAAGTTGCGTATCTTAGTTCAACCCCCACCCCCACCTCCCGCCAGTGTAGCCCAGGCCTACGTGACTTCGGTGTAACCGTCTCTATAGTCTCATCCAGCCATCCAGAATTAAATGAAGTCACTGTTCTTTTACGCTTTAGACCTCTAGATAGTGACATTTTGGGATTGATTTTTTACCAGATTGGTTTATTTAAAATTAATACTTTTAAGAAATGGTTACTATTTCAATGTGCTTAACAGTGTGACTCGACGAAAAGGCAAATGGGAGATCATTCAGATCAGGATACCGGAAGTTTGTGCATAGCTCCGATCAGATTCATACATCTGTAGCAAAAAAATGCAGAAGAATGGTAAAACATCATGAGAAAATGAATGAAGTCCAATGCCTTTGAAAGATTTCAGTCACAAAAACAACACTTACCTTTGTTCATTTCTGGGAAATCTTTGCAGTTCCTTAGCAACTACGGCCAGGCATTTTGACTTATTCGCACATACTTGAGTTTGTACACAGCCAAATGAACAGACTACAAGGAGATGTGTGGGTCCCGACGTGATCAACGTTTCACATTCAAAATGCTGGCGGGAAGGGGTACGATTCATTGCCCTCCTTTCCCTTTCCCCCCCTTGCCAGCTAGTAGAATCTGGCTGTGTTGATAGATGGTGGGCGAACAATGTCAAAAGTCACCTGTAAATGATAGTTCAGCCTGGCTCCGATGTAGTATTTCATTTTTTGTGTGCACGGTGTTTCGCCGCATGTGTGGAGTTTAGGATCTGTGTGTGTGTGCACATGCACACAGCTTAGAGGGAACAGTGGTACTCACCCTTCATGTCCAAGAACCACATGACTCTGGTCTTGTGGTCTTGCTGTTCAGGACATGGGATTGTTGTATTTTCATGCCAAATATAGTCTAAACTTTAGACTATGATTCTAAAGTCTCAAACAACAAGCAAACCTGAGGTTTCCACAATGCTATGTAGGATTAAAATGCTCTTAAACCTATTTCAGCCACAAATACACACTGTGGTTCCCTGGGATGTCTTTGAAGGCATGAAAAAGATTTGGCAGAAACCTTTATTAGTCCTTTAACTACTGTCTGATTCTCTAGGACGGTAAATTGCCACTTCCTGGCATTTTTCTAGAAGCTTTTGTTGCTACTCTAGAGTCCTCCAAAAGTGAAAGTTATATCATTCATTCCACCACTGAGTAGCCAGGGCAGCATCGGGTGCCTGGAATGTCTTCTGCAATCATTCAAGTTCCTGACTTTTTTCCTGCATTTGTAGACTCAAATTAGGAAAACAAAATATTTTTGACCCCACAGACTTGAAGGTCATGACTGGCCCTGGCCACCACCTCCAGAATGTACAATCTGTCTTTCATATCAGAAAGCCTATGAGAGGAATTTAACATGCAGAGTATAGAGGCCCACTTGTATACACCAAGTTGCAAGCCAGTTGTGTGCCTACTGGTTCATTTGCAGTTTTTGCAATCCCGAGTCACAAACTGAGTATCTTCATGCACAAATTATTAATTAGGACTTTTACATGCCCATTTGATACACAGTGTGTTCCTGAAACTGCTATAATTATATGTGCAGTTATAGGCATGCAGTTGCATACAAGCCACAGGCCTTCATTTCCAAATTCTGTCCTTGTAAGATGTTGAAAGGTATGAACAAAGCGTTAAAACAGAAAAACAAAACAAACCCTAGAAAACTGAGCCAGATTTTTAAAGGATTTAGGCACCTGAAGATGCAGACAGGATCTATTACAATTGGGAATTGGGAGTTGAGGTGTTTTTGAAAATCCCGCTAAGAGCCTATATAGCTTTATAAATCTGGTCCATTCAGACTGTGTCCATTTTTAGAGAAAAAGTGCATGTTAAGTCATTGACCGTGTTCTAAAGCACCATTTCTAACATGTGGCCACAGTGGCTGCATGCGGCCACTAGGGGGTTTCCCTGTGGCCACAGCAGTTTCCTGGGCTGTGGGGGAGGGGAAGCATCAGCCCCTCCAAGTTCCATGTAAGCTGCACAGCCGCGCAGCAGCCTATTTAGCACTGCACAGGCACTCAGGGAACCCGCCTGGGGACCGGCCCCACATCCCCAATCCCATCCCAGAGCCTGCACCCCCAGCTGGAGCCCTCACACCCCTGCACCCCAACCCTCTGCTCCAGCCCTGCCACACTCCAAACCCCTCAGCCCTACCCCCATCACATGAATTTTGTTTTGTGCAGCAATATGAAGGCTTTGTGCACCAATATGAAGGTGAAGGTCACACATCACCTCCATAATGGCGCACATGGGTGGGAAAAATTAGTGGGAACACTGCTCTTCCTCCCTGTTGCTGCATGCGCCGCCTCTCTGGAGGCACAGGTGAGACACACAACGCTTAAGGAGCAAGGTGAGAAGGCAAGGGGGGATGAGGAGGCGAGCAGTGGGGGAGTAAGGAGGTGAGTGGCGAACCAGCAGCAGAGTGAGGAGGCCGGGGGGGGGGGAGGCGTGTCCTCCCCTCCCCTCAGCCATCCTGAGCATCCTCCCCCACTCTCCCCTCCCCAGACCCAAGGCGCCCAGATACGTTTTTCATTATTATTTGGACTTCTATTATGTGAAAGCATTTTAAAATTTATTTCAGAATTGTAGTACAACCATTTTTACCAAAAAAGCAAAAGAAACAATAATAAAAAAAGACAAGAACATGCAAAGCACCTTATTTGTGTTTCTATTCCGTTAGGTCCAGTCAAGAATAGAGATAACTGTGCATTATTTTTATTATTGAGTCCGCAAAAAAAGCCCAAAACCTTACATAAATTACAATGATTTAGATGTATATATGTGCATATTACTTTATTAATTTAGAAAAAATAAATAATTTTAGGAAAAAGTGTCTGCGTGACTACCAGCAAGAGTTGGTGGCCACACACTGAGGCCACCCCAAAATTTGTTGTGAGAAGCCCTGTAAAGTGCTGTATTTAGAAAAGCCTCTTTTAAAGTATTGCTAGAAATATGCGATTTTAAATTGAGGATTGAAAACATTTTGGAACAAAATTGTGGCCCTGTTCTTCTAAGGGCCACAGACATCTGCACAGAGTCCATAATGTATTGAGATTTCCATCTGCTTTTACAAATTTATATCTTGATGTCCAGGAATCCATTCACACGTTGGATCCTTTTTCAATTGCACTGTATGTCATGTTTGGCAAGATATAAAGAAAATATCTGTTTACAATTATAAATACGGAACATATGCTTTAGTCCATTGACACATTGCTCATAATTTTTATTGCAGGCTTTTGATTTTTTGACAACAATTTTTTGGAAAAAAGAATGCAAGAACTAGCCATCCTTAGCCTACCTACCTGTTGTAGTTGCTATGCTAGCGTACTCTGGGGATTGACTGCTCGCAGGTGAGGGTGCAGACGGCACTTCCACCAAGGTGGCAGATTTAGCTGGAGAGAATGGCACTGGGGAAGGAGATGGAGGAGCAGGTTCTGTCAATATAATTTCTTCTCGTATTTCTGCTGAAGATTGGGAGACAGGTCATAAAAATGTTGTTAAATACGGCTCGTGGAACCCTATGAAATAGATCACTTAGAAAAGTTAATTTTAGATGTAAACTCTGGTGTGTGGAGGAATTACATAAATCTGTCTTTATCGTAGGTATTTTCATGGCCCCATTTTCATGGCCCCATCTCCTGATCATTAACATGCTTATCCTCACAACATCAGTGTGAGGTACTCATGTCCATTTTACAGCTGGGGAACTGAGGCACAGAGAGGATAAATTAATTACCCAGGAAGTCTGTGGTGGAGCATAGATTTGAACCTGGGTCTTCCAAGTCACAGGCTAGCAGCCTAACTACTGGATCATCCTTCCAAACCTTAGGTTTCAAATTTAGTCTATGCTAAAATGGATGGGTGAGCTTTTCAAAAGCCAGCTAGGGGATTTAGCCATACAACACCCATTTAAATTAATTGTAGCTTCAGGGAGGGATGGAAGCTGGCTCCACTGACTCTCTGCCTGCTGAGGACTCTTTTTCATCACATGCATCCTGAACTGGGAGGTTACAGGTGGTCTCCACACTGCTGGGGCTGTACTGAAGTACCTGAGCATACAGCACTGGGTATCTGGCATCTGTATTTCTACTAATAATGTAGATTTTTTTCTTTGGAAGTTGAACATCAGTATATCATAAATAAGAGCTTTGGGTTTAATCCTAACCAATGAAAGTCATTCACCCCAATTCTCTTCTCAGACACAGTGGTGTAAAATCAGGAATAACCCGACCACAGACAGTGGACATATTATTGTAAAGCCAGTGTAAGGGAGAGGGGAATCAAGACACATGTCACTTAAATGTGACTGTGGTTTTATAGGTTAGTTGATGTGAACATTCAGTATAAAACTCCCTTGCTGAAATCTCCAATACAGGTTTAGGAGTTGGAATTTTCAGACTTTCATAACTAAACTCAATAGTTACAGCAATAAGCAGGCAGTCTAATTAAAAATCAATTTCAGGACACTCAATCTCCCCACTGTATGCATCCGGTGAAATGAGCTGTAGCTCATGAAAGCTTATACGCTAATAAATTTGTTAGTCTCTAAGGTGCCACAAGTACTCCTTTTCTTTTTTCACTAACCAGACAGGCTCATAATTGACTTGTCTGACGTAATAGAGCTGAAAAATGACACATTCCTTCTGGAAAGGCCTGATTAGGATAAATGGGGATAGGGAAATGCCCATGTACAGAAATGGGTGAATCACAAAGAATAAAATTATAGAAGGTATGTAAGGTACTGCTAAGAAAAACTCACCTGTGCTTCCTTCTCCTTTCATTGCCCTCATTAACTCATTAGCTCTCTCCTGACAATGCAGTGATTCTAACAGGTATAATACGTAGTCATCAAACATCAAGTGAATAAGGTGAAAAGACCCTGAGAATGAAATAATATGAACAAACATAAAAGCAATTAATGGTCTCAATACATTTATCACACAAATTATTACAGTATTACCAAAAAAAACCCCAAATCACTGAATACCACTGGCCCCTGTATAGTCCTGCTACTGAACCATGTCTCTTACTGAAAAGTGAGTCATCTGTCAATGTTAAAGGCAAGTTAAGAGGGGAGGGTGTTTTTGTGTCTGGGTTCTGATTGCCACAGTGTACTTGTCCTGGATTTATACAGATGATGTGAATTCTGGGATAATTTCTCAGAAGTTAAATTTGTGTCTCTGGGGTCCGGTTTCTGAGAAAAGTGTCCTGACAAATAACTATCATTCTGTAGTAATTATAAATCTTGAGCAAGAATTGCCTTTTGGACCAAGCTCTTTCTCCTATATCCAAGCAAGCACTAAGTCAGATGGGGTGGTCTGGGAAAGCAGGAAATGAATCAAAATATAAAAATCTATTCCCAGTCAAATGCACTAGCACAAAGTATTATTGAGCTAGCTGGATTGTCCATGGGGGCTTTAAACTAGAAAGATAAAGGGAGGGATATGGTGAAGGTAAGAAACTACAGGACCTGGACCCCAGTCTTCCTTCAGCATCTTCCCAGCAAGAGTCTGATTATCTTTTTGTTAGCATTTTTCAGTTGATTGGGCATTGGTACCATTTATATAGGACCTTTAAAGCCAGAACATTTCCTTCCCAACTCTCTGGTAATGTCATTAATGTTGCCAAGAATCAAAGCCATTATTCGTGTATGATAGGATGCCCAAACACCTTAAAATAAGTTGCTTTAACAGGAAGCATTGTCAGTCAGGATAGGTACAGTCTGAAGAATGTATAAATAAGGAACTTTCTCATTTTTCATAATTATACGACTGGAGGTAAATTATATTTGTGGTTAGACTAATAGGTTAAAAATTACAAGTGTTAAGAATCAGCACACTTTTGGATGTAAACTGGTCACCGAGTTGAGAGCTGGAAATAAACATTTTGCTCTCACGTCCTAGCATTGAAAAATTGGCCAAGAATAGTATAGCATACTTTTCTGCCTTTCTCTGAAGCATCAGATTACTGACAGATGTAGAATACTGAATGGGATAGACCAATGATATGTTCTGGCATGACAATTCCAAGCTACCTAAGACATTAGAGAAGGTATACGTCACAATGATATCAATGAGAGACTAAAAGACTTAAGTAAAAAAAAGTCCATCCTTATGGCACATCTTGAGGGTTTTATCCAGTCTATCTTTGAATAATTTGACAGATGAGGTTTCCACTACTTCCCAAACATGCTAGCAACAATTGTGGGATGCCCCACATGGAAAGGCTTCAGCCAACCAAAGTAGCATCAATATCTCTGGCATCAGCCCTTCCACATGAGGCATCTGTCAAGTTATTAAGTACCACATTACTACAACTGGAATAGGAAGTGTACTGAATGTTTTGGCTTTGCCTGCGATCTCCCAGCATGAGGGACAGGCATCACTATCTTTAACAACTATCAGTCTTGGAAGTTCCAAGCACATTTCTTGGTGGTTCCCGGCAAACCACTTCCTGGGAGGCAATTTGAGACATGCTATACAGATATGGATCTGGACAGGGAAAGAAGAGTTTCCCGTGTAGTTTCAGGTCTCAGTTCAATTAGAGAAATGCCAAGAAGCAGAGAACAGACATGAGGGAAGCAGTACTGGAGAAAAATTGACTTTTCCTCTAGCCTCTATAGACAGATTTAAAAATTTATGTAAGGACTCAGAGTGAGAAGTAGACATGTCCATATGCTATCACTGGGCAGATTCAGCAGTGTATAGAAGATAGGAAGCAAAGAAGAAAATCAAGACAGATTACTTTGTCTGAAGAGCATACTGGCATCTACTAGAGATGAATGATATATATATTTTTAAAACTAAATGTTTTTTCTTCCAAAACCAATCTTTTTGCAATGAAAAAAAATCAAAGACATGTTGACCCTCTTTTCTGTAATTTAAAAAATTTCCCATGACATTTTTTGTAAAAATTTAAATCACAATTTGTACTGATTTTTTAATCAAAATATCTTCAAAATTTTTCATTTACCAAAACTGCTCTTTGATAAACAAAAAATGTGCATAAACATCTAGATAACACTTTAGACAAAAGTTGCAATAAACTGGTTTTATACAAAACAGAAAAATGGGTCTGTATCAACCACTGCAAAACAGAAACTTTGATATTTGGGGTTAATATTTTTCAACCAGCTGTATTATCTATATTATACAACAGAGCTGGGTGAATATTTCACTTTTTTTTTAAATGAAGAGTCACTTTAGTGAGAAATTTAACTTGCTCTTTTTATATTGGCTTTCCACCAATGATTAGTAAATTTTAGATATATTTATTTGTACTTCCATGGTACATTTAAAAAGGCCTATCAAAGGCTTTAAGTACCTTTGGCAGGAGTGAATACAGTCAGACTGGAATAAAAGTAAACCCACCAGCTACCCCAACACCAGAGAAAATAGCCAGCTGAAAAGAAATCAGAAATCAGCTCCACCCATAGACCCCAAATCCCCCGACCACAAATACAAGCTCTCAATATACTCATCACTCCTCAAAACCTGGAAAGAGAGATAGCTTTTTCGTTGTGCTCTGAATATCAATAGATCTGTCGATTCCAAACCTAGGGATAACAGGAGGGTGAATTCCAAAATGGAGGGCCCCTCACAAAAGAATGTCCTGCCAACGGGCCCCTTTCTTAAAAGCCAAGAGATGTCAGCTCACTGCTCACAAAGATGGCAGCTGGGGACAGAGAGAGCCTCTCTCTCCCATAGGCAGGTCCTTGGTCACAGCCCAGGATCTGGTCCAAAACTTTCAAATTTCTTTACTGATTTTTTACCAAAATTTTAAGACAAAATCCTTCCCTGGAATGGGATGCTACATAAGTAATTTCAGAATGATTGTTTTTTTGGAGGAAGTTAGAGGAGGAAGCTGAAAGCTGAGCTTATATTGGGAAGCTTGTTTCTACCCTAACGAGTGCCTACAGCTGCTCCATAAATATGCTGTTCTTTGCTCGTATATACTGTACAAGTGGAGTGTAGGAGAAGCAGCCTGAAAGGCCCCATGTCATTATGCAATGCAATGCAATGCTATCTCGTAATTAGGCTTTCAAAGCAACTGTGCACACACTCTTCTTCAGTTGCGACAGCTCTAGTCTTTGTGTTCCATTCTCTCAATGCACACATGCGTAACTTCCATTGTCATTCATGGGAGTTATGCATGCACACTGAGGGAAGAAGAGATTCTTTGTGTCCTTGGCGCAAGACCAAAAACAAAAACATCAGACATTTTTATAAATAGAGCACATGCGTAGTGATGGGCAAATAATCTTCCACTGGTGAATATAAAGGGCTTAATTCTCTACTTTTGTGATCATTTACACCTGTGCAAATCAAAACTGTATACTTCACAGCCATCTTACAGAAATTAAAATGACTAATAAGGTGCAATGTAGTGAAGAGTCTTAGCCAAGCCTGTAGCTGTTTAGTTTTATAAAGTTTTTGAACTGGAAGTCTTGTAATAACTGCAAATGGAATAAGATAGCTATTTTCAAAATGCTTAACATCAAAATTACAATGTTGTAGAATCCTACTCTGTTTAGAAGTATTCTGAACACAATGGGCCTGATTGACCATTGTGTTAGTCCAGTTTAATACTGATGTAACTCCATTGGGGTTCACCAGCGTAAAACTGGAGCATTACATCCTAGAACAAGCCTGGTTCTCGTCTCACACAAGTTTGTACCTCTGTTGACTTCAATGGAGTCATTACTGATCCGGACAAGAGGCAAATCAGGCTAATATTCAGCGTTTCCAAGTCTCACAATTTTAATCACAAATCTCAGGATATTTGGTGTTCATCCTTCAAGCCCCTGCTCCTGGAAACAGGTAATTACATGACAATCTCATCTTTCGTTAAAAAATAAAAGAAAGTTTCTAGCCCTACGATTGCAGAGAAACCCTTGAAAGTAGGAACACTAAGGCTCACATGCTAGAAGACAAACACTAAGAACCCAAGATTTATTATTTTTTTAAATCTCATGATATTTGGGGACTAACTCTTGATTTTTGAACACTTGGGCTTGATAATACTGAGTACACCATTTAAAAAATTATCTGGTCCCCTTGTCTCTATCTGAATTTCTCTCTTCTTTTACCATTCAATATTTTTTAATTCTGTAGAATGTTTGAGACAGAATTTATGAGACACTCTGTATCAAAGGGTGTTGTATCAAATGAATGCAATCATTTTACATTTTAAATTAATTAAGTTAAATGTAAGATATAAAATGAAACCAGTTTCAGGATATGCACGTCAGTTACTTACTGAGCAGCTATTCATGTACAACTGAGCAGCTATTCATGTATATACTTTATGTTTATATTTTATGTTTTGCAAGCTACTGTATTTAGCAGGGACCTATGATCGGCTCTTTCAAATAGGTACTGAAGAGGATTCATCTGTGTCTCATAAAATATATATTCATTTAGTTAGAGATAAAAAGTCCCCCTAGATACTGTACCTACAATAATAAATTGCTTTTGACTCTCTTTTCAAAAAGACCAATTGAATGCAATCAGGACATTATTACAGCTGTTCTATCCAGCTAATACACAGTAAACATCAGCAGCTATTCACAAAAGCCAGGAATTATGTACAAGTATCGTAAAACAGAGATATATAGATCTGGGGAAGATTGGAAGGCTCCTTTTACTAATTAGTTGTTTTAATACACAGGATGCATTACCAAAACATTGCCACCAACTGTGCCTTTGATATGCCTAGACAGAAGACGGGTAGAGGGAGAGAAAAAGGAGAGAGATGAGCTTTTGTCTGCCAGGAATCGTTTTGACTTGCCCATGCCATGCACCATACTTAAAAGCTTTGCCCAGAGTCAGATCTGCATGTCATTTCAGGATATATACTACCAGCCCAGTGACATGTCGTGAAACATTCTGTAGTCAAATTTCCAGATCATGAAATGATGACAAAGCTAAAATATATTGTACTGTATATAAGAATGACCACAGCATCAAATAAGTGATTTTTGTCATGTTTTTGTTTCAAATACACTCTCAAATAATGCTTATTTGTTTTTTAAAACAATAACAGTGTAAAGATCTGGCGTTGTTTATTGCTTAGAATGATCAATAAAATCAGTGCCTGTTTATATAGCCAAAATACACAAGTTTTCATCTAAGATAAGAACAAATTTAAATAGGAGACAATATCTAAAATATATCAGTGTCATCTTTGTTTCCCTCTATTGTATAGTACTCATTAAAAATGCATGATACTGTAAAAAGAGAGGAAGAACTGAGTTAAATTAAGCCCACAACAAGTTCCTCAGATCTGATTCTGATACGTTTAAATTCAGAGGATATTAGACTTTTGGAACATGCTCAGCTATAATTCAATACAAATGTGCCTTACAATGGCTTTATAATTAGAATATTACAGCATCCATTCAAGAGATTATAATTCAGTTGATGCTGTTAAATAACATGTCAGTCACTTTTTGAGAAGTGAGAGCACTGATAGCCAAATTTTGTTATACTGGGGACTGGATGTGGTTTCAGTACTCATCCCCTTTGAGGATCTGAAGTCCTTGCTCATTCTAAACTCCCACTGACTTCAATAGACCTGCACTTTTGGACCCAGAGTGGAGAAATTCAAGGGTTCCGTTAAAAACAACTAAAAGCTCTTATTCACAGAGACAGTGTGTATTGGTAGAAAGAAAGAAAGCTTACATGGGCTTTTTATAAGAAAACCTTAGGAAGTTTACAGTGCCATAATGAAGTCGTAAATGATAATCCTGTTCACTACTGCTGCAAGCAGCATTATCAAACCCAAGTCATTAAAAAATTCTATACTATATTATTTATATCCTTTAAAATGCATTATTTTCAGAAAACCAGTTTATACTGATTTTACATGTGCTATAATAATTTGAAAGCAGACTCTTAACAGATGTAGCTGGTGACTACAAATGTAATTAAATTACCAATACTTTTAAGAGACAGCAATTGATTTTAAACATACTTTTAAGATGGAGTATGCATTTAAGACCTGTCTTACTAGAATTGTATAGTGTAATTCTCCAGATGCCATGGAAAGCACACTGCATGTAGCTGCTGATATGCTCTTTCCTAATTCACCATTCTATCTAAATAGATATATTTTGTGTAGAGAGGGGTATACGTGTGTGACTACACATCCTGTATATTTTATTTTATACATTTTACAAAAAACAGTATTCTACAGGCTACATATTTAGCCTAAATAGGAATTTAAAATAGTGCTTATGTACAGCTTGATAGAGAGTGCACAATTTTTGGAATCTTAACTTGCATTTTTGACGTTTCATGATTTCAACGGTGTGACCTCAACATTGAATTTACACAGTGTTTTGCGTATAAAGGCTGCTCCTGCAGCTGAGTGCTGCAGAGAGCCAAAACGCTCAGAACTCAGTGTTTTCTCAATACTTGTTCCAAGAGGTTTCCGCACTGTGCAGAGAAGTATGCAATGCTCAGCAATGTGAGCAATCTCTATTTCCACAGTGAAAAGAGTTTTGGTGAATAAGGGGGAGAGCGCATATGAGAGGGGATAGATATCAAACATGGTCAGTGCACTGGTACTTCAGCACAATCCAGTGAATACAAAAGCTGTGCACAGAGGCCTTTTAAGGATTTTCACTATCCCACTGCCTGCTAGGAGTGGCGATTCACTCTTGTGCGTGCTGAAAAGCTGTGCTTAGAAGAAACAGACAACGGGGAAACCAATGAAGACCAACCACAGATCATAATGCTCCTGAAGGTTCTCAGAAGACAGTGAGGTCAGCTCTTGAGATTTTATCAAGAGTCGTGTGGTATTTGGTGTTTTTCTTAAAGCCTCAGCTCCTGGCGGCTTGTGAATATGTGAGAATCTCAGCTTGTATTAAAAAAGTAAGTTTCTAGCCTTTATGGTCATGGAG
The DNA here is from genome assembly GCF_009764565.3 of Dermochelys coriacea. Classification (NCBI taxonomy): domain Eukaryota; kingdom Metazoa; phylum Chordata; order Testudines; family Dermochelyidae; genus Dermochelys; species Dermochelys coriacea. Next base: position 254,489,309 of record NC_050068.2, on the reverse strand, counting down.
TAAAACTTAAAAATGTGACCCACATGCACTCTAGAGATTCAAAAACCAGAAGATAAATAAAAGCACCCAAAATGCATTTAAAAAAACACACACTTTTTTTTAAGCCAGTCCCATGATTTTGTATGGCCTGACACACAATTTTTGATTGCTTGGGGTTAGTAATACTGAGTCTTCATGGCCAGCTTCCCAGTGCCCCATGTGGGACTTCACAGTGTTCTTGCCTGCCTCCAATATCTGCTCCCCTCAGCTTACTGGTACCTGAACAAAGCTCAGAAGCTTTCTATCTATAGGTCTACATTCTTCTGGGGGTGCCCAGCACCCCTGTATCTAAGCATCACCTAAGAGAATAAAACACAATAAAGCACTGCTGGAAGAAAACAAGCTAGTGGCTCAGTGCTGCTCTCTCACAATCCTCATTATTATTAGTCTGCTAATAACATACATTGACAACTGTACACTTTTGAAAACACAAAAGCACAATAGTCAATTTTCAATCATTCCTATTGTTGACTAATTCAATTTGTACACACACATACTCCTCAGTAGAGACTGTTTACACCAGGTTTCAAAGCACAGTTCTGTGTGAAAAGAAATAGGACAATCTTTTTTTTCTTTTATATTCTTCCACTCTTATGGACATCAAAAACAACTGAAGGGAATTTGTTCAAAAGCAACAGAAAAAATGACCTGGAGGCAGAAAATTTGTTGAAAATTTCAACCCCAAAAAGAGATTTTTAAAAAAAGTTATGAACATGTGAAAATCAGAGGGGATCATCACCCAAAAGTGTGTGACAGCTCTTGATCTAGCATTTTTTACTGTGCTAACCAATCAGTAAATTAAAATCAAAGTACCAAAGCTGGGTGCACTGTGCAAAGTCATGTCCCGAATCACTCGTGTGCCAAAGCAGGACCACATCAAGAGGAACTGCTGAGCCACTTTCTTCAAAGAGCCTTGTCTCTTGGCAGCTACCTACAAGAAAATATATATATTTCACACAGATAATAAACATTCATTTTCATTTCCATTGTCTGTCCCTGCCCAACACTGCCTGTGTCCATCCATTTCCTTCACTAAAACTACATCCGACTGTAAGAAAATTAGGATAAAAATTAAAACAGATACACATGAAGCCATCCTGTAATGATAATTCTATGCACATTAGTTTGCAGGAAGAAGAAGCTTACAATAAAATTATAATCCCTAAAACAGAAAATGCTCATGCCTGTGGAGAGTAACATTTGGATTATAAATAATGAAGGGATTTATCAGACTGCCTAACAACATCCAGGTCTTCATCTTAATTTGACTCCCTTTTTGGCAATTCTCTAGTTTAGGAAGAAAATTTATAATGAATACTGCTGGGAATATACTACAAAAATAATGTATTAATCTAATTAATTTAAACTAATTGGCTCTTGGTGCGTTCACATCCTCTTTGCATTTTCTTTCTGTGAACACTCAGATGATCGTGTTTTACTCACAATTATACTTCTCAGAAAGCATATTGTAAATTTACACTCTCAAAAGCTCATTTTCTATAACTGTTACTGTAGCCAGTACTGTGTTGGTCCCAGGATATTAGAGAGACAAAGTAGGTGAGGTCATATCTTATATAGGACCAATTTCTGTTGGTTAGACAGACAAATTTTTGAACTTACACAGAGCTCTTCTTCGGGTCTGGAAAACTTAAGAGTGTCACAGCTAAATACAAGCTGGAACAGATTGTTTAGCATAAGTAAAAAGAAAAGGAGTACTTGTGGCACCTTAGAGACTAACAAATTTATTAGAGCATAAGCTTTCGTGAGCTACAGCTCACTTCAGAAAATGCATCCGATGAAGTGAGCTGTAGCTCACGAAAGCTTATGCTCTAATAAATTTGTTAGTCTCTAAGGTGCCACAAGTACTCCTTTTCTTTTTGCGAATACAGACTAACACGGCTGCTACTCTGAAACCTTTAGCATAAGTAGTTAACACATATTTCAAGGGACTATTCAAGGTGAAATGGCCCGTTAATTTTCTCTATTCACAGTTGATCCTAAGAATTATACTCATCTAGTCAGCAAATAGAAAAAATACCACGTCCAATATGATCCATCATAACCACTCATAGTGATTTCAAATAGCAATCTATAGACTAAAGACATTTTTTTAAAAAATAAATAATTTCAAACAATTGATACATTTGGGAATTTTTTTTTTTGGTGGGGGGAGTTGTGGTCATTCTGCAAACAGAAAAAGAGGTAATATTGTTTAATGAAAAAAGAAAAGGAGTACTTGTGGCACCTTAGAGACTAACAAATTTATTAGAGCATAAGCTTTCGTGAGCTACAGCTCACTGCATCCGATGAAGTGAGCTGTAGCTCACGAAAGCTTATGCTCTAATAAATTTGTTAGTCTCTAAGGTGCCACAAGTACTCCTTTTCTTTTTGCGAATACAGACTAACACGGCTGCTACTCTGAAACCATTGTTTAATGAAGTGTTCTTAAGTTATTTACAAAGGTCTAATAGTGAACTCTGGAAGCAGAGTTGCAATTTTCCAACAGAATATGCTAATACAAAATGTATTATCATTCACAGACAGAAACTAAAAGTATATGGTAAATTGTATAGTTACATATACTGCATAAAATTGTACTGATGTCTGATTGGCTGAGAGTGCTCATGAGTTCAGTCAGTAAGTGTCCACCCAATAATACTAAAATTTAGATCAGAGTTCAATTACTGTTTCAGAGCAACTCTAAAAATCACCCAGCTTAATCCCTTGCTGAACCATAAACTAGCTAAAAGAAAAGGAGTACTTGTGGCACCTTAGAGACTAACAAATTTATTAGAGCATAAGCTTTCGTGAGCTACAGCTCACTTCATCGGATGCATAAACTAGCTGTTAACCTTTATTTACTAAAATGAATCAGCTGGACTAAATATTAACTTCATTAAACTCTCAAAAGGACATATTAATTTATTATCTCCACCTGCAATGCTACATTATTCACTATACACTACAGAGGAGTCTGAACCAACACCTCAGATCCATACACCCTTGAATGTTGGGAATGTTGAAAATCTGACTCTGATCCAGCTCCGAATTTTGCAAATGGCTCCTATTTTTAGAATGGAATGAGTGAAAGCCTTGAATCTGAACACTCTCTGACTTTTGAGTCTGGAATTTGGATCCAGATTTTGCATCTTGAGTCTGTGTCTACTAAATACCTATTGCTTTGTTAAAACAAATATTACACATGGTTATACTGCACATTAAGTGACTCTGGTCCTAACTCCTATTTACCAACCTTCACAACACATCGGTCCACCATGGAATCCAGCCACTCAATGTAGGACTCAATGGGTGACTGCTCCTCCAAAAGATGATCAAACTCCTGATACACTAAAAAACAAAGAAAAATACTCCAAATCAGGACTTTAATTCCATTTTAAAACAATAGAGAAAATCACTGTCACAAAATAGTCAGTAATACATCGCCAATTTGCTAAGCTAATTACAACTGGTCACTTAATTATAAATGTATATATGTACACCTTAAGACATAAAAGAGGTTGAAACCATTACTGTGCTTGGTCGCTATCCTGCTCCTATGGAAATCAGTGGGAGTTTTAAAAAGGATTTCAGTGGGAGCAGGATCTTGGCCCATCATTTGAAATTCATCTGTTGATTTAAGCTTCAGCTGTCTATGCCCGGAAGTAAAACACATTTATGGTGTTCACAGTGCAGAGCAGTAAGCTAGGCTTTGACCCTCATGAGGAAAAAAGGCCATGCATGAAATTGATTTAGAAATGCATAGAGAATCTTTTAAACACCCAATGGATGAGTATTGTTGATAGGCCTCTCGTCAGCAAATCTCCAGTGCATAATGCTTTAGTTGTGAAAAGGTGCTTCAGCTGCAACCGTCATTTATTTGTAACGTCAAACAAGCAACAACAACAACTAAGTGTACTTTTATGAAGTGATTTACTACCAAAACACAAATGTCATGCTGACTACACCTAAAGGAGTTTTGACAGACAGGCGATCCTCTTCCAAATATTTTTTTCAAAAATATAGAGTAAATTCAGATGGCCCGTTCAAATGTGTCAATTAAATAGGAGAATCTCCAATTTATTTAGGAGAAGAAGCTATTGGAAGACAAGGAATCATGTGTCTGAGCATCTCAAGGAATTGCTCTGCAACTGAGCTATAAAAATGGTCCCCTAAATCAAAAGAAAAGATGCTTATATACCGGCTGTGTCACAGGGTGATTTAAATGCGCTGTGCACGTCCATTTATACTTCATTATAAACAGCAGGAGAGAGGAATTTCCCACCACTGGAGTGGATGCTAGGGGCAGGGAGAGGAGGCAAAGTGCAAAGTTGGCAGCTAGGGAAGAGTGTAGGAGACATGGAGAAAAAATGCAAAATACAAGGATGTTCTCCACTTGAGCAGCATGGCCATTCTTTGTAACACCACCCTGGATTGGGCTCTGCAGATTGGGAAGTATTGTTATGAGTTGAAGCAACGGATCCAGTAGGAATGCATTTAAGAGTTTCCTTGCCTTACAAATGACTGTGCATTGATTCCATTTAGACTTAATTACGAAGGGGTAGATTGTTATTCAGCCACCCAGGGGAACAATGGAGAGCAAGACTCCCCTTCCTTTCCCACTCAGACCTGCTCGTATTAGGACCCTGGATGCAGAGGGGAGAACTCTATTTGTCCAATACTTCTAACTGCAAGCAAGCCAGTGGGGAGAGGGTGGACGGAACAGGGCATAGGAGGAGCCCTTGCTCTGCCTCCTTAATCCAGTACCTGGCTGGGCATACAGGGGGAAGTAAGATGCTTCAACTACATTCTCTGTGAGTGAGTAGGGGAGCACAAGTGGAACTATGATCCTCCGAGTCCCAGTTTGTTGTCTGGTTAGCTGCTGGGAAAGTGCCGCTACGCACTATCCCTTACTTAGGGCTGATTGCAAAGTTACCATCTGCCCCAAAGCAGCTGTTGCAGACACATCTGCAGAGGCCAGAAGGAATGGAGCACTGGAGAAAAATCATGATAGAAGTAGCTCTATTCTTAAAAACAAGAAAAGCCACTTTCTACTAACAAACGACTATCATGTTCAGTGGAAATCTGCCAATCTGGAAGATATTTTTCCAGTTATTGTAGTTGGAAATTGTAACCTCGGGAGGCTGGGTGTCAGGATTTCCCAGTACCAGCAGGATGTAAAGGAGCATTGGAAACCTACATTGGACATGTGTATTAAGAAATCCCAATGCCATCATCCTAAAGTGAGGGCCCAATTTCACCATGTGAGGAGGCACCCTGCAAAAATGTGACACTTTCATGCATGTGTGAGTGCGTGTGCATGTTGCAAATAAGTAAAGTGGACTGGGTGAAATAAGAACCAGCCTGAATCTTCATCCAACACTTGACTCCAACCTACACCAGTCCCTTTTAGAGGTACAGAACAGTTTGTCTTTGTCTCTTCCCCTTACCTATGTTTTCAACCAGGATTTGAAATGAGACTGAGCACCGACGGAGAGGCAAGCTTTAGAGGGCCGGGAACACCTTTTCAATCTGTGTGCACACAGTGCTTAGCACAGTGATCTCTGATTCAGACTATGGCTGCTAGGCACTATTGGAATACTCATAAGAAATGGCGGGACATGGGAGAATTATCCTAGAGTTCTTGGTGATTCAGAGGAAAAATCTATCAAGAGTGGTAAGAGTGCACGGAAGGACAGAGAGGAGGCAATACTACTGGAGGATTCAAAGGAATTAAGCCGAATTTCCAGCTTGCTGTAAACCTTCCAGTAGAAGGGGAAATACTGACTTGCAACAGCAGTACTGAATTTGCTGCAAGGGAGCTGAAAATACCACCCCAAAAAGAAGGTTCACCTTTTGGAACTAGCTCCTTGTAGACTTACCCTTGGTTACAGATCTTTAAGTGATCTTCATCTAGGTAGAAACTATATGCAAAGTTGGAAAAAAACTCTTGAGGTCAGTATCACATATATACCTTTGTCTCAATGTAATCCTCAACATGTACACTGGGTTGGGTTACTGCTTCTGGTCTTTCTCCTCTCTCTCCTTCTTTCACACCTTTCTCTTCTCCCTTTCTGTTGCAAACTGCTTCCCGCTAAGACTGGCCCCTTCTTGAAAGCAGTTATATGCTGAATTCCATCCACTCTTCAGGAAAGTTCTTAAGCACTTGCATAACTTTAATGGGATTTAAATATGCACTGAAAGTTTAGCACTTGCTTAAGGGTCCTTCCTAAATGGGGATGCTCTCCTGAATCTGGGCCAGAAACATTATTGGTATTAAATATTAACCCTTTGGGAACTAGATAATTTCTAGGGGTTTTGGGTGTATGATGAGGATGGTTAAAGAAGAAGAGCGATTTTCTGGCTGCTGGGAACCAGGATGAGCCTGGATTCTAGGCTTCAGCTTGTCCTGAACTGCTTATCTTTTTCCCTTGTCCTGTCCTGAATTCTCACTACTCTCAACCTCTCACTGCTGCCAGCTCCTGGCTCACTCCCCTCAATCATTAGTGGGCAGGAGGGTCATATCAGGAGGTAAACTCAGGGGCTGGGAGGAACTGGCAAGAATCCCAGAACAGTTCTCTTCTGGGAAATGGAGCCAGCAGAAGGTGGTCAGGAGATGTGGGCCTTCTTCCTACTTGGGGATGAGTCTTTCAGAGGTCAGTGAGGGATGTGAGGTAGATGGGAGCATTTTTGTCATCTTCAGGAAAGAAAGGAGGAGGACTCCAACTGGAGGTAGAGGTTGAGACTGCTACTAAAGACAAGAATACTCATTTTTAGTATCTCAGTGTAGCACACCCAGGGATGCACACACATTTGTTGTCAGAGTTCTATGGGCTAGAAATGGCTATCACATGCACATTCTGTGGGCAACTTATGTCACTATTTACACATGGAATAGATGAGCTTTCCCCCTAAAATAGGGTGACCAGACAGCAAGTGTGAAAAATCGGGATGGGGTGGGGGGTAATAGGAGCCTATATAAGAAAAAGACCCCAAAATCGGGACTGTCCCTATAAAATTGGGACATCTGGTCACCCTACCCTAAAACCAACTTGCCCCTTTAAGAAAGCACAACTTTTCCAGGGTTTCTACAAGTCGTTCTTCAATAAACCAAGCAGCGTCTATGTCAGCCAATCAGATTTCTGGATGTGGGATACATATTTACTTCTAAAAGTTCATAAAGAAAACTTCAGCCAATCAGAGACTAACTTGCTGATAAAAGTGCTTTGTGAAACCAGTGCTTTTAAAAAAAAGCAAGCCTCTGGAAGTGACTCAAACAAAAATGGCCCTGCTGTCAAAGCCATTCAAAAGGCAGTTATCCCATAATAGCATAACTGGGTAAACAACCATCATTCTACTCTATCAGATAAAATGATTCGGGGCTTGATCCATAGCCCATTAAAGGGAATGGGCAGACTTCCATTGACTTCAATAAGCTTTGGATTGGGCCCTAGATCTGCATCAGTCATTAGGAAGACTAGAAATAATCTCTTTAACAGAACATTGTCCATATCCATGTCTCAAAGTGGAACATCTTGATTTTGGCTCACCTTTCTTTTTGATACGTGTTTCATATGTGAGCAGCAAGCAAGCAGTAGCCAGTAATGATATGCTACCACATTGCTACAATATCTCAATTATTAAACTGATTGACTGTAAAGCAATTATTATAAAATTGAACATTATTATTATTGTGGTGTTTTGCATTCAACAGGAAACACAGTTCAGAGTCCCCCGAACCACATTTGTGGGTTTTATTCTTACATTGTATGATGAGCTTTCTGTGCTCCTCACGTGAATCCTCCATGGTATAGAGAGTTTGTTTGGTAATGCTGTTCAGATCCACATTCCTCCAGTCCTCCAGCATTTGAAAGGTAATGTCTGCACTGTGGATCACCGTTCTTGATGCCTATAATCCAATCCGATCTACTCATTAGTTCATGGTTTATTAGGTTAAAAATAGACTTCATCCCCTTTTACGCTCCCTTAGTGAGCCTCACTAAGTTGATTCTCAAACCCCACACACCTCTTGATCCTTTCTGGAAGTCACTGGACACGGTAGCTGGAGAGAACTCTGAAGCCATTTTTGCCAGTTCTACTCAGCCTGTATTTGGTTTCCACAAAGTACAAATCTCAACAGGCGTTTCTAATCAAACTGCTCTCTCCCTAGACCATTAATTCTACAAGGTTTGAGCTGCAGTGTTTGGTCCAAGAACAAAAATACATTGGGCCAGATCCTTCCCCTCAGTCTATGTAGGGAAGAAATACTCTGCGTGTGCATCTTTCCCCTGACACATGAAAAGGAGGCTCATCTGCCCCCACACCACCACCTTCCCATCCTCTGGATCATGCAGAGGCCTCCCTGCACAAAGGGAAGGAGTAGGCCGAGAGAAACGTGGGTGGTGTTGGATCAGGGTCACACATCAGTCCTGTGTAAATTAATCAGAGAAGACAACCCAGACTAGGGCTGTATTATCTTTTCCAAAGAGTCTCCCTTGGGGGCAGCCTGAAGAGTCCCTGCTTTATGAAGCTGTTGACCTGGCAGAGCTGTGTGAATGGATCTTCTACAGATTCCCCTGGATCTATGCAGATTCTTGGGTATCTACAGGGTTTGTGGGTAGACCCCACAGCTCATGCAGCAGGATGGCAAACCTGCCCCCACAAATGAATTAAAGGAGAAGGAACTCCATAAAGCATCCTCACTGAGATCTCCTTCCGTCAGGGGGTATTTCTGCTGTGGGGGTTAGTCTGGGGCATTAGATACAGTTTTCAAATGTAACCCCTCAAACTGCAGTGTGGGACAAACCCTCAGCTGGTGTCAATGGGTGAAACGCCACTGGAGTCAAGGGAGATGCTCCTACTTATACCATCAGAAAATCTGGCCCTGTGAATTTTGCACAGTTCATGTGGCCTAAAACTGAGTCAGTGAAAAATAAATTCACAGACATAGTATGTTCCACCTGCATAATGGATTTTTATCAGTAAAACAATGGGATACTATGAAGCTTATATTCACAGCTATAAGAACATTAATACATTATAACGGTAATTTTATTTATAAAATGAAGTACTGTTGGGCATGCCAAACAAGTTTTGATAAATAAACCATTTCAAAACCCCAGAAGAAAATAATCCATTGTAAAAAAAACCCCAAAATACAGAAAAATATAGTCAAGCCATCCTCATAAAATGATAAACAAAGAAAACTAATAGAGTGGGTCCTATGTTAAAGGGAAAAAAGACAGACAAAATACACCTGTTGAAATAGTTCAATTTTATATGCTGCTACTAGTTTTCAGGTTAATTTTATGGAAGAAAAACAATCCATCATGTATGTCTATGAGAGCATCTTTTGCAAAGTGGTAAGTCTGCATAACAAGCTTAACCAGTTTTTATCTAGGCAAAACTCGTTAGTTCTGCCAGAATAAAGACTGGGTTAACAAAAACGAGTAAAGTGCTCAGGATTTGAGAGCACTTGGTTTTAAACTGAAGTATGTAACCACAATAAGTGAATATTTGCCCTGTATTTTGTTTTAACTTGAGGTTTAATATCACAACTAGGTATGGTGTTTTTCTCTCTAGAAAATGGACAAATTGCTTCCCAAATCAAAGGCCTGATCCAAACCCCATTGAAAAATCAATGGAAAGTTTCCCATTGGTTTCAATGGGTTGAACTGGATCTGAAACCTCTTCTAGGATCAGATCCTGAATTTCTTACATAGAAGTCACTGGGAGTTTTGGGTGCATAAGGAATGCAGGATCAGCCCCCACTATTTAACAAATCATGTAACTGATTTTTGGATGGTTTTGTAGCTTATCTATAGAAGATCATAATAAATAAAAATATTAGAAACAAAACTACTAAAGCAGGGGTGGGCAATCTTTTTGACCTGAGGGCCACATCTGGGTATGGAAATTGTATGGCGGGCCATGAATGCTCACAAAATTGGGGTTGGAGTGTGGGAGGGCTCCAGCTGGGGGTGCAGACTCTGGGGTGGGGCCAGAAATGAGAAGTTCAGGGTGAGGGAGGGGGCTCCAGGCTGGGGCAGGGGGTGGGGTGTGGGGGGGAGGGTTCCAGCTGGGGGCGTGGGCTCTGGGGTGGGGCTGGGGATGAGGGCTTTGGGGTGCAGAGTGGTGCTCCAGGCTGGAACTGAGGGGTTCAGAGGGCTGGAGGGGGATCAGGGCTGGGGCAGTGGGTTGTGGTGCAGGCTCCAGGTGGCGTTTATGTCAAGCAGCTCCCAGAAGCAGCGGCATGTCCCCTCTCTGGCTCCTACATGGAGGCAGGGCCAGGGGGCTCCGTGCATTGCCCCGTCAGCAGGCACCGCCCCTGAAGCTGCCATTGGCCAATGGGAGCTCCAGGGGCAGTGTGCGGAGCCCCCTGGCTGCCCCTATGCATAGGAGCCAGAGGGGGGACGTGCTGCTGCTTCTGGGAGCAACACGGAGTGGGGCAAGCCCCAGACCCTGCTCCCCAGTGGGAACTCAACGGCTGGATTAAAACATCTGATGGGCTGGATGCAGCCCATCGGCTGTAGTTTGCCAACCCGTGTACTAAAGCCTCATATACCATTGTTACCTCCAAGAGTTTCTCCTTGTGCAATATCCAACCTGCAGATTTAGCAAACTCTTACAACAGTCTGCAAAAGCAGCATAGAATAAACTTATCAGGAATGGATAACCACTGAAATACCTACCTGGCAGAGATGATTTAATGAGGTCTGCCGACGGAGAATTTGTGAAAACCTTCTGGATACTGCAGGAAAGGAGAATTACACATTTAGGTAATATGCCAAATAAAGAAACTTGATTTTAAAAGTACCTTGTTAAAACTAGCATCAATTAAATACACTGAATTTCCTTTCTGTTAAGACACACATTTGCGACTTATTTATTGTTCATATTAATTGCCCGTTTTCAAAGATGGACTTCTGAATAGGATATCCAAATCTTACATTTGGATGCTGAAATCAGTAGTTCCAAGTATGTATAAGGACTGTTTGTATCTCTAAATGATGGTTTGAGTGTCCCAAAAAGGGATCTGGGCATCTTATTAGGGTATCCACACTTGTAACTTGGGCTGTAAATATTTATTCTACATACAGCATCTGAAATCTATGATCCCAATCCTGAAAACACTCACAGCCATACAGCTTTCTTTCACCAATACTTCCACTGGCTTCAATGGGACTGCACAGGCAAGAGTAAATATTATGCCCAGTAGTAAGTAATCATTTGCAGAATAGCCAGGCACCAAGTACAAGTAAATGCTAGTGTGTTCTCAAGTTTATTCTCATGTTATAATCACTAAATATCTGCAGATCAAAGCAAATAATCTAAAGAGATATTTAAAGTCAGATTTGTTGGTATTACATATTCCTTCTATATTGTCCATCGAGTAGTTAAAATATATATTTTCGGATTTATTAGAACGTTCATAGTCCCAATATTTATATGAGCAGAACAGAGTTCACCGTTGTGAATTCTCAATAGTTTTGAATTGTCAAAGAACTGACAAAAATAGTCTCAGGACACATTTTCCATAATTTTTGAATAACTAAGTAAATGACTAAAAATATCCAATGGATTATTCTAATTTATGTCCTGAGTACTTTCTGCAAAACATATTCCTAATTTTCCATGCTCATCAGTAGTTAATCCTTCTCCTAAATTAGTTTTTTTTTAAACTTCTGATGTGGAATTTACTGCTCATGAAAAGCAAAGAATGGAGAGCTGTGAAATAAAGCAGGCTTTATCAATAGGTGATGCGCACTGCAGGCATCTACAAAGCATGTCTGAAAAGGCATAGTGCCCTTTCCTGTGGTGACAGGGTAATTTGATCCCCTTCATATTTAACTCTGGCACTTCTTTGGAGTGAGGGCCTCAAGCTGTATTCAAATTGTGCAAGTCTATAGGTTTGTTTAATAATTTGCTTTGCCTAATATCATGCCTAATGCTTGCTTACTGTCAACAAATTAATTTCTTATCAGAGTCCACAAAAAAGGAAAGGCAACTGGTCTTAGAGCTGTGCTTTATTACATTTAAAGGAAATTTGTTCTTATGAGTGAGTGGAGATTATTGGTGAATGAAAGATCTGTAATGTTGATCTTTTTTCATGACTAATAGAACATTTTCCTAGCTTCCAATTAATTTGTAACTGATAAATAACACATTCTTCTCATATATATAAAAAAGATTTCTCAGTACATACACTCAAACTTGATATTTCGGAGGTTTTCTGGCAGGTCGTAGAGAGCTACTTTTAACCACTCATCCAGCTGTTTTGCAAACTTTCGGATCACCTGAGTCAAGCTGAAAAGAGAAATCACTACTTCAGGAAATGTACACTGTGTGGTTTATACGGCAGTGCCTTGAAGCATGTAAAGTCAGTGTTCCACCACCCAGCATATCATTTTTAGTTACAATTTATAAACAAAGGTACCTAGGACACAATTTTCAGATGTGGGCATCTTAATAGTACATTTAGATCCCCTATTTGGGATATGAAATTGGCACTAAGGTTCATAATACAGGAATTCATGCACTTAATTGCCAATTTGAACAGCCACATCTGGGTTCTAGAAGTCTCACTGATTGTTTACATTTAACAGTTGTGCCCATAACATAAAAGGGAAATTTTGACATAACTTCAGGAGTGTGGAGTGACTGTTGGGCCAGATTCGATTTTCCGTTACACCAGTGTATATATGGAGAAATTCTGTTAAAGTCAGTGTTGTTACTCTGCATTCAAACTAGTATAATTCTTCTGAGCAGAATTCACCCCACTACAGTCTATGGGGCCCACTGACAGCCCAGTAACAGGGCTTTTTAGTGAATAGTTAAAACAGGACTAAACATAGGAAGCTGCATAAAAATAACAGACCTTTAGAAGTTTGGAAAGGGGAAGAAATAGCCCCATTTCTTAAATGACTACATTTTGGGAACTGTATTCTCAAACCAGGTCAGATCTGAATCCTGATCATGCAAGTAATTGTCTGGGCAGCTCCTACACATGTAGGCAGCCCCACTGTGCACACAGAGTCACCTGCAGGATCAAGGACTTGGACAGCATAGAAAACATCTGAAACTATCTGAAGCAAAAGGGAAAATACCCAAAATACATTGAGCTCAGGAATAGTTTCAGATTCATCTTCCTCGTTCAAATCAACTTTAAAGATGGCCTTAATACTTCACTAAGCTTACCACTGTGTTTGTTGTTTTCAGTTGGGGGGGTTGGAGGGGGGGCAGATCAGCCTCAACCTATTCAACTGTCATAAAAAAAAATCATGGTCCTACTCCCAGTCACATCACTTTAATGAACATAAGACCCAAAATTAGAGTTTTGAGCTCTATTGTGCCCAACCCTGCATGGGTACACAAAGGTGGAAGGGGGAGGACACATAGAAGCTTTCCACTCCTTATGGAGCCTCTGTGCGGGGACCGGGCTCAACTCATTGGATGTAGTGCACAGCCAGTTTCCTGTGGATACGAGCTACTCACAGTGGGGCAGGAAGAGGTGTGTTGCAGAAGACATGGCCACGGTCCTGTCTTTCTCCACATGGGCTATCTTATAGGGCTGGGCGTGGATGGGAGTGCTTGATGCTCCCATTGAAAGGTTGGCTTTGTTGGCACTGCAACATTTGTTCCCAGGGAATTCCGGCTGAGTCAGCAAGATTTCCTCCAAGGGCTTCCATTGCTGTGTCTCCATTGCTTGAGATCCTTCTGCACTCCCTCCAGTGTGGGCCATGGCTTAACAGCCACAATCTGGCCCTTTATATGCATTACAAAAGTCCATATTCACACTCAAGTCTCTCCTTATTTGCTCTGAAAGAACTAAGCAGCTTGAAAAAAAGGGCTGCTATGCAATTTAATCCTTCCGATGAAATAGATGGGGGGGAGGGGAGGGAGCTGAAGTCTGAAAAAACTTGCAAAGAAATCCATGCTTGTACCCTGTTCCTGGTTGCAGACAGATACTTTGCATCTACTTAACAAACCATACAATCTGAACACTGCACTCTAGTTTAAGTAAGTAGAACAAAAGCCGGAAAAGGTTTGCTGTAATTAGAGCTACAATAAAATACAAACGTACAGTGCAAAGAGTGAACACTCAAAGCAATAGTCTCAACAAATTGTTAGCAAATCTTGTGCTCAATTTTGTCAAATAATTTTGAATATTGAACAAATTCATAAAAATCTAAGTCTGTTTTCAGATAATTCACAAAGAGAAAAAGAAGCTACATATACTGGTTGAATAAAACTTTCTGCAGTTAATTGTTGACCCTAACCCTGCTGTCTCTATGTAAGCAAAACTCCATGGACACAAATGAATTACATATAGGAAGAGAACAGACAAGACCTGATATGTAGATCAGAAAGGAGAATTTAGCTCTCAAACTAGTGTGGAAAGACTATGCATCTTTTCTGTAGAGATAGGCTGTGTAGGCCTGGTTCTGGACCATGTGAAGAAACTGACCCCCAAATGGGCACAATTCTATCCTGCCCACTATAGTATTTAAATGCATCCATGTTCTCTCAGAGGTCAGCCTTACACCCAGCCCTCACACATATTCTACTCCTGGTAAGTGGAAGAACAATTTGGGTCAGAGACTGTGACAGAGACCACTGCTTGGATTTCTGCAGTTGCGTATGCATTTGTGCATATGCAGGTAGCCCATACTAACTCCTCTTGGAGCCATAATTCGGAATATTGAGCTCTCAGTCCTGGAGAAGTGACCGAGCAGCCTCTCTGAAAGTTTTCAAAGGAGGCATAATGAAGGCATTCCACTGCCAATAGATTTCTGGTCGGCACTCGTGCACATGCCATCTGCAATATGACCATCTATATGCTATGAGACATTTCTATCTATCTTTAAACTCATTTAAACTGATTCTGACTTGGATTCAGGAGATAGGAAATATGTAGGGAAATTATGCTTTTTAAGAACTGCACCAATAGTGAAAACAAATACACACAATTAACAAAAACAATTCAAACAAAAACAGTCAATACTGCATAACATACTAACCTGTCAGGTAATGCCTGCAGTACTGTTGGCATCAAAACTCCAGAAATAGCTTTGTACAATATTGAATCACAAACCCCAACTATATTTACTACAGTGGAAGAACCCAATACAGGAAGCATGTGAGGCGGCATCCCTTGCCAAAAGTGCAGAAGAAAACTTTGAACCTAGAATTACATACACACAAATTAAACATGGCAAATATGATTTTTTTCTTAAATGATCTAATTCCATATTACTGATATGGCACCATAGTTGTACATGGTGCTGTTCAAAACTCACATGACAGAGTCCCTACCTGGACAGGCTTTATGCTGTAACTTAGATAAACATGGTACATCAGAAGATAAATGCACAGGAGGATAAAGTGGTGAGATCAGTTTAAAGAAAGCTTTTGCCTTAGCAGACTGCAAGGGTTCCATGCATGCCATGCAATTTTTATTCTCCACCAGCAGGTACTATGAGTGCAGCTCCTTGACTTCCACATATACAGCCTGATTTTCCACAGCTTGCACCGGGCGCAGACATTTATACATGTGTAAAGTGAATGCCAGGAGAGGACTAGAGCTGGTCAAAATATGGGAAGTATTTTCCATGGACATTTTTGGAAGGAACAAAACATGTTTGGTTTTTTGAAAGAAATTTTCTGTTTTTTTGTTTGTTTGTTTTTTTTAAATGAAAACTGAAAATGTTTCCACTAGAAAGGAAAAGGGAGGGGGGAAGGAGAGAAATAGGGAAGGAGGGGAAATCTATTTTCAGTTTAAAAAAAAAAAAGGTAGGTGGGAATTTCAGCCAAATCAGAAATTTTCTGTTAAAATTTTCGTTTAGGAAAAAAAGCCATTTTCCATGGGAAAAGATTTGATGAGTTTTAGAGCAATCAAAACACAAGTATTCCAATTTGACAGCATTTTAGACCCACTTTGCACTGATGTAAATAACTACACAAAGTACAAAACAGGGGAGAATCAGGCCTGTAAAATTTATAGCCATCAGAGGTGCTGAAAAACTATCGGATTTCCCAACAAGATATTTGACTAAGGAACTATTGTGGAGCCGATCCTGCAAACTCTCCTATATAGATGCTTATTCAGTGCCACTGAAGTCAATGGGACTAGAATAGGGGGTATTTAACTTATATAAGCTGTGTGTCCGTTTTACTCTCATTAAGAAACTGCTTTGATCCCCATTTGAAGATGGGTGATTGTTAACAAGGAAGCTACCAAAGGAAAATAGTAAAATGGGAGAGCGTTCGTATTTCACTTGGGTAAATGAAAACATCTAGGCTGGATGTAATCATTTAAAGAGCCTCAGCTTGAAACTGGAAAAGTGTGGGGAATAACGAAGCATGAGAGACACACCTAGGAAATTCTGCCCCCACTCTGGCTCGGATGTTCAAAGGGGCCAACCCGAATAGTTGCCCCGTTCCTATTGACTTTCAACAGGAGTTGGGTGTCTTGACTCCCTTAGGTTCCTTTGCAAATCCCAGTCTCTGTGTATTCAGACTTATTTCCCTTAACTAAATACTTTCTCCATATGCAATTGCAAATTACTTTACACATCAGCAATTTTGGGAGTTTGCAGTTCTTGAACTATAACAAAGGCTATGTAAGTGCATGACCAGAAAGTTATCAGACTATGAAAAATAGGTTGCAAATTCGTGGGGGTAGTTAATATACTGAAGCCAGTCAAACCTGTGTGGTGCCTCAGATTGGCTGCAATGAATCAGTCTGAATCCTATATCCAGAATACATGCCCATTCCTAACAGATATCCAAGCAATCAATGGTAAGTGTTACTAGCAGCACAGGGCTATAACTGGGCAATGGCAAATTTATACTGAACTTCGAGAAAAATTCCCTAAGATTGATATGTTACTGTATAAAGATCTCCCTAGGAAAGTGACGGATGACTCATTTTTTGAATCACATAAAATTGGACTGGCCAGCACTTAGAGTATACTGTAGGGGCCAATCCTGCATTGGAAGAGGGGTAGACTAGATAACGTAGTAGATTTTTTCTCTAATTTACATGATGATATAAATAAGAGTTATCATGTATAAAGCACCATAGATACACTAGTACAAATATCCTCCATTATTCACAAAAATCTACCAGATAATCTATCATTTGAAATATCACATTCAAAATATGCTGCAGAAGTCCTGGAGACATTAAATGTTATTCAACTACAGTTCTTTTATTTCTCAGCATACCTCATCAAAGTTGGCTCTTATTACAGTGTCTAGTATCCTCTGACAGTGAGTTCTGTACATCATAATAAAGGTAGAAACCTGAGAAAGAAAAGGAAAGATACATGAAAGATGATTTTACTTAAAAAAAAAATCAAATCAAATTAAAAAAACTTCTGCTTTAAAAACTACTATCAAAATACACAGTACAAAAGGAACATGGGGGTTTCCCTCAATAAATAATTGCAAAAAATATTAAAATCAGCTGAAGTGATGAGTTCAATTAGATAACTATTAGGAACAATGCAAGTCTTAAAGCTAAAGTCTCCTTTTTGAGACCTACAGAGGATTCCTTAATGGAGATTGTGCAAGTATTAAATGAGCAAAAATGCCTTGATGAGAACAACAGGAATAACATAGTCCTTAATTAGGATATATAGAATCCTATTTATTTTGTTCAGTCTACATATGTACTAAACATATGAATAGTGTCTGCAAAGTAGATCAATAGTCAAGACATTTTGCCATATGCACATAAGATTTCTTTCGTTTTCCAGCCTACAGGAAGGAGAAATGTAATAAATACACTCTTTCCTCAGGAAAGTGTTATAATAGATTTCTTTCAGCTTGCAAACAAGGGAGTTCAGACTTTGTAGATGGTATACTCGATTACAGAAACAGAGGCCTAGAATAACACAATTGGTGACATAAACAGATACCCATTGCTAACTTTTTCTTACTGTATACACTGTGCCTACAGAATGAGTTTACATTGAACTCAGAAATGTTGGGGGGAAAAAAAAGCTACAGTAGATTTTTTGTCAGACATTTTAGTGAGAGAAAAATATGTGCCCCAAGCACATGGAGCAATTAAGTCCCTCATAAATAAAGCCAAGGCATTATTGAACTCACTGTTTTTTAAGATCCTTGTATTTTAGATCAACCTTTCATCAACAGGAAAAAAAGCAAGGCAAGCCAAAGAAATATTTCAAAAGCCTTACCTTCTCCTCTGGCAGACTGGCTGGCAGATTTAGATCTTTGACATTTGGAAACTCTGGCAGTAACGTTCCAAGTTTGGATCGTGGTGAATATGCCACTGTCTGTTTGGTTACTTCTTTTTTTCCTGTTTCATTGACCCAGGCTGCTCCTTTCTTAGAATACATCACGTCATAATACTGAGAGCTCTCTTTCACTGCAATGCCATAGTAATGGTACCTGACACATGAAGATACACATTTTATAAGCAACCTATTCATACAGCATACAAATAAAGGGTGGGAGGAGAGAAAATATGCAATTGCTGGTGGTTTCACTTGCAAAACAGATGTGTGCCAGTGTACATTTGGTGCACAAGTGCTGATTTAATAGCAGAATGACATTATAATGTATCAAGTTTCCAAATATCAATCCTGCTAGTAAAAATAGCTCTAATCAGGAAAAGTAAAGCTGCTTAGCTATGAGCAGAGACAGAGCACCAGACCAACAGGACTAGCCCCTCTGCTATATTTCCAGCTACCTGATTCTCAGGCCACTGAGTGCTGGTTGGATCCTGGGGAGCAAAAGTCTTTATCACAAATAGAGCTGACTGGAAAACTTCAGATGAAAGAAAATTTCAAACAGAAACATTAAAAAAGTACGGCACAAATTGGCAAATCCCAGGAATGTAAATTTCAGAATAAAGTTGTTTGCAGCTTGGATTGCTATCCTCACTAGATTGAGACCAATGAGGGCTGTTACATGACAGAATAACACCACCTGTGCTACAATACATAGCAAAAACAGAATAGGTTTAATATTGTTCTTACATCACTGCAAATTTGTGCTACAGCTTAGCATCATCATAGATGATAATGGGACCCCTCATTATCCAGTCCAACCCCCTACATCAAAGCAGGATGGACAATATGATTCTTGCCTAACCTTGACCATAGCAACTCAGCCATCACTACCTCATTGTGATGATTATGAAAATAGACAATGTCACAAAAATACCCTTCTCTTGAAACATTCATTCACTTCTTTGTTTTCCTAGAAAGAGTTGTCTGGCATCTTCACGTCCTCTCATAGGCATAGTATCACAGACACTTTCTGGGGTGTGGCTCCTCTGGGAGCCCATCAGTGATGCTCCACTGGTCAACCAAAAGGGACTCACTTGAAAACAACATTAGAGGGAGTGGGATTTTCAAAAGCCCTGAAGTGACTTCTGAGCCCAAGTCCAATCGGCTTTCAATGGCATTTGTGCTTCTACATCACTTCAGCACTTTTGAAAAACCCACTCTCCATTCCCTAGTTCCCTTTAAGGGCTTAGGACAAACCCCAGATTCCACACAGGACAGCAGGCTACCAGACTGGTCCTAACTACAGCTGGCTGAAATTCAGGATTTCTGGTTCAAGGGAAATTCGACAGTTAGAAATCTGCCTTCATTCTGATTCAGACCAAAACCAAATTGTTCCTATGTGAACTGAAAATTCTGAAAAAAACCCCCAAAAATCCCAATGGTTTTGGAAACACCATGTGTGGCTTCTATAAGCAATAGGTAAACTGACAAGAATCATGTCAACTTCATTCAGCAGCTGCCAGGGCTCCCAGGGTCTGTGTTTCTGGGGAGGCTCCATACACAGGAAGTCCTGGGAGTCAGCTGGGATCCCCCAGAGCAATCCACCCAGTGGGGCTGCCCCAGAGCCAGACCCTGGAAACACATGTTCGCCAGCAGCCCTCTAGGAAACCAAGCAAGGATCCACCAGAACTCTGCTTGGAATTTAAGCAAAGGTCATCGAACCTGAGACATTTCGGCACAATAGTTTGGGTTTGACAAATCAGCATTTTCTGATTAAACTTGCATCAGAAAATCCCCGACCAGCTCTAGTCCTAACCCTATTCCACATTTAAGGTGACAATCGTGCGCTCCTGCTCAGCTACCACCTGCTGTACACACTGATGTGCTCCATTTGTTATATCATGAGTCAGATCCTCTCACTGGCTCTAGTCCCCTTATGCTATGTAAAAGGGCTGTAGCAACCTAAAGGGGCTCTAAAAGCCCTGGTTCCAGCTGGGGGAGAATCTCCCCCAGCACAAGCACTGTGGAAGACAACCATAAAGCTGCCTTCTGAGAGCCTCCTTGCAAGCCCTGATGCGGGGGGCATGGCAGAGGTGGGACTGAGGACAGAAAGGGCATGTTGGGGGCAACACTGTAGCAGGCAGCACTGCAGAGATTCTGAACAGCCCTGGCAGGCTGCAGTAACCTAGGCAGGGCCCCAGCCCCCAGGATGAGGAGGGCACAAAAATCAGGGCTGGCCTTATTGTGAAGCGAACTGAGGTGGCCACCTCAGATGCCAGACTGGGGGAGGGGGGAACTAGGACCCAGAGTTTCAAAGTTTTGGCCCAAGTGAGGCGGATGGGGGCGTCATTTGAGCGCCCCACCTCAGGTGCCAAAATGTTGTGAGCCGGCCCTGACAAAAATGGATTAAAGCCACCTTTGACTCCGCTTTCCCTGCATTGCAAGTTTTCTGCAGTGCCTGAGGGGCACAGCACAGAATCTCACCCCCTGTGTTCTATCACTGAATTGTTCATTTAGGGCTAGATTCTGATTCTTTTACTCACACTGGGTAGCGCTTTACTCCAAAGGTAACCTCATTGATTCCATTAGGACTAGTCACTGAATATATACTATTCACCATGAGTAAGGGGATCACAATCTAGCACAGTCAATTTACTTGCTGAGTTACTGGGAAAATGTAGGTGGCATCATACAAGAGGCCTTTCCCTCTAATAAATTCAGCAACTCACAGAAGCTCAATTTGATCTCAGCTATACCTGTTTCAAAATAAAAACCTGAACAAAAGTGTGGATCATTTGATAGTGTTTTATTTTGTATCATTTCATTCCTGGCATATTTCACTTAGCAGTACACTACAAAAGAGTGTTTTTCTAATAGCCACAAAATCAAAAAATGGCAATATTCAAAATTAGCTTATTAGGGTTATTGCTCCAAAGGACAAAAACCCCTAAGTGTGCTCTGCAAACATTCTTTTCTAACTTTTCCTATCAGTTACTGTGGAAAAGAGTTAAGTCAATGGCCAGCATATGAAAGTTTGAGCTTTAAGAGAATAAAATGCTGACCATACACAAACATTTTTACAGCAGAGCAGAATGACTTTTCCTTTCATGGGCTGAGTACCTGCAGTACTCCTTCAGTGAAAGGAATAAAATTCCCTGCACACCATGTAGTTTCCATTGGGAAAAGTAACCCCTTGTTCATATAATTGAAGAGTTTCAAGCTACAGTACCAAACAGAAAGAAATCAGCTTTTATGTATAGCTGCCTTCTCATGGCTCACCTGTTGTGAAACTGTTTTTAAGCTCAGTGAGAGATAGAACACAGCTGTGTTCTTTCAGGCAATAAACCCTGTTGCAAAGAAGAAAGCTGCTCAGCTGATGACCAGAAGCATAGTGACATTGTAGCTCTGAACTTCCTAATGTTACTTTTTTCTATAAAAAGGCTGAAGGCAGAACAGTGTGAAGCTAGATAATCTTAACCATTGGTACGGCTGGAGTTCCTTTTGGCAATAGGTGGGTAGTGGAGTGAAATGATATTGGCAGCAATTGGTCTGCCCAATTGTTGAGAGGGAGACAGATCTTATAGTTTATAGTTATTTAGTAATTTCTCTATATAACTTTTAATTTGAATGTGATTGGATATTTTTGAAAACAAAAATAGAACTCAGTCAGAGCAGTACTGCATTTGGCAAAGAGTGTGTTTATTGTGATGGACTGTATTTTGTGCATGTATATCTTTACCTTTAATTGGATAAAATCAGAACTACTCGTCTGGGTGCTGTGATCCCTACACTGCTCACAGCTAAAAGACCTGAAAGAATTGAATTCCACCCCTCCTGTTGCTGTGAAATTTTGAGGGTGAAAGACATCCAGCACAGTGGCAATCATGAACTCCCTATGTGGCCATGCATTTGTTTCTATGTTGACTGCCTAAAACCCTGTAGATTGCTCTGATTATTTTGTTGTTTGTTTTGGCTGCCTTTCCTTATTTAGAAAGATGGTTAAGGTCAGATGTTAGCAACAACCCAGGCCAAGTCTGAACAGGATGGGAATCTTACTGGACAATCCAGTGAGATGACACATGGCCGCTAGGTATCCTACTGGTATCCTATCCGACACTCCCACATCACCAAGGGTCCT
The DNA here is from genome assembly GCF_009764565.3 of Dermochelys coriacea. NCBI lineage: Eukaryota > Metazoa > Chordata > Testudines > Dermochelyidae > Dermochelys > Dermochelys coriacea. The sequence continues at coordinate 254,466,872 of NC_050068.2, read as the reverse complement.
GTAAATATTAAAATAACCATGTCTACCTGGAAATGCACCCACATAACTATGTAATGAGTTGACCCGTTCAACTGGATGCTATTCCTGAAGGTGTTCCCTCTGAAAGGCAGTATTATTGACTGGAGTGGCCAAATTTATTGGCCAAATGCTGCCCACAAAGTTCTACAGCAGGACTATGGCTACAACCAACTTTAAATGTGAAAATATGCCCATACCTCTGCATTAAACAGGAGTGTAATTGCCATCTATTTCTGTTTATGCAAATTAAGCATGGAACTGGGGCTCCTGATAAACTGCTAATATGGCTTCCTCAAATGGGTCAGGTTTGGGTGTCCCCATTATAGCACAAGTGAATTGCTAGTTTCAGCACTCGAGTGACAGCAGTACCATCTTCTAAAGGCAATTAATATTATTGTCAAACATGGTAGCACTCACCCTTTCCTTTCAGCTGAAAAGCAATTAATCAAATGATGTTGCAGTTGACACCAGTGTGAGATAGTGTACAATTTCACGCATGCTACCCAAAACCAAATTGTCACATCTTCATACATACTGCCCTTGCTGAACCAGTGCAGAAATCATGTCCATTTCTAAACCTGGCTATCTTGAGCCCTCCTGGCCTACAATTTTTTGCTAATGTGCAGCTGGGCTAGCCCATCAATTTCATGTGAATAATATTTTGGGTTATTGACCATTATGGTAGCTGGGCAGAAACACATTGGTCTTTGGGATGAGATCTCAATTTTGAAACTGTCTGAGGGTTATCACTCTGGAAAAAGTTTGGTTACAAAACACAGGAAATTGTCACAAAAATTGCCTCAGGGAGATGATGGTGGGTTGTTGTACAGTTAGTTTTGATCTCAGTGAAGAGAAGCTGCTAGAGACGCATCACCATGGAGCCATTTATTAGAAGGAGAAGGAAGTGAAATCAGATTTTAAAATGGTATTTGATTGAATATCTTTCAATGCATGAGTTATTGTTGGTTTCTATCCTTAATATATGTTAATATATAGGTTTAATTATCATTTTATATGTTTTTCTTATTGATTAGTAACATTGTGCTTGTAGGCTTTATGTGGGAATGAGAAGTTTTACCAACAAAATTTTGCAGCCATACTAGTTAGGGCTTTCATTTTATGTTTTACAAATTAAGGGTCTGATCTGGACCCTAGGTGGACCCAAGGAAAACCTAGGTGTTGCAGGGAGTGATGTTGCATTCACTCTTTTTTCTGACTCAGTATAGAACCAATTCCTGTGATGTTAGGATGCACTTTACTCTGGAAATTTCATCTTTTGGATGAGACGGAAAACTCAAATCCTGACCACTTACGGTTTATTAAAGATCTCATCTTCTCACAAGAGCAGAGGGTATTAACTCCAGGTTCCTGGCCAATTTCCAGTTTAGGCAATTGGATTCTTGCTACCTAAATTCCCTCTAGAACCTCTTTTTGATATAGTGTTCTGCCATTTATGTCCTAAACTGTATGCTATTGAATAACTGCCACATTGCACCCCAGAAATGGTTGCATTTCAGTGGTGGGTGTGAAGATCTCTAATTGTGTATGAAGTGCTTGGAACCTTTTGGCAAGAAAGGTGCTATATAAAATGTATATGAAATATAAATGATATTATAACTCTACAAAGTTTCAGAAAGTTAGCACAGAATGGTGAAATAAGTAAAAGATGCTCTTTTAGACCATTTATATATGACCATAGTTACTACACCACTAAGAGAATATTACTTGGAAATGGCTTCTAAAGCAACAGAAATAGAAGTCAATGGGAACTCCATAGTAGAATCTTCAGGCAAAGCTTGGATCTAAAATGTTACAGGGAAAAATTCATCCCTGGTGTCATGCCCTATCTTCAGTGACAGGAAACCAAATGACAAAATTTGGCCCTGGGTGAGAATGTGAAATAATAATATACGTTGCTCACTTTGACTGGCCTCTGGTTCCGAGTCTTCTCGTCGTTAACTGTGGAAATTGTTGTCTTATTATCTGCAAGTAAATACAGTGACATGTTAACAAGTCCAAAAAATCACATATGCTAATACTGTATTTTTAATATAGCCTGTTTTGGGCAGCATGAGGGAAAGGAAGAGAAATTGTATTGCACGTACACAGGGGAACCACCAGAAATTTGTCACCTAGTGTGCACAATCACACCCTGCAACAACGCGTAGGCCCAGTTTCCCATTCCAGTGTGTTGCAACTTGGTGCCCAATGTTGCAGTGCCACTGAGGTTTGGCCTGGTGCCAGGTTGCAACGCCACTCACTGAAATGGGGCCCTACGATTCACAGCCCCTCTGAGTGGCAGTGCAACCCTGCACGCTGGGTCACACCACCCTCCCAGTTTTGGCACCCTCTCAAAAGGAGGCCCCAGGCAAACTGCCTATTTTCCCCTCTCTCTAGGCAGCTGTACCTCCGCCCATTGGCACCCCTGCCAATGATATGCACCATGTGTAGCAAACAGAGCTGTGGGCACAACTGCAAGTACATGTAAAGTGTGACAGGAGAAATCAGACCAAATTAGCCTTTTCTAAAAAATGATGTATTAATTTAATTCCTTTACTGAATGAGGCAATATAACAAATAAAATTCAGAACAACTCCACTCACTTAAATGAAGCTTCTCTGAATTTATACCAGAGTGAAACATGATTCATAAACTCTAGGGGCACAGTTCTGCCCTTAAGCTTACTGAGAGTTTCACCTAAAATTGGGTGTACTATTAAAGTTGCTCATGTATGTGTTTGCAGGATCAGGGGCTTTATGTTATCAGAATAAGACACTAATTATTGGAAAACTTGCTCAGTGTTCTGGTCTAATAAGCCTGAGATTTTACAATTTAGGTAACTTTTGGTTATGGAATATTAATTAGTGGGCAGTATCTCATCTTGATGGCTCTGGAAGCAGAATGTTTCTTAGAATGCAGTAATTCTTTCAGGGCCCCCACATTCCTGTTATTAAAATACTCACACTGCTATGAGAGGATTCCTTGGAAAGAGGTTGCTGTTTGACAGAGGCCATAATTCTGCTAGATGAGGTTCACAGTTGTGTTTACAGGGATAGGGTAGTGTTAACATAGGCTTAATTTATACTCTGGATGGAGAATAAAGGCCCATCTCGCAAACAGGATAAAGCAAAGAATTTGAACACTGATTTACGCCCAATAGACAATGAAGAGGACTGGTAACCAACACCACATCTTCAGTGCTAGCAACGTTTAGGACTCCGACTACTATTAATTCAAACAGTAGATTGTGCCCTCAATAACTATTGATTCCTTCATGCAGTCTAGTCCCTCCACCAGTGCAGAGCCCCTTTGTATGGGTCTGCCCAACTCCTACCGAGGTCCAAACGAGTGGAACCCCCTCACAGGGATAAGCGCAGTCTGCAGTATCACATGAGGCATGATGAAAACTCTTTCAGCAGAACAGCCATACAAGAAAGAAAGCAGTAGGCCTTGAAGATTGGTATGGAGGAGGAATTTCTTCTTTTATTTTACTCCTAGGCATTCTATTTTCCACCCTAGATTATTGCTGAATTTTTCTCATACTTGATGAAAGCCATGTAAAATTAATTGAAGACAAAGATAAAAGGAGCTGTTCAAACAGAAGAAAATGTCAATTTAAAGATTAATTACATAATATGGACTTTTCCCATAAAGTTGTATTTTACCACAATTGGTATCAGCAATCAAGATCTAACCCTGACTGATGATCAAAAGGGCATTTGGATCACATATTTGGCTTATTCTTCACAAATATTTCTTGCCAAATCTACAAATGGTTTTCCTTGTGCAACAGATTCAATGTGTGTTTGTTTCTCAGAACCTTGCACACACTTTGGCTTGTGTCAAAAATGCTACGTATGTTCACACTCGCTAGGCTGTTCAGCTTTAATTTCTGGAGCAAAACTTCAGCAAACAGTAAAACACTTTTGTGGAGCTGTGAAAGTTCACAGCCTAGCTGTTTGATAAATGAGCAGACGGGCAAGCAGCCCCTCTTTCTTTTTTTGTATGGATTCAATGAAGCCTGCCTAAAGAACACCACATGCTGTTCCAGCTACTGATCTAACATTCCGCAACATCTCAACCTTCCAAATTCCCTTTAATTACACATTAATCCCACCCCTCTCTCTTTCAGTTTCTGCAGACAAGATTGGGGGCTCCACAGGGCTGTGGGAAAAAAGGCAGTGCTGAAGAACCACTTTCTGGGGATTTTTTTCCTTTTTTTCTTTTGGTGGTTGCCGTCACTCAGAACGTACCATTCCACTCCCAAAGTTGAATATTACAGCAGTGGATTCAAAAGCAAACTTACTCTATTTAACTTTTACCCTAATTTTTCTTTCAAAACCAAACAAAAAAAGCAATGGAATAACTTTCAAAGTCTGTCAAGTGCTGATTAAGTGTTAGAGTGCACACTGTAAATGTTACTTATGAACCATATTCTGTGGGAGTTCTTGAAATTTATAAATCAGACATTTCTACATACCAGGGCAGAAAAGACCAGGAAAAGAAGAAATTTAAAAAAAGCAGAACATCAGCTGATTTGCCTTTTTTTCCCCCTCCCAAATCCAGTATGTTAAGCAGTAAAATATACTTTCTGAAGCACTGCTGAAGTGTGTGTTGCTTATAACAATATTCAGTATAAATTATTTTTAAAAGTCCAGCAAAACTTTAAAGAAAAATTCCAGGATTTTTCCAGCAAACGTTATGGGGGTGTGTGTGGGGGGGGGGTATAATTTCAAGCACGACAAATGTTATTTAAAAATAACTGCTATTTTCAAATGTTTATATTTATATGGTTATAGATGACTTTGTTCTAATTCCATGGATGGAGCTAGTTCCCTGCCAAGTGGCAGGAAGTGAGGCTGAGTAGGTTGGGGAGAAGCTCACTGTGCATTGAAATCAATAGGAAAAGCAGAAATGTGTGACTGTTGGTTTTAAAGTGTGTTTCCACTCTGAAAAGTGATGATAAAAGCCAGCAATATGGGGTTTCATGTTTATTGACTTTCAGTGACTGACAGAAAAAATTTGCTCTTTTTAATAAGTAAAGATGCTTTTTTCTAGCTGTCAGAACTGAAAATTCAACTTAGGATCTGAAAATTAAGCTAGGTTCTTTCCTTCCCCTCACTAGTAAAGAAGATTGTGTGGGGCGGCTGCAGATACAAATGAGGGCAAGATCTGACTCTACAATTTGAACTTGTTTAATAATTCTGTTGGTGATGTGTGAACAAGAATAGAATCCAGCTGCATCCCCCACGGCAATGTTGGCTCTGCGGTAGCAACAGAGGTAAAAGATATCATGTGAAATCGTACATATACTGGAGTCAGTGGGAATTTGCCATTGATTTCAGTTAGGTCAGAATTTTAGCCCATATGTCCCTAAAGTGAGCAAATATAAATCTGAAAACAGAGAGCTCTGCTGAATAAGGAGGTGTCATTTTACATTGTCTTTTATTAAGACTAAAACCACATTTTTACACTAAACTTTGTTTTATATGAAGTTTCATTTGGGATTTTTTAGGAAGATGAGGCCCAGGAATTTCACACGAAGATAATCTGTGCTCTCAACACTACCTCAGGAGCCAGTGCTCCACTGATTTCCTTCCCTGCTTAACAGCTTCAGCTCTGTCCCTTTCATATGTGCCTTGGCTAAGTTCTAGTCTTTCCTTCTTATGAGAAAAAAGAAAAACAGTACTTGTGGCACCTTAGAGACTAACAAATTTATTAGAGCATAAGCTTTCGTGAGCTACAGTTCACATGAAGTGAGCTGTAGCTCACGAAAGCTTATGCTCTAATAAATTTGTTAGTCTCTAAGGTGCCACAAGTACTGCTTTTCTTTTTGCGAATACAGACTAACACAGCTGCTACTCTGAAACCTTCTTATGAGAAGGAATCTTGGGTATTTTCCTGTGAGCTATTTACACATCTCCATCACTTTGTAAAACAATCACACAATTAAATAGTCATACCTGATGCCCCTATTAGCCTGTGCCTGGAATTTAGATAAGGCAGGATTCATTACATCCTAAAATCAGAGCTGTATATTTTTCTTCTCTTTTGGACTGTTACCAAACACATCTGTGTTAGTTTAACCATTTTGATGTTAAACCTGAAATGTGGTTTTATGAAAGTGGACAGAACGCCTGTGTTGTGTTTTAATGTTATCAGTGAGAAGTACATGAGGGACCCTTTTTTCTGCGTGTGGGGTGGGGACAGGTGACCTTTCCTCTCTGAGGTTATAGAGGACACCAGAGATAATGGGAGAAGGGCTCCCCTCAAATCATTCTTATACATTTGAGGTTAAATAATTGCAATGTAACATACAATATCTATTATATAGCCACAAAAATGAGAAAAAACGTGGGGTTTTTACCCACAAAAGCTTATGCTCAAATAAATCTGTTAGTCTTTAAGATGCCACTGGACTCCTCAATGTTTTTGTGGATACAGATTAACACGGCTACCCCTCTGATATTATATAGCCATTACTTAAGAAGCATTTAATCCAGCAGTACTTTTGAAACCTAGAACAGTTGCCTGAGTAAATCTAATTTAAATACCAAGTTAAATGTACTTTTGGTAACTCTTAAGAAGTTGAAATAACAGTAAACAAGTCATATGTAAGGCTCAGTGCAAGTTACCAAAAGTTTTATACACAATAATATAGAAAAATATGCAAAAAGTGCAGCTATCTATATTATACTCTACATGAGCCATGTAAGCATCAGCCAGGGATAGTTGCAAAAGATATAACTATGCTGCCGAGGTGCACCCTGCCCTTCTGATTTATACCCTCTGTAATTTCTATTATTGCATCACACATACCTCAGCCGTATGAGACTCAAACACAACCAGGGTCCTCTATCTTTAAAATGAGAAGTGTATTGTCTATTCTACCTTTAACCCCTGCACCAGGGGCCATCATCCCTTATCCCATTCACCAGTGAGCTGTGAACTTTCTACTTCCCAATTATTCCACCTAAATTCTTCCCTGGTATGAGGCTCAAAAACAGCTTAGGCCTCAGTCTTCACACTGACAGCTAAGGATGGGAGAGACCAGCCATCTTTGAGGTTTTGTGAATACTCTAGAAATTTTTGGTTTATTAGTTAAAATGTTGGATTTTGCAAAACCTTTTCAAAGAAAGATTCCCCTCCATTTAAATTGTTATTTTTCAAAGGTACATTTAATTTTTACAAGTGCATTTGAGCTAAATGGAAGCCTGGGCTATGCTTTGCAAGACTTTATACTTCTAATTTGAAAATTATTCTTGCCATGCTCCCCTCACTATCAAGGGCAATTAAATAAATTTAGAATAAAACAAATACTCATATATTAACAGCCCAGAACTTGAACTCTGCCAGAAGAAAACAGAACTCCCACCACTAAGATTCAGAGTGCCAGTCTAGAACTCATGATTATCAAGTTCTAAACAAGACAAGAGAAATTCTCTTACCCCCGCTAATAATTCCTTCCATTCAGGTCTGTCTCCAGTTTCCCCAGCAGGGCCCGTCATTCATTGAACATTGACTGATGAGCTGTGCACTCCCTGTGGCTTCCAATACTGCACCCAGAGCACATTCTTTGCTTGTGTGAAATGAAATACAAAACACAGTGTGCGCTATTCCCCAGTTTTAGGGTAATTGTTTTCATTGCTCTGGTCTAAGACAACTCTGCCAGGGTGGTCATTCTCCTCTTGTTCACTGCAGTGGTGAGCTCACTCTCTCAGAGCTGGGCTATCTGTATTTCCCATTAGCATTAAAACACGAATCACAAATACTACTGGTACCTTCAATCTTATACAGGAAAGGTGGGGTTCTCACAAGTGCGCTGCTGTGACCTAACTCTGTTCCCATTTAAGTTTTACCAACCACTCCAATGCCAAGTGCTTTGAAAATCCCACCTGAAACACCCCCTCCCACCCGCCACATACATATTCTAGGATCAGTCCCCTAATTATAGGGCATCATGTAGACGTGCTGCCCCAGGAAGAACAGAAGGAATGCATTGTGCTGCAGAGGCATACCACTGAGATGCAATTCCTCCAGAGCATCCCTTTTCCACTGGTGGGAAGAAGCATGATAAATCCCACTGTAAAATAATACTCCTCGCCCCCAGCATCCATCCAGCTCTGCTGGCCTGTGCCTAGCGGGGCAGGAGGCATGACCTATGCCTACTGCTCACTCCCCTCCTTGCCCACTTATATGCAAGGGATGGGGGAGAGCGGGAGCATTGGGAGGGTACTTTACCGCTGCTCCCAAAGCTGTGTGATTTCAATGGAGGAATGAGGTCATAATCGAACCCTAAATCGCTATGTCCTAGTTGACACTATCAAGCAAGATAAGGCAGGCTCTTTGCACCTACTTTAATCACTGGCCCCTGTTCTGACAACTATCTGTTGAGTAGGATCTTACCCTGCAAACAGTCCTACTGGCTCGAGTCCTTTAGGGAAGTTTGTGAAGCCCTTGCTTGAATCCAGGTGTGTACAAAATCTTCCATTGCAAGAGTTCATCCAGCCAGATGAAATTCAGGCTAATTCACATGTGACACTGCACCCCATATTCTTCACAGTGATATTATTATGGCATAACTATGATGCATTTTGTACAAGATAAGACATGTGAGGTGTCATTGAAACGGTTATGATTGGCTGAATATGATTATCGTATTTATATACAAGTATCATTTTTAATCTGAAGTTTTGAATATTGACTAAGTATCTGTACTTCAAATGTAGTTACACCTGGGTAACCCCCACTAGACAAGATGCTTTCAATCTAGATAATGAGTGGGGAAAGGCCTATTCAGGGCAACGGGCCATTAGAAAGAACAATAGGCCTTAGGAGAGGTTTATCTCCTATCTGGTGAGCCTTCCTGAGAATGCTACAGACAGCCTGTGAGTGATGGCTGCTATGACTCTACAAATGTGTGACCAGGCCACAAGATGCTGGACTCCATCTTGGGATGTCAGTTTTTTTCCCCACAGACTGCTCTGGGAGCCAAGTTTTGAAACAAAGGGTTCCCGCCTTATGCTAAAGCTATGTAAGACAGGGAGTGACTTCATCAGAGGCTCTTCATTTCACACACAGTAAGACTCCTGGAAACACCTGAGGAACAAAGACTGAACTAGGGGAAGCGCTGGACCCAGGTTAAAGGGATTTCTAGCCTGTGTATGAAACACCTGGGGATTCCAAGCGCAGCTTGCCCCTTAAAAATCTGCAGCCTGCTTGTATCATTTCTCAGGGTGAGAATCGACTAATTCATATCCAATCTATTTAGTATAATAATCTTATTTGCTAGATAATCTGCTTTGATCTGTTTGCTATCCCTTATCACTTAAAATGAACTTTTTTAGTTAATAAACTTGTTTTTGCTTTAATCTAAACCAGTGAGCTCTGACTGGAGTGCTTGGGGAAAATCTCTGCTTGGTTACCACAAGTGTGCATTGTTCTCTTCACATTGAGGGATAGGCAGACCAGGTATTAAATCCATATACTGGCAAGATTTGTCCAGGGCAGGACGGAACTGCTGTGGGGTCCCAGGCTGGGAAGCTAGTGGTTAGACAGCCTGCATGTAACTGCAGCTGGATGTGTCCCTACCTGTATGAATGCTGGTGAAAGTGCAGGCTGGAGGGCTTTACAGCTTGTCAGAGCAGTACAGTGTGAGAGGGAGCCCAGGTTGGTGGGTCGGGGGCTCAGTGGTACCCCAGTTCCAGATGGCACGCCAGGGAAACCATTGAACACTTTGCCCAGACTCTCAGTTGAGTTGTAGCTGCCTGTAATGGCCAGGGTGTAGGCAACTGGACCAGTAATGTCTGTTGGGCCAGGGTTGTTACCAGGCAAAGTCAGAAGACGGGTTCCAAGGTCAAGCCAGCCTAGGGTCAAAGTCAGGATCAAGACAGAGCGAAAAACAAGGTTTGTAGCCATAGCAAGCCATAATCTGCATTGTTGCTCAGACAGCTCCCTGGCCCAATTTCCTAGATTAAACGGTTGGTGTGGACCAATCAGGCGGCCGCAGGGTTCTGTTGCTCTGGCCTCTTCAGGAAGTACTTCCTGGCTGTCTTTGCCTTTGCACTTTAAAACCACTGAAATGTGTACATCTGAAAACTGTTGCACATGAGGACAAGCTTGTCAGAGGATACTTAAAATGCACACTCCTGATTAGTACACAGGGCCTTGTCTGTAAAGTAACCTTTAACAAGGGCAAACTCATCTTCAGTCCTTTCCCCTGATAGATTAAACTAATTCATTTGCTTTAATGAGGGAATTGCATTTCCTTCATCTTTGAGTCCCAAGCCAATTGGCTCTCAGGACTCTAAGGAAACATTATTGGTGAGAAGGCACAGATGTATTTTTATATTTTGCTAAACGCGTATGTACTGTGTGTGACTTCCCTCGTTAGTATTGGACCTGAAGTCTTTGGTATGGACAATTGTCACAGAAGATACATTTTTATTAGATATTGTTTCCAGCCAATACTGGGAAGGAGAAAAATGAAAAAAAAAAAAAAAAAAAGAACTGGGGGGAAAAAGGTGTTTAAATCTAAGGATCGGTGTGGTCCACTAGACAAGGTGCTAGCATAGGAGTCAGGAAACTAGTGCTTAATTTGTGCCAGGACTTGCCACGACTGAGCCTGGGCACCTCTAGGCTTGCTGTGTCAATTATGAAAGTAAAAACATTGCTTGAGCCCCGGCAGCTTATTGCTTGAGCCCCAGCACCTCTTTCATTATCAATTAAGCACTGCAGGAGACCCTGGCTCTGCTCTGAACTGTTGTGTGACCTTAGGTACATTTCTGTGCCTTAGTTTCCCTATCTGTAAAACAGAGATAATATTTACTGGCAGCCTGTATTATAGAGGAGGTCACATTAGATCAGTGGTTCTCAAACTTTTTTTCTGGTGACCCCTTTCACATAGCACGCCTCTGAGTGTGATCTCCCTTATAAATTAAAAACAATTTTTAATATATTTAACACCATTATAAATGTTGGATGCAATGTGGGGTTTGGGGTGGAGGCTGACAGCTCATGACCCGCCCATGTAATAACCTCGCAACCCCCTGCGGGGTCCTGACCCCCAGTTTGAGAACCCCTGCATTAGATGATCTAGTGGTTCCTTCTGGCTTTGAACTCTGACAATACTGTGGATTGATCATCTAGCAAAGTTTGATTTTGAAAAACTTTTTCTAGTTCTTAGAATGAAAAAAGTCTTAAGTATAGAAGGCTTGTTGCTTGTTTACACTAAAGCCTTGTCTAGATTAGATGGGGTTTGTTGGTACAGCTGTATTGGCAAAGCCTCCTATTGTAAATGCAGCTTACGCCAATAAAAGTATGTAGTGTAGTTTATACAGTTCCCCAAATGAAATAAGCTATAACAGCACAAGGACTTTTATGTCAGTAAAACTGCATCTACTCAGAGGCTTGTGCCAGTGTAGAATGTCATAAAAATCAGTGACATTACTCCACTCCCCCTTTACATTTAAAAACGTTGGGCTTAATTCTCATTCACATCCAGACCAGCGTACGCTTTACACTGCCAAGAGTGGTGTACAGTGGCCTTAGTAGGAATGAGAATCAGCCTATAATTTTTCACATTCTTCTGGATGCCTAGTTCTTTCTTTTTCCCTTCTAAAATATTTATTTGTTGCAGCTGGCCAAAGACACAGCAGCATCACGTCAAAATAAGGAAACAATGGAAGGAGGTATAGAACCTCCAGGCTGCACAATGGAGTTGCATGAAGAACACTGGGAGGGAGCATAAACCCATCACGAGACACTGCAGAGTTCCCCTTTGGAGACATTCAGGATCTCTGAGACAAGTGTTAAAACAAAGTTGGGGGAGGGGGGGAGAGATTACATTTTCAGGAGGTGGGATTAAGAGAGTGAGGAGCGTATGGGGTCATGAAAGAAACAGAGGAAGGAAGCAGCTATGTGAGAGGACACTGGGGAAGAAAATGGGAATGGAAAGGGGACAAGGCTGAAGTTATTGGTAACTTTATAGCAGTGGTTCTAAACCTACAGTATGAATCAATGTTCAACTGAGATTACTGACAGATTTGGGAATGGATCAAACAGTTGGGAAGATTTTTTTTAATTAAATGTTTGATTCACTGAGTCCTTTGTCCAAATAATGGGGTTTCCTGTATTTCTGCCTGAGGACTATTTCACAAGCTGAACATTCTCACAGTCAGAAAAAACTTTTCCCTCATATGCCGCCCAAATTCCTTTTTCTTACTTGTACCCCATTGGTCCTAGTTAAATGCTTCCCTGTCCCCTCCCACTGGCTGCAAGTACCAATCTAACTAATACTGCTCCCTCCTTAGGGTGAAAGCCTGGTTCCATTGATGTCATTGGGAATTTTGCCATTGACTGCCCTGATTTCAGCCTCAGTCAAAGCCTGGCCTTCTTTAGTCATTGCTTAGATAAGTTATATAGGTAAAACTGTCAAGTGTGCCTAAGGCCTTGCCTTCGCTAGGGAAAAAAAGGGTGGGGTTTTTTTAATTACTTGTTACCAAACCCTTTTTCCTAGTGTGGATACACCTTAAGTTCCACTAAGGATTTTCTTTATCATCCCTCTTATGGTAATTCTGTTCCTCCATCTCCTTATCATGTCTCTTGCTCTTTTTTAAACTCCTTTTATTTTGGTCTCCATTGTATGTGTATTCCATTTAAAGGAGGTTTTAAAGGCACTTCTGAGTTGAAACCTTGAACCCCAAGTCTTGATCTACACCAAACATTCATAGGCAAGTCTGAGATCCCCAAAATGGCATTTATAAATGAAACCTTACGTGTACTGGTGGTATCAGTGCTGGCATATTAATCGAGAAGAAACAGTTGATTCAGAGGTAGTGTGCTAGGGGTTTACTCATTGCACATGGGTAATTTTTAGCTCAGGACAGAGAGCTCTCTGCTTTAAAACAATCTATTGAAAAATAAAATAAAATCAATCAAAAAGCAGGAGCCCTTATGTTTAACATTGCCCACAAAGTTCAAAGTTCAAAGATGAATCATAAATTCAGTGAGATCCACTCAAAGGAGAACTGTCCATAACTTCACTAACAGCTTTCACAGAACAACTAGCCTCTTTCTCTGGAGTAGAGGACAGCTGCTGTGTACTGATGAGTCGCAGTAAGGGCAAATATGTCTGGGTTTCTGTTCAGCCAGCTAAATATGGAAATCCCTCAATTGGCACTACTCATTTGTGCCTGGAAGGACAGCCCCACTTCCAAGGCACTTATGGTGCAAACACTTTAAAAAATTACTGCTTTTTCAGCTGCCACGCCACAGCAGCGTAATTTGTCAGAGCTCTAGGGGGTGTCTACACTAAGGGAGAAATCGACGGCAGAGTCATTGATTGCATGGAGTGACTGTTGGCTTCACTGGTCTTTGTGACTGTTTAGTATCTCTGCACAGCAACAGTGGGTTTGACAGAGCCATTTTCCTACATTCAGCTTCTTACAGATAGCCTTCTGCCTCACCACCATAGCTGTACCAGTGCACTCAGATTCCTGATGTACATATCCCTGTTGCTGGGAACATGGATTTGGGGGTAATTTGCACACATGAAACACTGCATGATAGCATGCAGTAAGAAGGCTCATTTGTGTTGGCTCCTGTCTACAATGGAGAGAAACCGCTGGATCTGAGCTAAATCCCTGACTCTAGTTTGGGTGTTGCAACCAGCTGGTAAAAATCTGCATTTGGGACAACTGCACCTGCTTTGCAAGTTCAAGATACTCCAACTAGTGCTTCAGGGAAGGGAAAGGGTTTAAATGCCTCTTCACCTAATGTAGACATGACGGGAAAGACCGGTGCACTTTGAGAGGTCACCAGTGTGGTGTAATGTTTCAGACAGGCAAACCATGTTTGTTTCCTGATTAAACAATTTAAAATTTTACAGCTTATGCATCATTTACAGACATTTTTGTAAAGGCAACAAAGGTATAATAAAAATTTTACTTGTGTGCCAAATTTGTCAATCTGTAGGAAATTCGTTACTAATTTCCATTGTTTCTAAATTAGTCATTGGAACAATATTAACCACTTAGTAGCAATGATATAGCAAATAGGATGAACAGAAGTTTGAATAAACAGAACTTTAACACAAAAGTCAACCTAACTGCTTAGGGCTTTATAGCAATTAATTCACCTAAAATGTTGCCACACAATGCATTTTACTTGCCTCAGTAAACTACTTAAATAAACATGAAATACAAAAGAAAACATTCCATTAAATGTTTTCTCCTCTTTTGGCTTCTGCATTAGGAAATAATATGAGCAACATTTTTGATTCTGTAAATATATAGCACTATTATACAATTAATGTTGTAAACATTAAATGAGACTAGCTTCAATTGAAATTAGCTTCAGACTGATGCTTGCAAACTTTTCAAAAATGGTTGGCAAATTTCAGCATGTTGTATCACAAAATACAAGATTTAAAGGTCCAGGGTGCTCTCTTGAATAACTCTCACTTATAAGTAAAGATTGACATAATCCCATTTTGCACTTAAGACACCCACCTATTTGAAAATTCAAAAAGTAAAAACATCTGGTAATGTTCCAGGTTACAGGGAGCTCCTAAAAAGACACAAACTCGGTACTGAAATACACAACTAAGATTTATTGATCACATCTGTACCATGGGTGAAATTCATTCACTCACAGAAGACCAGCACAAGATATATAATGGGCCTGGTTCTCCTCTCACTCATGTTAGTGTAAATCAGGAGTATCTTTACTGAAGTCAATGGGCATTCCAATATTTTTGCAGAATTAATGTGCACTTCTGTCCACACTAAGAGTTTTTATGACTTGAATTGTTGCTGTTTAACACTTAAAATATTGTTATTGTTAAAGCAATATTAAGAAATAACAGAATTACTTACACTCTCTTGTATTTGGCTTCCATATTGCCAATGCCATAAATGTCATTTTGAAGCAAAATGGCTGCCACGAACAGGCAGGTCATAAAAACCATCAATTTTTTAAAATGCGTTTTCACTTTAACCATGATGAAAAGCAATCCTGACCGTCTGAGTGTTTAAAATGCTTCACATTTTTCTTGGGGTTTTAATACACACCATATTCCTTTGATGCATCACCACCTCTGACTTGAAGTGACAGTTTTCCTGAGGTTAGAGCCTTTATCCTTTTAAATATCAAAATCTCACCAGAGCAAGGTTAGGGAGCAAGGCTTCTCATTGCAGTTTAGACTCACCTTCCCAAAGCTGGCAGCGTTAACAGGCTGTGTGTCATTTTTCTCACAGAAGTCCAAATAGTGCATGTAGAGAGCACTTCGAGGAATGCAAACGCCTTCTGCAATCTCGTAGTTCTCCTCCAGCCTTAAAAAGCAAATACCAAACAAAGAAAACTGCAAATATGTTGGCTGCCCTGAATTATAAATAGTGTGCAAACCTGCACATTTAAGTGACTTTCACTTTTCAGCTAACCTCTGTTTTATTGTTATCTCATCTTTCCAATTCACCTCCACCCCATTTGTCTGTATTGTCTACCTGTTGCATTCTATCTGATACGTAGATTGTGAGCTCCATGGGCTTCTTTGTTACTTCTCTGTTCAGTACCTAGCACACTGGAGCCCTGATCCTTGATTGAAATTCCTAGGTGCTATTTTAATAATTAATACTCTTTATCATCAAACTTTAAATCATATTGGGTTAAACGAATGAATGCACAATCACAGAATAAAAAAATCACTAAGTGGCAACATTCTGATGCACCCTAGATGATGAGTCCAAGCCAGTGTCACCATCAACATCCTGAAATATTTTAAATACTTTCACTTCTATCTGATTACAAGATTCTTTACATAAAGTAAACAGGAGTTTAATAAGGCTAAAATAAAATATTTGCATCAATGTAAGGTTCTCCACAGATCACGTTTTGTACAACAGTTTCTTACAGCTGCTGATGAACAACACAAGGATAAGAAGAATCTACCATGTGCTGAATGCAATATTAAGATATTGTTCCATTCTACCTCATAGAAAATAATAATTCCCCACAATATATTTAATTTTGCCTTTAAAACAGGAGACTCTCCATATAACTGAATAATCATAAATCTGTCTATCTGAGAACGTGTTGCTTTGAAAATTATTTTCTGAAGGCTGATCTTTCCCAAAGAACAGAGGCCCCAGTTCAGGCAGGTACTTAAGCACATGCCTAATTTGAAAACCATGAGTAGTCCCACTGACTTCAATGCTCCTACTATAGTATCTTGCTGAAGGAGGGTCAGAAAGGGTACACTCCATTTTTTTGGTTAATTATATTGCTGGAATCAATATTTGCTCAGGAAACCTAGATTTTAAAGCAAACATGGCCCTTTAAGTAGTTACCTGTAAAAGTTCAGATCTCCAAATAACCTGAGTTTCTCTGTTTCGCTGCCCTTGGCAGACCTTCCCTCCATGTCAGTTATTGTGACCATTTGTGACTGCAAACTATTTTAATAAGATATCTGGCTGGATGAATGGAATCGGTGTGTAAGGGCAACATCTATTCTTCCTTGGTTTCTACAGGAATATCATCACGGCATCGTTCACCAAATTCATTGACCTTTAACAAGACCTCTTTTCAAGACCCAGTGAGTTCATTTCTATACTATAGCTGCTAATTGGCATGTCAGCTTCCCTGACCAAGACAGGACAGAAAGAAAAGCAGTTAATTATTTCTGTTCATATCTGATGAATTTTTCTTTTTCTCCCCTCTTTCACAGGGAGTCATTAGTTCGAGACTGAAGAATGCTCCATTATACCTGGACTTATTTTTTTAAATGATCAAAAACCCCATTTTGCTCCACTTCTTTTATTTTCCTGCCTTTTATTTAACAACTTTATCATATTTTGAATTCAGCTTCATCCTACAGTATTGTGGAAAAATAATGAACTCAATCTTCTGCCTAATAAATCATTATCAGAAATATATGTGTGTCCTAACAAAGCAATCCAGTAGTTCACTATGAGAGCTTTTGTACCACTCATGGTATTGCAGTAAAAAAAAAAAACCCTAATGTGTCTATAGGAAAGACAATTTTATCTGCCCCTATTACTGTTCTCCTTTGTTACTTATACACTGCTAGATTAAAAGGGATTATTCTGCATCTGAGTAATGTCTGTAAGTGTTGATCATACAGACTTTTATTTTGAAATGAGAAGCAACAGAATATGCCAAACTGTTGCAATGTAACTATAATTAATTCCTATATTTATTGATGGAATTACTATGCCAAGGAAGGCGTATTTCTCATAATCCTCTCTTTTCCCCTTTCCTAGTCCTTTTTACATTATTTTTCCACTTATGCCCGATGAGTAATTTATATCGCCATTTATGTCACTGCTGAATTTGGCCCAGAGTTTCATGGCAGTTGCACATGCTTACACACTAGGCTGTCTCCAACTGAATTTGGCCTTCTCTCTTTTATAATCATGCAAAGGCAGAATCAAAGGCAATTGCAGTCAAAGCTGTCAAACAAACACATAAAACTAAAACTACTACATATGTCTTGTCCTGTGTTTGTACAGCACCTTGTACAAGGGGGTCCTAGTTCATGACTAGGGCTCCTAGGTGCTACTGCAATATGATGGTTAATCTGATGCTAACGTGTTAGGCTTTTTAGAATAGTGCAAAACGACATCTTCACACCATGAAAGCTTAGCACTTTACAGCACACTGGCCAAGATATTTGAGTGTCTGCTTGTATAAAGTATAATCTATCCAGTAGCACAGCTTCTCCAGGTGAGATCAACAACATTCAAAGAGAGAATACTAAGGTAAACAAAAGGAAGAAACACCACATACTGTTGTGTGGCACATCTACTAAACTGTGAAGCTCTGGGGTGTCAATCAATATGCTAATTGAATTGTTTAATTTGACACCAGAAAAAAATATATTTTAAAAACACAGAAGAAAGTTGCTATGTGTATTTTGGTCTCCTCACATATTTTTCAGTGGAATATTCAATAGAGGGAATTAAATGCTCTGCAAAAAGTCAAAAGGGAAAATGCATGCACTAGATAAACATGGGGGAACATAACGTAATGTGTAGGTAGCAGGAAACAGATAGACTGCATGATGCAACAAGCCTTTTACATTTCTAAATTCTAGGATTCTCTGGCAAATGCTTCTGAATGGACATTATTGTGCAGACTGCATTCCAGCAGAGTTCTATATCCCAGGAGTTTAGGGATTTACTAACCTTTATGAATGAGGAAGCCTGAAAGTGTTTGGCTGAATATTGTTTATAGTATTTGCATGTTTTCTTTTGAAGCAGTATCACTGGCATGTGTTCCAATTCAATCTCACTTCTTGGCTACTATGTTATTTGCTCCTTGGTGGGAGTGGGGGGGAAGACTTCTAACTGGCACTACCACAAAATAAACAATGTCCTGAATTTGTGGCTGCTAAGTACTGTTGGCTATTTTATTTTAGATAGAGTGTCTTACATTGTATTGTTTACCTTGTACTGAGGTCAAGTAGACTGGGGGAATAACGCATAATAACAGTACACCTATGAATATTCACTCTTCACCTTTTTAATGAATTCTGTTTGGCCATACTCACTCACCCTTTTCATTCACTGACCACAGACATCTGAGAGACTAAATTTCTTTGGCATAGATACTTGCAGAAAGTTATTTTCAGAGTCAAATTATACATCAATTTAAATTTGCAAGTCTGAGCGAGTATTTGCATCAGAATTGTTCATGGGTTTCTCCAGTCATAACACTGAATACTCACAGTAAGTTGCTCTAGATCGATCCATAGTCAAATAAAATGAAAAATTTCACTGAATAAACTTTAAACAACAGATGTGAGGAAACAGCAATCTGCTCATGAATATTCCACATGCAGGAAAAGAGGCAAATTCACTGGATAGATTATTCTTTGCAACGTATTCGTTCAGGTCTACAGTGAAGCATCTTGGAAGTAGACCACCAACCCAATTTTTATACTGGAATGGATAAATGAGAACCCCCAAATTTTGCAATTGGGTGCTCAAATTAGCATTTAGAAAACTAAAATAGGTATTTGAGTGCCTAAGTGACAATCTAAGGGTCCAAGTGCAAAATTGGGTACTCGTGTTTGAAAACTGGCTCTTTGCTTGATGTCCCTTTAAAGACACGAGTCTCAAGAGGCTGACACAGCAAGGTAAGTATTCCAACATTTTGCTAAGAGAGGTATTTGTATGGCAATAATCCATTTGTTACCTGACATACTGAAAATTACTGATAGCTGAAGTAGAGTGGAGATAACAATAGCCCCTCAAGTTATTTGCTTTGGAAAGTATTAAAACAAGTCCGGGGACACTGATTTCTAACAGGGTACCTAGGGTCCAATCCAAAGTCCAATGAGTGTTTCAGTTGACTTCAGATCACAATTCTAGAGCCCAATCCTATGAGATGCAGAACACTTCCTACAAGGCACTTTGTGCCCTCAACTCTCTCTGAAATAAAACTAACAAAAATAAAAAGACAACCAAAGTAGAAGACATGAGCTACAGAAATAGAACTCAGAAGATTGTGTCATCATAACACCAATGAAAATGCTGCAGTAAATAAGTGTGAACAGATGGAACATCCCTCACTTGTTCACAGAATAAGACACAATAATGCTCTAATGCATTCTCATCTACTTTCAACCTTGCCCCTCCTTGCCCCCTCCCTCCCTGCTCCACCACCTAATTTCTCCTCTCACTCCTTCCTGTCTTCCTTCTCCCTGGTGGGATTATGACATGTGGAGGTGAATCACACAGTCAAGCTCCAGCTGTTCTTTTTCCTCCTCTACCTTAAAGCTTTTGGACCGCATCTAACTATTGTTGCCAGCTTCCTGTTTGCGCAAAACCCAACACCCTTGCCCCACCCCCTGCCCTGAGGCACCGCCCCTTCTCCAAGGCTCCACTCCCATTCACTCCATCCTCCCATCTCTCTGTCGCTCGCTCTCCCCCACCCTCACTCACTTGCTCATTTTCACCGGGCTGGGGCAGGGAGTTGGGGTGTCGGAGGGGGTGAGGGTGTTGGCTGGGGATGCAGGCTCTGCGATGAGGGTGGGGCCGAAGGTTTCGGGGTGCAGAAGGGAGCTCCAGGCTGGGGATAAAGGGTTTGGGGTGTGGCAGGGAGTAGGACTCTGGGCTGGGGGTCCTGGCTCCAGGGTGGGGCCAGAAATAAGGGGTTCAGGGTGCAGGAGGGGGATCTGGGCTGGGACAGGGGGTGCAGGCTCTGCGATAGGGCTGGGGATGAGAGGTTTGGGGTACAGAAAGGAGCTCCAGGCTGGGGCCGTGGGATTCAGTGTGCGGGAGGGGGTTCCGAGCTGAGGAAGGGGATTGGGGCACAGGAGGGAGTTCAGGGTGCAGGCACTGGGAGGGACTTTGAGTGCAGAAGGGGGCTCAGGGCTGGGGTAGGGCATTGGGGTGTGGGAGCGGTTTCAGGGTGTGGGTTCCAAGCAGCACTCACCTCAGACGGCTCCCAGCAAGCAGCGACATGTCCTTTGGCTCCTAGGTGGAGCACAGCCAGGCGTCTCTGCGCACTGCCTCCACCCACAGGCGCCGCCCCCGCAGCTCCCATTGGCCGTGGTTGCTGGCCAATGGAAGCTGCGGAGCCATTGCTCAGGGCAGGGCAGTGCATGGAGCCCCCGTGGCCATCTCTCTGCCTCAAAGCTAAGGGACGTGTCACTGCTTCTTGGGAGCAACATGGAGCCAGGTAGGGAGCCTGCCAGCCCCGCGCCAACTGGACTTTTAACAGCCCGGTTAGTGGTGCTGGCCCGGTTAGTGGTGCTGACTGGAGCTACCAGGGTCCCTTTTTAAACCAGGCATTCCCAACCGGACACCTGGCAACCCTGAAACTAATAGGGATGGACATAAGCACCTGATTGACTGCTTTGCTGAATCAGGGTCTTGAAGACTTGTTAACTGCTGGAATTAGCCTACCTGCTTGTCACCATGGAAGGTTTTCCTCCTTTTCCCCCCCCTGCTGTTGGTGATGGTTTATCTTAAGTGATCACTCTCCTTACAGTGTGTATGATAAACCCATTGTTTCATGTTCTCTGTGTGTGTGTATATAAATCTCTCCTCTGTTTTTTCCACCAAATGCATCCGATGAAGTGAGCTGTAGCTCACGAAAGCTTATGCTCTAATAAATTTGTTAGTCTCTAAGGTGCCACAAGTACTCCTTTTCTTTTTTTGAAAAACCCTTGGCATTTATTTTTCTTTATATTTTTAAAATTAAACAAAACAAACCAAAACCCTCATTGCTTAGGTGGCAAGTACATCTGCCCAAAAGACTTATGCAAACTGGATCTGAACTTGTTCCGTGTACAAAAAACATAATTAGGCAACCAGCAAGACACATTATCATATAGAGTGTAACTGCATAGAATGCCCACATGTAGTGAAAACACTATTGCTTTGTGAGGTTTCTCAGACCTACAATCTTTTTACTTGGGGACAAAGCATGAAAATGATAAGGAATTATCAAAGGGTTTTTTTTAAAAAAGAAGTCTTACCATTGCAGAGTAGCTGGAGTCGAGTGTGGCTTGGATGCTCTGTTATTTTCTTTTTCCTCATCTATTGAGAAATAAAAAATGGTATGTCATTTCAGTGGGAATTGCTCAGGCATCTGTGAGCTGATAAGGAACCATCTATTCAAAGAATTCTGTCAGACTTCACAGCCTTCCAAAAATAGAGACTAAACTCTGGAAATGTGTAAAATGGTCCCCCTAGACTATTTCACATACATGCTGCTAAAACTATGGATATTTTGGCTTGCAGCAGGCCCTGACAATTAGAGAGGAGTTGTGTATAGGGGTTATTGTTATGTCATATGTAACAAACCCCCCATCCCAACATGGTCATAAGAAGAGTCAGAATCTGGGACCTTCAGCACCACAGCTGACAACCACTCGAGCTAATGGAGCAACTGTTCCTCAAGTCCCATTAATTCTTATAACAGTTAAAAAATAAATTTAAAATAATTCCTGGGCAAATGTGACTTGCAAGGCTGTACATACTCAGGGGTGTTAGATGGTATCAGAATCCCCCTCAGAAGGGATGTTTAAGTAATGTACAGTACATCTCTGCTGTCACCAGAACCCCCAGATGTATTGATATCGAGGTTCATCATTTCCTAGTTTGTAACAGTACATGGACCATAGATCAGACAGCACATCTCCTCAATATGCAGGATTGACTACAGAATATTCACAATTTAACCCAGCCCTTGAGTCATGTCTGAAGGCCATCACATGTAGTAATGGTCAATTTCTCTGCGCTGTTTCCATAATATATTTTGGTTTTTATGGGACAGGGTTATTAGCCCTGGGCCTAACCCCCAACCTGGAGGACCAGGGTGTCTGTTTTGTCTGGTCCCTCCCGCACAGACCAATCCAGCATGGTTGAACCAGCCAGGAGCAAAAAGACCCCCTCCCCTGGCACAGACTCTGGAAATCATCAAAATACCCCACCAAAACCAAACTCAAGATTTATCAGAGCTGTGTACTTTCAACCTTGCTTTAGAGCACAGAATGTGGGGGAATGACAAAGTATGACATGTCCAAACTATCTTCATTCTATACAACCTGTCTCAGAAAAATCCTCTGAATCTTTTGGCCCAGAACAATCTCAAACCAAGACCTATTCACACACTGCAGCCAAGCAGATATGAGCACCATCATTACCAAGAGGCGCTGGAGACGGATTGGCCATGTGCTTCAGATGGAAACCGATTCCATCATCAGAATAGCAATAAGATGGAGATCTGAAGGCAGGCGAAAACAAGGCTGCCTGAAAACGACATGGCAAAGAGCTGTGGAAGTTGAGCTGAAAAACCTGGGGCACAGCTGGGGAACCATTGAAAGACTTGCCAGAAACACACAAGAGTGCAGGAGCTTCGTTGCTGCCCTAAATGCCAGAGGCATAATGGATACTAACTATTGAGTCATGCCAGAATGCTCTGGAATGCCCTTCTGGCACTTTCTGGGGGAGCCAGAATGGCACCTAGTGGTATTTCCTGATCTTATTGGGTACTTCTTGAGGGCTGCATTCACCCCCTGTGTTAGCCAGCCTATTTGCAAGAACTTTGGCCCCCATCATTCTGCCGTGTGTTGCTACACAGCTTAATTTTATACATCTTCCACACTTCTCCTGGCTAGTCCTCCTAGCTCCCCCACACCCATATGGGGAAATGTTGGTGTAGATCTTCTTAATATAATACTTCCTCAGTCCTGTCAACTCCTAATGTTCAAAACCCACGAGTCAGAGGCCAAAACAAAAACCAACAACAAACCAACAAATATTTGCCCCCTAGTTTCTGAATCATGAAGTGCCATATTTTCCAGGCTCTCGCTGTACCACAAGGGCTAGAAATTTGGATTTAAAAAAAAAAACCTGAAAGTGGAGAGCCTCCCATAATCACAGGACTCCAGAAGCTGGGAATTAAAGAAAAACACCAGATACCACAATACTTGAGATAAAAAAATCACAATCACAAAAACTGGCAATATTGCTTCTTCTCCTTTCTTACATGCTTTGATGAGCAGTGAAATAATTAACAACGATGCCATTTAAAGTATCACCATCCCAGTTAGCACCCACTTAAATGAATGGCTCAGCTTACATCTTAGAGCTATTGTTTCTGACTCTCTGCAAACTCCTACATTCCTTCAGTTACACTCACTTCACCTTTTGAAGGTTTTCTTTGCAATCATCATAGTAGGAGACCAACATTTTTTCAAATGAAAGCAGAGACTGTAGACTCTCTCCGTACCTTTCCTCCTTCTCAGCTAAGCCAGGCGGGTTCAGGACACACGTCGGGAAACACTACTCTACTTAATACTGCCCAGCACTTAGGCCAAAATTTTCAAAAGTGATTTTTGAATGTTTTGAGTGTTGAACTTAAGACTTCCTTAATGGGGACTGATTTAGGTTGCATTAAAGGAATGTTCTCACTTGAAAGTTAGGAAATGTCAGATTTATGCTCATCTGTGCAACCTTAATTCTGTCCCCTTGTGCATAGGCATATTATACAATCTTTAATTACATTACCACATACTGCTTTTTTCCACAAGCCACCTGCCTCATTCCGCGCGCACAGGATAACTGCACAAGTTTAAATACAGTTTTTTAAAAGGTAATTTCACGGGGCTTATTTAAAAAGGAAAAAGGGTGAAAACAAAACCTGTTATGTGCAACTGTAACAACTCTCTCACCGGGGGAGCCTGCCCTGACGGACTCTCTCTCTCTCTCTCTGTCCTGGAAGTTGAGGAAGTCCAGCCCCTTGAGGTGCCCCTGGGGGATGGGGAGCAAACATGCTGCTGGGTCTCAGGGGGCACCCAGCTGGTTTCTACCCAATATGGTACTCACAGAGGGGTTATGGGCCATGCCCAGGGAGGGAAGGGGAGCCCAACCTAGTTTTCCCCCATGACAGCTGCTCTGGAATCTCCCAGACATTCCCAGGACACTGTCTGCTGCATCTTTGACGTGGGCAGCATGAGGTCAGCCTCAAGGCAGGTCTACACTACTATGTTAGGTTAGCTTAACCTACATCGTTCAGGGCTGCAAAAAATTTCACATCCCATTCAATGTCATTAAATCAACCTAAACCCCACATAAACACCACTAGGTCAATAGAAAAATTCTTCTGTCGAGCTAGCTACTGCCCCTCAGGAAGGTGGATTTACTATAGTGACTGAAGGACCCTTCCACCACTGTTATAAATGTCTACACCACAGTGGCACATAGCAACAAAGCTGCAGTGCTGCTATAGCATTTCAATGTAGACAGACCCTTAGAAGTGTGTGTGTGTGTGTGTGCGCGCGCGTGCGGTTATTCCAGCAGGCTGCCAACATTTCCCTGAGGGAAAATGAATGAGAGAAGGGAAATGGCCATTTTTAGCAGTTTATATCTCAGCAAAACCTAAACAGAATTTTGTGAGACAAAGAAGAGACACTTCTGTAGCTGGAGGCATCCCTCCTGTTGAACGTTAAAAGTGTTCTGCAAACAATGGAGATCAGAGAGTTTGCAGAGAACGGATCACAAGAATCTTTCATAATGGAAAGTGTTTGGCAACCCAAGTACAGATATCACTACCAGACCCCCTACAATATGGCACTATCTAGCTTTTTTGCACACCAATGTCTTTTCCAATGCTGCTGATTTTTAAGATATAAAATCTATAAACAGATGCATAAAGGTGGCCTCAATTATTATTTCAGGAGCCATGCACAAGAGGCCAGAATTTATCCTTATGCCTCCTCTTCCTGTTATGTTTAGGGTTATTCTCACCAGATGTAAGGTCATATATTAACTTTCTATTTTATTGTCTAATTTATTAACAAAGATGGTAAACAAAATGGGAACAAGTATCTGACCTGTGAAACCCAATGGATACTATTCCCTCCACAGACTTCAACTTTTAAATTTATTCTTTCTGTTTTGTTCAATGGGCTATCTTTGAGATGCTTATCTTTTCATCTATACCAGCTTGATCTAATTTTCCCTTAGGTTATCATGTGGCACTGTATGAAATATCTTACCAATATCTAAATTATACAGCAGTATAGTCACTACCCCCATCCATTTACTTGCTATGTTTTCATGTAAGGAACTATGAGCAGGTGCCTTATCCAATCTGATAGCAAGCACAATTTATACACTATGAGTAGTCCAAACTCATTCCTCCAATGCACTTAATTTTATTAACACCAAAAATTAATTATAAGATCACAAACCCCAGGTAAAACCTTCTCCTAAGGTTGTCTGTTCCTGGGTTCCTCCTTTCAGACTTTGCAGCCCACACACTGGTTTCGGTTACATCATAGTAAAATCAAGAAACTGAGATCTGAAGGAGCTGTTGCTGGTTCCAGAACAATAATACATATGAATCCTGCAATCATTTTTCATTCCTTTCTAACACTTGGAAGCAGTGCTTAATTTATAATGAAAGAGGTGCTGGGGCTCAAGCAATTTTTTTTTACTTTCATAACTGATGCAGCAAGCCCCAGAGGTGCCAGGGCTCTGAATTGCCAAGCCTAGAAGTGCCAGGGCTCAGCCCTGGCAAGCCCTGACACAAATTAAGCACTGCTTTGAAGTGGAAGTGAGGAGAAGGCGGTCCCATGGAAGGAGAGGTTGAGGGGTAGATTGGTTTTTGTTTGTTTTTTCAAGGGGTGGTTTTTCGGTGTGGATAGGAGGGATAATTGCACCTGAATGAGGAGTCATGGGGGAGATGGACTGTACGTATGAAATTAAACATGCACCCATATACCTTTTTGTGTACAGGTTGCCTACTTCTCCTGTATACAATATCATCTTGTGATCTCAGTAGCTGATTGAATAGCAGAGCCATACATTATATTTAGCCTTCTTTTCATAAAGAAATACAGCCAATATTTTTTTCCTATTTTGCAAAATTGACATGAAATTGGAGATGGAATGTTCTGTTTGAAACTTGCCTCAGGTCAGGTTCTGCAACCAGTCATACAGCAAGGGGATAATAATGCGTGTCATTTCCCTTTACTTTTATGTTTATTCTTTTATTGCTTCACTGCAGAACAGTGCCTTACATTAAAATAAATTACTGTTATTTAAATGAATGCTAAGTACTCTGTAAAAGAAATATTGAAATGGGAACAAGTCCTGGCTCAAGGTACCTCCAAAACCAGAATTCTCAGTACCTCTATGGCTGCAGTTGTAGAAAAGCACTTGAAGTCCTGAGAGCTATCCCAACACCCCATTCATGTGTATGCATGCACACACTTGCGTGCACACATGGCCACTGCATAGCACTTTAAATGGCATCTCATCCCCAGGAACTGAGCTAGTGAGTCGGCTCGCAAGTCCAATGACAGCCATGGTTGGCAGACCCCCTGAAACCTGCTCACAGCCCCCCCAGGGGGCCCCAGACTTCTGGTTGAGAACCACTGAGCTAGATGAAGGTAAGTAGTTACCACATCTCTCACTCTTATGTAGCCATGGTGAGAATCTGGCCCGAGGGCAGATCCTGTATTCCTTGTACAGGCTGGGAGTTTCCAAAGCACCTAGGTGACTTAGGAGCACAAGTCTAATGGACTAGAGATGGTTGGAAAATTGACTTTTTTCCGCCCCATGAAAAATTTAAGTGAATTTTCCCCAAAATTTCCAGGGGACAATTTAGACTTTTCATTGAAAAATTGAAAACCAAACCCAGAAAAAGTTTCAGTTTTTGGTAAAAATTGAATTTTCTGACAAAAAAAATGCAAGGAAAGCAGATACTTTCAGCAAAAATTTTCATTTAGCCTAAAACCCAATTTTCTGTCAAAACTTTTCCACTGGAAATTCTTTTGATCAGCCCTACTATTGTCTTACAGTGGAAGTTAGACTGGTAAATCACTTTTGCTTCTGAAAATCTCACCCTATGGCAAAACACCCAGGGAAGCCAATGGGAACATTTTATGGGTAAGGACAATGAGGTCAGGCAACTTTTGTCTGAACTCTAATTTCTAATGCCTTTGAAGATGCACACAGCAAAGGAGAATGCTCTGAGAGTTCTCTACAGATTTAGATTTATACATTCGGTAAAATGGAATTAGTCCTTCAGCTATAATTGAATGCCCTAGAGACTGTCTAATTGTAATCTTCCTTACACTACTAGTACAATTGGATAGCATACACTTTATGAAAGATGTGGACAAATAGGAGAGTCCAGAGGAAAGCAAACATGATAAAAGGTTTAGAAAACCTGATCTATGAGGAAAGGTTAAAAAAACCAAACGCTGGGTATGTTTAGTCTTGAGAAAAGAAGACAGGGAGGGTGAGAGGGGTGGGGATGATAAGTTTCCTAATACGTTAAGGAATGTTATAAAAAGGTCTCCGGTCAATTGTTTTCCATGTCCACTGAAAATAGGATACGTAGTAATGGATTTAATTTGCAGTAAGGGGAATTTAGGTTAGAACTTTCTGACTACAAGATTAACAAAGCACTGGAATAGGCTTCTCAGGGAGGTTCTGGAATCCTCATCATTGGAGGTTTGTGCAACCTATTCTTAAAAACATCTGTCAGGGATGGTCTAGGTTTACTTGTTCCTGCCTCAACACTGGGGGATGGATTTGATATTTCAGGGTCCCTTCCAGCCCCACATTTCTATGATTCTATAATTCCGTCACAGAACATTAAAGCTGAAACCTTCAGAAAACCCTAAATTGTAATAGCCCATCCCCAAATCCTGCTGTTCTGCAGAATATGCCAAAGCAGAGGGAACAATAAAAGTTATTTCATTTCGGTTACTTGACAGGAGATGATGCCATTCCCTTTTACTAGAATTTTAGAACAATGGGAGTGCAGGGGTTAGAAAACTGGAAACTGATAAGGCATTAACCTAGAACACTGATGCTAAGCCAAATACTATGTGCCAGCTACGTGCAGAAAAGACCCTGAATGCAGGGTAAACAGGGTAAGCGGGGGCAGAGAGGCTGGTCAATCTGCAGCTACACAGTTTGACTAGTACTAGTCATACCTGTCTTCCACAAAGAAGCAGGGGAGTACAGCAGCCTTGATGGGCAGGGTGGGGGAAGAGGGAGAATGGCTAGGGATCTCTCCCTAGGGAAAGACCCATTTTCTCAGGCTGTGGTCTTGGACAGGGTATTGGTTTTATGAGCATAATCTAACCATAGGAAAGATGCATCAGGGGGAAATGAACTCTATAGCTTTTGCCCAAAGCCTCACTAAAAGCAAAACCTTGGAAACAAGGCTGGGAAAACTATAGTGAAAGGCAAACAGGGTGCTCACAAGAACAAACATTCTTTCACTTGAGATAGCACAAGACATGTACAGATCCAGACAAAACAAGATACACCAATATGCCATTCCCTGCCTCACTTTCCTCTCCACTCTTCAGGATTTGGGTCAGCATCTTTCTGGAGTTCCAGGTCCCCTCTCCAGGACTCCACTCCTTCAAGACGGGCTTCTCCTCTTTATCACAGAGCCGCCTGATCTGGAAGAATGAAATCCCAGAGGGGGAACTTGGAACCCTGCAAAGACAGTGACTTACACCCTGAAGAATACTCCAGGAGGGGAGGGAAGCGATGGAGGAAATAGCATATATGTATTTTATTGTTCTTGCTGGATCTGTATAGTTCTTTTGCTATCCAAAGTAAAGAGCAATTGGTTTTGGAACCTTTGCATAGTCTGTGTGTTATGTGCTTTCATCTCTCTCGTGTCCCCGAAGCGGTAACCATAAGCCAGAGTGCCCTCAAAGTTGGTGCTCTGGGAGGGGTGTGCTTAAGCTACTGGAGAGCCTGGGCAAGCTGGCTCTAGTCACATGGCCTAGGCTCAGCTCTCAGAAGGGGGTGCTGGATAGAGGATCTGCACCCCAGGAGTGTGCCTAGAGACCCAAAGCCAGAGGCAGTGCCTGGGCTCTGCTCAGACACAGGAAGCTTAAAAGCACAACGGCTCAGTGTGTGGGCCCAAGACAGCAGCCTGGTGTGTCTCGGGCAGGGGCAGCTTTACCAGGGACTGTGACAATAAAATCAGCTGACAGAACTCACTGCCACAATTATCACTAAAGTCAAGAACTTATCAGAATTCAAAAAGGGCAGTAAGACATTTATATGGACAAAAACCATCACCAGTCACATTACATGGGGGGCGGGGTGGGGGGGGAAGGGAAGACTTTTAAGGGATATAAATCCTTCTGCTTCAAGGAATAACCCCACCTCTAATTAACGTGAAGTTAGGAAGAAGTTTCTCTCAAGGATGGATTATGCCATAATTGCCCACTTTGTGGTTTTTTGCAAATGTCTTCTGAGATATTGGATATGAGACACTGTGGAAGACATGATACTGGATTAGATGGGGACCTCAGTTCTGATTAGCTATGGCAATTCCTTTCTACATATGTTTAAGAAAAATGAGAAAAATCTATCTGCTAATTTAGGTGCATTGAGTCAATGTTACTTTTATGGCTGTGGGTTTTGCAGCCACGGCTTCTGTGGGGGTCTGCAGGCATAGCACCACAGAAAGTCCTGAGGTTCAGAAATCAGTCCCAAGGGTCTGAATAAGTACCCTTAAAACTGCTGTGGCTGAGATGAAAAGCCTGCAATTAGGTATGGATGCTGAGCCAATGACTTCACATCAACCCAACAAGTTACCAGATATATGAGTGACTGACACATGGTCATACAAGCTCCTTTCACTCCTCATGTATTTAAAGGCACATCGGGAAGTAGAATCACCACAGAGACACTTGAAATATGGCACTTCTTTCCCTGATCCTGATTCTCAGAAGACCCATTACAATACACTGATAAACAATGGAATACAGATGGAAGACCCATTACAAAGACTATAACAACTATAATCTGCAACAATACAGATGGAATTTCCTTGGCTCACCAATCAAGTGGCTATTTTAGATGCTAACGGGACACCTGGGAGTTAGAGGAGGTTTAATACTTGCCATAAAGCAAAAGAACATTACCCAAAGTGACCTCGACACCAGTTAACTCCACCTGCAGTGGAAGAACTAGCCAATCAAACAAGCCCAAACCTGCCCAGCACCAATGTACTCTTTGCAGATCCAGAACAAAAAACTCTGGAGTAAGAGCTACCCATACTATAGGGCATTAATCAGACAGGGCCTGATCCGAAGCTCAAAGTTAAAAGAAAGACTCCGACTGGCTTGGACTAAGGGCCTGATCCAAAACTCACCAGAGTCAATGGGAGTCTTTCCGTTGACTTTGATGGGCTTTGGATTGGGCCTGCAGAGACCATGAGCATTCTGAAAAGCAGGACTGCTCAGCGTTGAACTCTTCGGCTATTAGGAATTAAGTCATATCAGACGTCACTTGAAAGATGGCTATACTCAGGTTTAGCACACAGTGTGAAATTGATGTTATAAGCATAGGCGGCGAGTTATATCTCCATTTGGTGCCTTAGCACCAGCAATATTCAGAACCCAGGGGCCCAGCTCCACCAATATTTGGGGCTGGGTGTCCCCCAAATCCCACCTGCCACCCCCCATGTCTTCCCTGAGTGTCCCCTGGCCCCCTCTTGCTGCCCCCCAGCCCTCCCGCACACCTCCCTGGGTCCTGGAGCAGAGCATCCCTGCCTCTGCCTCTTCCATGCAGCTCCCTGCTGCCTCCCTGCAGCAACTGCTGCTGCAGGGTCCTAGTGCCCCCCACTCCACTGCCAGGGCACACTGACTCTGAGCTTGCCCTTCCACCTCAGACCCTTCCCCTTTCCAGTGGGACCCTCCACCAGCACAGGGCCCCTCCCCGCCCGCAGTCACTGCTCCTGCCCCATGCTGGGCAAGGAGGGAGCCCCAGTGAGGCTATGGTCAGTGGCAACAGCAGGGGAGGAGGTGCAGGCAGCACCCCCCCCGGCACCCACCACAGGGGAGGCGAGGGAGGTTCCTGGACCTGAGAGGGGCCCTAGGAGCACATGCAGTGACAGTGGTGGGGGTGAGTGTGCTGCTGGGGAGAGCAGGAAAGGGGGGCTCCTCCCTCAGAGCTCGCTGCTGCCAGCAGGGAAAGGGCTGGGGGGAGTCCTCCTCTCTGGCCCCTGTCCCGGAGCAGCCTGCATGCACCCCAAACTCATCCCTAGCCCTGCCCCACCCCAGAGCCCACACCCCCAGCCAGAGCTTTCACCCACCCACCGCACCCTCAACCCTAGCCCTGAGCCCCTCCAGCACCCCAAACACCTTATCCCCAGTCCCACCAGAGCCCTCATTCCCCCACACCCTAACTCTCTGCTCCAGCCCTGAGCCCCCTCCAACACCACAAACACTCATCTCCAGCCCCAGCCAGAGCCTTCATCCCCCCACACCCCAACCCTCTGTTCCAGCCCTGAGCATCTCTAACCCCACAAACCTCCCAGCCCCAGACAGAGCCCTCACCCGCCACACTCCTACTCTTGCCCTGAGCCCCTCCCACACCCCAAACCCCTCATCTGCAGCCACCTCCCACAGCCCTCATCCCTGCACCCCTCCCTCTGCACCCCCTCCCATCCCCAAACTCCCTCTCAGAACCTGCACCCTGCACCCCAATCCCCTGCCCCAATCTAAGGCCTGCACCCTAGACCTCCTCCCCCACCCAAACTCCCTCCCAGAGCCTTGGGCAGGTGTGAGGTGGAGTTTGGGCGGGGCGGGTTCTGGGCACCACCAAAATTTCTACAAACCTGCCACCCCTGGTTATAAAAGATATTAATGATCTCCATCTACATGGGCAAACAAATGGTTGTTGTGAATCTGCCAGAATTATTTACAGAGAAACTCAATTAGAAGAACTCCTTAATTTCTAAAATAAACCCTGACAAATGAGTGGTTCTCAGCTAAACTCATCAGTTTACTTCAGTGAATTACAGCAGGTGTTCTCAATTTCGGGGTCACAAACAAGTGTCAGGAGGTTCCAACCTTTCTTCTCTTCCCATATTTCTAAATTAGAGTGTTGTCCCCCTAGATCCCTGAGCAGAAGGGAGCAGAGTCCCTGTATAGAAAGAACCACTGAATTATTGTACTGTCATATCAATACCATAGCAACTGGACATCCTCAGAGTATTTAATTCTCCCTTAATGCAAAAAGGGTGGAGGGGGGTGTGGTGGGGGGGAGGGGATGGAAGACAGTCAGGTACATTGGATGCAAAATATGGGGTTGTTATTTTTAGTTTTTAAAAGCATAGTAAAAAAAATAGCTTTTTAAAAAAATTCAGTTAAGAGTGTTTATGTTTAGACCTAAGCAAATCACCTGCAGGGTAAGAAATGCAAACATATATTGTAGCATGGGCTAACACATAAAATGCAAAGATGGAAAATGACTTACAATGTTTATTTTCTCTACCCAAATTGAGTAAAATGAAAAGAAAAAACCCAAATGGGGAAAAGGAAGTGCTGAATTAAAAAAAAATTAAAGGGAAACATCTTAAAAACCATTTCTGCCTGATTTTTAAACTTGTTACAAGCAACAACTAAAATTGCTATAACTGAAGATAATTAAAATACTTTTTCCTCTGACTAGATTTAAAATTGACACTGTCCCTTTAATAACTTAAGATATTAGTAGTATTGGTAAGGGCATATTTAACATGTGATTGTAATCTGAGAAAGTCTAATTTTTAAATACATAATGTACACATTAGGAAGGATTTATTAATCCACTGTTTATTGTTTTATTCTGTGTTCCAAGTGTCTAGTGGTCACCTGTCAAAAACAAAACAGATTTTGCTCTTGATCTAATCCTGACAGTTGCATTTTACAGGTCATAACTTTTTATACAGTGGACCCAGAATCCTGCAACCTATTCTATTCAGACAGACCCCTGTGCCTACACAGAGCCCTACTGATGCCCCGACTCAGAGTATCCTGATCTAACCAACAGACAACACTGCTTCCTCTTCAATACATTTTTAATGGGAGGCTAGCAAACATTCTAATGAAAACATGTATAAATGATCAGATATCACCGTAACCTGGCTCTTTGGACTACACAACTGAAACACTCTTTCATTCCAACAATGACTGGATATGGATACCTGAATATACACTATTTTACAGTCCTTAGATTGTAAGCTGTTTGGGGCAGCTGTCTGTTTGTACAGTGCCTAGCACAGTAGATCCCGGTCCATGACTGGTGTCTGTAGTTGTTACCACAAAACAAATAATAACTAATAGTTTTAAATCACATGTATAGTGTAACTGCCTTTTTGTGTTGTACAACAAGGTTCACTTCATTTACCAAATCATCGACTTGAAAAACAGCACAGTGCAACTACGTCTATGCCTATGCTGCAATCCAAGGTGTGCTTGCAGTACTGCTAAAAATAGCAGTACAGATGCAGTAACCCAAGCTTTAGCAAGGGCTGTACAAACATGCCAGAATCCAAGGTATGTACTTGCACTGCTAGCCCCTGTTGAAGCCAGAGACCCCATGTCTGCACTGCTATTTTTAACTCTGTCAACATGGGCATTCCTACCTGAACTGCAATTGCCCCTTGTATTGCAGTGTAGGCCTACCCTCATTATAAGGCATGTAATTTTTTCTTTATATATTCAATATCATGATGAAATAAAGATAGTTTTTGAATGTAAGCATCAATGTTACAATGGCATGTTTAAACAAGTTAACTTCTGTACGTGGGCATACCCATAACCTCACTTAAACTGAATTAAAAATTACTTACTTTCATCATTAGAAACATTCCCCAGAGAGGTATGACTGGAATACCGTTTGTTTTCACTTTCATTGAGACATCTTTCAATCCAGCTCTCTGCAAAATAACAAAATTGCTTTTTTGTCTTTTGTGTAAATACAAATCTTTTGAATGATCTGAAGTCTACAATACAATTAGGCTTGCCAACTTTCTGACTGCAGAAAATGGGAAGAAGTTGGGGTGCATGGGGGGAGGCTCAGGGCTGGGGTGCAGGAGGGGGTTGGGGGTGCAGAGCAGGCTCTGGGCAGCACTTACCTGAGGTAGCTCCCAGAAGCAGCAACATGTCCTCTGTTTCCTAAGCACAGTGGCAGCCAGGGAGGCTCCGTGCCAGGCCCTCACCCACAGGCACAGTCACCGCAACTCCCATTGGCTGCAGTTCCTGGCCAATGGGAGCTGCAGAGCCAGCTCTCAGGTCAGGGGCAGCCTGCATGACCTTCCTGGCCCCCCTGCACCTTGGGGTGCAGGGACGTGTCATCACTTCTGCGAGCCGTGCAGAGCCAGGGCAGGCAGGGAGTCTGCCTTAGCTGCTCCACCAACCAGACTTATCGGGCCAGTCAGCGATGCTGACCAGAGCCACCAGGGTCCCTTTTCGACCAGTCGAAAACAAGACACTTGGCAACCCTAAATACAATCTTTTCTTCTTCAACGCTTAGCCAGACAGTCGGCCATAGCAATAATTCTCCATTTGGTCTGTTCCTGCACAACTGCAAAGGCTTGACAGCCTGAGAGACCAACATCGGAACAGACTTGATGAACCCTTGTATTGGAGGTCTCCCCCCAAAGTCCAACCTGTATCTCATTGGGGTAGAGGAGGTGTAACATCCGAAGTTGGGGATTGCTTGTTGGAGTTATGCCATCAGCAATGAAGGCTTGTCCGAAATATTACCTTGGGCTTTATGCCAGGTGGCCAGATCCAGCGTAAACCCTGAAAATGATGGCTAACACAGGCGGCGAAGATGCAGGGCAGCAGCTCCACCTAGCTACCTGAGGCGAAGGAAGTTAGAAAGACTCAATGGCCCGGGTTGCACAGCGTGAAGCCAGTATTGGCAGACTAGATAAAAGGTGGCGTTACCGCACCTCCATCTTGAGGCATTTCCCTGGATAATTGTTCGCTCTTCTCAATACAATACAGCACCACAGGTTTTGCTAGAGGCCTTTCAGCTGGATTTCACTCAAACCTTGCCCAAACCCACGTACAAGACGAATCATCTTCCTGCCTTCAACTATCAGATTTCTGTTTTAAAAAACTACACAGGCTGAGTGAGATGTGTCCATGTACATTAGGAGTCTTCTTCATAGAGACCAATAATTTCTCTGACACATAATTTAATGTGACAAGACAAGTCAAGGGCCCGGTTCTCCTGAAATGCTTTCAAAATTATGCAGAAAGAAAAGGAGTACTTGTGGCACCTTAGAGACTAACAAATTTATTAGAGCATAAGCTTTCGTGAGCTTAATTGAAACAAATGCACTATGCATACATTTCTAGGCCTCAATCTTGCAAAGACTTGTGCATGATTTCAATGAGACTCTTCACATGTATAAAGTTAACCAAGTGTGCAAGTCTTGGCAGGGTTAGAACCCACACAGAGGCCCAATCCTGGAATCAGATACACTCAGGTGGACACTTATCCCCTCACGAATTCCTCCTCCCAGCAGATACAAGTGTCTGGCCATGGAGCTTTGATTATAGGACCTTGGCCTTAGATGCCAGGTCTTCAGGGCAAGGATTGCAGCTTCTCATGTGTGTGCTTGTACAGCTCCTAGAACAATGGAGCCCTGAGTCTGGCTGGACACTACTGCAATTAATGTAATTCTTCCTCTCACAAAACTAGTATTAATGGTCATGTGTACAGGCAGGAAGAGGTAAAGACTGGTGGAACTGACCATGGCCATAGGTGGGGTAGGAAGAGGGTGAACATAAGGCTGCAAAAGTGGCCCCATACTTGCAGCAGGTAAGCAACCCAGCAGAGAAAAGAAAGACTAAGAGAGAAAAGACTAAGTTAGTCAGACCCTGGTATATAGCAGATAGCCAGGGCCAAGAGTATTGAAAGGGATCTGGATGACTACACACTCACTTTATATCACACATCTCACTACATGAGAGACCTAAAACATTAATTTCAGAGAGCAGTGATGGGCTGGCGGAGGTCCAGGGGATGGTTGTCTATGAGATTTAGCATCCTAGTGGGTAAACATGAGCACACTGGCATTTTGCGGGCAGCTCACTGCATTGCTAAAGTGTATCCGGTGGTTTTAGAGTGTTAATTTGAGGGTATACTTTGAAGTTATAAAAACAGGACATGTACAACTTTGGTTAAGAATTGAATTTGAATAAATAAAGACGTAAGCAATCATGGCCAGACAACATCCATGAAAGCAGCCTCATGCACCCAGGTTCTCACACACACACGCAACAGGGGTCCATACAGAAGTACTCAAGAAGGGCAACGTGAAGCGGCAAATCACACGTTTGCCAGGACCCTACCATAAGTCTTCAGTTATAGTTGGGCACATGCTGTTCGAGCTGGTTAGCCCCTGGACCACAGGTCGCAGCAGCTTCATGTTGCACCACCCCCTCTCTCTATTCCATGTGGATTCCTGAAAGGAATAATGTTGTAGTGCAGCCTTCATTCCCTTAATTATGGCCATATTTGCATGCACCACCTCCCCTTTCTTAACTGTTTGCAGATTCTGTGCACATAGGCAACACATTCACCATTAGACTGCAAAGCACCCAAGAAGTATCAGACCAATAATTCTCTCATTCCTAGAATTTACTCCCTTTGCCAATGAGAATCAAGGATTTTCCACACTTTTTCAGGAAGGCAGCTAAAGCAAACAAACACTACAGCAACATATAGCTATTGTTTCTGGTATGTTTATACCCTCTTCAGAAAGCTATTCCTCTTTCTATCACATCCAGCATGGCCATACATAAGACCACCCTGAGCCCAGTGGCTTAAAACCTTACAATAGAACCTTGATAACTAATCTGTACTTTACCCAGTCACAAACCACAAGTCTGGCTTTCACAGAAGAAAAGATCCTGCTGAAGTTTTGCTGCAGGTAGATCCAGTACACTGGCTAAGGGCCATATGCCACATTATCTCTGCACCATGTCTGGTGTTCCTGCCACATGCTGAAATTGACCCAGTGATGCTGCGAATCCCTCCTGCTCCTTCAGTGCAGTGGGGCAGAGCAAAAGAGGCCCTCAGCAGCAAAGGGGAACCAGGCACTCAGGATTACAGCAGAGTGAGGTCTGTCAGAGGCCTCTGAGAAAGGCGACCCCACCTCTTTGACATGAGCTCTTCAGAGAGCAGCCTGTGCTGCTTATACGCATCTCATGGCATTGAGCTCAGCTGCTGGGAGTAAAAGCAAACATAGCTGCCACCACCTCTGAGCAGATAGACTGATCCTCTGGTCTTCATCCTTCTAACAAGAGCTGTGTGAGTCATCCTAGCAACAGGGAGCTGGCAGTAGCCATCTGTATTTATCTTCAGTGCCTGGGCCGGGGGCTGGACTGGCGGCAAAGCTTTCTCAAGGTTTTATTTTGTGGTATTTTTCTTGTCAATATCTTTACACGTACTGAACCCACTGTCTTCAATTAATACCATGACTTAGATTCATTTAGAAGGCTGACGAACTATAGTTTGCACAATCCCCCCACCTCTTAATGCAGTCACCTATGGGATGAGACACAGTTGCCGTTTAACAATGTACTGCAACCCTAAACTTAGTGGCGGATTCCACACACCACTATCTGCAGCACCCTGGGTTTTCCCCTGTGGTCTCACATTCAAGGATCTATCAAACCTCTTCCAGTATGAAAAATTATTTGACCTGCCAAGCAGCAAAGAATAGAGGAAATTAACCCTGAGTCTCAATGTTCAGAGGATTATTGGCAAATTTACCATATAACAGAGCACATTACAGAACCTGGCTGAAAAAGGTCTGCTTCTTTAAATGATGTGACTGGCATTATGAGATGAGTAATGGAGATCTGGCTATCATAGCCAGTGCTAATTGGTGCAGTCAGACATTCAGCCAGGCATTTCCTGTGCACCTGGATCAAGATTTCCAAAATTGGGTCCCTAAAGTTAGGCTCCTAAAACCATTTTTAGCACCTGTAATAAATGAGCTTTGCAAAAGGGCTGAGCATCCACCAGTTCTCACTGAAGTTGCAACAATGATTTGCTGTATTTTTGCTTGAAATCAGCAGGATTCTGCCCATGTGGATCTAATTGTGGCATCAGGGTGCAGATTTGCAAATGAGGACAGAATATGTATTAGATTGTTTTGTAGAGCCCACCTGCCAGGTAGTTTTGGCCCCAAATTAACTGTGGAGGAAACTATTTTATTTTTTTTAAAAAGTTTTTACAAAACCTAACATCCAACACGAATAAGAATATTTTCGTGCATTTCTTAAAAAGCACAAACATGTTTTTGCAGAAATTTAACTATTGCTATCAGGGACTTGCAGAGCCCAAATATGGCAGCAGTGTGCTAATGAAAATTTTTTTTAAAAAAAAGAGCGAGAAAGAAACTGACTAGAAACAAAAGTGAAGCTGGCTGGTCTAGTTTAGTTTCTCACCTGAGCAAAACAAAGCAAACAAACAAAAAACAAAAAAAAGCAAACTAAAAAGTGAAAAGTAAGTTTGATTTTTAAATTCTTTCAGATCTTAATAATAGAGGCCATGACCCGACAAAAACAACCATATAGGCAGACCCCTGAATGTGCACAGACCCCCTACAGACTTCAGCAGGGCTCTAGGCAGGCCTTGAGTCTCACTGTATGGTTGTCTTTTCAGGGTTGAGCCCTTAGTATTGTTCTGTGACCTTGGGGTCTACATATTGGTTGGTTAGCAAAGCCAGGCACAGTTCCCACAACAACAATGCAAACATGAGCTCCATGAAACAACAAAAGCACATCTATTTATTGAAGGAATAGAGTACAAAGGCAGCTCCCCTCGTCCTGCTAGGGCAGTTTCACTTTGTCCCTTCCACAGGAAGCATGCACACCCATCCGTCCCTAAACTTCCTCTAAGAATTACTTCCCAAGGCAGAAGTATTTCTCACATGGGAGGAGTCAGACATTTTATGGGCTGCCTGTGGGTGTGCTTACTAATATTTAATATAGTCACCCCATGGGGACTCTGATTAGTAATACAATACAGTAACTCTGTTACACTATTAGTAAAGAACAAGGTAAGGATTTTTTTCAATATAGTTTTTGAGATGACGGTGCCTCTTTAAATAATAAGTAAATATATCAGGGACTAAAAGTGGACTGTCAATCAACCTGTCATTTTACATGCTGCATTTTGCAAGCTTTTATATATTTTTTGGTATGGAAGTGAAGACAAGCCCATTATAAATATTACACCATTTCTGTATGACTGAAAGAAGCAGATTCTTAAAACCAAGGTAATTTTTCATTCTTGATTCCCTTGCTAAATAACTTGAGAATAGGACAATTAACTTCAGAGTACTTTCATAAAGACGGTTTGAAGGTGTTGCCTCAAAATAATAAGCATTTCCTGGACTAAATGAAATTTGCCAAGGTATTATCATAAAGAATGAGGCTGAAAACCAATGTATTTATTAGCCCAAAATATTTTTTTTATTGTGTCGAATGAAAGCACACTCAAATTGTTTCTACATGGACATTTTTAATGTTCTAAATTAAACTCAAGCTTTTATTTTTTTAAATTCTCTCTCACAGAAGATTGACAGCATAATTTTCTTTCCTGTTTTTTTCTCTTCTCTGTCATGTAAATGTTGGCATTTTTCTGCTTCAGCTAAAGGGATTGAGACACTGAAATGACAGAGGATGTTGTGAAGGCCAAAACTATAACAGGGTTCAAAAAATAATTAGATAAGTTCATGGAGGATAGGTCCATCAATGGCTATTAGCCAAGATGGTCAGGGATGCAGCCCCATGCTCTGGACATCCCTAGCCTCTGACTGCCAGAAGCTGGGAGTGGGCACCAGTGGATGGATCACTTGATGATTGCCTGTTCTGTTTATTCCCTTTGAAGCACCTGGCATTGACCACTGTTGGAAGACAGGATACTGGGCTAGCTGGACCATTGGTCTGACCCAGTATGACCATTCTTATGTTCTTATATGTATTGCTGGCAAACAGCTTGAAAAAATTCTCAGTACAGGAGCTGAGAGATTATTGTAACCAGTAAGACTTTGTAAATTTGTATATTCAAAGACTAGCTATTGAGATTGAGATATACAGTGTTTATGTAAATTCCTACATTTTGACTGGCTAATAATGACTGTTAGCCAGAGTAGATTGTAGTTGATGTTATATATGTGAATAATTGTACTGAAGGGGAACTCACAAGAATCATAGATTTAAGGCCAAGAGAGACCATTATGAGCATCTAATCTGGCCTTTATTTTGTCTCAACCAATCACAGTGCAGGGATTTTCCACCAGTTATGCAATATTCTGCAATTTGAATGTGGTTGTATGATTGACATTGTATGGTTATTTCTCAGTATCCATAATGCCAATGTGCAATCTCTCCACTCTGTAAACCTGGAGTGATTGGCTCCTGAACTCAGAATTTTCAAGTGTTTTGACAGCAATAAATAGGACCATTTACTTAAGCTTTGCACAAGGAATCAGGATTCACCCTATATGGATTGCTTCAATTTGCTGATTGCTGAGTCACCTCTGAAGTGGAATATGGCTGCTGTTAGAGCTAGAAATGGGCCAAAGGAAAAACTTTTGATTCAACCACCCACACACTCCGATGGTTTGGCAATTGAACCTGAATGCGATCCATTCCTACTTTCTGTTTATCGCTTTAGTTATAACCTTCAAACAATACTACAAAGCAGATTTAAAACTGAGTGCTAAGCAATTGAAGTAGAGGGGAAGTTAGGTCTACAGATTGTGAATATTGAAAGCAGAAACTGGCCTGCACACCATTGCACTTG
This sequence comes from Dermochelys coriacea, assembly GCF_009764565.3. NCBI lineage: Eukaryota > Metazoa > Chordata > Testudines > Dermochelyidae > Dermochelys > Dermochelys coriacea. The sequence goes on along the minus strand of NC_050068.2, from coordinate 254,425,722 downwards.
CAAAGAGTGCCATGAGATATTTAATATCCAGATGTAGTCAAGGAGATTTCATTTTACATTTTATCTGAGAGATGGCAGTTCCTGCAACACACTGAACCTTACTACTGTGTGTGAAAGTATTGTTGACCTGACCTTATCCCACTTTGTGACAAGACCTATGCACTATATGCAGCATAGGCAAGAGCAGTAACGCAAGAGACCTACAGGCCTGCATCCTGTAAGACTTAGCTTAAGCTAAGAGCATATGCTGGGCCGTGGTATTTTGACACAGATAACAAACTAGGCCAACCTCTAGCCTAGCACAAGTCCCTAGCTGTCCATTATATGCAACCCCCGCCCCCCCAAACCTGCAAAAGCCTCTAGACAAAACACTGCCACAAGCAAACCGCAGATCTTGATAATAACAAAGTGCGTCAGCACAATGCTAATTATAAAGCTGTTTACCTTGGCTCCTTATAAGGCTTTATTAACAATGCTTGAATGATAAAAAAATTAAGGAAATGTATCATTTGACTGAAATGTAAAATACTATATAAGACTGGTATTATAGGGGCAGGACAGAGGGAGACCAAGGTGGCACCTGTGTGTGACCATCTCTGTCTCCTTCTCCCTGCATGCTTGTATTCAAAAATAAAAAGACCTCAGACTGTTTGAACCAAACAGATGGTGTGACTCATTTTCCACAACACTACCATGCTGTGGTATTGGTTCAACATTTTCAGAGGGAAGAATTCCATCTACTACATCAGTCACCACCACCTCGTTTTGCAGCTAATCCCAGTGCTGACCCAGCCAGCCACGATTAGCTATTCTTGTGACATCTCAAGCCAAGAAGGTGTGGCTTGGGACAACAAATATGGTGGGTGTAAGGAGGGACTGGATAGCTCAGGGGACTGCCCCTAGGATATGGAATCTTCCATCTCTAGTTCTCCAGATCAAATGCAGCCCTTCACTTTACTAACCAAATATCATTACTAGAGAAAGACTGCCCAATGCCCTGCGTGAACTGACTTGGTGATCTTACACCTGTTCCTAGTGGGTAAGTGTTCACATCAGAAAAAACATGGTTCTAATAGGCCCCCGTGGTAGCAGTCTCTGGAGAAAGGCTGCTGACTGAGTGGTTTATGGAGACTGAACACTTTTCTCATCTCTAGCCTGAAGCACATTGATATGAAAGACCCTTTCATTTCTGCTGCCCATGTGGGTGGATAGAGAACTTCAGCCTCCACAACTGTGGTTATCACAATGGGGCGACAATCCTGGTACGGGGTCTTTGCATGCTATTGCAATGCAAATTAGTAATAATGATAGTAAAAGGAAAAACAATAGTACGTCTTATTCTAATATTTCTTCTGGGGAAAAAGAAGTCCACACATTACAACACTGTCATGACCCAAATCAATCAACCATACTAACACAGAGGACAAGTCAGGACTTTTAAACTCCCAAGCCCTATTCTCCTTAACAGAATAAAACACTGTTGGCCATTGGTCTTTGCAGGACAGCCTCACCAGAGTATACCCAGCAAATCATTAAGGGTCTAATCCAGCACCCACTGAAGTCAAAGAACAAACTCTCATTGACTTCAGTAGGCGCAGCAGCAGGGCCTAACAGCTATCAACTGAAACACAAAAGTGTACATGATCGGATCTAATTGTTGAACATAACATTACTGGAAGAGGGACCTGAATAAAGCCCACTGAAGTCAATAGGGTCTTTCTATTGCTTTCAACAGGCTTTGGATCAGATGCTAAATCCATAAAGCACTACCTATATATAAATAAAACTTTCCTAGTGGCTCCGTTTTCTCCAGGAGCTAAGCCTTCAGTGTCTTTAATATTTATTTATTTATGAACGCTACTGGTGGTGACGAAAACCCTCTAGCAGGGACCAGAATGTAACAGGTCTATAGTTATTTCATGAGTGTGCAAACAGATGAAACAATGGAGCAAACTCATCCCTGGCATCACTCCCTTTTAACAGAGTTACTTCTGAATCGAATTTGACCCAATAGCTATAAGAGACTTGTCTAGTTTATCATAAGGGGTGTCAACTGCATAGCCTAACGACAACAGTTTTAAATTGACAACATTTAACTATTTCAGTGCTAATCATTTGAGCATTAACATCTACCTGTGTTTATCCACTGTGGTTGAGTAGCATGGAAATTAGGCTGGAAAAGATCTGGCAGATCATTTTAACCATGTTCTGGGGCCCTGCTAGGGTTGTTCCCTACTGTGCATTCTCTAGGGCTTTGTCTAGTCTAGTTTTAAATGTTCCATCCCTTCCCTGGAGATGGATATTATTCACTCTAATAGACTCTTCCCTGCTAGGAAGTGTATCTCCAGCCTAACGTTTCTTTTTCTTAAATTCATCCTATTACTCCTAGTTATTATACCAAGGCTTGGAGTGAGCACTCCAGAAAGAGGGGGAAAGAGAAAAGGGAAGAGGGACAGCATTTATGAGAGGAAAGGTGAAGGAAGTAGCAGCCCACAGAAGAAGGTGGTGTGGGGAGAATTGAGGGGAGAGCAAACTAAGGTGGAAGCTTAGTAACGAGGCCATGAGTCAAGCACCACCAGAATATTCTCCCCCCAGTTCAACCCTTGCTGCCAATAATACAGAGAACTAGTCCATCAGACTTGGGACCAGCTCTCTAATAGTGTGCACTACAGGTGATTATGAAGCAGCAAGTCATGGACAGGATTATAGCAGAGTTAGCTATACATCACTTGTTCTGACTAGAAACCCACTCATGTCTTGCTCCTTCCTTATCTCCTGTAACACACACTGTTTAGTTTCTAGTTGCATACACCAAATGCCTCCATCGCCTGAGAAGCACACTATGGTATGCACTGTTGGAAGTGTCCTAGGGTTGACTACAGCAGAGCATTAGAAGCTTTTGAAAGAGTCCCTCTCTTTTAAAGGGGAAAAAAAATCATGCTAGCTCTGAAAACTTCACCAAAACACTGAGATTTATTTCCTAGCACCAGCCACCTGACATGGGACTGGGTTACAAACAATTACATGCCTGGTACATGGCAGGGATCAGTCGCCACCAATTCTAGTGGGTGACGTTACGTCTTTTTTAAAACAGCCAAACAAACAAATGCAACTAATATACTATCAACCCAAACCAACCACCAAAAATTAATATGGACAATTAATAAAACACGGAGAGACGTTTAGGCTGTAGGTTAGAGTAGATAACATCAACCGCCAGGGCAAACAAAAGGATTCTTCTACCTCTTCTGGACCATTAGTCAATAACGATTACCTTTCAAGCTCAGTGGCTTTCTGATCACCTGGCCAACTTGTTCTCAGAACAGTTCTTTAGGTGGATCTGCTACCTTGATCCTGGATTTGCTGTTTTTTTGTAATTTCATTGTTGTTGACTGGATGTGCATTATGTCAGCCCATCCAGGAGCACTGCTGGTAGTATCTTGGGTGCCCATTACCTTGGCAAGTTGCCAGACATGGCCTCTTTGAAATCTAACATTCTCTCCCACTCGCAACAGGGGTAAGTGTCTAGCATTCTTGTTGTAGTAGTTTCTTTGTGTTCTAGTTTCTTGGACTATCATTCTGTTGGAACTACTTCAGGGTTAATTGTCTTTGGTCAAAGAAACATGTTAAAGGTCTTTGTCCTTCCACCCATAAATCTCTGAACTGGTGGTCCTAATGAAGCATTGTGAGGGGTGTTGTGATATTCCAACAGTGCCAAGTATGGACCCCATGAATCCAATGGGGCCCTTTTGTTTTGACTTGTGTGATAACCCATTTTATGGTGTGTAGTATGGGCTTGCCCTGGTGTGCTTGAACTGATACACCTGAAAGAGTTGTGAATTATAGCCCATTATTTGTTGTTAACTGGAATCTCACGGTGAGCAAACCATGTTTAAACTGTGCTATTATCTTGTTACTTCATGTGTTGTGCAACAGCTCAGTTTTAAAAATCTGGAGTAGTATTTCACCCAAGAAGGCATATTTCAATTTTAAAAGACTGGCCCAAACCTTGGACCAAGGACATTCAGGAATCTTATGTGGTTGCAATGGTTCATTTGCATTCTGATTCCTCTATTTCACTACAGATCTTATTTTTCATAGCAGCATTTATGCCTGGCAAGACAGGAACATTTCAAACTCTTCCTTACCCTCCTCAGGAACCACATGGAGATTTATGTTTGGAATATCTGACCTCATGTTGTGCGTGGAATTATGATGACAGCCATTCTCCAGAATCCCACATATTTTGGGCAGTAGTTTTCACCGACATTGTAAACATGCACTCTTCTTTGGAATGTCAAGTCCATTTCTCACAGTTGCCTTACTTTGACTTAGTGATCAGTTATACCAGAAATAAACTGATATCTAATTGATCCATCTGTTAACTATTCAAATTCACCTGACCTAGTCATTACATAGCTCTGCAACATGATAGTCAATCATCTGCCCCAGCACCTGTTTTGTTTTTTTTTAAAGAATATATGCCTTGAATGTATTCCGGAATTTTTTGGATGACTTTGTCAGTTTGCAGATACATTCATGCTCTCATTTTAATGTATTATGTAGATCTCCAGTGATTCTGAGTCTGCTGCACATAGCAGTATGGAAGATTTTGTCTTCTCTGATTTCTCTGCAACAACATTTCCTTCCAGGAAAATTTGAAAGTTCACAATCACCTCCTCCTTTTCTGTGCCAGGTTCATTTCCAGGCAGAAGGACAGCTCCCTCTCTGCACTTTTGCCAAAAATTCCATTTACTTTGAACCCCATGTAATCAATGTGTGGCACACACGAGTGTTCATAAGAGACTGGTCTTTGTTTCTTGGTCCCAGTCACCTGGTAGGGGTATCCACTCACTAGTGGCTTTTTGGGGAAAATCATCATGATAACCCTTGAACTTCAACTCACTAGTGCATGAGAAGAGGCATGAAAGCCCCAAACCTTTGATTCAGTCCCACAGGGGTACAAAACTAAAGTGAGTTGGCTGGATAGAATATCTGCTGGTAATAGCTCATCTTAAGTGATCACTCTCCTTACAGTGTGTATGATAAAACCCATTGTTTCATGTTCTCTGTGTGTGTATATAAATCTCCACACTGTATTTTCCACCAAATGCATCCGATGAAGTGAGCTGTAGCTCACGAAAGCTTATGCTCAAATAAATTTGTTAGTCTCTAAGGTGCCACAAGTACTCTTTTTCTTTATTGCTAATACAGACTAACACGGCTGCTACTCTGAAACAGGTCTACACCAGGGGCCCATGCTATGTTTCCTTCTCTGCAACAGGTGCTGCTGAATCTAACAGCAAGCCAAGTTGGCCCAGCACAGTGATCAGTGCTTAAAGTGGTCTGAAAAAATGTGTGGGGTCTATAATAATCCGGGAGATGCAACTTCTGTAAAACTGTGCTTAAAGTGTGCCCCTCAATGACCTGGTTCAATTCTTAATTATTATTTTTTGCCAGGTCTGTGATCCCTTGTGACCTCTCCTCCTACACACACTTTAAGCACTGAGGTGGTGCATCAGTAAGACACGCAGGCAAAGAGGACAAAGCAAGAAGACAAGTGATGAGGGGGAAGAGACAAGAAAACAATGACAATAGGGATGGGAGATGAGGAAGACAATTGAGAAGGAAAAGGAAAGGGGGAGGAAGAGGAAATATTGGGGGTGGGGGGAACTGGTAAAAGGAGGTAGCCAAGAAGAAAGGAAGATGGACGGAGAGAAGATAAAGATGGAGAAGATACCAAGCAAACAGAGAAAAGGGAGACCGGGAGAAAAGAGAAAAACTATACAAGAGCCAGAGAAATCTGTCCCATCAAAAAGAGCACCACTTGCCAGACCCATACAGAAATCTTGATTCTCAAAAAAGTCCAGATGGGCCATCTGGATTGGCAGCAGCAATATGGAAGGACCCAAATACTTAAAAAACAAAAACAAAAAACAAAAAAACCCAGCAAAACAAAGCAATAGAAATGAAGATATACTAAAGAGAAAAGAATAGTATTTCTTTTAGAATTTAAAAACGCATCTGGAGCATATCTGTTTTACAAAATTAGAAGGGGTGGTAATCAATAATAAATAAAATAATATTAATTAATTAATTTATTAACAATGTGCTCTAGGCCATCCTAGAGGTCACAGCAAAGATCAGTGTCCCACAGTACTGTGGACTGTACATATACATACTAAGAGGTCTTGTCAGAAGCTGGGAATGGGTGACAGGGAATGGATCCCTTGATGGTTACCTGTTCTGTTCATTCCCTCTGAAGCATCTGGCACTGGCCACTGTCGGAAGACAGGATATTGGGCTAGATGGACCTTTGGTCTGATCCATTATGGCCATTATGTTTTATCCCACAGAGCTTACCAGCTAAATATATTTCTGACAGGTTTCTCAACAGCTCTCCACTCAGACCCCAATACACACAAATTAGAGATTCAAAAACCTAGAGCAAATTCAATTCCTTCTGCTCCTTCTCCCCTCAGAAAGTAGCACAAGTTTCTCAAACTGTGAGGCTGACCTCCCAGAGAAGGCTCCACTCCCCACTATGTGCAAGCAAGGCCAGGGAACAGGAAAAAAGAAAAGGGCTAAGACAAGAATCTAGTCCTGAATATTCAGCGCTGAATGCTAGCTGCTCAATAGAGGGGCTGTTTGCAGGAGCTCCAAGTGGAAATGATCCAGCAAGCTGGAGAAATAAACAGGCTGCTCTGTCCATGTGATTAAAATGCTCTCTAACTGCAATCTCCCAGTCCATGAACCCTCCTCCCCTCCCCCATGAATTCTCTTTGCTGACCCTACCCACACCAATTAAAATGTTTATATTAGGTCTGTCAATTAATCGCAGTTAACTCATGTGATTAACTCTGGAAGATTAATCGCGATTTAAAAAATTAATTGCAATTAATCACAGTTTTAATTGCACTGATGAACAATAGAATACCAATAGAAATTTATAAAATATTTTTGATGTTTTTCTACATTTTCATATATATTGTATTCTGTGTTGTAACTGAAATCAAAGTATATATATTAGTTTTGATTATAAATATTTGCACTGTAAAAATGATAAACAAAAGAAATAGTATTTTTCAATTCACTGTAGTGCAATCTCTTTATCGTGGAAGTGCAACTTACAAATGTAGGGGAGGTTTGGTACACAACTGCACTCAAAACCAAAACAATGTAAAACTTCAGAGCCTACAGTTCATAGAATCATAGAATCATAGAATATCAGGGTTGGAAGGGACCCCAGAAGGTCATCTAGTCCAACCCCCTGCTCAAAGCAGGACCAAGTCCCAGTTAAATCATCCCAGCTAGGGCTTTGTCAAGCCTGACCTTAAAAACCTCTAAGGAAGGAGATTCTACCACCTCCCTAGGTAACGCATTCCAGTGTTTCACCACCCTCTTAGTGAAAAAGTTTTTCCTAATATCCAATCTAAACCTTCCCCATTGCAACTTGAGACCATTACTCCTCGTTCTGTCATCTGCTACCATTGAGAACAGTCTAGAGCCATCCTCTTTGAAACCCCCTTTCAGGTAGTTGAAAGCAGCTATCAAATCCCCCCTCATTCTTCTCTTCTGCAGACTAAACAATCCCAGCTCCCTCAGCCTCTCCTCATAAGTCATGTGCTCTAGACCCCTAATCATTTTCGTTGCCCTTCGTTGTACTCTTTCCAATTTATCCACATCCTTCCTGTAGTGTGGGGCCCAAAACTGGACACAGTACTCCAGATGAGGCCTCACCAGTGTCGAATAGAGGGGAACGATCACGTCCCTCGATCTGCTCGCTATGCCCCTACTTATACAACCCAAAATGCCATTGGCCTTCTTGGCAACAAGGGCACACTGCTGACTCATATCCAGCTTCTCGTCCACTGTCACCCCTAGGTCCTTTTCCGCAGAAAACTCAGTTCCACTCAGTCCTACTTCTTGTTCAGCCAATTGCTAAGACAAACAAATTTGTTTCCATTTACAGGAGATAATGCTGCTCACTTCTTGTTTACAATGTCACCAGAAAGTGAGAACAGGCTTTTGCATGGCATTTTTGCAGTCAGCGTTGCAAGGTATTAACGTGCCAGATATGCTAAACATTTGTATGTCCTTTTGTGCTTTGGCCACCATTCTAGAAGATATCCTTCCATCCTGATGACGCTCATTAAAAAAATAATGCATTAATTAAATTTTTGACTGAATTCCTGAGAGGAGAATTGTATGTCCCCTTCTCTGTTTTACCCACATTCTGCCATGTATTTCATGTTATAGCAGTCTCAGACGATGATCCAGCCCATCTTGTTCATTTTAAGAACACTTTCACTGCAGATTTGACAAAGCGCAAAGAAGGTACCAATGTGAGATTTCTCAAGATAGCTACAGCACTCGACCCAAGGTTTAAGAATTTGAAGTGCCTTCCAAAATCTGAGAGGGATGAGGTGTGGAGCATGTTTTCAGAAGTCTTAAAAGAGAAATACTCCAATGCGGAAATTACAGAACCCGAACCACCAAAAAAGAAAATCAGCCTTCTGCTGGTGGCATCTGACTCAGATAATGAAAATGAACATGTGTCGGTCCATGCGGCTTTGGATTGTTATCGAGCAGAACCCATCATCAGCATGGACGCATGTCCCCTGGAATGGTGTTTGAAGCATGAAGGGACATATGAATCTTTAGCGCATCTGGCACATAAATATCTTGTGACGCTGGCTACAACAGTGCTATGAGAATGCCTGTTTACAAGGTCACCTGAAAGTGAGAACAAGAAGTGGGCAGCATTATCTCCTGAAAAAGTAAACTAACTTCTTTGTCTGAAGAAAAAAAAAGGAGTACTTGTGGCACCTTAGAGACTAACAAATTTATTTGAGCATAAGCTTTCGTGAGCTACAGCTCACTTCATCGGATGCATCCAATGAAGTGAGCTGTAGCTCATGAAAGCTTATGCTCAAATAAATTTGTTAGTCTCTAAGGTGCCACAAGTATTTCTTTTCTTTTTGCGAATACAGACTAACACGGCTGCTACTCTGAAACCTTCTTTGTCTGAGCAATTGGCTGAACAAGAAGTAGGATGGAGTGGACTTGCAGGCTCTAAAATTTTACATTGTTTTATTTTTGAATGCAAGTTTTTTTGTACATAATTCTACATTTGTAAGTTCAGCTTTCATGATAAAGAGATTGCCCTACAGTATTTATATTAAGTGAATTGAAAAATACCATTTCTTTTGTTTTTTTACAGTGTAAATACTTGTAATCAAAAATAAAGAGAAGTGAAATAAAGTGAGCACTGTACACTTTGTATTCTGTGTTTTCATTGAAATGGATATATTTGAAAATGTAGAAAACATCTAAAAATATTTAAATAAATGGTATTCTATTATTAACAGTGAGATTAATTGCATGATTAATCGTGATTAATTTTTGTAATCGCTTGACAGCCTTAGTTTATACTGAGGTGTGGGGGCAAATATTGTCTCTATCACCCTGTGTTTAGGAGAGGAATGTTGGCACCAAGTTTGGGAAACCCTGGGCTACAGAATCAACCACAACTTTGAGCTCCATTATCATTGCCATTGACGAGAAAGGCAAAACAGAGGGCCAGATCTTCCCAAGAGTTCAGCACTCGGCAGCTCCCATTGTTTTCAGAGGGGGCAGCGGGGTGGGTGGAATAAATCCATGAACCTGCAAGGAGCTCTGCTGGGGCAAGGAGGCTGTGTGCAGGTGAAGGGGCCTACTCAAGCAGAACCCCTTTCAGGGCCCAGGGCTTCCTTCACATTGCACCAAAATATGTCCAGTGGTAGATTTTAGAAGCCCAGGAAAACAGGCTTCTCCAGAAGCTGAACGTACGTTGTGTGATTTAGGCCTTTCCCCCCCAGCGTTACCTCTGGCAACTTGATTTCATCATCAACAGCATGTGCACCCTGTCTCCATGTAGCTTTAGCACTCATCAAATATTGTGCAGAAATGAATACAATACAGGAAAAGTATGTTTTAACCTACTATATCATTCCATTCAGTGTATCACTATTCACCCTACATCTCTTTTATCTGCTGTAATCAGGATGATTTCTCACTGTAATTCTTTTTGCCATTTTATTGCAGTATAAATGTACCACAGACTAAGGATGAAATCCAGTGTCTGTTGGCTTCAATGGAGAGACTCCCAGTGAATGACTCCATTAGGCTCTGGTTCAGGCTCTGTAAATCTGTGTAGCAATGTAAAGTTCACAGCATCTGTATTTCAGTGTTTTGCTTACTCAGGGCCTGATCCTATAATCTTCTACTCAGGTGAGTAGCTGTTACTCCTGCAGGTAGCCCCATCCAATGTAATGGGAAAGCTCATTAGTACAGGTTTGTGGTGTCAGGCCCCAACTAGCTGCATCACCTGAAATAGCTGTGCTGGGGAAAGCTGGCTATGGGAGGCCCGTTAGTATTATTCTGATCAGAGCAGATTTTACAAAAACTTTAAGAGTGAGTACTGATTAGAAAAAAAAAAAAAGCAGCAGCGACTCAAATACTAATGTGTCTCAGGACATTTCTCCTTAAGCCACAACAATTTCTAATCATCTGCTCTTTAAGTCCTGACTTCAGGCAAAACTCCAATTTCTTTCAAGACTGGCTATCAACTTTGCAACTGAATTAACCTTCCCCCCTGAATAATAGGGTTTACAATGGATGTGCTGACATAACATAAGAGCCTAACCCTGTAGTACTGATTTGCCCAAAGTTACTATTGTCTTCAATGGCAGTTTTGTCCACCTAAGGACTGCAGGATCAGGCCAGGAATAGCACAGAAAAATAATGAAATCGAAATGCATATCAAGAGCTGAATGCTTTAGAATGAATGTCTCTTAATGCTGTGGGTTTTAGTTGGGACTGTTTCTCGGAAAGACACCTGTCTATCCTGCTATCCTGGTTCTTCTGTTGTTGCTCATCATCATAATATAGGAGCTCTTATTTAGGAAACCTGGTGAGAATTTGTTAATTGTGAACTCTGGTGTGCTAGCTGCTGAGAACTGGCTATTTCAGTCATATAACAAAGACCATTTAGAGACATAATTTCACTTTCCAAACCCCTCCCCACCCCACCACCACACACATTTAACTACAGTCACAGGGAAATAAACAAAACATTCCTGAGTTGAGCATTTTGTCCTTCCTTTGGGTAGGTTGGGGGCACTTTAAACTGCAAGGGAGCCTTTTCTCAGTTATTGAAGCCAGTGGGCCCCATCTTCCTGCTGACCCCCTCTTTCTTTCTCTATGACAAGTTTAACATGGGGAAAACTTGCCAAAAACATTTAACATGATCAATTATACTCAGGGGTGAAATCTTGGCCCTGTTTGAAGTCAATGTATTTTGCCATTGATAGAGTTTCTAACAGCAGCTGATGTCTTATACCTAATGAACAGATCTTCATGCAAATCTCTAAGAAGAAAATAAACAGGAAGGGTGCAAAGCCACAACTGCCAGTTAGACATGTGACATGAATGCAAAATAAAATTACATATTCACAAGCATTATAAAAACTCATTATAGGCCAAGCCCTCTGTATGAGGAACTCCCATTGACTTCAACAGGAGATTTCCATGGAAGCGATGGGGGTGGAAATGGCAGGATCGGGCCCTCTATCAAGTAGAAAATTATAGTATACATACACACTTACATCTGAATGCAAATGAGACATGCACACACAGAGAGAGAGAGAGAGAGAGACACATACACACACACACACACACACACACACACACACACGTGTGCATGCACAAATATATGACTATGTACATATTAAAAAACATTCTCTATGCCCAAACTGGCGTAATCATCACCAATTACCTTTCCTTGTTACTACTGTTCTCTATAGTATCCTTCGTGGCAAAACCCATTATACCACCCATCATCCTAGCTAGAATGTCAGCAGTCCGTTTACTCAGCTGCTGAGTTTCAGGCTCCACCGGGATCAAGTCTTTGAGAGTATTCATTTTCAGTTACAATGGCATAAATATATAAAATTCAGCACAGATCTATGGAAATAGACATGAGGGGGGAAATCAGAAAATTTACCTACTTCAATATTCATGCAATAGCGAGCTGATTATTTTATTGTCATGTCATGTCAAATACCACTCAAAGTGTGGACTTCATACCTGCATTAGCTACAGCTCACTTCGAAAGCTTATGCTCTAATAAATTTGTTAGTCTCTAAGGTGCCACAAGTACTCCTTTTCTTTTTGCGAATACAGACTACAGAATACTAGAATACAGGCTGCTACTCTGAAACCTGTCATACCTGCATTAGGTACATGACAACCCACCACTGCTCCAAAGGTGTCGTTACAGTTCTGGCTGTACTCGAGCCCACCTCTTTGAGTCTTGACCTGAAGGGGGATGTGTATTCAGACACCACCCCGAGTTTAGCGATCCCAGCATTGCACCTTAATGTCAGGATTTTGCTGGGGGAGGCTCTAAAGTCTGGAACCCATTCCCCTTGACATTCACCCCAATTCCTCTCATCCTTCTTTATAAACAAACAGGAAAGCCTGATGTTCTATAGTCAGACACGGCTGCCCCACCCAGCCTTTCCCCATCTCCTCCATATTCCCCTTATTTTTATTGAATCCCGCCTCCCCACAGATTGATTATTCTTTGGGGGGGGGGTTAAAATAATTAGGGTATTTTCAAATTATGCTTCATTATATTTTAATAATATTGGTATGTAGCACAGAACCCTATTGTCTCAGCATGAAGGTGTTAAAATAGTCATCATTGTATAAACAGATTAAATATTTGATAAATATTTTACTCAATAGACAAGAACACTACACAGTAAAGCAGGACTGTTCTGTATATCAGATGAGAGCAGGGGGGTCACAAGTGCACAATGTCCACTGGAAGCACCATTGCTGTCTCACACACGTCCGGAGGGCCCAGTTCTGGAGCCCTTTCTTCAACAGGAATTTTGCCCGAGTAAAACCTTCAGGATTGTAACTTAAAAAAAAAATATTTTCTCACTCTACTTTTGCAAAATGAGGCACAGATGTGCCACTCTCCAGGCTATTAGTGTGCATATTTTTGTTTTAAAACAACCATTTATAAACAGCAGGCAAATAACGCACCTTCACTCATTTCACACACACATCTGAGAAAACTAACACATCTTTCCCTTGAACTTTTGGAAATAATTCAATAGCAATTGAAGAAAACGTAGACGATTTTTTCCCCTGACTAGAACTTTGAAAGTCAAAGTATAACAGTCCACAAATCTCTGAAAAGCAGGGTTTAATATAAATTCATTGATACAATGTAAAGTCTTGATCCTAGCGCCTATCCTGTTCTCACTAAGAGTTCGGCCAGTATAATACCAAAATAATGCCAGCAGCACCACAATAGAAAACAGGAAAAACCATTTCTCTCTCTTTCACTGGTGCATTTCTATGAAATCAGATAATGTGGTTAACAGGATTTATACCCTATAGGACTCAACGCAGTATCCTTTGTATATCCATACCACATCAACTTCAAGGTGCAAAAGGAATACAGGATCAGCTCCATTAACATAATGCACTATGTATATGGAAGTATAGAATATAACAAGCACATTTCTACCACAGCATAAGCAATCAATAAAGAAATATAACATGCTTCAGCCATAATAAACAGTTTGTCTCCTAGAGAACAATGCAAATTGTTTTGGAAACTTCTTATGAAAAGATAGGTAGTTTTCCAGCAACAAAATAAACCACTAATTTGAATTTCAAAAATCTTGAGATCTAAGGTTAAATACTATATTATTATTCAAATGTTTTAAAGTTTTATAATCAATCTCTTTGCCAACTAGGACACTAATATTTGTTAAGATTTAAAGTGGTTACATCTTTATACCAATTTTCATGAACAAAATCAGTGTATGAAAGCCTTTATAGCTATTATGAGTGAATGTTCACATTCTAGATTTTTTTTGAAAAAATGCAAATGAATAAATCAGAATGTTTAAAATGAACTGATACGTTTTAGTAACAAAGATATGTAGCTATAATGTCATCTTCATTCACAGGGAATCATAATAATCCTCATGCAGCGATGATCATATATCCCAAAATTTGACTAATGCTAAAATGCTTTCATCATTTCACGTGATTTAAGCATTTCAGGGTTCACACCAAAAGTGCTTTAAGGACTCTCTGAAATAAATAAATAAGCCTTCTGATTGAGTTTAATGGGCTTTGGATCAGGCCCGAAGTATCAGCTTTAGGTCCCACCACTCCCAAAAGGACCTGATCCCTCTCCCACTGAAGTAAGTGGAAGTTTTGCCATTGATTTCATTTGGAGCAACGCGGGGCCCAAAAATCTGTAGCAATAAGTGTCTCCGTACTTTAAACATACATCCAGCAGAAACATTCTACTGCAAAACTATCTCCTTTCCATTATCCCGCCAGCCCTGACATCCTGTGGTACAGATCATTCTCAGAGGGTTTTATAATGCCTGGCAAGATGGCAACACTAGCATGGTCTCCAGTTCCTGTCCTAGGAAAGACATGCTGTTCTTTTGGAACCCAAAAGGATGGGAAGTGATGGAGGTTTTGACTTCTGGGATATGGCTGAAGGTATGTGGAGGTAGGAAAGAGGAGAGCACACACACAACTGCCTTAAAAATAACTAAATAAACACATCATGACCACCACCAAAACAAAGCTACTGTTTTGATGAAAGGATTAAACTCTGGCACGTCATCTAGGGGGAGGGAGGGAATCATACATTGCAGAACCCTGCTTCTTGTGGAATCTCTGGGTGTGAGGCCTGTTTGGTGTCTCTGTGACTCAGTAATATCGCACAGTGTATCACGCAATATTAAGATGACATGAGAGATTTCCTTTATTTATGGGAAAACTAGCTCTTTGCCCAGTCCTGAAAATATAAAAGCAATACTGTTAGCATGCTTATTCAACAGGTAGTAGACAGAGTCGTTTCAAATCTCAGCTGAACAGGTCACTTTTCTCCTTTGTCTCTACACTTCTGCTTTTCTCTCTGTCACTGATCATTTGCTAGGTAGTTCTGTGAAGCATCTAGAAGATTATGTCAACCAAAGGTGCAATGCAAAATCCAGCTGCGTTGTGTGAGCTGATGCAAGGAAGTGGGTAGTACTAATCATTTGGCTGGAAGGAAGATTGCTCTCCGAGGTGGCCAGAGAACTGATGGTTCTAGATGCCCGTCCCTCCCAAGTTTGTTTGGACAGGATTGTTAATGAGTGATTAAGAATGATTTGTTGGAGCTGTTCAGCAGGGTTTCGCCCCTTCTCTTCTGCATGGTTTTATTTCACAGCAAGCTGCAGGGGCTCCTACATTGTATGAGGGGGACATGCATGCTCCATTGGATCCTTGCTCCTTCCACTCACTCATTCCCTCCCCCTTTGTTGTGAGCTCGCTGCTGCTTTCTCGGTGCCCCCCGGTTCCCAAACGCCTTTTAAAGAACCAAAAAAACCCAGAAAACTTATAATATTTTACTACCCCCCCCCAGCTCCCTGCATTCACCATGGTGATGCCATGCGGGGCTGTGGCTATGGAAACATGTTATTAGTACTTCCACTGCCTTGCAAACTTTTCTTTCTCTGTGTGCCGGAAGGCGCAGAGCTGCCTGTGCGTTCCAGCGGCTGGGCACCGTCAGCGCGCACAAAGCACCGCTCTGCCCGCGCAAGGCTCACTGAAGCCAACTCGCATTCTAGGCGCGGTAGCTCTGAGCCCTCTCCCTGCAGCAGGCCCCTTACTGGCCTGGACTCCCATGGATTGCAGTGGGACTGGCCCACCCTGGGGAGAATTGCACCGTCTCAAAGGCCCTAGAGATGGATGGGAAGGAATAGGCTATTCAAAGCAGCAGGAGCAGATGGTGATGATTTAAGGGCCAAAGTCTGTTCTCACTCACACCGTGCCTACTTCAGTGGGGTTGCATCGAAGAGGGGTAGACTTTGGCCCTTAAATTGTGAGGCGGCAAGTCTGGAGATAACTTCCCTACCGCAGAAGTGACTGCCCAGCTCTATGAGGAGGCTTCTATCTGCCTAGGTGCTTACCTGCAGAAGAGCTCCGAGTAGCTAGAAAGCTTGTCTCTCTCGTCAATAGAAGTTGGACTAATAAAGATAGTACCCCACCCACCTTGTCTCTCTGGGTGCTTGCAGTGCAGCCATCACCATGGTGTCTGAGCACCTAACCCTGTCCCTGATTGCAGAATTGTGTCCAGAGGAATCAATGCTGGGAGAGGTACAGAAATGACAGCCCTTCCCTCCAGCCAATGCAGGGTGGGCGATGGGGCGGAATGAAAGACTGCGGGGTCCGACCCTTGGCTTGGTTCATAATGTGTGTGTGGCAGGTGTAGCCCTCTTCCGTGCAATGCGCCTGGCCAGGCTGCGGCTAGCTCTCCGCTTCCTCCCTGGCCAGCTGCCCTGGGGAACGGCTCCCCCCCACCCCCCAGAGAAAGCTCCCAGCTGGATTACAAAGGAGACTGCATGGAGCGCAGGAAGGAAGGGGACCCAGGAGGAAGAGAAGGGGGGAACTGGCAGGGATTTGGGGAAAATCCAAGGTAGGGCGTGTGGGTGTTGGACTCCCCCTTTGACTGGGGAGGTAAAGGGCATGTGGAGGTGAGGCCGAAGTCGGATTAGGCAGGGGCTTGGTTGCGGGGTGGGATGGGGCTGGCCATGAGTCTCTCTCCTTCACCTCCGGGCAAACAGGTACTAGTTGTTTGGGGTCCGTTTTAATGAGTCAGGATGAGCCCTTGGGGGAAAAGCTCTCTCGGCTTATGGCCATAAAACCCAAACCCTCTGTGAAGATCCCCCACTACTCCTTGCTCTTCCTTTGTACGTCTAAAACAAAGGGCAGGGCGAGCCGCCAGCTAGCAGTGCGTCTGCAGGGCCTGGATTTTTACACTTTAACTTCCAGCGCCTTGCAGAAGAAAACAAAATCACCTACTCCGTCAAACTTCTGGGTCTTTGCCCAACGCTAGACCGTACGTGCCTTTAAACAGCATCGCCAGCAAGAGTAGGGGTCCCCTGACAAGAGTATCAACAGCCTATCTTCATCGTCGATTAAGGGAGGGGAAGGGCAGACGCACTAATAACCGTCTGTCCCAAGCGAAGAAATCTGGGGGCTTTTCCCTTCCTGAACACGGGTTGGGTTCTCTCCATCCAGCCACCCCCTGTACAGCCTTGTTTGGACAATCGGGAAACGCTTCAGCTATCAGGAGCCAGGACCACCAGTCCGGTTGCTGCTTCCTCTTGTCTATTTCAATTAGTTTCCAGAGCGGAGCTCTCGGATCCCTGCTGCTAATAAGACGTGATTCTCTTCTTCTTCATCATCTCTCTTCCCTCCTGTCCCACACCTCAGCTAAAGGGTATTTCTTTAGAAGGACAAAAAAAAAAAAAAGAGAAGGAAACGGAATCTCTCCCTCGGGGTGTGGATGCATCCTTCACTTTCACTCCAGCAAAATTTTGCCTTTGGTTCTGAGCACTTGTTGCATATTAAGGGGCGGGGAAGCTTTGCACGTTGCTATTTAAAACAAAAATCCTACTAAAAATTCACAAGACGATGCTGAAGATCTCATTAAAAGGAGAGGCAATTTTGTAATACTTCCAGAGTCGTAGCAATCGATTTCTTCTTTGAATTGGCTTTAAAGTAACTAATTTCCACGCACGCTGTATCTTAATTGACGATTCGCTAGGCTAGATTTAAGCCGATGACATTTTATTTTATAAAGCAAAGATTATTAAGTGATTTCAGTGCCTCGCACTTCAAAGATACGGAGTGGTTGGGTTGGTTCCCCCGTTACTTTTTAAAAAAAAAAAAAAAAACCCAAGGAAGCTGATAAAGAGAAATTAAAACATGGCTGGCGGTTTTTTTCAATGAAGCTATATTTCTCCTCAAATGCCATAGGATCTTTACATAACAACTGAAACTCAGAAGAAAAGCTAATTGGATTAAGCCCCCTGAAAGGGAGGCTAAGGTGTCTGAATGAGACAACTGCAAAGCTCCACTTTTCTTGCCATCTGCTTAGCAAGGCTAAAATGTTTTCTGATTAATATTATCTTCATCAATCGTGCTGCCATTCCTCATAACCGTGCCGCATTTAGAGGGCGGCAGCACACAGAGACGGCCGAAGGGCACAGGTTTGAGTGTCGGGATGGAAAGTATCTGTGATTCCAATCGCTTGTTCCCCCGATGAGTAACAAGCAGTGCCCATAAATAAGTCTGGTTTGCGTCCCTGCTAAGAGGGGCAACTTTATCCTACTGTTTAACGACTCTCCACTGAAAACTAGGCGCAGTGTGGGCTGCCTTAGAGCGAGTGTTGCAAATCAGCGAGTACAACGCTTCATTCATTTCAAAACATTTTCATCCTGAGAAAAACAAACTCCGGGGTTTTTTGTGTTCTTTTTTTTTGTTAAAGGGTCACATCTTTGTAAATTCGCCCCAGCCAGACTATTCCCTCCCCCCTGCCCCCCGGGAAAGGTTTTGAGTTCCAGCTGTTGCGTTTAGTTCTCAATGCATGCACATAATAATTAGAGCTTTAACAGAAAAAAACCCGGGCAATGATCTCACACTCAGCATTTACAAAATAAATTCTGTTAAAGATTTAAACATCTGGCGTTTGCTTATGCGGGAAAGAAGCTCACACTGAGGTGGGGAAGCGGCTTGCTCTTTAAACTTGCATACGATCCGTTAGGAGACTTTAGGCTTTCTTTATATCTATGGCCCCTTTCAAAACACAGCATCGACTCCTACCCGAACCGGTGATAATTGGTAGAGAACAGACAGGCTTTCAGGGGTTCTGAAATGTTACAATATTTTCACACACACTTCCCCCCCCAACTTACTTCTGGAGAGTCCTCCAAATGCTAGCGGTAATGGGTCTCCCCTAGTTTCCTTCCCTCAGAAGTGCCTAAAGATATTGAGCTGGAGGAGAGAGATTCTTTGCATCCGAGTGAAACACACACACAGGAGAATTCCCAGTGGAAAATATAGCACGGTCAGGGAGAAGGAGCCAAATCAAAGAGAAGTTTTAGTTCTATTAGGGTGGATCCTGTAGGTCTTCATCGGATAAAACTCTCACGGAGGCACTGGGAGTTTTGAGCCCGTAAGGTCTCTAGAATCTGGCCTATAATTACTCTTTGATCAACATTGCAAGGCAGGATCCTGTACTCATTGAAGTCAACGGCAAAACTCCGACCGACTTCGTTGGGAGAAGGATCGGGTCCCCAGTGTGCGTTCAGCACGGCAATTTGTAATTAGTTATAAATTACTAAAACTCGATAAAAGAAAAGGATACTTGTGGCACCTTAGAGACTAACGGATACATGAAGCGAGCTGTAGCTCACGAAAGCTTATGCTCAAATAAATCTGTTAGTCTCTAAGGTGCCACAAGTCCTCCTTTTCTTTTTGCGGATACAGACTAACACGGCTGCTACTCCGAAATCTAAAACTCGATAGAAACCTGCGGAAGGCGAATATAAGCCGCAAATCAGGGCAAATGGCCACTTACGATTTCTCAAGTGAAAAATGGAAATGATTCCAAATTGGGCTTATTTTGAAAGAGGACTTTGCCTTGAGGGCGAGCGAGCGAGCGACCTGTTTGGAAAGTTTTTTTTCTTAGAAAAGGTTACTGATGGATTCAGGGATCTGCTTCTGAGTGGGAACTGCTTTCCTATGTCATATGTTGCATCAGGACAGGCTGATGTGGCCCGAGTGTAAAATCCGGCTGGACACAGAAAAATCTAGAAATGTCATTTCTGTGGGTGCAAGATTATTAAATCGATTTCATAATGGGGGGGAAAAGGGGGACGCCAGGTGAACGGCACAAAAAGGGGGGGGGGGTGGATTCGTTTCGGAAGGTAGCTAACTGACAGCTGGCATCGGGAAGAAATGGAAGGCCTTAAGTTAAGGGAGCTAATAAAGCATGTGCTTCGGGAATACCTCCAAACCTGGCCCCAACATTACCAGCCATGGAAACCGCAATCCACTGCCACCTGGTTTCCAAAGCACGAGCCTTGCCAACGCTACAGTGCCAGGGGCTGGCAGGAAGCTGCAGCCTGAACTGGACAAATACACTTGATCCTCTGACTGAGCTCCGCATCCATCCCCTCTAGTCTAAGGAAGCCTGGGGCTTTCTTTGCTTGCCGCGGTTAGGAAGAGGGTAGGCGCGGTCTCCGTTTCATTCCAGCCAAGGTCTTTACACCTAACCCTGGCTTGAATTTAGAAAAAATCAGAAAAACTTCCTACTCAGCCAGTCCACCCCAGCGATGGACTCGCTTTCCAAACCGGCTTGAATTCTAGCTATTCCCACAAGACGCCATTTGGATGAGGTCATTCCAAAAAAAGCCAAACAAACCCCACAACCCTTCCTTATTAATACCGTCATTTATTGCCCTGGAAAGGCTCCTCTCAAATCTAGTCAACTGCCTAAAACTGAAAGCAGAGAGGGAATTAGTTTGCCGACATCCCGAGGAGAAATCCAGCCTGCACCACAGCTGCAAGGGTAAACTCAGGGCTCCAGCCAGCCCTGTACGTTTTGAACACAGCTTTTTGGGGGCTCTCTTTCTGGTGAACTGCGCGCACACACATACACACACACACACACACACGCACACCCCTGCACGTTTGATTGGAAGCCGGGTAACTTATCACCCTATTAGAGTCTAGTATATTTCCTCCGTGACCACTGTCAAGTTGAAGAGTCTCCACTTGGCTGCAATGGGAGACTGTTGTCTCGAGTCTTGGACTAACCTGTGGAATCCATGTCGGGTTCCTCCAGTAACCCACAATGCATGCTCTTCCCATGGGCAGTACAGAAGCCCCAAAGTCCCGGGGTCTGGAGATCCCCTAGCTCAGAGATGCACACCGAGAACAGAGAGAGGGGAGAAGAGAGAAGGGGGGGGGGAGGTTAGAGAGAGAGAGAGAGAGAGAGAGAGAGAGAGGGACACTCAGTAATCCAGCAGGGCAAAGCCAGACCCGTCAAAATGTTTGCGGATGTTTCATGGGAAAAAGCATCATTTTATAGGAGCCCTGATGGGAGAAATGTCATTGATAGGCCAGCCAGCCTGATGAATGGCTGCTAGTCAGATGGGGATGTGGCAAGGCTCAATGTGAAGCCCATTGTGATGCTGTTTTGAATAAGAAAAGCTTTCCTCCAAAAAGGGGGGCCTTAGATCTACGCAATCCCAACACTTCGACTTCCCTCCTCGGTTAGAGCATTAGAAACGTTTTTCTGATTTAAAGTTCCAGGGGCCTTTCCACTCCCCCCCCCCTCCCCGTCTTTGGTTCATTATAGCCTGAACTCAAATTTGGCTCAGCTCTTCAAACAAGCAGGAGATTTGGGTGCGGGCTCTGCGGTGTGTGTAAAGACCCCATCGATCGACCCCTCCCCGGGCTTTAAGTTGGGCTCATTCACAGACACACATGGAGTTGTGTGCTGCCTTCCCCCCAGGTCTTGCAAGCTCAGTTTGTCTGGGGAGGGGTCACGGAGAAAGTTGCCCATGAACAGAGCTGACGGTCCAGTTGTGTGTGTCCCTGGCACCCCCCCCCCACAAAGCATTTTTGCTTGGCTCGCCGGGGACTGCACGTAAACTAAATGTGTTGTACAGGGCTGTGGCACGTTGTACAAGTTGTATGCACTTGACGTGCAAGTCTGGAAGAGAAGGGAAGCTCCAGACGGCGCTTCCAAGAAAGAAGGGACGGTTGTGTGTGCTCCCCGGGATACATGAAAAGAACAAAATGTTACCTGCGGTATTTAGGACAACGTTGTAGGGTTCCCTTTAGGGGTGCAAGGGAGCAGGACTGCAAAGAAAGTTGCTTATTCTGAAGGCGGTACTAAGTGCTGAAAGTGGAAGTAAAAGTGCAAAGCTCGGGCTCTGATAAAGTGGCTGGTTTAGGGAAGGAAAAGCTGTGATTAGAATATGAATAGAGCTCCAGGAGAGGAAGAGAAAGGGGGATTACAGCTGAATTACTTTGACCATGGACAGAGCCAACGTTTTCCACTCTCTCCCCCACACCCAGACTTCCCCCCTCCTTCCCTTCCCCTGGAAAAAAAAAAAAACCAAAACCAACCACCACCCAGCAAAACAAGCAGCGCTTCTGCTAAACAGAAGCCGAACATTTCATAGTACCTTCAAATCCATATTAAGAGATGAAAGGAGACAAACGCGTTATGCCAGTCGACTGCCGCTGGGCCCTGCTCGGATTCTGAGCACTCATGCAAAAAGTCTCTGTGCAGAGAAGGGAGATGCTGACACACTTGTTAGATTTGCCTAAAAGACAATAAACACAAAGATTGGCGTTTGGGGCAAAGGAGTGAGGAGCAAAACCTGGAAAACTCAAGGGGGTTTTGTGTGGGAAGCAAACTGCGGCTGAATAAGAGGTTGCAAAAGAGTAAGACTGTGACAAAATAGTGTCTGAAGCAACGGGTGATAGATCGAAAAAACCCTTCAGGGAAAGGTAAAGAAACTGGCCTGTTAAATTTCACAAACGCTTCCTGCTGCAAAAATATTCCCCCAGAAGACCTAGGAGCAGGGGCTTCAGCAGCTGCTCCAGCGGAGCTCTGGGGAGGTTGGCTATTGCGGGCTGGAATCACCTACACGTTAAACAAACTGACCCATTTGATCCTGGGTGTTTATTGAATGCCAGGGATGAGATGATAATGAGGTGATGGGACACAGTATCAACAAGGAGCATATTATATCGCGCTGTTTTTGGGGGGAGGGGGCGGGAAATCAGGAGAGTCCTAAAGAGAAATCCCAATGTCGTAGGCTCAGCAATTCTTGTAACGTTGGTAATAGTGTAAAACCAAAGTGTGGCCACCATATTGGTGTAAATAAGAATGATACGCTTGGCTGTGTCCAGCTTGTTTATGTCTGTTGAAAGGTGGGAATGAGGGTCGAATTGCAATAGCAACATTTAGCAAAGAGAAAGCAAACCTTTCCCCTGCTGGGCACTATTTGGGGATTGTCTCTCTAGGTTGCTCCACAGTGGCAAATCCCCCTTATTTCTTCCTGAAAGAAGAAGTGAATTCGCACGTGTCTGGGGAAGTCGAATCTGGCAATATAGAGACGGCAGCTTTTTGTTGCCCTCCTTTGAAAGAATGTCATTTTCCTCCCCTTCTGGTTGAATTATGATTTAGACACTGACCATTTCTTTTGATCAGGGCTAATGGAGGGTGGGGGGTGGCGGCAGGACCAGAGACCCCCAAAGGTTTGCAGCAGTTGTATTTGGAAGAATGCCTTTTGTCCTCGCCGGAGTGGGTTAGGAAACACATGATGGGTTAAAGTGGGATCACGCTGCAATAAGCAGCTGGGGGCATTTGCCCCGTCTCCTGCAGGTGTCTGTCTGAGAATGAGGGCTTAGAGCTTGAAGGCCATCAGCACAGAAACTGTCCTATAGGCAGTGGAAAGGGCTGGGGGTGAGAAAATTGGGGAAAACTTCTCCTTTTTAAGATGGTCAAAATGTCACATCCATGGTCCGGCTCTGCTGCAGCCTGTGTGCGATGGCAGGGCACATGAGGGGCAGCTGCCAGCATCTCGACATCAGGGAGCTGCAGCTTGGGCAGGGGAGGGGCTTGCTCTCCTCTCCCTTTCCTGCAGGTCTCGCTACTCCTTAGGCCTCACAGGTGAATGCAGCAGAGAGTGAGCCCCCAGCCACAGTGTCTCATAGGCTCCCAGGAGGCTCCTCTCCAGTGCAAAGTGCACTGTGAAACTGGCTCTTCTCTACTGCCAGACCTGCCCTCTGGGCATCCAGAGCCTGACTTATCTTAGTGGCAAAGGAATTCTGCCCTGCCTCTGGCTCCTAGGCCCAGCACAATTATGAGGGAGGGAGCTGAGGGTGGGGTCTATTCCTCCTTGTGCAGCCACAGCATCATTAGCTCAGGCCTGGTCTACACCACATGGGTAGGCCAACGTACTGTGCCTTGTGTCAACCTAGCTGTAGAAGCGTCTTTACTTAAATTTGGCTCCCACCATCATAAGTGCTTCTCTACACCAATTTAGTAATACCACCTTCCTGAGCAGTGCACAATCATGCCTGATGTAGCTAAGTTGACATAGCGTCAGTGTAGACACTGCGTTACTTACCTCGACTGTTACTGGCTTTCAGGAGCCATCCCACAATGCTCCACGCTGATAGTACGATAGACACAAGTGCTCCTGGGAAGACGTGCACCGCCAACCCATGGAGCCTCATGTGCACAAACAATGTAAAAACCGCAGTGGCTGTTGGCCAATGAAAGTTAGGTCAACATAATGTTGTAGTGTAGACATGGCCTTTGTTCCCAGCACAGGGCCAATCACTTACACCGCCACAAACATGGGTGTACCAGAGCAGGGGTTAGCCCAGGGCTTTTACTTGGGGGTTTCCGGCTCAGCTGCAAGGTGGAATCAGGGCTTCATAGTTGGCTGCTCCCTTTCTCTCGACTTCAGAGTTTATTTTTCCTCACATTGTGACTAGAACACTGTAAAATAGAAATAGTGTATTAGGTTTAATAAAACAAAACAAGGTTCCCCCCACCCTGAATTCCTGGCCTTGCTGAAGCCCTGCAAACCCCAGTGTGAGCAATCTTTGGAGCCTGCCCGTGTTTGCTGCTGTGAAAACCTTGTGCATGGTGTGGGGATAGGGTGACCAGACAGGAAGTGTGAAAAACCGGGACGGGGGTAGGGGGTAATAGGCACCTATATAAGACACAGCCCCAAATATCGGGACTATCCCTATAAAATTGGGACATCTGGTCACCCTATGTGGGGATGTGCATGCGGGTGTATGAATAAATATTTGGGGCGGGGTAGCTGGAAGCCTGTGGTGCTTCTGCGGGGTGGGGGTGGGCGTGGGCGTGGGCGGTTAGTCAGCTTTAACTTAAAAATAGGAAGAGCTAAATGTAATGGCGCTTCCAGAGCTGGGAGTCATGGAGAAGCTACGAGAAACTGCTCCCTCAGAAATTACTCAGAGGCACAGGCAGCAGGAAGGCCAGGCGTGCTGGCAAAGCATCAGGCAGTGGGGCCGAGTGAGGGCCAGTGAGCCTGTCTGGCCAGAGGCAGGCCTCCTAGTGTTGTGGCCTGGCACCCAGAGGGGAGAGACGCCTCCTGCTCATATCAAATCACAGGCAGAGGAGCAGTATACTATGTGGGCCTGATTTTCAGAAGTGCTGAGCATCCAGAATGCCCGCTGAAGTCAGTGGGACCTATCTGTGCATAGCACCTCTGCAAATCAGGCCCATGTGTTCTAACGCTTCACAGAACCACCCCTGTGATGTCCCAGCATTAAATAATTTGTTAGAAAGGAATACAGCAACTACTATGAACACGTTCCTTCTGTGCTGGTGAGATGGATGCAGTTCTCAAGTGATTATGTGCAGGATGGGGTGGCCAAGGTACAATCCCCATAGAGCTGAATGCAGCCCAGGGAAGCCCTCTTCTTTAATTTAACCCAGAGGTTTGCCTCTGCAGAGATGACAAGTCCCAGCAAGTGATGCTCCATGTGAACACTGTATACTTCCTCCTGCGGGCAGAACTTCCAGCTCAAAGATGAAGGTGGCTGCTAAAAGGGAGCTGAACAGATATTTGTTTTGGTTCAGTTCAGGTTCGTGTTCAGTTGCATTCAGTGTCTTTGGGTTCAGTTCCAGATCAAGCCACCAATAAACCCCCCCAAAAACAGTTTGGGTACCAGTGTGAACTGGTTCAAATCAAATTTCAATCTTAGTGGAAGTAAATTCGAAAGAGTTGAAAAAAATGAAACTTTTTTGATTTTTGTCCATTTTCTAACTTTACATGAGTTTTCCCAATGTTTTAGTGTTATCAAACAATTTTTTTTATGAACAATTTGTTTGAGTGAACTAAAAAATGTCTAATATTTGGTCTGTCATATTGGACCTCTGTGATGAAAGGATACATTTGAAGCCTGAAGTGTTCTTTCAAAAACTCACTTGTGTTGCTGCAACTGCCAATACAATTTTTGCCAGTTGATACAGCTCGGGCATGACATTTTTATGATGGATCCCCATCATTTAATATGTTTTCTTTCTTACTGAAACCTGGCCCACCTTCAAATTAATCAAGAATTGGCCCAATCCTTTTTAGGCTTCCCTCATCCAGATCTCACTATCTTTTTGGAGGTTTAATGAGTTTTATAAGACGTTCCGATTCATCATCTGATCTTTCAGTTTCAGACATTGATTCTATGACATCATTATTTTAGACTGCTGCCTGAAGCATTTCCATTTTCATCCACATTCTGGTTAAATGACATTTTGCCTGGACTTCTGACATAAGGAGTTGATATCTAGGATCAAGTATATACACAAGAGAAAGATATTTTCAAAACAGACTTTTTTTCCTCATTTTTTCGTTTAAGTCAGAAAAGCTTCTGTAAAAGGAGAAGAGAGTTTTGGTGTTTCCAGGTAGCATTTTAAGCAAACACCATAAAAAAAAGTCACCCGGGGTCAGTTTTTCATACTGAAGAATCTTTGTTGTCACTTTAGCAGGCTTCAGTGCAATTGCGATTATTTCAATGGAGGTGGGTATCAGGCAGTGCCCCAGAGGGTGGGGTGTAGGGTGGGCCCTGGGGCTTGCTTTGGTGGGGAAGTGAGCTTGGGACATAGACCCGGCCTGAAGTGGGGCAATTGGAGGGAGGAGGTGCTCCAGGATTGCATATGGGTGGGAGGCATCCTGTCTAAGGGGGAGGAGGGCTGGGGAGCAGGGGGGAAATTCATCTATCTCCTATGTTCCCTTTGCACTAGTTACAGGGCTGTAAACTCCCTTTAGAGAATGACCCTGATGTAGGAGACCTCTCTGGAAGGTGTAAAGCCAGCTCTGTCCCATCCCCCCCAGTGGAGGGGCTCCCTGCAGTGGAGTCAGAGTGTGCCTACATTCCAGCTATTCTGTATTAGTACACTGGTTCCTATGGGGCATTGCATTAGGGATACAGGTCAGCGCCAGCCTCAGGACTACTCTAACCTGTGAGGAAGGCCAAGCCAGCCCTCACCAGCCACAAGCTAGGGGAAACATTCTCCTCGGTGGGGTGAGGGTGTGTCTGCACCAGTACAACAGCAATTTGGACCTTGTTGATTTAGTTTCCCAGATGTAAAATCAGGATCATACTTACAAAACTGACTTACCAGGTGTGGTATGAGAGTGACTTGTGAAGCACTTTGAAGGTGCAAAACACTACTTATTAGTTTCTCATTTCTTCCCATCACTAACAAATGAAAAAAAAACTGTTACTAACCTTCCATAAGAGTTGCTCTTCAAGATGTGTTGCTCATGTCTATTCCATGCCAGGTGTGTGCATACCACATGTACAGTTGCTAGAGATTTTTACCTCAGTGGTATCCATTGGGCCAGCTCTAGCACCCTCTGGCCATATGTGCCAGTGCAAAGGGCCCCACTGGCTCCGCACCCTCTCAGTTCCTTCTTGCCAGTAACTCTGACAGAGGGGTAGGAGAACGAGTCATGGAATGGACCAGAGCAACACATCTCGAAGAACTGCTACAGAAGGTTAGTAACCAAGTTTTCTTCCTTGAGTGCTTGCTCATGTCCATTCCACGCTAGGTGAATCACAAACAAACAGGACCTTTGGAGGTGGGCGCAGAGTTCATGGACATGCTGACTGTAATACTGCTCTTCTGAAACCAGTGTCATCTCAAGCCTGTTGGGTGATGGCATAGCGGGATGTGAAGGTATGCACCGATGACCAGGTTGTGGCCCTGCAGATGTCCTGGATTGGTACCTGCACAAGGAACTCCGCTGATGAACCCTGGGCTCTTGTGAATTGAGCAGTCACAATGGCAGGAGGTGGAACCTTCGCCTGCTTGTAGCAAGTTCGAATACAGGCCGTTATCCAGGATGAGATTCTTTGGGATAACAAAGGTAGCCCTCTCATCCTTTCTGCTACTGCTACAAAGAGCTGCGTGGACTTCTTGAAGGACTTCATTCTCTCAATATAAAAGGGGAGAGTCCATCTAACATCCAACGTATGAAACGGATGTTCCTCAGCAGACTCATGAGGTTTTGGGAAGAAGACAGATAGAAAAATGTCCTGGTAGTTGTGGAATTGTGACACCACCTTTGGCAGGAAGCCTGGGTCGGGGTGCAGCTGGACCTTGTCCTTGAAGAACATCTTATAAGGGGGTTCTGACATCAGGGCTTTGATCTCAGAGCCCTTTCTGGCCAAGGCGATTGCTACCAGGAAGGTGACCTTCCAAGAGAGAAGCAGCAGGCAGCATGACGCTAATGTCTCAAAGGGGGGGGGGCATGAGCCTCACCAGGACCAGGTTTAAGTCCCATGGGGGGATTGGATCATGAACCTGGGGGTAGAGTCTTTCCAGCCTCTTCAGAAACCTTACTGTCATCTCACAGGAGAACACTGATCTGCCATTCAGCAGAGGGTGGAAGGCGGAAATGGCTACCAAGTGAACCTTAATAGATGAGAGAGTCAGACCCTGATGCTTTAGGTGGAGCAGATAGTCCAAGATAGACTGAAGAGAAGATCAGGATGGAGAGAGATTTCGTTCAGAGGCCCAACAAGTCAAATGTTTCCACTTGGCCAGGTAGGTAGCCCTGATAGAAGGCTTTCTACTATCTAGCAAGACCTGTCAAACCTGATCCAAGCAGGCCTGCTCTTCAGGGTTCAGCCACTCAGCAACCATGCAGTCAGGAGCAGGGAGGCGAGGTTAGGGTGAAGCAACTGGCTGTGGTCTTGTGAAATCCGGGAGGGTTGGGAATGTGAGTCTAAGAGGTCTAGAAGCTTGCCGAACCAATGCTGGCATGGCCATGCCAGTGCTATCGGGCTAAACTTCACTTTGTCCCATTTGGTTTTTTAGAAGGACCTTGTGAACCAAGGGCGTCGGTGGGAAGGCCTTAAGCAGGCTGTCTGCCCATGAGAGCAGGAAGGCATTGGAGAGGGAGCCTATGTTGTGACTGTGCAGTGAACAGAACTGATGGCATTTCCTGGTCTGTCTGGTGGTGAACAGGTCCACCTGTGGAGGCCCCCACCTCTGGAAGATGACATGGATGACCTGTGGGTGAAGAGACCACTCGTGGAGAGAGGAAAAGATCTGCTGAGACGATCTACCAGTGTGTATTGGGCTCTGGGGAGATTTGACGCATTGAGGTGAATGGCGTGTTTCACACAGAAATCCCACAGCCAAAGGGCCTCCTGGCCCAGGGCTGAAGATCGAGCCCCACCCCCGCCGCTTGTGATGTAAAACACTGATGCAAAATATTGGTGCAGTGTTGTCCATCCGGACCTGTACCACTTTGTCTAAGATCTGGGGAAGGAACAACTGGCAAGCCAAATGTACTTCCCTGAGTTCCCTGACATTTATATGCAGGGAGAGTTTCTCTGAGGACCAAAGGCCCTGGGTCCTGAGACTACCGAGGTGGGCTCCCCACCCCAGGTCTGACATGTCTGAGATGAGGGTTATCAATAGCTGAAGGGTAGCAAAGGGTACCCCTTCCATTATGGATCCTGGGTCTCTCCAACATGCCAGCAAAGTGAGACCCAGAGGTGGAATCATGAGTATTGAGTCCAGGTGGTGTTTGCTTGGGGAGTAGACTGATGTCAGCCATATCTGGAGTGGTCTGAGGCATAGCCTTGCATACTGCACCATGTAGGTACATGCTGCCATGTGTCCCAGTAGTCTGAGGTAGACCCGAGCAGACCCGTATTGGGTGAATTGTGACCTTGGAAATCAGGTCCAACATAGCTTGGAATCAGGCTTGTGGTAGGGACGCTTTGGCTGGGTCAAGTCAAGCAATGCCCTGATGAACTTTATTTTCTTAATAGGGACCAGGGTTGACTTCTGCTTGTTTATTAACAGACCCAGTGCCTGGAAAGAGGCCTGGACTGTACTGATGATGCACTGCACCTGAGCCTGCAACTGCCCTTTGATCAGCCAGTTGTAGAGGTATGGGTAGACTTCTACGCCTCAACACCTGAGGAAGTCTGCTACCACGGCCATTCACTTTGTAAAGACCTGTGGGGATGCCAATAGGCTGAAAGAAAGAGTGATGAATTGTTAGTGGCACTGACCCACTACAAACCTGAGAAATCTTGTGTGTCTGTGGAAGACAGATGTAGAAATGAGCATCCTTTAAGACGAGGGCGGCGTATCAGTCTCCTGGATCCAGGGAGGGAATGATGGAGTCCAGGGAGACCATACAGAATGTCAATTTCTTGGGATATTTGTTGAGGTGACACAGGTCCAAGATGGGCCATTAGACCCCCTTCCCCTCCGCTTGGCCTTCTGGATTAGGAAATATCAGGAGTAAAACCCTTTTCTTCTCAAGTCTTGAGGAATTTCCTCTACAGTCCCCACACATAGGACGGCTTGCACCTCCTGGACGAGAAGCTGCTCATGAGAAGAGTCCCTGAAGAGGGATGAGGACGAGGGATGGGACAGAGGGGTGGATGAAAATTGGAGGGTGTAACTGACTGTTACTTTACTCAGTACTTAACAATCCGATGTTATATGAGATCATATTCGGCTGAAGGGTGACAGATGGTCCAATAACAAAAGGGAAGATGGATATGGAGTCAAGACTGATATATTGCCCTCAGGCATACTTTCAAAAGGTCTGCCTCGCCAAGCCGGGTTATCTATGAGAATCCAACTGGAAGGCTGAGGTAGGAGGAAAGGGTTGGCGTAGCTTATAACCCTTCCCTTTTCTTTTGTAGGGCTCCTGCCCTGGGAGGCTGCTGGGACCTAAAGTACTTCCTGGAAGCTGGGGGCATGTAAAGGCCCAGGGAACGAAGCATGGCCCTTGAATCCTTGAGGCTGTGGAGCTTCGAGTCCGTCTGTTCCGAGAGGAAGGTGCCCTCAAAGGGGAGGTCCTGGGTGGACTGCTGCACTTCGTGATGGAGGCCAGAGGATTGGAGCCATGAACAGCTCCTCATGATGACTGCCAATGCCATAGTCCTGGCTGCTGAGTCGGCTGCATCCAGAGCCAGCTGGAGGGAGGTCCTGGCCACAGTTTTGCCCTCCTCTAGGATGGCTGTGAACTTCTGCCTTGACTCCTGCAGAAAGGAGCCTTTAAATTTGGACAATGAGTCCCACAGATTAAAATTGTAGCTCCCCAGCAGTGCCTGCTGGTTGGAGATGCATAACCAGAGACTGCCTGTCAAATAAACCATACATTCAAAAATTGGTCCAGTCTCTTGGCCTCTTTATATTTGGGGTTAGCACTCGCCTGCCTCTGTCTGTCCTGCTTATTCGCCGCCGACACTACCAGGGACCCCAGGGTGTGGGTGCGAATAAAAGGTACTCAAACCCATTGGCTGGGACATAGTATTTCTTCTCTGCCCTTTTTGAGGTGCGGGGGAGGGGGGGCAGAGAAGGAGGAGTCTGCCACAGTGTTCTGACAGGGCCCATCACCACTTCGTTAATGGACAAGGCCACTCTGGAGGGAGCAGCTGCAGCTAGCATGTGGACTAGGCTGGGCTAGACTAGACTCCTTAAGCTCCTCAACCTCCAGACTCAAGTTCACAGCAACCCTTTTTGGGAGCTCCTAGGAGCGGGTTACTAGGCCCTGTGACTGCCTCGTCTGGGGATGAGGGGGAGGCGGTCTGTGCCAGAGGCAGGGCTCCCTCCTCCTCGTCTCCCTCCACCATATCCATTGGGGCCACTTCCTGAACGTTGGCACCATGGTTGGTACCGGAGTCAGGTCCGTTGCCAGATAGGAAGAGACGGGAGCTCACCTTTCTGACACCACTGAGTACGAGAGGTGGGAAGCAGTGACCAGTACCGGGGGAAAACCCCAAGGATTCCAGTACTGCCACTGCATTGGTCAACGGCCAAGGGCAGGCCAGAGGGCTGGCACCGAAGTCTGGTGTGTAGGCTGGGTACTGGTAAGTTTTGGGTGGAGCAAAGGATTCCCCGTCAGAGTCTGAAGTGGATTCTTCCCCTGGAGACCATGGTGGTGCAGTACCAGCTTCTGCCTCTGGGCAGTGCCGGGGAACTGCTGCCTCGGGACCATGGAGGGCTTGCCCCGGATGGTGCTGTGGTAGTCGATGCCGTGGTGGAGCTCGCTGCACCTTGCTCCTTTCTGTCCCCAGTCGCCTTGGCTGACAAGGGGCCTTGAGGGTTTAGCGGAATCGGGAGGGACAGCGGGTCCTTTGCAGCTTGGAAAGCCTCCGGGATTGAAGGTGCCAGCAGATGCCTGACCCCATGGCTGCTCCCGAGAGACGGTGACAGGTCCCGTACTGGACTCAGCACCTAGGCAGAGTCAATGGCTTCATCAGAGGCTCTGGGGAGGATGAGTGGCCTGATGCAGGTCTCACTATGCTAGTCGCTCCCCTCTTGTTCGTCCTCTGCATGGGAGGATGCCCTTTCTCGGTGTGTTATTTCTTATGTGTCTCTTCCTCGGCACCAGGGATGGGGAGAAGTGCTGGGAAGAGCACGGTGCCAGGGGAGCGCTCTGCATGGTTGTCAAGGTGCTCAGCGTTGATTCGGAGGGGCTCGGCTCCAAGGCCGATCTGAGGGCCGCCTCCATAAGAATGGCCTTCAGCCGAATGTCACTATCCTTTTTCGTGCGGGATTTGATGTCTCTGCAGATCTGGCACTTCTCTTTAATGTGAGACTCCTCCAGACACTTTAGACAGCTAGCATGCAGGTCACTCACTGACATCAGCTTGCCGCATGATGCACACAGCTTGAAGCCCAGGGACCAGGACATGCCCAGCCCTTGGGCAAAAAGTCTCTCGACGACAGGGACAACTACTAACCGTACTATATACACTAACTAACTAAGAACTATATACACTGACTGCAATAACTGTATAAAATATGAACAGAGAAAGTCCAAAACCACTGGGAAAGCAGCCTTGGTACAGCAAAAAGGGTCATTCCAGCAATCGTCATGTGCTGTAAGAAGAAACTGAGAGGGCACAGGGCCAGCGGCATCCTTTATGCTGGTGCATTTGCCAAAGAAGAAAGTAAAACACTAGCCTTTTCCTTAGTCCTTAAAATAAGCATTACACTTTTAAACAGCCTTTTTTCCTGTGAAAAGTGTCAAATTTTATCATTTCATTTTAAAATCAAGAAATGCAAGTAATTATTGAGGGCAGTTTTCAATTTCTCATCAGGACAAGAATGTGTGTGTTTGTGTGCGCACGTGCATGTGTGCCTGCGTGTGCGTGTGCCTGCGTGCACAGTTCTCCTGGGCTTTTAAGCAGAAAAAAGTAACACCTATTCTGTGAGCATTGCTGCTATCCATTTGTATATCCCAACTATATGTTTAAAGGGGACTCTGGCATTGCCAAGGGTCTGTGGTGAATTCTCCATCATTGGACATTTTAAAGTCAAAATTAGAGGTATTTCTAATATATATTCTCTAGTTCAAAGAGGAATTAATTCAGAAGTTTTATGCCGGAGGTCAGACTAGATGATCACAATGGTTCCTTCCGGCCTTATAATCTCTGAAGACAAATACATTAAAAACAAACCAGTTTTACCTAATATTATTACATTTAGATTATTTTAAAAGATGTTGAAAAAAATCTTTTCACTATGTATTTGCACAACATCCTGCATGAATGATGAAACAAGACTAGCCAGTTTCACTTTTGTTTATAGTTAATTTCACTTTCTGGTTACAAGGCACAGGCACAATGCTGGAGCGTTTGGGAAGGTTTACATAAAAACTTCACTGAAATTTTTTATAAAGGTGCTTTTAATGATCTGAATGGCCCAAAAATGAGGCTGTTTTTTTAAGCCTGAACACGTGATTAGCTAAACCCAGCTTCAATTACAAGGTCCGGATTTTATGAATAAACTGCACCTAAACATCTTTCAGCACCCTTTTTATTTCATTTTATTTCTCATAATTACACAGCATGACTAGACATTTATGGTATTTTAAGGGACAGTTTTAAATTCATCCATGTAGACCCAAACTTCATTTTGCAGTGGAATAATAGACTTGATTACAGAAGTCTGGGCTGGAAACTAAGTTTAACAATTCTACATTTTTAATACCGTCAAATCCTTGTATCCTCAAAATAAATGGGATGATTTCAAATGATTTTTAGCATAGGTATCCCAGCTAGCAGCAAAATACATGTTTGCTTGTGCTAGAAAGTGGATTGTGTTCAGCATTTCAGCTGGGAATAATATTAGTGACCTTCATGTTGAATAGTACTTCTGGTAAAAAGCTTCTCCTGGACACCAAGTAGGAAGAAATAAAGAAGCTGGAATAGAATGAAAACTTGATGCCACAGTTTCCTAACCACAGTACTCTGTATGAAAACCCTGAGAGCAAGTATTTGTTTAGAACATTACATCTCCTTCAGTGATTAGACAAAAAGTCATTACACGGCTGTTTTGAGGAGTTTTGAGTCATAGCATGGGAGTCATCAGCTGACATTAGAACGGTGTGTGACGGCATTTCACTTTACAAAGGGAAGATCAACTTGCAGAATGCGGACAGATGCAGCATTTCAAATTCCTTTTTGAAGACTGCGTGCTAGTTCCACGGAGCTGCAAGGATCAGATTCTCAGTTGAAAGTAGGGTAGCAACTTGAGGGACTTATTTCAAAGCAGAGTTTTTTCTGGGCAGTGGACTGGGATCCTCTACCCCTGCACCTCTACCCTGAGAAGCATGTCCTAGGAGTTAGTCTATAAACGGTTCTTGAATTATTTCCTATATTTGCTCGGCAGTGCTGATAGCATACATAACATAGCATAGCATATCATTCCAAAGTTTCTTCCTAGATCAGTATATGTAGGTGATCATTCTTAAAACACATGGTGTAAACATAGGTAGTAAAATATTGGATTCAACTGAATTCTACAATCTTATTACTCTCCCACTGTATGAGAGGCAGCTCTGGATGAAAGAAACCGGGATTTGACTTTACCTGGATAAGAAGGTGGTAGATGCTTATTGTTGGGGCACAGTTTTAGTGGAATTGGTGGAGGCAGCATCTACTCTATCTATTGAGATACACCTGCCTATTGCCACAACTGTTTGTAGTCTCTGCATTCTACTGGATGCATCAATGCTAGAGATTCTCCGATAGCTACTGGGGCCCGTACTGCCTTTTATCCCTAATCTTGGGCTACCCATCTTTCCTACCTCTCTTTCCCCTCTAGCACAGGCCTCACAATCATTATCCCATGACTTTGCCATCTCTAAGCTCAACTGCTGTACCATACTCTTACGACTACCCTTCAATGTCACCAGAAGCCTGCTTTCTGAATGGGGTAAGCTATTATGAACACATTCCTTTGCTCCTTCTGATCTCTGCTCTGGCTACCTGTTGATTTGCAGATACAATTTTAGATGTTGCTTACAACCTTCAGAGCTCTGAATGGCCTGTAATTCACCCCAGACCATCACAGCAATTAGGATAGGACTAGGCAGCATGAACACCTCACTCAGACTATATTTTCCAGGACCCAGGCCAGAGCTCTCTGAGGGGAAGGCCCTAGCATTTGAAGCTCACTCCCTCTGGTGGTCCACCAGAGCCTCAATTTGGCAGTCTCTGGGAACAACGTAGGTGCACTTATTTGGCCAGGGCTTTTTGTTCATTTCCCGCCCCCTTCTCACAGCCTGGCAGCAGAAAGGTAATTTGGGTAGAGCAGTGGCTCATAAGTTACCCTTTTTGGGGGGCATGTACAATTCTGTACATTCCTTAACTTTTTGTTAATAGCATCTTGTTGTTCAGGTCACAGATGACTAAAAAACCCCAAAACCTTTCCAGGTCCAAATGTTCTTCTCTAAATTATCCAGACTGTTATTACTCTGACTGCAAAGAAAAGAAGAGATCCACCCCCTCATTTGTGAGTCTTATTGCTCAGACTTGGTTCATTAACCCAGACACAAAGCTACTGCTCTAAATGTTTGGGATGCAGCTAAAAAATGGCGAGCCAGTTCAGTAGCACCTCATCAGAAAATTTTCAGGACTTGTCACTTGTTCCATCCCCCCCCAGAGGCAGAGCCATTTATGAAAGAAAATAAGGAAGACAAGTTTATTGAAATTTCTTGGCTATTTAGGAGGTTGATGCGTCTCTCAAGATCTCCACTATGCAGCTAATATGTTACTTTCTTCCTTGTGATCCAGACTGCTCAGCTATTTCTCTGATGCACCTTGAAACCCTGATCCAACAATGCGCATGCTTAACTTTGACTTCAGTGGAACTATTCGTGTGCTTAAAATTAAGATGTACTTATGTCCTTTGCTGAATCAGGGCCCAAGTGACTTCAGAGTGTTAATTCTACCCATGCTTTAGCTCTCGGCCTGTATCCCATTAACAGAAACATAGCTCTTTTCCTTCTCTAAATCTTCTTAGGTCACTCATGTCTGTCTCTCTGCCAGTGCATGATTGTCCTTTACAGTATATTTTCTAAAGCTGTGTCACGTTTAATTTTAAAATCCCAATTTTTCTTTTAAACAAATCCTGGGAGACTCTCCATCATCATCTATAGCACTTAGATCCTGTTTTTTCAGGCCTTCAACCCTTGGAAGGCAAGCTATTATGTACTAAAATACTGTACTCAATAAGAATCAAAATATTAATCTGTCTCTATAAACCAAATTCCGCCCTCGGATGCATGCATGCAATCCACTCTCAAACTTCACTGGAAGTTGTGTATGCCTTTGAAGGCAGCATTTGACCTTATATTTGTATTACACCCCCCACACACATGCATCTTTTCTTTACTTGCTTTAGGAAAATATTGTTCAAAAAGATTGTATGGAAGTTTTTCAGAAAATGTGTTTAGTTTCTCCAAACTGTCTAGAGATTGTAAATAAATGCTTCAGCGCAAGAAATTTAGCAATTTTGACCCTTCAAAGTACTTACCATACCATCTTTTACAACATTGACTCTGGGTCATGAAAGCAAAACACAGGCAATATACTTGAAAAATTTTTTATTAGTCTTTCATACACTGTCAGTCTGGAAAAGTTAAACTAATACTTAAGCAATATGGATAAACTGCTGTAGTTAATAACCCTTAGGCCTTGATCCAGAGAAGCACTTGCATCCTGAATGCATGATTATCACATGCTTAAAAGTTACATGCGTACAGTGCTTTGTTGGATCAGGGCCTTATTTCACAATTGCTATAGATCTCATTCATCCTGGCTGCCTGAGTCCCCACCAATTGCTCTTGATGTTCTCTACAGCATAGTCTCCCAATCAACTTAAAATAGCAGGGGGGGGAAATAATAAGGAATTCATCAGCACTCTTCCCTCCCTCCCCCAGTTTTAACAGTCACTCCTTTTCACAGAAATTCCTTCCAGTTCTGCACACTTTTTTTATTTCTTCTTAAATCTTTGTTTTGCAGGCTCATTCATTGTACTTAGCCAATTTTAGCCTGGGTATAATGTTCATAGACTGAAGTTCTTGGAATAATAGTTTACAGGCATATGGAATGCGCAGGGATGACACATGGCAAGATGACTTGCAATAATGGCACCTAGGGAAACAACAAAAACAAATTCATTGCTGGTTTATACATGAAGCTCTGCTACAATTATCAAATGGTTCTTGTATCCCACTGCATTTAAACAATACATTTTCTATGGCCTCCATCTTAGAATGTGCTGAGCACTCTGGCCCTGTTGCAATATTTAAGGACGTGCGTATCTGTAAATCCCTGAATAATCTCATTGAAGCCAACAGGATTATTCATGTGTTTAAAATTAAGCCTGTGCTTTACTGGATTGGGACCTAAGTGCTCAGCATCTTGCAGGACTGAGTGCTATATCCTGCTCACACACTGGGAATAGGGCCACTCAAGAGACAGCATTACATAGACAGTGGTCAAGCGGATTCAAAATCTAAACATTTGGCTAGTTGTTCAGTTTCCATTCTACTCACTTTCAAAACGGATAGAGCAGGGAGAAGGGGCCTTCAACCTTTGTTTTCTAATCTGAGATTTCTCCCATTACCAAAAAGTATCCCAAATCCATTTATACTAATTCATACTATGTTGAATATTTCTCTCTCCTCCAGCCTCCACAAACAAATAAGCAACCAAAGCAGCTCAGGTTGCAATTAAAATGGGAAATTAGTGAAGCAGCCTTTAAATGTTCCCGCCACTGGTCACTCAGGGTAATAGAATCTTATGATAATTTAGGGAGTTGGTTTTTTTGTTTGCTGTATAATTCCTTTCAGTACATTTGTGCAACTGGGCACTTCAAATAAATTAGAATGAAAATGCCCTTTGTTCAATAGCCTAATATCAGACTGCCAAGCATTCTACAGATTATCTTTATTTTACATGGAGATAAGAACCAGCAACATAAAATTTAGTATTTACTCCCTCTCCCTCTAACCTTACACATCATATGGAGAATTGGAAACTCTTCCGCAAATATCACATTGCACCTTTCCCATTTCTCATTCTTCAATTCATTTATTATCCATAATACTTTAAAAAGTTTAGAAAGCAAGCCACTGAGGAAATTCAATCATTCAGGAGTCTGGAATGGGCTATCTATCTTTTCAGTCTCTAGATGGAGGTTCACATCCTGTCTCAGATCATTAGGTCCTAAACCTCCTATTTGATGGCTGTTCACTTGAAGGC
The DNA here is from genome assembly GCF_009764565.3 of Dermochelys coriacea. Classification (NCBI taxonomy): domain Eukaryota; kingdom Metazoa; phylum Chordata; order Testudines; family Dermochelyidae; genus Dermochelys; species Dermochelys coriacea. The sequence goes on along the minus strand of NC_050068.2, from coordinate 254,387,196 downwards.
TCATTCCGAAGTCAATGGGAGTTTTGCCAATGTCCACAATGGTGAGAATCAATGTTTACTCAGTCACTTGATTCTACTGTCCATGGGCCTGATCCAAAACCCACTGATGTCAATAGCATCAGGCCCAATGAAGTCAACTGAAGTTTCATAAACAAACTCAATGGGAGATGGATGTAGTCAAGAGGCAGATCGCGGGCCAAATCTGGACTGCCAGACACTTTTGAATGGACCCCAAAATCTTTATATTTACTACTTATAACAATTATTATTATTTTTATTATTATTTTCTCTGGAGTCTGGACCTTGATTATACCTTAACCAAGAAATTTGGACCTTGACAAAAAATAATTGGCTACCGTAGACTTGATTTAAATTAAATTTAGTGATTTTGTATTAAACTACCAGGGATCCACTCTTGCTGTTATTCAGCATACATTGATTATATATGAAACAACATATGAGTTGACCATAATACTAAACAACACAATGATAAATGGATGATAAAATGAACTAATTTGCTACATGACACTCGATTCTGAGAGCCAACACCAAAGTCTGCTGTAGTTATTCCATCAGACAATGCCACTTCTTTCCTGTCCTGAACTATCGATAATAAATAAGGCTACGTTTATGTCATGGAAGTCACGGAAGGTGTGACTTCCAGAGACCTGAGTTACATTTTCTGCTTCAGCCCCAGGGGCTGCAGGACACTGGAGCTGACAGCCAGTGGGGCCTTGGCAGGATTCCAGCAACAGGCGACGGCAGTGACAAGCAACAGGGGGCCCCCCTACAAGGTTCCCTGACAGGTGACAGACTCCTGAGGGGGCACTCCTTAGGGTTCCAGCGACAGGCGACAGCCTCGCAATGTGGGGGGGGAAGGGGAACACCTCGGGCAACCGGTTGGGGTGTCCCGTTTTCTCTTTGGGAAATATGGTCATCCTGCAGCTCCCAGCCAGTGTGGGTGGAGGGGGTACCCCACAGCTCCCAGCCACTATGGGTGGAGGGTGGACTCCCCTGCAGTTTCCGGCTGCCCTGGACAGAGGGGGAACCCCACAGCTCCCAGCCACCACGGTGCTGGGGGAAACCATGAAGCCGTAGTAGCAAAAGTCACGACAGGTCACGGCTTCCGTGAATTTTTGTTTATTGTCTGTGACCTGTCCATGACTTTTAGTAAAAATAACCATGGCAAAATCTTAGCCTTAATAATAAATAATGCTGTTCAGGAGCTACTTGTTTTTCAAGAAATTCAAGGCTGCTCTGCCTCTACATGGTCCATATTTTGGAGTCCTTCATTACCAACTGATCTCTCAGCTAGCGGTACAGCAGCATTGACTACAGTACAGTTCAGAGTGAAGAATGGATTCCACCCCACACAATTTGTGAGTTGAACAAAAAGCTGGATCAGTACTTTCTTGACCTGACTGAAGACAATAATAAGTTAGTTAAAGAGAACCAACTGTTTCCAGAGAATACTGTTCCACGTGCGCATTACTGTTGCCCAAACCAATAGGCACTGTTATACAATTGGATTGTTGAGGCTGTTTTAAAGAAAACAGAGCTCTATTTTTTTTTTTGCAATAAATCTTTTCCTCATTGTCTGTTTATATTTGCGTGAGAAAAAGTTATGAGAAAGGTGACCATTTTCTGCGGTGGACATAGCAACAATTATAGAAAATGAAGGCAGTCACATGTGCAGCCCTGGAGCTCTCTATAGGGCATGATGTTTCTGCTTCTGGTCATACTCTTGTCCAGTCTGGGATCAGTGCCAGAGGCGGTACAGAGATTTAACAGGATCTTTCTTAGAACTAAATGGAAAATGCACCTCATAGCTCAGTGGTGGACAGGGCAAGTTGAGACTGGCAGACAGACATGATATTGTGGGGAGGAGTGAGGGGTATGTTCTGGCTGGTCACATGTCCTTATCTACCCCAGCATTGGTACAGTACAATCCCATACTGTCAGAGGTTTGCCTACAAAATCTAGATGGAGGGCGTGCATGTTTAGAGATGCGCAGTGCATAACTCAAGATATGTGCACTTAGAGGGCCAAATTCAGCCCTTGTGTAAACAGACAGCTATTCAGTGCAGTGTAAATTACACTCACACAAAGGCTGAATTTAAACCAGAGGCCAACATTTTCTGTGTCCATAAATTTTCAAATACCAAAATATTGTGCCTGCACAATCTCCCAAAATATTTATGGTCTCCTATGTGTCATGAACATCTTCAGTGTAAGGATCAAACCCTGTCTGCTGTATTCATCAGAGCACAGTCATTGAACTCATTGGGACTATCCACAAGAGTAAGGTGAGGAGGACCTAATATTAAATTGGTAACCCACAGTGAATTTTTTTAAAACCTTCACTGGGAGACTCTCAGCTGCAGGGGTCCCTCCTCGCCCACAGAGGAACCAATCCTGCCACTGAGGTCAGTATGTTGTTACTTCCCTCAGGAAAGTATAACCCAGATGTACCACCCTATATTGGATATACGTGTTAGGGGGACATCTTATATGTAACCATTTTTTCCTGGCGACTAGTGCCCTTACTGTCATCTACAGAACAATGCGTTGCTACAAGCTTTCCCAGAGCAGTGCTTCACTGATGCTTGAGTCTCTGACAAAGGCCAGTTGAGAGATTCTGAGCTGCTCTAATTACCTAGTTTCTACTGTGTTACTCATTAGAGGTCACTGGCTGCAACTACGAATGGATACAGCTTATTTAATAGCTGAAACCACCCATTATTGATTATGCTTCCCCACCAGGGAGCTTTTAACAGAATTAAATTGCTTTGAATGTCTGTTCCTCTCTCTGGGAGAAACTTCACCTACAGTTTACAAACTTTAAACTTTGCAACAAAGTTGAACAAAAAGGGTTTAATTGTTTAACAAACCCCTAATTTAAAGGGTGAAAAACTCATTTTTTCACCCTCACTGGTCGAAGGATCCATGAGTTATTTATGGAGCCTTTCTGATTCCCCTCAGCTCCTCCAACTCCTTCAAGGACCCATGTTACAGACATCATCTTTGTTAAGACTGGCCACGTCTGCATTGAAGCTGTACAAAGCAGGGCCTTACACAGGTGGAAAGAGTTGCTGTTGAGAAACATAAGGCATTTTCCTTCTACTCAGAAGCAGATTACACTCTCGGCCCATCCTTGCTGGTGGAGCCAGAGCCTGGCTTTGGAAAATGAACCCAGGTTTCATGCTCCCGAGGGCAGAGCACTTATCACATGTTCATTAGTCTGGCCCAAATATATATTTTTGGTACCATGACAGAAGTTCAAAGGGTACACCTGGCACTCACGTGCAGAGTAATGCCTGTCTACACAGCTGCTTAACAGGAGAGATTTGAGTCACAAACAACGATTTAGTCTTCTCTCACAGGACTTGACATCAAACTAGAATTTAAACAATTATAAAGTACTAAACAATCCAAATACAGTCTTCTCCTAAGGCCTGACATCTTCAGTAGTCATTGGCTGAGTCATATGACAAAAGCACAACCAGGAATCTAAACAGTTTAAATAACATTAACGGTAAGAAAAGCAACAGGTGGTGTCCTGCTGCTAGGTAGTTCTGCTGTTATTTATAACACTTATGTTACATGTCCCCCCCCCACATGCACGGGTGCACACTCACGCACACTCGCTCTCTTAAAAAACAAATAAATCACTTGATCGTTGAGGGATGTTCAGAGCAGGCTTTATGCTCCTTTCAGGGAACATGAGTGTTTAACAACCTCAATCCTCCGACTATCCACCTAGACTTCAGTTATATGAGCACAAGAGTTGAGGAAAATAAAGAGGTACCCTCTTTTTGGGCATAACACATGCACATCAAATGATAAAAAGAAAGATATTCTGACACTGAGACCAAAAACAGTGTCCCATCTCTTTCACATACAAAAGAGCAAGACTTACTTTCAGTCTACTTTCTCGCCCATAACATACGATGAAAAATAGGCAGACAAACTTCCATAGCTTCTAATAACAAAGATGTATTCCTGGCAACCTACTGTATAGCCTTATACCCAGTACACCAAAATCGTAGTAGAAAATTAAGGCAACTGGGATCCAAATCCACACCATTAAAAGGTGTTGCATTCCAAATACTTTTGGCCTCTAATTCCATGTTTTCAGTACTCGAGGAAAATGCAATTAGTCTGCACAGGATAAAGCTTGCACTAGGCTAGAATCCAGGACGACAGTGACAATATAATCTTACCTGCAGAGAAATATTTTTTTTCCTAAGAAGAAGGCATTTGGTTAGAGGGAGACTGACAGACGGTCACATTCCAATAAGAAAGCTCCATCCTTGCTGGGCTAGTCGTGTTCTACTTCCTTTCCCCAGCAATCAGTGCATCTTTCTATCACCACCAACAGGTGTACCCTTGTCTTGTATTCCCACAGTGAAAGGAAGTACCTATCAGGGTGCTCTGTATAGGAGCCAGTGTGGGAAGGCAAAGCATAAATGGTGGCAATGTGGGAAATTCAGTAATCTGGGGGAGATTCCACAGCCAGAGAAGTACAACAAACAGAAGATGCAGATCATCACTCTCATCTCCCTATCCCTCTCTTCTGCACTGCAAGACTCACATGAAATTATGACCTCAACTATTCAGTAATTTATGGCTGGGATTCAGGGGCTGGGGGGTTCAAGGACATTAATACAGCTGATTCTCCCGTTTTGAAAAGGTAAATCATTTGTTTATAATATAGATGATATGTACAATCGGGTCTTTGTCTCTATTCCTGTATCCAGTGGAAGAGCTTTTTCTGTTTCTCTAAAGTTTAGATCTGGAGGATGATTTTCTAGTAGGGGCTGGAAGTTCTCCAGAGAAGAAAGTAATTTTCCTGTGCCAAGCATAGGGGAGAGTCCAATTCCCCTGTAAATGATTTCTGTACTGCAAAGAGGTAATCCATCAGCTTTACAGGCACCACAAAGACTCAAGGAAAAACTTGAGCCAGCAAGACTCATTAGATAGTCTGAGAATATTTGCTTTTTTAAAAAACAAAAAACAAACAAAACCATACATACAGATCTCTCTATTGTATTGAGATAAATCTCTGTAGTATTAGAACAGTAGCGGACATGGGGCCTGATTTTTCCAATGCAGGATGCAAATAACTCCCACTGTTTTAAATAAAAGAGTCGCTTTTATCCTAGGGCAGGAGAATAGAGCTCCTTGAATTTTACTACTAATGCATTCCTGTGTGCTCTTTATTGTTATTTCCTGTCCACCACTGCCCCTGGAATGGCCACAGGGGCAATCATTAAAAACACCTGTGCCCCTGGAGTTTACTCTGGTTCCAGAAGAAAATTTGGCCTAGACACACCAGGAGAGTGGTAAACTTTGTTCTCTAGCAAGGACAAGCACATGGCAATGGGAGACTAAAGCAATACTAACATCTCCAAATGATCTATGCTGTACTGAATTGCTACAGCACAGATCAGAGATTCAGAGTTGAGCTCAGGCTCTTCCTGGTCCTCCAACCCAAAAGAAAACATTCTCTACTTAGAACAAAACAAATATGCACCCGTCTACCCCCGGTTGGTGTGTTAGGTGGAGAAATGGCTTTAGAGAAGAGAATCCTGCCGACTTTGCTCCTGTAAAAGGAAATCAGAAAGTCTATTGCTCATGAGAACAAACAGAAAGTATTAAGGGCTAAAGGGAACTGGAGTAGGTCAGAGAACATAAGTAGAATTACAGTACACACAAAACCCCCCCACAGTCTCAGCAACTAAGAACACCATCTACTAACGGTGCCCTTTTTGTATAGTATAACTTGCAGAAAAAATAGTATGGTATTAAAGATTTTTTTTTCTATTCTGTAGTAAAATTAAGTATGAAAGGACACTACATGCTTCTGAAAATCTTACTGAAAATGAACAGCAGTCCTTTAAAAATAGTTATGACTGTGTTAGAAATATATGGTCCTATGTGTCTTTTTTGTAAAAATCTCATCACTCTCCCTTAATAAAGATAAAAGTTAATTGAATCATGAAATGTGCTAGACTGATCACTTGGAGGACTGATGGCGGCCATTAATTTTCAAAGCTAGCTAAAACAGGTACAGTGAGTGGCAGTGCACTTCCCGACAGTACACTGCCAATGACTTAGAGCTTGTCTACACAGTGAAGCGAAGTCACCAGAGGGGTGTGATCTGTAGAGCGCTGACATGTTGTGTGTTCTAACTGCCCCACGTAGACCCAGCTGGTGTGCTCTAAAAAGGTAGCCAGTTCACGCTGATGTAGCTCCATTTCAAGCAGGATGACATTAATCTGAACTGGGTACCATTTAAAGAACTCCAGCTGGGTCTGCACAGGTTGGCTAGAGCACAACATGTTAGAGCGCTACAGATCACACCCTCCAGTGCACTTTGCCATGCAGGGCAGACAAGCTCTCAGAGACAATTAACTAAGCCCCGGTCTACACTCAAAATTGCACCATTTTAACTAAAGGTATTATTTTAAACCAATTTAGTTAAATCCATGCAACTGTGTGTGTGGACACTCAAATTAGTTTTAAGTGTCTTCAATCAATTTATCTTAAGCTAGTTTGTAAAATGACCTAAGCTAATGTGATTTAAGACACAAACCCATCGAAGAGCCTGTCCCCGGTAGGAAAGTTGCAACAACTGAATTAAGTTAGTTGAGTTAAATTGGCACACAAACTTTACGTAGACAAGCCCCTAGAGAATGAGTGAGAGGGCAGTACAGTTTCCATGTTAATTCCAACCTTGTCCTGTCTCTCAAACTGCCAAAAGGTACCAACTGTAACTGAATTTTGGGACATGGATATTTATTCCCACTTTGGGAGATGGACCACAAAGGCCAGATTTTGTTTTGCCTTAAACCCTCTGAAACCTCAACTTCATTTAGGACAGAATTTGGCCCAGAGACTACTTTGTGTGACAGCTGCACTACCGAGTCAGAAGGAACCAGTGCCTTAATAGTGAAAAGCTCTATATCCTGTTACCAATCCCATGACCATTCAGAGTGCATCCCCTTTACACTTACCCGGTCATTGATGTAGATTAATTAAAATGTATGGAAATGTTAACTAACATTTGCAAAGCACTTTCAAGATAAAAAGCACTACACAAGTGTGAAGTATTATTCTGTAGATGTATTTACTGTGTTAAACAGTTTGCTTCACGTAACTTAAAGGATTCAATGGCTTTCTTTAAAGTGGACATACAGAACATAATACTGCATGTGCAAAATAAGAGGGAAAGAGATCAGGATGTAAACCCACTAACAAGAAAACATTAAAATGAGTCAATTTACCAGCCAGAATATCCCAGCAAGCCACACTGTCCGCAGACATCCACTTCAAAGGCATCACTTGAAATCATCAGTCTCTCCAACAAAAGCATGCTGGCTCCATAACCTATTAAACAATCTCGTTCCATTTCTCCAAGACGTAAACCACCATCACGCGATCGACCTTCCGTGGGTTGCCTTTGAAATAAACAATTTAAAGATAATAAATATTTCTGGCACCTATGTCCTCAAATTTTAGAAATGTATTCCCTAAGGAACTAGTACCATCGGCTTAAATTAAACTCTTACACCACAGGGCAAATCCTGCAAACCTTTATTTCAGCAAGTAGTCCTTACTCATGCACAAGTAATAAGTAGTAGTTACATGAGTAAGGACTGCAAAATCTAGACTGTAATTCTTTATTTCACAGATTTAGTTGAATAAATGCAAAAAACATGAGTTTTCATTAGCCAAGAATCCAGTTATAACTACATACATGGATACAAAATTAGTAAACATTATATTTATAGAGCATTCAAAGTACTGAAGTTTTATTATCCAGCTAAATAAAACAGGAGCCAAAACAGATATTGTTTTTTCAATTGGACATATATTTTAGCTAATGGGATCTAGGGAAAAAAAACTTCATACCTCTGATAAAATTTTAAATGAGTCATTTGATACATGCAGAAATGAAAAAAAACCCTACTGGAAAAATGAGATGTTTGTTTTAATTTGACTTTTTTTTTTTTTTTTTTTTTTTTTTTTAAAGTAAATGTCCTTTTACAAGGTGTTGTTGCTGGTTTTTTTTTTTTAAAATTTACTTTTACTTTAACACACACATTAAAAGGGAGCACCTATGCTTCAGGAGCCCCTTGACATATTTTAAAAACTGTGTTATACAAGCTGTTCCAGGAATCCCTTTTTTCCCCAATCTTTAAAATAAGTCATAATACAACAGTTAGAAATATTATGATCTCCCACCAGTGTCCTCTTGGTCTCTCTCAGCTAGGTAAAATACAGGAGGCTTTGCAACATGCCCAACAATGTTTGCAAACAAACATTAATAAACTAGGACTATTTGGATCCAGGACAGCAAGTTCCAAAGCTGAAGGGCCCTGGAAGAACACCCGGCCTGCTGCTCCCTCTCTTTCGTGTGTGTTAGTAAAAGATTATTAAACTGGAAATAATTTAAAAAAAGTCTTTTCTTAACATTTATGCAGTTTGTCTAAGCAGAAATGCAAAACATACATAGATTTGTCAGTTCAGTGTTGCCAACTCATGATTTCATCACAAACCTCATGATATTTGGCATTTTACTTAGACTCAGCTCCTGAAGACAAGTGATTATTGGAAAATCTCAGCTTTTGTTTGCAAAAAGTAAGTTTTTGCCCCTTGTGGTTGTGGAGAAATGCTTGAAAATGTGATTCAAGTGCACTCTAAAAGGCTCTGAAACCAGAATGCAAATCAAAATGCAAAACTGGCTTTAAAAAAAAAAGTTGTTTTTTACATGAATCTCATGATTTTGGAATGTTTTAGGTTGGAAATACTGCAGACTTTGATTCTCACATACTAGCACACTGCACAGCAATACTTGGGTTGCAAACAGCAGTTGAATGACAAAAATGCAACTTTTAAAAAAACGTAATGGAGACATTTAAAAATATCACAATGTAGTAAAATAAATAATTTACATGCATTACCTAAATCATTACAGTATCCCTTTAAGTAATTAAAATATTGTCTATTTTGTCCTGGATAATTTGATAATCAGAAAGTGGTTGCCAGAATATGCCACATTAAATATTTAAAAGAAGATAAAGGATTTTAAAGGTTTAGGGATGGATACAAAATGACCATTGAAGTCAATGGAAGTTTCTACTTCAATGAGCTTTGGATCAGGCCCTTAAACACGAAGGGATAAGAAGAATTGTTTATGGTGGTCCTAAAGTACAGGTTTACCTGGGTGGTGGAGCTGGATATCTGGATCCTTTGCATCACTGGAGTGACAAAGCAGCCAGTGTGTACTAGCGATCAGGCCTGCAACTTTTGTAATAAACGTATTTTGTGTATAATAATTCAAATTATTTTATTTCCATAGTAAAGTTGTAATTTTAGAGTGAAAAATGGTTCCAAAAATAAATTGCTTCAATTTCTAATTATCCTGCTTAATGACTACAAAAAGTTATCTTAGTTACTAGATTCAATGGATCTTGTCAAGGTTTAAATTGTATTTACTTTTCAAAGAAGTCTTTCCTTTTTTCTGTCACCACCTTGGGAACGTAAAGCTAATCTGTTTGCAATTCAAATTTGTCCTTCCATTCATGTAACTGGTTTCATTTTCTTCCTTGTTGTGACAATAGGAAGAATCTGTTTACAGTTTAGTTCTCACATACACGGATGGTGGCATCTTCATTGCTCAGACACAGCTTTAACGACTGATCCTGGAGCTTATCCGGCAAGGCTGTGAGGGCCAGATTTTGAAAGGTATCCGAATAAAGATGCACCTCAAGATGTATATAGGCACCTAAGTGCTTTTGAAAATCTCACTAGGCACTTATCTGCATCTTTTATGTGCCTACCTACCTTTGAAAATCTGCCTCGGAGAACCTACGACTCCCCTTCCAGTCAATGGAATAATGAGATTCTGGAAAAGCTATGTGCACTCTTTCCTCTCCAGTCCTTAAAAAGCTGTGGTCTTTAAAGATACAGAGTAAAGCACCTAAGTCCACCATTTTCAAAACTGGCACAGATGCCTATGTTTCACTGAAAGTCAATGGGACTTCGGTGCTTTAGAAAGTTTTACCCAGAGAGTGGGGTTTTCAAAACCTCCTAAGTAAGCTAGCAGCACAAGGCATACATGACGTCAATGGGATGTGTTCTCCTCACTCATTGAGGTGCTTTGAAATCTCCTCTCCCCTTTAAGTATTATTTAATATTATAAAATATAATATTATAAAGGGTTTGCATGTTCTCTCTCTTTCACCCATCCAGCCACCCCGGCTGTTGCCCTCCTTTCTGCATTCTAAACAGAGGTTCAAGAGAGCCAAACATGGAAGCTTTAAAAACAGAAAACATTTCAAATGTCAAAAAACAAAAAGAGAAACACAAATAAAACAAGAAAGCACCAGGAGCACTGAAAGTAAAAGAACCACATCCTTAAATGAAAAAAGAAAAGGAGGACTTGTTGCTACAGCTGTAGCTCATGAAAGCTTATGCTCAAATAAATTTGTTAGCCTCTAAGGTGCCAGAAGTTCTCCTTTTCTTTTTGCGGATACAGACTAATATGGCTGCTACTCTGAAACCTATCCTTAAATGAAACACTGGGGCCAGCTGATCCTGATATTGTTTATTTAACTATTACTGTTAAAACCAGAATAATCAAGCAGTTAACTCCAATGTTTATTTACTTAAAAACCTCAACCCAAATCAGCAATTTAATGGCACTATTCTGCATTATCCAGAAGACTGAGTTCAATTTCTTGCCCTGTTTCTTGCTTCCTAGGCCAGCAGAGGAAAAGGTACTCAACCCCTGGGGATGAAAGTATGTCTCACTCTGCTCAACAGTGATCCCCCTCATTCCTGTTAAACAAAAGTGCTAGCTGGCTGAATCCCTGGACCTCAAGGGTGGGGATGTTATCCAAAGGACCTTCATATCTCTGACAGGAAGAGAGGGGACATTGCTCCAAGGCCTTGGGGATTGGATAGCAACATTGACCAGTATTACCGAATTATTTTCTTACAATGCACTATGAAACTGGCGTGTCTGATTATTTCAAAATGCAAGCATGCAACAAGCTAGGACTGAGTTATTCATTCCGATAATTTTGTGTGCGCGCGCGCACGCACGCACACACGCACGCACGCACAAGAGGAGAAAATAACCCATAGAGGAGCCAACACCGATTTCCTGCATAGAACAGTAAATGTAGTTAAATATATACGGAGCTGACTGGGCAATATAATTCTAGCTTCCTCTCTGATGCTGCCTGCGAGCTTTATTTGGGGCCTTTGGCACCCATTTATGTCTCAGGGGTGGAGACCCAGGAACTCCAAACATTTGCCATAGAGCAGAGAGGACAGGATGAGGTTAAAATTAGGGACACTGCCTAACCCTCAAAGCCTTTATATTCATACACCACTACTGTCAGGTCTCTTTCTTTGCAGTGACATTTTGCTCCCACAGACACAGCTTTCTGAAACGGACCAATTTAGTCTAACAGGGGAGAAAGGGTCTGATTCCGAGTCAACTTCGCTCCTCTGGCACAATGGAACTTTCTATGATCAGGGTGAAGCTGACCTGTGCAGGAGACACAGTTTTCTCAGGGGCCACTCAGACAGTGAAAAGAACTCCCCCAGGAACTAAGGACCTCCCCACGTGCTGTTCCATCGGCAAGGTGCACTTCTGTGACCTTGCCTTCTCTATCAGAAACATACAGCTCTTTTGGTGTCTCTCTCTCTCTCTCCTCTCTCTCTCTCTTTTAACCAAAGAGACACTAAAACAAGACACTCCCCTGCACGCACACCTCTTCCTGGGGAAAGGATAAGAGGACGAACATGTGACAGATGTTAGTCACATTGCTTAATGCTCTACTGGAAGGCCCTCAGATACTACAGTGATGGTGTAAAAACCTATATAGAACAGAATAGCAGATTAAATTCAGATGCAAGATAATACACATTAGAAGAAATAAATATTAGACTACTCATATATATTGACAAGTTCTACCTTAACTAACTGCTCATGGAAAAAAATTCTAGGTATCAAGGAGATAAATGAAACATCTGCTCAACGCATAGCAATAGTAAAAAAGCAAAAACTGATGTTTAAGGCAATGAGGCTGGACAGATGTCTGTGGGCATCACTTAATGTGCTGAATCTTTAGTACTAGTGATGCTCAAGAAGGAAAGAAGTCAGCTTTGACTCTCAGATCCCAGGTGGAGTTTTCCACAGTTCTAAAGAGATAGTTTTACAAAGCAAAACTAAGCACATTTGATATGGAAATGATTGAGACAATAACCAGTGAACCCCACAATGAAATGTCATCTTTATAGGAGTACTATTTAAAAGAGTCACATTTTAAGATACAGTTAGCCCACTTTGTCCTCTGTAAAATGCAATGGATGAAGAAATGAACACGAAAGTCTGGAACTCATTCTTTTAGTGGAGGTGATGATAATAAGAAAGGATGAATTAGTGGAGAAAAACAGTTTCTAAGACCGTCATGAGGTAGCTTAAATAGAACAATCCACTAGCTTCCTCAAAGGCAAGGGGAAAGCCAGAAAAAAGCAGACATGGACTATTATGCAGGTATGTGAGGGTAGGTTATAAAGGGGACAGTGATCAATTGCTGTCATTCGTTAACAAGAACGGATCAACGGTAATGGTGCTAAGATTTAGATGGGACATATAACTACCAAGATAACACTAGTTAGGTAAATAGGGTTCCAGAAGAGATTTGGAATTATCTTCACTAGTGATATTCAAGACTAGATCGGACAACCAACTGTCTCACGGGGTTTAGGGATCATGCAAGCAATCCTGCTATGATGCAGAGGGATGGACAAAGTAATCCATCAGAGGTCACTTCCAAGCAAAATGATTCAGTGATATAAGGTTTGATAAGCCAAAAGGATCCATCAACTTGAAGGCAGCATGAGCAGCCATATGGACTATAGCTGAAGAGGATGAGTCTTTGTTTGGCCTCAAGGGCAAGAAGCCAGATAAATCCAATGAAAGCAGAAGATTTCAGAGTCCTTGAATGTGTAGATGGAGGTATTAAATCTCTGGAAGCATATCACATTACATACATGCTTTTTCAAGCACACCCTCTGACTCCTAAACTTGAGACTAAAGACACCAATGTTGACCCTTTTTGCTCTTGATGTAGCGGGGTAGTGTAGACTTGCCCATGTTTATTCAAGGGGAAAGCCAGATGAATGCAAACATGACTGCAGACAAGAGAATTCATATTTAGTGGAATGATAACTGCATCACGGGACCTAAGGAAGCTTTATCAGATCTTTAATGAAACAGCTGAAAATGGAGACTTACCATAGGTTTCTTTGTAAGTTCTGACACTGATGAATTGCAGGGTGTGCTGAAATTGCCAACAAGCACCATGCTGAATAAGAACAGAAAGGTCACTGATTGGTAAATGCCATCTTGGAGTGTATCTCTTTCTTGACCATACCACAGGGATTGAGGTTGGATGGGAGGGGGAAAGGAGACAGCATTGCAGATGCTGTATTTTGGGGATGTGTGCATACCATTTCAGTGGGTGTTTATATTAAATTGTAGCCAATCCATTCATTTCATATTAAAGGGCAAAAGTTAGTGTCACAACATTAATTGTACTATGTAAAAATCCCAGTGACTGCTGCAATATCAAAGGAAGCTTTTTCTTCCATTCACACTCTGTGTTGTGAGAACACTATAGTTAAATCAAAAACAGAAGAAGAAAAAAGCTCTTTAAATGCCAGTGAGGACAAACAAAAAGGGACAGCAATGCTTTTAAACAACCCCATAGGTCTATGTATCTATTTTGTTAAAATCACCACCCAGTGATTCACAATGTCTACTTTTCCCCAGATGCAACAGAATGAGTTAAGAACAGAGTAGAAGCCTCGAATTGTATGAAGCACTCTTTGGATCTGCAAACTAACTTCCTCCTATCACGGTTTCACAAGAGTTTTGTTTTTTTCCCCCAATTAATATTAAACAAAGAACATAAAATATGTTAAACACTAAGAGACAAACCACCTTAATCTTTTATCTGCTTAGTGAACCTAGCACATTTCTGATTACACAGCAAGCACTCTGCACACATTCTTCAACAATACCTGGTAAGGACAGCTCTAGGGCCTCGAGCTCTGGCATGCATCTTATCCAACACCATATGCTTTAGTTTCTGATAATACACAGGACCAAAATAGATATATGCTTCCAAGGGTTCTCTAAAGGAATAAAAACAACAAACACAATCTTCTTGGTCAGCTCATTTTTACCCTAAGATATGAAACAGTCTACTAGACAGGAATAGCGGCAAAGCCATTTGAAATAATCCAGGAGCCATGAATTATTTAAAAAAAATGCATTTGTACTTTTAGGACAATCTGCAATGGAGTCATGAATAAAGTTCTAGAGAATAGTTTGGGAGTGCTTCCTCATAACAGTACAGTGTATTTTACTATACATTCATGTGGAGAATAAGGCTCTAAATCTGCAACTGATAGCAGAGGGGCAGACTGCTGTGTCTGTGCAGAGCCCATCTGACTTCAGTGAGGCTGTGTGGGTGCATTTCACCCGTGCGCTATCAGTTGCAAGCTAAGAATCACTGTTTGAGAGAAGTGGAACTGGGACTTAAGATATTATTCACATCACTTAATTTGTATCATTCATATAGCTTATGTTATCAATAGAAAGAAATGCATGCAGAATGTATACCTAATTTAGGGATCAAGGAGTAAACAGGGCACTTATATCTAGGTATCTCTTTAATGCATTTATATTCTAATTGCCTTGCCAACTACCTTATTCCATATGTGGATTATCCTTTCCATTGAATACATTTGATTTGTTTCTGGAGGAGTGGAGGGAGGTGGGGGAGACTTGCAGGAATAGTGAAAAAGTGGGATTAAGACACCTTTTTAAAAAGGGCAAGCATATTGGGCCACATGGGTTTTTCCTGTTCCTAAACATGTTCTTTGAGCTCCTTGTCTCGGAAGACAGTCTTATCAACACAGCAGGAAGTTACAGAACAGACTGTAATGTAAGATTGAATCACTGAATAATCAGCAAAAAAGCACACACAGCTATAGCCCATGAAACAGACACCTGCCTCCAATTCCATATTTTACAGTACTATTGTAGTGAACGTGACATTGCAAATAATACTCTAAGAGCACATAAAATTGCTGTCCTTTTAAAAAGAAAATTACTTAAAAATTGCTCTTTCCTCACTCCTACTCTGAAATGCGTAAAATTTTGCAGCAGATTCTTACCCAGTGATGCCAGATGTTACGTAGTCCTTCCCTAAGTAGTTATACCCATGGCGAATGAGATCTTCGCACACATCTTTAACTTTACTACCTCCAAAAGCTGTTCCATAGTGAAATCTGCCATCTAGGACACCAGCTTTTCCTGCCAAGAGCTCAATTAATTTTCCCACCTGTACAATGGAAAACATGAGAAGTTATAAAAGGAAGAGTACTTACTTCCTTGATATACATGTTACACTTCTGAAACACCTCCTCAAGTTTTAAAATTTGGCATCTTAATACAGGACTGACAATTCACTGGCATACGGAGGGCAAGACTTGCAAATTCACTGTCACCTGGCTCGTCCTCATCATCACATTTGTAAGGTGAACAGGACCTCTGATCTAGTCCCCACTACCAAAGAACCAAGGACGTTAAAGTGTCGGAGAGCAGTAGCAGGAGTAGAGGAGAGAAAGACAGTGATGAGAAAAAAAGAAAACCTAGAAGGTAAAAACCAACAAGGGAGAAAGGCTGAATAAATAAAGGGCCAGATGAAAGCCTGACTAGCATGGCAGAGCAAGGGCATAAGGGGGTGCAAAGTGCTCCCATATGTCTATGTACCAGCTACTTTCAACATGGACAGTAACACATATGCGGAAGTAGGCTCTGGAGAGCTTATACTTCCCCCACCCAGCTGGATGGAGTCTTGGCTCTGCCCCCAGTACGTTCAGTGACATAGCTATGCTGGCATATTAAGGAAAATATGCTGTGCCTGGCATAGACTCAAAGGTTACATCCTGCCTGGAGCAGTAGGGAGACCGGACGTGAGATTGTGTTTGGGAGCTCTCATGAGTCACAATCTCCCCCTCAGCTGTTCCTTATGCTGGGCAGATTGGAATGTCACAGTCTCGCTGAAAAGGACGAATGTCCTGAAGAAAACGTATGTATTAGAGAAACAAACACTGAAAGTCAATGAAAAATATTTTGAAGTTTAACAAGAGAAGAAAAGACTCATGAGCTAGAAGAGATGCATCATGGTACTGAAGGGATGGTGAACTGAATAGGAAGAGTGAAAGTATAAAACAAGGGAGCAGTAAGATTATATTTTATAGGAAGCTGGCTTCCAATTCAGGATCTATTATTTCACGGTTTTTTAAGCAGTTTCTTGCCAAAAAGCCATTTGGAATCTGAAGTTTTCCTTGGTTTCTTTTTCAAAAGTTGACCAATGCACCAGTTTTTCCCCCATGCATTAATAGACACAAAATCAGAGCTTTAAAAATGTGTAGCTTATTTTCATTCCTTTTTGTTAAATGGTTCAATGAAAACCATTTATTTTACAGTTAGTCAAATACTTTATTAGGCCTCAATCCTATAAACACTTTAGCACCCAGTTAAACTTTACTGTGTGAACAGTCCCCGGTACATAAGTGTTTAGACTGGATTACAATGATTTGAATAAATCCAAGTTTACCAACCCATCAGTGACAGAGTCAGAACTATTAATGTTAACCTTGTTTTCTCTCTCTCTCTCTCTCTCTCGATCTCTTTTGAAGCACACTGATGAAGGCCAGAAGAATAGATAGGTAAACTTCCCTTGGAATGAAGAAAGCTGATGCATAGCTTGGACAGCACGTGTTAAAATGGTGTTAAGGGAAGGATAGTATCCTCTCTCTCTCAAATGACTGAATCACTTGTATGTTTTGCTTTCCTACAAATCTGAGGCACAGCACCTCATGTGTGGGATGTCCAGAAACTACATCATCATTTATTTTATATATCATATTTAGATATCTTATGACATATACAAAGCAGCCCACTGAAGAATCCCAGGGCAGACACCATAGGACATAATGAAGACTGGAAGAACATCTTAAATGCAATGCTGCATCTTGTTGTCCAACTTTCACACCTTGTTTACTGTGGTTAATCCACTTCACTTTCCATTTTTGGGACAGCGTCTTTTTAATCATAATATAATTACTAACCGTCATACGCGATGGGAAGCCATGAGGATTCATAATGATATCTGGACAGATTCCTGTATCACAAAATGGCATGTCCTCCTGAGGTACTATCAGCCCACACACCCCTAGAGAAGAGAAAATATTTCAATTCACAAAAAGCGAGACAACATCAGGACTGATATTACCAAACTTTCTTACTATTCAGCCCCTCCCCTCTCTATTTCTCATGGGTCACTTTTTAGCAAGCATAAATTCCATAACGACAGTCCACGCCATCCAAAACAGTGCCCTTGCAGCAGAACCAGCAAACTTAACATACCCATACATAGTAACTTCAGTTGTAATAATTTGCTCATTCACTCAAATAAGGCACTCAGTTAAGAAAATATTGGTTACATTTTTCAAAAGTGATTAAAGATTTTGGGCACTTAACTTGTGACACCTTAAAAAGGACCTAATTTTCAGAGTGGATGCTGCATGCTTTCTGAAAATCAGATCCCTTTAATATGTCCTGCTGGGCTCCGAAAATCACTAGTCATTTTTTTTTTAAATCTTGGCCAATATGCATGAATAAACCTTTTGACTGAAGTCAAGCCTTTGAGAAAACTGACCCAAAATAATGTGTTTTCTGTTGGTACTTATTTATTGAGCAAAAGACTGTGTACTTGGAACCTTCTGAAACCAAGAAAAACATGATCAAGTTCCAGACACATAACAGTTTGTTAGACAGATATGGACCCTTCTGTGCTTAAAAGTTACCAAAAATGTCAGTCATGATAGTTTAAAGATCATAGGTGAGGGTAAGCAGGTTACAAATTCCAAAAGCTAGTTAGAAGTGTGAAACCCATTCAAATTGATTTAAAATACTTTATAAACCTTTCCTCCCCAACCCTGAATGTTGTTTCCATACCTAATTTGACAGATTAAAAGACCACCACCTTACACGGCATACAGACTGATGTTACATCTCAAATCAGGTGCTAAAATGCAAGCACTAAAAACCCTATTCCTTTGAACCAAGTCTAGTGTTTCAGTCAATCTTTTCCAGAAGCCCTCAGAGTGGAAAGAATCTGCAATCTATTTGAGATCAGTCTGGTACAACTGCCAGAGCACACTTTGGTCAGAAAAGTCCTAGGCTGGAGGGAGCTGAGCAAAGACTGAGGGTGCTGGTTACATCCCTAAAAAGGCATCCCCCAACCAGCCAGTTCACAGAGGGATATTGGCGTCTGCTCAGGAGGGAGCTCCTCATCCACTGTCCAAACAAGACAGGGATAGGTGCATGGGACAGTAGTTAATAGAATGAGAATGGTAAGTAGGGGGGAGGGGGAAAAGGGGAAGACAACTGGAGCTTTTGTATTTTTATGTTTAGTTTGTAATCCAGTACAGACTAATTTTCACAATCTCTTTGCAACAAATCATTAACTATCCTTTCCGCAGAAAGATGTGATCATTTGGTGAAAGCAGATTAGAATACAAGAGTTTTTATTAAATCTTCTGCATACTGCACATTTCCCCTCCCCCCCAAATATTTATGGATATATAAATTGTGAGTTTTGCCCATTCCCTTTCACTTCTAATGTTTTCATAGATTGCATGTGGACTAAGGGCACCTGTAAGCCAAAAATTCAATTTTAGCTAACTTAAAATTACTTGAGGCTCTGAAAACCCTTTAATATGCCAAGACGGTTCCCATAGCAGACAGCCTCTGTGTTGTTTGTTTTGTGTGAAAGTAAATGATAAAAGATCCATGAAATCGACACAGAAAGGCAGAACAGCAGAAAGAACTGAGGGCTCTCCATCATAGCGGCTTCTACCCTCTGCTGACTTGTATAACAATGGAATCTACACATCCAACTGCAGATCTAACACAGCTGTGCATTTCATTAGATGAAGAGCACTAGTGACACAAGTAAATAATTAACTTATTCTGGTCCGCTGACTGTGCTTATGAGACCAGTCATAGCTGACAGATTTTAATACAAGTTAACACAAAGAGAGCATAATGAGCTTAGAAGTTAAAACAAAATATTTAGACAGAATCTGATGATCTGAAACTGAGTAGGCCATTTTTAAAGTCCCTATTTCAAAAAGAAGTTCTAAATCTTAATTCTAAATCCAGATTTTAATTTTTTTTTAAAAAGATACAACATTATATATAGTGTACATCTATATTTGCAGAACAAGACTGAAGATATTTTCCTCCCCCAAAATTTTAAGACCATCTCACACAAGATTTTTTCATCTCTGGGAAATAATCCCCAGAAACTTTATCAATTTTTAAAAAATCTTGATGGTCTGTGTATTGCATTAACTTAATAATGTTAATGATGTATTTAATTTAAAAAACAATTTCTCAGGACCTTGGAAAAGCACAGAACACAAAATTCATCATACAGAAAATATGTTGACATTAATCACACTATTTACAGGTTCATATTTTAAGCCCCAGATTCCATGCCCCAACTCATACAGAATTCTTGACCCATTGTTTACAGCACAACCTCTACTGGTGAAAAGCAAACACACATTGCAGGGTTAAAAATCCCTGCGGGGGGGGGGGGGAGGCAACAACCACACACCCAAACAGGCAAATTAGCTTTACCCAGTGTAGCCTTTCAGCAATGAAAAATAAAATGAAATCATCCATCACAATAGCAACATCACTTTGAAATTGGATAATAGAGCATTGCCCCCAAAAGGTAGAATATAAAACAACCTCAGGATTTGAAGAGCTTTCCCTGTCCAAGTATGAACTGAAATTCACTTTACCTACTGATTTTTTACCATGCCCATCTAAAAAAAAAGAACACACACGCAAACTAGGGTATAAACTTCCTCTGTGGCATTAAAAAGGAAATAAAATAGTTCTTCCTGAATTCCCTATTCATCATACTTAGGGAGCTAATAGTTTTGCTCATCGCCTCAAAACGTTTTTCTCCATCACGTATATATTTTAATGTATACCTCAGAGTCTCATGTAATGTTACCTTCTCCCCCTTTAAATGCCCCATCTCTTGTGAGAGATGTAGTCCGAGACTGATTACTTAAAAATGCCATACTATATGGGCCACATTCTGCTCTCACCTACACATGTTTCAGTTCTCATATTGGGGACAGAGCTGAACATCTATAAATAGTTCAGGAAATAATTCTACATGTGTTCTTCTATATGGGGTGAAAGAAGTTTTTTTATTTAAAAAATATGTGGACTTAATTTAGGCTCATATTTGTAAGCAGGCAGATTGCCAGACGCTTTCTAGGTCTCTGCCTATACACTCAACTTAAAAAAAACAAAAACAAAACCCCCTTTTAATTCTGGAACACACTTTTGCAAGGAATTTATTGTCAAGCTGACACATAATATAATTAATTTCTTTTTAAAAAAGAGATTACTGAAACGGTCTTATTCCAAATATTTCAATATAGATTTTATAAATTGAACCAACAGCATTTTAAAAAATCCAATTAATGAGAAGTACTCTAGTACTTTTGCAAAACAGCAGCCAAATAAATCAAATCTTTTCAAGCAACTTCTCTTCCGAACAGAAGATAACTAGGAGCGGTTCTTCAACTGGTGCCATACTGTGTTCAGATATGGGACAACTTCCTGATTACACATTGGCACCACCCTGCAAAGGGATCCATGTGGGCATAACTGTCAATCTGTATGGAATCCCACTCTGTTCATGGAGTAGGGTCTGACAATGTGGATCTCTTTGCAAGATCAGGGTCTTGAAGACACCTTGATCTCTTCACTTTTTTTATTGAGAGATTTTACTTTTCCAACTGCAGAGACTCAAAACTCTAGAATTTGTGTCCCTTACGTGTTGCTGTCCTTGCTTGCTAGCAGGTGTGAATTTACCACTCTAAAACACACCGTTAACAATCAAAAATATCCAGCAGTAGGCGTAAGTCTCGTTCACAAGCCACCATACGGATACTTTCCGTAAATAAAACACACACTCACAAATGAAAAAATTAAAAAAAGTCAAAACAACCTAATATGTAAAAGCCTAATTACTATCAACAGGTGGCACATTGGAGAGCAAAGGGGACTAACTTAAGTGAATAGATGTGGCAGCAGCATTACTACTAATTTCTGCTGGAGAGGTGAGAAGAAGCCCACTACTGGATGAACTTGTTTAGCTCCTTTACTTTTATGTGGTTAGAAAAATAACCTTAATTCTTTAATAGATGGACTCTGGATTTTTCAGTACTAGATGTGTCCAATGACAGAGTACATACCGGAATTGAAGGGATTGGCTAAACTTCCAATAAGAAGGCTATTTTTAAATACAATTGCTGTTTTATAGTTACAAAGTATTTTGGGGGAGAACAAATTTATAGACAAATCTGCAAATCATATATGGTACCAGGTATGTTTGCTTCAAATTTCTCTAATTAGCTATCCCGTTTATTACACAACTATATATACACAACTTCGGAGGGGTGGGGGGGAGAAAGAGTGCTAAATCATATTAGCTTTCTTCAACAGCTGAATCATTTACAGATCGATCGTATCACTTCCTACATCTCATTTGACATGGGATAGAAAGAACAGAATTAAAATTAACAGATAAATAATGCATAAGTAAACTTGATTAGCTTGCTTATTAAAAACATCACTCTAAATGAGAGGAGGCGCTAGAAGACAATACAGTTTGTACACGGCTTTCCCATGAGCTGCTGAATGGCTTGATGTGATAAATTTGCATAGTCTGAAGCACACAAAGAGCTGATTAATTGAAACCCTTACAATGCTTCTGGAAGCAGCTATTGTAAAACAATAACCATAGGAACTTTACAAAATACACATGGCTGAATGAGTCAAGAGCTTAATAAAATGTGTGTTCAGGATACACTATAACGGAATAAGAGATTTTTATTTTGTGCCATAAAATGCGAAACCAGCCTAATTTCAAAGGTTCAGTTGGGGATTTACTGAAAAGGTCAGAAGGTTACCTGTTTGCTATTTGAGATAAAAAATGCTGTTTTAAGAACTAAATTACAGCAAGTTAAGCTTAAACAATCAGGAGCTCTAACAGAAGTTCTATGGGATTTCATTTTCTTACACTTAACTTTTGAATATAAAAATATGGCCAAAAAAAAAAAATCCTCCCATTCCTAATTCCGAGCAAGTGATATCCATCTCAAATCTCTGGAGTTGCATCTAATATTACATATCAGTAGCTATCAAGCCTGTTTTTAAAATAAAATTCTGTTTAATATCACTCCAAACACTGAATATGTATTAGAACAATAGATATGTTTATTAGATATAATGCCTAATGTTATGAAACAAGGAACTATCGAATTAAGAGTTACATATGGGAAAATGCTACAAATTGCCACTTAAAGCTATAATACTTTATTTCACATGCTCCTCTTACACATACAGAACAAGTATTCTTTAACAGAACAGATAAGCAGCATATTTCTTTATTTTGTCCACATCAAAATATTTTGATAATTATCAGTTTACATGTGGACAAATATTGTGTCCACAGCAGCTGCTCAAATCAAGTCAGAATTCAATGAAGTAAACCCCAAACAAGACCACACTAACAGATATGTGGTATTGCAATAAAGTTTATATAGTTCACAATGCAGTGAATAGATTCTATTTTGACACTAAAGAACATCGTTCATTTAGGAAAACAAAGATGGTCTTTCATGAATTTAAACTCGCTTCCTTGTCTTTAGAGTAGTTTAAGTGTAGATACTTCAGAAAGGTTTAATCCTTTATCTTAGATCTTCAGCTATTAAAAAGCTTCTGTTTGCCAGTTCAAAATCTCTTGCTTAAATACAGTTTTTCCACTCCTCAGGAAAACTGTTCAGTATTGCTGCTTAGTTCTGTGATCTAGAGGACCTTTGTTGGAGGTGTTAATCCTTTTTCACATGAAAGACTGAGAAATGTTCTTTCAGAGAAGTGATATATTGCTTTTTTCACATCAAAGGAGCCTAACTTTTTTCCTCATTGCGACTTGTAGAGAAGCAAGGGTAAATCTGGAAATATAATAATTTAGTTTTGTATGGAACGCAGATGAAGCTTGTTTAGTTGAGTGCTCTCTCAGCCTTCTTTGCATCTAGAGATGATTTCGCTTGAAGATTTTAAGATAAAAAGAGCAAGGTAGGAAGTTTCCTTACCCTTCTTGGAAATACATGAACAATCCTGCAGTTAAACCAAATGTCTCCTATAAATTTGACAGTAAACTCTCTCTGATGGCTATATTTGTTTACTAGCATTAGAAGTGTGACAAGTACTTGGTAGGCAACCAAGGTCACTGTCCCAAACAACATACAGTTGAAGGCTGGAAAGTGGGATACAGCTGGTGCTACGTTAGTTTCCCATTTTGTCTTCATTTCACTTTCCTCCTCGCTTCTATTTTGTTGATGTGTCTTGAAGAGAGGGCTGGGATTTACAGGCAGTTTAGGAGAAGCATGCTTAAAGGAAGGACTCGAAGGATGAAAGGACATGAGCTAACTGAGCAGGTAGCTATATCCCAGGCCAAGTGGGCATTGAAATGAGTGTGGGAGAAGGACATGAAAAAGACAGCAAGGCAAAACCTGGTAGCATATATCTAAATTATGAGACCCAGAAAGCCTTCCATTAAGCTTGCCTAGTAGCCTCTTCTTGGAACATACCTTTGGGAAGATGATTTGAGAGATTTTACTCCACTTTTTCCTAGCTATAGTCCAATTTTCTTAAGCCTTTATTTTCTTGCATTTAAAACTACAGATCTCATTCCACAATATAGAAAATATGTGAAGTCACTTGAAAATGTGGCTTTCCTGATCTCATTCTACTTATTTAGATGTTTAAAAGCTATCATTACACATGAGTTGCCTTGACTTATCTCCACCTACACTTCTTCAAAAGGTGAGAAGACTTCAGAGGAGAAATTGACAATGCAGAGCTTTAAACAACATCCTTCTCACTGAATCAAGAAAAACTGTTAATGTAAACAAGACAAAAAGTTAATTCACTTGCTGCATGTGATTTGGAAGATGGTCTGATTTTTGGAGGATCTTGGCAAAGCCTGCCTGTTGTCTTGTAGCAAGCTGAGTGTATGCCAATTTGTGAGGTAGATAACTAGCTGTATTCAAAAAGGAAGTGGAGAGAACTGCAGTTAATTGTTATAAGCTAGTGACAAATTCAGAGATGTCCAACTAGAGGTCTCTTATCTAAAAGCTTTACTGTGAAAATTTACTGGATTTTTGGTAACCTTAATTTCCATTGTAATGATTTTCTTCCACTTTGATGCCCCACCCCTATTTTTGATGTCAGAGAATCATGATGCTAGCACTCTCCTCAGCATGCCCTTCTCCAATTACTGCTCAATCATTGTTTATGGCTTAGCATTAATGTTAACAGCCAGTTATGCCTTTGCCTGTTTCAGCACACCAGCTTGCTGTGATGTCTTCCAATTTTTTCTTAGCTTTTATATACCTAAAAATACATGTTCTCTCTCCTCCTCATACTCAAAGTGTTCTCTTTTCCATCCTTTTCCATTCTCTCTCCTTATTAATGATAATTTCTTATAGGTAGATCAAGTAAAGTTCAATGAATAACAGTAACTATATGTATCCTAAAAGTTCTCTTGATTCCTTCAAAACTGTGTTAAGACAACACCACGACAAAACACTGGTAAGAGATTTAGGGGGCATATAGAATGAGCACATTCTATAGAGATTGAATATTTGGAACAGACCAACAGGAATTGTTTCTAACAATTTTAATGTTGTGTTGAAAGCTTCCAATACGATTTAAACAATCTGGGTGAAGGGGCAATTAGCATAAGTAAGTTTTAAACTTACCTTCTATTGTTGTTTTATTACAGGCCCTGAAGTGCAGACATTCTGCGAATCACTGATTCCAATTGTGTGTGATGCCACAGCTACCAGTGGACAATTCTGGATGCTGCCTATAAAATGCAAGATAGCTTCTCCACTACTATGAGGTTTCCAAAAGGTTTTTAATTATTTTTTAACAGGAGAGATAAACGTATTACAAGTATTAAACACTTTAGAAAACTGCATAATACTTGAGAACACAAAGTCAAACTCCTGTACTTAAGCATCATTCCCTAGTGATTTTCAAGAATGAGTGCAAAGTCACTAACAGCATATGAGCATGAGAGTCAATAAGAGGTCTGCACTAGGACCTTAAAAAAAAGTGCTACAAACTAATGCATAACTTATTGAGCATTTAGCTTCCCTGCAAAGCAGCTTGCTCTCTGAAGTCAGAGAATATAGGGTTTTTGGAGGCTGCAGCATGTAGGGTAGAAGTGGCACAGGTTCTCTCTGCTTCTGTAGAATACCTTTATTTTTGATCTCTGGAGAGCAATGAAATCAGGTCCATTTAAATCAGATTAAATAACGTTCTATTTCAGAATATGCACATTAATGGCTCATGTCAAAGTATTACGATTTGCCAGAAGATAAATATTTTTTATCTGTTCTAATCTTTTATGTAAGGTGCCCCAGGAGCATCAATGAAGGTTAGGCACCTAATGATGTTACTATTAGAATGTGCAGACTATATTTTAATACTAACTAGGACATTTATCACACCAAATATTAATATGGTTATTTAATATTTATATAGTTACAGCTCTCAGAGGTCTTGGATTGTGCTAAGTGCTGTACAAACAAAAACACAATACTCAAAAAATGCACACACGAAGACATGGCCTCTGCCCTGAAAAGCTACTTTTTTTTTTTTTTTTTTAAAGTCTTACACAACATCCTTAAATTTTGTGATACATCAGAACATAATCTGAAAGACTACACAGGAAGCTTCTTTGAAGGAGGCTCTATAGAAGGCATCTCAACTACTGAACTGCAGCTGTTTTTACACTAAATGGTAACACACTGAGTGCCTTGAAGTTTACCTTTGAAGCTAATGACCTCCCCTTCCGTTATTAAAGCTATATTAATATGGCAACAGTCAAAAATAAAATTGGAGATTAACCTGGAGTTTGCCCAAAGGAAAACCAAGGTTTATACTTGGCAGTACAATACAAATCTTCCTTGCTGGCTCTTCCGACTTTACTTTCCTAATGCTTGGAATGACTGTTTTTTCCAATAGTGTGAATGGAGTCATCATGGAAAGCTAACACGGGAATCCAGAAGATTAAGATGCTTTCCACTTTAGGATTAAAAGCCATCTTGAAAATTAAGTCTACCAGGGCAAACTCCTCACTAAGTAAAAGGTCATTAGAGCCATGCTAATAGGAATCCTTCTAGTCCGTTTAATTTAGGACATCCGCCTATACTACAAACTTTTGCCATCAAAAGTTACATCAGCATAAAGCTGCTACAGTTAGGATATTGCTTGTATATGTAAACACTTGGCTCCTTGTGTGCGCACTGCACGCATTTACCAGAAGTGCTTGTTTCAATGCATAGTGCTATGCACCATAGGTAGGTATCCTAGTGTGCAACCTGCTACCATCCAGTGCACTGTTTTTTGGGAAGTTTCAGGAATGCATGGTGGGGAAGAAATGAATTGAACTGGGGTGACTGGCAGCAAGGGGTCAACTTCCCAGCATGCAACTTTCTCCGCCCCATAGTGTCACCCCATCCCATAATTTTCAATCTTATTTTGAAAATCCCACATGGGACCTGGCATTGTCCACCATTGCTGACAGAAGCATGGCGCTTGCACAGCTCTACTCTACAGTTATAAGTGTTGCAAGCACAGCATTCATGATCCTCCTGTATTTGCTGAGCCACAAGAAGAGCTGCAGAGAACATGATGATTTCCTGGAGATCAGACTGCTTAGGACATTGCAAGAAGCAACTCAAGATTGTTGGTGTCATTCATGGAGCAGCTGCAAATGGTGGAGTGCCTCTTCTGGGCCTGAGAAAATCACTGACTATGGGATTGCATCATAATGTGAACTTGGGCTGATGAGCAGTGGCTGTAGAACTTTTGGATGTGCAAGGCCACATTCATGGATTTGTGTGCTGAGCTCACCCCAGCCCTCCAGTGCAGGGACATTAGAACGAGACCCACACTCACACTGGGGAAGCAAGTGGCGATTGCACTGTGGAAACTTGCAATGCTGGATTGCTACCAGTCAGAGGAAAATAATTTTGGAGTTGGAAAATCCACCGAGGGGGTTGATGTGATGCAGCTGTGTAGGGCTATTCATCATCTCCTGTGTGATAGTGTCCACTCACCACAGCGGTTCCTCCTTCCATCATGGGGATTAGCTCTGCCAGCCATGCACCCTTTCTTGGTGGTGCCTCTCCCATTATCTTCTCCTCCTGCACACCACCTAAGTCCAAGTACTGAGGAGTCCTCTTCGTAACTTGGCCCTCCGGCCATGTCACCATCTGCGTTTCCCCCTTCTGGGGGT
This sequence comes from Dermochelys coriacea, assembly GCF_009764565.3. Taxonomy (NCBI): domain Eukaryota; kingdom Metazoa; phylum Chordata; order Testudines; family Dermochelyidae; genus Dermochelys; species Dermochelys coriacea. Next base: position 254,359,618 of record NC_050068.2, on the reverse strand, counting down.
AGGTATCACTGTCCACCGGTGCCGAACTGCGGGTACCTGGGCCCGCCCACTATTCTGGGTTCCAACCCAGGGACCCTGTAGATAGCAGCCTCCTGCTGCGTCTCTAACTTCATTCAATGCTGCTTCAATTCCCTGGGCCACTTCCGTACAGCCCCAGCATCTCCTTTGCCCTTTCCTCAGGTCATTCACCCAGCAAGTCCCAGCAGCCAGCCAGGAGCTCTCTTGCTTCCCCAGTCCCTACCAGCAACTGCTTTGTCCAAGGTGCTACCCTTGCTGCAACTTGCTAGGAACACAGTCCTCACTCCTTGAGCTCCCTACAGCAACTGACCCTGATCTTCCCTGCAGCTCCTTTTGCACTAGTCCACTGGGCCCTGATTTGCTGCTTCATGCAGCCGCGCTCCAATTGGCTGCTTCTTATGCAGCCTCTCTAAGCTGCTGGGAAGACTCACCTCCTCTGCTCCTTTCAGGGATGGGGTATGGCAAGCCCATCAAGCCTCCGTTAACCCCTTCAACTCCAGTGTTGGGTGAACACCTCAACACATGCAGGACTGAGGCTCTCGGCAATGTGCAGGACCATAATGGATGGAGTTGCAACAATGGGGTTCCCAAACTGCGGTGGGAACATATATCCCTATTTTGGCACCAGACCACCTTGCCACAGAGTATATTAACAGAAAGGGGTCCTTTTTAGGGTTATGCAAGCATTGGTGGATCACTGGGGACATTTCATCAACCTCAACGTTGGTTGGTCAGGGAAGGTGCCTGATGCTTGCATCTTTAAGAACACAGGACTGTTCAGAAAGCTACAAGCTAGGACCTTCTTTCCTGACCAGTGGATTACTATTGGCAATGTTGAAATGCCAGAAGTGATTCTGGGGGGGATCCAGTCTATCCCTTACTCTCATGGCTCATGAAGTACACTGGTCCCACTGATGGCACCAAAGATTCAACTACTGGATCAGGAGGTGCACAATGACAGTTGAATGTGTTTTGGTAGATTGAAGGGATGCTGGTGTTTACTCAAAATTGGATCTCATTGAGAAAAAATCTCAATGGTTATAGCTGCCTGTTGTGTCCTTTATAGTATCTGTGAAGCAAATGGGGAAAAGTTGCTGCTGGGATGAAGGTGGATCAGCTGTCAAACTCAAACTGAGTTTGAAGACCCAGTTACAAAACTATGAGAAGAACTCAGTGTGGAGCTATCCAGCTCAGGGAGGTTTTGAAAAAGCACTTAACAGTGAGCCACAGTAATGTGTTGTGGTATATTGTGCTCTAACTGGCCCTACTTTTTGGCAGCCTGTTGGGAACTGTGTAGTGTTTGGTGAACATCATTCTCCACCTGCTGAACCACTAGTTGAATCTTTCTTTGGTGCTTGGTGAACGAAACACTGACAATGAACCTATTAATTTTGTGGTGGTTGCTGTACATACGAGTTGTATCAAAGTGTATAATATCAAGTAAGGGGGTGCTTTCACACCACCAGCCATTTTACAGCATGTGTTGGGAACTAATAAAAGTGAATTATTTTCCAAACAATAGAGTTTTATTGAGTGACAAAAACTCTGCGAAAAAAAGTTCTATGCAACTTAAAAGCAAATACATTAAAACCTTAACAAATGTATGGAGCAGAGCTTAAAAAAAAGGAAAGGAACATTCATATTTCTTTCAAAAGTTTACAGCAGAACACTGACTTTATACATCTTTGAAACTTTACTGTGCAGAAGAAAAATGCTGCTTTTAACCATCTGCTACTGCCTGATTGTTTCATGTTCTCTGTGTGTGTGTATATAAATCTCTCCTCTGTTTTTTCCACCAAATGCATCCGATGAAGTGAGCTGTAGCTCACGAAAGCTTATGCTCTAATAAATTTGTTAGTCTCTAAGGTGCCACAAGTACTCCTTTTCTTTTATAGGTATTACAGTGTCTACATAGGCACTTTGTCAACCTCAATATATCGCTTATGTTAGTGTAAAAGAGAGCTTACATCACTGGGAGACAAATTTAAGTGTAGACACATGCACAATTAGGTTGATGAAAGGGGGCTTCTGCTGACCTAACTGTAGTGAATGCTGACCTAACTGTAGTGTAAACCAGGCCTTAGAAACAGAAATAAATAAAACAGGATTTCTTCAGAATGCAACAGGTTTCATGCAAGTCAGTCTTTCAAAGCTTCTTACATCTTTACATGCAGCCAAAATTGCTAACCCACATAGAAACGTAACTGAGTTTCAGTTAAGTTTGTTAAGTTTCTCCACTTCATAAAAACAAGCGGAAAAGAAATTTGCAGTTTAAGATTTACTTGTACAGTAATTAGGGAATCCTCAGCTTATGAGCATTACTGATCATTTATTGACGAGGGATAAACAATTTTTAATTGTAAAATCATAGGACCAGGCTTAAAGCTGAGAAAAGTTGGTTGGTGTTGAAAAATAAACAAACAAGTGCAGAATTCTATGTACTGATGTAACCCCTACCACCATAGAGTCTAGAAACTCCCATTTAGTGCTACAGTATTTCTATTTTTAAATCCCTCTCTTGCTTCCTTCCCAGCCTATCAGAGAAAAAGATGGATTAATTTTGTGTCTGTGCAGGTCGGTGGGTAGGTATCTGTGGATACGGTGTAGAAATTATTGAGGGAAAGACAACTCAAAAGGACTGGAGTTCCGCCTTTACTCCTGTACTTAGTGAGGCCCACGGTCATTCATCTCTTGTGAGAGGGAGTGCCAAAGCTTACATCCAGCTTCTGTGAAAACTCCATCTCCTATGCTTATAAGTCTGAGTGTGAGGGTTCTAATGGAATGCACCTGTCGAGGGGGTCACAGACACGGAGGAAGAGGTAATCTCTCAGGTAGCTATGTCTAATTCCACAAAGGGCTTTGAATAGGAAGAGAGCTTGTATTGGACTGTATTCAATGGAGAGCTAGTGCAGAGAGTGGAAGGACTAGGGTGATGTGATCATGGCAGCCTGCACTGCTAAGCAGACAGGCTGCTGCAGTTTCAGTAGTCAAACCTGGAGGTCATTAGTGTGTTGATGACAGTGGCCAGATCCATGTCTGGTAGGATGGGGAGAAGTGTTCCGTTTGGCCATAGATAGAAATGTGCATTTTTTTGCAGCCATGACTGGTTAGGTAATCCAGTATCACTGATGGTATGGGCTGCCTACCTGCTCTGAGGAAAGAAGTCATCAGTAGTGTGAAATTTATACAAGAGACAAGTTCTTTGAAGTGTTTTCCTTTCTACTAACATCACCTCACTCTTGTCTGGGTTTAGCTTTAGCCAGCTACCCTTCATCCACTTGTTGATTCAGGTAGACACTGAGAAAGCGATACAACTGGATGTTCGCAAAAAGAAAAGGAGTACTTGTGGCACCTTAGAGACTAACAAATTTATTAGAGCATAAGCTTTCGTGAGCTACAGCTCACTTCATCGGATGCATCCGACGAAGTGAGCTGTAGCTCACGAAAGCTTGTGCTCTAATAAATTTGTTAGTCTCTAAGGTGCCACAAGTACTCCTTTTCTTTTGCGAATACAGACTAACACGGCTGCTACTCTGAAAACTGGATGTTGTGCACATAATGCTGGCATTCAGCCCATGTCATCTCACTGGCTCTCCCAAGGCCTTTATACAGATGAAGAATAATATGAGAGGAGAGAGAGAGAGAGAGAGAGAGAGAGAGAGGACTCATACTGATGGGACTGCATACACAAGGGCATTAGAGCTAAGGAGAAACTCTTGTCCCTAACAGCCCTTTTGGTCCAATCTGAGGGCAAAGGTATGAGCCATTATAGTGAGTTTTGATTCACCTGAAGCCTCTTGAAGGTGGCAGAGGGTGATTTGATAATCAATAATATCAAATGCTGCAGAGGGGTCGAGCAGGATGAGTATTAACATACCTCCCTTGACTCATCAAGCCCTCGGATCGCTACCCCTTCCTGCTTCTCCACGTGGGCACCAATGATACTGCCAAGAATGACCTTGAGCGGATCACTGCGGACTACGTGGCTCTGGGAAGAAGGATAAAGGAGTTGGAGGCGCAAGTGGTGTTCTCGTCCATCCTCCCCGTGGAAGGAAAAGGCCTGGGTAGGGACCGTCGAATCGTGGAGGTCAACGAATGGCTACGCAGGTGGTGTCGGAGAGAAGGCTTTGGATTCTTTGACCATGGGATGGTGTTCCATGAAGGAGGAGTGCTGGGCAGAGACGGGCTCCATCTTACGAAGAGAGGGAAGAACATCTTTGCCAGCAGGCTGGCTAACCTAGTGAGGAGGGCTTTAAACTAGGTTCACCGGGGGAAGGAGACCAAAGCCCTGAGGTAAGTGGGAAAGCGGGATACCAGGAGGAAGCACAGGCAGGAATGTCTGAGAGGGGAGGGCTCCTGCCTCATACTGGGAATGAGGAGCGATCAACAGGTTATCTCAAGTGCTTATATACAAATGCACAAAGCCTTGGAAACAAGCAGGGAGAACTGGAGGTCCTGGTGATGTCAAGGAATTATGACGTGATTGGAATAACAGAGACTTGGTGGGATAACTCACATGACTGGAGTACAGTCATGGATGGTTATAAACTGTTCAGGAAGGACAGGCAGGGCAGAAAAGGTGGGGGAGTAGCACTGTATGTAAGGGAGCAGTATGACTGCTCAGAGCTCCGGTACGAAACTGTGGAAAAACCTGAGTGTCTCTGGATTAAGTTTAGAAGTGTGTGCAACAAGAGTGATGTCATGGTGGGAGTCTGCTATAGACCACCGGACCAGGGGGATGAGGTGGATGAGGCTTTCTTCCGGCAACTCACGGAAGCTACTAGATCGCATGCCCTGATTCTCATGGGTGACTTTAATTTTCCTGATATCTGCTGGGAGAGCAATACAGCGGTGCATAGACAATCCAGGAAGTTTTTGGAAAGCGTAGGGGACAATTTCCTGGTGCAAGTGCTAGGGGAGCCAACTAGGGGGAGCGCTTTTCTTGACCTGCTGCTCACAAACCGGGTAGAATTAGTGGGGGAAGCAAAAGTGGATGGGAATCTGGGAGGCAGTGACCATGAGTTGGTTGAGTTCAGGATCCTGACGCAGGGAAGAAAGGTAAGCAGCAGGATACGGACCCTGGACTTCAGGAAAGCAGACTTTGACTCCCTCAGGGAACAGATGGCCAGGATCCCCTGGGGGACTAACATGAAAGGGAAGGGAGTCCAGGAGAGCTGGCTGTATTTCAAGGAATCCCTGTTGAGGTTACAGGGACAAACCATCCCGATGAGTTGAAAGAATAGTAAATATGGCAGGCGACCAGCTTGGCTTAATGGTGAAATCCTAGAGGATCTTAAACATAAAAAAGAAGCTTACAAGAAGTGGAAGGTTGGACATATGACCAGGGAAGAGTATAAAAATATTGCTCGGGCATGTAGGAAAGATATCAGGAGGGCCAAATCGCACCTGGAGCTGCAGCTAGCAAGAGATGTCCAGAGTAACAAGAAGGGTTTCTTCAGGTATGTTGGCAACAAGAAGAAAGCCAAGGAAAGTGTGGGCCCCTTACTGAATGAGGGAGGCAAGCTAGTGACAGAGGATGTGGAAAAAGCTAATGTACTCAATGCTTTTTTGCTTCTGTTTTCACTAACAAGGTCAGCTCCCAGACTGCTGTGCTGGGCAACACAAAATGGGGAAGAGATGGCCAGCCCTCTGTAGAGATAGAGGTGGTTAGGGACTATTTAGAAAAGCTGGACGTGCACAAGTCCATGGGGCCGGACGAATTGCATCCGAGAGTGCTGAAGGAATTGGCGGCTGTGATTGCAGAGCCCTTGGCCATTATCTTTGAAAACTCGTGGCGAACGGGGGAAGTCCCGGATGACTGGAAAAAGGCTAATGTAGTGCCCATCTTTAAAAAAGGGAAGAAGGAGGATCCTGGGAACTACAGGCCAGTCAGCCTCACCTCAGTCCCTGGAAAAATCATGGAGCAGGTCCTCAAAGAATCAATCCTGAAGCACTTAGAGGAGAGGAAAGTGATCAGGAACAGTCAGCATGGATTCACCAAGGGAAGGTCATGCCTGACTAATCTAATCGCCTTTTATGATGAGATTACTGGTTCTGTGGATGAAGGAAAAGCAGTGGATGTATTGTTTCTTGACTTTAGCAAAGCTTTTGACACGGTCTCCCACAGCATTCTTGTCAGCAAGTTAAGGAAGTATGGGCTGGATGAATGCACTATAAGGTGGGTAGAAAGCTGGCTAGATTGTCGGGCTCAACGGGAAGTGATCAATGGCTCCATGTCTAGTTGGCAGCCGGTGTCAAGTGGAGTGCCCCAGGGGTCGGTCCTGGGGCCCGTTTTGTTCAATATCTTCATAAATGATCTGGAGGATGGTGTGGATTGCACTCTCAGCAAATTTGCGGATGATACTAAACTGGGAGGAGTGGTAGATACGCTGGAGGGGAGGGATAGGATACAGAAGGACCTAGACAAATTGGAGGATTGGGCCAAAAGAAATCTAATGAGGTTCAATAAGGATAAGTGCAGGGTCCTGCACTTAGGATGGAAGAATCCAATGCACCGCTACAGACTAGGGACCGAATGGCTCGGCAGCAGTTCTGCGGAAAAGGACCTAGGGGTGACAGTGGACGAGAAGCTGGATATGAGTCAGCAGTGTGCCCTTGTTGCCAAGAAGGCCAATGGCATTTTGGGATGTATAAGTAGGGGCATAGCGAGCAGATCGAGGGACGTGATCGTTCCCCTCTATTCGACACTGGTGAGGCCTCATCTGGAGTACTGTGTCCAGTTTTGGGCCCCACACTAAAGGAAGGATGTGGATAAATTGGAAAGAGTACAACGAAGGGCAACAAAAACGATTAGGGGTCTAGAGCACATGACTTATGAGGAGAGGCTGAGGGAGCTGGGATTGTTTAGTCTGCAGAAGAGAAGAATGAGGGGGGATTTGATAGCTGCTTTCAACTACCTGAAAGGGGGTTTCAAAGAGGATGGCTCTAGACTGTTCTCAATGGTAGCAGATGACAGAACGAGGAGTAATGGTCTCAAGTTGCAATGGGGGAGGTTTAGATTGGATATTAGGAAAAACTTTTTCACTAAGAGGGTGGTGAAACACTGGAATGCGTTACCTAGGGAGGTGGTAGAATCTCCTTCCTTAGAGGTTTTTAAGGTCAGGCTTGACAAAGCCCTGGCTGGGATGATTTAACTGGGACTTGGTCCTGCTTTGAGCAGGGGTTGGACTAGATGACCTTCTGGGGTCCCTTCCAACCCTGATATTCTATGATTCTATGATTCTATGACAGCAGGAAGTCATCCATTGGAGCAAAAAGTGCTATGTCTCTACCATATCTTGGCCTGAAGCCTGACTAAGAGGAGTCCAGAGTACAGGCAAAGATAGGCCTCAGATTGTAAGACACTGATCCTTAGTTCATACAATACTTAGAACTGGTCATGTAACATTCACTGAAACTTGGACAAATGTATTTGAATGTGTCAGATTCAACAATTTCCTCCATTATTCACCCAGCTGTAGCGATCACTATATTCCTCCCCACTCCATTTTGCTCTAGACATGATTTTAGCAGACATGGACTCATGTGCTGCTGGAATTGAGAGATTAATGTTTTACATCATTTGAATGCTGGGGTTTCAATTTCTCAGATGTCAGGCAGCACTGAATTTTAGTTCTGGTGGTTCTTGAAATAGTAGCAGCTAAATTCACATAAAAAGTGAAAGGGGGCGTACATGATAAGTGATCAGAGTGTGATTTTAAGGTAAAATATATCTTTAAAATTTGAAGCAAACTGGTCTGGTCAATTTGCTTCAAACTTTATAAACAAACACCCCCTACCCACACACACCCCCTCCTCTAGCATGAAATTGAGTAGGAATGTTCTCAAGCCAAAATAAGATTAAAAAAATTAAACCAAGTTACAGTATGTCAGGACTAGTATAGCACTCACAATAAAGTAGTATTTGCAACCCTAACTACAGTCATACCCATGGCTATTTAAATAATCAAGACAATTCTATTTTTGCAGCAGAATAGATTATCTCGGTGTACACGTTTATTCCAAGCACACATTGTCTCATTGTGGGGTCAAATGGGTTGAAATAGATTTTAAAAGTAGTTTACAGTTGATCATTCCCTCTTCCTTGAAACTCTGCTCCCTGAGCTTCAGAAACTGTACTCTCTTGAGGCCTGATTAAGCGCCAATAAGGGAACTTTTGCCATTGCTTTCAGTGCACACAGGATCAAGCCCCTGATTCTCATCCTATCCCTGACTACTCCTTTAAATGTCCAGACCTGCATGTGGTGAGCATCTCCCTTGAAGGTGTGACTATCCTTAACAAACATTAATTTTAAAAGGAGTTGAGGGACACCCAGTGCTCTCCAGAGGTGCTCAGTCCCTTTCAGGATTAGGTCCTTAGTACGTCCTGTGGGGGTAACTTCTCCTCCCCCTTTCTGGTCTCTGTTGGTGCACCTCAGAACTCTATTCTTGGTCAACTTCTCCCTCTACATCCTGGCTTGGAGTGACCTCATCTGGTCACCTACCTCCATGCTGATGATTCTCAGGCCTGGTCTACACTGCGGGGGTGGGGAGGGAATCGATCTAAGATACGGCAACTTCAGCTACACTATTTTCGTAGCTGAAGTCAACGCATCTTAGATTGACTTAGAATCACTTACTTCGCGTCCTCACGTCCTGGGATCGACAGCCGCCGCTTCCCTGTCGACTCCGCTTCCGCCTCTCGCCGTGGAGGAGTTCTGGAGTCGATGGCAGAGCGACTGGGGATGATTTATCGCATCTACACTAGATGCAATAAATTGATCCCCGATAGATCAATCACTACCCACCGATTCGGCGGGCAGCGTAGATTGGCCTTAGATGTACCTCTCCATCTCTGACCCTGTCTGTCCATTCAGAATTGACTTTTGATTTCCTCTTCAATAATCTTTCTGGATAACCCATGACAAACTTAAAACATGACTAAAACCACAGGTCCTTAAAGAGAACTCCCAATCCTCTCTTTCTTGGTCACAAACGGTGACTCCAATGTCCTTCAGGTTCATAACGTTGGTATGCTTACTTTCCATCTACTTCCTCCTCATTTCCTCCCACACAGTTACTATATTAGGCAAATTCAACAGACTATGTGATAATATATGTTTTTCTAGTAGTAACAGCTGTACAACAGGCCTCACAAACTGACCTAATGAGAACAGGAAACAGGAAATGTGCTGTAGGCGGAAAACAAGCTCTTTTTTGATTAAGGGCAGGCCTACACTTAAAACACTGCAGCAGTTGCACTGCTGTAGCGCTACAGTGAAGACGCTACTATGCTGATGTGAAATCTTTTCCCATAGTTAATTCACCTCCATGAGAGGTGGTAGTTATGTTGATGGGAGACAGTGTTGTCTACACCGAGGATTAGGTCGGTATAACTGAGTAAGTATGTAAGTTTGTAGCGTAGACCTGACCTAAGTCAGTCTCAGTCCATAAAAATTCAACCCACAATTTATTGCATACTCATATCATTTGAGGAGAAATATAAAAGCGTCCATTACATCTAATTACCAATATACATTTTAATAAAAAAGACACTTACCTTTTTGTCCATGACGACTGCTAAATTTATCTCCAATTTCTGGACGTCTAGTTTGTCTCAACAACATTTTAATCAAAAAAGCATCCTCTGCGTTTGAAGATATCATTACTTTTTCAATATATGAATCAGTTGCACCTTTGTATCTAAGAGAGAGACAAAAACACCACTTAAATTATATACACGTAGAACCAAGTGGAAATTATGAAGAGAAATTTATAGATCAGCAGGTTTCTGACTGTAAATGTAAATTTTGTGGGTGGTATGTATATGGAAGGCCACTGAAGCAAAATTGTAATATAGAGTTCAAGAGATGGATGTATTCCTGGAGAACAGAGGGATTAAAAAGGCATAGCAAAAGAGCAAGAAGGTGGGATTAAGGTCAATACAAAACAGCAAGCATAGTCTGATGGCCTCTTCCTGATAAAGTCTCTTTATATATTGCTGGACTTTCCATAAGAATCAACAACTGCTCAACTAAATTACAGGTTTATATTTACAATAAAGTAGTCAGGGAATAAACAGAGCAGAGAACAAAAATTAAGTCACCAATATCTCTCACTCAAATGTCAACTACTTCAAATTGTGTTTGTTAAATAAACAATGAAAGAAACAATAGAATATTTCCATTATTCCCACACTACACATAAGGAGAGTTGTAGCAAATAACAGGTGACAGTCGCAGTGGACATCAGTATGTGGTCAGAAATACTACATGATATATACTTCTGAGAGCATTCTGCACCAAAAAATTAAAAATTAAAATTCTGTGCACTGTATTTTAAAGTACTGCAAAATTCTGCAAGTTTTATTTGCCAATAAATTAATGCAGAGGCTCCAGCATCGCAGTGGGGAGCACAGGCCACTGGCTGCATGAAGGTGGGAGATCACCCTGCAACCCCACTGCCCCCCGGGATATGGACTCAGTGGTGAGGCTGCACCTGACCCTGACACAGCACAAGGCCTTGGCCTGCCCCAGAAACACACTAGGGCCCTGACCCTCTGCACCAGGCGCACCAGGTGTGGGGCAGGCATGCTCAATCAGGCAGGATCCAAGTGTGGAGGGGCTCAGTGTTGGGGGGAATCCAGGTGTGGGGTGTGAGGGTTCTGTATAGGACAATCCGGGTGCAGGCAGCTCAGTGGGGGTCTCGGTGTGGGGAGATCTGGATGCACAGAAGCCCTTGTGGGGGGAAGTTCCAGGTGCAGTGGCAATGAGACTCTGAAGGGGCTTCCAGGTGAATGTGGTTGGGGCTCAGCGGAAGGGTCTGGATGTGGGGATCTCAGCAGGGGATTCTGGGTGCTGGGGGAGTGGGACTTGGGGGGGTGGGGGTCTGGGTGCCTGGGTACAGCTATTTAGAGATCAGTGGCATGGGGGTCCAGATGTGGGGGCTCAGGGTAGTGCATGCAGGGAGGTGGGTCTCGTCAGGGTGGGGATTTGAGTGCATGAAGCTCAGTGGGGGGTGGTCTGGGTGCAGGGGTGGGGGTCCAGAGGCAGGGGTTGAGGTCAGTGGAGTGGGGTTTAGGTATGGAGGGCTAGAGGGGTACTGGGTGTACAGGTTGAGGTTTCGAGGGGTGTCTGGGTATGGGAGGTCCGGATACACGAGAGTTGGGTGGATGGGGGAGCAGCTCCCCATACAGTGACCCCTCCCCCCACAACTGAGGGGTGATGGAGGCAGGAAGCAGGGGAGGATTCTGAGCGTCCTGCAGCTGGGGGAGGTTTCTGGGGGTGGGTTTGACACATCCCCTGCTACGCCTCGCAGAGGAAGAGGAAGTCCCATCCTCTCCTGCCTCCAGTCATTTTTCTGCAGGGAAGCAAAGAAATCTGCAGAGGACATGAATTCTGTGCATGCGCAGTATTCCCCCAGGAGTAGATATATTTGTAAAATATGAGAGGTAGGGCATTATCATTGAAATAAATCAAGGAACAAACTGGTTTTAGGTTTGGCTTATTTTTTTTTTAAATGAAGAAACAAGAGTGAGGGTCCTTTGCATATACTAACAGGGAAGCTGCTCCAGACATAAGGGGCAGTGGGGAAGAAAGAATCAAGGATATAGAGAGAATGGCAGAGAGCGTAGAAGAAGATGAATCAAAGATTTTACCAAGACATGAACTATCGATTGCTTTGATGGTGCAACTTAAATTTTATGCGTAAGGAGAATGCAGAAAGATTTGAGAAAGGTAGTTTGACATGGTAGAGCAGAGAGAAAAGGAAAATTACTTGGTGAAATACCAAATACCATCTGAATCATATAAGCTAACCTAAAAGGTCAACAGGATGTCTCAGCCATCTTGGGTATGAGGCTCTTCTCTTATGGTGTACAGACATTCCAGCTGTGCCTGTTTGCCTGTAGACTACAGGTTTTCAGACCCTTCTATGGGGAAACTGGCCGTCCTTACCCAGTCACTCACCTCCTGGGGGAGGACGACTAATTAAAGCTGCTACACAGGCTGACAGACAGCTCACTCTATCAGTCTGTGTAGCAGGCAGAGCACCGTCCCACACCGCCAACCTGGGTAAACAGAGGATTGAACACTAGTGAAGCACTCACTCCTTTGCTCTCAGAAGTGGCTGGAGAGCAGCTGCTTCCTGCTCACTCTGCAGCTACCCATGTGTGCCCTGCCCCTGCATGTACCTCTAACCTCCCATGCCAGTATCCTCATATTCCTCTGTCACCCCCATATCCACAACCTGTGCCCACCCCCAAACACTGAACCTTGGGGGCCCAACTCCTCCTCTTATGGTGTCATCTGGGAGAGGCCCTCATGACCTACCCACCTTCTGTCTGCAGGGAGTTTCTAGCTGCCACCCCATTTCAATCTTCAGGGGGACAAAATCAACTGGGGTTAAGTGTCTAGATGCTTTTGAAAAATCCCACTGGGTGCCTATGTGCACCTTTAGACACCTAAAAATCTATGAAAAGTCTGGCCCATGGTACTGAATCTAACTTCTAAGGAAAATTTATGCCTTTTACTTTTCCAGTGCTGAGCATCTGCTACCTGTCCTTCCTTTCCTCACTTGTATATTTTAAACTATGAGATTATAGTGTGACATACGTTACTGGTACATCTTTATACTGTGGCTGTTGAGGAACATTACTTCCTTCCAGAGGAGTCTGGGTCACAGTTGGCATGGACTTGTTCACAAGCACTTGTTGTTTTCTACCTTTTCACCTAACATAAAATAAATAAATAAATAAATACAAAAAACAAAAACAAAAAATCCACAAGCGTCATGCAAGTATTTTTGGCCTTCTACATATAGTCAGAAATAGATTTTATAACAATTAAAATGACAAGTACACTGGGAAAGGATGAATTGAGCAAGGTGCATGGGAAATGAGGTCTGTTATATTTGTAATGCATTGGCTTAAGAGACATATCATAATAGAGGAATCAAACTAGGATCTACCAAAACAAAAAAAACCCCAAACCCTCAAGTTGATTTTAAGGTTGATATCCACTTAACTTGTCAGGGTACTAGAGACACAAGAAAATATCTAAGATGACCTAGAGGGAATTCTGCCATTAAAATACTGCAACTCCTCTACACCTGTATTTCTTTTTTATATTAGCAGGAGTAAAACTGATATGTTTTGGTAGCTGACCTCCATATTTTGGACACTTTCATAATTCTCTAAAGAAAATTACATAAGATACCACAGTTACCTTCTCCCTTCCCCCGCTGCCTTTACCTTCTTCCTCCTGTTCCTCCAACTCTTTCACTCACTTCATTTAAAAAGAACAACCAAGTTTGCAGCATGCCCATTGGCAGGCATCAATGTTTTAGCGCTCATATGCACTGAAGCTCAATTTATGTTTGTTGACTATTCAGGCTAAATTAGTTTAAACTAGGTTTGGCTAGCCATTATAGACAAGGCTTTACATTTGAAGTCAGCTACAACCCTCTCTATCCCAATACTTTTAAGTTACTGGGGGAAAGCAGGAACATTTTGAGAGCTTAAAAATATTCCAATGCCATTAAAGAGCATAATTGGTACTTTATTAGAAAAAAATTTCTTCAGGGCTTCAGTGTTGAAATTAAATGTAGAGGCTTTTACAATTATTCTACCACTGGATCCCAACAGACTAACTTTTAGACCACTTCCTAACTAAAAGACCCCCAATATTGGCAGGACCATTCTTATATAAGTATACGTATCTCCATATTAATTATAAGGGAATATTTAAACTTTTCCCACTATGTTCTGTCAAAACATACTTTTAGGGAGTTAAAAGGTTTCTTTTCTCTCCCCAAGTATCCTTATTAATTGTTTGCAAATGTTGGTAGCTGTAGAGATGATACACACAAAAATCATAAGGGGATGCGTTTTAAAGATGTAGATCTGATGATAGAAGAGAGACTTAAATAGTAAAAGTTCAATAATATTACAGATGTGAAGATTAGGAAAGTTAAGAGGAAGAAAACAAGTAGTGAGATGATTGTTTTAACAATATAGTTTCATCATTTGCTGAAGTGTCAAAATATAGACATTTTTATTTAAATTTAGAGCTTCATTTTCATCCTGCATATTAAAAAAAAAAAAAAATACAGTCACAGGTACCAGATTATTTTCTTAACTATAACTGTTTCTGCTTTCCAATGTCTACTAAAAAGATATAGTACTCTAAAAAATATAAAACAATAAAAGGTGCAAACATTTTAAAGCAACTTATGAGAAAATGAATGCTAATTTCTCCTACCAAAGACAATTCAAATATCATTAATAGAAATGTTTTACATACCTGGAGAGCAAATACCATCAGCATCTAAAATTTCATGACGCCAAATTGGTTTACGTGTAGCTGCATCCAACATTGGACCCATCACTTTGTCGAATGTTTGATTTGTGTAGCGCTTTCAGTGTACACTTGGCATTCTTATACACAAGACACCTTCCAAATCCTAAATAGAACACAAGAACCTCTTTCAAATTAATAATGTACAGAAGTTATTTTATAATCAAGCAGTTATCAAAAGAAAATTAAAATGGTTAATTTAGCTAAAATACAGGAAAACAAATGCATAATAGCTAAAACCCAAAAAAGGATTATTTTTAGAACACTTTCAGTATCTACAGCATTGTACAAAAGTCTTTGGCCTCAAGAAGCTGACAATTTAAAATCAGATTACACGCTATATTTTCAGATATATCAAAGGCATTTGACGATGATGGCCCAATTTTAAAGCTGTGCAGATTTAAAAGGAGAAGTTAAAAGAAGTTTTGCACATCTTTTCCTTTTCGTGGTTCTCTGATAGCTAAAGATTTTACTGAAAAATTTCAGTGGTAACTGTTTGCTCAACAGGAAAATGCCTATTTCGCATTGTTTCATGTACTCCCCATGTTCCTTTTTGTTTGTTTGTTTTTTCTTAAAGAAGTTTGAATTATACATGTCTCCACAAAAATGTTTTTTAGATGAAGAACTGTGTGCTCTTTAGAAAACTTTTCCCAGGAGCAATAGCTGGCTTACAAATCTTGCCTGTCATTCCCATATTCAGAAATATAGTCAGCTAGAAGCAATACCTTCCAGTAAACTTATATTTTATCTGAAGGATAGCTGTAGCCATTTACAGTATGTCTAGATCATTAGATTATGTCAAGTAACTCCTGACAAGCATCACATGGTCTTTAGATTTCCCTGTAAACGTTACCAGTCTACCAGAAAGGAAAACATTCAGTTTTAAATCATGCCTGTTGTTGTTTCAGAAAGAAAGGCATAAATTAAGTGCGGCAGACATTAATGCCAAAGATACATGTCTAGGAATACTATTATTGCTGCCTAGCAACAAGCAGGAGGCGTGTTTAGGAAGGGGTAAAAGGGAGACAAAATGAACTAATGCAAGAGTCTGGCTTTGGCCACCCGATACTGAAACTAACTCAATCAAAGTGAGAATTATTCTTGATTCTAAACAGTGCTGAAGAATATGTGCAGAACGAGTGACGTTTAAAAGCAGGCAGCAGTACAAATTTTACTTATGCATTAATTGAAAGGTAACTATGTTTTTCCACTTAAAATAGACTGAATTATGTAGATTTTAAAGAGGATGTAGATGTTTGTTTTTCTCTATTTTGTTTGCTGGCATTATTTTCCTCTAGCATTAAGTTCATAATGACACAAACTACATATGTTCTCTTTCTTCTGCTGAATACATTCAAAAGTCTTATTTCATCTATCGCTTTCAATACAAGGGAAAATAATGAGACTTTTTTTTCTCTCTCTGTTAGGCTCAAACAAAGGCCCAGGTCACCATCTAAAAAGCAAGCCCCACACCAACAGATTATCTAACACATTAAACTTTATGCAAGACAAATATTTTTGAAAAAGGATAGCTTATCCTTTGTTATTCAAGGTCAAAAGTCAGTCATTTGTTTTCATCATATCTATACTCATAGTTAACACACAACTTGTGTAATTTCACCACAGACACACCACGTTCAAGCACATATATATGTATACACAGACACCCTCCCCAAGTTTATAGAAAAAAAAGGGATTTTACGAAGTTGATTTCCTAATTTTAAAAGGTTTAATCTTCATAATTTAGGAAAGATTAATTCTATAAGCATGCAATGCAATAAAACCATAGGTTATTGTGCTTGCTTTACGCAAGTGACAAAGAATAGGCCCAGTTGCTTATTACCTCTGTCCAAGGAGGCCTTGTTTAAGACAAGAGCATCTTCAATATCATAACCACTGTAGCTCATCACAGCAACTGTGGCATTCTGTCCAGCTGGCAGTTTCTCAAACTCTATCAGTTCAATGGTTTTTGTTTTAACCATTGGCTTTTGTGGATATGCTAACAGATACATAAGAGTATCAATTCTGTTTCGTTGATTGTATCCAATGGTACCTGTATTTAAAAACAAAAGCAATACCATGAAAACTTCTATTTTACTACTTGAAATATTTTAGACAAATTACCAACACGTAAAATAACCAATGCGACATTTCACAAATGTAGGTAACATATCTGGTAATGTAAGGTCTTCAGAAGAAAAAAACCAAAAACCTTACAATTCATATTAGAGATTGTGCTGAAATAACTTCAGATTTTTTCAAAAAAGATTTAAAATGGCTTTAAGATTCTAATGTAAAGATCCTCAAAAAATCCTGATCAATTAAAAACAAAAACCAAACCCCAAAACCAAACCCCAAGGTAAATGCCTGTGTTACTCTGAACTAGAGCAGGTTGGTAAACTTCTAGCCTCGAATAAGTCAACAAAAGCCAAGTTCATTTTCACTGTTTTCTGTTTCAGGAAATGCATCCGATGAAGTGAGCTGTAGCTCACAAAAGCTTATGCTCTAATAAATTTGTTAGTCTCTAAGGTGCCACAAGTACTCCTTTTCTTTTTGCGACTGTTTTCTGTTAATTCTTAATAATTGCAGTTGTTGAAAGAGGCTGTGGGCTTGACCCAAAGCCCATCAAAATAAATGGAAAGACTCCCATTGACTTTGAAGGGGTTTTGGATCAGCCTCTGTGTCCTCCACATCATATTTACTTCCTTTTCTGGTAATAATTAGTTCAATGATCTGTGTTAGAATGTCAGAAAGCATGAATAAAGCATGCAGTTAACAGCAGCCAAGACAGATTACTTTCTGAAGTTATCAGAGGAGTCACTGCTGGTAGAACTACAGTAGAAGTTCACCCTCCATCTATTACTTTTAAATTTACGGTTCAGAATTCAACACTTTGTATAGACCTCCCAGCTTGATACTGAGATTCTGGCCATTTCCCACCAAACTGCCAAAGTGTCTTCTGAAATCTGTGAAGAAAAAATAATTAATACCCAGCGGGGGAACATAAACTGTTGTGTAGAAGAACAATAGTGAAAGCACTCATATGTTACTACTGTTTGCTGTGTGAGGCCCTGTGCTATGTCTCTAGGTCATTAATAAATTATGATCTTAAAGAACTAAATACAAAGTATGTTTAAAAACATTTAGCAATTATGCCCTGTGGGCTAGTTTTTCAAAATGTTTGCATTGCCTGCAGTTATTTCAAAAGGACTGGTTGCTACAGTTAAAAGAAATGCAACACAAAGATTTTGGGCTGCCAAACACCACATCAAAACACAATTCTGCTATTAAGGTTATGACAAAAACATGCTTTATATACAAATACTTGCCCTTTCTAGGTATATGTATTTGAGAAAATACTAAAAAAAGACCCATAAAACAAGTATCTAAAACAGCAACTGTCATAGTCAACTCCCGAGATTTGCCCTCCCCTCAATGCTATATTGGCTGTCACAAAACACTTCCAACATAGTCCCCTTTCCAAGGTGGAGAGAGGGAGACAGAAACACTATAGCAGAAGATGGCAGCCTTCTCTGCTGGGTCCCACAAACTCTCCTCATTTCTTGCACTTTCCTGGAGTCTGCAAAGTGGCTATGAAGCTCTGGGGTCTCTGAAGAGCGTCCCAGAGTGCATGTGGGGCTTTGGCACAGGTGATAAATGGCTTCACTGGCATCTTACTGGTGACCAATTTACTTTCTTCTGGGGGAGAAGAGTGATTCACCATTTGTTGGGGGAAGTTTGGCAGAGGCTGTTCCTCCCTCCCTCCCTCAGTTTGCAATGGGAGGGGAGGGGAAGAACTGGATACTTCAGCCTCACTTGCATCTAGGGTACAAAAATCAGGCCTGTCAGTTACCACCATGGAATAGTCCACCCACTGAAGTGCCTACCCACTGAGACAACTTTTCAGACAACTGGGACATCTCCATCCTACTTTCCTACGCTTTGAAAAACTGAAGTTTCTCCTACTGCAGAACAAGGGGATCATTTCCCCCAGTGAAAGAAACTCAAAACTTTTCCTGTTAATTTCTACCATTATCTGAATAATCCCTTTTTCTAGGGTGGGCTGAATCTGTGGAGCTTACTACTCAAACGAACTAAGTTTTCAGGTGATCCTAAATGCAGTTCCTGATTCTTCAGTGGAAGTTGCTCCTGAATGAGAAATACACTTATCATGGCTGTGAAACACATACAGATTGTTCCTCAACTCTACTTCCGAAGGGTTTTATGCTCTCTTGTTATGTTATAGGCTATATCTGCTATGTTCCAATGGCCAACCAGGGAAAGCAAGAAAGAGGCCAAGGTTTATGGAGTTCAACCACAGCCCAACCACATATCTGTAACCTTAGTAATGTTCAGAGAGAAAATGCCTTGTTTTCTAAAGTTGCGAGTGACCTTTACAAAACTTAGGAAATTCTAGTGGAAATTTAATGGGCATGAATATTATGGTTCTCTTTCTGAATAGATATTCCTTATCTTTAAAGTTGGTATTTCATCATACCACAAGGTAATTCTAACTAGATTATTTTTTTTGCTTATAATCACATTTGAATGGGCATGAATGACCAATGAAATGGCAGAATCAATACATACTGTTAGCTTTCCCAGCCATGGATGCAATAGTACGCACAATAAAAACAAAGAAACAGGAAAAAAGCACTAGAGGTGAGATGCGCCAGTAGGAATGTAATTGATTAGAGGAAGACTCACTCAAGCATAAAAGTGAAATGTAAGTATGCAATATATCAGCAGTAACCATCCTTAAAGGGTGCATCCTATACAAAAGGTAGCTCTCGTTGAACTAGTGCAAATATTATATCTATATATATTACTGTAGCTGCAATAGCACAGGGAGTGACAGCATAGCTTACCTGTGTTGCATACAAACCTACCCGAACCCAATGGATATGTACTCACTGCTACTGTCTGTGCTACTGTGGCTACACTACTATTTATTCTTCTACTCTCTTGACTTTTGTTTCTTGACTTTAGCAAAGCTGTTTCTTGACTTTAGCAAAGCTTTTGACACGGTCTCCCACAGCATTCTTGTCAGCAAGTTAAGGAAGTATGGGCTGGATGAATGCACTATAAGGTGGGTAGAAAGCTGGCTAGATTGTCGGGCTCAACGGGTAGTGATCAATGGCTCCATGTCTAGTTGGCAGCCGGTGTCAAGTGGAGTGCCCCAGGGGTCGGTCCTGGGGCCCGTTTTGTTCAATATCTTCATAAATGATCTGGAGGATGGTGTGGATTGCACTCTCAGCAAATTTGCGGATGATACTAAACTGGGAGGAGTGGTAGATACGCTGGAGGGGAGGGATAGGATACAGAAGGACCTAGACAAATTGGAGGATTGGGCCAAAAGAAATCTAATGAGGTTCAATAAGGATAAATGCAGGGTCCTGCACTTAGGATGGAAGAATCCAATGCACCGCTACAGACTAGGGACCGAATGGCTCGGCAGCAGTTCTGCGGAAAAGGACCTAGGGGTGACAGTGGACGAGAAGCTGGATATGAGTCAGCAGTGTGCCCTTGTTGCCAAGAAGGCCAATGGCATTTTGGGTTGTATAAGTAGGGGCATAGCGAGCAGATCGAGGGACGTGATCGTTCCCCTCTATTCGACACTGGTGAGGCCTCATCTGGAGTACTGTGTCCAGTTTTGGGCCCCACACTACAGGAAGGATGTGGATAAATTGGAAAGAGTACAACGAAGGGCAACAAAAATGATTAGGGGTCTAGAGCACATGACTTATGAGGAGAGGCTGAGGGAGCTGGGATTGTTTAGTCTGCAGAAGAGAAGAATGAGGGGGGATTTGATAGCTGCTTTCAACTACCTGAAAGGGGGTTTCAAAGAGGATGGCTCTAGACTGTTCTCAATGGTAGCAGATGACAGAACGAGGAGTAATGGTCTCAAGTTGCAATGGGGGAGGTTTAGATTGGATATTAGGAAAAACTTTTTCACTAAGAGGGTGGTGAAACACTGGAATGCGTTACCTAGGGAGGTGGTAGAATCTCCTTCCTTAGAGGTTTTTAAGGTCAGGCTTGACAAAGCCCTAGCTGGGATGATTAACTGGGACTTGGTCCTGCTTGAGCAGGGGGTTGGACTAGATGACCTTCTGGGGTCCCTTCCAACCCTGATATTCTATGATTCTATGATTCTCTCTCTCTCACTGAGCTAGTACAATCATGTGTATGCGAGCTGGGAATCACACCCCTGGCTCACAGTGCGGACAGTCAAAGAATTCCTTCTCTCCCCTGGCTGCCAAACCACTCTCATCCTCTGTTTATTTGAGCCCCATCCCAAACTCAGAGAGATAGGAGCTCTTTTCCTCCCTGAGGTCTGCTGTGTTGCCAAAAGGCCTTTATGCAGTGTTGGAAAGAAGGGAGCCACTAACATTTATGTCTATTTCCTAAAGGAACAGAGGTTTTGTTTACTTCCCTCAAAAAGCCAAGCAAAGTAAAGCACAATGAACTTCAACAAATGTACAAAAAATAAACTATGTTTAAATATGAACTAAAGGGAGCATTTGTGTGGGTACCAAAAAAGGGATTGCTGATACTTCTGTATTTCCGTTCACTTGACTGCAAACATTCCACTCCTTCCTTTCTGCAGGGGCATGGAGCTGATAGAACACCTTTATGTAAAGGCTGCACCGAATCCTCAGGGCGGGGGGGGGGGAGGGGGGTGCAGATGACTGAGCTCATTGAGAATTTTACATGATAGTAATTATCCCAGTTAGGGAACACCTATTTGAACCACAATCTGTTAGAGATTATGGGTATATTGGGACAGAGCATGAAAGCCTGGCTCAATTTAGGCACTTTTGTGCCTCCATCCCTAGAGTGAAGAGCTGGTAGAAGAGAACACACGGTATGCAGCACAAATGCTGTCCCTGGATGAATGGTGGCAGAACCCAAGAATAGGTTGTACAGACCAGAATAGTCCCCACTGGTTTTGCTTTTGTTTACATTTGTTTGTATTCTTTCCCCTCTGTCCCCCACCAATAAACTGTCTGTACAAATTTTGAGACACTTTTCTTCTCAATACATTGAGAAATACATCACAGATGGTTACCTTAAAAAAAGACAAACAAACCAAACAAAAAACAAAAAAAAACAGCTCTATTCCCAGAGTTGCAATCTCTTTCCTCAGCCCATTTGTGAGAATTGGTACTAAATTTTGCCCTGTAATATACCAGTCATCAGGGACCTCTACAGTTCTCCAGGAGCAACTGACAATATATAATCACAGGTTTCAGAGCTGTTTTTTCCACCAAATGCATCCGATGAAGTGAGCTGTAGCTCACGAAAGCTTATGCTCTAATAATTTGTTAGTCTCTAAGGTGCCACAAGTACCTCCTTTTCTTTGACATATATAGATAGCAACGGTTCTTAGTACTAGAAGAGTTATTGCAGAATCGAATTTGAAGTAATCTTATCCACTTTTTTTATTATAGCATTCATAGGGCAGACGGCAATAACCAGGGCTGTAAAAAATTTGTTCCATTACAACCACCTAATGTTCTGACAAAACATACCATATCTTCAATGTGAGTAACAGCCGAATATTAATATGCAGCTCTTGGCTTGTCTATAGTCCCATAGACAAACAGAGAGAGACACTAATTTATATATTATATAAAAATTGCAGTTCAGTAGTAGTAGAAAAAATATAAGGTGTTTGTTGCATTTCTGACCAAGTTCTGTGTTTGACCGCAGCCTAGCACAACAGGGTCCTGGTCCATGGACTGGGACTCCTACCGGTGCCTACTGCTCAATAAATAAATAATAATAGGTCTTATTCATCTCTATTTTCAGAGTCTCTGATCCTTTATAGGATTATCCTAGCCACATATGGAACATTAATAATGCAGATTATAAAAGATTAATTGAATTATAATCTTACATAGCACACCATTATCTTAAATTTGAAATTATTTCTGTACTGCAATGTGCACATGCCATCAGAAGACCTTGCAATCACAACTGTACTTGCAAACTAAGTACAAGTAACATCCCCATCCCTGCACTTTGCTACATGCATCATATTCTACATTCTCTGGACAAAGTGTGTCCCCACCACTTGACTGAAGACCATCTTACCTACTATTGAGTGCACCAGCACATTAACAAGAACAGTCATTCTGGTGATGAAATATATTTTTCAGTACAGTACATTTAATAAGCATTATCCTGTAGAAATGTTGACTTTGAGATTTTAATAATCTACACATTGCCAGTTATATTGCATTACTAATTTCATTCCTAAATTGAGGGGATCCTGTCAATTTATCCCTGCTTCACATCCCTTCTCACCCATGACATTACTATGTTTCTGATTGAGGAGACAGAGGACTTCCTTCAAAGCCTGTCAGTACAGCTTCCTCAAATCAGCAGAGGGGTCAATGTTGAGTAATCCAAGTCCCACCTTCCCTCTAGGAAGGTAGCATGCTCTCTCAATACTCCCAGTTCTTGACACCACAGGGAGTGAGTGGACATGGGCATGGTTCCTTCCATATGGCTATGCAAAGCCAGTAGGGGAGAGAGAGAACTTTTTAAAGCACAAAACAAGCAACAGAAGTTTGAAGTAGTAGTCAGCATTTGTGTAAATACAAAAATACATGCAAACAAATGAAATAAATTACATTAATATTCTGTAGGTTTAATTTTATACAGCTAATCTACAAGCATATGTAACAATCTTTTCTACATCTAGGTATCACTTCCACTTTAAAAAAAACAAAACAAAAAAACCAAGTGTACACAAGTTTTTCATAAAGACTCAGGGTGTTCGCTGATATTTCAGTGTACAAAGTAACATACAGCCAGGTCATGTGCCAACTTTTAAAATGTACTTTTATCTCACTGCTTATTCTTTGGAGTCAGGTGTTTTGTAATAACAAACCGAAACAAAGGCTTTTTTTATTGCTAAAGATATTCAATGGCTTTTGTGTTCCTAGCGTCAGCAGTAACGTCAGAGGATTGTATCCAAGGAGCTAAATGTGCAAGACCTAGGGTCAAAGCAGCTGAATACACCAACCTCAGAAAACACAGACAATGAATTGCAAATGACACTCAAAACAAAACGAGAAAAAAAACCTTCACACAGAAAACTACAAAAGAACTCCACAGATACTGAATTGGCTTTCTGTACACACTGATCCTGCTTAACTGTGTGTGGTAACTAACCAAACGTTCTGAGACTAATAGTCATAAAATAGAGACTGTTGTGGGGGGATAGGACTTGTAAAGGAAAAAAATTGCCTCTCTTTTCTTTTTTTAAGGTGGTAATGCTTCTTTTTCTTTATTTAATTTACAAGTGTTTTAAACACATTAAAGTTGACCATTAGGTACAAGGCAGCTATTCTTCCATTAATTCTGCTAGAAGATTTTCACAAAAGGTGTACTGTTTCAATTTCGGAGTCACATCACAAAACAAATGATTTTGTAAACCTAATATAAGAAATCATTTTTTCATGACATATGGGGTTCTTTTACTGTAATCTCAACTTGTCACAAACACAAGATGTAAAATTGACACGTATAGCTGAAGTCTGAACAGGGCAGACTGAACTGATGTGCTGCTGTTTTCACTGGGACTTGCTGGGGCTTGACAAAACAGTACATTAGTCAGTCACGCAAGTTAACAAGAAAATGTTAATGATGGTTTGGCTGATTATCAAATGGCAAAACTAGAACTGTGATCTTAACTGCCTAACATGGCAAATCCATAAGATGGCAGATAAAGAAAGCCATATCAACTATTAAATTAAAATTAATTAAAAACCCATGCTTAGAAAATTAACTATTTCTTGTTTCATTGAAATGACACTGTAAATGCCCACTAGTGCTTCCTCTCCCAAAAAAAGCCAAAATATAAAATACTGTGGAGAGGTCACTGAGGAAGTACTGTCTTTTCTGGTAAGGGAGAGAAATTCTTAGTGCCATGGTACTGAGTGTTAATGAATATATATTAAAAAACGGCAGTACTCTAACTATTCAGAGAAAATCACTTCTCCATGCTTTCACTCTCTTTGTGCAAACACTTTTTTTCCCTCTTTTTTGTTTGGAAACCCACAGCACACTGAAGTATAAAAAAAGAAAAAACACTCACTGCCAATCTTCCAGCTATATTGAAATCTTGAAAGTAATGACTGTTACAAAAATAGGAACAATAGTGCTATGGTTTCTTCAAATTTTCTTTCGAAGTATGAAAACCCCAGAACATTGGACTCCATTTTGCTAAGCTATTTCTTAAATAAAAACAAACAAAAAACAAATGAAAATTGGAACAAAGTCAATTTCTCCTGGCATCTACGCCATTGCTCATAAGAAATGTTCTAATTTCCTCTGAAACATTTTTGAATGATCTAGTAGACAAGAATATTTGTAGTATTTTACACTGTGATGTTTAACATGACAACATTCCAATCTTGAAGCAGAAAAACCTTACCCATTGCTTGCTTCCCCATAGCACACTGGTAAGTGTTTCTTGGGGACTGGTTATGGTGAGGATATGGAATAAGCCCAGCACAGACACCAAGAAGCGTGAAAGGTTCAATCTCCAAGTGTGTTGTATCTCTTAAAAAGAAAAACACACATTCTGGTTATAGGAAGCGAGCTGTAGCTCACGAAAGCTTATGCTCTAATAAATTTGTTAGTCTCTAAGGTGCCACAAGTACTCCTTTTCATTCTGGTTATAATATACCTATAGACAGCAGAATGGCACGATTTTATTGAATTCATTTTTGTAAAGTCTGATAAATTATTTCAATTTAATTTGTTACCATTCAGAAAAATTTAAGTGAGTAAAACCTAAAAGCCTCAACAACAAATTCCAATATATTTTATTCAAAGTTTTAATTTGGGATTTCATTGGGTCCAAATACAGAGAGGTAGAAAGGACAGAAAGGGTACAAATTTACATGGACAAATAGAAGAAAAAAAACCGTAAGAGTAAACACATTGACCATAGTATCCAACAAGATATAAATAGATGTTATTTTATATACCAGTGGTGCTTAATATAAGCTACAAAATAAAAATGGAGGTCACATTCGAATGTCTGGAAACAGAGTGTTTAAAAAATTCCAGAGAAATATATTTCTCACTTCTGATTACATGTCCCAACAAGCATGTGCCAACATGACAGCAATCTGTTTGTTTTAGTTTACATGAAACCCATCCTTCCTGTATAGCAGGGGTTCTCAAACTGGGGGTCAGGATGCCTTAGGGGGTCATGAGGTTATTACATGGGGGGTCGTGAGCTGTCAGCCTCCACACCAAACTCTGCTTTTCATCCCGCATTTAAAATGCTGTTAAATATATAAAAATGTGTTTTTAATTGATAAGGGGGGTGTCGCACTCAGAGGCGTGCTATGTGAAAGGGATCACCAGTACAAAAGTTTGAGAACGACTGTTGTATAGGCTCCTCCTTACCTAAAAGGTTCCCCAGTTCCTAATAAACCTAAATCCCTCCTCCCAACACCATCATCGCATCCACACATTGAGACCTTGCAGTTGTTTATCTGTCTAATTGGCCTTGCACATGGAACTGGAAGCACTTCAGAAAATGGAGGTCCTGGACTTTAATCTCTTCCTAGCAAGCTATATTTGGCCTCCGGGACCTCTTTCTTACCTTTCCCCAGGTCATTGGTACCTACATGTACCACAACCAGCTCTCCCCAGCACTGCACATAAATCTAGCCACATCTTGAGAGGTCCACAACCTTCACACCCAGCAGGCAATTCATCCTGTGATTCTCCTGGTCATCTACATTTTTATAATCAAATCCCCGTTACTGTTACCTGTCTCTTCCTAGTAGCTGGGGTCCCCTCCCCTGGTGGTGATCCTCAGTGCAAGAGGATACCATGACATCATCTGGGAGGAAGGTCACAGCTATGCCTAAACAAGACTCTTAGAAAGCTGAATGGTCGGGGAAGAAATTAAGAAATACAGGCAAGGGATAAAAGGTACAGTTTCAAAAGATTTTATAGGAATTGGTGCATCAGAGAAAATTTGTTCTACGTGGAAGGAGCTGCAGAGGAGAAAGCTCATGCACAATAGATAAATAGGCCATTTTATATGGAGGGATAGAAGTGTCCAGCCCTAGATGAAGATTAGATAAAGTCTGTAAGATAGGCTGGAGCAAGTCTATGGTTTTTAAATCAAAGTGGGCAATTATGAAGCAGGGAATTCTGAAATAGGGCCAAACATTTTAAAAATAAATGTGTCCAAAGCACACATGTATGGCAGTGCTCCAGAGTCATTAAATAGCGTGTGGATTTCAGGTATATGCCATATGGTGGCTTCCCAATAAGAGCTGGGCACCCAATTTGAAAATCCCCCAATGCTCAGCCCTCTTTTCTTACAATGTGGGACATCTCATATGTTGGCTAAAATTGATAACCTGAATTATGTGTTTTAAAATAGAAATTATGGCAATATCTTTTTAGTTGCAATATATTGCAAGGGATGGCAAAGCAGCACAACTGTGAGGTGGATGAAGAATCCCCAATATATCTAGCAGGGAATGCCTGAAGAGGATGACTACCTGGAACATTACATCATAGAATTGCATGCTTTGCTGGGAAAATGAAAACCCTGATAAATAGTTTAAGAAAACGAGCTATTAGCCTCAGTCATAGAATCATAGAAATAGAGGACTGGAAGGGACCTCAATAAGTTATCTGGGCCGGTCTACTGCACTCCAGGCAGGACTAAGTAATAACTAGACCATTTCTGACAGGTTTTTGTCTAACCTGTTCTTAAAAACCTGCAAGGGTGGTGTCAGGGTTCCCTCCCCACTCTGAACTCTAGGGTACAGATGTGGGGACCTGCATGAAAGACCCCCTAAGCTTATTTCTACCATCTTTAGGTTAAAACTTCCCCAAGGCACAAATTCTTTACCCTTGGATGGTACGCTGCCACCATCAAGTGATTTAACAAAGAATCAGGGAAAGAACCACTTGGCGTTCCTATTCCCCCAAAATATCCCCCCAAGCCATTATACCCCCTTTCCTGGGGAGGCTTGAGAATAATATCCTAACCAATTGGTTACAAAGTGATCACAGACACAAACCCTTGGGTCTTAGGACAATAGAGAAATCAGTCAGATTCTTAAAAGAAGGATTTTATTATTTTTTTAAAAAGGTAAAAATCACCTCTGTAAAATCAGGATGGAAATTAACTTTACAGGGTAACAAAAGATTCAAAACACAGAAGAACTTCCTCTAGGCTTAGTTTCAAAGTTACAAAAAACAGGAATAAACCTCCCTCCAGCAAAGGAAAAATTCACAAGCAAAACAAAAGATAATCTAACACGCCTTGCCTGGCTTTTCCTTACAATTTTTGTAATATGAGAGACTTTTAGGATGGTTTATAGGAGAAGGAGTTTTCTGACTTGATGCTTCTCTGCTTCCCAAGAGAACACACAAAACAAGCCTCTTCCCTCTCCCCCCAAGATTTGAAATTATCTTCTTTCCCCATTGGTCCTTTTGGTCAGGTGCCAACCAGGTTATTTGAGCTTCTTAACCCCTTACAAGTAAAGAGGAATTCTAGGCTACCCTTAGCTGTATGGTTATGACAGGTGGAGAGTCGACATCCTCCCTAGGCAGTTTGTTCCAGTGCTTAACTACCCTGACAGAAGATTTTCCTAATGTCCAACCTAAACCTCCCTTGCTGCAATTTAAGCCCATTGCTTCTTTGTCCTACCCTCAAGAGGTTAACCAGGTTACCCTTCTCCTTGTAACAATCTTTTATGTACCTGAAAACGGTTATCATTTCCCCCTCAGTCTTCTCTCCTCCAAACTAAACAAACCCAATTTTTTCAAACTTTCCTCATAGGTCATGTTTTCTAGACATTTGCACTCTCTCACCAGTTTGTACTAACAGTAATACTTCTGCTTATATTAATTTGAGTAGCTTGAAAATTACTCACTGGCATATAAACATATGCTACTGCTCTGCATCTGACTAAACAAACTATGTTCAATGGAGATCTGTCTTAGGAAATATGAGTATTAATGCATCACCTGCAGATGAGCAAATCCAGAATGGTAGATGCCTGGTCATCAGAATTATTAGTAAATTTGAAGTATGGACACATGCAGCGTCACAGCAAGCATAAAACTGAAACACTAAATGCCAAGTAGAATAGTGAGATTCAGTCAAACTTGATGTGGTAGATTGCTACTTCTTGACTGCACACACAAAATCAGTTATTGCTATGATGAGCAAAGCTTTGGAAGATTACAAAGGGCTCAAAACAAATGTATACAGAGGCAGGACTAAGCAGTAGGTAGGCAAATTAGGGTGGTTACCTCAACACACTTCTCATTCCTTTAATTCTTTCCATTTTTCTTGTTACAATTCAGCAGAGCACTGTGTTACCAAGTGCGTGCAAGACACTTGGTTAAGAACATGATGTTGGTGATTAAACTCAGGTCCTTGTGCGTGTGCTCACATACAACGAGAGGGCCAAATCATCAGCTGGTGTAAATCAGCACAGCACTGACTCCACTGGAGCTACAATGATTATACCTGTTGAGGATCTGGTCCACAGTGTTTGCAACAGGAAGTCAAAATTTTTAAACAAACCTAACTTCTACAAGTCAAAACGTCATTGCCAGAATTGGACCCGACACACATGTAGGTTTTACAAAGAGATTATAAAGCGATGGGACACCTTGACAGACACTTGAAGCTCAAAAGAAATAAATCTCCAATTGGAATGCAAAAGGAAAATAGTACAGACCACTATAGCTAAAAAAGTTGACTGTGACATCAGACAAGAAGAATGGCGATGGGATACCTCAGCACTCTTGATCAGGTACTTTGATTATTCATCACACATTAAATTGTATTGGTTGTACCAAAATAAAGGACATTCTTAGCCATGTAAAGAGATTTAGGGATAATTGCAAATAAATTGAATACTAGTTCCCAGTGTGATGCTAAAACTGACAGAATTACTTCATCATTTATATTAAGAAACAACTATTGTATGGCCAGGGTATTATAGCAAAATTACCAGATATACTTAGATCAAGTTTAGATCTGTTCATGGATAATGTAATAACCTTCCACACTTATAACAGGTAATTTGAACTAGATGACCAAATAGGGTCTCTTCCCATTATTATGCAAGGGTATGTCTACACTACGAAATTAGGTCGAATTTGTAGAAAGCATTTTTATACAGTCAAGTGTGTGTGTCCCCACACAAATGCTCTAAGTGCATGTAGTCGGCGGACTGTGTCCACAGTACCAAGGCAACAGTCGACTTCCAGAGCTTTGCACTGTGGGTAGCTATCCCACAGTTCACGCAGTCTCCACCGCCCATTTGAATTCTGGGTAGAAATCCCAGTGCCTGATGGGGCTAAAACATTGTCGCGGGTGGTTCTGGGTACATATCGTCAGGCCCCCGTTCCCTCCCTCCCTCCCTTCGTAAAAGCAAGGGCAGACAATCGTTTTGCGCCTTTTTTCTTGAGTTACCTGTGCAGACGCCATACCACGGCAAGCATGGAGCCCGCTCAGCTAACAGTCACCGTATGTCTCCTGGGTGCTGGCGGACATGGTACTGCATTGCTACACAGCAGCAGTTTATTGCCTTTTGGCAGCAGACAGTGCAGTATGACTGGTAGCCGTCATCGACATAGTCCTGGGTGCTCTTTTAACCGGGTGCCTGGGCAAACATGGGAGTGACTCAGCCAAGTCATTTCCCTTGTTTCACCTCATGGCGATTGAGTCCTACTGGCAGTGCACTGTCTTTTAATCTGCAGCTAGCAGAAGACGATGGCCAGTAGTCATGCTGCACCGTCTTTTGCGAGGAGCACCCAGGAGGT
Organism: Dermochelys coriacea; assembly: GCF_009764565.3. Taxonomy (NCBI): domain Eukaryota; kingdom Metazoa; phylum Chordata; order Testudines; family Dermochelyidae; genus Dermochelys; species Dermochelys coriacea. The sequence continues at coordinate 254,329,406 of NC_050068.2, read as the reverse complement.
GACGATGGCTAGCGATCGTATTGCACAGTCTGCTGCCAGCATGATGTATAAAGATAGATGAAGTGGTTCAAAACAAGAAATAGACCAGATTTTTTTTGTATTCATTTTCTCCTCCCTCCCTCTGTGAAATCAACGGCCTGCTAAACCCAGTTTTGAGTTCTATCCTTGAGGTTTTGAGTTCTATCCTAGAGGTGGCCATTCAGTTTCTCGCAAAGCCACCCCCTTTGTTGATTTTAATTCCCTGTAAGCCAACCCTGTAAGCCATGTTGTCAGTCACCCCTCCCTCCATCAGGGCAACAGCAGACAATCGTTCCGCGCCTTTTTCTGTGCAGATATCATACGACGGCAAGCATGGAGCCCGCTCAGATCACTTTGGCAATTAGGAGCACATTAAACACCATATGCATTATCCAGCAGTATATGCAGCACCAGAACCTAGCAAAGCGAAACTGGGCGAGTAGGCGACGTCAGCGCGGTGACGAGAGTGATGAGGACATGGACACAGACTTCTCTCAAAGCACGGGCCCTGCCAATGTGGGCATCATGGTGTTAATGGGGCAGGTTCATGCGGTGGTGAACGCTGATCTGGCTCGGGAAACAAGCACAGACTGGTGGGACCGCATAGTGTTGCGGGTCTGGGACGATTCCCAGTGGCTGCGAAACCTTTGCATGCGTAAGGGCACTTTCATGGAACTTTGTGACTTGCTTTCCCCTGCCCTGAGGTGCAAGAATACCAAGATGAGAGCAGCCCTCTCAGTTGAGAGGCGAGTGGCAATAGCCCTGTGGAAGCTTGCAATGCCAGACAGCTACCGGTCAGTCAGGAATCAGTTTGGAGTGGGCAAATCTACTGTGGGGCTGCTGTGATGCAAATAGCTAACGCAATCAAAGATCTGGTGATATCAAGGGTAGTGACCCTGGGAAATGTGCAGGTCATAGTGGATGGCTTTTCTGCAATCGGATTCCCTAACTGTGGTGGGGCCATAGACGGAACCCATATCCTATCTTGGCACCAGAGCACCACGCCGGCGTAGTACATAAACCGCAAGGGGTACTTTTCAATAGTGCTGCTGCAAGCACCGGTGGATCACAAGGGACGCTTTTCACATCACCAACATCGTGGGATGGCTTGGGAAAGGTACCTGATGCTCGCATCTTCAGGACCTCTGGTCTGTTTCAAAAGCTGGAGGAAAAGGGACTTTCTTCCCAGAACAGAAACTACCGTTGGGGATGTGAAATGCCTATAGTTATCCTTGGGGACCCAGCTTATCCCCTTAATGCCATTGCCATGAAGCCATACATAGGCAGCCTGGAGAAGTAGTCAGGAGCTGTTTCAACTACAGGCTGAGCAAGTGCAGATGGTGGTAGAATGTGCATTTGGATGTTAAAAGCGCGCTGTGCGCGTTTCCTGACCTCGGTTAGACCTCAGCAAACCAATATTCCCACTGTATTACTGCTTGCTGTGCGCTCCACAATATCGTGAGAGCAAGGGGGAGCGCTTATGGCAGGGTGGGAGGTTGAGGCAAAACGCCTGGCTGCTGGTTACGCACAGCCAGACACCAGGCGGTTAGAAGAGCAAAGGAGGGGGGTGTCGGTGCGCATCGGAGAAGCTTTGAAACCCAGCTTCATGACTAGCCAGGCTACGGTGTGAAAGTTTCTGTTGTTTCTCCTTGATTGAAACCCACCAACCCTTGGTTCACTTACTTCCCTTAAGCTAACCACCCCTCCCAACTCCCTTCGATCCCTGCTTGCAGAGGCAATAAAGTCATTGTTGCTTCACATTCATGCTTCTCTATTAATTCATCACACAAATAGGGGCATATTACCAAGGTAACCCAGGAGGGGTGGGGAGGAGCGAAGGACAAGGCCACACAGCACTTTAAAAGTTTAAAACTTATTGAATGCCAGCCTTCTGTACTTGGTCAATCCTCTGGGTTGGAGTGGCTGGATGGCCGGAGGCCCTCCACCGCGTTCTTGGGCGTCTGGGTGAGGAGGCTAATGGAACTTCGGGAGGAGGGCGGTTGGTTACACAGGGGCTGTAGTGGCGGTCTGTGCTCCTGCTGCCTTTTCCTGCAGCTCAACCATACACTGGAGGCATATTAGTTTGATCCTCCCGCAGCCTCAGCATTGCATCCTGCCTCCTCTCATCACGCTGCCACCACCTTTCAGCTTCAGCCCTCTCTTCAGCCCGCCACTTACTCTCTTCAGCCCACCACCTCTCCTCCCGGTCATTTTGTGCTTTCCTGCACTCTGACATTGTCTGCCTCCATGCATTCATCTGTGCTCTGTCAGTGGGGAGGACAGCATGAGCTCAGACAACATTCATCGCGAGTGCATTTTTTTTTGCCTTCTGATCTTTGCTAGCCTCTGGAAGGAGAAGGATCCGTGATCCTTGAAACACATGCAGCTGGTGGAGAAAAAAAAAAAAAGGGAGAGTGGTATTTGAAAAGATACATTTTATAGAAGCAATGGGTAACACTCTTAACAGTAAACCTTGCTGTTAAAAACAGTACATATATAGCACATGTGCTTTCGTTACAAAGGTCCGCAATTTTTTGCATCCCTCCACCCCGCGTGGGCTATCAGTGCAGCGTGGAGACATTCTGTTCACCATAGGCAAACTAGCTCCAGGCAGGCAACAGGCACGCTCTGAATGTCCCCTTAAGAAAAGCACCTATTTCAACCAGGTGGACCATGAATGATATCTCTCTCCTGAGGATAATACAGAGAGATAAAGAACGATGTTGTTTGAACGCCAGCAAACACACTGCAATGCTTTGTTCTAAGCAATTATTCCCGAGTACGTGCTACTGGCCTGAGTGTAAAGTTCCTATCATGGTGAATGGATAAGGCTGCCCTCCCCAGAAACTTTTTGCAAAGGCTTTGGGAGTATATCCAGGAGAACCTGATGCCAGGGCAAATTAAATCATTAAACATGCTGGCTTTTAAACCTTGTATAGTATTTTAAAAAGGTACACTCACCAGGAGGTCCCCTTCTCTGCCTGGTGGGTCCAGGAGGCAGCCTTGGGGGGTTCAGGGTGTACTGGCTCCAGGTCCAGGGTGAGAAACAGTTCTGGCTGTCGGGAAAACCGGTTTCTCCACTTGTTTGCTGTGAGCTATCTAAGCCTCCTCATCATCGTCTTCCTCGTCCCAAAACCTGCTTCCGTGTTTCTGTGCCTCCATCTCCATTGAAGGAGTCAAACACCATGGCTGGGGTCGTGGTGGCTGAACCCCCTAAAATGGCATGCAACTCATCATAGAAGCGGCATGTTGGGGCTCTGACCGGCAGTGGCTGTTCGCCTCTCTCGTTTTCTGGTAGGCTTGTCTCAGCTCCTTAAGTTTCACGCGGCACTGCTATCGAGTCACTGTTACGGCCTCTGTCCTTCATGCCCTGGGAGATTTTCACAAATGTTTTGGCATTCGAAACTGGAACGTAGTTCTGATAGCACGGATTCCTCTCCCCATATAATGATCAGATCCCGTACCTCCCGTTCAGTCCATGCTGGAGCTCTTTTGCGATTCTGAGGACTACATCATGGTCATCTCTGCTGATGAGCTCTGCATGGTCATCTGCAGCTTGCCACACTGGCCAAACAGGAAATTGAAATTCAAAAGTTCGTGGGCCCTTTTCCTGTCTACCTGGTCAGTGCATCCAAGTTGAGAGTGTTGTCCAGAGCGGTCACAATGGAGCACTCTGGGATAGCTCACGGAGGCCAATACCATCTAATTGCGTCCACAGTACCCCAAATGCGACCCAGCAAAACCGATTTCAGTGCTAATCCCCTTGTTGGGGGTGGAGTAAGGAAATCGAGTCCTTTAAGTTGAAAAAAAGGGCTTCGTCATGTGGACGGGTGCAGGGTTACATCGATTTAACGCTGCTAATTCAACCTCAACGCCTAGTGTAGACCAGGCTTAGAGTATCTGTGATGGCCATGTAGATTGCCAGGGATGTTCCAGGCTGCAGTCTATTCAGGTGCCTTGCTGTTTCTCTTATCAGCTGGCAGTATGATTTGAAGGCAATTAACTTTGCCATAAGTGGGAATTTGTTCCTTTTGTCCTGTTCTTTGCGATGCACTCAGGAAACCAGCCAAGAGCCCCTCAGATCAAACTTGTTAAAGTGAAAGGCACAAGCAATATCAATGCAATTATTGATGGAATGACTTTCATTTGGCAAAGGTCCAGCTCCACTGAAATCATGCGAGTCTTTCCACTGACTTTAGTGAGGGTGAATCAGGTCCTAGGACTTTTGAGGTATGTCTACACTGCAATGAAAGCCCAGGCTCAAGGCTAACCCCCCTTGTCTCAGGGTCTGCAGGGCCGGAGGGTCCGAGCTCAAGTCAAGCCAGGACTCAGGGTCTAAGCCCTATTGCTATGCAGTGTAGACGCATCCTTGCTTGACTCAGGTCCTGGGAGTCATCTGGAAGAATCCCACAATTCCTTGTGACAGCTTCCTTAGTTCTCTCTAACCCAACAATCTGCAATGCACTTTATTGAAAACAAAAGCCCCACCCCCAGCAAATGGCAGATGCTCAGGTCAGCATTAGCTCATTCTGTTCTGATCACTGATCTGTAAGCACACTATCACAGAACCTCTTGGGTTTGCAACAAAGAGCAAACCACTCAAGCCTTTTGCAAAACGAGCTGCTTCCTGGCAATGGGCAGGGCAAGCAGTAAAGTTTTCCCACAGTGCACCATGTTCCTAGGGCTAGAGCAGCCACATTTTGGGAGGATGCGTGTGTGATGATGTATAACTGAAGATGACCATTTATACCATTGTTGCTACCATGGTTATACAATTGCAACAAATCTTATACAAAGTATGTCATGTAAGGTACAACTGTTCTGTTGATAATCTGCTAAGTATGATAATCTTGTTTATATGCAGGTATCATCTTTCTATCTGACTTTATGAATATTTGTTATGTATTTTTATGTCAAAATGTGTTTAGTTCTTGGTTGACACCCACAAGGTAGTTTTACATCCCGTCTAGCCAGCCCAGTGTTGATGAACCACTCAATTGTGGATAGACCATTCAAGTGGTGACAGGCCATTAAAGAGATCAGCTCTTCAATGAGTCTTCCTGCAAATGCCTAAACCAGCAAGGAGCCAATGGTCACCCCTGTGATTTATCAAAACTGTAAGGACATGTGATGTGGACAAGTGATCTAGGACTCCATCTGTGTCAGTAATTTTCCATACACAGGGGCTGTGGGCTTTGTTTGGAACAGTACATTTCCATGCACATGGCAGAGGATATAAGAGACACCCGAGACATCTCCATTTTCGCCTTTTTCCTGCTCCAAATCTCTGGACTGTGCTTTTACAAATAAAAGGAGTATTTTGAACTAAGAACTGAGGATCTCCCAATCTTTTGGAAGTTACCAGAGCAACTTCTGAAAACGAGCAGTTTATTCCATCACTGCTACAAACTTAATACAAGGACTTTGCAATCACTCATATGTATATATGATCTATTAACCATTTATAAACTATTCTTTTCTTTTATTAATAAATCTTTAGTTAGTTTACTATGGATTGACTGACAGCATGATATTTGGATAAGATGTGAGATTGACCTGGTGGTAGGTGTCTGACTGATCCTTTGGCATGAGTAGAACCTCACATGTGGTGAATTGGATTTTCAATAACCTCTTTCTATATTAGACCTGATTGTTGGGATGGGAGCCAAGGACTGGAATGCCTGGAGGGGACGGTGTTTGGTTAACCAGTGTGGTGCTGCAGAAGCTCTTTTGTTACTGGCGTGGTGAATCTAATTAAAGAATAAACCACCAGTTATTGGGTACTGTCTGCCCTGTTTCTTGCAGTCTGTCGTGAGCATGGCATTCTCAGTGTGATCCATTACAGGCCCCCCGGTCACACTAGGGACTCTGGGACATAGTTACTTTGACTCAGGTCTGTGCGGTGCAGTGTGAATGCCAGAGCCTGAAGTTCAAGCATGTGTCAGAAAATTCTTAACCTCGGGTTAAAATACAACATAGATGCTCAAGCCCAAGGTTCCCTAACAGGGGTCTGCTAACTAGAGTCCCACTAACCCTGGGCTTACATTGCAGCATAGGCATACCTTTGAAGAACTGTAAAAATCATGCTTCGTATATGACAAAGATGTGTCAGAGAAGTCACTTGGGATACGTTAGACTTGGCTTTTGAGTCAATAGGATATTCTCAGCTCAATAAAAGCCTGAGAAAGTGTGAATTAGTAGTCTGGAAAGAAGCTTTGTTTTAATTTTAGTGCTCTTTGGTCACAAATAGGTAGTGACAGTCTAGAAACTCTGAAGTACAGAAACAAGGTATCTGGCTTTAGATGTGGATAAAGATTAAAAAAAAACAACCACCCTCTTAAAAGCTCTCTAAAGACATTCCAGAGTAGACAAAAATAACAGGATACATAATGGTGTGGTATAAAAGTTTTATAAGGAGCTGTTTGGATGACCTGCATAACTCTCTAATGGTTTGGCCAATTATGAGTATAAGAGAGCATGAAAAACCTCACACTGATAAAAATCACATATTCCATGTTTTTGTGGGTTAGAGTTTATAACCTCAATTCCTCACAAAAAAAATCAAACACTAAATTCACTTATTTGTGACTATCCCATAGATGATTTAGGATTAGTGTAATCATAGATTGCTTCCTAAACGTCTATCATCTCCTATTTGTACATTGTTATAAACATAAGCAAGAGTTTGGTGTGGAAACAGCAATGTTACAACATAATTAGGGCCCTACCAAATTCATGGTCCATTGTGGTCAATTTCATGGTCATAGAATTTAAAAAATAGTAAATATCATGATTTCAGCTGTATAAATCTGAAATTTCACAGTGTTGTAATTGTAGGGGTCCTGACCCAAAAAGAAGCTAGGTTATTGTGCGGGGGGTTGCAGTACTGCTACCATTACATCTGCGCTGCTGCTGGCGGCAGCACTGCCTTCAGAGCTGGGGAGCTGGAGTGGCAGCTGCTGGCTGGGAGCCCAGCTCCGAAAGCAGAGCCACCGCCAGCAGTAGCATAGAAGTAAGGATGGCATGGTGTGGTATTGCCAACCTTACTTATGCACTGCTGCCTGCAGACCTGGGCCCTCAGTCAGCAGCTGCCACTCTCCGGCCTCTCAGCTCTGAAGGCAGCAGTGCAGAAGTAAGGGTGACATGGTATGGTATTGCCACCCTTACTTCTGTGCTGCTGCTTTTAGAGCTGGGTGCCCTGCCAACGATCGCCACTCTCCGGTCACCGAGCTCTGAAAGCAACGCAAAAGTAAGGGTGGCAATATCACAACCCCCCTAAAAAAACCTTGTGACCCTCCTGCAATTCCCTTTTGGGCAGAACCCCCAATTTGAGAAATGCTGGTCTCCCCCATGAAATCAGCATAGTATAGGGTAAAAGCACACAAAAGACCAGATTTCATGGGGGGAGACCAGATTTCACAGTCTGTGACGTGTTTTTCATGGCCGTGAATTTGGTAGGGCCCTAAACATAGTTAATGAACTTACATTTCAGAGAACAGAAAGGAAGAAGGCTATAATATGCATATTTTTACTGTGCCAGTATTTAGTCTGAATGTACACTTACTTAGTAATTGTACGTTCATACAGTGCAATGTTGCAGTCATTTTCCTCGTTCACGTCCAAATATTCAACTAGGCCTTCATGCAAAAAATCTTCAAAATTCCTGTAATTGCCAAAAAAGGTACACACTGAGAAACATTTTATTCATATGCACAAATAAAGTTAAAGTTATTAAAAGGAACTGACTTTTGTAAGGAAAGCAAACTAAACAAGTGGTCCTTATCTGCACGGAGTTACACAGATTGAGAGAATTCTCTCTAAATATTTGAAGCAGAAAAAACAATCTTACTTACCTGTTTGCTTCAAGGGGGATTTTTTTTTTAAATAGCCTTAATATTTTCATCATATCATAAAGGTAAGTATATTTTGTGGATGGACTAAGAAATTTCCATGATGATTTTGCAAGACTGATTAGAAACTAAACTGGAATGCTTATATATGTAAATATTATACCTCACACACACACACACACACACACACACACACACACACACACACACACACACACACACACACACACCCCCCTTCAAGAGTTACTAGGGATTCTTAATGCCTCAATTTCTGAGAGTCCAAGCTGACACTTCTGATTAAAGGTGCCTGATTTTCAGAGGGCAGGTGTGCAGCATTTACCGAGAGACTCTCTAAGGCGTCTCAAATCAGGCATCAGAAGTCAGTAGTTGCTTTTAAAAATTTAGGTTATACATTTATTTTATAAAACCACATATCACAATCTCAAATCAATAGCAGAATAAGAGTCGTGACTTTTTTGTATTTGATTTAAAAAACAGAAAATATCTGCTATTCTGATTCTTCATTTACATGTGAGAGCAGACTTCTCCCGTAAACATTTAACCGACATTGCAATACCACAACAGAACTCTTAATTCAGTCAGGGCATATTGTTATTACATTTACAGATGGAGAGGAGTGGGGAACAGACATAGTCCTGTAGAGTAATATACCTGTATCCCTGAGCAAGTTCTTCCATATGCTTGTCCGTAACTGCAGGTTTTTGCTTCTTAACGATTATGTAGGGTCTAAGTTGGAAAAAGGAATGTTGCAGTAGATATACACGGAGTTAACAAATATAAATTAAAGTAAGGTAACATCAATGCATAGGATAGTTGGTTTGTAAATCCACTTTTGGAAATCAAGTGCAGATGTAGAAGTACACATCTTTTTAAACAAGGTACTCATTTAAAATAAGTAGAAGCATAACTAGATTTATCTGCCATTTAGTTGATGTATTTATGCAGATATAATTAGCCAAGCCATTAACTTGGATTGTTTCAAATCTGAGTTTTATTTTACCAGTTCAAAAAAATGTATGTATCATATACAATTTCCCCCCCAAAGTATAAACAAGTTATTTTTAAGATACATATGACATATTAAAATAAAGTTCAGAACTACAGTTTAAGTAGATAAATGTAACCTACAAAATTATTAAGTTGGTTGCTTTGAAATATTTAAAATTTTCTCAACAGTACCAGGCTAAAAATAGTTGGAAACTCCTTGAGATGGGGTGTTTACATGTCAGTATTTTGTTCAGTGCTGAGCACAGTCAGCGCTCAACAAATATATATTTAAGTTTTAATAGGACACATTTTCCTACCAACTGTTACCTAAAATGATATAAAATATAAATAGAATTCACTACGTGCTGCAGTAGATTAATCTATCAATATTAGCAGCACATGAATCTCTGGAAGCTTCACCACCACGAGGAAACACCAATACAAAGAATGGCATGCAAGATCAAAACGTCAAGGGCTGTTGCTATTTGGACAAGTTGCTCTTACAGAGTGCAGCAAATAAGTAAAAGATACTTGTGTAGTCTGCTCTGAAGTCCAAATAACTGTTTGAGGGCTAATGAGCACTTTTAAATGGTTAAGAGGAAGAACTGAACAATTGCAAAGGAAAAAAAACCACACAGGAGGGTGAACTGGGTAAGTTTTCTTGGAAATCCACATTATTTCACTCGATGTTGCCTATTTTTAGTTGGAACACAGTTCAGATGTTTTGCCGGACTGCCTGATCTGAAGTTTGATTTGTACTAGCAGTGTTTGAATTGGAGAGTTAATTTCTCTGCCTTTGAGTTCATTCCTGTCTGTGGATTCTCCTCAACTATCCCTGCCAGGTCTGACTTATTGCTGGCTCACAAATATGCTGATGATGAAATGATTTTTGAGCCTTTGGAAAGCCTCAAATTGCATCAAACAGCATGTTTGGCTTTTAAAAGAAAGTTAACACTACTAGACAAGGTGACTGACACTTTTAGCCATGAGTACTGCTGCTGATTGACTTACCCATGAACTGTGCACACAGTTAGCCTAAGCTAAACCATGCTTGTATTATTATACCCCATCGTCTCTCCGGCCTCCCTTATTTGTTCACCCCTCTGTCGCGCCTTATCTTTTAGACCCTAAACTCTTTGTGGCTGGGAACATCTTTTATTATGTATGGAAGTATCTAGCACAAGGGGACTCTGATGTGACTGGGGTCTCTAGGCACCAACATTACATGAATAATATAGTAATTTTAGTTCAAATACATAGCTATTTACAGTCTCAAAACAGTTACATTTTTGTAAGACGTTCTTGTCTGTGTCTTCCTGCCCCAGCTTCCTTTGGCAACCCACCTCATTCCCTTCCCTAGCATATTGTTATGCGTTGAATTCAATTGCTCTCTTTCAAATGTAAATTGTAAGCTTCTCGGGGCAGAAATGTTTTTATTTTATGTTTGTCAAATGGGAACTACAGAAATAAGTCAAAATTGTGTGACATGTTTTCTTCTAATGAAAGCAAACAGCTACATCCCTTCCACACCTTTATCTAGCCCAAAGGAGACTGATTTATTTCAAAAGAACTAGTTACAATTAGAGTAAAGCCCTGATCCTGCAATGTGATGCTGAAGACAACAGGGTGCCTTGTGGGTATTTATGCACATCTTGCTGCAGGACTGTAACCTATGTGTTTCTTATAAAAACACAAAATAAAAGAAAAAAAGAAAAGTGACAGTATTTCAAATATACTCATACCAAAGTTGTTAATGTTGTATTTCCTTGGGTGGTAGGAGGGACATTTTTACTTTGTTTTTACTTCTGTTCAGAGTCATCTATTGGAACAGCAGCTTATTTTTTAAACTTCGTTTACTCAGTTGCACATTTATCCTACAGTAAGGCAGAGATTTTGAGTACCTCGTGGCTCCTTTGAAAGTCCACTGAAATGGAATGGGGATTGGGTGCCTAAAACCCCATAGGCAACTTTGAAAATCTGAGCCTAAAAGACGCACAATGTGTAATGGATAATCAAGTTAAGTTCTTTAGAAGGATTTTTGGTGAGAAGTTGTGACAATCAGGGTCCAGACACCCCAAGAGGAGAACAGAAGGTTTAAACCCCAAAAATCCCAGGGAGGAGGGGAGGGGATATCAGCTCCTCTTATTGAGACAGCCCTCCAAATCAGCCAAAGGCAAGCAGCCTTTGTTAAAGATCAGGACACAGACCATTCCCTAGAGGGAAGCAATTCATAGCAAAGCCCCTACAGACAACTATATTGCTACTATTACTCATGTAATAGGGGGAGGATTTTTATGGACATGGGTACAATATACAGGGAAGCCCCAACAGGACAGAATAAGGGTTTGTGACAATCAGGGTCCAGATACCCCAAGGGGAGAACAAAAGGTTTAAACCCCAAAATGAGCAGGTGAACCAAATGATTGCATACTGTATTATTGTAGTATAAAAGTATATAAGTAAGGTCTTGTGAAAGACTAATGTTCTGAACTTGATCATCATTAGCAAATATGCATTCAGAATGTGGTTATGAATCAATGTATTTATGAACATAGAAAATTGTGCTCATAATCTGTACTAAAACTGTCCTGCTGTAGTTGGAAGAAGCAGTGAATCAGGGAGGGGCTCTCCCCAAGCCAGGTGTTTACATGAAACTGGCTTCAAGTAACCATCCATTGTCCAATACAGGAAGAGACAATGATGGACCACCAGAGTTAATGATAGCCAGGATGTCTCCGTGTCGTCTCAAGCCAAGAAAGTTTTCCCACACTGAATAATCATGAATCATCATGCGGGGGGAGGGGGGGGGGGAAGAAGAGGATGTCTTTTTTTAAAAACAGGCTGGGGACTGAAGTTTTTAAACCAGAATTTGGGGGGCAGTCTTGAGGCAGGAGGCTGTCCATGAAAACTGGATCCTTCCTATAGCTAGGGGGTATGCTGAGAAACAGTTAAGGCAATAGGCAATTTATATTAGAAAAGAGATTTTTGTCCAATATGGAAGCGTAAAGCCTGACGTTGCATCTATGTTTATTTTCTGTGTTACTTGTACATGTTTGCTCTCCCTTATTAGTTGATCTTTGAATCCGTGGTTTTTCTATTAAATATTTTGTTGATTTTCACCCCAAGCAGGTCTCTGGTGTCCAAACAGTGTGGAATGTGTATGCCAAAGTCAGCTGGTATCCTGGGGGGAGGCGTTGAGGGGGGTTCGTTTCACACCTTTGGGATTAACAAATTTGAGAGTAACAATTCAAGTGTCTGGTAATTAAGAACTATGGAAGGACGAATTTGGGGAGTCTTGGGACTGGAAAGACTGTTGGTGTCATCCTACAAGGAGTAACTAGGCTGCTAAGAACCTAGGGGGTGAGACCTTATGCTGTAGGTAGGCTACTGGTTCAGAGACCTGAGCCATTGCTGCACAGCACAAAGGCCCCCAAGGGCAGGGCAGGCAGTGACAGAATCCCTTATCAGTCTGGCTGGTCCCCCAATCATCACAGAAGTTTACCTGCACAATCTTCCTCCATCAGAGGAAATGTAGACACATCTGTCAGCAAGATTTGTGGAGATTGAAACAAATTCATTGATATAACCTGCTCGCCGCATTAGCCGAAACGTGTGAACTAGTTTTGGATAGTCGCGAATGACACCAAGGATGTTACCTGTTCAAGAAAATGATCATTTTATGATCTATGTTTTGCATGCTTCAAAATTCTCTTCAGTTCAGAACCGAGCTCCTTCCCTTGTTAAATGTGACAGGAAATACCTGTAAGGTGAGTCTATGCTACAGCTGGAAATGAGCCTCCCAGGCCAGATAGAGACAGACTCGAGTTAGCCTTGCTTGAGCTAGCACACTAAAGATAGTAATATGGGCATTGCAGCAAGGGCACTAGTTCTGGCTAGCCATCTAAGCTTGGTTCTAAGAGGGTGGGGGGGTTGAACTCAGGCAGCTAGCCTGAGCCACCACCCGGGCTGCAATGTCCACCCTGCTATCTTTAGTATGCTACCTTAAGCAGAGGTAGTGCGAGTCTATCTAACTGGGCTGGGAGGCTCACTCCCCACTGCTCAGTAGACATACCTGAAAAATTTAAGCTTTTCATCAAGAAGCCAAAACATTTTCAAGTCGAAACCCACAAAATATTTTGGTTTTGTCTGAAAATTTTAGGTTTTTCCTCCAACCGCCCGCCCTGCCAAAAAAAAAAAAAAAAAAAAAAAAAACCAACACCACCAATTTTTTTCAAGGAACACAGACACCTTCCACAAAAATTTGTTTGTTCAAAAATCCACTTTTCCATAGAAAAAGTTTCATTCGAAAATTGTCTACCAACCCTTCCAATAGCCTACATTTCTATCTTGACATTTCTATCTTGACCATCTTGAGCAAAAATGATGTGCTCATTCCAGTTTCATTTTAATGAATTGCTATTCAGTATGCCTACAAAATTCACCATTGCATGTACAGGTAAGTAAAGCTTCTGAAGATTGGAACTCAAGAGCTCTTTGACAGGTATATGGGGGAGGGACTAACCCAGAAATAGCTATGATGACTTATAAGAAAGTAATACCCCCCACCCCCCTGAAATTTACATTAAGGTAACTGTACACAATAGCACTGGAATGTCCTTTTTAAGACCCAATTCAGCAAATCATTCATATTTAGCAAAGCATTTTAGCATGCAAGTTAACTGTTTTGCTGAATAAGGATGGACTTAAGCATTTTATGTCATCTCTGCAGACAATAGAGTAAAAATTTACTTTTAAAGACCTAGCAGAACTGAGATCATCATAGAACATAAAAAGAAATGGTGTAGGTTCTTGGAATTCAGAGTAGTTTATTTATTTTTTTAAATGAACAAACAATAGCTAGAGATTGGTAATGGGATAGGGACCCCTTTTTCTTTGTAGATCACTGGTTCAAATCAAACACGTGTCAGTGGTCTGCAAGACAAATTTTTAAGCACTGAAAAGATCAAAATTGTAGATTTAATAGTGAAAGTCTTTTGCTTTCACTTAATGTTGTATTTTCTATTTTTAGGAATGTTACTCATCTCTGCAAAAGACATTGCTACCATATTCCACAGAACCAGTGAACTAGGAAAAGTAAAGGTTGAGTCACCATTTCTGTTGTAAAACCCCATTTATAATCTGGGTGAAGTGTAACATGTGCATGGCTCATTAGCCTTTAAACAAACAAACAAACAAACACACACTACTACTACTACAGAAATGCAAAGAAAGTCATTTTACTTCTTGAGGACTCTTTCTGGAGAGAGGGACAGGGTATAAAAAACAAAAAAAACCCTTTTTGTTTATCTCCATCTTCTAAACCCTGAATCCAAAATGTAAATGAGGCCTTTTTGCTACCAAAAGAGACCAAATACTGGATGTCTGAAAAGTGATTACTGATGACAAAGAGCAATTTTATTTCATAACTTTTAATCTGTTAGTATCACAAATGGTGAGACTGATATGATATTAAATGAGGATTTAGACAACAGACTTCAAGTCAATAATGTTTTTATGCATAATACACATTCTTTTAAAAACACGTCTATCCAATAAGCAAAAAAGAAAGAAGCTGGCCTGTTCTCCTAGGTGAATTTTTGTAACTATCCATGATGGTGTGGGGAGTGGTGAGGGTGGTGGACTAGATGACCTCTTTAGGTCCCCTTTCCAGCCCTACATTTCTATGATTCTAGGATGGGAGTTCTCCTCAACAAAGATAAAAATATTTCTCAAGAGGATAGTAATGCTAACTTTATAAAAAAAAATAAGAATTAGGAATTCAAACCCTGCATAGCATTACATTCCAGACAATATCACAATCTGTGTGGAATTGAAAGTGTGCCCGTGTGCATGATTCATACAGTACTGTTAGGTACCATTTAAAAGCCCATATTTAAGGACGCCTTAATACAGCCTCCAATTTTGTACCAGAAATTTTGCAGCCACAAATAACTGTGGTCATAATTTTTGGGGCGTAAACAACAACTATAGATGACTAAATGCCATCATTGGGCTGTCAATTCTTTCTGTAGGAGCAGTCAAGATGTCAAAATATATGCACCTGAAATTGGTACATAAAAAACTGCATCTGCACTTGATTATGATAAAAAAAGATGCTGGACAGTTTTTAAAGTTTGGCCCCCTCTATCTGTGTCACGATGGAGCAAGACTGATGGGAAGTTACATACCATTAAGGAAGACAAGGAACACATTTGGATATGAAAGTTCTTCTCCACATAGTAAGTTTACATCTTCTACTCCAAGGTTACTGGCTAATTTAATAATTGGGCCATCTTCCATATCAGTAGTAATGTGAGTCATCAGAGCTAGGTTTTTAACCAAACCACAAGCCTAAAAAACCAAATATGAACAAGTTATTCCAAAGTACATATTCTGATGTTACAAACTGCACTGTTTTTAATACAAAGAAAAGGAGTACCTGTGGCACCTTAGAGACTAACAAATTTATTTAGGGAGCAGCCACTGAGTGCATCCGATGAAGTGAGCTGTAGCTCACGAAAGCTTATGCTCAAATAAATTTGTTAGTCTCTAAGGTGCCACAAGTACTCCTTTTCTTTTTGCGAATACAGACTAACACTCTGAAAACTGTTTTTAATATAATTCTATAAGTATGTACAATGCGTATTACAGCATAAGTGATAGAAATGAGGTTGGATACAAAATAATTCCCTCTGGGAAAAAATATCTTTTTCTTCTCAGATTCTTTAATAAGCCAGGAAGTACCTTCTAATCATCACACTGAAATTCCATGTTTTAGAATTCAAAATTGAAGATTTTAAATTTAAAAAGTGTGACTGCAAAGCTGCAGCTATTTTTCAAATTATTACAGTAGTAGTATTAAATTATGTAGAATACAAGATATATGCAACTATTTTAATTCCTATTGAGATCAAATTTTATTTTTTAAAAAGGTGCTAAACCGTAAGGTATAAAATAGATGTTATTTATCTCTCCATGTAAAAGATACTCTGAAATAGAATAGAAAATTGACTCCGCATCATTAAAGAATTTGAAAATATGTAATATGTGCCCTTAGTAGGGTAGTCTCCAAGCTGAAAATGCATCCATTCTTTTATTTATATGTAAGGCTATTTTTATGACTTAAGATTAGAGTTTCACTGGTAAAATTAAAATTAACCAATGTGACAATAACTTGTTAGGATGCCAAATATATGTTTATATTATTCATTCTAATCAATACAAAAAAAAGTATGTCACTAAAATGGCAGCTTTTAAAGGAATCATAACAAAAGCGGTTTTGTCCATATGAAGGTATCAGCCATTCCATATGCCGTAAAGTAAGCTTTAAGAAAATAAACATATTAAATTATGTAACACTTGGACATTTCAGCAAATCACTTCACCCATTTAAAGCAAATGGTTCATCCTGCTTATCTTCTAGTGCTGGAAAGTCCAGGGCTCCCATCAAGCATTGTATCAGAACAAATTCACTCCCAGTGTCAATTGTTTGGTGAGACAATTTTATAATTTTGTTGCATTAAGAATTTGAAGAAAATTTTCTTAATTACAGCAGTTTCTGTAATAGTCACAAATTATTTACAATAACCTCTTCTTTGGAAGTTTAAGGCTCAGGCTGACATGGCAATCTCACAGTAGACAAGACACATTCATTTATAGTATAAAGGAATACGAGTTTAAGACTCTTTGGACCCTTCAGCCCTGGCTGGTAGAGGGAGCAAGATGAGCTTCCAAAGATAAGGCAGTGCCTGATGTAATTCTGTTGCAAATCCAGATGAAGAGCTCCATATAGAGTCCCATCCAGCTCACCTCAGCCAAACGACATCTGTCATAACAAGGAATGGGGAGTGCAATTAGAGAGGACTGGGTTGGGAATCAGATGGCAAATCCCCATGTACCTTAGCTCTTCACTTGAACTGGAGAGATAGACAATAGTGTCTCTGAACATGCCCCCTTCAACCTTTTTTTTTTTTTTAAATTATAATAGTGGTACTTAGAGGCAGCAGCTAAGATCCAGAGCTCCATAGTGCAATGTGCTGTACACACATAGAAAGAAACAGTCCCTGCTCCACAGAGCTTAACATCTAAAGAGGTAAAACAAATAATTATTCCCATTTTACAGACTGGGAACCAACGCACAGAAATAGTCAATGACTTGCTCCAGGTCTCACAGAAAGTCCGCGGCAGAGGTGGGGATTGGTGCTTACTTGCAGCTCCAACTTGTGAATTTTAAAAGGGAAAAAGTTACCAATCTCCCAGGGGTAGCTTGCCAAATCTAGGCTGTTAGGTGAGCAGGAAGCTGAGCCTTAGCAAGCTGGGCACTCAGTGTTCCCTTGCCCCCTGCAGCAGGAGCTGGAAGAGGGGCTCAGCTAAGTATGGAAAGCACTGGGAAAGGGGAAACTCAGCTATCTGTCCCCCACTCCAGAAGCAAAAGCACCAGCCCCTCCACCACTGTGGGAAAGAAAGGAGATAGACCTTGGGGAACAGAGAGGGTGAGAGTATTGGGAAGAAGGAAAGAATGGAGATGACTTTGTGGATGGGGAAGAAGTAGAGCAGTATAGCAAGAAACTGAATGTCAAGCATCAGCCAAAGACTGCAAAAGATCCTAGAATAGGGCAAAGTAGATAAAACAATGAATTAAGTGCTGATCTCACAGGAGGGTTAAGAGAACTTGTGGTGCTATTGGGAGCTTCACATGAGTTGTGTAGTCAGCCCTTCAGGGTAATGAAAGACAAATTCTCTTCCCCATAACACTGTCAGCAAAGCTGATCCTCTGATAAAGGACTGTCTGGTTCAAAAGAAACTATGCCTGCCTTCCTGGGTTTTGGGGGTGAGTGGAAAAGTGAGGGAAATAAAACGCAAGTTCCTTACCTCTCCTTCAGGAGTGTCCGATGGGCAAAGCATACCCCACTGAGATGGCTGAAGAGATCGGGGGCCACTCACTTTTCTTGTCTTTTCAAACTGAGAAGAGATTCTGGTCATCATTCCCAGAGCTGATATATAAGACAAGCGGGACAATACCTGTGTCACACCTTGGCGGTCCATTTTGAATCTTTTCAGTGACCAATTTCCCTACAGAGCAAAGAAAACATGTATTCTTTCAAAATGCTACCATCATTTACCCCTTATCCTGACCACTCATATTTCTTTTAGAGTTAGTGATACTCAGACCTCAGTGGTTCAGGAGCGAAATTAGTGATCAACATTATTCAAAAGAGTCACAGGAGTGGGAATTCATTGTTTTATTTACTATTTTTATGTATATATATTATTCTCACAGCAAAATAACTGACCCAGTATTATTATTTTATCAACTATAATTAATAACGGAGTAAAAGCATCCCGATTGGTTAATAATTAAATCACACAGTGTTTTACCATCATGTGCTGCAAAGAGCCACTTGCAGCTCGAGCTTCCCTCTCAGTATCACTGTTTTAGAGTATTTCTGACAAACCAGTAGAGAATCTCTGCATTGAAGATGCTGTGCATTTTATAAACAACCTTCTTCTTCCTTATTTGCATCTAAAAATATTCCCCAGGTTGGGGTCTAAATTTCATAGTATATCCCCACAGCTCCCATTGGCTGGGAACAGCGAATTGTGGCCACTGGGAGCTGCGGGCGGACAATGTAAACAAACCGTCTCGCGGCCTGCCAGCGGATTACCCTGATGGCTTGTGTGTGGTCCGCAGGGCACAGGTTGTTCACCAATGTCCTAGAGACTGTTCCAAAACTGGGGGCGTAGTACTGATCTTGTGGAACTGTGACATTGTACCAAACAGAATTTGTTCTGTGTTTACCAGGAACATTCCAGGAGAATGAACATTCAGTGTGATTAAGTGCTTGTATTGAAGAGGAAAGTCAAATAGGTGTAGACACCATCAAAGCTGTTCTTTTGCTCGACTGAATATTAACACTTGTTCCATGTCATATGATAAACTCATTCAGAACACTAAGATACTGGAGGGGAGAGAGCGAGGGACAGGAGAGAAATCCTCCACCATGGCAAATATGCACATGTTGCTGTCAAGTCAGAAGCTGACAACAGCAACACCAGGACTTTTCTTAAAAAAAAAAAAAAGTGTACTTTTTTCCTTTATAGAAGTCTTTTAAACACTTAAAAAAAGAAAGAAAAAAGAACAAAAAAAACACAAACAACCCAACATCATGGAAGTGTCTCAGTTTTTAAGTTTGAAAATATGGTGACCTTTGCTATAACCATGTAGAAAAAAACACTGTACCACTAATTCAACTATGTGCAAGTTACTTTCATCTGAAGAGACCAATGATCTAAATTTACAATCTGAGCTAGCTATGCTGAAAATTACCCCAGAATTAGGATAGGTCAGGACTAGAAAACATGCAATCTTTCTCAAGTAAAACAGACCAATTTCTTAATCTCTGGCAAGGGTATCACTCGTAATACCTCAGAGAGGGATGTCGCTGGAAGCAAACATAAAATAGAGTTTGAGCTAGCTGATGCACTTCCCTCTGGTTGTGACTACCACACTTAGATTGAACAGCTTGGGTCAGGTTGGCATCAGTGGCAACCGCTGTCCTGCATTGGGCTAACTGCTCTTTCCTGAATCACCATGTACTTGTTGCATTTCCACTTCTTTTCAGTCTGTTAGGGTATATCTACACAACAGCTGGGAGGTGAGTGTCTCAGCGTGGGTAGAGTTAGCACACTAAAAATAGTGTGCGCACAACAGCATGGGCAGTGGCTTGGACTCACTGCCAGAGTACTATCCTGCCCAACCCCTGCCACACTGCTATTTATAGGCGCTAGCTCGAGCTGAGCTAGCGTATGTATGTCTACCTGAGCTGGGAATTACATCTCCCAGTTGATGTGTAGTCACACCCTCAAGTAGGGAGAAATTCTTGTTCATGTTTGAGTGAGAAGGGACCCAGTGATCCAGCATGAATTTTTTGCAATGGTGTCAAATAGGACTTGGAAAGATCTATGGGGACGAGACACCCACACTTAATAGTCTGAGCAGATTATTTACAGTTGATTCTTTTGTCATCTGTGTTTGACTTACTAGATCTCTTGGCCTCTAAGAATTCTTCCTAGGGAAGAAACATGTTGTCTTTGTTGATATGTAACAGTACTTGCTGGTGAATTTTAACCGTGACCACATTTTCCTTGCAGCTGACCAAGAATCGGTGAATTAACAAAAGTTTTATCTTGGTCTCCATAATAAGATCCAAGTCCCTCCTGCGTTTGGCTTGATGAGAATGTTATTCCAGATAGGTCAAAATGGATACCAACAGCGTAGAGGTCTACACTTTCTTAAAGACTCTGCAGGCAGAAAAGAGTCCAATCCGACATGTCTTGTATTGATATGTTCTGTCATAATAGAAGCAGAGGAATCTCAACTGTGATTTTCATATAGGCTTTCTCAAGTCTATCAGCATCATGATATCCTTGGGATTACTGCAGCTATGGAATGGAATGTCTTTATGGAATTTCAAATACTTAATATTTTGCTAAGGAACTTCAAGCCCAATATTGCTCTGATTTCTTGGGGACAACAAAGATAGATTACCAAGAGCCTACTTTGTTCCCCTGTTGGACAGACTCCAACATCTCTATTGACATTAGATATTCTGTGGCACAGAACAGATTGCAGCATTTCTGCAAGTTTATGGATTTGGGAGACTATATGAATCTGTTGTTAAATTCAACACAAGTTCCGGGACATAATCTCTGCGGGGAGTTTCCAGAATCCACTTGTTGGATATAGCATGTTCCATTCCATTTTGAAAAGAAAGATTCCACCACTAATTATGTAGGTCCTGGCTGTCATCAGGCTGTCTGGTATAGGACTAGCTGGTGGAAATATGGCATACATATCCTTATCTGCTGTATCTTCCTCAGGATTGCCCTCTGTTGAAACCTGTGTCCTTTCTGGGGAACTCTTTCAGTAGATGTCAGCAAAAGAAATTCTTGACTTAGTTTAGGACCTAGTTCCCTGAAATCATTTCAGAGTGTGGTTTGTTGGGCTTCTTAAAGTTAGAGTTGTTACTATGTTATTCATTTTCTCACTGTCCAGCAGATTGAGCCAAACCTGGTGGCTACTTTGCCTACATATCTCCAAAGTGCAAAGCTATTGTCCTGGCTGTGATGAAGGACATGGCCAGGACACTTGGTGATCAGACTGTAGATTATTTTGTCTTTTGGGACCTTAGTTCAGTTCCTTAATTTAGACAATGGCTGCCCTGGAGAAGCATGTGGAAACTGATGAAGCTTGAAGTGAGGCACAATCTTACAATCCATAAGGTCCTTGTGGAGGAAATTCTCCTTCATCAGGAGAGAAGTCTTGGATGTGGGCTACCACTGCTACATGTACTTTGAGTAGAAAAAAGGAGCAACATTTTCCTTCTGATGTGCATGGAACTTGCCATATTGCTATTAGGCAATCCTTTTCTAGATGCTCCTAGTCTCTGAATGAGGTTTTCCACAGAGGCATGAATAGCATGGCATGGTACTTTGGGCAATACAGAAGCCACATTGTGGCTACAGGATTCAACTCCTCAATCTCAGTTTACCCTGTGTGACACAGACTTGAACATCTCAGGCAGGAGAAAATACTCCTGTGTTTCTTTACCAGACTCTTATTCAGACAACACTCTCTCCTCACCAAATGAGCTGTCTGAGGAGCAAAACCTTACTGAGGAAAGGGTGACTGCATATGTTCCACCTTTTGGCTTCCTTAAGCCTTTAGCCATTTAGAATGCATGCATTTCTTCCTCACTCTTTCTATGACATAGAGGAAGAAGAGTCCCATTGACTCAACCTCAGATTCCGGTCATTCTGACTAATCCAGTTCTTCTCCAGGATCTCATCTTGATAGCCTGCTCTGTGTATTCTTGCTCTTCATCCTCACCTGAGCTGGAGAAGAATAATTCTCTTGGCAGGTACTTAGATGAAGGAGAAGCAGCCTAGTTTGAGGAGTTGCATGGACCTTTAGAAATTATGCAAACCTAACACTGTCCAGAAAAATGAGTGGCAGGTGACAGTGTGTAAATGTAGATGAAACAGTACAGCAATAACATTCCTGTAACAAATAGGAAAAGTATGGTCTTTCAGAGTAAAGAGACTCCTGGTTAAGACATATTTTTTAATTGTCCCAACAGCTTGCAAACACAGACATAGAAATGTTTTAAGCCTGTAAAATTATTGCATGTTCCACTTACTCCCCCACTCCCTCTTTCACTTTTGGGAAACAAAATATGAAGTCTGTAGTAAGCATCATTGAACACCACGTAGATGGCTGAAGCAGGAATGCTATGGCTTCTTCTACATGCTGTGGGTGTAATTACGAATCTGCTGAGCTATTCCATGTTCTCAGGGACTATCCTTAAAAACTTTCTGGTGAGATTTGTTCTACTATAGCACCAGTCTTAGAAATAGAACTTGTTTAGTTTCCTGAAAAGTATACATTGAGCATTATTCCTGGGAAATTATTTTCAATGGTTCAGAGCAGATGGCTTTTAATTGCTTGTGTGGTAGTGGGAAAAAAAAAAGTCTTAAGACAGTGGAAGGAGGAAGAATTTATAGTATATACTGAATAGTTGGCAGATTTATCTCTGTCAGCCCAAATGCAAAAACTGGCATCTGCTAGAAGAAGCCACTAGGATTTAGAAGACAGATTTGTGAGTCTTTTTTAGTTATTTGCATTATAAGATTTAACTATATTTGGTACACTCAAAATTAAATACAAGATGAGCTTTATACCTGGACTCTGCTAGTTAAAGACTAAGATGTTTTTGCATGTGATTTGTAGTGCCAATTTTGTTTTTAAAACTGAAGAAAAACTCAACCTGATTCTAAGCAGAAAAAAGACCAAGAATTCCAAAGGCTGTGCAATATGTATTGACATTTATTTTTTAAATTGTTAACTGTGGACTACTTTGAGTTAATCTATTTTTAAAAAACAGAATTAGTTAAAGAATTTCAAATGCTTCACTACAGTTAGCTAAACCTCAGTGTCCCTCATAGCAACCTCATTTTACAGTTGGGTAAACTGAGGTTCAGATCTGGAGTGGCATCATTATGCTTTGGCAAAAATAAAAAGTACCCACTTGGATTTTGTTGAGATGGAAAACAGCATGAAACTAGAGATCAAAACACCCTAAGAAGCTTATAAAATTGATCTTGTTACCAGCTTTCACCAGTTCTCCTATGCAACTCTAAATTGTTCAGAACTTCTGAATTGTACATCTGAACAAGGTTCACCTCTAACCCCAGGTCCTTTTAGCCAACAGGAAACGGATACATGGGCTCCAGAGTAACCCACATGTACACACTGAAAATTAATTCTTTAGTTGTTGGACAAATAATATTTAAAAAGCACCTAGCAGCTTGCCCAGTGTTACATAAGTCAATATCAGACAGAAACAGAACACAGAAGTCCTAGTCCCCTGGTACAACCAGTAGACTGCATCATTACTCTTAATTACAAAACACCTGTGAACAAAAAGAAGCATGGTCCCTTTAAAAGATCCAGACCTATAGCAGATCCTCTATTTTTCTCAATTTACAAACTAGAGCTGGTTGAAAATTTGAGTTTTTGAAACTGACTGAATTTTTTTTGCAAAAAAAAATGTCAGTTTTTTCTGCATTTTTCAACCAGCTCCATCACAAATATTGCAGTTTGACATCAGATAAATCTAGGTGCCAAGTACTCACCATGAATCACTGATGTAAACAAAATATTTTTTTGATAATTTAAAATGTCTTTGTTCTCACTGTTCATTTCAGTAGGACTTCAAAGTAGTATACATTAATATAAATGTATTATGTTGATCATTATGTCTCTCAGTGAGTTCTTCGAGCTTTATTCATGACAGTTTTATCACTTGAATTTATAAAGAATATTAATAGCTTTGTTTTCATGATCAAAGATACTGGAACCACCAGGACAAAAATAACTTACCCATTCATCCCAGCCACCACCCCCCTTTCAGGCTGATGAGAAACCCCACCAAGCAGCAATAAAACATAGTACTTACAGTAGAGATGGCATTTACCATGCCATTGGTGATCTGATCTTGACGCATATGCTTCACTACATCAAACTGGGCTGCTCTCTGCTTTGGAATGACCTGATCAGCAATCTTTTTCATTTCAGAGTTAAATTTTTTGAACAAATCTTCAAAGAGAAGGGAAAGAAGCTGCAAACACAAAACAACTGGATTTAGAGTGAATAGTGAGCGACTTTTCTTCTTCTGAGAGACCAAAAGTGATGCATTTTAGGTCATCAATGCTTACTAACATCACCTTACTAAAAAGAATAAAAACTGTATATTCAGTACCTGACTTTTTGGTGAGAAGGCAAACAGAAGACCAGATTAGAAATAATTTCAAATCAACAAATGGCCCAGAACACCTACTCTTTTTTTATTTTTCTGGCTTTCTCTTTCACCATACTTCTCTTTTCAAAATTCTGAGGCTGCACTAGCCATTTATTGATTACAATCCTTTTTCAACCTGGTGACATTGTATCTCTTTGATCAACCACCGCTAAGGTGTGATTCTCCTGATCTCCTGACAACTATTTTCACTATGGCTATACAGAAATTTGACTGCCTTAACATTCAGCCCCGGACTCCGCTGCATAAGCAGGCATCCTCGGGGGGGGAGGGGGGGGAAGAACCCTCTTAGGGATTCTACTTGTACAAACAGCAGAGTTTCTCCTCCTCTCCCTCCCTCCGAAGGATGCCTCGGGAGCTGTGGAAGAACGATGCTGTTGCGTGGAGCACTTTTAGAAAGAACCCTAACAATATGGATTTTGGGGCTGGGGTGGCTGGCATGGTCAGACTGAGGCAGGGGAGGGGCAGCAGCAGACAGTTACCACAACTATTGCAGAAAAAGAGTTGGGACAAGTCTTTCCTTTCAGTAACCTAGCCAGTGCCAGGAACTGCCTGCTTCCCTCTGGTGCAGCTGAAACTCCTTTCCCATTTCTGACAGGGTAGATCTGAGATTCTAGATTGGTACTCTCTCTGATGTACATCTAACCTCCTGTTATTCTTAAGCTATGGTCTATATTCAAGTAGCTCCTGCAATGTGCCAAACCCCATCCACCCACAGAAAGATATGATCACTAAATGAAGAGTCTACAGGTGGGTACACAAAGTACTACAAAGGGGATTGGGGATATGAAAATGCCTGGTATAAAAGGACTATTCAAACATGATGTATTATGGTCCCCAAAACCTCCTCTTCTAATATATGTTCTCCATGTATTTTAACTTATTACCAGGCAGTGTTATTCTGCCTGTTGTCTATTATGGAGATGTCCTCCAGGCTCTGAAGGGTTTTGCTATTGATATTTCACAAGGTTTTCCAACCCTCCAGAAAAATAGGCTTGCCAAAATACCTAAATTTGCATCATTAAATGATGCATTGTCAATGTTTACACGAAGTTAGTTTTTCAAAAACAAGCAGTATAAATTCTAACAACTTGGCAATCCTATTCTGAGATTCTGTTTTACAGCAACTTGAATGTCAGAAAGACTAAAAATGCACTAGCTACTGAATGCCAAAAATGGTAGTTCCCAGCATACAAAGCATTGTAGTGCTGAATAAATTGGGTAATCAGCAAGCACAGCTAAGACATTCTGGAGTCTACTGCATATTTAATTTCTGTGTGTGAAGAATGAAACTGAATTATAACTGTCACCTCTGAACTGCACATAATGTCATGTCTCCTCCCTTGCAAGCACAGAGCCAGTCACTCACTTCTCTCCCAACAAGAAGGGCCACCCATTCTCATCTGCCATCTTTCCACCAACATGCTCCAGCTAGGCTGCACAAAGCATATGACCTATGCACAGTCAAAAGCTACTGGAAATCATAACATCTGAAATCAACATTGTCAGGCCTCCATTTTGCCGACATCTTAGATGAATCACACACAAAAACAGAAGCATGAAAACTTCAGAAAGTCATTTAAATTCACAACTATGAGGTGTTCTAACTTACAGGTTATCATTTCAACAAGGAGTCTAAAGACTAGTAGCTTTCACAACAGCAGCCTGAGTGATTTGAATACTGCTGTGCTTCAGGAATACCAGGACATTTAATAAAATCTCTCTCTTTGGAATTGATGTGAATTTTTTTAATTATTTTTGTTTTGTTTCCAATTAAAAGTGATTTTCCTGTAACAGCTGAGTTCTCCCAAAGCACAACTCAAGCAGCTGAGGACAAGATTTTTACAAGCTTTGGGATCCTGTGAGATCCTAATGCTTAACCCTATGCCTTCTCCCACTGAAGTACAGGGCAAGACTCCCACCAGGCTTTAAAGACAGCAGGATTGGGCACCCTAAACTAAACTCTTCAGGGCAGGGAGAACATTTTCTTATATCTATAAAGCACTGTGTAAGCCAATAGTACTAAATAAATAATTCTATATGTTAAATGCAAAATCACTTAGATTTAACTTAGCACCTAAGGTTGAAAATTTAAATAACCTGAAGTAGTAAATAAAGTTAAGGTTCCTACATCACCATACAATTACATCTCTTAGCAGTCACTCTTTCCCCTTTACTACTGAGTTTCAATATACACATGTGAAGTATTTACTTAAACCTTCCTTTTGAATATCCAATTTCTCTATTTGATTTTGTGTTTCACGGAAGAGGTCTTCCTCCCATCTTGGTCACCATATATAAAAGGTCTCAGAGGGTATGTCTACACCAACAGTTCTCAAAATGTGGGTCGGAACCCCAAAGCGGGTCAGGACCCTGTTTTAAGGGGGTCGCCAAAGGTTGGTATTAGCCTTGCTGGGGCCCAGGGCCAAAGCCCAAGCCCCACTGTCCAGGGCTGAAGCCCAAGGGTTTCAGCACTGAGTGTGTGTGTGGGGGAGGAGCCCCTCAGGTTACAGGCCCCCACTTGAGACTGAAGCCCTTGGTCCCCCCAGCTCCAAGAATGGTGGGGCTCTGGCTTTGGCCCTGGCACCCCTGCCTGGGGCAGCAGGGCTGAGACAGACTCAGGATTCAGTCCTCCCTCTTGGGGTCATGTAGCAATACTGGTTGTCAGAAGGGGGTCGTGATGCAATGAAGTTTGAGAACCCCTGGTCTACACTGTAATCAAAGACCTGAGGCATGGCCACAGCTGGCTTGGGTCAGCTGACTCAGGCTT
This sequence comes from Dermochelys coriacea, assembly GCF_009764565.3. Lineage (NCBI taxonomy): Eukaryota > Metazoa > Chordata > Testudines > Dermochelyidae > Dermochelys > Dermochelys coriacea. Next base: position 254,302,383 of record NC_050068.2, on the reverse strand, counting down.
GCGGGGCTCAGGCAGCAGGGCTATACAACTAGTGCAGATGAGCAGGCTCAGGCTAGAGCCCATGCTCTGAGACCCTACATGGTGAGGAGTCTTGAGCCTAGGCTCCAGCACGAGCATCTACACTGTAGTTTTACAGCCCTGTAGCCAGAGCTCCGTGAGTCCTAGTCAGCTGACCTGGGGCTTTGAGACTCGGTGCCATGGGTTGTTTATTGCAGTGCAGACATACCCTGAGGGAGATGAATTCTAAACACCATAGGCTAAAGAAACATCTCTATGTCTTGCTCTGTAGACCCGGCAAGTACGTTCTCTGCAGTGGAGGAATGCTTATGATATTACCTTCTGAGATCATCCAAACTACTTCATCTGCAGTCCTGAGAAAAACAGGGGTCTTGCTGGGATTTGTATCTCTCTTCTTTGTACTTGCTTACAGAGGGTCAGATGTAGTCTGGATAAGAATTTTCAGCCACACCCCTTCCATGGAAAGGCATGTTAACTTTTCCCAGTAATGCAATTTGTATAGACACTACTCTTACCAACAACATGCCTTTGTTACCATACGGCCCTATCAGGCCCTCCTAGCAGCACCCTGAGATGGGCCATCATCACTTGCAGCTTGTTCAAGCAACCCTGAGTACTATTTATTTATTTATACATATAGAGAGGCTGGCAATGTGTACTCTCCGAGGGAAGCGCTGAACCTACCAGCAGTAGAGTCAGTTCTTCGCCATTGCCTTTCCCAGCCAGAAAGGGATACGGACAGGGTTGCTGACAGTTATTTGTCAAAACTGTTTTGATGGAAAATTGGGTCTTTCACTAAATGAAATTTTGTACGAGATGTGTCTTTTGGCTGGGAAAACATTCAGTTTTTCAATGAAAAGTCAAAATTTCCCACAGAAAACAAGAAGTGTTTTACGATGAGCTTTAGAGAGGGATACAAAAAGGACCCCAACACCTCCAGTATCTCAGCAAACATTTCTGGCCTAAACTCAAATCAGACAAGACTGTTTTTGTTCACTCCACATCTTATCCTGCATCCAGAGAAGCAAACAACTCAGCTCAGATCCATCTGATGCATAAAAGTAATAAAAATTTCCTCCCAATGGAAGGGGCATTATTCCACCTGCACAAAGGCAGTTTGGATTAACTAAACTGGTGACGATGGCAAGCAAATTCGCTGACTGAGATTTTGTGGACGCTAGGGCAGAGACCAAAATTCATGTATCCTGCACAGCCACTACATCACAGTTTTTAAAAAAAACCCAACAGAGTCATCATGAGATTCTTGCCAAGAGTGCTTTAGCCATCTTCCCTCACTTCATCCATTATGGGTCATCCGTAAATCAACATGACTTGTATGAAGACAAAACCAGTAAAGAGGGCATGGCTGACATAGAGCAGCTATGTCATAATTTTATGAATGCTGCACATGACCTAGCTACTGAGACAGAGTGGCACTACATTGGTTTAGCGCAGGGGTTCTCAAACTTCATTGCACTGCGACCCCTTTTGACAACAAAAATTACTACACGACCCCAGGAGTGGGACCAATGCCCAAGCACGTCCGAGCCCTACCCCTGGGGTGGGCAGGCCAAAGCCCAAGCCCCACTGCCCTGGGTGGGGTGGACCAAAGCTGAAGCCCAAGGGCTTCAGTTCCAGGCATAGGGCCAGTAACATGAGCCTTGATGCCCCGGGCTGAACCCCTCAGGCTTCAGCTTTAGCCCCGGGTGGTGGGGCTTGGGCTTCAACTTCAACCCCAGCAAGTCTAAGCCAGCCCTGGTGACCCCATTAAAATGAGGTCCTGACCCACAGTTTGAGAACCACTGATTTAGTGGAATGTTTATTATATGCCTATATTGCTTTAATTGCATGAGGGTTGACACCAGGAAGAAGACAGTAGCTCCCAGATTAAAAAACATCCCAGCACACACTTGAAAGACAACGGGAAAGCTCCTACATCTTATATCCAATGAAAGGATCCTACATCCTATATCCAATGAAGTTGCAAGACTTGTTCTGCCAGCGCTGGGAGTTAACAGATCAAAGGGCTATAAACAGGTAAAAATGACTTGGTCCCTGTAGGGACAAGGTGGGTGGCGATTAAAAACCTGAGCAGGATTTAGAGACACACTTCCTGAAGCAAAGATGCTGAACTGGGTTATGAGTTTAGGGAACAGACTGCCATCCAGACCCTAAAGGTCTTGGAATGTCTGTAACAAGCTTAGACCTACCAGTTTCCCCTTCTGGAAGGAGAATAGACTTCTGGTAGGCTAGAGATGCATATAGCATGTTTATTGTTTTAAGATCTTTTTTCTTTGAAATGCTTTAGTTTTAAGACAATACCTTGTTTTAATATGGCTGTCTGGTCACTGGACACCACTGGTCATAGCTCCCAGAAAGAAGAAAATTGCAGGTACTGAATCTAAATTGGACCTGCTGAGGTAATCACGGTTAGCACCAGGGGACTATAGCCCAACACCATCTGACAGTGTGAGAATCCTGTGATTCTACCTCGAGAAAGCAGACAGCTCAAGGCCTGAGATCGGGGATGGGGAGGCGGGCAGGGGCAGAAGGGATGCATTCAAAGAGACCAGGACAGGCCAGAGGTGCAATTAGCTTGGTAATTTACAGAAGGCAGCTAGATGTTATCCTATCAACAGCAGAGGATATATATATTATAAAAACAAAAAAACAAAAAACATACTAACAGGTTTCAGAGTAGCAGCCGTGTTAGTCTGTATTCGCAAAAAGAAAAGGAGTACTTGTGGCACCTTAGAGAAAAACATACTAAACTCTTGACAAAATGGTCTGCTGGATAAATATTATCATCTCTTAAACCCCTCTGGAGGCTTCTAAACAACCTTAACTCTGCAGGGAAATCATGCAATAACCTTGATAAGGACATTTTAGTGTTTGTGGTTCCAGAACAGTTTAAATTAATTTTTAAAGTAATTAGGTTTTTCCCCCCCTCTTCCCCTCCCCACTTCCACACAGTATCACTATAGAGACTGTATGAAGCCTCTGCATTATTCTGTTATGAGAACTGGGACCAAAAAAACCCATTTTGACACTGGGTGCAAAATTTCTTAAAGGGCTCACTTTTTATTTATTTTAATTAACAGATTTACTTAGAAATTCCCACAAAATTCATTCTATATCCAAAAGAGTAAGTGCTATCATTTTGGGAAGGATACACTACATATTTTTTTAAATACATAACAAAAAGTTTGAATCTCTTCTTTAAGGGCTTGTCCACACACTATGGGGGCTACAGCAGCTTGGCAATGGCACCATAGATATGCTCTTGTAACCCCGTAGCATGCCACAGATAAACTCCTTCTGTTACTATCGTGAGTTTCTGTCACTGTAGTAACTCTGCCTCCCTGAGCTGCGGTAGCTAGGTGAATGGAAATATTCTTCCATTGACGTAGCCGTATCTACACCAGGGATTTAGGTTGGCATAATTACAGCTCTCCGGGGTCGGAGTTTTTCACACCCTTGAGCGCCGTAGGTACATTGACCTAAACCCCGGTGTAGACCAGGCTTTAATGCAAAACTCACACCTTGTCACTCCTTGACTATGGAGCCACAGTGGGTGCTTCCATAACAACAGTTCCTTTTTGGCTCAAAATCATTCTACTTAATTTTAAAAGTCAGACAGACCATACACTCTTAGGGAGGAAAACTTAACTGAAGTCTTCAAAGTTATACCCCTTTACTGAGAATGAAGTGTGAGTGAGAGGGAAACAGTTTTGCAGTTTGTCCCCCTGACAATTCTAATGATCAAGGGGCTTGAGCCAGCGTCCACTGAAGTCAAGAGTATTTCCATTGATGTAAATTGGCTTTTGATCATACCTTAAAATGAATGTCCAGTAAAAACTGAATGTTTTAATTAGCCAATTAGAAAAATATTTTCTGCACTGAACCTGCTGACTGAAAAATAAAACACTACAATTCCACTAAAATCTTCCAGTGCCAGGAACTGTAGTGAATATGGACACAAACCAAATCTCTTTTTCTTTGAGGTAATAAGTTATAACCTAAGTACATCAACTTTAAATTTTCCAGCCTAAAAGCCTTACACAGTTTGCTAATTTTTGTACTTTCACAGCCTCTCCGTAAGAGCAGTGAATAACTGCAAAACAGTCTCACAATAAGCACATTATTTAGGTCAAGAGTAAGTGATTAAAAGAAAAGGGATGGAATGCCAGTGATAATATTCAATACATTTCAGAGCTAGTCCAAGGCCTTTCAGCCAGCTTAAGACAGGAGCACTAAAGAGCAAATTATATTTAAGAAAAAAATACTGACAGCTCATCAATTGATTGAAAATCCAAAGAAAAAAAATTAATAAAGAAGTTAAGCTGCTGAAATACAGTTTTACCAATTAGCTTAATGTCAGAAAATTCTAATTAGGAGCCTTGAGATTGTTATTTAGTGTTTAAGCCTTTAGAATGCCAAATTCTCCTTTTCACACAAACTGGTTGCAAAATTAAAGACATTAGGCAGCCTTAATTATATTATCAGAACAGCTGGGATTAGGCAATCTCTGAAGTCAAGGCGGTATTCTTTTGTCACAGGGTAGAAATCCCTTGCTTTCCAGGGTGCCGGATTTTGGTGCTGTTCCATATCTCACCCATACAAAGCTAGCTGCATTCGAAACAAAAAAAAATTGAGGACAAAGAACAGAGTAATGCTCAGCAAATAATGAACACATTAAGGAAAGAGAAAAGGTAGGTGAAAAGATTAAGCCTGAAATCAGTAGGTTTTGCTAACACCTCTGCTGGCACCTGGCCTACCAAGCCTCTAGTGGCAGAAAGACTAAGAGAAAGCTCTGTAAACCAGCTTGGCTAGTGGATACAACTCTGTTATCTAAAGCTAAAGCACATTTCATACTCCCTTGTCCCATGGGGTGTGAAATTAGTAGCTATTGTTTTCACACATTTTTATAAACACAATGCCTTTTATGTCTTTACATTGTTTAGACCGCTATGTTTTCCTCTTCACACGGGAATGCTCTTTTTTAATTCAAATCTTTAAGCAACAGGATTTTTATTCCAGAAACACAAATTTAGCATTTTAAAAATCTTAGCCCATTTAGTTACACAAACTTCTGCTAATTGTAAAAATTTTAAAACTCACTTAAAGAAAAAGTGAAATCTCATCCTATGCTTTATTTTAATTATTTTAGTCCCCAAGTAGAGGTAAATCAAGCTTATGCTGTTAAGATGTGTTGGGGTGGGGGAAAGAGAGGAAAGGGGAGTCAAATGCTCAGCTTCCAAGGATCATTTAGGAAATCCCAAGGGAACTAGAACTACTAAATCAAATGGTACAAATATACGCAATCGCTGCACAGCTATCCATGATGAAATAAACTACTATGCATTGCCTTTGTTGTGATGATCTTCTACAATTAAAAAACAAAAAAAACAAAAAAAAAAAAAACACACTTCCCACTTAATTTAACCAACTTTTAGAGAGACAAGGTGGGAGAGGCAATATCTTTTATTGGACCAACTTCTGTTAGTCCAGTGAAAGATACTACTTCACCCACCTTGTTTCTCTAACATCCTGGGACCAACATGGCTACACCATCACTTTAACCAACTATGGCAGTTTTAACATTTGCAACCAGAATGCTTTTGTTTCAGATTGCAGAAAGGTTGTATTTATGATTTCTGTGATTTGATTACACCAAGGCAAACAATCAACCTTCAATTTATTTAAGTAGGATGGCTATAGTGGCAAATTAATGATTGCTTTTACTGGTTACAATACTACAGAACTACAGCAATAATGTTACAAGTTAAGGCTGCAGTGGTGCTTTAATTATAATCTTAAAACATTTGGTCAATTATAATATTCCAGGGGGAAAAAATTAACTTTAAGCTGAAGTTGTTCCATGCTTGTGTAAAATCAGAAAGAATTCTGTTAGGGAGGAAAGTTAGGCAAAGTTTTGTTAGCTGTTTGAAAAAAGGGCATTTTTACACTAGTTAAAACTTTTTGTTGTTTTATTTGAGCTCTGATAACTTAAGAGAAGTTGTGTGAAAACTGTCAGATTCATAGATACTAAGGTCAGAAGGGATCATTATGATCATCTAGTCTGACCTCCTGCACAACGCAGGCCACAGAATCTCACCCACCCACTCCTGCGAAAAACCTCTCACCTATGTCTGAGCTATTGAAGTTCTCAAATCGTGGTTTAAAGACTTCAAGGAGCAGAGATTACATTCATATGTATTTTGGAGATGAAGTTTTTCTATTTTAAAGCATCTTAACTTCAGTGCATTCTCCCAGGATGTCACTGTGGAAAGACACCATGAGATAACTTCTTGAACTGCCATAATAGTGGAGAGTGCTTCAGAAATATTGTTTCTCTTTTTCTGGCAGATCTTAACTCTGCATTTCCTGGTTATCTCACATTTATTGTTTGTGTTTTTAGTCTAAAGCACTTGTAAGGGGTGAGGGTGAGTGGGGATAATGGTAACTTTGAATTTTTGAGGTGCGAGTGTCATGTTCTGGGTAGGCATAAAGAGCACAGGGCACTGCTGTGTGCCTACAATCACAAATCCATAAGTAAATGGGGTGTGTGTGTGTGTGTGTGTTGCACACAGTTTTCCCAGTTTGCCTCATTATGTACATCAGTCTAAATTCTTCATGTATGCTCTAAGAAGATACAGAAGTAGTACAACATAAAAACACGTGCAATCCTTAAATGCTATTATATACCTGAATACACAGTTTTAATTTGTACTGAGTCAAGCAATGAAGTCCAGCCTCAATCTAAACTACTTCCTCATCACAATTAAATAATAAAATGTAAAATAATGTAAGTTATACTAGGGCCTTGGTAACTAAAGTGGTCAGTGCCCTAAACTGATAGACATATAGACAACAAACCCCTTTTATCAGGAGCATGCAAGGACATGCAACACAGAGTTCGCAGCCCAGAGGGAGGGGAGCTAAGGTTGCTTTAAGCCATCTTTGCACCTTCCCAATCTGAGCTGCTTCTGTGGCTGGAGAAACCCCCGGCATAACTCAGACAACCCAAGGGGCCTGTCTAAGTTACGGCAGCCTGCTGGGGCAGTTCTAATCTCTGCAGGCCTGCAGCACATCCCTGATATGCCCTCCTGCCTCCGGTCCCAACCTCTACACCACAGCTTGCAAGGGGATCCTCAGAAGACAGCCCTTACAGGGGTCTTCTGCAATATGTGTACCAAGAGAGTTCTCCTACAGCCAGACCTGGGGCTATTAAGGCCCCCTTACACTGCTCCAACCCTATTCCCAAGTGTAAAGGGGCAGAGTGAGGGTGAGAATCTTACTTCAAGTGTTTTATATTGTTTAAGACCCAATTCAGGGAAAGCATACCTATAGTTAAGCACATGTTTAAACTTTAGAAAAGCCAAGGAGGAGGAAATCAAACTCGACAGGTTCCCCCACATCTACATTTTTTTTAAAGTAAAAACAAAAACAAAAACACACACACACACACAGCCCCAGAGTGGGGACCCACCTGTCCAGCCAATTCCAATCGCTTGTTTCCATAATAGTCTCTGTCATCTACTTTGTTTTCTCCTTGGGCCAGAATTACCCTGCGGACCATCACTGCTGTGTAGATGCACTTGGCACGGAAATGAAACTCTTTTACCTGTAAGCAAAAAGGTTCGAGAAAAATATTGATATCACAGGATCAAACGTGCAGTTTTGACTCAAAGATCCCCACTTAAACAAGTGGGGAGTTGAGCCTGAGTGAGGACTGTAGAATGGGGCTTGTTTTACATTATGAAAGCCACCAAGAGAAACCTTAAATGTGTTAGGAACATTGAAAGAGAACTTAAAATGAAACAGATTGGAATAAGTATGTATGTCAAATATGTTGTTATGGCAATCCTTTGAATTGATATCGGATATTGTCTAGCTATGAAGAAAAAAGTTGCAGGAAATGGAATAATTCAATACTGTGGCATTTTGTAAACATAAGCAACTATTACTAATGAAACTTATTTCAACTACACTGGAAATTAAGACACGTTGCCTGCCACACACACACACACACACACACACACACACACACAGAGCTTGGCCCATAAAGCAAGTTTGTCCCATATCCCACCAGTAAACTCAATCTTGAGTTAGGAATCATTATTTTCCACTCTGTTTCAGATCTGTTTCCCAAACAGAGATTTTCAACTGCATCAAGTAATAGCCTTCAAGACTTCACATTTTGATTTAGATTCAGCTTGAAAGTTCTAGTGTGGGAGGTAATACCAAATCTGCATTTACACTCTTAGAATAGACAGCAAGACTTTATCTTCCAAAAATCACATATTCCCTACCCCCACAATTTGGATAAACTCTCCTTTGTTTCCTGCATAACAACTTTCCTGTGTGGAAGGCTGGATGGAGCTCCATTCACAATTTGAGAATGTTGTTCCTTGATCCCCCACTTGTAAGGCTTGAGGTTTTCCAAACTACCTCTCTCAATCCAACAGCCACAGAATCCTTGTTTAGTTTTAATCAGAAGTGAAGCCATATGCAACCGATACATTGCATGGTCATCACTTTAAAAATACTCATAACTGGGAAAATAGATCTTAAAATCTTCATTGGAGAGAGGAGGACTTTTCTGTTCTGCATGTTTTGCAGATTTAGGTTTTAGCTATTATACTAGCAGACATCAATAGATTCCCAGAAGAAATGTATGTTTGAATGTTCCTGTGCCATTTTTTTTAAAAGAAGACTAGCAATAAAATAGTGTGTTTAGCAGCCCCCATTCCTCATAACTGTTCTAATATAGGAAGGGCTTCCACGTTCCTTGGTCACTTGTTTTTCCTCTACAAAGCAGACCTTTCTCGCAAATACCACTTCACTTGAAAAAAAAAAATTGTTACGTTTGAATATTCACATTCAAATAGACAAATTCTAATTCAGCAACTACTGATCCACAATACAGTTCACCTCATCACACTATTTTAATAAAGTTTAGGCTCTGGCACAGAGTGTGCTTGGAAAAAAATCCCTGCAAAATCAAGACATCTTTGCTGGAGGACTATTTATCTCCTCCACTATACTTACTCAACCTTTTCTGAAGTGAGAGGAAAGAGAAAGCTACTGAGACACAGTTTTATCTTTTACTTAACGGAAAAGGATATGATTTCTTCAAACACCTATTTCACTAGCGAGTTTCCTCCCCTTTAGAAATATATTGTGAATTTATTTATCTTAAAAGTGAATTTTTGTACTCAAATAATACCAGGCTGATAACACTTTTCCCTCAGAGGAGCTTCAGTGCACATAGATAACTCAAATCTCTCCTCTTGTATTTTAATACTTGCTAGGAATTCTACCTCTACGGGCAAGAGGTCAGTGTGCTCTACATTCTTGACTTTGCTCCAGATTGCAATGAGTGCTAATTATGGTGATGGACTATAAGGTTGGCTGCTATGAGGAGACTATACATCCACTTTTCTGTTGAGAAGCCTGGAATGTGGGAACATGGTGACTAAGGTCTCAAAATGCAGACTTCTTTCCTTCTGTTTATCTCAGTAATTATACCACACTCATGAAATTGGCACTTGAACTGGCATCTAGGGCTGCAGCTTAAGGCAGCAGGACCTCCAGATGGAAAACCCAGTGCTAGGGAGTCCACAGAAAAAATAATTAAAACAACACACAAACCAACCAGTTCAAGATTAGGTTTTTCTAGCAGTTCTGTTCAGACAGACCTCTAAAGATTTATTCTGGGTTTTTTAGTGTAATCCACACACCTCCCAGGTGTGGTGTTCTGTCCCATCTAGTGGCACTGAGACCACTTAGAGAGACAGGCATATGGCTTTTAGCTCATGCACTAAGCTCCAGAGGTCCCAGGTTTGATCCCGCCCGCCAATGACTGGGGTCTGTTGGCATTACAAGTGGGGGCTCTGGGATTTCAACTGCAAAGTCTCTGAAACTCGGGACGGGCTTCCTCAGCTAGGGGAAGTATGTAACCCACACACCTCCTGGGTATATAGTGTTCTGTCCCATCTAGTGGCAGATGGGCAAGAGATAAATGAGTTTTCTCTGCCGCCTTAGCTAAGAGCCACGTGGCTTTTAGCTCATGCAGTAGAATCTCATGCATTTAGCTCCAGAGGTCCCAGGTTCGATCCTGCCCACCGATGACGGAGGTCTGTCGGTATTACATTAGCTTGCATTTTTCCACTTTTGTTTTTGCAATACCTGCATTATGTCTTATATGAAACAGGAAAGTCAAATACTAATATTTTCTAGTCTATACCATTGAAAGTGGATCTCCAGAGACATTGCAGAGGGCATTATCACAAATACATATAAGTACTCCTCTTTTGAATCACTTCTCAATACCCACTTCTGCAAGACACCTATAAGGTATCAGCCAATATTTAACGGGCAACTAGAAAAAAATATATATTTATATAATTACAAAAACTAATTTAAAAACATAACATTGTGTATAAAAATTGGTATTTGATAGTCTCGCTCCCCCTACTCTTCACATGTTGCTCATCTCCTTAGATTGCAAACTCTTTGAGACAAGGATTGTGTCAATTTCTATTTGCCCAGCTGCTATCAGAGTCCTAATCCTAACTGGAGCCTTGGGGTGCTTCTCTAACATAATTACACACATTTTTACAAAACTTGAAAATTGCATTCTTGGTGAGCATTCCTCCCAATGTTCAGACAATTTCCCTTCTTCACTTTTCATCATTCCACTTGTGTATTAATTTGCACACTGTATTGGAAAGCAAACAGTAAAAAAAAATAAAAAATCATTGTTTAAATAGATTGAGATTCATCTGTTATACAAGCAGGATCTGTTGCAAATCAGGTTAGAATTGTATATAGCAGTCTCTCTCCTAGAGCATCTGCAAGCTTCAGAGGGCAAGTCATTCAATGAGTATGTGGTAAACAGAAGAGCTCTATTTAGTGGGCTCTGAAAGTCTCTTAGGTCTCCTGGGCACTTCACTGTTCTTTTTAAGGTTTTACTGGTCTACTACTATGAGATTCATTCAGAACTCAGCTAAGTTCTAAAACAATTTCAGCAGGCTCTCTTAAAAAAGGGAAAGTGCAACATGTTACTTAAAAATCTCAGAGAGTAAGACTTCTAATGCAATGGCTAACAGGATTCATACGAGTGGAAAACTTGTGTTTCACCTTCCCAAAATAACATTTTTTTCAAGTTAAGGGGCACACTACATACAGGAACATGTGTCAGGATGGTTGATGCTAGCAGCTCTCGTGCTTCCTCCATCTTAGTTTTCTTTGGGCCTCCCCACATCCTCTGCCTTCGTACCTTGTTTCCTATGTACTTTAATGCCTGTCAAGCAAGTACCACAGATGTGTTTAGTACTAAGAATGTCATCTATACATATACACACATTTTTCACAATCATTGCAATTTAGTTAGTTGTCAGTGGCATAGCTACAAAGTCAAGTCACAGAAGTGAAAAACACCACATACTTTTAAATAATAACTTTCATTCATGAGCATCACAGAAAGCTTCGTAGGCGATCAACTTAATATACATAACTGACAAAAACCATACTGTACATTTCAATAATATACATAGGTAACATCTGTGGATGAATAGGGAATGGTGAAAGGGTATAAGTGCCACAATATAGGGAAAATAAACCATCATGGGGACGTGAGAAGCATGGCTCCACATGCCAAAAAAATATAATTCCCTCCAATTCACTTTTCATCTCCAACTCCTTCTTGTCTAGTCAGTCAGTTTCATCCAGGTTAACACAGTAATTGCATGTATCCAGAGAAAATTACAAGTAAGATTTATTTCCTTTCCTGTAGTAACCACATCTATTTATGTATACATGGCTCTTATTACCATAGTAGAAAAGCCCCTGCTAATCCATTCATGGATTTTATCCTCACAATGCCCCTGTAAGAAGGGAGCTATCACCCCCATTTTTACAGAACTTGGGCACAGGGCAGATTGAGTGATTTACTCAAGATCACACAAGGAGTCGCGGCAAAGCCAGGAATTGAACCCAGGTCTCAAATCCCTGACCAGTGCACTATCCATTAGATCATCCTTTCTATGCTGTCCTTCACCTTCTTCCCCAGATTTCATCACCTCTCTACTCAATTTATCTTTATTCTATTTGGTACTTCTTGCATGGAATGTTTTCTTAATAGGGTTTTGTTTTGCTCATGTTTCTATGTTCCCCCTGCAGTCTCCCCTTGTACCGTTTTATTATTTCACGCTCTTACTTAAAAGGGCTTCTATGCCGGTCCTAACTGTGACAAATCCAAAAGGATGAAAAATAGAAAACGAGATCCAGTTTAATAAACTCAAGATTAATTATGAAAAGTTTTCATCATTTTTATAATGCAATACCAGAGATAATCTAAGTTTTTGCAGCAGTATGGCCTCTATTCCAGCTAATTAAGGCATTCAGACTGAGGAGAATTACCCATCCTTAGCTGGTGGCTATTATTACTGGCTTTATGCAAAGAATTAGAATTTCGGTAGAGTTCATGCACAATGAAAGCAGTCGCACACTCATGTGGTAGGTTCCTGTCTGTGGCGTGACCAACTCTAAAAAAAATTTGAGGCCTTCAACAAAAATCCAGCTCACTCAGATTATAGACTTCACTACCCACCACATACACTAAACATGAGCTACTCTCATGTCTGAGTACAAATAGATGTGTCTTGGCTTCGTTTCTTCTCCTCTCCTCAGACAATTAGAGCAGAAATTTTCTTGTGACATGTATGGCCCCAAACCAAAAGTAAACAAAAACAACAAAATACCATAAAACTGTTGTGTCAACAACCCATGTACCAATGGCAAAATAAATAGTCATCTTTAGATTTTACAGCCCATGGCCATATGAAAAGACACACCTGCATCTGTGTAAAAATCTGAGCTTTTTGGCATTCTTCCAAACTGGGAGCAAATGCAGCCATCACGTGCTCTTCTGTACCAATCATCTGCACAATCTCTTGGTCACTCTCAACACCCATGGCCTAGGAAAGGAAGAAAAGACAGAAATAGTGCTGGCTTTATGTTAACTCACTGACATTTGCTTATGCTAATTTGGTATCGTTTGTCAGTATGACTTCGGAGCAAAAAAAAGCTACTTCTTCTCTCAGAAACCGTGCCATCTGGCACTGGCAGCCCATACTCAAGCTATGGAAGAACCTGAAATGGTAGTCTTGATAAGCAGCAGGAAAGCAAATGCTCTAAAGTGCCTTTCACTTGTGTGTGAGCTGTTCCTTATTTGCAGAAGTATACATTTAATATAATTTCTTAATAAAAATAAAAACTAACTAACAGTAGCCTTCCAAACAATCAGAGAAAGCCTATTCAAGAGCTACAATAAGGGAGGGTGAAATTATCTAAGAGATCACACATAAGCCCCCTACTCCAAACAGTTCTGCAAACTTATTGTTACAGCATATTCTATTTGAGTAACTTTTGCAATGTACCATCTTTGCAGCTATTTGCATTTAGAAGATGACTTCACTACAGAATCCCACTTGAAAGCCATTCTATCTATTCTTTCACTGATCCTTAGACACCTTGTTATACTTTATACTGTGGAAAAAGCTTAATAAACTAAGAAAGCGCTTAACAGGTTTAGAAAAATCTCTCTATAAATAAGTGTTTCAAGGTGGTAGCCAGCAGTGCAGGCCTTTGTGGATTCCAGATGGTGCTAAAGCTTTTCCCTTCACACATTTGTCTGGAATTCTGCCATATCAAGAAACTGGGAATAATCTCACTAAACCTCTTTTGGCGGAGTAATAATATGCTTCTCAGAAGTTGGGAGCAAAGTTACATTTTGCATTCATATTCTTCCTTAAGCTGTGCACAACAAAGACTATTGTAAATAATGGCCTACGAGGTATACCCTATACACCAATTCTCAATAAAAATTGAGAATGTACCAAAGAGTCATATTTTCTTTAAAATACATGAGTACCTTCCTTCAAATGGTCTTTGCTGGGTGTTATTTTGCCTTGCCTTCTGCAATACATTTGTTGGCCCCTTTGTCAGGTGTTTGACACTGTTTTTAAAAGGTACAAATGGTAGAAATCCTTAAAGTAAAAAAATAACAACAACAACAAAAAAACAAAAATAACCCACCCATGTGTCTTGATGAGGTCTCAAAGCCACACATCTGTAATGGTGTAAGAATGCTCCAGTTTCAGTGTATATTGTAGGTTTGGTGTAGAGCACACATCACACTTCTGCAGTACTACCAGGATACTATTATAACAATCTACAAGTAAATCTATCCAGGCGTCTATAGATTCTCAATTAAGATCTTCATCCAAGTCTTTAATCATTCAATTTAAAGAGTAGGCAAAATAATCATACTTTTGCACATCATGGATAAAGGCTTCTACATAAAAGATAGCAGAACAGGTTCTTGATGAATATTTATGCATTTGCAATTTAAATTGTTGCTAGTTGCTTAATTGAGAAAGATTTAAAATGTGATTTAAATTGTTCAAACACTTGTAAAGCAAGGTGGACAGAACGTCTTAATGAAAAAAGTGAACTGTGAATTTCCTGCTAACTGGGCTAACAAAATTGAGGTTGATTGCTGCTGGAATAGTTTCATTAAATCAGTATCAAAATGTCATGACTTGTTAGTTCATACTATACATGGTGTTGCACAGTATAACGAGTTTAGCTATGCATATAAGCCAACATGAATGCAATACTAATAGGACATGCAAACAAAACATCTGTTTGTATTTTTATTTGGTATGTTTAGCAGCTTGATTATTCATGTCTACCTTAATGCTCTTTTTTTTCCTACTTTGGGCCCTAATTCTGCATCTGCTCATGCACAATGCACTGCAGAATCAGGGTGGTTAGCTTGTATCACAGCTGGAATCCAGAAGCCCCAAGATATCTCATTACTATTATTCATATTATAGTAACACTCAGAATGTGCTGGGTATTGTACAGACCTATTGGAATGGTGTCCGTGGTCTAAAAAGAAAGGCTAGGGGAAAGAAATATAAAAGCAAAGTGGTCAGGGAATAGATTTGCATAGGTCTTCTTAGTTCTTTTTGGATGAAGTGCCACGGGGGCTTATATTATGGGACAGAGGTGGGGGAAAGGGAAATCTCAGGAAGGGATAGTTTAATATGGGCAGAGAAGTAAGGAGGAGGAAGGAAAGGAAGGCAGGTTGTTGAGGAGAGTGCCAGGCTGAGAGAGTGAGGTTGGGACCAATAGGACTTTGAGTTTAGTAGAAAGCTGGATTGAAGCAAACACACACACACAGTGTGAAGAATGTCCAGAGTTCATACTAGAATGCAGTCTGCCAACCCCACTGGTGTCCAGAACTGTGGAAATTGCTGCTGCCTAACGAAGCATGTGTGTAAGAGTGCACCTCTTCTTCTGGAGGCTGGCCCCAGCCCTGGGAAGCCCAGCTCCTCCTCCCCCCGCCCACATCTTAATGATGATGTCTAACGGTTGCCATGGCAGTTCCCTAGAATGCAGTTCTGTAATCTTTTAGGTTAAATTAGAGAATGGAGACTGGCAGGTGACTGGATTAAAAGATGTCAGAAAAAGTTAGAGGTTGACCCCATCACAGGTAGAATAAATTTGTGGCTTTCACAGTTCAGAGATGAGTGCTATGAAATTAGAGATGTGGGAATCCATAAATTCAGCATACCGACAGTGAGGGAGATATTAATCTGCTTCTTTAAGATTTCATATTACAAACTTCAAATTATTGCAAAGTTAAAACCACTTCCTAATGAGACAATGGGAACCCTGTTCAATTCTTTCTTTGCAGATCCCAGAGTGTGCTATTCATGGGCTTCAATACATGCAGAAATTAGAAAGGTTTCAGCGTAAAGATGTTTTACAAAACTATCTGGGTCCTAAAATCTGACTTTAAAGTTCCTTTACACCAATAGTTTTGGGAGAGTGTATTATCTTGCATTATTTCAACTCCCAAGTTTCAGAGTAGCAGCTGTGTTACTTTGTATTTGCAAAAAGAAAAGGAGTACTTGTGGCACCTTAGAGACTAACTGATTTATTTGAGCATAAGCTTAATAAATTGAGCTTATGCTCAAATAAATTTGTTAGTCTCTAAGGTGCCACAAGTACTCCTTTTCTTTTTTCAACTCCCAAGTCATTCGCACAGATCTATATCTGCCCACATAGTAAAAAAAATAATAGTCTCTAGGGGAAAAAACAAAAATACATACAAAATCATCTTGCCACTGATGTGTAACCAGCACATAAGTTAAATTTATTAAGCTAAAACAAGTGTTTTTTTGTTTGAAATCTGAACTAAGGAAATTTCTTAGAAGGCTGTTTTTAGTTATTACACACATCGTATACATATTGCTTTCAGATCTTTTAGGTAGAGCTGTTAGTGATGCGTCTATTTAAGGTTGCCCAACACTTTCCATTATAAAGCTCTCTTCTGTTACTTATAAATGACAAATATTTACTGTTTGGACTAAATTTTTCCCATGCCAGGTGTTGACTTCAGGCTGCAAATAGATGTATTATCTTCATGAAAGTTTCAGCAAACATGCCACAGCCAAGAATGAAATTCGTCAAAAGTACCTATTTTTTCCTCTGTTTAAAAAAAAAAAAAAGATTTTTCAATCATTTATTGTAAGTGATCTATTGCCTCCATCTCGTGGAGCAAAGCCTTGACATTTGGTGATGGTGAAAGATGGGGAAAGGAGGATGAGAATAGTCTCTTGCTATCACTGTCAAAAAACAACCAGCTAAGCTTTGGTCAAATTATAAACCCTAGGAAAATTAACATTCCCACATGCTCAGTACAGCCTGCTGCTAAAATGTTCAAATTGCACCATCTCCTATGAAACTCCCCGAATGGCTCCGTATGTTATGCAGGCAATGCAGCCCAAAAAACCTTTTGGCCTGAAAATCTGGAAGATACCATGAGTTCTAGCCTCAGCAGACATGTGTCATGTTAGTTCCAGGTCTCTTATTTTAAATAAAAGATTTGTTTGCATAAGTATTAAACCTCAAACTGCTGTGAGGCATTAGCATAGAGATCTCCCAGATGGGGAAACTGAGGCAAAATAGTTCAATGACTTGCCCGAAGCATGCAATGTGTCAGTGGCAAAAGCATAAAATCCAGGACTCCTGACTACAAGTACAACATTCTAACCTCTAAATTCCACTCTCTATTTTGAGGAATGATAGTGTAAATAAATGCACATTACATAGCATCCTCAACAACAAAATACACACATGCATACTCCACCACTTTCATAGCAAACTTAGCTCCTTGCTGAAAAGGATCTTCTAAGAAATAGCAAGACTGTTGGGTATATTTTCATAATGTTAAATCAAATAATCCAACTATGGAAACAAAAAAGTTAACAGAGACATGTTTCCATATGCTATATATCAGGGATCTCAAACTCAAATCACCACAAGGGCCACATGAGGACTAGTACATTGGCCAGAGGGCCACATCACTGACACCTTTTCATACAAAGATACAAAAGCCCCTCTCTGCCTCGGGCCCCGCCCCCACTCCACCCCTTCCATGAGACCCCGCTCCCTTTCCAACCCCTTCCCTGCCCCAACTCCACCCCCTCCCTGCCCTTATTCCAACCCTTTCCCCAAATCCCCACCCCAGCCCCACCTCTTCTCCGCCTCCTCCCCCGAGCGCGCCCCATCCCCACTCCTCCCCTCTCCCTCCTGGAAAGTCCTAAGCACGCCAAACAGTGGGAAGTGCTAGGAGGTAGGCGGTGGAGCAGGGACGCGGCACACTCCGGGGGGCTGAGGCAGAGAGGCGGGAGTGAGGGGAGCTATGCTGGGCCACAGGAAATAACTAGTGTTTGAGACCCCTGCTATATATTTTTCTCTCGTCCCTCAAGAGTTTTTCTAAGATTATAACCATTGATAAAGTGGCATCTTGAAAATGAGGAAATCTTTGCAGGCTGAAAACTATTGATGTTACTCTCCTCCAAAAGAACCAAATATTTTATATATTTGGTAGATGAACTTAACTGATTAGAAAGTTTTGATATAATCAGAGGTCGCTAGCTCAAGTGACTAAATCAACGGACATACTGGTTAGCCAGGAGCAGTAAGTATTGCAAAGGAAAATAGTTTGCTCTGAAACACAAAAACTAAGTATTTTATTTTCTTACCTCCTATCCATATATTTAAAAGATATATAAACCAGAAAATGGCTTATATAGTGCCATTCATACCCCGGATCTCCCAAATCATTTTACAAAATAACAAATATGGGTAGGAAAACAGCACAGCCATTATGCACTCAGCAATAGCTCTCTCATATCATGGGACAAAATTAATTGTTTTCAACAAGAGAAGGGAAAAGAGCTGATGCCCTGGCCAAGATTCCTTAATAAAGAGTCCCATGGGATCCTTAATTTCCACTTGTATCATCACAGGCTGTGGTGAGAAGGACCTTAATTTAATATTTCATAGAAAGGATATTGCAAAGGTATGGAAAGGTCTATCACTGAATAAGAGAATGAAGTTGCTACATTCAGGATTATTAAGTATACACAGATAATTGTTTACTTAGGCATATCAATAGAAATCTCTAAACTAGTTTATAAAATACTTTGCTAACTGCACTTCAGAGAACAACTGTGATCACCTGTCTTACTGCAACCCATTGGTGTACAAAATGTTCATGTAAGATTTATAAGAAGAGTAGGCGGGGAGGGAAATCAGTGATACATTATGAGGAACGTTGCCAGGATATGATTGAGGTGTCATTACCACATTGTAAAAAAAAGGTTTTCTATGACTAAACAGCAGAGTGTAGTTGAATACCTCTGTGTATCTGGATATTTGGACATACCACTGGGTGACAAGAAACTGTGACAGTTCAACTTTGTAAATAAAGACAGACTTTAACTTCTGACTGCTCAAGTAGTAAGATCAAGACCTGCATAGGCACATTAATATTAATCTGATTTTCTAGAAAAAAAGGAATTGTAAGCCCATTGCTTCTGACACTTTTACAGTGCATTTCTACTCAATCTCCTTTAACACTGGTTGCTAAAACAGACAATATTGCTCAAGTTTTTGAAGAGATCTGAATAATTAAAGATGAGAGATACTTTGGACTTGTTTCTCAAGACTTAATCTAAATATTATTCAGCTATTTTCCATTTGCAGAAACAAATCCAATCAAACTGCTCCCCCACATATTACCAAAATTCTAAAGTTGCCTACTAAAACGGTCATATAGCAGCCACCTCAGAGGACTGTTTTTATGTTATGAGCATGTGCTGCCCTCTTCTGGCAATTTATTTTTGATTTGTAAAAAGAAAAGGAGTACTTGTGGCATCTTAAAGACTTGATTTGTGTAAGTGATTTTTGTCGTTGTTGTATCATTTACATTTTCACTCACTACAGTAAGGATTTCATTGGCATGCAAATGGACGTTACAATTTCCTAATCAGGGTAGGGCTCTTCAAAATTATGAAAGGGACTGATTGAAGCCATCACATACATTAAGATGTTGGTGAGCTCTGGAAGTATCTGAGAAACAAATGAAACTCTGAGCAAGTAAAAAATTAAGGTAGACCTGATTTACAGAGAAAGAAAATCATATGGAATAAGATGCAAGAAAAAACAAGCTATCTTAAAAATCTTAAACCTAAACATTATTAAAGACCTCAATCTGCCAACGTACGGAAGACCTCCTGAGAAATGTTCATTGCTTTCTACCCCCTGTGATAGCTATGGGAGTGGAGATAGCCAAGGCCAGATCTAAAAGGTGTTGAGCAAGAACAGCTCTCCTGATTTCAACTGGAGGTTGAATGCTCAGCACTTCTGAAAAGCCAGGCCCTTAATGCATTAGTAGGGTGAAGGTTCTAAGAGGGCCAGATTGAAAGGAGTTGGAAAGCCTAGGACATTCTGCAGTCTGAGGAAGGAGGGCAGCAGCAGAGGAGCCCAGCAAACAGGTAGGAAGACCAGCATTACCTGATCTTTAATTTAGAAGAACAGCACTGATTGGAAGAGGACAGAACTGATTGCACTGGGAGGGAGTGAAGATGAGTGAATAGAAAATGAACATGCATGGCTTTGGGGGAAAATGATGTGGCAGGATTTTTTCAGTTTGCTACTAGACTTACATTTTGGGCAAGAAGGTGTTGGGAAAAATGTTATAAACCCTGGAGCAGAGGTAAAGTTGCTGTGAGAGTTTCACTCAGAATCAAGCCTTAACTTCACAAGAGTCAGGAAATGATCAGTGCAGAGTGCCCTTGGCATTCCCAATGGCCTCTTTCCAGGGCTAGCTCCTTTGCTTCTGCTACCCGCACCACTCTTCAGGCTTTCCCCGAGTCCTGAACATGCAGAAGGCACCGGGGCCTCCCAGCTAATCCTCTCTATCTGGGCTCTTTGCTCCTCTTGTCCCCTCCCCACCCTCATGCACTGAAAAGATTGCCAGCTCATGAGCCACTCTCCACAATGCCTTTCCCCCTTTACTCCTGTGAAAGATGTAGTGGTTCCAACTTCTTGGGTCCCTGCTCCCTTCCTCAAAAGGGACTAGCATCGTGGAAGATGCTCTGCCTCCTCATCTGCTGTCAGAAAAGGAGCAAGTAGCTTTGGAGCCTCATTCAGCCCACTCTCCAGAGAAAAATCCCCACTCACACTGGGCAAGCAGGTTTTTCTAAACCCTGCCATGCTCTACTGTACATAGGTATTATAAGGGGTCCTCCATTATATGATCATACAAACGATGCATTAATATAAAATCCTACATCACAGAACATGCAGTCAGGGTTATAAGAATGGGTTAGATACAGTGCAATTAGCACTGAGAAAACTGCTCTAAATAGAAAGGGTTCATGGACAGAACTAAACTAAACATAGTGCCCATCTTTAAAGTGGGGAATAAAAGAGAACTTAGGAAATTACAGAGTAGTCACCCAAACTTAGATAGCTGGACAGTTACTGGAACAAATTATTAAACCATCAATTTATAAGCACCTAGAAGATAACAGTGATGATAGTCAAGATGGATTTATCAAGAACAAATTATGCCAAACCAACCTAATTTCCTTCTTTGACAAAGTCTCTGGCCTAGTAGCTAGGCAGGTGTGACACAGTGCTAGCTGTCGCACTCTGGTCACTGAAGTAGCTGCAGCACAGAGAAGGCTGTAGGCTTAATTGGAGCCAAACAACCTGTTTCTAGTGGGGACTACTGACACTGGGTGGTAATTGCTGGGGCTAATGAGAGAGTTGGCTCAGTAACCAGGAGGATATATAACTGGGAGGAACAGGAAGCAGGGGGAGGCTCAGAGAGTAAGCTGGGTGGAGGACAGAAAGCTGTGTGAATGGCTCCTTCTGCTGTATACTTGTGCCATGTTCTGTCCTATTTGGAAACAGAGGATTTGAGGTGCTCATGGTGGAAAAGAAACAGACTGTGCGTTTGTGACAGAGACTATGAAAACAGGCGAGGCAGCCTGCTATATCTTGATTTTAGTAAGGCTTTTGACACAGTCCTACATGATATTCTCTTAAACTAGGGAAATGTGGTCTAGATGAAATTACTACAAGGTGAGTGCATAACTCTTCGAAAAACACACACTCAAAGAATAGTTATCAGTGGTTCTCTGTCAATCAGGGAGGACATATCTAGTGAGGTCCAGCAAAGGATCTGTCCAGTACTATTAAACATTTTCATTAATGACTTGGATAATGGAGTGGAGAGTATGCTTATAAAATCTGGAAATCACACCAAGTTGGGAGGGGTTGTAAACACTTCGGAGGACAGCATGAGAATTCAAAATTATCTTGACAAATTGAAGAACTGGTCTGCAATCAACAAAATGAAGTTCTAGAAAGAGAATTGCAAAGTATTTCTTAGGAAGGAAAAATCAAACACAAATACAAAATGGGGAACACATGACGAGGTGGTAGTACTGCTGAAAAGGATCTGTGGGATATAGTGGATCACAAATTGAATATGAATCAATGTGATGTAATTGCAAAAAAGGCTAGAAGTTTGGGGTGTTTTAATAGGAGTGTCATATGTAAGACACGGGAGGTAACTGTCCCGCTCTACTCAGCAATGGTGAGGCCTCAGCTGGAGTACTGTGTCCAGTTTGGGGCACCATAATTTAGGAAAGTTTTACACAAATTGGAGAGAGTCCAGTGCAGAGCAACAATAATGGTAAGAAATTTTAAAAACCTGACCTATGAGGAAAAGTTAAAAAAACAAGCATATTTAGTCTTGAGAAAATAAGACTGAGGGGGGACCTGATAAGTCTTCAAATATGTTAAAGGCTGCTATTAAAGAGGATAGTGGTTAATTGTTCTCTATGTCCACTGAAGGGGGGACATGAAGCAAGTGACTTAATCTGCAGCACAGAAGTTTTAGAAAGTTTTTCCCAACATCTAACTTAACTATAAAGATAGTTAAGTACTGGGATAGGTTTCCAAGGGAGGTTGTGGAAGCCCCATCGTTAGAGGTTTTTAAGAACAAGTTAGACAAACTCTTCTCAGTGGTGGCCTAGGTATACTTGGTTCTGCCTCAGAGCAGGGGCATGGACCAGTTAACTCCTCAAGGTCCCTTCCAGCCCTACATTTCTAGGATTCTATGAAACATGCATGGTTACTTTCACCATTACTGAGTCACTCTTTAGTTGTTCACCAGTTCTGATTCAGCTAATAAAAATGCCTTAAAGGTCTTTCAAAATATTTTGAGCAATCTACGTTTTGTAGTTCTATTTTGTATCTTGTACATACACTAACTTCAAAAGAAATATAGCAAGGACAGCTTTTGGCCTTTGCAGGAAGAATTAAAGGTTTGAACATTTCTGCCCGTATCTCTATATTTTACTCTACTCCCTCTAATAATATGCTGTAAACCCAGTTATTGTCAAACTCTTCATGTCCAGAATTCCTTTACAGAACTTATTAAATCATGAGTGCTACTACAGAGCTTTGCTTTTGAATTAAAGTTTTATAGACTGACAGTTATATTACCTTAAATATAATAGCAATGGGAATATCTTCTGACAGAGTGTTATGCCTCAGGTAAAATCTTCCTTGTTTCACAATCATATTTGTTCTGCTCTTCTTCTCATGAGTGGAACTAAAGTTAAAAAAAAAAAAAAAAAAAAAAAAAAAAAAAAAAGAGTATTAAGTTTTACTTAACTATTTTAAAGTGCTTTATAAAGAAGATTTCACTCACTCAGACCAATAAATTCCAATGCCTTTTATTGATTTTAAACAACAGCTACAGATGCATAGACCAGAAATAAGAGAAGGTTACTGGTGATGGGGAACATCAGTACTTAAATTTAGTAGGATGAGGATTAATTGAAAATTGCAAAACATAAGTGAGTAATACATAAACTGACACATGGATCCAATTAGCTCTTTCTATGCACAAGGACTGTTAGAGTTTCAGCAGTGAGATATAACCACACATCCTGTTGTAGTCTTTTTGGTCTCACATTTGTTGCTTGTGTAATAGTACTCCAGTAGGAAGAGATAAGCGTTAGGGGCATCTACTAATAAAGCATATAAGGTGGCTCAACACAGCAATAGATGCTTTAGGATGCACTGGTTTTTGGTTAAAAATTAACACTAAAAGCTGAAACAGAAAATAAAGGTGGTTGGCTAAGAATAAGAGGCCCAACCCATAAGAATATATCTGCAGTCTTCAACAATTTGTTGAGTACAAAAAAAAAAAAAACCCTCAAAAAACACCCTATAGATTTTTGATCCATACTAAGATGATTTAGCCTAAGATTAAGTTGCCCCCCCACCTCAACACCACTCCCAACAGATTAACTTTTTCCTTGAATGGAGCTTGTGTAAATAAGTCTTCTAATTAGCATGGCACCCATTTTCCCTACCCCACTGCAGAGATGCAACCATTGGGTAGCCCTAGATGTTGTAAAGGGCCAGCCATTTCATCACTAGTTAGTTGATTCAAATCCACTTCAGATTTGTGTGACTGAATACTGCCATACTCTGATGGCCACTGAGTGGTCAAAGTAAATTGACCAGTACCGAAAAGGCAGGGAGCCACAACATAAAACATTACACCTCAACTGGTTGCTGGCAGCATCAGCTGGGAAGTCTGAGTGGGTATGGGAACCTAACTGCCCTCCTAGTCTTAGAGGTGGTAAGAGGTCAGGAAGCACATTGGTAAGGCGGTGAGGAAAGGCCTGAAAATGTCACTATGCATGAAGTACCTGACATATGACTGAACATACGATTCAGGCTCCATGATGATTCAGACTCTGACAACTCTCATGAGCACTAAACTAAAGAAGTTAAACTTCTAGAGCTTGAATAAGCCTCCTACACATCCACATGTTGGTGAGAGGTCAGCGTGCTTATGCATCAAGGTTGGGTGGCACGTTTGCAGTGTTTACTAGAAACCAAAAAGAGAGAAATCTTCTAGTGACGTCACTTGGAGTTTGCCACTGATAACTGGAGCAAGATTGGGTCAAATACTATAAACTATAGGTAGCACTTGTTTTCTGTATTTTTACAGAAAACAAAAAAAGTATCACAGCAAAATTTGCTCTATAACAAAAACTGGAACTCACTTCACTAACTTAGTGCCAAATCTAAAGTCTCCCATTGACTTTGGTGGGAACTTTGGGCAAGTGGACTTCAGGATGGGGCTTTAAGTTATTGGAACTATGTTAGAAAGAGAGTGGTGCTAAATGTGTTTTCAATATTTTTTGCACTAAACTGACGTAAATGAAAGTTAACTTCCAAGTGATGACATAAACAAGACTCTTAAGTGATTGCAGTGCATTTGCCATACCTGGTAACAGAAGCTCCAACTGTCCCTTTTCTATCAGCTTCCACAATGATCCTGTTTTTGGATAACTGCTCTTGAATAAGAATGACTTTCTCTACACCTTTGACAATGAAGTAGCCACCTACCAAACAGAGAAGAAAAATGGGTTTGCATTTCATCTTCCTCGGCTATTATTCACCTCTTACGATATAGTTTCAAAAATGTTATAATGTATAAACACAAAAGTAAATTAAAAAATTAAAACTACAAGAAATGCATAAAGAGAATGACATAATAGGAAAAGAGGGGGAATAAACACCATCTCACAAAATGTTATATATAATTCTAATCCAAGGGGAACCTCTTATAACTATGGAGAGAGAAAAGACTAATAGATCTTGTTGGAATCTTGTTATGCTGATCTACTTGGGATCTTAAGATCTTGTTGGAAAGTGCTTATCTGCAATAATGATAGGCGCTAAAGAGAACCCTAAGGGAGACAGAAAATATTTATCTAAAGGATGTTGATGAACTGTTGGTACTGCAAGTTAAACCACAAATAAAATTGTTTGCCAGAACAGCACCTGATTAAGACATCATGATTAAAAGGACTGACCATGTGAGGTGCTCAGCAAATTACAACACAGGACCCCAAATTAATAAGCTTGGTTTCCATAATTACTTTCTCCAGTGAAACAATTTAATATTAACCTTTTTTCACTCATTTCAATTCTATTGTAGTAACTGAAGCAATGAAGAATCTATACTTCATGTTATTGTATTCTAATCAGAAATCTGACTTGGAACAATCCTCAACTTGTATAGCATTTTACACCGAGGTGTTTTGTGATCATAACAAATGAACACAGAGATAAAATGGAACAGGGAAAACATAAAGGCACTTCCTGAAAGCACTTTGATAAATGACAGGAAAGGGGGGAAGTGAGGAGGAGAGAGAAAAGTCAACACACTGATGAAAAACTACAACCAAAGCAAGTAAACTTTTTTAAAAAATCTGTCTTTAATAAAAAAAATAATAAAAGTAGTATGGACAATTAAGAAATTATGAAGATCTTGACATCTGTTGCTAACAAGCAGATATATGAATACTTAGGTAGAGATAACATCTGTATTTCCCCAGCTCTCTTGATTATATAAATATCTGTCTTTTGGTGGTTTCCTTATGAACCATTAACAATTTTTTTTTTAAAATCATGGTAAAGCCAGGTTATTGACATTAGTAACTTTAATTTAAAATCTCTACTTCTATAAGGGAAACATAGGAGATGCTGTACTGGATCAGAGCACTGAGCTTCTCCTTTAAGCAAAGTACACCTGGCCAATAATGCAACATTATATCGGTGAAGGAAAATTTCACTCCTACTCTAAGAAGTCATCAATTTATGTCTTGAAGTGTTAGATTTGTCTCTAGCTTATGTTCTCTAGCTACGAATGTTAGTCATGCATATAAACAGTTCAAGAAACTTTTGAACAATTTGATACAGTATTTTCTCTGAGCTGTGAATTCCACAGATTAATTATACAATGTAAACAAATATTTCCTCTCCTTTGAGAATTGCTTCTGTATATCCCACTCATGGGATATATGTATGCCCACACCAAGAAAGAACAGATCTGCAGAAGCAATATACTAGAAGAATAATAGATACTGATAAATAACTTTTCCCTTTTTTTAAGGTGCAAAATTTTAAAAAGCCACCCACTTTCAGTTTTATCTTTTTCCGCCTTGGTCTTGCTTTACAGAACAAGGAATAGAAGTACTTACTCTTTTTCAACCATACTGTACATTTTTAAAATGTCCTTTTATCCTCTTAGCATTCCCAGTATTAATAAATTGAATATTTATTCTCCCTCACAAATCAGCATTCTTACCTCAACCCTTTCAAAATGTTGGACTTCTGAGGCCAGGGGACCTGTCTGAGCATACTGTTTTCCATATTGTCAGAACTGTTTCTCATCCTTTATAAAATACACATGAAAGCTTATTTGCTTCTTTAACTACTAGTGTATATTCAGTAGCTACCCATTATGATAATGAGACAGAGCCTGACTAATCTTCTTAGGAAAATAACTAGTACATACAAACAGATGAGATTATTTTTCTCCCAATATAC
Organism: Dermochelys coriacea; assembly: GCF_009764565.3. NCBI lineage: Eukaryota > Metazoa > Chordata > Testudines > Dermochelyidae > Dermochelys > Dermochelys coriacea. The sequence continues at coordinate 254,275,494 of NC_050068.2, read as the reverse complement.
ATTATTTTTCTAAAACTATCTTTTAGAGAGGAAAAAAGCCACAGAAGGAAAATTAATTGGATGAAGACAGTACCTGGATCTAAAGGGCATTCATTAAGTTTGGCAAACTCTGCTGGAGTTTTCCCAGTAAGAACACAATTGGAGCTGCGCAGCATTATAGGCATTCTGTAAGAAAACCAGTTATCCTTGTACCGTAAATTAAGAAGAATGACAACATGAGAAGTCACAGACCTTACAACAGTCAGTGATGACAAAACTGGAGAAAATGTGTTGAACATTTATGACCCAGGGGACTTGAAAAAGTAGAGATCAGAAGTAAAGTACAAAAGCAAGGAAACTGAGTTAAAGTTCCTCTCCTTTAACTCCCTCCCATTGTGTGCATCATCTTATCAAATATTCTGATAAAATGTGTAAAAAACCTAAGTGCTGTAATATGTGATCCAAACAAAAAGAGTGAGAGATCCCATGAAACAGATGAATGAAAGTTTCCTTTTTGCCAATGTATGTCTGAGTTTTTGCTGTTGGTTAATAAGCAATTCTGGAGTTCTCATAGTAAAATCATCCACTTTTCTTATTGTAAAATGCTTTTTCAGTCAGATTCACAAGATACTTTTTCAAATCTTACATATTTCATTGAAAAAATCTATGAGAAGTGAGGGCACTTTATTTCAAAGAAAAAAGAAATTGCGTTCTGGATGTGATAAAAAGTAATTTATTCACACACTGTATTTGCTTAAAAAACAGCCACGTGCCATGGTTCTTCCTACAGATGAGTGTAACAATTCATCATTACAGTGAAATTTACTCCTTTGTAGAGGCCTGCGTAAGGCCCATGCTCCACATAAGTCCTCCAAATAGCGCTTATATGAGACTTCAGCAATGCTTAAGTTTTGCCCTGGCCTCCTTCGCTGGCATGAATTTCATCCTAATGTGTTTAAGAGCTCTGTGAGGCAGCTATGCAAGTAAATATCCACTTCATCAAATGGGACTCCTGAAAACTTAAAATTCAGTCATCTCTTGCTAACTAAACTTTATTCCTTTCCTTTGGAGCTTTTCAATTTCGTGGACTTCTTGGCCATTTTCATATACTTAAATCTAAAAATAAAAAGCAATTGACCTAGTTGTGTGTAAATTTCTGTATTTAATAAAGAAGAATTGCTATCTTCTCACAGCAATGCATCTATGCAAATATCTTAATTGCTCCAATTATATCTTCTTGGGACAGTGTGTTCACTCGCTCACTAGAGATAAGTAGCTTTATATGCCAGTCATTATCCTAGATCACAAATGTGATCGGCCTAATTCCTTGGTTACTAATTTCAGGAATCATAACCAGTTGTTAGAGAGAACCAGAATGGGGTATGCAGATATCATGATGAAAACCCAATGGGAACAGACTTCAACCCTCAATTTTTCAATAATGGAAAACATGTTACTTTGCTGCTTCCGTGTCACAGTATAAGACAAATTTACTCATTTGAGGAAAAGGAGTCAGATTGATTTTTTTTCCTCCCAAGCAAACAGCTTCAAATGTTTTGTTTTATTTTTTAAAAGAAAAGAAACAAAAAATGGGGAGAGGAATAATGAGCCAATGCACATTGAAAGTGCATACAGAAATACAAAAGGCAGGCAAACTAATTTGGAATTAAATAAAATGTTAGTGTTTTTTTTCTGACCAAACATTTCTCTCATACAACACAATAGAAGCCACTTTCCCCACTAAAACTTAAAGCTACTTTATGCTCCCACTACAACAGTGCAAGGGGGAAAAAAAACAAAAAAAACAAAAAACTTATGGGAACTTTGTTTCCAGCTGAACTGCAAATCAAACAGAGTATGACATGTGCTCACTTGGGGCAAGCAAATTAACTTAAAGGTTTATGAAAAGATTAACACATTGTTTCAAAAAGAGGTGGAACTATATTCCCAGTCAGATATTACCAGTTTTAACATATTTAAAAATTTAAAAACACACTTTTTGGAATCTATACATTTAAAAACTTGTTTAGCTATCTAGAGTAGTATCACAGGACTGATGCGTTTAATGACGTTCCCTCTCTTTTGTATATCATCGGCTGTTCTTTTATATAAAATGTTCGTTGTTAACTAGAAGTTTTGGATATTGTTTTAAATGTAATATTTCTACTAAGTAAACCAAGCTGAAAGTTTGTTATGACTCTCCTTTCATCCAGACATGGAACTTGTTAGTCTATTGCATTTGGAATTAAAATTGTGAATGCATAGGATCACTGGAGCCATTTTCAAATCACAAAATAGATTGGTACAGTGCTGTGCCAGAAGAATATTTTCTTTTTCCTTGCAGTAACGTTCCCACTTGACAGGAAAGAAGAAGGTATATAAAACTGCTGGTTTTAGTGTACAGATATAGTGCAGTAGGTCTGTGGAATAGTTTGGTCTTTTTTGGCTTATTATACCATGATCGCTTTACAAATCCTCATTCCTTTCATTGTTTAAAAGTGTAGAAGAAAATCAAGAAAAAATATTAAGTGAATTACGACAATCTAAGTGCTCACCCAGCTGCATTTCCCTCCTGTAGCCACAACAGATCACTATATCTGATGCAACGGTGTAGAAGTATCTTGAGAAGTGATGACTACATACAAGTTTTTGTGAAAATGCACTTTCACTTGATCACTTCTTTTTTTTTTTTCATTACATCTAAGTCACTGCATGGAATGATTATGAAGGCCTATTTGTACCCAGAAATTCTTTCAAACAATCTTTCAATCAAGTAAAGGTTCAGAAATAAGAAAAATTTGTTATTTTCATTTACGGTAAGTTTGGCTCTATAACTAAACTGCTGCGATCCATGTTCTCTTAACAAATTCAATAGAAATTATTTTGCTTCGGGAATCAAAGTCAGGGACTAGAGAATGTTCGGACCTTAACCTCTTCCTCCTGCTGCTTGCAGACAGTATTCAATCTGTTATTTTTCAGGTGATATATGAAATATTCTCTGTAGGCCACAGCCATTTTATCTAGTTTAAGGAGTTTTGGAATCCTGTCCTAGTGAAAACTATGGGGACTGGGTCCTCTGGCCCCTCTAGAATTCTCAGAGCTTCTTTTTTTCCCCCTTTTAAGCATTCCATCCTCTTTTTTGAGGAATTAAGTGTTCTTAGCCATACTGGCAACCTCATCCTTGGTCTACTCAATTGGTTTTCTTGCCTCTACACAGCCACATCTACTCAAAATATCACTTTGCAACATCCAATCTAGACTCTAAATTGGTAGAATTTTAAAGGAGAATTTTATCAAGATTGGAATCCAGTGATGCTTGCATTTTCAGTAGCAGACCTCCCAAAATTCTCCATTTCAGGTAAAGAAGGCCGAGGTGTGAAGCCAATGTGCCGAATTTTTGCTTTAAAATAGCCCTGCTTGAGGCTGTAGTATTTGTCTCTTTTAGATATCTCTCTCTAGCTAGGCATAAATCAAGTTTTGGGGAAGAGATTCAAATTACAACTTCCAAAAGCTCTGGAAAAACAAAAGAAATTTGCAAAGAGACCAACAGAAACATATCCTCTCGGCTGCTATTCACCAAGCTCCACTTGCAAGCTTATTTTTTATTTTAATTTTAAGGTGGAAAAAGAGCTTTCCCTAGTTTTTTTATATAGTGATTAAGTTTCACACCAATAGGATTGATGGCACACACAAAAGCTGATACTGCTATCTTGATATTTTGTATCTTACCTGCCAATGGGTAATGCATTGCGAATAATCCTCTGGCTACCTCTAGTGTACTCAATGTCCACTGTAATTGGGGCAGAGTAGGTCATATCTCTCAAGCGACACTTAAAAGGAAAGAGATAAATAGATATTTTTCACCCTTACTTCAGAGTGGAGATTCTCAAGATTACTCAGAAGATCCCACTTTTGCCTGGCCTCCCACCCGCAATCACGAAGGATGAAAGCAAAAGAGAGATAGATTCAGTCTCTTCAGGTTTCATAGTAGCAGCCGTGTTAGTCTGTATTCGCAAAAAGAAAAGGAGTACTTGTGGCACCTTAGAGACTAACAAATTTATTAGAGCATAAGCTTTCGTGAGCTACAGCTCACTTCATCGGATGCATCCGATGAAGTGAGCTGTAGCTCATGAAAGCTTATGCTCTAATAAATTTGTTAGTCTCTAAGGTGCCACAAGTACTCCTTTTCTTTTTGAGTCTCTTCAGTGTCTGTCAAACAAAATCCAAGGAATTCCAAAGTCTTTTTTTTTAAAAACAAAAGTTTCAAGACTTCAATAGCAGCCATGGTAACTGCTTCTTCATATGGAAACATTGTGGCCACATGAAGCAGTTTAACTTTTAAAGCGATGGCACCTTCCTCAAATGCAGGTAGCGCTAATCTGCAAAAATTGAGATCTGGATTTCAAGACCATCCCCACTCCCACCGGTGCTCAGATCTGGTTTTTTGGTTCAGGCATGTCTCTATGTACTGTATCTTAACATCGAACAGCATGGGGCAATTGAAAGCCTCGTAAGGCAGCCAGTGTGTAAGATTAAAAAAGGACAATTAGCTATCTTTTAAATTCAATAATGGACAATTACATGGTGCTTCTCTTATGAAAGAGGAGTTATAAAAGGTTGAAATATTAAAATGTCACTTTCTCTCAATTCCCTAAATCCCCACATGCAAGTTCCTCAGATATCAATAGGAGCAGCACTCACAGAGCTAGGGCATAAAATAGTCCAAGGCTCTGTCATTCTGAATATTCTTGATCTCACCAGTCCTCTCTCCCCAATCCCCAAGCCAGTAATCCAATGTCAAACTAGTTTTGCATAAACATACACATCTGCAATGTTGATACAAGGTTAATTTGCATTTCCAGAAGACTTCAAAGCTACATATTATATCTTATTCATAGCCTCAGCCTTTGAGTATGTTACCTTCATTTAGGCACCTAATTCTCAGGATTCTGATGTACTCACTGAAGGTTTTGTACAGATATAAATACAGAATTAACAGTATATGGAGTAAAATGCAGGTTTATGTTGGAAGACAGTTTGCCCTGTGGGTGAGGACATGTTTATACACAAGATGGGCCCGAAGGATTACTGTATATTGCTCTTTTATATATTACTTATATATACTCTTTTTTCCCTGCTAAAGGCAAACAGTTTCTCCGGTAACAAAAATTAATTTACACCAGCAGTTCTCAAACTTGTTGGTCATATGGTGCCAGCTCTCCTCCTATTTTCCCGCTGCTAAATGGCAGTAAAAACACAACATTAAATAATTCTCTAGTATTACTTTTGTATGGGAGCAATTGGGATAATTGTCACAGGAACGGTATGTGGTCATGAACTGAGAGGGAGGTGGTGATCCATGAGACAATTCCTTAAAAAAGTAGTCCGACCATGAAAGAGCTTGAGAACACTCACCTATATTTTATCCCTTTTAGAAAATAAAATGAACACAAACTCCATGAAGAGCAGAGAAGTGGAACAGGAGCCAGACAGGTGCCTAAAATCTAAAGTCCATATGTAGGCTCTTAAGTAAATGGTCTGATTTTCAAGAGTGTGGAGCTCTCAAAGACAGGTGCTCAAAGTCTACAAAGGTGCAAAAACGTCTACATTTAAAGAACATTAAGGATGTTGTGGTTAAGGCACTGGATGCGAACCCAGAAGCACCAGGTTCTGGGTTCTAGTCCTGGCTTTGTATCAGACATCCAACATGATACCGGGAAAAACTATCAAATGAACGATGGACTGAATTAATATTACACAGACAACTTTAATTCTGGCACTTCCTAACTTATTAGTGGTTGATTTTGCAAACAATGTTTTTTAAAAGCTGTTTTTTCTATGAAATATGAATATATATATTCTCTCATACAATATTCACTTTGTTTTATCAGGAGGACCTGCTGCTTTAAACCGGAAGAAGAGTTTTTAAAAAGTGAACAATTAGTTATTCAGGTACTTAGTCATTTCACAACCACTGGAGTGATTTTCTTACAATTAGAATGTTAACTAACGATGCCTTCTTTTCCCAAACTAGGAATATACCTGGCCATTATAAGAATCTTTCCTGACAGCGAAGAGATACCGGGCAGGAAAAGCTACACACAATATCAACCCACCCACAGTAAACATGAAGTGAAATCCACAGTTGGATTCACTATTACCTCATGAGGAGACACAGGTCTTGTTACATTAAAGCTTTCTTCAACATCTGGAATCCCCACATAGATATTGAGGTATCTGTAATACAAACATTGCTATTATCAACCACGAAGATATTTGTGTGGTAGAACTGACGGAAGCAGAGTCCATTTTTCAACACAATTCATTTTGATAATCTCCCATTCTAATAATAAACAAATAGCAACCATCTTCCCAGAAAAAAAAGAAAAGGAGTGCTTGTTGCACCTTACAGACTAACAAATTTATTTGAGCATAAGCTTTCGTGAGCTACAGCTTACTTCATTGGAAGCATTCCCAGAGTATCCCATAGCGCTTGATCTATGCTCTATCTGGAATTTTGAAATAAGTCTTGGAATTCATGTACAAATATAAAAGCAAAGTTACCTTTGCAAATGAAGAGCTATATTGGCCCCTCAGCTATGAGAATTCACCAAACTACTGAAAAACCATCACTACAATGTATTTTTACTGCATGGCTATCAATTCTGCTTAATGTGGTCACTCAAAGCTCTAAATGATCTCTATTTGGAGTGTAGTTTACCTCATCCTTCTCAAGTATATCACAATGTAACTACATGTACATTTTTATAGTCAATTACAAATTGTTATGCAAGATAATAGTTATACTGCTACCATCAATACAGAAATCAACCTTATGCTTACTTCAAATACCACATTGGATCAGCATCACTTGTGACTTTTTCATTGGCTTTCATGATTTTCTTTATCTGCAAAAAAGAAAAAAATAATTGAGTCACATGACTTTTGTAAATTTAGGCCTATTCCAGGGGTAGGCAATCTATGGCATGCATGCCAAAAGCGGCATGCAAGCTGATTTTCAGTGGCACTCACACTGCCCGGGTCCTGGCCACCGGTCCAGGGGGAGGGGAGGGGGCTCCGCATTTTAATTTAATTTTAAATGAAGCTTCTTAAACATTTTTAAAACCTTATTTACTTTACATACAACAATAGTTTAGTTATATATTATAGACTTATAGAAAGAGACCTTCTAAAAACGTCAAAATGTATTACTGGCACGCGAAACCTTAAATTAGAGTGAATAAATGAAGACTCGGCACACTACTTCTGAAAGGTTGCCGACCCCTGACCCTATTCCCTTTCCACCAAGGAAGCATACCTCTACGTTGATGAAATAGTTGAATGAGTCTATGTGCTGCTTCACAAGTCCTTTCACCTAAAACAAAACAATGCATATACAGCAGAATTAGCCTTGGGAAAATTAGTCATGAAAGCAGTGCAGAAATTAATATGTAGGAATTAGTTCTACTTATAATAGTTTCTGGACCAACTTTAAAGTTTTTTTAGCTGAGAAGTTTCTGGAAACCCACAGGGTGACCAGTATGATTCTATGCTACGACTCCAGGTTTACTCCAGCATAACTCCACTGATTTCAACCAAGCCTCAACTGAAAATTACTAGTTTTATAGAACAAACTGCATATAACTCAATCTCATAAGTTTGCATGAATAATTGCATTGTGAATTAACATTTTTTTTTGCCAGTTTGCCATTATGATAGATGCCTGGGATATTAATAATTTGTCAGATCTAAAAACAGAAGAACTGTGTGGGATAAAGGAAAAGGTCAAGGAGCAGACTCAGGTTACAGCTATAAGGTGGGTGAAAAAGAGGGAGAGGTCCAGCAAGATGTGAGAGACAATGAGAAAAGCCTCAGAAAACCTGCCCCAGACACACTAGAATTGGGGGAGGAATGTAGATTCTGTCATGAATATTTTTAGTAAAAATCAGGGACAGGTCGTGGGCAATAAACAAAAATTCACAGAAGCCAGCAATCTGTCCCTGACTTTGACCTCCTGAGGTTCCTTCCAGCCCTCAGATTCTATGATATTTTTTACTAAAAATCCCCTGGGGATGAGGGGGAAACTAATAGAGCGCTGCCACTTGCAGCTGCTTCAGCCCCAGGGGTGCTCACCCAACCTCAGCTGCTGCTTCAGGCCTGCCCCAGAAGAAGTCATGGAAATCCTGGAAAGTCACAGAATCCGTGACCTCTGTGACAGAACCTTATCCTTAGTAATAAGCAAGTACCAGGAGGCACAGTACGCCACAGACATGAAACTAGTAGCTTCTAGGCCTCTCCCACAGGAGATACTTTAACAGCTCCAGATAGAGCCTCCCATGTGCTTGCAAAGCAGGAAGCATCATCCTACCAGCACTTACACCACCCATTGTTTCTTCATGGTTCAGAAGCAGGACCCACCAGATATCAACATGTAGAAATCAATGCTGCAGATGTTCAGGATTAAGTTTAACCAATGCAAGCATTAGAAAAGTTGTATTGTATTAGAAAAAAATGGAAGGTAAATATAATACACTGCATTTTTTTTTCATAGCATCTCTAAGGGATACTGGATCTCAGTACTCCATGGAAATAATCAGCCGCAAGCTGCAAAGAAAAGGAAGTTTTTATAGGGGAAGGTTGGTCCAGTGGTTAGACCCATATATATATAATTTAAGCAAATGGAAACATACATATAAAATTCACTTTATGAAGATGTGTGAAGGTTCCCTTTAAAATTAATTGAAAGCAATAGCTAACTCAAGAGTTACCCAGCTGGTTCCACACCGATTAAAAGTCTAGAAAACATGACCTATAAAAAAAGATTGAAAAAATTGCATTTGTTTAGTTAGGAGAAGAGAAGATTGACGGAGGACACGATAGCAGCCTTCAAAAGTATGTAAAAAGGTTTTTATAAAGAGAAGGGTGATCAATTGTTCTCATCCATTGAGGACAGGGCAAGAAGTAATGGGCTTAAAATTGCAGCAATAGAGATTTACCTTGGACATTAGGAAAAACTTCCTAACTGTAAGGGAGGTTAAGCACTGGAATAAATTAAACAAGGGAGGTTGTGAAATCTTCTAGGATTTTGAGAACAGTTTAAACAAAACAACTGTCAGGGATGGTCTCGATCAGGGGAGGGCAAACTTTTTGCCCTGAGGGCCACATCGGGGTTGCAAAATGGTATGGAGGGCTGGGTAGGGAAGGCGGTGCCTCCCCAAACAGCCTGGACCCCACCCCCTATCCACCCCCTGACTGCCCCCCTCAGAACTCCCAACTCATCCAACCTCCCCCCCACTTCTTGTCCTCTGACTGCCCCCCTCCCGGGACCCCTGCCCCTAGCCGCCCCCCGGGACCCCACCCCCTATCCAACACCCCCTGCTCCTTGTCACCTGACCGCCCCGACCCCTATCCACACTCCCTCCCTCTGACAGGCCCCCCAGGACCCATCCAACCCCCACCCCTACACTCCTTGTCCCCTGACCTCCCCCTCCCGGGACCCCTGTCCCTAACCATCGCCCCAGGACCCCAGCCCCATCCACTCCCTGTCTCCTGAGCGCGCCCCCGAACCTCCACCCCATCCAACCGCCCCGTCCCCTGACTGCCCCCCCGGGACCTTATCCAACCTCCCCACACCCCGCCCCCTAACCATGCCGCTCAGAGCAGCAGGTCAGGCTTATTGGAAAGCCTGGGAGATGAGCAGGCGCAAGCCGCGCTGCCATGCAGGAGAGGGGGGACAGCGGGGGAGGGGCCGGGGGTGAGCCTCCCTGGCCAAGAGCTCAGGGGCCAGGCAGGATGGTCCCGCGGGCCATAGTTTGCCCACCTCTGGTCTAGATAATACTTAGTCCTGCTTCAGAAACAAGGAAATTAACCAGAAGACCTACTGAGGTCCCTTTCAGTCCTACATTTCTATGACTCTATGAGGTCCCCATGGATTTAAGGAAAGCAATACAACAAAAAGTGACTCCCAGACAAAATTATTTTGATATACAAAACTTTACAAAAACTCAGCATACGAACAATGAATGAAAATGTAATAAGAAAAGTCAAAAAGGCGTTTGAAGACCAGCTAGCCAAAAATTCAAAAGGTAGTAACAAAATGTTTTTTAAGTATATCAGAAGCAGGGAGCCTGCTAAACAACCAGTGGGGCCCCAGACAATCGAGATAAAAAAGGAGCATTAAAGACGATAAAGTCATTGCGGAGAAACTAAATGAATTCTTTGCTTCAGTCTTCACGGCTGAGGATGTTAGGAAGATTCCCAAACCTGAGCCATCCTTTGTAGGTGACAAATCTGAGGAATTGTCACAGACTGAAGTGTCATTAGAGGTGGTTTTGGAATTAATAGATAACTGAACAGTAACAAGTCACTGGGACCAGATGGCATTCACCCAAGAGTTCTGAAAGAACTCAAATGTGAAATTGCGGAACTATTAACTATGGTTTATAACCTGTCCTTTAGGTCAGCTTCTTTAACCAATGACTGGAAGATGGCTAATGTAACGCTAATATTTAAAAAGGGCTCTCTCTAGAGGTGATCCGGCAATTACAGATCGGAAAGTCTAATGTCAGTACTGGGCAAATTAGTTGAAACAATAGTAAAGAATAAAATTGTCAGACACACAGAAGAACATAAATTGTTGGGCAAAAGTCAACATGGTTTCTGTAAAGGGAGATCATGTCTTACTAATCTATTAGAGTTCTTTGAAGGGGTCAACAAACATGTGGAGAAGGAGGATCCAGTGGACATAGTGTACTTAGATTTCCAGAAAGGCTTTGATAAGGTCCCTCATCAAAGGCTCTTGCATAAATTAAGTTGTCATGGGATCAGAGGGAAGATCCTTTCATGGACTGAGAACTGGTTAAAAGACAGGGAACAAAGGGTAGGAATAAATGGTAAATTGTCAGAATAGAGAGGGGTAACTAGTAGTGTTCCCCAAAGGTCAGTCCTCAGACCAATCCTATTCAACTTATTTACAAATGATCTGGAGAAAGGGGTAAACAGTAAAGTGGTAAAGTTTGCAGATACTAAACTGCTCAAGATAGTTAAGACCAAAGCAGATTGTGAAGAATTTCAAAAAGAGCTCACAAACTAAGTGATTGGACAACAAAATGGCAAATGAAATTTAATGTGGATAAATGTAAAGTAATGCACATTGGAAAAAATAACCCCAACTATACATACAATATGATGGGGGCTAATTTAGCTACAACTAATCAGGAAAGAGATCTTGGAGTCATCATGGAAAGTTCTCTGAAGACGTCCACGCAGTGAGTAGTAGCAGTCAAAAAAGCAAACAGGATGTTAGGAATCATTAAAAAAGGGATAGAGAATAAAACGGAGAATATCTTATTGCCCTTATATAAATCTATGGTCCCACATCTTGAATACTACACACAAATGTTGTCTCCTCATCTCAAAAGATATACTGGCATTAGAAAAGGTTCAGAGAAGGGCAAATAAAATGATTAGGGGTTTGGAACGGGTCCCATATGAGGTGAGATTAAAGAGGCTAGGACTTTTCAGCTTGGAAAAGAGGAGACTAAGGGGGGAAATGATAGAGGTATGTAAAATCATGAGTGGAGTGGAGAAAGTGAATAAGGAAAAGTTATAATAATATAAGAATTAGGGGCCACCAAATGAAATTAACGGGCAGCAGATTTAAAACAAATAAAAGGAAGTTCTTCACACGTGCACAGTCAACCTGTGGAACTCCTTGCCTGAGGAGGTTGTGAAGGCTAGGACTATAACAGGGTTTAAAAGAGAACTAGATAAATTCATGGAGGTTAAGTCCATTAATGGCTATTAGCCCGGATGGGTAAGGAATGGTGTCCCTAGCCTCTGTTTGTCAGAGGGTGGAGATGGATGGCAGGAGAGAGATCACCCGATCATTACCTGTTGTTAGGTTCACTCCCTCTGGGGCACCTGGCACTGACCACTGGGCTGGATGGACCTTTGGTCCAACACAGTATGGCCATTCTTATGTTCTTACATACAAAATATGTGGTTCTATCACAATTTGTCTAACTTTTAAACTTCTTTCAGAAGAAATTAACAGAGATTTATCAAAAATTTGACTCCAACACAAAAATCACAATATGCAGCATTTGTATTGTATGGTGTTGGCACAAATACAATGCTATGTGACAAAAGGACACAGTGAAGGATGTAAACTTTTGATGTAAAGCATACAGCAAATTGCATCTCCTCCACCCATGCCTGCAGAACCAGGACATTGGGAAACATGGTCCCAACAGCCCTCCCCCAGTAAGAGCATTCTTATAGCCTCAGGAATTCTAATGATGTCACTAGTTCAAGCCTCAAGTAGTTTGTGGGGGTGGCTGGGAGAGATGTAAGGAAGGGGTCGTAAATGAGATGGGTATTAGGTATTGGGCAGGCCCAAGGTACCATCACAGCCCTGGGCCAGAATGACAGTAAAGCACATAAATGACTGCTGGACTTTGTTCTCCTGCACCGGATATGTGCAGAGACCCACCCTGCCCCCATGCAGCAGCAGAGGTAGTGAGAGACTCCTGGTGGTTCCCGCCTACTTATTATTACTCACTGTTTGTGAGAGTTATCTTTCATGAGGACCCAAATCTGCAAACACTTATATGAGAAGTCCTGGAGTTCAACAGAGCTACTCACATGCACGAGTGAAGTCATGCATGCATGCATCTTTGCCGGATAAGGATCTTAGATTGCAAGCTCTATGGGACAGAGACCATATTTGCCTAGTAAGTGTTTTACAGGCCCTAGACCAATGACCTAGACTGGTTCCTTGGGCAACACTGAAATAAAAAACAAACCAAAATCACTGCCTGTATTTCATAAACCGCTATTTCAAACTGGCTAAAAAAAATTGGCTACCTCTAAAGAGAGACTGCCTCAAATTATTCCCTTCGAGATTAATCAACAAACTTTCATTTATGTAATAGGCTTGCCTCTCATATTATGGGGGAAGGAACTGGATGACTGTAGAGAGAATGCAAACTCTAGATGGAAAGGGGACAGGTGGTTTGGGAAATAACAGAGGAAAAGACATAGAAGGAAGTTAAAAAAAAGGAAAGACAGAAAGAAGAAAAAATAATGGACTTGATAAAGAGGGAAAATGTTGTAGGGAATAATAAAATAAAAAAGCATAGAAAAAGCCCGAAACAAAATAGAGAACTTTTGAGGTTAATCAGAGAAACGGAAGCTTTCTGATGCTCTGGAGGGTGGACTGAGGAGCATACAGGATTGGAGGAAGGTCTGGCTGTACAAGGCATTAATGGATTGTGAGAGGTTGGGCAGCCATGAATTAGAGTTGGGAGAGGAGAAAGAGAGACCATTGGGGAGTCCCTACTTTTACAAGAAAGGAAACTAAATGTGAGAACTATGGGGTTTTGGTTGTGCTGAAGGATAAGGGCTAAAAATAAAAAGTTTAGAGAATCTGCAAATCATGCTGACATATGATTTTAAAATGAATGCATTAGTTTTTAAGATTAAAACACAGTTCTGACCATCTTTTATCTTGTCAAAACGCTGCCTATAGCAAGTCAGGCTTGCACTAGTTAAATTGTTTTCAGTTTAAGAGCTTGAACATTCACGTACAAGTGAAACGTGTAAAGCAACAACACTAACCTTTAGAAAAGCTGGAAGAAGTCTCCATTTTTCCTAAAAACAAAAATAAAACACACAATTTGAAATAGCTGCAGGAGTATATCTAACAAAAATCTAAAAAGCTTAACGACTATTCTTCTACTTAGGGTGGCCAGGTGTCCGGTTTTCGACCAGAAAGTCTGGTTGAAAAGGGGACTTGATGGCGTCCAGTCATATCTACTGACCGGACATTCAAAGTCTGGTAACTGCAGACAGGGGAGGCGGGAAGGCGCCGAGTCATCACCCGTGCCAGCCCCTATTCAGCCGGGGCCACCTTCTACCTGGGTCTGGCAGTTGCAGCTCCCAGCCCTGGCTCTGCAGGTGAGTCCCTCCTGACCCACGCGAAGGGGGGGAGGGGGAGGGAATGAAGCAAGAGATGGATGGAGGGGGAAAGAGGAGCAAATGGGGGGGTGGAGCCTCAGCAGAAAGGGGCGGAGCAGGCCTCAGAGAAGGTTCTGCACTACTGCTGGGGGGAGTCTCCAGTTTTTATATATTACAAAGTTGGCAATCCTACTTCTACCATTAAGACTATTTAAAGTCAAGACAATGTAGAGAAGAGGGACTGTAACTAGTCAATCAAAATTACTAATATGAACAAGCAAATGACAATTTAAATCATACAGTAATCCACATGTGCAATACAAATTATATTCAAGGCACAGACAGTCAAGGGATACAGTTTCAATTAAAAACAAGCTAACAAAATACAAGTTTTTGAGAAAACACTACTTAAATACTATGTCCTGATTTATTTACAAAAAGAAAAAAAGCCACTCCTTTAGAAAGTTTAAGTGTTTTGCTTTCTTTTCTGCAAGAGAGAAAACTACGGTCCTAATCCTACAAATGTTAATGCACACAGCCAAACACAAAGTACTGTCAAAACTGAAAAAAATAAAGACTTATTCCTGTAACTTCTTTCAGCTGTACAGTAATCTCAGGTATTACTGGTTTCAGAGTAGCAGCCGTGTTAGTCTGTATTCACAAAAAGAAAAGGAGTACTTGTGGCACCTTAGAGACTAACAAATTTATTTGAGCATAAGCTTTCGTGAGCTCACTTCATCAGATGCATTTGGTGGAAAATACAGAGGGGATATTTATATACACACACAGAGAACATGAAACAATGGGTTTTATCATACACACTGTAAGCAGCGGGGGGGGAGGGGGAGGAGGAAAACCTTTCATGGTGAAAAGCAAGGTAGGCTATTTCCAGCAGTTAACAAGAACATCTGAGGAACAAGACAGCCCCCCAATCTGAAGCAAATACTCACCAGCAACCACACACCACACAACAGAACCACCAACCCAGGAACCTATCCTTTCAACAAACCCCGTTGCCAACTCTGTCTGCATATTTATTCAGGGGACACCATCATAGGGCCTAATCACATCAGCCACACTATCAGAGGCTCGTTCACCTGCGCATCTACCAATGTGATATATGCCATCATGTGCCAGCAATGCCCCTCTGCCATGTACATTGGTCAAACTGGACAGTCTCTACGTAAAAGAATAAATGGACACAAATCAGACGTCAAGAATTATAACATTCAAAAACCAGTCGGAGAACACTTCAATCTCTCTGGTCACTCGATTACAGACCAGAGGGTGGTTATCCTTCAACAAAAAAAACTTCAAAAACAGACTCCAACGAGAGACTGCTGAATTGGAATTAATTTGCAAACAATTAATTTAGGCTTGAACAGAGACTGGGAGTGGATGAGTCATTACACAAAGTAAAACTATTTCCCCATGTTATTTTTCCCCCCCTCACCCTACCCCCCACTGTTCCTCAGATGTTCTTGTTAACTGCTGGAAATGGCCCACCTTGATTATCGCCATAAGGTTTTCCTGCTTCCCCCCTCCCCTTCCTGCTGGTAATAACTCAACTTAAGCGATCACTCTCCTTGCATCCGATGAAGTGAGCTGTAGCTCACGAAAGCTTATGCTCTAATAAATTTGTTAGTCTCTTCGGTACCACAAGTACTCCTTTTCTTTTTGCAGATATTGTTTGTATCACTTGCTTTCAAAGACATGAAATTCAATTGATTTTTATTCAGTCTTAGTCTAACTTTGTTTTTCATATTTCAACAGGAGAAAGGTAAAAAACATAAAATAGAGGGAACAGCTTAATGTTTACATTTCAAACCTAGGGAGGAAGAACTGAATGCAAATCAAGGTAAATTTTTCCACCACTGTTTAAAAATAAATCTTGCTGTATCACAACAAACTATTTTGGTATGTAGTAGTATGCATAAACATAAGCATGGAGAAAAGTGGGTTCAATAAAGGGTTAGAACTTTGCATGGTTTGCTCTGTAGGATAAACTCATGTGCATCACCAGTAAAATTGGCCCAAAATTAGTTTCAGGGCAGCTGCACGGATACAGGACCAACAGTGCAATTGGCAGCCTCAACCCTCTTGTGCCTACTATATGTGGGCTTGATTCCATGAAGCACCAGGCACCCACAATTCATTGAGCTCAGTGGAAACTAAGGTGGCTCAACATCTTGCAGGTAGAGTGACCACCCTTTCCTAATTGGATGGCACAGTCCCAAAACGTACATTTCAAGTCCTGGTCCCAGGCTGAATGACTCTGGGACAGCTTTTGTCCTATCAGCACAGTGATATGTTTAAGATGTGGTAACACAGCGATGAGTCACTGGTTTCAAGGCTACATTTCTGACATTCCCCTTCTATCAACTAAACCCCTACCAAAAAAAGGCAGGGGGAATTAAAATCTAAAAATATCAAAAACAAAGCCCCTAACCCCTGCAGTGCTTTTACCCCAAAAAAGGAGAAATGCCAGAGACTCCACAAAGTCCAGGAGGAACATTGCTATTGCTATCCATGTTACGTGGAAGGGGATCAAGTACTATGGTGATGGGCAGCTGTGTAAGGTAGATACAGGGCTGGATAGGCAAATTTCCCTAGGGGTAGGTAAGAGCCAGGCTCTTTGTGCGTCACCCTCTACAGGAGTTATTGAGACTGAAATTACACCACATTAGAAACGCTGCTAACTGCCCCGTGTAGACAAGGCTAGCGCATCTCCTGTCATGTTAGGCAGCCTAATCGCGGGCAGCTCACACGTGCCTGCCCTTGCCCACGCTGAGCGGGGCGCTCGCTGGCCTTGTAACATCCGGGGGCGGCCACGGTCCCCCGGGGAAAGGCTGGGCGCCCTCCCCTAGCCGCTGGGCTCAATGGCACAGGAGGCTGCACAGCACCAAGCCATGCCCCCTGCGAGCATCTCACTGGCTGCCCAATCACTGGCACCAGGCCGGGGGGCTGCCAGGCCGTGCAGCCGCCTGGAGCTTGCGGGAAGGGACAGTCCAGCGTGGTAAGGGTGGCTTGATCCTGCGCATGCGCCACAGGTGACTCGGACCTCAGGTGCCTGGAGCCAGGAAAGCCCACTAGAGAAGCGAACCTAGGGGGGCTAGGCGCATGCGCAGCAGCGGATACTGTGGAAAGAGCGGTGGCTGAGGCCAGAGCCTCTGCGCAGGCGCAACAGGGCCTCGGCGAGACAGCTCGCGGGGGCGCCGCCGCTCGTTGCCATAGCGGAGCGTGCCCCGCCTCCTCCGGCGCCTTTATCCCCGTCCCCTCGCTCACCTCCACCGTGTTCACGGGAGCCGCCGCCTGCTCCGGGGTCAGAGTCCCCAGCTCGGCCGCTAACGCGTCCATGGCGAGCGCGGCAGAGACACGAGCCGGGAGAGACTCGGCTGCCGGCGCACGCTCCGCGCGAGTGACCCGCCGTGTGGCGATGAAATCTGCCCCCGCGACAGCGGACGCGCGGCGGGAACGTTCCGCTTCTTTTAAAGAGCCGGCGGGGGACTCGCCTGCCCGGAGCGAGCTGCTGGTCCTGGCCCAGAGGCTCGGAAGCTGGGGGAGGGGACACGGTCCGCCTGACACGCTCAGCACAAACCTCACTCCCCAGAGGCCGAGTCTGAGCCTGTCCCCCCCCCCCCGCGGGGGAGCTCCCCCGCCCCTAAACATAAGGGGTGGGTCCGGTGAGAGGGTTGGAGAACTGCCCTAAACCTGATGTGACACGATGGGGGGGCAGCCGGTTCCCCTCTGAGAACAGCTGCCCCCCTCCACGCACCCCCGCCAGCCTGGGGTGGGATTTCAGTGCCACGGAAAGTTAAAATGTCTTCTACTGTTCCGCCCCTAGGGGGCGCTGTGTATAAAGGCTCTTCAGCCGTGCTGGGCAGAGCATTAGAAGCTCTTCTTATGAGCACACCTGGTACAAACAAAGCTCTGTAGCCAGCAGCCCATATCCCTGTATAAGTATGTGACAGTGTTGCATAGGACAAGTCCCTTTTGTTATTATTTGAAGGGCACCATGGGAGAGTCGCTGTCACGTCATTTTCTGTAAAGTGGGGAAGTACCAAGTGAGCCAAAGCTGGAATCAACATTAACATTTTTTTTCCTCTTATCAGCTGGTTAGGATTCCATGGGGTTGAGAACTAAAATAGACTCACAGATAATAAGCAAACCCTCTGCAGATCAGCAACAAACTCTTCGATTTTGACTTTCGGCAAAGGGCAGTTTGAAAGTGCTGCTGCAGTCTCATTACCTTCCAGTTTTCAGAGTAGCAGCCGTGTTAGTCTGTATTCGCAAAAAGAAAAGGAGTACTTGTGGCACCTTAGAGACTAACAAATTTATTAGAGCATAAGCTTTCGTGAGCTACAGCTCACTTCATCGGATGCATTTGGTGGAAAAAACAGAGGAGAGATTTATATACACACACACAGAGAACATGAAACAATGGGTTTATCATACACACTGTAAGGAGAGTGATCACTTAAGATAAGCCATCACCAGCAGCAGGGGGGGGAAAGGAGGAAAACCTTCCATGGTGACAAGCAGGTAGGCTAATTCCAGCAGTTAACAAGAATATCTGAGGAACAGTGGGGGGTGGGGTGGGAGGGAGAAATACCATGGGGAAATAGTTTTACTTTGTGTAATGACTCATCCATTCCCAGTCTCTATTCAAGCCTAAGTTAATTGTATCCAGTTTGCAAATTAATTCCAATTCAGCAGTCTCTCGTTGGAGTCTGTTTTTGAAGCTTTTTTGTTGAAGTATAGCCACTCTTAGGTCTGTGATCGAGTGACCAGAGAGATTAAAGTGTTCTCCAACTGGTTTTTGAATGTTATAATTCTTGACGTCTGATTTGTGTCCATTCATTCTTTTACGTAGAGACTGTCCAGTTTGGCCAATGTACATGGCAGAGGGGCATTGCTGGCACATGATGGCATATATCACATTGGTAGATGCGCAGGTGAACGAGCCTCTGATAGTGTGGCTGATGTGATTAGGCCCTATGATGGTATCCCCTGAATAGATATGTGGACAGAGTTGGCAACGGGCTTTGTTGCAAGGACAGGTTCCTGGGTTAGTGGTTCTGTTGTGTGGTGTGTGGTTGCTGGTGAGTATTTGCTTCAGATTGGGGGGCTGTCTGTAAGCAAGGACTGGTCTATCTCCCAAGATCTGAGAGAGCGATGGCTCGTCCTTCAGGATAGGTTGTAGATCCTTGATGATGCGTTGGAGAGGTTTTAGTTGGGGGCTGAAGGTGATGGCTAGTGGCGTTCTGTTGTTTTCTTTGTTGGGCCTGTCCTGTAGTAGGTGACTTCTGGGTACTCTTCTGGCTCTGTCAATCTGTTTCTTCACTTCAGCAGGTGGGTATTGTAGTTGTAGGAATGCATGATAGAGATCTTGTAGGTGTTTGTCTCTGTCTGAGGGGTTGGAGCAAATGCGGTTATATCGTAGCGCTTGGCTGTAGACAATGGATCGAGTGGTATGATCTGGATGAAAGCTAGAGGCAAACACCTACAAGATCTCTATCAATACTCACCAGCAACCACACACCACACAACAGAACCACCAACCCAGGAACCTATCCTTGCAACAAAGCCCGTTGCCAACTCTGTCCACATATCTATTCAGGGGATACCATCATAGGGCCTAATCACATCAGCCACACTATCAGAGGCTCGTTCACCTGCGCATCTACCAATGTGATATATGCCATCATGTGCCAGCAATGCCCCTCTGCCATGTACATTGGCCAAACTGGACAGTCTCTACGTAAAAGAATGAATGGACACAAATCAGACGTCAAGAATTATAACATTCAAAAACCAGTTGGAGAACACTTCAATCTCTCTGGTCACTCGATCACAGACCTAAGAGTGGCTATACTTCAACAAAAAAGCTTCAAAAACAGACTCCAACGAGCGACTGCTGAATTGGAATTAATTTGCAAACTGGATACAATTAACTTAGGCTTGAATAGAGACTGGGAATGGATGAGTCATTACACAAAGTAAAACTATTTCCCCATGGTATTTCTCCCCCCCACCCCACCCCCCACTGTTCCTCTGATATTCTTGTTAACTGCTGGAATTAGCCTACCTGCTTGTCACCATGGAAGGTTTTCCTCCTTTCCCCCCCTGCTGTGGGTGATGGCTTATCTTAAGTGATCACTCTCCTTACAGTGTGTATGATAAACCCATTGTTTCATGTTCTCCGTGTGTGTGTATATAAATCTCTCCTCTGTTTTTTCCACCAAATGCATCCGATGAAGTGAGCTGTAGCTCACGAAAGCTTATGCTCTAATAAATTTGTTAGTCTCTAAGGTGCCACAAGTACTCCTTTTCTTTTTACCTTCCAGTTGGTCACAGAATGTCAATAGGTAACAGTCATTATGATATTTTTTCCAGTCTTAATGCTGTTTGCCTTATATGCACCATGCTCAAAAACAATATTTTATTTCTTTGACAGTTTTTCTGTGTCAGCACCTCACAGATATTAAATAATTTATATTCAAAATACTCTGGTGAGGCAGCAGCAAATTACTATAATCTCCATTTTGCAAATGAGGAACAAGTAAAGAAATGTGATTTGCTCAAGGTCATATCTCCTGAATCCTACTCTGTTGCCTTAACCACAAAACCATCCACAACACCACAGAAAACTTTCCTCAAGTGGCACTTATTGTCAGGAATTGAAACTCTGTGGGACTCCTTAGCTTTGGAGTTACCAGGCCTTCTATTGATTCAATATCTGAAATTGGGTGGGGGTGAGGAATCTTAGCAGCCATATATGTGGAGTCTTGAAATTGTCAATAGCGAACCACAGGAGAATACACAAAAAATTGCTTTCCTATCTTTCTGTGGGAGGGGACTTTCCAGTTGACTAAAATGACAGCTCACTAGAAGCATCAATATACACAGTAAAAGTCCCTGTGTTGATTTTGTTAAAAGTTGTGTATAATTATTTTTAGGCACCATTTAAAAGTAAAGTTCATACTAGAGACTTCTTTTAAACAAATCGCTTTACTTTTTGCAATAAGAAGGAACTCCTACTTGAATAATAGTTTGCACTTCTGTAGCACCCAAGGATAGCTTTGTACTGTGCAAACAAGTAAGGGATATAGGAATTGCCATACCATTCCATGATTCTGGTATCATGTCTGGTGCCCATAAATGGCCAGTACCAGATGGTCAGAAGAGAGCACATGGAATACCAAAATGGAAAATTATGTAATAACCCGCAAAAGGGGGAAGAGTTTCTTCTTAACCTTAGTGGTTGGCTTATGCTCTAAAGGATGAGGGTGGAGGTCCTAAAACTTTTATCCTAACTTACAGAACTATGAATGTTACCATCCACATAAAAGTGCAATCATCCTTTGAATCATAAGTACTTGTCCTCAGTGATATTTTGTTGGCAATGAGTTCCAAACACAAATTATACATGGTGTAAAAATCAGTACATCTTTTTAAAGATGGATTCCACTGTCAGGTAAGCATGTATTTTATTCCTTTTACAGATGGGTAAATTGAGGAAGAAAATGGCTAAGTAATTTGCACCATATCAGTCAGTGAATCAGAGGCAGAGTCAAGAATGGACCAAAGGAGTCCTCACTCCAGCTTTAACCCCTAAAACACATCCCAGTTTTTAACTTCCTTGAATAGAGTTTAAACTTAAATAATAGTATCATTACTGCTGTCATAAATATAAAGGGAAGGGTAAACACCTTTAAATCTCTCCTGGCCAGAGGAAAAACGCTTTCACCTGTAAAGGGTTAAGAAGCTAAGACAACCTCACTGGCATCTGACCAAAAGGACCAATGAGGAGACAAGATACTTTCAAAGCCGGGGGGGGGGGACAAAGGGGTGGGTGTGTGTGTGTGTTGTTTTTGCCAGGACCAGAACAGGAATGCAGGTCAGAATTCCTGTAAAGGGTTAATAAGCAATCTAGTTAGATATGCGTTAGATTCTGTTTTGTTTAAATGGCTGATAAAATAAGTTGTGCTGAATGGAATGTATATTCCTGTTTTGTGTCTTTTTGTAACTTAAGGTTTTGCCTAGGAGGATTCTCTATGTTTTGAATCTGATTACCCTGTAAGCTATTTACCATCCTGATTTTACAGAGGTGATTCTTTTACTTTTTCTTTAATTAAAATTCTTCTTTTGAGAACCTGATTGCTTTTCATTGTTCTTAAGATCCAAGTGTTTGGGTCTGTGTTCACCTATGCAAATTGGTGAGGATTTTTATCAAGCCTTCCTCAGGAAAGGGGGTGTAGGTTTTGGGGGGATTTTGTGGGGAAAGACGTTTCCAAGTGGGCTGTTTCCTGGTTATATTTGTTAGACGCTTAGTGGTGGCAGCAATAAGGTCCAGGGACAAAGGTAAAATAGTTTATATCTTGGGGAAGTTTTAACCTAAGCTGGTAAAAATAAGCTTGGGGGTCTTTCATGCAGGTCCCCACATCTGTACCATAGAGTTCAGAGCGGGGAAGGAACCTTGACATGGTGGCAGAGCGGTGGGATTAACTTGAAATCATTTTGAAATCACTTTGAAATTTTTTGAACCAGAAGCACAGATGTTAAAAAAGGACATTTTTTTTCCCTTTGGGCTGCTGGAAAGCAGGTTTTAAGCTGAAAGCAGTTTGAGTTTTTTTTTAACCTCTGCTTGGGGGCCAGAGCAGAGATAAAAGGGAATTGTCTTTTGTGAGCTGGAGCTTTCTATACCTAAAGGCAAGGTAGTTAACCTCCTGCAGGGAAATTCACAAGTCTTCACAGACCTGAAGAGGTGGGTTGTTGTTGTTGTTGTTTTTTTAACTTAAGAGCAACTAGAGGGGTTTTCTGTCTATTTGCCTGGAGACAAAGGTGTTAGGTTTTGGGTTTTGTTTTGTTTTTGTTTGTTTTTTTTAAGGATTTTTCTGTAGGCTGACAATCACTATCAGAGAACATAGATATCCGGTTACAGCACAACCTATATATATAGATATTTTTTGACAAGCCAAGTTATTTGTTTGTTTGTTTTATTTCTAACTCTCGGGTCTAAAGTTAGTTAAAAACAGAGAGGCAAACATGACAGAGCCCAAGGCAGAAACAGCCAAAGAGGCTGCCCACAGGAGAGCTATAGAGGCAGTGAAAGAGGAAGAAAAACACCAAAAGGCTGCTCACAGGAGAGCTATGGAGGCAAGGGAAAAAGAAATGGAGGAGAGGGAAAAAGAGAGGAAGCATGAACTGGAGTTGGAGAAAGTAAGGGCTGAGCGGAATCTACTGGATAACCCTAACCATCCTTCCCCAACAATCCACAAACGGGAGTGACTATGTCCACAGTATGATGAATCCAGTGATATTGCTGAATATTTTCTCACCTTTGAGAGACTCTGCATTCTCCATAAAATTCCTAAAGCTCACAAGATGACCACATTGGTCACAAAATTAGCTGAAAGACCTCTGGACATATTCAATAAGATGCCTATTAATGAGGCTTCTGACTATAATAAGTTCAAGGATTTGGTTTTAAAGCAATTTCAAATTACATCTGAAATGTACAGAGTAAAATTTCAAACCCTTAAGAGAGGGTGTGGACTAAGTAATGTGTCTTATCTAAACCAGATGAAGGATCTGTTAGATAAATGGGTTCGAGGAAGGGGAGTCACTAGCTTTGACGGAATGGGTGATTTGATAGTTCAGGAGCAATTCCTGAATATGTCCAAGGAGGAAATAAAACAGTGTTTATGGGATAAGGAAATGGACTCAGCAGAAAGTCTTCCTTCTTATGCTGATCGATACGAGCAGTCCCAGACCGCCAGAGAGACGGGGCAAGCCAGAACAAAACGGGTGGAGGGAGGAGAGAGGAACAACCCTGGTCGCAGTTGGAGTGGATACCAGAAGGGACACCCTCAGACCACACCCTACTACCGGGGGCAGCCCGAGGCCCCAACTACACACCAAGGAATATTCCAGACACCTTATTGTCCTGCCACATCGTTCTCCAGTAACCCACCTCGCCCCAGTGATCTGTCAGCTGGACGATGTTTTAAATGTAACGAGCCGGGGCATGTGAAGGCCAACTGCCCCAAGAGCCCCAACAGATTACAGTTCATTGCACCAGAATCACACCAGAGGTCCTCAGGCCCAGATACCTCCCAGATACCCTCAGAGAGGAGAGAAACTGTGAGTGTGGGTGGGAAGAAGGTCACCGCGTGGAGAGACACCGGAGCACAAGTGTCGGCTATCCATGCTTCCTTAGTGGACGCCAATTTAATAGACCCAGAGATCCAAGTGACAATTCAACCTTTCAAGTCCAACTCTTTCAATTTGCCTACAGCCAAGTTGCCTGTCCAGTACAAGGGCAGTTCAGGAACAGGACTTTTGCAATATATGATGATTATCCCATCCCCATGCTGTTGGGGGAAGACTTGGCCAATCATGTGAAGCTAGCAAAGAGGGTGGGAATGGTCACCCGCAGCCAGGCTAAGCAAGCTGTCACGCCTAGCTGTGTTCCGGAAACTTCTACCAGGACCAGTCAGAGGTGATGGACCCAGACCCCATGCCAACATCTGCAACAGCAGTAATGGATCCAGTCCCAGAGACCCAGACAGAGCCACTCCCAGAACCGGCAGCAGCCGATAACTCTACACCAGAGGCTCAGCCGGAGCCTGAAACCCAACATAGTGCACCAGCGGAGAGCAGTTCACAGTCAACGGATACAGCTCCATCCCCTACATCGCTTCCAGTGGAACCAAGCCTAGGTCCACAATCCAATGAGGAACTGATGTCTTCAGCATCAAGGGAGCAGTTCCAGACTGAACAGGAAGCAGATGAAAGCCTCCAGAGAGCTTGGACAGCAGCACAGAGCAACCCACCGCCTCTCAGCTCTTCTTATCGACCCAGGTTTGTTGTAGAAAGAGGACTTTTATACAAGGAAACTCTTTCTGGTGGACACCAGGAAGACTGGCATGCTCAGAGACAGTTGATAGTTCCAACTAAGTACCGGGTAAAGCTCTTGAGCTTAGCCCATGATCATCCTAGTGGCCAGGCTGGGGTGAACAGGACCAAAGACTGTTTGGGGAGGTCCTTCCACTGGGAGGGAGTGGGCAAGGATGTTTCTACCTATGTCTGGTCTTGTGAGGTATGCCAAAGAGTGGGGAAAACCCCAAGACCAGGTCAAAGCCCCTCTCCAGCCACTCCCCATCATTGAAGTTCCATTTCAGCAAGTAGCTGTGGATATTCTGGGTCCTTTTCTGAAAAAGACACCCAGAGGAAAGCAGTACATACTGACTTTCATGGATTTTGCCACCTGATGGCTGGAAGCAGTTGCTGTGAGCAACACCAGGGCTAAAAGTGTGTGCCTGGCACTAGCAGACATTTTTGCCAGGGTAGGTTGGCCCTCCAACATCCTCACAGATGCAGGAACTAATTTTCCTGGCAGGAACTATGGAAAGCCTTTGGGAAGCTCATGGGGTGAATCACTTGGTTGCCACCATCAAACAAATGGCCTGGTGGAGAAATTTAATGGGACTTTGGGGGCTATGATACGTAAATTCGTAAATGAGCACTCCAATGATTAGGACCTAGTGTTGCAGCAGTTGCTCTTTGCCTACAGAGCTGCACCATATCCCAGTTTAGAGTTTTCACCATTTGAACTTGTATATGGCCGCAAGGTTAAGGGGCCATTACAGTTGGGTGAAGCAGCAATGGGAGGGGTTTACACCTTCTCCAGGAACTAACATGGACTTTGTAACCAACCTACAAAACACCCTCCGAACCTCTCTAGCCCTTGCTAAAGAAAACCTACAGGATGCTCAAAAAGAGCAAAAAGCCTGGTATGATAAACATGCCAGAGAGTGTTCCTTCAAAGTAGGAGACCAGGTCATGGTCTTAAAGGTGCTCCAGGCCCATAAAATAGAAGCATCGTGGGAAGGGCCATTCATGGTCCAGGAGCGCCTGGGAGCTGTTAATTATCTCATAGCATTCCCCACCTCCAACCGAAAGCCTAAGGTATATCATATTAATTCTCTAAAGCCCTTTTATTCCAGAGAATTAAAGATTAGTCAGTTTACAGCCCAGGGAGGAGATGATGCTGAGTGGCCTGAAGGTGTCTACTACAAAGGGAAAAGTGCTGGTGGTGTGGAAGAGGTGAACCTCTCCATGATACTTGGGCATATACAGCGACTGTGGATCCAGGAACTGTGCACTAGCTACGCACCAACATTCTCAGCCACCCCAGGACTGACTTAACGGGCATACTACTCCATTGATACAGGTAATGCTCACCCAATTAAAGTCCAACCTTACTGGGTGTCTCCTCAAGCTAAAACTGCTATAGAACGGGAGATCCAGGATATGTTACAGATGGGTGTAATCCACCCCTCTGGCAGGGCATGGGCATCTCCAGTGGTTCTAGTTCCCAAATCAGATGGCGAGATTCGTTTTTGTGTGGACTACTGTAAGCTAAATGCTGTAACTCGCCCAGCCAACTATCCAATGCCACGCACAGATGAACTATTAGAGAAACTGGGACGGGCCCAGTTCATCTCTACCTTGGACTTAACCAAGGGGTACTGGCAGGTACCGCTAGATGAATCCGCCAAGGAAAGGTCAGCCATCACCACACATGCTGGGCTGTATGAATTTAATGTGCTCCCTTTCGGGCTGCGGAATGCACCTGCCACCTTCCAAAGACTTGTAGATAATCCCCAAGCGGGATTGAGAGAATGTGTAGTGGCCTACCTTGACGGTGTGGCCACATTTTTGGATTCCTGGGCAGAACACCTGGAACATCTACAAAAAGTCTTTGAGCGCATAAGGGAGGCAGGACTAACTGTTAAGACTAAGAAGTGTCAAATAGGCCTAAACAGAGTGACTTACCTTGGACACCAGGTGGGTCAAGGAACTATCAACCCCCACAGGCCAAAGTGGATGCTATCCAAAAGTGGCCTGTCCCAAAGTCAAAGAAACGGGTCCAGTCCTTCTTAGGCTTGGCTGGATATTACACACAATTTGTACCGCAATACAGCCAAATTGCTGCTCCACTGACAGACCTAACCAAAAAGAAACAGCCAAATGCCATTCAGTGGACCAAAGAGTGTCAGAAGGCCTTTAACCAGCTTAAAGCGACACTCATGTCTGACCCTGTGCTAAGGGCCCCAGACTTTGACAAACTGTTCCTAATAACCAAAGATGTTTCCGAGCTTGGTGTGGGAGCATTTTAATGCAGGAAGGACCGGATCAAGAATTCCACCCTGTAGTGTTTCTCAGCAAGAAGCTGTCTGAGAGGGAAAGCAACTGGTCAGTCAGTGAAAAAGAATGTTACGCCATTGTGTACGCTCTGGAAAAGCTACGCCCATATGTTTGGGGACGGCGTTTCCACCTGCAAACTGACCATGCTGCGCCACAATGGCTTCATACCGCCACAGGAAATAACAAACTTATTCGGTGGAGTTTAGCTCTCCAAGATTTTGATTTTGAGATCCAACACATTTCAGGAGCTTCTAACAAAGTGGCTGATGCACTCTCCTGTGAAAGTTTCCCAGAATCAGGGGGTTAAAATTGTCCTTGAGATGTGAAAAATATTGTTGGTCTTTATATACTTGGTAGTATATTTAGAGGTGCATGTGTCTTATTAACTCTGTTTTCTCTTAGAGCTCCAGGAAGAAATCAAAGCCAGCGTTTCACCCTATCTGTGATTTGGGGGGCGTGTCATAAATATAAAGGGAAGGGTAAACACCTTTAAATCCCTCCTGGCCAGAGGAAAAACCCTTTCACCTGTAAAGGGTTAAGAAGCTAAGACAACCTCGCTGGCACCTGACCAAAAGGACCAATGAGGAGACATGATACTTTCAAAGCTGGAGGCGGAGGAAAGAAAGGGTTCTCTGTGTATGTGTTGTTTTTGCCGGGATCAGAGCACGAATGCAGGTCAGAACTCTTGTAAAGGGTTTATAAGCAATCTAGTTAGAATGTATATTCCTGTTTTTGGGTCTTTTTGTAACTTAAGGTTTTGCCTAAGGGGATTCTCTATGTTTTGAATCTGATTACCCTGTAAGATATTTACCATCCTGATTTTACAGAGGTGATTCTTTTACTTTAATTAAAATTCTTCTTTTAAGAACCTGATTACTTTTCATTGTTCTTAAGATCCAAGGATTTGGGTCTGTGTTCACCTATGCAAATTAGTGAGGATTTTTATCAAGCCTTCCCCAGGAAAGGGGGTGTAGGGCTTGGGGGGATTTTGGGGGAAAGACATTTCCAAGTGGGCTGTTTCCTGGTTATATTTGTTAGATGCTTGGTGGTGGCAGCAATAAGGTCCAGGGACAAAAGGTAAAATAGGTTAAAACTTCCCCAAGGTACAAACTAAGATGATAAGAATAAGCTTAGGGGATTTTTCATGCTGGTCCCCACATCTGTACCCTAGAGTTCAGAGTGAGGAAAGAACCTTGACAACTGCATACTAGTTTTTTCTCATATAGGTGATGACCAAGTGGGATAGTAAAGATGCAAGGCCAAGCAGGTTGTGGAGTTTGCAGTGAATGGTTTTGTTACTATTATAATTCTGAAGGCTGTATAAGTCAATGGTGTTAACGCTCACTTACGCCAACAGTGAGTTTGGGCCAGGGTTATTTCTCCTTAAAATCTGAAATGTTGCTAATTGGTTTTACAAGTGGTGGATGGTGCTTTATAATAAACATTTCTGAAAGTACTGTAAGTCAGGGACATCCAAACCCTACACCCAACCTACAATATGAACAAAAACATTTAAAAGGGAAATAAGAGCCCATCACCAATAGCGTGGATTGATTTAATTCAGAAGCAGGAAACCTTGATTTAAATAATTTTAAATTTTAATTTATATTTATACTTTTTAGTTATTTTCCCTCAAGTAAAGCTGGTTTGCGCTGGCTGGTAATCCCTGAAAATCAACAGTTTTAAACTAAACTTACTCTTTACACAAAATTTAAGCATTCTTTTGCTAATCTGCCAGTACACTATAGTTATACACATTTATTTAAACAATATACATTTATTCAGATTCTTAATTTTTACATTAGAAAATAATGAATGATGCATTTCTTATTTACTAGTTAGTTAATTTTTTACTTGTGATTTGTGTCAAGCTCTATTTGGATGAAAATTGGAATTCAATTAAAAGTGAGTAAAAGAGCTTTTAAAAACGTATTAGTTAAATAAAACTACCTTCAGTGTTCTGGAAACAAAAGCCAAATGTTTTGATAAGCATGTTTTGCATTTAAAACTGATTTTTTAAACAAAGGAAATATTGTTTGTTGTTAGTGAATTGAAGTGATTATTTTGGTACTATATCCTTCAAGATTTTAGAATGGACCTTATCCTCTCACACCTAGTTTTTATTCACAGATTGGGAGAGGAAAACAAGTTTTTTTCCTGCTTTATCAACTCCCAATCAGTTTCTCAACTTTGAATGAACTAGTGATTAAACTGAACTAGTTGACCACACTGAAATGAAGAAAATATTCTCTCTGCACCTGCAGAAGAGGCTACTGCTGCTAAAAGCTGGTTTAACACTTCAACAAACGCTGGTTGCTGGTGCTTAGTCACCAGTTCAGTGGTTTGACTTTCTTTAAAACTTGGACCACAAACAAGTACCGTTTAATATTTTTAAAAATTTGTCTTAAATTTTAATAGATTATATCAAGTTTAGGTCTCAACATAGGTTGTCATAATTCCAAATTTAATTTTAAATTGGTTTATCTTTAAAGACAAAAATGTAATTTAAATTATAAATCTCATTATTTAAATTAAATTTTTTTTAATCCATGCTGATCACCAAACAAAACAGTGTTCTTCCCTGCCCTCACCTTCCCCTGAAAAGGTGGGGGCAGGAGAAACCAAAGATTGAATGGAAAGTAAAACCAGATGCAGGCAGGGTGACATAGCTGGACTTCAGCATCTGTTTAAATGAACCATTTATTGATTTGCTGTTCAGATTCTTTCCACTGAGTGTCTCTTTGATGGCTTTTTAAAAATTATTTTTAGCACTCTGGCAGTTGGGAGCAAAAGGGCTAATGTATACTCAAGTTTGTCAAAATAGAGATCACTAATGCATCTAACAAATGCAGGTTGCATGTTTTGATGCTACCCTGGCATAGGGTTCTAAAATAAGATATGCAGTCCCCAGGAAACCCTATGCTGTGCATTATTGAAGAAATACGTAGAGGATAAGCTGCAAGAAACAGGCCTGTAAATTAAAAGCAGCCTTTAGCTGTGAATTTATTCCACCCCCAGTGATGTTAATTCCTGCTTCGAACAAACTGAAGATTTTTTGGTTTTGTTAGTTTGGAAGTTTTGTGCCCTGTATCTGAGAATGACCAACACCAGATGCTTCAGGTGAAGATGCTGCCCCTCTTCCCCTCCCTCCCGGCCCCGAAAAAATATTGTTCACACAGCAGTTATAGAGTATCCTAACCACAAAGTAAGATTTTCCTCAATATATCTCAGTGAGAGCTTGTTTATACCCTGAAGCATGAGGGATTTATTACAGCTATGTAGAGAAAGGTAATTCTCTTTCATGGAGGATTTTATTTCAGAATTTGGTTTTATTCAGATTAGGATCCTAACAGTTCTCCACAAAAGGGAATGGAGCCCCAACCAAAGGGCACGCTGCCCTGAAACCATGGACTCAAAGCCCTCTTTGAGGCAAACCAACTGCAGCTCTGCTGAGGAGCCAGATGGGCAGGCTGCATGAAAGCATCTAATACAGGGGTGGCCAACCTGAGCCTGAGAAGGAGCCAGAATTTACCAATGTACGTTGCCAAAAAAACACAGTAATACATCAGCAGCCCCCATCAGTCCCCCCACCCCGCTCCCAGCACCTCCCACCCACTGGCAGCCCCACCAATCAGCGCCTCCCCCTCCCTCCCCACACCTCCTGATCAGCTGTTTCATGGCATGCAGGAGGCTCTGGGGGGAAGGGTGAGGAGCAGGTGGGAAGGGGTGGAGTGAGGGCAGGGCCTGTGGCAGAGCCAGGGGTTGAGCAGTGAGCACCCCCCGGCACATTGGAAAGTTGGCGTCTGCAGCTCCCAGAGTGAGAGCCTATACAAGGAGCCATATATTAACTTCTGAAGAGCTACATGTGGCTCCGGAGCCACAAGTTGGCCATCCCGATCTACTAGAAATAAAGCCTCCTACATTTTGAAACTTATCTGGGTTCCATTGGAATTTTCAGGGATATTTCAGGTTTTGATAAATCAGCAAATTCTGGCAAAATATCTTTTCAGAACTTTTTTGACAGCTCTAGGTTTTAATCCCATCCAACTGCTTGGGTTTTTTGGTTGGTTGGTTGGTTTTAAAATCCTCTCTACATTTACTCTGGCTTGTTATCCATAGACGTTTGTGATCCTTTTTTTTGAATCCAACTAGAATTTTAGCTCTCAAGACTAGCTTGTAGTAACAGGTTCCCCAGCTGGTTTCACTGAGAGTCCCCTTGCTCATATAGCAGGAGGATGAACTGGCATACCCAATTTACCTGCTCTACACCATTTGTTAATGTACATACATACACACACCCCACCATCTCTCACAAGTAGACAGCTGCAATCTTTTCAATCTCTTTTCTTGCAGAGTTTGGTGATAGGAGTTACAAACTCATTCTGAGATTAGAAATCAAGCAGTGTTACTTCCCCTCATGCACCATCACCAGCAAGATTATACTGGCTAACTTCTATCATCCAACCTGGGCAATTAGTTGAGGTGCTGAGGTTGCATACATATGAAAAAGAATACTGTCCTGCAATTGGAATGTGTATGTCCAAAATATTGTTAATGTGCAAAGGAGAAATAGAATTCAGTTTAATTGCTGTAGCATTACAAAGCCAACATAGGCAGCAGCTATAAAAAATGTATGTCACTAATAGACAAAGGGATGCATGTGAGAGAATAAAATCCATTAAGTTTAAGGCAGTCAGGCCCAGATCCTCAAAAGGGCTCCTAACTTCTGTTGATTTCAATGGAAGTTAAGAGCCTAAATGCTTTTGAGGATCTGGGCCCCAGATATTATAGTAATGGATGGCTATGACTAACTCTATACATGTGACAGAAAATACCCATGTTCACATCCCACACATTATTGTACAAAATGTATTACAAGGCAGGTCTTGTATCATTGGAAAATTCATAATTTGCAAGTCAGTATAATCCTGATAAAGTATGCATGGCAACATTGTATGTAATGTTATAAGATTTGCCTGTAATGTTATTAAGACATGTTCCAAACCCCACACCCCTGCCCAAACTGAGGTTGGTAGACTGGTCTGTCCTAAAAAAGGAATGTGGGCTTTGCCTAATTTGTATTTAAGCAGTAAACAGAGTCATCCAGCAGGAAGGGACGCAAAGAAAGCTCAAACAGGTGAGGAAAAACCCAGCAGGAAACATCCTTCCACATAGACTCTAGTCTCTTAGTGACTAGCTGAAAATGTTTTTCAAGAGAGGAACAAACTATAAAAAGGAGGGACAGATGCCCCAAGGCCCCACTCTCTCCCCCTGCCCATTACATTCAGTGCATCTGAAGCAAAAAAGGAAGCAATTGTTGGACTCTAGGGTGCGGGCGGGGTGGGCGGTCCTGACCTACAGGGGTTGATCAATATGATGGCTGAAAGCATGTGGTGAATCTGCTGTAGTTTATTAAGTTAAGTATTACTAAACATCTTATGTTTGTTTATTTTTCTTATAACCATTTCTGACTTTTATGCCTTATTACTCATACTCACTTAAAATCTCTTTGTAGTTGATGAAACTTTTTGCAATTTTATCTAATCCAGGGTGTTTAAATTGAAGTGTCTGAATAACTATGAGATAAGAAAATGGCATATTATTCCCTTTAAAGAATAACAGATTTAAGATACTACATAATATCTAGGAAAGGGCTGGGCAATACAGGACACATTTCTGGGGAGAAACCTGGGACTGGGGGTGTGTTGGGGTCACCCTGCCATATAACTAAGGCTGGTGAGAGTCAGTGTGTAACCCAAGTGTTGCTGGCAGCCTGCAGTTACACACAGATACATAGGGTGTGGCTTGTATGCTGGAAGGGTGTCTGTGAGTGAACCTGATAGGAGCTACTTCAGCAAGGCATTGTAAGTCACCCAGGCTTGCAGGGCAGGCATGATACAGCTCCTCATTAGTCTGGAATGCATCCTGGTATGTCATAATACATAATTAGAAAACAGATTTGAGTCAGAAATTGCTATTTTAAGCCACTTCTACAACTGCACTTAAAACTGCTCTTCGATTTTATTTAAATAGGATACATTCCTGAAGAACTCCTTGAAAAGAGAAAAGTTACAGAAAAGTCATTTTGCAATAATGTATCAAAATAGCTGACGGCATTACATTTAAACTGAGAACCAGCTTGCATGAATGACTTATCTCCAAAGTTTTACTACAAACAGACTTTTAATGCATACAAAACACAAATGCATACCACAAAAATTAATTTGTACTTTATCTAATAAAGCTACTGCTACATAATTGTCTATTTTCAAGAAGCAAAATTCAGACCGGAGGTAAACATTTGATCCATGAGCATGCAACAGACAGAAGTGAGAGGAAACATCTACATCCAAAGCACTGTTAAAATATATCCTAATTGTAATGTTTAAGTGATCTCCGACCTATACCATGCTATAAAATGCCCTTAAAAAAAAAGTCACATCAATGCAAACAAACTATTGTGTTCTCATTTTCCAGTGGGAAGTTACAATGTCAATTTCCCAGATGTTTTAAACCAGAGGTTTATAAACTATGCTCCAGCTGATCTCACCACAGTAAATTTTTCTATTTTATACTAGAAAGTTTAGAAAGGTAAATTGCTATGATAAAGTTACAATACAATTTTTTGTACATTTTCAACATAAAATCTTTTCTTTAGGCCCAAAGCACAAATTTAGAAAAGTTGGATTTCCCAAGGTTACGGAATTACTAACAGAACTTCCCTTTTCAGCTTTTGGGATATATTCTTCTCTTGATATATGTACTGAAGTCCCATATTCATGAAGACAAGAATGTACCACTTCCCTGGCACTCTTGTTACACTGTAACAGCTCCTTTTAATTTTGAGTTTCTCAGACTAAAAACTGTACTCATCTATTTGGTGCAATATTTTTAACAAGGCATAAAGAGGAAGTGGGGTCAGAAGTCATTGAGAAGTGTTGCAATTTGAGACTTTTTAGCCTCCCTCCACCCCCACATGTACATAGATAGAATGTCAGTAGTAGCTTTTGACATGAATCCAGAAGAGTATGTACTTAATATATGAGTCTGCTGTTGCTTAGTCCCACATGGAAACCATCCAAAAAGAAAGTTTAAAATAAATTCCTGCTTTGTTTTTCCTGGGACACCAGCCTAAGTTTGAGAAAAAGTATTGTCTTGTCTAAAAAGTATGTTTCCCTTGCTAAACAAAACAAAAACAAAAAACAACCTAATTCTGTAAAAAGGAGGTTTGACTATAAACCCAAAGTGCTTCTAATGCCCAGCCATTTTAGATTTTCATAAGAGATACACTAGTTGTACTATATATTGTGAGTGGCACATTAATCCCATATGGGCAAAGTTTATTTTTTAAATAAAAATATACTGTATATAACACACTAGGAAGATATCTGGAAACTTGTACCAGCCAAAGTTTACATTTTTTGACATTTAAAAATAGGATTAATTCACTATTTAACAGTCACAAATACTATAATTATATATTTTGAGTATATTTGATTAACTCTGATGGGAACATTTTACACTGAATAGTTCAGCACTCATATCTAGTAATGTGAGATATGCAAAATAATTTGTCTATATTGTGTAGACTTTTAGAAGTTTATTCCCATATCAAAAGGTCCAATCCAACAATCTCCGCAAGACCCCAATGACCCAAGGGCCTGCTCCAAAGCCCATTCATGACAGTGGGAGTCTTTCTATACTCTCCAGTGGCTTTGGATCAGGCCAGCTTCTAGGCTACAGCATTTGCCTAATGAGTATGGAATTAATAGCTTTTGGCTTAAATTTTCAAAAGTGATTAGTGACTGATTTTGGCTGCTGAACTTGAGACCTAAAGAATTGAAATATCCAGTCAGTGAACAAAATCACTACTCACATTCAAAATTTAGGCCCCAATCCAGTAAGATATTTAAATACATGCTTAATTTTAAGCACAAATTGTTCCCTTGAAGTCAATAAGGCTACTCTTGTGCTTAAATGCTTTCAAGATCAAAGGCTTAAAGTCCCAATTCAGAGGTGCCTAACCATCTCTGAAGATCAAAGGTGCAACCGTTACATGTATAAAAAGCAGATTAGGCCTCCAAATGTTTAATTAAAGGACAATATGACCTCTATTAGAGAACTTTTAGAACCATTTGTTTGTGTAAGGAAATTGAAGTCAGCACCCAAGTTAGTTTTCCATGAATAAAAGAATTGCTAGACTTATCTTTTATTGCTAGATTACATTTGACAAAATTCTGAAATGTTTTTATTTTGCAAGATGTATTCACTCTATAACTGGTACACTTAACACCATTTATAGTAATGTTGGTGTAGTAACATGCACTAGTGAAAGATAGGTCAAATCCCGATGATATAGTTATTGGGATCAGAATTTGGCCTAATTTCATTCTTTACTTTGTTACAAGTTCAATTACATGCTATTTTCCTCTGAGTCTTTCAAGAAGTGATGCATATTCAGTTATGTAGTGTCACCAATAAAGCACTGTAAGTTAAGTATATATTAACTAAAATTTCATCTTATGTCACTGCACCAGTATACATAAATGTGTTTAGTAATTTTTTTTAATAAGAGTGCAAAGAGTTCCATTGATTAAATTGTAATGGTGGTAAAACCAGGAGGTACTTTTCCAAATCTACACTAAGTCAAAAATGCTTGCTTAGGAAGAAGACACTTACAGTGATCAGGTACAATGTGCGTTAAAATCCATTAAACAGATTTAGACCATGAAAAAATATATATTAATTAGTTGCCTTCCAATTAATTTTGGAAGCTTTACCTGTACACACTTTATAGGGTCTATTCGCCTTTGGATACACCTCTGTCTGTCCCTGTCTCAGTAACAGTCATTGGAGTAAATTATGTACATTGAGGGAACAGAGTTCACAATATCTTTATAATAAATACTGTGAAGGAAAAGGGCTGGATGCACAACCAAATCATTCTTTTCCCTCAATTAGTAGAATCACCAGTTTCTGTTTTCCCCATTGGTGCCTCACTAAAAAGCAGTTTTCGAAGAATATTTGCATAGAATGGTCCATACACTTGTTTATTAAAATTCACAATGCTTGCGTACTGAGATCCAATAGATTCTATCTCTACCTGAATCACAGCAAGGCCTCCTGGAATTGTAGGCATACATTTCTGAATGCTTGGAAGAGTAAGAAGGCTTTTCATATACAGCTGGATTCGTTTATCTGAAATGGAAAAGATAACTGAGTTCATGATAGAACAGACCATATAAATGTAAATCCAAAGCGTCAAGCCACAGTTGCCTTAGAAATACTTCACACACTGGCACATGGAAGAATCAAAATAAAGCAGAGACACATCTTGAATGCTACCTTTCCCTACCTTCCTCCTTCAGTTTTAATTTAGAACAAAGTCAAATTTTTCCCATTGTAGAGGGACAGCCTTCAGACTGAGCAATAGGATTTATGTTGTGAAATAGATGCACAGCTATAATTAAGACTGAGTTAAACCTGGAGTTGTGGGAGATAGATCCTCCACGGGTGCACACAATCCACAGTTAGGTATTAAATTCCCCTCTGAAATCCTGGTACTTCTGGGTTCACAGAGAACATCCCAGAATCACTGAGAGCATTCCGCTCATATTTGCGGACTCTTTCTTACTTTGTTGTCCCTCCTGAACCAATCTTTCAGAAGACTATCTTAATATAAACAATAGAAGCAGCACAGGTTTGCACACTATGACCCAATATTTACTGTAAGAAAGTTACTTTCATTTTAACTTTTTCACAATAATAAGGCAATCTTTAACTCTAGTGAATTAATTTAATTTTTATAGTATAGATGGGCAATTAGCCTTCATTTATTTTAAAAAATTATGCATACAACCAGTGAACCACACAAATAATACTAACCAATCAGGGAGCTGATGGGATTATCTTCTTCAACAATGCTACAGATCTGACCTACTAGACTGTTTTGAATTTCCATATTGAGAGTGGGAAATCCTCTCTCAGACAGGGACCTGTTCACCTCACTGCAAATCTGAACACCTATAGTATTCAGAGCCTCCTTCAAATCAAATGTTCTGAAAAGAAAAAAGTTTGAGCATTTAACTCTTAACAGTTCTTGTAACATCAGTTGCATAGCTATTTTGACACCCTCCCCCTTTTTCTTTTTAAATGGGTCATCTCCAATAAAATAAGAGAGCCAGGTGGATTTTTGCAAACTTTGTCAGCTTTCCAGATATAAGACACAAATCTTCCACCCCAGGATAAGAGTAGATCCCATTGGCAGGCATGTGAGGGAGGAGGAAGAGAAGACTGCTCATATGATTAAATTCTATTGGCTTCAATGAGACTAATACATGTGCTTAAAATTAAACATGCACTTAAATACTGTGGTGCCAGTCCAGGAAAATACTTAAGTATACTTAGCTGAATATGTCCACAGTACAAATTGCCCAAGTAATGACTGACAGAGTTGTTACAACCAAACAGCTGTTTGGTGGCATATGTGAACCACGTTTCTATTCTTAACATCAGTCCATATAGGGCAGTGTCCACACACACACACACACACACACACACACACACACACACACACACACACACACACACACACACACAATCACCACAATTTGTAGCACTAGTGGCAGTTGCAGCAGAGGAGCCAGGGACTGAATGAATAATGTGAAAGGCTGAAGCAATTGGCAGAGCAACATGATGAAGCTTGCACTGCCACAGTCTGTGCTGACCTGAATGGTGCATAAATGGAGGAATTTCAACACTATACATGGAATTTGGTGTCAGATTTTCAGTACAAAAGTTTAAATTGTAAAAAAGAATTAAAATATGTGGATGCATTAGGCCAGCGGTTCTCAAACTGTGGGTCACGACCAGTGTTCCCTCTAATTTTTTAGGTCCATGTGCGGAATTAATTTTGTTATGTGCTCCAATATGGAGGTGATGTGTGGTGGGAGTGGGGCTGAGGGGTTCGGAGTGTGGGAGGGGGCTCTGGGCGAGGGCCAGGTCTAGGTTTTTTGCCACCCCAAGTTCCGTGAGCGCAAAAAAAAAAAAAAAAAAAAAAGAGGGGGTGGCCGGAATGCTGCCCCTGGAATTGTGCCACCCCAAG
The DNA here is from genome assembly GCF_009764565.3 of Dermochelys coriacea. Lineage (NCBI taxonomy): Eukaryota > Metazoa > Chordata > Testudines > Dermochelyidae > Dermochelys > Dermochelys coriacea. The sequence continues at coordinate 254,237,237 of NC_050068.2, read as the reverse complement.
CACGTGCTTGCTTTGCTGGTGCCTAGAGCCAGTCCTGCTCAGGGCTGGGGCAGAGAGTTGGTGTTTGGGGGATGAGGGCTCTGCGATGGGGCTGAGGAGTTTGGGGGAGCAGGCTGCCACGGGGCTGCATCAGGGAGAGAGGACTCCCCCCAGCCCCCTCTGCCACAGCAGCGCAGGGCCAGATGAGAGGCACCTCTCCCTGGCTGCGGCAGCTCCTGTGGGGCGCAGCTGGGCTGGGCCTGGCACAGGGAGGGGCTCCTCTCCCCAGCAGCTCCGGTGAGCATGGGCTGGGCCAGGCCGGGGGAAAGGCATCTTGTTGCACAGCTTATAGGGAACTTAGGTAATGACCCCATTTTAATGGGGTCGCCAGGGCTGGCTTAGACTTGCTGGGGCTCGGGGCTGAAACCTGAGCCCCACTGCCTGGTGCTGAAACCAAAGCCCAAGGGATGCAGCAGGGCTCAGTTTACAGCCCCCCTGGAGGGGACTGAAGCCATTGGGCTTGGCTTTGACTCCTGACCCCGTCCAGGTCAGTGGGGCTTGGACTTTGGTTCTTCTATCCAGAGCAGTGGGAATCAGGTGGACTCAGGCTTTGGTCCCCTCTCCTGGGGTCATGTAGTAATTTTTGTTGTCAGAAGGGGGTCACAGGAGTTATCAAACTTCATTGCACTGCATTAGGCAACTGTTTTCACTAGTACACATGTAGGTCTAAGAGTGATACATAATAAATGGATTATTACTATCAGTTATAGTCATGTCAGTAACAAGGTGCATAGGCTATACAACATTTTAACTATTTATGTAAAAATAAATAAATAAATCAGTAAAGTTTGTTACAAGCCAACTGGCCTTTTTCTTTAAAAGGCGGGGTGGGGGAGAGAGAAAGAACTTACTCCTTGTTCATCCCTTCCAGCAGAACAGCTGAAATCCTTTTTAATTTGTCAGCAAAATCAGGTAAGCCCACGATAGCTGAGCCCACCATATTGCTAGTTATAAGAGATACACAGGCTATAATCTGTAACTCATTCAGCTTCTCTTTCAACTTCTGAAGACGAACTTCATCTGTTATTAAGGTCTAGAATTAGAACAACATTGATTACTGTAAGTAATACCAAGCTGAGACGTAAGCTAATGCCCTAACAAGTAATTTGAGGGGGGCAGAGGAGAAGCTACTTTCATGCAACATTGCAGTAGAAAATTTCAGTGCTCAAGAGTCAAGAAATTAACAGTAATTATAGCCAACCCCTTGCCTATGTAGTATTATACAGTTCCTTTAAAAAAACAATTTTTTAAAAATAACCAAGAAATAGAAAAATGTATGGATGAGTCCTACCCCAACTCTTGCCCCTTTCTATAAAGTAAAGAGGGCCAGAGTGGCATAAGGAGCCCTAGAAGTCCTGAACACAGTTGAGGGAGGATTCCTTCAGTGCGCACACTGCAGAAGACTGACCTAAGGTTGCCTTCAGAAGCCTCCCTTGTGAGCCCAAGTGTGTGGTGGGGGGAGGGGGAGGAGGGGCTGCAGCTTGCTGCCCACAGGACAGTCCTAGGAGATGGCCACTTAAGCCTCTGAAGCAGCCCAGGATCAGGATGATGCTAATCATTTTCAAACTAAACAAATTCACCTACACTAAGCAGAAGAGCATATCCAATGTATACAGAACTGAGTTTCAAAAAGAAGACTTAATAGTTTCAGGTGGGTTGTGTTAAAAATTCAAAATATTTTGACCAGCTCCAAGTAGGAATAGTAACTAGTCATAAAACATCGGTTGTATATGGACAATTTAATGTTAGTAACAGGACACTTTGGTGGATTTTAAGGTGTATCTACTCTTTCAGCAGTTTTGCAATAGAAAAATAACTCCTAGAGTATCATAATGAGAATGTTCATCTAGCTTCTTATATGGAGCCCTATCACTGACATCAAAGTGACTCTCCAAAAATTAAGGCCCCGATCCTGAAAAATATCTAAGCACAGAGTTATCCTTAGGCAAGCTTGTAGTCCCATTTACTTCATGGGGACTACTCAGATTATTTAAATACTTTGCTGGACTGGGGCCTACATGTTCTGATATATTTCTCTTCCCTCCAGTCAAGAGAGACTGGATTCCTCCCACACTCTTACCCCTTTTCTTAAAGATAGTTATAGTGCATTATTATGGGATGGCTAAGTCAAAGTAGTGAGTTGGCCATTTTCTCCGAAAGTTCTGAGGTTCTTAGCAGCATTCTGATTTCTTGCAGAGAATTCCAGGTTAACGGGCCACTTATATCCGAACCGTTATCTGTTGCATACAGATTTCACTATTGAGGAGGACAGTACCATTGTTGCAGTGGAATGTAGCTATCACAAGAGATGGTGATCAAACAGGCTGAGGTGGTCATTCAGGGAACTTGGGCCAATGCCATTTCGGGGTCTAAAGCCTTGACTGTAACCCAGTATGGAACAGGGAGCCAGTCACAGAGAACACTGGGTTCATGTGCTCTTTGCATCCAATTATTCATCAGTGCAGGCTACAGTGTTCCACACTAAAGTTTTGTTTTCAAAAACTTTAGTCTACAGTTTTCATTCACAGGAAGAGAATTAAGATAATCAAGCTAGAGCACACATATGCATGCAACTTGATAGATAAGTACAAATCTGACAGGAACAGGAGCAGTTTTCTTGCCAACTTTAGATGGAAGAGTTTTATGCAGCTCGAAAGCTTGTCTGTCTCACAAACAAAAATTGGTTCAATAAAAGATATTTTCTCATCCACCTTGTCTTTCAGATAGACGAGGGCATGTTTTACTGCTCTGGGCATAAAAGGCATTCAGAGGTTGTAAACAGTTCGGGTGAATATGAATGCTGTAAACTCTTCACAGTCTAACAGTACATGTCCTTCAAAGTGAGGCTACTGAGTTGGTAAATGCTCCTTTCTCCCCACCAGCATCACTTCAGTCTTTCTGGGTTTAACTGCTGCCAACTGGTCTTCATTCATTGTTGTTCTCAGCCAAGTACTTAGACAGCTAGCAGATAGATTAAACACACCACTAATTGTACAGGTAACTGAGCTAGGCATCATTTGCCTATTGCTACCATTTAAGTCATGCTGCTTTACCATTTTCCTCTAGTGGGTTCATACAGTTCAACAGGATTGATCCCTGGAGGGCTCTCCAGATGGCAAAGCAGGTGCCAATCATGATTCTATATATGGCCCAAGGGGAATGACCAACTCTTATTAGCAGGAACCTGCTAATACTTGACTTTTCTGGCAGCATAGCAGGATTCCATGGTCAAATGTCTTAAATGCTACAGGGAAGTCCAGTAATATCAGAACAGATGCACTGCCTTTGTCCATGGCAAGAAGATCATTCATAATGTGAACTGATAAACTGCTGTCGTATTAATTCACTCTTGGAGAAAATTCTCTAGCCGTTAACATTAGTTTGCTCTTATCACAGTTAAGGTAACTAGTAAGGCTGTTGCTATGGAGGAGAGAGCATCCACACAAGTGCATACACACATATATAGTATCATCAGCACTAGGACATTGTAATGCAGGGAACAACAAGCAACTGATACTTACTAGGAATGTGCTCCTTGATTATGGAGCATGCCACTATGAAACTACTAAATTTGTGGAATTATTTAGCAAGAGAAGTCCTACAGGAGAGTTCCACGACATCTAGCATCATTAACAGCATAACTGCTGTACCAGTACTTTCATGCAATTAGAATTAAGAGTAAATTTTGAGGCACTGGGATAATTTAAGAAGAGTCATGAGAATTCACTTCTTACCTCTGGAATTGCTTTTTTCTGATAATCCCATTGTAACAGTTTCAAGTAGCCATTGTTTAGCACCAGAGTAGGACTGAGATTTGGTTTAGAGCTACCATCAGCACCAGGGGATGAAGAGGTTTCACAAGAAACAGACAATTCATCTTTTATTGATTCCTTTATCCACTCTGTTGTTAGATCCAGAGCACCTAAACAACAACAAAATTTTGCACAGGTTTATTGTATAAACTTTCTATGCAAGTGTACAGCATATTGACAAATAATGTAGGTGAAACAAGACAACTCCATTTCTGATCTCTAAATAGACTGCAGTGAACTGTTAAGTCTACTCAAGTCAGTTTTTCCCCAAGCTTTTTTCACCTAGCCAACACAGGTGACCAGCTGAAGCTTCTAGACAGGTTATAAAAACCCCATAGCAGATAGTGGCACTGGAGGCACAAGCAAGATTTAAATACAGCTATCTGAACCTTCAGAAGTCTAGTGCATTAGCCATCAATGTCACCAGTTTCCCTTCCTCTTCCAAAATTTCTTAACAATGGTTTAACTGTATTATCTTTACAGTGCAACAAGATTAACTTTTGCCTTTACAACATCTAAACTAAACTAAACATTTATTTTCACTAGAGAATAGGTTTTGTTGTTCTATGCTTCATTATGGACTTAATCCTGCTCTGCCTACTACCAATTACATAGCACGTAATAGCACGTATTCTGGAAAAGCCAGCTACTGTGCAAGTGCACATGAACAGGAGCAGATTTTCAGATACACAAGAGAGTGGTTCCATATATTGCGAGATAATACTGAGCCCTATGTATGCAGAACTGTTTTAATCAGATATCAAATGCTTTGATTGCAGGAACAAGTTCTTCACAAACTATCATTTTGACAGGTTTCAGAGTAGCAACCACGTTAGTCTGTATTCGCAAAAACAAAAGGAGTATTTGTGGCGTTGTCTAATGAATTTACAACAGCAGTACCAATAAAGTCAGCATTTCACAATTATTAGTTATCATATAAAGGTATGATATGGTCACATTTGCCCCCAGGTGCCTTGCTCAACAGATATCTATAGTAACAGAGAGAAAGGTTGGTTTTAATGGTTTCCACTGTATCTGATTAACTGAAAACAGCATAATACGTACTTGGTGTTTCTTCAAGAATTTCTTGGAATTTTGTTCTTTCATAGTCCACCAAGTTACGCTGAAGCTGTGGTCTAATGTTTTGAATGGTATAATTAACCATATCCATTTTCATGAGATCCAGAACATGGAATATTTGTCTGAAAGCAAAGACAAAATTACAGTGCAACATCACAGAAGAAATTAGGTTGAAGTTTCAAGATGAACTCATATGGTCTTGAACAGCCTGATGTACACCTACATACTTGACTTGTTTTGTAGTCATTCCACCTTAGAGAACAGGCTCCAAGTACTGAAGAGAAAGTACTAGCACTGCAGTGACTTTCATGGTAGTTTATATACCAAAGCATTTTGGAGAATTAAATAATGTATTGGGATATTTGGTGTAAGTTACAAAAGGTAGGGCAAAGATGTTGCATGATCAAGACATTGGTGCCATAGGCCAATAACAGAAAGGTTTTGAAGCAATATGGAGTCAATTAACACATCACAGCCAAAGCAAACTGAAATTTAAAAAATTCTAACAACTCTGATTATGCCAAAATAAAAACAAAACACCTCATTCCCTCCTACTCAACCACTTTGCTCCCTGTAGGTATGCCTAAGTGATAGCAAAAACATAATAAAGCAAGAAACTATTTTTAATATTACAGAGCTAATACATCTGAGACTCATGCAGATTTGTGAATCAAATTTTAATAGTGAAGTCTTTAATAAAGGGAATGGTACAGATAAAAAGAACTGAGCTTCACTTTCATATTCCAGATGGAGTGTACATTTTTCCTCCCTGCCAATTCTAAACAAGAACACTCACCTTTTAACTTGTAAGAATAAGTAAGTTTGATATGGAAGTATGCGTAAAACACATGGAACTGCATGACGTTTTTGTTTTTAAAAATGGTGACACTTTTCAGGGTATGACAACACTAACATAACACCATTGAAAAATATGCTTGTGAAAAACCCAAAACAATTAGAACTCTTAGATGAAGTACCGTGTTACCAAACCCTAACCCAACACCTATTTCAAATGAAAGCATTTTGGCAGTTTGTTAGCTTAGCCCGCTATTCCAGTTTAATGTTAGTTTTGAGTTTTTCTTCTCCACCCAAACACCTTGTCTGTCAAAAATTGATATTTTCTAAACAAAACAAATAAAAAAATGATATGAAAAGTAGCCAAACACCAACCTGAACAATTCTACAATACTGACAGTTGCTTTTAACTGTTTTATATCATCATCTCTTATTGGAGCACATAATTTCCCCATAGTGTTGATGACATAGTTAGCTAGCCCAAGAATGTCAACAGCATCATGCTCAGCCTGCTGTCTTATAAGATCTGCATCCAGGACTTCACAGATTTGGTTTCGAATCCTGTTTGCTCCAGGAGTTAAAAAGGAAAGAAGAGTCTGAAGTGAAAAACAAAACCAAAAAACCATAAGACACGTCAATAAGTGCAGCAACACGAGACCAGCAAGCCCTTAACTGTGATGAAATGAAAGCAGCTTTTTGAAGATGTCAAGGGTACACTGTAGAGCCTGACTGCAAATCCTGAAACTGGAAAGGCTATTTTATTTAGCAGGATGGGAGAAAGCAGCCAAAGGGAACAGAATACAGATACAGAAGCTGGTGAAGACAAGTTTACTACCTTACTGGTTGAGACCTTTGCAACCTTTCAGAAACACCCGTAGGTCTTTACTAAAAAGTTAATGAATTGGTACCAGGATTTCCAGTAATAAGGGAAGATCTTGATCCTATTTGGAAAGTTGATGTCTGACTTTGTATTCTAGGCATACTATAGTACTGTATCACATCCCCATCCTGCAACTAACATGTAGAAGTATCCCACTGACTACAGTGGGGGTCTACCCACATGGAATCATTTGCAGGATGGGGCCTAAGATGTCAACACAATACTGGAGGTGTGAAGGGAGGAAATAAAAACTAACTTGCCTCCTTAATTTCTTCAAAGAGCTTGATAGCATGATGATATTCTGGAGGATCTTCATTCAGTTCTGACTCCAAATGATCCCAGAATGCCTTATGTACAATTTGTTTCACTCTACCCTCCAAACTGCTGGAAAATCAATTTGCACAAAAAGATTTAAAGAAGTAAACAGAGTTTAAAAACAAAAACAACCACCACACACAATCTTAAACCAGTCCAATGATTTGGTGGAGAACCATCATCTCACATCTGCTAATTCGAAGATCTATATCTGCAACCAGATCACCCTTGGACCCTATCACCCCCCAAAACTAAGCAGAATTAAGAATTAAAATGAGAGGTTTCCCAAGAACAGCCTGACATTGCAGAAAGACGTGCTGGCAATTCAGTATTTGGGTATAAAAGACTTTTATCCCAACTCTATATTAAACAAATTCCACTAGCTTGGTGCTATTGAGTAATATGTTTTGGGGGAAGCATTTTTTGGCATATTATATATAAATAAAAGAACAACCCTAACTTGTTATCAATAATAATCCCATTGTATTTTTTGTAAAAATTGGCTCAATAGCATGGCCAGATTCCATTTTAAATGATAATCTCTCAACATTCCCACTGTAGTCTAACCTTGGTATGTAAATTATTCCTTTCTTCCTCCAACTTCCAAGAAGTGTTTTAGTATGCAAAGCAGCATGAGTACTGTGTTCATTACTGAGATTAGTATAGTTTATACACAGCATTTGAGCTATTGAGTAAGCTGTATAGATAAAAGCCATACATACCATACACACGGCAGTACTACAACTTTAGCTCCCCATCCCTCACCCCTTCACAGAGATCTTAGATTGGCAAGAAACATTAAAGGTGGACTCCAAAAGTAGAGTGCATATCACATTGCTTACATATCTCCCCTTACAGATAAGGCAGAGCATCATATGCTCCAGGACAAGAAAATGTGTTAACCCTACCAAATTGTACAACTTATGCCACAATGTTGCAGCCTTGACAGTTCCCCATTAAGTGTGGAACACCTTTGCAGGTTGTGTACCTTCAGACCAGTTTCCCTTGCATGCACACACACACACACGCTATATCAGTTTCTGCAAAATTTATAAAGAGTAACTTACCTGTTCTGTGGGAGGTCTACATGTTCCATGTGAAAGTTTTCATTTACAGCAATTTCATGAGCTAGAGTCAAATTTGACAAGTTTCTTGCAGCAGCCATCAATTCATCAAATGTAACAGTTTTTGGAGGGCTTGTTGCTGTAATGAAGGAAAGGAAATGAGATGAGAGCCAAAAGTCAGTTGTAGGCAAGTTCAATTTTAAAAGACGGATTGGACTGCAAAAACCAAACATGGAAATAGTTAGGCATGATATTTTATTTCCTATTAACTGGACACTAATTTATGAGAAGCTAGCTAGACTGGTTTCAGAGTAGCAGCTGTGTTAGTCTGTATTCGCAAAAAGAAAAGGAGTACTTGTGGCACCTTAGCGACTAACAAATTTATTAGAGCATAAGCTTTCGTGAGCTACAGCTCACTTCATCAGATGCATTTGGTGGAAAAAACAGAGGGGAGATTGATATACACACACAGAGAACATGAAACAATGGGTTTATCATACACACTGTAAGGAGAGTAATCACTTAAGATAAGCCATCACCAGCAGCAGGGGGGGTAAAGGAGGAAAACCTTTCATGGTGACAAGCAAGGTAGGCTATTTCCAGCAGTTAACAAGAATATCTGAGGAACAGTGGGGGGTGGGGTGGGGTGGAGAAATAACATGGGGAAATAGTTTTCCTTTGTGTAATGACTCATCCATTCCCAGTCTCTATTCAAGCCTAAATTAATTGTATCCAGTTTGCAAATTAATTCCAATTCAGCAGTCTCTCGTTGGAGTCAGATTGACAGAGCCAGAAGAGTACCCAGAAGTCACCTACTACAGGACAGGCCCAACAAAGAAAATAACTGAACGCCACTAGCCATCACCTTCAGCCCCCAACTAAAACCTCTCCAACGCATCATCAAGGATCTACAACCTATCCTGAAGGACGACCCATCACTCTCACAGATCTTGGGAGACAGGCCAGTCCTTGCTTACAGACAGCCCCCCAATCTGAAGCAAATACGCACCAGCAACCACACACCACACAACAGAACCACTAACCCAGGAACCTATCCTTGCAACAAAGCCCGTTGCCAACTCTGTCCACATATCTATTCAGGGGATACCATCATAGGGCCTAATCACATCAGCCACACTATCAGAGGCTCGTTCACCTGCGCATCTACCAATGTGATATATGCCATCATGTACCAGCAATGCCCCTCTGCCATGTACATTGGTCAAACTGGACAGTCTCTACGTAAAAGAATGAATGCACACAAATCAGACGTCAAGAATTATAACATTCAAAAACCAGTTGGAGAACACTTCAATCTCTCTGGTCACTCGATCACAGACCTAAGAGTGGCTATACTTCAACAAAAAAGCTTCAAAAACAGACTCCAATGAGAGACTGCTGAATTGGAATTAATTTGCAAACTGGATACAATTAATTTAGGCTTGAATAGAGACTGGGAATGGATGAGTCATTACACAAAGGAAAACTATTTCCCCATGGTATTTCTCCCCCCCACCCCACCCCACCCCCCACTGTTCCTCAGATATTCTTGTTAACTGCTGGAAATAGCCTACCTTGCTTGTCACCATGAAAGGTTTTCCTCCTTTCCCCCCCTGCTGCTGGTGATGGCTTATCTTAAGTGATCACTCTCCTTACAGTGTGTATGATAAACCCATTGTTTCATGTTCTCTGTGTGTGTATATCAATCTCCCCTCTGTTTTTTCCACCAAATGCATCTGATGAAGTGAGCTGTAGCTCACGAAAGCTTATGCTCTAATAAATTTGTTAGTCTCTAAGGTGCCACAAGTACTCCTTTTCTTTTAGCAAAACTGGGAGTTCTTTGCATCTCCTTAAAATGATCTGGTAAATGAATGGCCCTCCCAGCTTATCTTTGGAAGGTAGAAGACTCTCATGGCATGTTTTGAAGAGCAGCACCAGCAGTTTACTCTGATATCTTGCCCAATGTACCCCTCTCACATTAAACACAGGACCCATTATATAACCCAGAGTTTTGGACGGGCAGGTTTTACATAAGAGTCAAAATAAATAAGCACGCATACAGGCTGCATGTTATTACTGAGCAAATGGATGCATTTCTCTCCACAATCATTGTAACCACAGTCTAACTCATTACTTTGAGATATGCAGTTTCTGTTCCATAGCATATGCCATAGTGTCTTTGCCCCACTAATCAAGTCTCTGATTGAAGAGTTTATGTTGTGAAGAACATAACACACTCTTACTTGAAAGAAGGAGTGATTGCTCACAAAGTTTCTAAAATAAACTTCTGTAGTTTATTTTTCATATTTGGAAACTGTACTTTTGAGAAGAGTGATATAGGACAGGAAACATACCAAATACAAACTTTCAGTTCCATTAACAAGTTTACTTTTAAACTAAGACAAATGTATACATACGAAAAAGATTTGTTAGCATCAGTGAAGTGCTCTACAATTAAGTGCATTTTATGTACAGTAGTATTTATTCTCATAAGTCATTCAAAATAACTTGCTTCTTCACCTGTCTATTTTGTGTTTTGACTTCTTACTGTTCAATGAAAAAAAGTCACAACACTATTGATTTGATTTCATAATTCTGAAGTTTAAAGACTAAATGGAGGCATCTTGTCCTTTGTTCATGAAGCAACATTTGGTGAATGGACAGAATGGTACTATTTTGTAACCTATAAGCCAAAACCAGAATAACCCAAGACAAGAATGCCCTGCCAGGCAAACTTTGGTTACTCTTTTAGAAGGAAGTAGTAACAACTGTTGTATGTATACTGAGGATCTACTTATGCTTTATGGTGGCAGACTGTACCTCTTGGAGATGTGGTGATCCAAACAAGAAGCTGTGCCTTTCTCCTAACACTCTCTGAAGTACCAACTATAAATCCCAAGTCCCACTACATGTGTGGGACACCCAAGAAAATACACAAATATAGCCTATATCTCTATTGTACAGGTTAAATCTGCTTACAAGCTGGGGAGCTGGGTTTGCTTGAAGAGTCACTAGTAAAACTCTGCCTTGAATATTCAGAGTCACTGGAAGAAGCTGTGCTTTCAGAAAGCCTTGAAGAATCAAAATCACTGTTCTGGTCATCATTGAGGGGCATTTTGAGTCACTTCACTTGGTACAGTACACAGAACCTAGAAAGAAATAATTTTACAAGATCAACATTTTCTAGCACTTCATATTTTCTAAAGACTTCTTTACAAAAGCAGCAATATTTCAATAGTTACTGTTATGAGCACTGAATATTACATTGCAAAATAGGGATAAATGCTTGCCTACTTTATAAGGGTGTTATGAAGTTTAGTGGATTTGTGAAGTTTACTGCTTAACTTGTAACATGTATAGGATTGTACAAATCCTAAGAATTAAACTTTCAATTCTGCAAGAAGTTAAATGAAAACTAAAGATGAATGTCAGCAGCATCAACCTCTAATCTACTCTTTACGCAGAAGGTATTCTGCTGTCAGGAGCATCAGAAGCAGAGCTCTCAAACTCTTTAAAAGGTACTCCTTAAAGCACTACCCCTACTGATGAATTTAGATGTAGAGCAGCACTCTAAAGGCACCTTAGTTTCTGCACTTGGTCATAGCAATCCCTTTCTCCTACAAAGTTACTGCAGTTACAGGGGCACGAGCTGCAGCTATGTTTAAAGGGAGAGAGGGAATTAATACATCTTGTCAAAGACATTCAATTTCTTCATGGATCTTGAAATGTGAAAGGATTCACCTAAAAGGAGCAAGCCACAAAAGCAGACTAATAATTGAACTGGAAAGGTTTTCTCCAGGGATGAGATGAGGAAAAAAAACAAACAAACAAAAAATAAAGTTACTATTAATAAAAAAACTAATGTTACATTTGTTGTGGAAAACAAGTCACACCATCTGTTTGGTTCAAACAGTTTGAGGTTTTTTTATTTGAATACAAACATGCAGGGAGAAGGAGACAGAGATGGCCACATGCAGGTGCTACCCTGGTCTTTCTCTGTTCTATATAATACCAGTCTTATATAGCTTTTTACATTTAAGTTAAATGATACTTTTTTTATTACTTAAGCATTGTTAATAAAGCCTTATAAGGAGCCAAAGTAAACAGTTTTATAATTAGCACTGTGCTGATGCACTTTGTTATTATTAAGATCTGCAGTTTGCTTGTGGCAGCGTTTTGTCTAGGGGCTTTTGCAGGTTTGGGGGACGGGGGTTGCATAGAATGGCAGCTAGGGACTTGAGCCAGGCTAGAGGTTGGCCTAGTTTGTTATTTGGGTCAAAATACCATAGCCCAGCATATGCAAATGCTCTTAGCTTAAGCTAAGTCTTACAGGATGCAGGCCTGTAGGCCTCTTGTATTACCGCTCTTGCCTATGCTGCATATAGTGCATAGATCTTGTCACAGAGTGGGATGGGGTTAGGTTCAACAGCAAGGTTAACAGCAATTTCCCCTACAATTCCCCCATTTTGTGCTTTTAGCACAACTATTAGTTTTAAACCTTTATTTTTATTAAACCTTGTATTTTTTTTTTATTTTAAATTATATGGCTTAGCCTTTGGGGTTTTAGTTGAATGCAACAACAATGCATGGTTAGGATGAATATGGAAGGTGCTAGTTTTATTACATTTTTTACAGTAACGATAACAATTTTAAACTAAACAACAACACAAAGCATTTTTGTATAAATGTTAGTTCTCAATTTAATAGCAGGAGGTGTGTTACAAACCTGCACCATCTTATCACTTGCCAGAAGCTGGGACTGGCCAACAGGGGATGGATCACTCAGTAATTGCCTTGTTCGGTTTATTCCCTCTGATGCATCTGGCACCAGCCACTGTCAGAAGACAGGTTACTGGACTAGATGAACCATTCTTTTATCCCTGTGTAGACATATCCACAGAAACATAAGACCTGCAGCATGGCTGCAGCTGGCCCAGGTTAGCTGACTTGGGTTCCTGGGTCTAAAAATTGCTATGTAGACATTTGGGCTCAGGCTGGGACCCAAGCTCTGGGAATTTCCACCCTCACAGGGTCTCAGAGTTTGGGCTCCAGCCTGAGCCTGAATGTCTACACAGTGATTTTTCAGCCCCAGAGTCTGAGCCCGAGTTAGCTGACCTGAGCAAGCCACAGGTTTTTTAATCCCTGTGTAGACATATCCTATGTGCCCCTTGAAGAGGTAAACCAAAAGGCTCACTCCTTCACATGGAGTTCTGGAAAAGGTGGTATTTAAGTTATCGGGTTAGTAGGGGAGGAAGCCTGAGGGACCAGTACTAGTTCCAGGGACTCTGGGCCACATGCTCTGAGTTCTCAGAAGTGGGTGCCAGATAGCTCTGCACCCCAAACTAGCGGCAGCAACTGGATTCTGTTCAGACTGGAGGCTTAAAACACACAAGATCTAGCATCTCAGTTCCCTCACAGCAGTTTGGTGACTGGCCATAAGGAGGTGCTTGACTAGACCTCTGACACATGGCATTATATTGCATGCTTTAAAAAAAAAATTCTTCCTCACAATGTAGAATATTCACTACAGGTGTTAACTCTCACATGTGAGTGTATTAAGCTGTTAGGAATAGGTGCCTGGCAAACCTACAGATTGAGGATGCCTGCCCCCAGAAAAAGAGACTGAACAGATTGTGAGGAAAGCTTGCAATGCCACTAGATGCTTCAACAGTGAGCGGGAAGGTCCACATTCATGGAACAAGCAGTGAATCCACTTTCTATGCCCATTCAATAGACTTTGACTCTGCTGATATTAACAGCCAAGGGTCTTGATAGTGATGCACCCACCTGTGTACCACCAAGTGACTCAAGACTAACACTTGTTTCTGTAGCAGACAATGCGTATGTATGCATGAAACAGAGGAAACATTCATTTTGTTAATGTAGTTGTTCACAAGCTTTTAATTATAAACTTGAGCACCCCAACATAAGATGACACAGGGAAAGAGTATCATGATCTTTGCTAGCAAAGACTTATTTCTTAGAGAAGTTCTCTGTGGTGTGGGGGAAAGGCTGAGGGAATGCATTCTGCACAGATCTTAATACTGTGGATCTGGACATTACTGGCAGTTGTTACTGTAACAGATGCACCACACAATAAGCGCATACCTACACCCTATATTTTCTGTGCATAACAAGCAGAAACTGGAAATATTTATTCCGAACTTAAAAAAAAAAATTAGCTCATCCAACCCGTATTTGTCAGAAGTAAGTACAAACTGCTCAGGCGAGGGATTCGCATTTTCTAAATGTACATAATACATATATACACCCTGCATCCATAAACATTAGTGGGCATTCTTGATGCAGACGTAGGTTGCTATATAGCGTGATCATTTCTCTGCAATGTAGTTTCCTTTCTTCCAAGTTGTGCACTCAGTTTTTCCTCCCCGATTTTTTATATAAAATGTTTATTATCCCTGATAAATCCAGGAAATCTCTTGTACTCCCTCCTATTTCGGAGATTGGAAAAAGAAAGCCATCTGTCTAAAGTTTCTCTTCTTGATTTGAAGTGTGTTTTGTATCCCCACATTTGTAGCCACCAATTGGGTAACTGGCAAGAATCAAACTTAGCTTTTTACATTCAGTGTAGTGAGGTAGTCTGCCCACATGATAGAGTACTGAAGATCATTGGACAGAACTATCTTGTTTTTTATTTGTTCTTCCCAGTGACTTTTATATGTTGGTCCAATATCTTGAGTATTTTTTTGATATGGTGGGTACGGATCATGTTACTTGTCAGGGTGTTAGAGTTGTTCAGCAACAATATTTGGAAGTGGATCTGTTTTCACTTGGATTTATGGTGGGTTTTTTTTTTTGAATACCTTCCAGAAGCTTGAGATGGAAAGAAAATTGGCTCTGTTGGTTGAGATGGCACTAGAAGGAGGAAAGCAATAACTCTGCTCTGCAGTCATTGTTCGGGGTGCAGCGTGTGGAGGAGAGGGAAATGTACATATATTAGTTTGCAGATGTTTTACAGAGTTTGTCCCAAAAAGTGTAATTAACTGCTAAAATTGGGCTCCAGACTGCACTTCTACTTAATAGACTGGGTTGAATTATAGTATTATGTTTCCGCAGTAGTTATACTGGAGAGTTAATCTAGTAGTCTGTGTAAAGTGGAATAGCTTTTTTTTTTTTTGCAATGCTTTTATAGCCAGTCTAAGCTCCCTGACATTTATTTTGGAGGGCCAAGTACAAATATAATTTAGCACATGTTCAGTTTTCTTATCTCTATAACAGCATTTTAGTTTGTTTTCAGACTTTTAAATGTATTTGTTTTCCAGTTTCACTTACTGGGTCCTATGAGCTGCCATCTCATCTAGATGATAGTACAACTACACAGATGGGATTCCCACTATACAACTGAGAAAAAAACTGAGGTCAGATCTACACTACTGCTTCAATTGATCTAACTTATGTCACTCAGGGGTGTGAAAAAATGACATTCACCCACTCAAGCAACAGAACTTAGAGTGTCTCCTTAGGTCGCTCTCCCATTGACCTAGCTTTGGCCTCTCATGAAGGTGGAATAATTATGTTGATGGGAGAGCACTCTCCTGTTGGCATAGTGTCTCTTCGGCAGACTCACTGCAGCTGCATTAGTGCAGCTGTGACAGTGTATTGCTTCTAGTGTAGACCTTCCCTAAGTTTGAGGATTGTTCCAAGGTTGATAAGTCACTAGCATGTAAGAAGGTTCGACCTGAAGTTGCATCCTAATTTTACTCCCCTTTTTACATGAAGGCCTTTGGTGGCATGCTTATTTTTATCCGGTGCTGAGTAGATTGCACATGAATTTTAATTAGGTTATGTGGTTTTCCACCAATTCTATTGTGCAGCAATTTAAGGTTCATTCCTCGATGCTAGACTGAAACAACTATTTTTAAAACTACAAAGCACACAAATCTTTTCCCTTGGCTTTTTACGTGTTTGTTACGAGGACACAGGATACCCAAAACACTGTTAAAAGTTCAGGGACAGAGAGCATGGTCAACAACTTCATTCCTTTGGCACAGTGGAACTTGCAGCAAAAAAAGTAAAGCGTGTCTGTGTTGAAGACAACCTTCTCTGGGGGTGGTCTGAGAAAATGGAACGAACTCCATCAGTAAGTAAGCATTATCACAAACAGCACCACTATCTGCTACAAGTGCAAGGCACATTTCTTTGACCTTGCCTTCTCTAATACACATACACACACACACACAGCAACAGGTATATTTAAACAAGACAATCCACTCGTTTCTCTCTCTAGGGAAGAAATGAGAGAACAAACAACAAATGACAGATGTGTAGCCATATTGCTTCACATACTATTGGAAGGTGCTCAGAGACTACAGTGATAAACGCCGTATAAAAACCTATATTGAACAGGTAAGGTAAAGATGCGGTCAATTTCTCAGGAAGAATCCAATTTGACTTTCACAGATTAAAAGAATACAAAATTTGACTAACAACGTAAAGGAAGATACTATGGAATATTTTGCTGCTGACATAGATACCTCTATAGTTGTTTGGGTTAAAGGAAGCTTGCTTTTATATATTGAGCTAATTAGTCCATATGACTAGATATCCCGGTTTTGTTTTTTTTTAAATATAGGCTCCTATTACCCCCACCGCACCCCACCCCTGTCCTGATTTTTCACTCTTGCTGTCTGGTCACTCTACACATGACATATATCAGCGAAATATCTAGATTGCAGGATTAGGTAAAACAGTTTTAGAATGGCTGCCTGGGTATATTAAGTTTCCTCTTTGACATTATCTGGGCCATGTGATTTCCCCCTAGTTTAAGTTTCCTGAAGGTTTTCCTTTAGTTCATGTAATATACAAGGTATCTTGAGAGAGGACTGGCAGTTTACTTTAATAGAGTCTTTAAGCACATTTTTAAAAAAATAATGCTGTTTTGTTCAAGTAATATTTCCACACTGGCTCCCTTTGTATAGGCCTTGGAAGTGTGCTGACCAGCGTTTACTAGTCTGGATTAATGAGTCTTGTTTCTTTTCATTTGGTTTATGTTCTTTTAACCTTTGCCAGAACAAGCCAGCGCCTACTGCATCTTCAGTTTGTGCTGCTTTCCTCCCCCCATCAGGTGCTGACACTTCTGCTGTAGCATTGATATGTACTTGTACAGTATGTCAGGGCTAGTGGAAGCTCTTTTAAAAAGTTAGAGAATTCCCTCACTTTCCCTCTTAGTCTACAGTAGTTTGTAACAAGTTATTAGTCTTGTTTGGTTTGAACCACCAGTCCTTTCTTGATTGTTAGGAATTGTTTTGCTGAGAGATCTACACAAGTTTGTGTGTGACATCTTATCTTTTGTCTATAGCAAGGGAAACATTTGTTTAGAAACATCAATTAGTTTTCTTGATTGGGGTTTTCAGGGATTCCTCAGTTTTCTTTCAAAACTTTATTCCCACATATTTCTTCAGGTCTGGTATGTTTATTGTTAGTTGATTAACTTTACATAGATGACCAGTTAGCTATGGGCTGTGAAGTATGATGATGATGGATTAAGGTACAAGCACATTTATGTCACTAAAGTTTACACCTACTACAGCACCCTGTTGTCCTTAGCTAGTATAAAGGAAAAACTCTGTCTAGAGCCCCCTCTTGCTTTTCTATTAAGAATATATAGACAAGTATTTTTTGCTGTTTTTTTTAAAAAAAAAAAAACTCAAGACACATGCTTAGTTCTCACAGAACCATCAACACAAGCAGTGAGAACGATGTCAGTTTCAGCAAAGCTAGGGCAGTGATTTTCAACCTTTTCTCATGTGCAGATCAACAAAAATTTTCAAATGGAGATGCAGATGCTTTTGGAAGTCTTAGGCATAGTCTGCAGACACCCTCCCCAAGGGTTCACAGACCACAGGTTGAAAACCACTGTGCTAGGGTACCTTATTTTCAAAGGTGTGCTCCTTGCTCTCTGAAGGGATGGGTGCTGCTTCTCTGCCAGCCTAGGTGAGCACTAAACGTCTCCAGAGGTAACAAATCTTCCTACTGCTTAACAGCTGCTAGATTCCGAAACCATGTGTGTCCGGCGCGGGGCAAAGTGGGCTGTCACGTCAAGAAGCCGCCCTCAGAGGGCGGCAGCCGGGCGGCCCGGGGGATGTTCCGTCCCGCAGGCACGTTGACCTTTCCGAAGTGGGGCGGTTGCCAGCCCTTGGAGCCGATCGCTGAGTCCCACGGGCACCGTGCAGGAGCAGCTTGGCCCCACTCCAGCAGCCGCACCAGGGCTCCTCCCCCAGCCGCGCTTTGGGCAGTGACTTGAGGCAGGAGCTTTGGCACCAGCCCAACAAAACAAACAGCGCTTCCAAGGGAAGCGGGGCCGGGCCCCCCCCCGGGCTCTGCCCGCGCCCCAACGCGGGGGGGAACAATCCCCAAGGGGCAAGCGGGGGTTGTTTACAAGCGGGGGGGGGGGAATCAGCGACCCCCCCCACCGCCGCCGCCGGAGGGGCTTAGCCGCCTCCCTGGTACAGTGGGGGAACGTCTGCCCAGACCGTGACACCCCCAAAACCCAGGCCCCCGCCCGCCCATTGGGGGAGGGGGAACAGAGCCAGCCCCCCGCAGGGTCCCGGCCGTTCCCGCGGACCCGCCTTCATCCAGCCCTCGACGGGCAGCTCCCTGGGGAGGGGGGGGGGGCTCACCCTGCGATCTCGCGCTGCCGCCCAGCTCCGCGCGGTCGGGACTTTAAACCCCCGGGCCCCCCCCCCCGCGAGCCACTTAGCCGAGACTATTAGTAGCTCCTTGGGCGCTTCCATCCCGCCGAGAGGCGGGGGGGGGGGAGTTTTAACCCTTTGTGGGTCGCTCAGCTCGGCCACGCAGATGGAGGCTGGGGGGAGGAAGCTCAGGCTGGAGGGGGCCAATAATCAGAGAGAGGCAGGATCTTCCTCTCGCTCCGCCAGTCCGCGGTTCTGGGTTTAGTTCTGTTCGGGAGGAGGTAGGTGCCCCCCTCTCCGGACAGAATGGAACCGTCCAGGCGGGGGATGGGGAAGGGCTGGATGGTGTTTACGGAAGGGCCATGTCCTCGGTGCGCCCTCCCCGCATCGTGCCTCCCTTCGCGGGCGGCCCCGGCTCAAGAGGCGCCCAAGGGGGGGGGGGAGAAAGGGATCACCCTGCTGCTCCCCTCGATACCCTCCCCCATCCTCACCCCCCCCGCGGCAGGGAATCCCCCCGTCTGCCACCCCACCATTGCCCCCCACCCCCGATGCACTCCCCTCTCCTCACAGCCCCCCCCGTATTCCCCATCCGTCTCCCATCTCCATGCGCTGCCTCCCACCCTGGATATCCTCCCTCGTTCCTCCCAGTCTCCGCTTCCCCCACCTCTGATACCCTCCCCCATCCGCCCGCACGCACGAATCCCCCTCTCCATCCTCTGCCCCGACCCCTTATGCCCCCATCCAGGGGTGCTGGAATTCGGGGTCCCGTGGGTGCAGCAGCACCCCGTGGCTTGAAGTGGTTTCCAGCATATATAGAGTTCACAGTTTTGCTGAATAGTTTTGAGTACCCGCACAACAACAATTGTTCTAAATGCCTCTACCCCCAGCCTTCCCCTCAGGCACTGAATCCTCCCCCACACCCCAATCCATCCTCCCCAACATCCACTGCCCTGCTGCCCGCAGGGGGAAAGGCGGGTTCGCAAAACCTTTCCTGCTGCCCCAAGAAGAATAGGAACATAGTCCTTACGTAGGCTTGCAAACTAGGTGCTGCTGTGGGCGCTGCTCCTCTGCAGGTCAACCATCAGGGACCTTGTCAGCCTGATCTCCGGGAGCGAAGCTCCATGAGATACACAGAGGCACAGGTTTCAGAGTAGCAGGCATGTTAGTCTGTATTCGCAAAAAGAAAAGGAGGACTTGTGGCACCTTAGAGACTAACAAATTTATTAGAGCATAAGCTTTCGTGCGCTACAGCTCACTTCATGGGATGCATTTGGTGGAAAATACAGAGGGGAGATTGATATACACACACAGAGAACATGAAACAATGGGTTTATCATACACACTGTAAGGAGAGTGATCACTTAAAATAAGCCAGCAGCAGCAGCGGAGGGGAAAGGAGGAAAACGTTTCATGGTGACAGGCAAGGTAGGCTATTTCCAAAGGCACAGCTTCACTTTGTACACTGCCAAGGAAAGTGATAGCTGTAAAAAGTGATAGCTGTGTCTCTAACACGCCAAACTGTTGTTAGGAAGGATGTTAGGATTTAAAGAGACGCTTTTTAAAAACTTGTCCTTGTACTTTACATTGCGTAACAAGCTGCAGAACATGTGCATGCCAAGGTTTTGTTTGCACATCTGCCATTTTCTTGTTTTGTGGCCCTAGCACAGTCACTCATAGCCTCTCTGCCTCAGTTTACTCATGCATCTAGCTCACTGCTATGGCGTTGTAGGGCTTGCTCAGTCCTTTAAGCCCTGCCAATGGAATGTGTTAAGGAAATGCAGACTGTCATTATTGTAGCTATTCCTACAGCTGTACTGACTTCATCAATGAAGCCCAGGCACTGTAAGATTTGATTATTTACTAGTAACATTGTATGACATAGTCGTCTTGCTTCATGCTAAAAATTCCTGAGCCATGTGCAATGTGATCTTCTACCAGGAAGCAAAATGCTAGCAATCATCTTACAGCATTAAGTAGCTCTTGGTAATAAATCATACTTTGCTTGTTCTTGTTATACATAGCTCTTCTTCCCTTCTTGTGAAATAATGCCATTAGCATTAGCACACCTGACAAGTAGTACATGTGATGAAGGTTGTATTACCTTCTATTAAATTGTAAACTCCTGGAGGGCAGGACTGTCTTTTTGTTCTGTGTTTGTATGGCTCCCAGAACACTGGAGTCCTGGTGCATGTTGGGGCTCCCAAGCATTCTCATAATGCAAATAATAAATAAAAATAAGAATGGTGATGCTTGCAGTACCTCCTCATTAACACAAGCTCTGCTAAAGAAAACTGATGAATAAGAGCTGAAAGTGTGGGAAGGAGATCATGCTGTGATTCCTAGCCCCCTGGTTGAATAAGTGATTATTTTTCCAAGAGATGCATCCCACCAGTCAATCTTGCCTTTGGTGTCCATCACTCAGAGACATTAGAAGGGATTACACTCAATAGCCTAATCCGATTACTTCCACAAGGAAGAATACATTTCTAATGCATGCTTGTTTATTTACCGTGTCCTAGTTTTGCATCTCATTGGGATACAAGAACCTCAGGGAAGGTCTCTTTTCATGAAAAAAGCCAGGGAGAAGTCCATTTGTAATGCCAAGCCATTTGAGAACTCACGGTTTCCCCTCCCAGGAATATCATTCACTCCTTTTAAATTAGCTTTAGTTAAAATTATTTGTTTACCCATTTTTGTAGAGAATTAAAAACAAACAAACACTAAACAACATATCTTACAAGAAAATTAAAACGTCCAATGCCTATAGAGAATTGATAGGCTCAGCTGAAATTTATTATTTGTACTGTGATAGCACAACAGGTACCAGTCAACGATGAGGGCCCCACTAGGCTAGACACTATATAACGAAAGACAGTGCTTTCCCTAAAGACCATATAATTTAAATCTGGAGCATGGACTCTGCTGCAGAAAAGACAGAGGAATTAGGACTGGAGATAACTCAAATATTAAATATGTTGAATTTTGGTTTACATTTCAGAGTTTGACAGCTGAGTAATCTTTGTTCATGCTAAATTGGTTCAGCTGCAAGGGAGAACAGAGATTGTTAGAAGTCAGACATAAGGGTGGAATCAACAAAGGTACTTAGGCACCTAATCCTCTGACCTAGGCACCTAAATCCCAGTTTTAGGCTCCACTGTGATCTATTCTGGTGTGGGGAGAGGGGGTTCCCTCAATTTCTCCTGTTAAAGCTATGCCACTGTGGATAAATAATTAAAGAGTGATTGGAGCAGGGGGACTAGATCCTGGTCTCCCATGTGGATGCCCTAACCACTGGACTACCGAGTCACTCTCTCTCTGATCCAATGACTATCTGCTGTGGATAAATACTTAAATAGTCATTGGGTCAGACAGACTGAGCCAGACTGTCCTTACCTCGAACAGATGGATATTAAGACACTGAGTTTCCTGGGACATTCAGGCCTGTTTTTGATAATAGGCTCAACAGTGGGACAATTTCAAAAAAGCTGGTGTAGGGATGTTTAAAATATACACTTCCTGCATCAGCTACATTTCTTCCTTTCATCTGGTGCCTCTTCCTGCCATGGTGTGCAGATTTAACTCCCACAACAGTTCCAAAGGATCTTTGCATATGAGAGCCTCCGAGGGGAAAAAAATGAGAGTTATTGAGCAGTTAAAGCAGGTAAAATATATGAATAGGTGTCAGAGTAGCAGCCATGTTAGTCTGTATTCGCAAAAAAGAAAAGGAGGACTTGTGGCACCTTAGAGACTAACAAATTTATTTGAGCATAAGCTTTCGTGAGCTACAGCTCACTTCATCGGATGCTATCACGAAAGTTATGCTCAAATACATTTGTTAGTCTCTAAGGTGTCACAAGTACTCCTTTTCTTTTTTATTAATAGGTGTGTCACAATTTGTAATTCCAAATAGTAGCAGTGATGTAATAAATTGCCTGTTTCCCAAAAGTCCTTCAGGATACTCAAATTGTCTCTGGGGATCTCCTCTTTGCATATGGTACACTTCCCTGTTCAGAGATGAAAGATTGTTCTTTGAATTCATTTGTGTATCTTCTTCTGACAGAAGACAACCTGACAGTATCTCTACCCATGTGGACTTTTCCTTTGATGACAGCAAGTGAGGAACGCACTTAGTCTTTTGACCTCCGACCATCAGTCATAATGGCCACTGGCTTTGAATTAGCATTTTCTGTTAAAAGAAAAGGAGTACTTGTGGCACCTTAGAGACTAACAAATTTATTAGAGCATAAGCTTTCGTGAGCTACAGCTCACTTCATCGGATGCTGTAGCTCACGAAAGCTTATGCTCTAATAAATTTGTTAGTCTCTAAGGTGCCACAAGTACTCCTTTTCTTTTTGCGAATACAGACTAACACGGCTGCTACTCTGAAACCATTTTCTGTTAAAGTCCTTAAATCCTTCATTAGCATTTCACAAGATTTCTTTGATGGGTTATTTAGTTACTAGGGTATATACAATGTAAATGTTTGCTATTACATTATAATAGGAACAGATAAGTGAAAACAATACAAGTAACATTCCACTACTTTTCATGAAGTTTAAACACCTGAATACGCTCTTACATTTACACTCATTTTGATCTATTTTAATACATAAGTGAGTTGGATGTGACCCTGATCTGACCTGATCTTCCAGCATCACACAAGCCAAGAAAGATTAGCACAAACATCACATCCTTATAGGAAAGCAGAGCAGAATCAATACAGAGGCAAAGGAAATGGTAAGATTCAGCCAAGATAGTACAATCCATTGTGATTCTTTTAAGACATTCAAAATGAACAGGTAAAGGACAATATATAACCATTGTCTCCTCAGGATTAATTTTTTGCATGCATAACCATGAAATGAACCTCTGTTCATTGTGTGCCTCTCCACAATTAAATGTAGTTAAAACACAAAGCAAGAAAAGCTACATATCTGTAAAATATAAAGGAACAAATCAAATTTGCTTTAGAAACACAATAGATTTAGACTGTTTATAGTGTAGCTGTAGAAAGCATCCTATTGTAACTAAGGCCTTGATCCTGCAAATACTTAAACAATGTGTATCTTCACTCATTGGGCTTTAAAGTGCTTTTTTCATTGGTTCTCTGGATGCTTTACACAAGTCAGATGACTTTTTTTCATCTCATGCACAACTTATATTGTCCCTACGCAGCCGTGGATCAATACTGCTTTAGAATCAGATTAATCCAAGCCATAGATTGGATTATTTTTCTGTGTATGCAATTTAACAGGTGTATTCACACAAACAGCAAAATATATATTGAATGGCATGGTTAATCACAGTGAGGGAGAGTAACATTTTTCATTACTTTTTTCTATTTTCCAACAGCTTTGAAAACACCATGGCTGCCATTTGTTGTCTAGTAACCAGTTTGATGTTAATGCCTTACTCACTGTGATCTTCTACATTGTTTAGTTATTTATTCCAGAGCAGGTTGCAAAATGGATGTAAAAAGCTACTAAATAAGAATGGAAGCATTTTACATCCACTCTGCACAGGGGTAAATGATTGCACAACATACAGGGCAATGTAAATCAGGCCACATTAATCATCACTTTGTATTGAAATTAGAGGCAGTCTTGAACATGCTTGGTAGAGTTTACCTTATGTCACAGATATTGGCTACTTCTATGAGAACTGGTGAAGGAGGTGGTCACAAATTATATTTCAGGCAGAATCTTGGTTCCTCACATGCTGAATAGAGGGACCAAACTGTTCATAGAAGTTTCTGTAAAACCCTCCAGATTGCCCCATTTCTCTCACCATTATCCTTGGGCCTTCTGTCAAAACTGAAGGGGTGGACTCAGGTCCCTCTGCAGTCTGTTGACAGTGCTCAGAGTAGCAGTCACTTGCCTAAGAAGTCATTAATTCCCATCAGATTCTGCCAGTTGACTTCCCTGTGGGGTTGGACAAGATACTTAACCGCTCCATCTCAGTAGCCACATTTTATAAATGAGGAAAAGAATACTTATTCCCCTACATCAAAGGGATGGTGAAATAATTATAATGTTCATTCAGCACTGTCTGAAAAATGTGGAATGCTCTGTACATATTTTTGTTACTATGTTACAGTTGGCATCCCTGTGCAGTACCAGAAGAGAGGCAAAGGACTAATGTGGGTTGATTGAGACTGAGTTGATAGCTCCTTGCTAGAAATGGGCCCTCCAAGCCAAGAGTGATGCATGTTGGCTGACAATGTATGAATAACTTTGTCCAGTTGTTCCCTGTGCTTCAGAAAATGCCAGTTTCTAACAATCAAAGATGACATTTTAAACACTGAATCAAAACTAAGTTTTACTCCTTAAATTTGAGGCCCAGAACCACAGAAGCAGAAACAATAGAACACCTCGGCCTTAATTACATACACTGTACAGATGAGGGTATTGTATATAGGTGCACTAACTCCGCTTGAAATCCCTCTGAATAGGGGTTTGATTGGGCTCCAAATGTCATAAAAGTCACCATGGCTAAATGGCAAAACAGATAGATATACTGTACATCAGAAGGTGTTTATCTGCAAGGGTTGCCCTGAGCTAGACCTACAGCTGGACAAAAAAATGGATGAAAATATAGCAAAAATTCAAAAGTTTTGAAATATTTCCCAATTTTTGATTTTTTTGAACTTGTTCTATACTCAGTCCAACAAAGGGGGAAAGGGGAAGATTGAATTAATGGAGGAAAAAAAGGAAAAATCATCTCCTCCTCCCCCCCTCTGAATAATGTCAACTCCTTCTAGGACCATTTGAGGATTCAGAAATAGATTGGTTACCTTTTAAACGTCTTACACACACCAAAGCATCCAGCATTTGAGAGAGAAATTTTAAAAACAACTTTAAAATTAATCCCAAATGAGGACATCTTCCATCCAATTTTGGACAGCTCTGCAGCATAAAGGTCTCTATCTGTATATATTTCATAAAAAATCCCTACTTTACAAGAACGATAAGGTTGCAAAGTCAAACACTCAATAGTTAGGAAGTACCAGACTTCAGCTTGCCAGTGCAACCTTAATTATGCCTCCCTTTTTGTATTCATTATGATACATAATCACATATTATTTCGCCCAGCTTCATTCTTGGAAATGACATTTAACAAAAAATTCAGCCTGAAGCAGCCACCCAGCATAAAAAGTTTCAGCCCAAATGGTTAAAGATTGGCAAAGTTATAAGCAACTGAAAACTGCAGTATTGCCTTGCCAGCCTTGCCCACGGAAAAGCTCTCTCTGATTAGCTGCTCTTGCCCAGGAGGTGAGGAAATGGGGAAGGCAGTCAATCAAGGCTCCTGCAGGAGATAAGTTGCTATCTCTCCCCTCAGGAGCCCGGAGGTGTTTTGGGGTAGGGGAGGGGGAGAGGAAGGAGCAGATAGTCCCCAGCAGCTCAGGGAGGTCTGGTCCCTCTTCCCCTCTTGTGAAAAAAAGTGATCAGTCTGGTCTGTGCTCCTCCCCCCCCCCCCCCATCTTGCAACACCAGGCCTGGGAAGGGGACAGGAGGTGAAGAACCCCTGGAGCTGCCTCCCATCTCCCCAGCCTGAGAAGGGGGAGAAAGGGATGTGCTGGATCTGCCCTCCCAGACCTGGAGTCTGGGGGAAGAACCCTTAGAACTGCAAGAGGAGCAAAGGGCAGATTGGACGTGGACTGGGGGTTGGGGAGTGTGGCAACCAGCATTCATTCATTAGATTTTTTGTGGTTTGGGAGAAGCTGGCAGCTCTGCATCATCTGGCAGCCAACCGAGAGCACTTCATCTTATTGTTAGGAGAGCTGGCAACACTGCAGCTGTCCCAAATGCTTTGGGTCTGGGCAGGAAGAGTTCAGAAAATCAAAAGCCACATGCAAAAAAACCCCAATATAATTTATCATTATTTTCATTTTCTTGACTTTGGGGAAGGTCTGACTTTTGGGGCTAGCAAGGCTGGTAGGTTTGCCAGTTTTGGTTGGACATATTCCTGGAGGTTACATCACATGACATAATCTTTCATGAAAGATGAACCTTTAATTCCTGGAAACTGCAGAACAATCCTGGAGGCTTGGCCACCCTGGAGGTGGGTGGATTTTTCACACCCCTGAGCAAGATAGTTATACTGAAGTAAATGTGTAGCGTAGACCTGGCCTGAACAAGCGGCTTGTAATGGGAAGCGTTGGGCAGCCTTAAGGGCATATCTACACTGGCAGGTTACAGCGCTGGGAGTTACAGCACTGTTTAGAGAGCGCTGAATGGAAAACACTGTTGCGTGTTCACACTGTCAGCTGCCTGCGCAATACCATATTCACACTTGCAGCACTTGCAGCAGTATTCGGAGCAGTGCACTCTGGGGAGCTATCCCACAGAGCATCTCTTCCTCTTCTGCCGCTAAGAGTTGTAGGAAGACGGAGGGAGGTTGCGGGGCATCCTGGGTCCTGTCCCAATGCCCAGTGATGCATTGCTTCGCATCCTAGCAATCCCTGTGCTTCTGGCCGCATTTGGTGCCATCTTTCAATGGTTTGTGTACTGCGCACCCTGCCTCTTCAGGCTGCAGGATTGGATCTTGAACTGTTGACCAGTATGCTGCTTGCTCGGACCAACACATCACAAGTGGCAGTGGAGTTATTCCTTAAACTACAAAGGCAAGAAGAGTGTGACATTGATCTCGCCACACATACTAGCTACGACATGAGATTGCTTGTGGCATTCATGGAGGTGCTGACCACAGAGGAACGCTGCTTTGGGGCTTGGGAAACCAGCACAGAGTGGTGGGATCACATCATGAAGCATGTATGGGATGACGAGCACTGGCTGCAGAACTTTCGGATTAGGAAAGCACATTCATGGGACTGTGTGATGAACTCATCCCAGTCCTGCAGCACAAGAACACAAGAATGAGAGCTGCCCTGCCATTGGAGAAGCGCGTGACGATTGCACTGTGGAAGCTGGCTATTCCAGAATGCTACTGATTGGTCACTAATCAGTTCGGAGTGGGAAAGTTGACCGCTGGAGTCGTGTTGACGGAAGTGTGCAGGGCAATTAATCGCATCCTGCTCCGAAAAACTGTGACTCTTAGCAATGTGCCCAACATTCTGGATGGCTTTGAACAAATGGGCTTCCCTAACTGTGGAGGGATGATAGATGGCACGCATATTCCAATTCTGGCACCTAGCCACTGAGTACATTAATTGCAAGGGGTATTTCTCAATGGTTCTCCAGGCGCTTGTGGATCACCGTGGGCATTTCACAGACATTAACGCAGGCTGGTCCAGAAAGGTGCATGACACACACATCTTTCGGAACACTGGCCTATTCAGGAAGCTGCAAGCAGGGACTTTCTTCCCAGACCAGAAGATCACCATAGGGAAAGGTGAACTGCCCATTGTGATCCTGGGAGACCCTGCCTACCCCTTTATACCGTGGCTTATGAAGCCATCCACAGGGCATCTTGACAGTAGCAAGGAGCAGTTCAAGAACAGGCTGAGCAAGTGCAGAATGACTGTTGAGTGTGCTTTTGGACATTTAAAGGCCTGCTGGTGCTGCCTCTATGGGAAGCTGGACCTGGCCGATGACAATATTCTTATGCTTATAGCCGTGTGCTGTATGCGCCACAGTATTTGTGAAGGGAAGGGTGAAAGCTTCTCTCAGAACTGAACCACAGAGGCTCAACGCCTGGAGGCTGAGTTTGAACAGCCAGAGACCAGGGCTATTAGAGGGGGGCAGCGCGGGACCATAAGGATCAGGGATGCCTTGAAGCTGCAATTTGAAGCTGAAAGCCACTAATAGTTGTTACTATGCTTGGAGTGCTTGCAATGCTAGGAGATGATTGTGATTGGTGCAGACGATGCAATATGAAATTTTAACATAATTGGCTGTTGCTTTGCAGGGCTCTGTTTGCTTTCAATTAAGAGAATAGCGATTGCTTTCAAATCAACACAATTCTTTTATTAAAAAACAACAACTGGAGGAGAGAGTCAAACAAAAAACCATCAGCAGTGAGGGGGATGGGGGGAGGGAAGGTCCCAGGGGGAGGTGGGGTCCCAGGGCGGCTAAAGATTTATGTATGTCCAGAGATCATATCCAACTTTCTCCTTTGGAGTACAATGCAGCAGGCACTGTACCTCAGCAGGGCCAAACTGCAGAGGCATGGGTGTTGATTGTAGTGGGAGTCCTCCCCGCATCGAGCACGCCGCGTCCCTGCTCCTCTGCCTACCTCCCCCAGAGTTTCCCCCTGGCTGCCACCAAACAGCTGTTTGGCGGTGTGCTGGGAGGGAGGGGGAAGAGTGGGAACATGGCGCGCTCAGGGGAGGAGGCTGGGAAGAAGAGGGGCCAGGGCGGGGATTTGGGGAAGGAGTCAGAATAGGGGCAGGGAAGGGGTGGAGTTGGGGTTGGGACTTTGGGGAAGGGGTTGGAATGGGGGCAGGGAAGGGGTGGGGCCACGAGCAGAGTGTGTGATGTGGGGGGGGTTGAGCACCCAGGGGAAAGTGGGGAAGTCTGCACCTATGCTTTCTGCACCCAACAACTCTCTTCAGCGATTCCCAAAATCAAATCCACTTACCAGTGGCCTCCTCTCCTGTTTATGCTTCACCAACATCCAACAGCTGTGACTGGCTAGCCTCCTCTGGGGTATAAAAGAGCCCCTAGCTGCATGCATCTCTGACCTCCGAGCTGCCCTTTGCTTCTGGGTCCCCCTCCACATTCTCGTCCAAGATTTCCTCCTCCTGCCTCGGTCCACTCTTGAGTGACACGCGAGCCACTTAAGTATTCAGTGGCCTTCGTAGTGGAGATGGGGTCGCCGCTGAGTATCGCATCCAGCTCTTTGTAGAACCGGCAGCTCGGGGTGCAGCACCAGAGCGGCAGTTTGCCTCCCGTGCCTTGTCCTAGGCATTCCACAGCTCCTTCACTTTGACCCTGCACTGCAGTGTGTCCTGGTCCTGGCCCCTTTCTATCACGCAGCGTGAAATCTGCCATAGGTATCCTAATTCCTACAGCTAGAGTGCAGTTGGGACTGGACTGTCTCCTCTCCCCAAATGCTGATGAGGTCCAGCAGCTCGCATTGCTCCAAGTGGGAGATCACCTGGTGCATGGAACAGGCATGGCCACTTGAAAAGATGCGCTGAGACCACTGAACGCATTACCGAGCAAACAGGAAGGGGACTTTCAAATTTGCAAATGAATGTACAGGGTGGGGATGACAGTTGGTCACCTAAGGACAGGGCAGCAGAGTTCAAACCAATGACCAGAGAGGTGAGAACAGGCATTGTGGGATATCTCCAGTAGGCCAATCACAGCGCTGTAATCGACCAGGGTGTCTACACTGGCACGGCAGCATTGTACCCCTGGCGCAGAAAGCCATATGCCTCTTGTCGGGGTGGTTTTTTTAAAGCGCTGCTACTGTGCAGTTTCTGCGCACTAAGTGGCTTGGCAGTGTGCACACCTCGAGAGTTACAATGCAGAAAGCTGCTTTACTGCACAGAAACTTGTCAGTGTAGACAGGGCCTTAACTGTAGGCGTAGCTTCCTTGCCTATAGTTTCTTTAGTAGACTTCAAACAGAAAATGCCACAGAGGCAAGGGCTGCTAGTCTCTCCTCCCCGCAGCACTGCAAGTAGTTTGACTGGATGTCCTCAGCCTGGATCAGTCCACACAAGAAATCCATTTCCTGGACACTACGGTGCTAATAAGCGATGGTCACATAAACACCACCCTATACCGGAAACCTGCTCACCGCTATTCCTACCTACATGCCTCCAGCTTTCACCCAGATCACACCACATGATCCATTGTCTACAGCCAAGCTCTACGATATAACCGCATTTGCTCCAACCCCTCAGACGGAGACAAACACCTACAAGATCTCTATCAAGCATTCTTACAACTACAATACCTACCTGCTGAAGTGAAGAAACAGATTGACAGAGCCAGAAGAGTACCCAGAAGTCACCTACTACAGGACAGGCCCAACAAAGAAAATAACAGAACGCCACTAGCCATCACCTTCAGCCCCCAACTAAAACCTCTCCAACGCATCATCAAGGATCTACAACCTATCCTGAAGGACGACCCATCGCTCTCACAGATCTTGGGAGACAGGCCAGTCCTTGCTTATAGACAGCCCCCCAACCTGAAGCAAATACTCACCAGCAACCACACACCACACAACAGAACTACTAACCCAGGAACCTATCCTTGCAACAAAGCCCGTTGCCAACTGTGTCCACATATCTATTCAGGGGACACCATCATAGGGCCTAATCACATCAGCCACACTATCAGAGGCTCGTTCACCTGCGCATCTACCAATGTGATATATGCCATCATGTGCCAGTAGCGCCCCTCTGCCATGTACATCGGTCAAACTGGACAGTCTCTACGTAAAAGAATAAATGGACACAAATCAGACGTCAAGAATTATAACATTCAAAAGCCAGTCGGAGAACACTTCAATCTCTCTGGTCACTTGATTACAGACCTGAGAGTGGCTACTCTTCAACAAAAAAACTTCAAAACCAGACTCCAATGAGAGACTGCTGAATTGGAATTAATTTGCAAACTGGATACAATTAACTTAGGCTTGAATAGAGACTGGGAGTGGCTGGGTCATTACGCAAAGTAAAACTATTTCCCCATGTTATTCCCCCCACCCACCCCCTACTGTTCCTCAGATGTTCTTGTCAACTGCTGGAAATGGCCCACCTTGATTATCACCACAAAAGGTTTTCTTCCTCCCCCCTCTTCCTGCTGGTAATAGCTCATCTTAAGTGATCACTCTCCTCACAGTGTGTATGATAAAACCCATTGTTTCATGTTCTCTGTGTGTGTATATAAATCTCCCCAGTGTATTTTCCTCCGAATGCATCCGATGAAGTGAGCTGTAGCTCACGAAAGCTTATGCTCAAATAAATGTGTTAGTCTCCAAGGTGCCACAAGTCCTCCTTTTCTTTTTGCCAAGTGCATAAGTACAGTCCCGATATTTGGGGGGGTTTCTTATATAGGCGCCGATTACCCCCCATGCTCCGTCCCAATTTTTCATCTTTGCTATCTGGCCACCCTAACTGCCTGGCTCCCCTGCAAGGGCCCCGCTGGCCAATGGAGCGGGGTTGGTTTCTCCGGTGTGCGTGGCAGCTCCCCCTTCTCGCCGGGCTGGGGAGGCGGCGCTGGGCGTGCAGCGGGGCGGGGAAGCCCCGGCTCCTGTGGCTGGAGTCACCCCACCCTCCTCCCCCATAGCCTCTGCCCGGACTGAATGGGGAGCGCGAGCGGCTCCGTCCCGCAGCGCTGAGCCCTTCCCGCGGAGCCCGCGCTGATTCACCGGCGTGAAGCGGCGCCGCCCGCGCTCCCCGCCGGCATGTGCGCCGCCAGGCAGCGGAGCAGCAAGGGCAGCGGCTCGGCGGGCTCGGAAAAGGGAGCCCAGTCCCACTCCGGCGGCGCGGATGACGTGGCAAAGAAGCAGCAGCAGGCGGCGGCGGCGGCGGCTCCCGCCAAGGGGAGCAAAGCGGCGGGAGGCCGCCCCTCCCCCTGCAGCCTGGGCCGGGCTTTTAACGTTGTCTTCTCCCTCGCTCTGCTGGCAGCCGCCGCGTTCTCGGGCTGGGGCGTGCAGCACCTCCGCGGGGAGCTCCGCCAGCTCAGCCTGCGCCACGAGGGCTCGGCGCGGCAGCGGGAGGAGCTGGCCCGCGCCCTGGAGGGAGTCGCGCAGAAGGTAAGGCACGAGGGAGGGGGTTGGTTTCTCCCTCCCGCCCGCCCGCCCGCCCCGCAGCTGACGGGCGCTGGCAAAGTTTGCCGGGACTCCCAGCCCTCTGACGACTGCATTGCTGCGAGGGCAGAGGGAGCGCGCGGCCTGACGGCGCTACGGCGGGCCAAGCCTGGAGGCAAGGCGGTGCTTGGCGCTCGGCCTGAGCAGACAAAGGGCTGGTCGGCCGGGGAAGTGCTGCGTCCGGTGAAGACGCTCTCTGCCGCTGGGGAGAGCGCTCCTGGCTAAGGGCTTCTCCACCCTGGCGCTTTGCAGCCCTGGAACGCTCTTGGTCACGGGTGTGAAAAAAACACCCCCCTGAGCACAGCAACTTTCAGCGCCCTAAAGCGCCAGTGTGGACAGTGCTCCAGCGCTGGGAGCGTTGCCCCTCGTGGGGGTGGGGTTTTTTTTTTTTTAGAGCGCTCTCCCAGCGCTGCCTGCGACCACACAAGCCACGTTAAAGTGCTGCCGTTGGGCTCACTAGCCCAAATAAATCCATTCCCCCCTCGCCCCCCCGCAGTAGCTGTGTCAGGAGCAGAGTCGCTCTCCTGCCAACCTAGCGTTGTCTACGCTGGCACTCAGGTTAGCGTAACCGATGTTGCTCAGGGGGGTGGCTTATTCACACCCCTGAGTTATACCAGACTAATCTTGGCTATTCCTACACCATAGATGATAGCAGAGCATGTTTTGCTTTCACACTGTCACTGTTTTTGACTATAAAAAGAAAAGGAGTACTTGTGGCACCTTAGAGACTAACAAATTTATTAGAGCATAAGCTTTCGTGAGCTACAGCTCGCTTCATCGGATGCATTCCGATGAATGCACGAAAAGCTTTATGCTCTAATAAATTTGTTAGTCTCTAAGGTGCCACACGTACTCCTTTTCTTTTTGCGAATACAGACTAACACGGCTGCTACTCTGAAACCTGTTTTTGACTATGCATCGCCCTTATTTTCCTGCAGCTTTCAGTGGCAGTTGAATTTGCTGCACGCTATGAAAAGCAAAAATCCCACCTGTTTTAAAAAGCAATAGCCGTAGCACCAGAACTGCTGATCGGCTGCCCCCTTGCTGCTTACAGTGTCTGCCAAATTCCTACATTATCTCCAGCCAAGAGGATGAGACCAGCAACTTCTGTTGCAACTGATGTCCACAGGAGTGTAATGAAGTAGTCAGCGAAGCGTGTGGCCCAATT
This sequence comes from Dermochelys coriacea, assembly GCF_009764565.3. Taxonomy (NCBI): domain Eukaryota; kingdom Metazoa; phylum Chordata; order Testudines; family Dermochelyidae; genus Dermochelys; species Dermochelys coriacea. The sequence goes on along the minus strand of NC_050068.2, from coordinate 254,203,703 downwards.
GATCACAGAGGCACCCTTTTCCTTGAAACTGGAGGATGCTATTTTCGCTCAAACGGAATCCGCTTCTAGGCTACGGCTTCAGGCATGGCAGTGCAATGCACTTCCCACACCTTTCAGGATGACTTACATTTTTTTAAAAAGTGAAAATTTTTTAGAAATACTGTCAACTTAAAATAAAAATCGCACTTCTGTTAGGAAGTGTTACATACAGTAACACCTGAGATTATTATAACTGAAATGGATCAGAGAAAAAATGTCTGTTTTTTCAGTTTGCGGGTTTTGTACATCTGAGAGCACCCTGTGTATAGTCATTCAGTTTCACTGTTTCCCATGTGTGATCAGTAAGTCCTCAAACTGTAAGCTGATCCATGGGGATCAGAGGTTTCCATATAGGTGAAGAATCTGCCCACGTGCATCAGTGTGCAGGATAGGGGGTTTAGTTGGTCAGTTTCTTGTTTGTTTGTGTGGGACTTTTACACAGAAACCAGGGAAAGAAAAACACCTTCAGTGCATATGTGATTGTAGAACTCAGTTTTTCCTGCTGGCTGGATTTCAAGTTCACATGGTACTGACAAATGTGACAGGCACAACGTTTTAATTTGCCTAATATTTGTTTAAAGATATATGGGGGAAGGGAGATACTGGGATCAAAAGCTTGGCATGTATGACATAGGAATATAATACATAGCCTTAGTATAAGAACTTAGGTAGTTATATAATTATTTATTGTATTTTCTATGGCACTCATCACTTCAGTACCTGAGCAACTCACAGACTCTAATGAATCAGATTTGCAGTATCCTTGTGAAAAAGGAAAGTATTGTTTTCTCCATTTCACAGCTTGTATGCTATGGCTCAGACAGATTAAGTGATTTGACCAAGGTCTAACAGACAGCCTATGACAGAGCCAAGAACAGAAGCCAGATCTCTTGAGTCCCAGTCCAGTGCCATCACCACAAGCTTATTTGTCCTCTAATAGCTGACAAGGGATTTAAACTAAGAGGAGTCCTGATCTGTGAAACTCGGAGGCATACATTTCAGATCAATTTCTGTCCTCTACTTACTCAACAGACAGGAGCTGGCCGCTGTGAGTGTGTTCTGTGTGAGCACAAAAGAGAGCAAGCCAAGACAGTGCAACGCTGAAGTTTTAGTTTTCCTTCCACACATACCATCCCTCTCTCATCCAGCACTCACTGAAAGTAGAGTTTTTTATGTCTACACTAGAAATGCTGCAGTGGTGTCACTGTAGCATAAACTCTACAGGGATGGAAAGGGTTCTTCCGTCAACCTAGTGGTGTTTACAGTGGGCCTTATGCAGCGTAGTTAAGCCAACCTAAGGTGTGAAATTTTTCACAGTCTGAGCAATATAGTAAAGCTGACTGCAGGGCATGTCTTCACTAGCCACGTTAAAGTGCTGCAGCGGCAGTACTTTAATGTGGCTGTGTAGTCGCGGCAACCCAGCTCTATTAAAAAAAAAAAAAAACAACAACAACAAAAAACACCACCTCCACAAGGGGAGTAGCTACTAGTGCTGGGAGTGCGGCTCCCAGTGCACTATCTACATTGGCACTTTACAGCACTGAAGCTTGCAGTGCTCGGGGGGGGGGGGGGGGGTTTCACACCCCTGAGCAAGAAAGTTGCAGCACTGAAAAGTGGCAGTATAGACACGGCCTAACTTTATAGTGTAGACCACACCTAAGTTCCTAGACATAATCATACTATCATTTCTCTCTTGAGCAGCCTGTTACTGCCATCATTTCCAGGGCTAATATTTTGTTCTTTAGCAACAAGACATTTTTAAGGAGAGCTTTTTCTGAAAGAGAGCAATTCGAATTCAGGTGCCGTAACACCAGGCAGTGTCTCTTTTATTCTTCCCTTGCTTATCAAAGGGAAGGCTGAGGTTATTGGAAACATCAGCATCACTCTACTAGTTCGAATATTTAGATTGGGATTTTCAAAATCTATGGGATTTAGGTTTTTAGTTCCCTTAGGTCCCTTTGAAAATCCCAGCCTTAATTTGTCTTGAGGCCTACCAAGCATAGGGATGTGTAAAATGTGCTCCCTTCATCTCTGGATTGCTGTGGTGAGATAGGTGAGCAAGTTTCCCTGCACTGTGTAAGGCTTATAAACATCTGATGTGTGACATGACAACTTTAAAGAGATACAGAAAAAAATTCTGTAGTGAAAAACTCTGTATATGGTAAAATCAGACTGAAAGACCACAAGTTAATACCAGGCTCTGAGAGAGAGGCGCACAAATGATGTTTTAAGTAATTAGCTATCCAAGGAGTGCCTACACCTTGAATACTGTGTCCAGTTGTGGTTTCCCCATCTCAGAAAGGATATAATGGAACTAGAAAAGATTCAAATGAGGGTAACAAAGATGATCAAGGGTTTAGAACATACCAGGAGAGAAGATTAGGGCTGTTCAGTTTAGAAAAGAGGTGACTAAGGGGTGATCTGATAAAGATCTAAAAAATCATGAATGCCGTGGAAAAAGTGAATAAAGAAATGTTATTTACCCTTTCCCACACTACAAAAACAAGGGCTCACCTGATGAAATTAATTGGAGCAGGTTTAATACAAGAGGAAGTACTTTTTTCACACAGCTAACTTGTGGGACTCATTGCCTTGGGATGTTTTGATGGTGAAAAGTATAACTGGGTTAAAAAAAAGAACTGGGTACATTCATAGAGGATAGCTCCATCAATGGCTATTGGCCAAGATGGTCAGGGACGCAATCATGGTAAGAGTTATGTTTAGGGTCACTATCAGAAGTTGGGAGTGGAAGACAGGGATGGATCACTCCAAAATTGCCCTGTTCTGTACACTCTCTCTGAAGGCCACTGTTGGAGAAAGGATGCTGGGCAAGATGGACCATGGTCTGACCCATTTTGGCAGCTCTTATATCTGTGTTCTAGTTCCAAAGGGAGATAAAACTCCAGCTACCTGTGCGTCAGGGTTGGCTAACATTAGGTATGCATTTCTAACGTAAGGATGAAAGGCAGAGGGAGGAGATCAGTTCATGGCCTTATATCACTATAGGATACTGTGCTATACCTATATAGCACTGCCAGTTCCGGCTGCTTTGAGGGAACTCCGTCCTCCACCCTCTTTGGTCTTTTGCCATACAGAGCCATTGTCAGAAGTAAGAGTTATATAAGCTCATCTGCTATTCACATCAGCTGTAGGAAGGGAAAGGAAATCATGTGGAAAGTTGTAGTTAAGTCTTTGTAGTATAGCACAATTTACAGAGGAGCTAAGATTATTTGACATGTTAACATGACTTGTTAAAGGAGAAAACTGGTTGTCAGTAAAAGAACATTTTTCTGTCTTATATATGATATTAAGCCTTTCAAAGACTGTGGTTGAAATCCATGCCTTTGGGGGCACAGCTAGATATACACCTCTTGATTCACTTTTTCCACAGCATTCATGTTAGATATTTATGGACATTATAGACATTTATGATGTCCCCCCTTTAGTTATCTGTCTCTTAAACTGAACAGCCCTAATCTTTTTAGTTTCTTCTCAAATGGAAGCCATTCCAAACCCTTGTTTTATAATGAATGTGAACTGTTATTTTGAAGTTAGGGTTTTATCCCTTTCTTGCAAAGGGCTCATGTAGGGGCCAGTTAGCCATTGTTTAGAGTAAATGGGCTGAGTACATATTAAGATTAATTAAATTAGAAATTGGTCTATCTTGACTATATTGGTCTTGATTCTTTGTTCCATTAGAGCTCTGATCCTCAACCACGTGGCCGTGTAGTAAATTAAAGGTGCAGGGGAACAGCTTCAACCTACATCACTTGGCATATGGTCCATCAGAGTCATTACAAGAGGAGAATCAGGCATAGTAGAACTCCATTCTACCATGCCCCGACACACACCCATCTCCCTATGTCTCCTGTCTCATAGACTCACAGACTTTAAGGCCAGAAGTGACCATCATGATCTTCTAGTCTGACCTCCCTGCACATTGCAGGTTCACAGAACCTCACCCACCCACTCCTGTAATAGACCCATAACCTCTGACTGAGTTACCAAAGATCTCAAATCATGTTTTAAAGACTTCCAGTTACAGAGAATCCTCCACTGACCATATCTGGCACTTTAGGCCTGACATGGCACATTGTGACATTAGAGAGCCAGATTCTCTGGTCCGATAACAGTAACATTTAGAGATAGGTTAGTTAATAGGATGAATTTAGCACATTAGTTTAATTTTACAGCTGTTTCTGCAGGAGGAGATAGGTGAGCAGTAGTTTCCCTGCACTGTGTAAGGCTTATAAACATCTGATGTGTGACATGACAACTTTAAAGAGATACAGAAAAAAATTCTGTAGTGAAAAACTCTGTATATGGTAAAATCAGACTGAAAGACCACTGGGCGGTAACTACTGATAGAACCACATTATCAATTTAATAACCATTGCCACATAGCAATTTGAGTAACATTATTATTCACATTGTCCCATTTAATTTCTTTTTAGTCTCATATAAGACCTTCAGGGTACAAACTGCTTAAAATGTAATTGTCATTCCTTTAAATTTTAAAGGTGGCCTGCAAAGGAAAGGATTCTCTCTCTCTCCCCCCTCCACGCCCTTTTTGGTTCTTTATGATATATGAAGGAGGCCTGGGACTTTTTTTTTTTTTTTGAGGTGAGAGGGGTAAGGAGCAGATATGCCAAACCCTCAAAAAAGCTGCAGAAATTGGGCTTGTTTTTGGCTTAATGGGCTTGTGAGTTGCTTGTTGGCCAGCTTTTAGCTTGTTGCTTCTTTTTTTGATCAGCTCCCGACAAGCAGGGGCAAGTGGGGGAGGGAGTCAGGGGTGCACAGCAGGCCCGCCACGGTCACAGACTGCAGGCCAGGGGGATCTAGTCACATAGATTGTTGGGGTTCTTAGGGATTGGCTTGTTTTGGCTTAGTTTTGAAATGGGATTAGCTTGATTTTTGGCTTATTGTGAAAGTCGGGGTGCTTATTTACTGCGTGAAAGTTGGCAACTGTGGTAAGGAGTTAGGGCATGGACAAGGTAGGATTCAAGAGTGGGTTTTTTCCTGCATATTTTTCTATTAGAAATATCAGGTTTTATCTACTCTGTTTTTCCTGAACAACTGGAGAAGGAGTGAGATTATAACATAATCAAATTAGATTTAAACTTGAGCAATTGAGAGGGAATTTGATTTTTGAACAAACTATTTAAAAGTTTGCTTTTGTTAACACCCATTTACCTCAGACACCTGACAAATGTATGGGAGAAAGACTATCTTTGTTAAAGATTCAAATACTCTTATCCCTTCAACAGAAGGCTGAGAAAACTCCTTTTGGTACTCCAGCAAAACAAGAAATAGATATACTACACCTGGTTTTTCTTAGGGCTTGTCTACACTACTGCTTAAATTGATGTAACTTACATCGCTCGGGTATGAAAAAACCACCCCCGAGTGATGTAAGTTACATCGACTTAGCACTATGTACACAACGCTTTATGTCAGTGGGAGATGCTCTCCCACCCACATAGCTTCTGCCTCCCGTTGAGGTGGAGTAATTACATCTACGGGAGAGCACTCTCCCGTCAACATAGTGTGTCTTCACCAGAAGTGCTACATCGGCGCAGCGCAGTAGTGAAGACAAGCCCTAAGGAATAAATTTAGTAGGCTTTGAAGAAAATTGGAGGACGGGGAGAAATCTTTTACCCCTTCTCTATACATCCTGAAGAAAAAAAGGATAGTAAAACCGTACTTCCTTTGCAGGTCACCTGTAAAGTTTGGGGATTACTTGGACCTATCAACAGTCGATCACTTAATGTTTGCATTTAAAACAAAATTAAAAGACTTTTGGCCAAATCCTGCAGTCCTTACTCAGCTCAGACTCCCATTGAAACCAAGGGAGGTTCAGCCTGAGCATCCAAACCTGCAAACATGTATCTGAATAACTTACTTATTCATTAGTAACTGAATTAATTAGCTAACTCATGTGGGAAGTGTTTGTAGGCTCAGGAGCTGAATGAAGACCTCATGACTTGGCCTTTTATAATTAAAGATAAGATATTTTCTTTTAAGTGCATCCATTTAATAACATTATTTACAAAATGAAACCAGCTCTGAAGCAGCTTATCTAATCAATAAACCTGACAGACTGCATGGCATTACTGATTAATGCACACTCCACATGTGTAGCAGGGAATGAGTCAAGACAGAATCTCCAGGATTCCTGTAGCATGCATTATTCACCACTGCCACACAGCCAAAACCTGTAAGAGTTCTTTTGTGCAGGATCCCCACTGAAGTCGGCGTGAGTTTTTAAAATCACTTGGGATTTTTTAAATTGTGTGACTTTAGTGCTTGTTGAACGTGCCGCCTTCATAGACCCAAAGCCTGAAATTCTGTTTATCCGCAGAACGGGACCAGCCAGGCAATGGCCATGCAAGCTTTCCCATTCATATGCCTAGATCCTTGTTCTAGGGGGGAGAGGTAGTTCAGTCTTCATGCCCAATGATACCTTGGCCTCTGAGCTGAGACTGTCAACAAATGTGCCAGTCAGTGCCAACTGTGGAGGTAATTTCTGTGATTTGGACAGGGAGCTGGACTGAGACCATCAGCTCATACCAAATAGGCAAAGCCCTTCATGTTCTCAGAAGAATTCCTGAGTTTTGAAAAAGCCACTATTTGGGTTTTACAGACTTCACTTCAATTTTGGCTTTTTCAGGACCTGGGAATTTTTCAGAGACGCTCCCCTGCTGACCCTGGCCCATCAGCACAGCCCCAGGGCACAGAGCCCCATCTGCTCCCCTTCCTGAGAGAGCCTGTGCAGGACAAGCTCTCCTCCTGACCCCAACCCTTTTTCAGTACCTGTCCACTTTCCCTGCACAGACTTTGTCTGCACTGATGGGCCAGGGTCAGGAGGGGAGCAGAAGGCTGCACTCCATGAGCACTGGTCCCTCTATTGGACACTGGCTCTTCAGTGCGGCCCCTGGGCATAGGGCCCCATCTGCATCCCCTGCTGGGCATATCTATGCTGTCATAGCCCCCTAGCATAGATGCAGCCTATATCAACGGAAGGAGTTATCCTGCCAGTGTAGGAACACCACCATCCTGAACAACGTGAGCCACTTGGCTGGAAGTATTCTTCTGTCAAGATACCTGCATCTATACTGGGGGTTTTGTCAGCTGTAACTATGTCGGTCGGGGTGTGTTTTTTCATACCTCCCTCCAACTCATCTATGCCAGTATAACTTTCCAGTGTAGCCCAAGCTTTTGTTTCTTTGTTCCTCAGTTTCCTATTTGGTAATAGTACTTCCCAGCATCACAAGAAAGCTTTGAGGGAGGGAACATTAAAGATTCTGGGGTGCTCAGATACTACAATAGTGGGGGTTATAAGTAAATTAGGTAGATAGCGACATCCTCATCAACTAACATAAGATGAAAATTTAAGTTGAAAATATGTGGATTTCTATTTTTAGGTGCATTCTCTTCAAGCCACATTTGGAGGTTTTGAATCCATGATGAAAAGTGCTCAGCATAAACAAGAAGTTACCGAGAAGAGTGTTAAACAAGGGGAGAGTGAAATAAATCGAATCAGTGAGGTTCTTCAAAAACTACAAAATGAAATCCTGAAAGACCTGTCTGATGGCATTCATGTGGTAAAGGATGCAAGAGAACGAGACTTCATGTCACTTGAAAACACTGTGGAAGAAAGATTAACAGAGTTGACCAGGTCTATCAATGATAACATTGCCATATTCACTGAAGTCCAGAAAAGTAGCCAAAATGAAATCAACGATATGAAAGCAAAGGTGGCTTCACTGGGAGAAACAGATGTGTATAAACATGAATTAAAGGCGCTGAAAGATGCTGTTGATGAGATGCAAACATCCATGAAAACCAAAGAAAAGGCCATAGAGTCTCTGAAAAGTACAATAGAATCCATGGAATCTGATGTTTATACTGAAATCAAAGCATTAGTCAACCTCAAACAGGAACTTGAGAAGTTCAAAGAGACTGCAGACACAGAACACATTTCATTAAAAGCTTTTCAAGAGAAAGTTCTTAAAGCTGAAGAATCCATTATGCAGCTCCCTGATGAGATTAAAAGACTTGATGAAGATTTACAGCTAATTAAAGCCAACCTTAACAAACAGGAAGAAAATGTACTCTCCAAAAATGTGTTAGAAACCCTTGAAAAGAACAGGGAAGGCTTTGAATTCAGATTCAGAGATGTAGAAGACAATTTTCAGTCTCTAAGTTCTACTGATGCTCAACAGACTGAAAAGATGGAATCACTTCTTTCTAAGCATGAAGCGTATGAAAGAAAGCTAGCAACTCTCGAGGAAGCCATTGCATCTCTGCGTAGTACCTCAGATGGTGATGTACGTTCAATAACAGACACTGTGCGAAGTCTTAGTGAATCTCAGCTCTCATTATACAATGATGTTGATGAACTGAGAAGAAGTGTGAATGACCTACCAGACTCTGCTGATGCACTTCATAACATCCAGAAACAAGTTAGTGCTTTGGTGGATCAAGAAAAGCCTCAGATGGGCCAAGCACAATCTCAAGACTATCTTGAAAAACTGTCTTCTGTAGAAGGCTCTGTAGACACATTAAGATCTTCTGTCAATCAAGTTGAATCTGACTTGAAAATGATAAGAACTGCAGTAGATAGTTTAGTTGCTTACTCAGTGAAAATAGAAACAAATGAGAACAATGTGGAGTCTGTCAGGAGTTTGGTAGATGACCTAAGGAATGATCTGGATAGATTGTTTATGAAAGTAGAAAAGATACATGAAAAAGTTTAAGTGAACAGTGCTAACTGTGCAGTTATTGAATTTAAAAGAATAGCTTTTGTATACCCAGTGTTTTGAAACCTCCAGAGAAAACAAGGACACATAATTAGAGACAGTTGTGCTTAGTTCCTGGATCTCTCTTCTGTTTAGTTTCATTTTTAAAAGTTTTGTGTGTTCGGATGGATAGGTGGGTGAGTAGGATAAATTACTAAGGCCTAGTCTACACTAGAAAGTTGTACTGCTTTAGGTATACTGGTATAGTTACAGCAGCACAATCTCCCTACCGTAGACATAGGCCTGGTCTACACTTAAAATTAGATAGACCTACCTTGATTGCTCAGGGCTGTGAAAAATGTGCCCTGCACAACATAATTAGGTTGACCTAACTCCCCGTGTAGATGCAGCTAGGTCAAAGGAAGAATTCTTCTGGTGACCTCACTACCACCTCTTGTAGTTAATCCATCTCTCCATCGACTGAAAAACTCCTTCTGTCGATGTAGAAAACATCTACGCTATGATGCTACAGTGGCATAGCTTCAATGCATAGCTGCGCCACTGTAGCAGCTGTAGTGTAGACAGACCCATAGATATATTGATATAAAGGTGCTTTATACTGGGGTAGCTATATTGGCATAAGGTTCCTTATACTGCTGTAACTGCATCCACACTAGGGCTTTTAGTGGTATTACGGTTTTGATTAAAAACCAAACAAACACACCCTTAATCAAAATAATCATGCTGGTAAAACTAATACGTGTAGACTATGCCTGAGGCAACTCATCTGTTTCTTCAGCTTATTCCACCATGTAGGGAAAGAAGCAAGTTCTGACTGCCATGCATACATAACCGCACACAGGAAAACTCATAGAGCGGGGAGAAGTATAGGGCATCTACGACTCTAGTTCTCCAAAAAACATGAGACGAGAGCTGCTGGGGGGTGTTCCATGGCACTGCTAAAGAGTAGACATATTTGTGCCCATATGCCCCTTTCTCCAGCACCTCCAAACCCCCATGTACAGATTAGCATGGCTGGGAAGAGGAATCTAAATTGAAGGATGTGATTCATTGCCAGAGGGCTCAGTAACGTTTTGCCGTGTTGTTTTGGGGTTATTTACATTGTCAGAAACTTTCCCTTGAAGTCCTAATTCCTTTTTGTGATACCACGGTTAGTTGCTGTGGAGACGATTAGGGCTTTGAGTGAGGAAGACTGAGGAGAGGAACTAAAACACCACTGCCTATGCCAGCACAGCCCTCTAGTGTAGATGCAACATACACGGACATAGGAGTTGTTCTGCCAGTGTAAGAACACCACCTCCCCCAGTGACTTTAGCTATGCCAATAGAACTCCTCTTCTATAAGCACACAAACTGGGGTGTTTTTTGTCAGCATATCTAGGTTGCTGCATGGGGGAGGGGCATCACACCCCTGACTGACGTATGTTTTAGTGTAGACCAGGCCTAAGCCTGCTAATAATACCACAGGAGGAGGAAGAGAAGATTCAGAATGATACCAACAGAATTGTTTCTAAATAAAATGCCTTTCAAGATTGCCTCTGAGGTGATAGTGACTTTAATTAGTATTATTGTATGTATTCTGTACAACTGGAGTCAGTGGGATTGTGTCATTGACTTCAATGGAGTAGGAGCAAGCCTCAGGTTGGCTGAGAATCAGAATGACTGTCAAATATTAAAGAATTTCAAGCACTCTAAGAACCTCTCCAACATGGAACTTTCTGGGGGGTTGTACCCTAGAAAAGGATTTCTGATTTCCTTTTTTTCTGAGGTTTACTTTTCAAAGGTTGTTTTTCAAAGGTACTTATGCCTTGGTGCAGACTGCTCTGTAAATGGGGATATCTGCTAGCCCACATTACAGAGAGTGTAATGCATATGCCCTATTTTAGTCAACTCTTTGGCTGCATTAGAAAATGATTCATAGAACTAGCACCTCCCACAAGTGGTAATTTCTGGGAACAGCCAAGGTAAAGAGGGAGTTCCCTTCAATATTTAAGAATAAAATACCCAGCCATTTGTAACACTGTTCCCACTATACATAGTGAGAAGTTGCTAATAAGTCAAGTAAGTCTTAATAAGTGAGGCGGATGCACTGCATTGAGATAATTTTGTTGTTACTTTTTGAACTGCACTGTTCTTTGTTGATTTTCCTTTTCAAGTTTCTAACAGTTGTTTAGGTTACTTTGAAGTGAACTGTATGGCTTATTTACAGTATTTTTAATACATAATAAACACTTGGAACTGTGTTTTGATTTTTTTTTCATGTTGCTTGTTGTGAAAGGTACTTAATTTAGCATTTTGCAGAATATTCCCACTGAGGTTCAGGAGCTAGCTGGGACTGGGGTGGCAAACCCTCTGACTTGTTCATCAGAGCCTCAGCTTTAATTTCAAAACCAAAAAGTAACAAGCTAGCAGCTGTTATGATTGTGAAGAAAACCTTGACAATGTGGCCTGAGCATAAGTGATGCAACAATGTTCATCTGAGTTTGCAAAAAACCTGAAACAATAGCTCTGAGTTGTGAACTGTCCCATTTATTTCAATGAATGCTAATTCAGACCCCAACAATGATATTTTAAAATGCCAGTTAACTATTTCACTGCTCAAAGCATGTAAAACAGAAATATTTGTCAGTTCAGGACAACTGTACCTGTATTCCCCCTCTGTAGTCTAGCCAGGATAGCCAGTTCAGGCTCCTCATCCATCACCTCTCTGGGATGGATACCCACATCTCTTTTCCTTCTGACCAGGGTATTTCCAGGCTGACCAGTTCCCTGCTACCACTGTGTTTTTCCCATTAAAGAGTACCCTAAGCAGGGCAGCTTCGCTTCTCCCTTCAGATGATATGCAGTATAATTGCCACAATTTTAAGTTACCACATAGTTCTTTCTAAGCAAGCAGATTTTATTTTTAAGGTAAAAGCATCACAGAGAGACCCTATTAAAAACAATAAAGAACCTACATGCATGCTGATAAACTTACCAGAGATCACCCCAACCCTGATGTGAGCTCTGAAAGGTGAGCAGCCCTTTTCCTATGGTTTCAAATTCATAACACGCTTTGCTTAGAATAAAAACTCCTATGAATCTGAGTGAGTCCTTTATCCAGTTTGGGGTCTTTGAAGAGACTGGGAATAGGTAATCAGCCAGACAGCATGTCCCCTCTCCAGGGCAAAGCTTCAAACAGATGAGATCTTTGCCTAACCAGAGGGGTTATATTAGCATACCCCCCAGCAGAGTTTTCCTGAGAAATTCACTTAATTTTACAAGTTCACATTGTTTCAAAAAAATCGTTAGAAGTTCCTAATATTTCCCAAGGTTTACATTAGTCACATCTAGAGGAATTACATGCACTTGCACAATAACACATAAACAATTGCATTTTAAATACGATGGATCCCAAAAGTATAAAACAAACCTTCAGATTTATCCAGGAGATTGCCCTATTTGTCACAGTGGGTATGTCTACACTGCAATCTGTTGACGGGTAGTTGCTCCTCGGCCTGACCCAAACAAATTCCTACCCACTTCGTAGCCTGAGCCCAGAGCCTGCAGTGGCCATTCCATCCCATCTAGTCCCACTCTCACCTCTGTGTCCTGCCCCCCAACGTGTCCAGTTTATTTCCCAGAATATGTAGCAGAACAATGCATGGGTGGGCAGAAATGTAGTCACCCCCAGTTTTTCCATTGTGGAGGTGCTAGCCCCTACTGCTCCCCTGATTCTGCTATCCCTAACGCAATCTGCCTGGAGTGACTGCTCATGTAGGCTAGACCTTTAACACTAGTTGTAAGGGGTACGATTGGTTTCATTTACATGAAACTCAGCTTTGAAAAAAGAAAAGGAGTACTTGTGGCACCTTAGAGATTAACAAATTTATTTGAGCATAAGCTTTCGTGAACTACAGCTCGCTCCATCGGATGCATTCGATGGAGCGAGCTGTAGCTCACGAAAGCTTATACTCAAATAAATTTGTTAGTCTCTAAGGTGCCACAAGTACTCCTTTTCTTTTTGCAAACACAGATTAACACGGCTGCTACTCTGAAACCTGTCAGTTTTGAAAAGTTTGGGAAATGCTGATTTAATTTAGATTTTTTCCTCTTGAAGAAATTAAGCATAAGATGGGCCCAAAACAAACTTGTAGCACAAGTTCCCTCTGAATTTGAGTGAGTCAAGCCCAAACTAGAATTTCATAACTGACCCCTGTCTCAGAATGAGCTGAACAAAACCAAACCCCTGCAGATTTGAACACCCACTATCTTCAGGGGTTCAAAATCCAGGCCAGAATTTTGCAGTTTAGGCCCACCAAAGGGAAGAGCAAAAGAAGAAATGATTTGGTGTTGAGAGCATTCTAGTGGTGCTTTCCAGAAGTCATTACTGACAATCTCAATTTAGCCCAGCTCCAGAAAGGTATCTAGGCCTAAATACCTTTGTGGATCTGTGTCTTCATCTTATTTACAGCAAGACTTTTTGGGTTTGGTAGAAGATCTCACCAGCAGAATTGTTGCTGTTAAGAGAATGACAATTCCACTGCTCTCAGACTTGCTGTGTTCTGTCCCAGACTGATACCAATAATACCATGTTGGCAAAAGGATTAGTGATCATTTTAAGGTCTGATATCTCAAGAGCCATCAGCTGTAGAAATACATGATTTCTACCAGTAAGACAATAGGATTTACAGGATATACTTTATTTATTTTCAAAGTATACACAGGGTGCTACAGGTTTCAGATCCTGACTCCCATTCTGGCTGCTTGTGCAACTCATAATGGCCATAAAGTTGGTGGCTCAACACCCTGAGAATTCACTGCATGGGAGAATTCCTTGGTAGCATGGAGCTCCTGTACCCTTGGCATGATTCTGGGAAAAGGAATTGGGGCATCCTTACATCCTGGTCATACCTGGTTGTGGTCAGCCAACCACGAGTTAGAGCAGCCCTGAGGTTGCTGTAACATTCACTAAATACAAGCCAGCAGAAAAACTGTGGATGCATGCTGCCATAGCTATGCAGACATAGGCTATGTCTACACTACAGAACCTAAGTCACCAATCTTCTCTGACATTGGCAGTCATTTGTTAATACTTTGCACTACTATAACACATTTCAGCTAGAGCTCTCCAGCTGTTTTACAAGCATTAAAGCACTCCTCAAAATACCCCTGAGATGGGCAAGCCTTTTCATTTTTATTCTACAGTTGGGGAAACTGAGACACAGAGCAGTTAAGTGACATAATCAAGGTTACACAATAAGTCAGTAACACTATCAGGAACTGAACCTAGGAGTCCTGATTCCCAGTGCTTTTCTCTAGGCCAGTGGTTCCCATACTTGTTCCGCTGCTTGCGCAGGGAAAGCCCCTGGCGGGCCAAGCCGGTTTGTTTACCTTCCGCGTCCACAGGTTCGGCCGATCATGGCTCCCACTGACCGCAGTTCGCTGCTCCAGGTCAATGAGAGCTGCTGGAAGTGACGTGGGCCGAGGGACATACCGGCTGCCACTTCCAGCAGCTCCCATTGGCCTGGAGCAGCGAACCGCGGCCACTGGGAGCCGCGACCGGCCGAACCTGTAAGCACAGCAGGTAAACAAACCAGCCCGACCCACCAGGGGCTTTCCCTGCACAAGCAGTGGAACAAGTTTGAGAACCATTGCTCTTAGCTCTAGGTCACATTGCTTCTTTCACTAGAGCCAAAAAAATCATTTTCTGAGATACCATAGATCAGGGGTTCTCAAACTGGGGCTCAGGACCCCTCAGGGGATTGTGAGGGTATTACATGGGGGGGTCACGAGCTGTCAGCCGCCACCTCAAACCCAGCTATGCCTCCAGCATTTATAATGGTGTTAAATGTATAAACAAGTGTTTTTAATGTACGGGGGTGGGGGTCACACTCAGAGGCTGCCTATGCGAAAGGGGTCACCAGTACAAAAGTTTGAGAACCACTGCTATAGATCAAAGCAGAATCAAAGAATAGTTCAAATAAATGTGGGCCTCCATACACATGTATAGTTCCATAATATTGCACTGTACACCTGAAGGGATAGAGATTGGCTAGGATATTACAGATTTTTGGATAACAAGTTCTTTCCTGTGCAAGAGCAAAAGAAAGAACTTTCATAGATTTCACTTTGTTTTTTCCCCTAAATGTGTTAATTGGTTTGGAGATTTACATGTAAAGAGTTGTTTGAACCTTCAGACTTAGAAATCCACAAGCCAAAACTGTCTTTTTTTTTTTTGCCTCCAGCCTTCCCTACACTGCAACGGTCAGAGGAAAAATAGCTTGCAGTGAAACCCCAGTGGTTTGCTCCACCCCAGCAGCAATTTCTGTGCAGTTACAGAGCATGAAGGGGACTGCACAGCTGCTGACAGCAACCCAGTCTCTGTGCTGACTCCCCCAGTCACATCAGAGTTACACCACAGACCTCTGCCGCTGCTTCTCGGCAGACTACCTCTTCGGGATGAGGCATGATACTAAATTAACTACCAGAGAATGACAACAAAGAGCAACCACATTCGAAGTAGGAAAAGTGACAATAGGCGCAGCATTATGATCTCTGGCTCAGAAAGTTAGTCTCTTCCAGTAAGCAAAACTCATGTGAGATTTGGGTGTCTGTCATCTTTGCTCCTCTCCCCTTCCTAACCAGGTTAAAGCCTGCCGAACAAGGACTAACATTTTTGAACCCAGGTGGTTGGAATCCCGTTTGCTAAGGGGACACCAACGAGCCTCTGATCACAGAAGGCTTTAAACTCTCCATGAATTCCAAACCCTCCCCTCGCTGGACTATAGACAAATCCATCAGTTGGACTCAGATATCCGTCTTTACTTTTTCCCACTCTAACTTGACTCTGGAAGGATCTCCAATCTTCTGGCACTAACCCAGTCTCCAGCTCTTTTCTCCTGTTCTTAAGGTCATCTTTGATTCTACTGAATTTCCCATGCCTCCTCATCATATGCATACAGATTAGAATAAGTGGCAAGTCCGAGCTTTCTTTGCCTCCTAAAGTTTTTGAATCCTGAGTTCTCTTCCTACTGCCCACACTGACATGCCATAACAAGTCACTTAACCACCATGCCTCAGTTTCATCATCATCATCATCCCTCCCAGAACCGCATTGGTCATTGGGTCACCATCACTGAAAAGCAATCAACCAATTGTCTCCACTACTGATGGTTGTGTATCAGTGTTTGAATCTCTGCAAAGTCAATTCCTGTCCACACTTTTATGTTGTCAATCCATCTCTTCTTCTGTCTATCTCTTCCCCTGTACTGTCCCTTGGAAGATCATCCTGGATAGGCCTTGGATTCTTCATCAGTGATGATTGCCCCCAAATACTTGAACTGTTTCACTGTCCCCAGCTCTTGTCCACTGACAATGATATGTGAGCTGATCACGTCACTTTTGTTTGTCATCAGCTTGGTTTTCTCTGCACTGATTTCCATGCCGTATTTTGCGGAGGTTTCATCCAATCATTTCACAAGGTTGGCAAGTTCATCTTCGCTGCCTGCCAGGCCGTCAATGTCATCAGCGATCTGAAGATTTGAGATTGTTCGCCCCCCAGTGCCTACTGTGCATATGTGATCTTCTAGGGCATCAATCATTATGTGCTCCAAGTAGATGTTTACCCAACTATAAAGTGGGGATGGAAATAGCTGTCTACTTTTCAGGGGTGTTGTGTGGTTTAATTCAGTGGGATCTTCAGCTGTGAAGCAGTGGGATCTTCAGCTGTGAAGGTGTTATCAGACAGTAAGGCATGAATATTGTAACGGTGTTACTGTATCATACTCAAACCCAATATTTGTCAGGGTTACTGTACTTAAAGCAGAGCGGGGGTGTATTCTCACTGCAATGCACAGGGCGGTGCTTATGTAAAGGCATCGCTGCATGGGGAACGGCTCTGTGAGTAGAGTTAGAGCACGCCCTCCTCACACTGCCCCTTTTGGCCCAATACAACTGGCCAAGTCTCCAGCTCCTCTGTTCACTGCTCTGTTCTCCTTCCAATTAGCCTCTTCTCCTCATGCCCTCTGGCCAGCCAGCATGCAACTCCTTCCCTGCAGTCAGCACACACCACTAGCTCAAGGGGTCTGACCCACCAGATATGCATCTGCCAGGCTCCCAGCCCAGGCCCAACCTGCTTACTTGGCAGCTGTTCCCCCTGGCTTATCAGCCTGTGTCTCCTACTTCTCCCCTTCTTGGCCATGTCTTCAGCAGCTGCTCTTTCAACCTACTTCATCACCCTTTTGCCTCCCTCTTGCCTTTCCCCCATTGATCTTGCTTCTCCTTGCCTTCCTTTCTGGTTTCCTGTAACATCTCCTTCCTCCACCTGCCCCTTCTGACCACACTGGCTCTGATTGTTCTCCCCTTGCCGTCACTCATCTGACATCTCCTTTAAGATCAAACCTCCAGCTGGCTTGCAACATTAAAAAGAATTCCAGGGCGAAGGAGCTGAGATGAGAATGTACATGACTGAATGTCAGATTATTTTCCCTATGCAGTGTAGCACAAGCTTGACCAGCTGGAGGTAATCTGTTGATCAAACAGTTGAAACCTGCCATCTCGTGGCAATAGTTTGCAATAGCAACACTTTAAAGATGTGTTTTTAAACACTGGGCCTTTGCTAAGTACTCATTTAGCACTTATATAACGTTTGTCATCCATCCATAGCTCTTAAAGTGCTTGACAAAGGGAGGTAAGCATTATTCCCAGCAGTGCCTGCAAAAATGTGGATACTCCCTCGACTATTAGGACCAGATTTTTTAAGAGCTCAGCAGCTATAAATTGGGCCAGATTTTTCAAAAGAATTCAGTTCCCACGAATGCACTTGAACAGTGACCAAATTTTTCAAAAGGGCTCTGCACCCTTCTAAAGATTTGGGCCTTGCTTAGATGCTCTTAAAGATTATCTTTAGGAGACAAGACACTAATGGTTATTCACTTTTTTAATTTAAATTTAACATTTATTTTAAAAATAAAAGTAAAAAAGCTGCAGCATGTGTGATGAGTCCAGATAACTGCACATCAGTGGCTGATGCCTCACAATGGACACTAATAGGGAGGTATTTGGCCTAATCTCTTATTTTGGCACTGGACTGGGGATCAGGAGACCTGGGTTCTAGTTCCACATACCAGCTGAGGGACTTTGAGAAAGTCACTTCATGTCTTTGCGTCTCTGTTTATCCATATATATGATGGAGATCAAGTGCCACTTCCAGCTTCTACCTTGGAAATGTATTAGGGTTCTGCGACCAGCCCCCAGGCATGTGAAATGCACATCTGGTTGCTGGAAATGGACAAGGTCATTTTGAACCATTAAAAGTTTGTGAGCACAGAGTTATCTCTGTGCAAATTAAGATGGGGGAGGGGGGCCTCAGACAGACTTCCATAATCCAGGCAGGACATTTGGGGAGACACTTATCACTGGGGGAGCACTGACTCCCTATATTCATCTTTCAAAGTAGAGTGGCATAGTGCACCCGGAAATGTGGAAGACTTTAATGGAAAGTTGAGGTGGGGTTGACAGACAGTGGGCCCCAAAAGTGTGAATCACCATCTACCTATACATTGACACAGGCCTAGGGTCACCCTGGGCACACAAACTAATTAGCTCCATCCTGTCCCCTCACACTTTATTGAATAAGTATTAAAAAGGACCTAGACATTACCGCAGTGGGCATTTCCTGCCTGCAGGGAGGTTCCATTCCCCATGGAGTACAGAATAGCCTCTTCATCTACAGAGCCTAGGAAGCCTCCCTAGATACTCTGAGCCTCACAGCTGTGCTGGCTCCTTTTGCCTGGCTTACGGCCCTTTGTCACCTCTTTCTTATGTGATGAGATCCTTTTGAAAACACTGCCCTTATTTCTGACCACAGCATTCTCTTCTTTGCCTGGAAAAGGGCCTGTCTTGGCCCTGCTCCTGCAATCAGCTCCATGCAGGTGAATCCCTATGCTTGTATTAAGTCCCATTGACTTCCTAGCAGGGTCATGGCTTTAGAAACTACCTGTAGTACCTGGAAACAACCCCAGATAAATCCCAGATTTGGTGCTAAAGCTACATATAGAAACGACTGCTACTTATTATTTCAAATACAGTCGTTGCCTGGTGCCTGCCCTGTTTGCTGTCTCTTATCATATTCTCAGGTTGTCAGCTCTTTGAGTCAGGGGCTGTCCTTTTTCATTTCATGTGTGTAAAGTGTCTAACATAATGGGACCCAGGTTCCTGGCTGGACCACTAGGTGCCCCTTTGTCCTACACCGTGCCTCATTCTGACATCAGCCTCACTCTGTGCTGACCAGCAGCAGGTGTCCAGGGCCTTGCAGGTCCTCCCTATGGAGGAGAAATCAGTGACACGGAGCCTGGGTATGCTTTCTTTGTAACTTCCTTTATTTACACCCAGACATCAGTGATGACATGATATAGTCAAACAGCATGCCAGGCAATCTCTTCCTCCAGGAATCTCAGCCCAATATCAATGTGCAGTTCCCAGGGAGCAACTCTGCCTCAGAAGTTGACTCTAATCAGAGCCCAAGGCAGAAAGCAAATCCTCCTCCTACTCACACAGCTCCTTCTCTCTAGAATCTGCCACTGTACAAAATTCAAGAGTAGTTCAAATAACTGTAGAACCTCATAGACACATACAGTTCCATAACATTGCACCAGGCACCTGAAAGGATGGATGCATATACCCAACATGGCATATCTTTCCAACAGTCAAAACTTGTTCACAGGCTAAGAAAAAGAACTTGGAGGTCTATATGTAACAATGCTACCTGGTGATACCTACCATAACAATACAAATATATAAATAACAATATAATTAATGTACATGGCAATTTAGCAGGTGTAGTCCATTATACTAAGACAAAAAAAATCCCTTGCCTCTCATCTCTTTTTATTGATTGAAACTATGGGGCAGTTTTCATTTGGCAAGTATGCACATTTCGATACTTGATCCAGAAATCCTTGCTGAGCCAGTGCTCTCAATAGTTTTGTTTATGGGAACATTTATTCATGAAGGAGTCTAGCTTTGCTATGAAATAAATGAACCCCAA
Organism: Dermochelys coriacea; assembly: GCF_009764565.3. Lineage (NCBI taxonomy): Eukaryota > Metazoa > Chordata > Testudines > Dermochelyidae > Dermochelys > Dermochelys coriacea. The sequence goes on along the minus strand of NC_050068.2, from coordinate 254,183,874 downwards.
AAGAAACACTTTCCTATTTTACTACGCATCGCTTCAGAAAAATGATTTCAGACAAAACATCAGCCGTCTCATTCCTTTCCTACCTTCCACCCACAACTCCAGAGGAAGAAGATAACCAAAATGGGCTTGGCCTTACTCTGCTCAGAAGGGTTTTCCCCTTGGCACTATCCAGACATAAAGAGACTGAACCCTGTGGAGAAGACTTTCTTGTCACTCCTGGTCGGGTCGGGGTAGAGGTGACATCCTACAGTTACGAGTAAGGAGGGAAAGCATAACAAGCAGATCGAGAATCAGAACTTCCTGGGACCTCTTCTGGGCCTCTGAAGTTTTATTTTGAGATTTGTGAGTTCAGAATGAAGTTTTTTATAAGGTTTTGCTGCAAACAGTCCCTTTTCCCATTTGGTAAAACATCTACATATATGTATGTGGTTTAAGGGAGGGATAAAAGCTATATTTATGATGTGTATTACAATAGTGCCCAGAGTTCACCACCAAGATTAGGGCCCCATTGTGCTAGGCCCTGTACAAACACATGCTTAGGGACAGTACCTGTAAAAGGCTTTATAATTAAAATAAACAAGACAGACAAAAGGTGGCAGATTCTTTAGAGTAGTGCAGAGAAAGGTAATTCCATTCCACAGCGGATTTGGCTATCCCAAAACATGGCTTTGTTCTGAATGAAAACCAGAAATGCTCTGCAAAGGAAAGTTCTGGCTCAGGGGCAGTCAGTCTGACTCTTGAGCAATCCACATGGAGGTGAGGGGTATTCTGGGGCCACAGATACTGGCAGGTTGGGCTTTCCGGCAGCCCACCCGTCCGGCTGCTGAGGAGCCAGGTGGGTGAATTATCTGGAAACCAGCCTCGCAAGAGGGTTTCAAAACCTGCCTGTGTTCTTTCAGAACATTGGTGAAATTGGTCAATCACCTCACAACTCGCCAAGTCTGCAAATTCCAATGAAACATTGTTTTTTCAGAATTTTTCCAACCAGTTCTATTACCATCCCCATTCTACAGATGGGGAACTGAGACACACAGATTATGGGCCTGATCCAGTTCCCACTGAAGTCAATGGCCAACTCCCATCGACATCATTGGTACAAGAGCGAACTGAAGCCAAGTGGCCCTCTTTACCCAATCTTTACCCTTCCTCTCATTACAGTAAGTTGGAGCCGTTGGTAAGCATCTGGAAGCTGTTATCTTCCCCACTTTGCAAACCTATGCAGGGACTGGCTACAACTGCAGCCCCTGCACTTCTCCGCATGGAAGGTGGTGTCCCACAGCCTTTCCACCAGAAGTGGGGCAGAGGCAAGACTATGCCTCCCCTCCAGGGATTGGCCAGTACAGCTGGCTGGCAACAGAGGAGAATTCATAGATTCATAGATACTAAGGTCAGAAGGGACCATTCTGATCATCTAGTCCGACCTCCTGCACAGCGCAGGCCACAGAATCTCACCCACCCACTCCTACGAAAAACCTCACCTATGTCTGAGCTATTGAAGTCCTCAAATCGTGGTTTAAAGACTTCAAGGAGCACAGAAGCCTCCCTTAAGTGACCCATGCCCCATGCTACAGAGGAAGGCGAAAAACCTCCAGGGCCTCTCCAATCTGCCCTGGAGGAAAATTCCTTCCCGACCCCAAATATGGCAATCAGCTAAACCCTGAGCATATGGGCAAGATTCACCAGCCAGATACTACAGGAAATTCTTTCCTGGGTAACTCAGATCCCATCCATCTAATATCCCATCTCAGGGGATTAGTCCTATTTACCCTGAATATTTAAAGATCAATTACTTACCAAAATCACATTATCCCATCATACCATCTACTCCATAAACTTATCGAGTAGAATCTTAAAACCAGATAGATCTTTTGCCCCCACTACTTCCCTTGGAAGGCTATTCCAAAACTTCACTCCTCTGATGCTTAGAAACCTTCGTCTAATTTCAAGTCTAAATGGCCAGTTTATTGCCATTTGTTCTTGTGTCCACATTGGTGCTGAGCTGAAATAATTCCTCTCCCTCTCCTGTATTTATCCCTCTGATATATTTATAGAGAGCAATCATATCTCCCCTCAACCTTCTTTTAGTTAGGCTAAACAAGCCAAGCTCCTTAAGTCTCCTTTCATAAGACAAGTTTTCCATTCCTCGGATCATCCTATTAGCCCTTCTCTGTACCTGCTCCAGTTTGAATTCATCCTTTTTAAACATGGGAGACCAGAACTGCACACAGTATTCTAGGTGAGGTCTCACCAGTGCCTTGTATAATGGTACTAAAACCTCCTTATCCCTACTGGAAATGCCTCTCCTGATGCATCCCAAAACGGCATTAGCTTTTTTCACAGCCATATCACATTGGCAGCTCATAGTCATCCTATGATCAACCAATACTCCAAGGTCCTTCTCCTCTTCCGTTACTTCTAATTGATGCGTCCCCAACTTATAAAATTCTTGTTATTAATCCCTAAATGCATAACCTTACACTTCTCACTATTAAATTTCATCCTATTACTATTACTCCAGTTTACAAGGTCATCCAGATCCTCCTGTATAATATACCGATCCTTCTCTGAATTGGCAATACCTCCCAGCTTTGTATCATCTGCAAACTTTATTAGCACACTCCCACTTTTTGTGCCAAGGTCAGTAATAAAAAGATTAAATAAGATTGGTCCCAAAACCAATCCCTGAGGAACTCCACTGGTAACCTCCCTCCAACCTGACAGTTCGCCTTTCAGTAGGACCCGTTGCAGTCTCCCCTTTAACCAATTCCTTATCCACCTTTTGATGTTCATATTGATCCCCATCTTCTCCAATTTAACTAATAATTCCCCATGTGGCACGGTATCAAATGCCTTACTGAAATCTAGGTAAATTAGATCCACTGCATTTCCTTTATCTAAAAAAATCTGTTACTTTTTCAAAAAAGGAGATTAGGTTGGTTTGGCACGATCTACCTTTTGTAAAACCATGTTGTATTTTGTCCCATTTACCATTGACTTCAATGTCCTTAACTAATTTCTCCTTCAAAATTTTTTCCAGGACCTTGCATACTACAGATCTCAAACTAACTGGCCTGTAGTTACCCGGATCACTTTTTTTTCCTTTCTTAAAAATAGGAACTATATTAGCAATTCTCCAATCATTCGGTACTACTCCTGAGTTTACAGATTCATTAAAAATTCTTGCTAATGGGCTTGCAATTTCAGGTGCCAATTCCTTTAATATTATTGGATGAAGATTATCTGGGCCCCCCGATTTAGTCCCATTAAGCTGTTTTGAGTTTTGCTTCTACCTCACATGGTAATATCTACCTCCATATCCTCATTCCCATTTGTCATGCTACCGTTATCCCTAAGATCTTCTTTAGCCTTATTAAAGACTGAGACAAAGTATTTGTTTAGATATTGGGCCGTGGCTAGATTATCTTTAACCTCCACTCCATCCTCAGTGTTTAGCAGCCCCACTTCTTCTTTCTTAGTTTTCTTCTTATTTATATGGCTATAGAACCTTTTACTATTGGTTTTAATTCCCTTTGCAAGGTCCAACTCTACTCGACTTTTAGCCTGTCTCACTTTATCCCTACATGATCTGACCTCAATTAGGTAGCTTTTCTTGCTGATCCCTCCCATCTTCCACTCCCTGTATGCTTTCTGCGTCTTCTTAATCACCTCTCTAAGATGCTTGCTCATCCAGCTTGGTCTACAACTCCTTCCTATGAATTTTTTCCCCTTTCTTGGGATACAGGCTTCCGATAGCTTCTGCAGCCTTGATTTAAAGTAATCCCAGGCCTCCTCTACCTTTAGATCCATAAGTTCTTCAGTCCAATCCACTTCCCTAACTAATTTCCTTAATTTTTGAAAGTCAGCCCTTTTGAAATCAAAAACTCTAGTTGCAGATTTATTTTTGTTAATCCTTCCGTTCAGTTTGAACTGAATTAGATCATGATCACTTCATGAATGTATGCTGCACCCTCCTAAGGGGTGATGCTATGCTGCTGAGCACCCACTGGGGTCAACCCCTACTCCGGACTGTGTCTTAATGGCATCCTCTGTCATTAAGGGCCAAATCCTGGTACCACTGAAGCCAGAATTTGATGATGAAATACATGCCTTAGGGGTGTTTAATGCTCAAATCAGCTATGTATGTTAGCAAGGGCAGCCCTGTATTGAGAGTCTGGTATCCACATCCCTTGATCAGCCATTGACCATATCTCAAAATGCAATCTTAGGGCTTCTTTCATGGTAACTAGTGCCCAGGGCATGAAGCTATTCTTGCTAAACCTGCCTTGGCCAGGAAAGCTTCTTTTGGCTTCTCTTTAGTGGCTTTCAACACAGAACCAAAAGGGGGTGGAAAATGACTATTCATCCCTCTTCAGCAGCCCTTCACCTAGCTCCACCAAACTTGCATTATTTTCCCAAAGGAGCAGTTCTAAACTATTTAAAGTTGATCTATCCCAGAGCGCATGCCCTGCTACAAGCATGAAGTCTCAATGTTTTTGCTAATCAACACTATGTATTGTGTGGCAAACTGGCCTTACATTTTTCAGGAATCTGTGGCATTCGGGTACGGTCAACTGAAAAATTCTGGGGAAGCTTCATTTAAATGGAAAACCCAAGGTTTTATTAAAAGAAGTATGGAAATGAACAATGCAATCACTATAGCATTCAATTGATTTTGTGCTGTTCCCACACTTCCAATAAATCACAGATTTTTGCACTGACAGTGCATCACTACATCCTGGACATTGTCAAGGGGAGAAGCTGAGGGCTTTGCCAACTGGATAAGTGACAACTGGGGATTTTGGCACCTGAGGAGATAGTTTTCAACTGTGGAATAAGCATATTAGCTGGAAGTTTCTATCAAATGATCAGCAGTGAAATATTTAACACAGACATTTAAATGAGCATCATTAGACTCCAGAGTTAACACCCAAGTGGTATTAAACAGGATTGTTCATACTTCTCAGAGTTACTGTTTCAAGATATCTGGAAACTTTGGCAGACAATACTGCATCACTTTAAATTCAGCTCATGCTATCAAAGTTTTCTGCACAGCCACAGGAGCTAGAAACACAAATGATACTGACTAGTCTATTTCCATTGTCCTACATGAATGAAGTTATTGCTATCACTTCTTTTGTGTAGTGTTGTAGTGCTCAGAGGCCCCAACCCCACTGTGCTAGGCACTGAACAGATACAAGACAAAAACAACGAGGAGTCCTTGTGGCACCTTAGAGACTAACACATTTATTTAGGCAAAAGCTTTCATGGGCTAAAACCCACTTCATCAGATGCATGGAGTGAAAAATACAGTAAGCAGTATATATATTACAGCACATGAAAAGATGGGAGTTGCCTTACCAAGTGGGGGGTCAGTGCTAACGAGGCCAATTCAATTAAGGTAGAAGTGGCCTATTCTCATCAGTTGACAAGAAGGGGTGAATATTAACAGAGGGAAAATTACCTTTGTAGTGCTAACAAGGCCAATGCAATCAAGGTGGACGTTGCCCATTCCCAATAGTTGACAAGAAGGTGTGAGTATCAGCAGAGGGAAAATTACTTTTTGTAGTGGTCCATCCACCCCCAGTCTTTATTCAGGCCTAATTTGATGGTGTCCAGTTTGCAAATTAATTCCAGTTCTGCAGTTTCTCATTGAAGTCTGTTTTTGAAGGTTTTTTTTTGAAGAATTGCCACTTTTAAGTCTGTTACTGAGTGTCCAGGGAGATTGAAGTGTTCTCCAACTGGTTTTTGAATGTTATAAATCTTGATGTCTGATTTGTGTCCATTTATTCTTTTGCATAGATACTGTCTGGTTTGGCCAATGTACATGGCAGAGGGGCATTGCTGGCACATGATGGCTTATATCACATTGGTAGATGTGCAGGTGAATGAGCACCTGATGGTGTGGCTGATGTGGTTAGGTCCTATGATGGTGTCCCTTGAATAGATTTGCGGACAGAGTTGGCAACGGGGTTTGTTGCAGGGATTGGTTCCTGGGTTACTGTTTTTGTTATGTGGTATGTAGTTGCTGTGAGTATTTGCTTCAGGTTGGGGGTCTGTAAGCGAGACTGGCCTGTCTCCCAAAGTCGTGAAAGTGAGGGATCGTCCTTCAGAATAGGTTGTAGATCCTTGATGATGCGCTGGAAAGGTTTTAGTTGGGGGCTGTGGGTAATTCTGTAGGGGGCTGTAGGAGACGGCTAGTGGCGTTCTGTTACTTTCTTTGTTGGGCCTGTCCTGTGGTAGGTGACTTCTGGGTACTCTTCCGGCTCTGTCAATCTGTTTCTTCACTTCACCAGGTGGGTACTGTAGTTTTAAGAATGCTTGATATAGATCCTGTAGGTGTTTGTCTCTGTCTGAGGGATTGGAACAAATGCAGTTGTATTTTATTTTTCACTCCATGCCTCTGATGAAGTGGTTTTAGCCCAGGAAAGTTTATGCCCAAATAAATTTGTTAATCTCTAAGGTGCCACAAGGACTCATTGTTTTTGCTGATACAGACTAACATGGCTACCACTGTGAAACCTGTCACATGACAAAAAGACAGACCCTGCCCCAAAGGGCTTACAGTCTAAGGATAAAAAATAAACAAAGGGAACATATGGTGAAAAGTGAATGACATTTTAAAAAAATTATTTAAATTTTAATAATGAACTCTGTTTTCAGTAATGCAGGGAGTGCCGCGTGGGGCTTTTCATATGATTTTTAATCTAATAGCATTTCTTTGAGCTGTAGTCAACTGCACACTCATTCATTCCAATCCTGAAAACAGGCATGTAAGTATCTTTACTCATGTGCATCCCATCATTAGCATTAATGGGACTATTATTTATAGTAGCTCCTAGAAGTCCCAACCAGCTCCATAGTGCTAAGCACTGGACAAACATCTACTAAGAAAAGCTGTCCTGAAAAGCTAACAATCCAAATAGGCAGGCAGACAAAGGTTGGGATTCACAAAGAGGTGAACTGCCATGCCCATGATCATGCAGCACATCACTGGCAGAATCTGGAACAAACCCCAGCTGTCCTAGCTCCTAATTGACTGCCTCTTTCCTTACAGGAGTACAGTTACCTACATGTGTAAGTGTTTGCAGCAGCTGGCCCCTAGCAATGAAACATATACATATGGTTAGAAATCAGGATGTTAAAATGACAAATTAAAAATAGCTTAAAACATGTATTCTATCATGGTGTTGTGACAGATGGTAATTTCCTGCTTTATCCCAGTTAAATCGTATTGACTTAAGTGTAAGTATTTTAGGAGTGCATTGAATTAAAAATGCAAATGTTGACTTGTTATTGTGGGATTGTATATAACTTCTTTAAGGAGAAGACATGGCTAATGTAAACGCAAAGATGTGTTATGCATTTCAAAGGACTCTTTGAAACAATGTGCGAGACAGAGAGGGGGGATTCCTAGGAAATACTTGGGAGGAGAGGAATGCAAAATAAGCCACCTCCAGATCCATCCTTTCGAAGCTGCCCCTCAAGCAGAAACCCATTATCTGGCCGATTAACTATTTGTGGTCTCTTCAAAGACTCAAACTGGATAAAGAAGGGACTCACAAGTGTGCTAGTTCTGAGCAAGAGCCATGATGAACTTGTGACCACAGGAGAAAACCCTGTGTGAGGTTTGTTCGCTGGCCCGAGTCCTTACTGGAGTTGGGGTGACCTCTGATAAGCTTTTATCTTTTATTGTTTTTAATATGTTTTTTTCTGTGATGCTTTTACCTTAAGAATAAATGGGCTTGCTTAGAAAGAGCTGTTTGGTAACTATAACTGTGGCAATTCACTGTTTACCATCTCCGAGGAGACAAGAAAAGAAGGCCTGCTGAGGCAGTCTAATTTCCTGAGGCGGTCACAGTATAGGCAGGGATCTATGCAGTCTGGAAACATCCTGGTCAGGAGAGAGAAACAGGCCTCAGACCATGACAGGTGATGGTTGAGGACCTGGGAGTCTAGAGTGGGTGCCTTTACTGGACCATAGAGGGGGAATACAGATGCATTTGCTCTAAACTGTGACATGTTATTTTGTTCTGTCCCTTTAAAGTTTTCTACATAGTGCTCCCTAGTAAGGTAGATCCACTAATGAAATGCTTGTGAGAAAGAATCTTTTGCTGCTGACAAAGACAGAAGGTCAGTCAAAATGTCCTGGGCTGTTTTAATAAAGTCATCATTTTTTTGAATTCTAAATTTATGCTTCAGAGCTCCACTGAAGTCAACAGAGCTAAGCTGGTTTATTCCATCTGCGGACCTGGTCCTCTGCATTTCACCTCTTGTGTGGGATAAGTGGATGAACAATCAAATTCAATTTAATGGTCACTTTGAATCTGGGACATTGTCCAGACAGCATCAGGCTCTGAAGCTTTATGTTTTATCTGCATTCTTGCACACACCTGTAAGGTCCAAAGCCTTTTTCTGCAGCCACATTCAGAGAACAGCAGCCACGAGCCAAGAAGCCACATCCTCACATTCCATCTAAATTGCATCAAACCAATGTAATATCGGGCTGGTAAGAAGGCGCTCCCGTCCTCATAGAACCCACCATCACCAGATAAAGAAACAGATCTTAAGATGTCTAAAGAAAACTTTGTTTGATAACATTCTGTCTGGCAAGGAACCACTTATCAACAGTTGTAGGTGTGAAATCCTGACTTCGTTATTGTTTTGCTTTTATGGTCCCCACTTCTCTATTGTTTATCCGTACGGTCTCTGTCTGGTTCTTTGATTGTTTCTGTCTGTTGCATAATTAAATTTAGAAGATTTAAATCAACTAAGGTGGTGGGGTATGATGAGTGAGTAAAGAATTATTACACAATATGTTAGGATTGGTCAAAGAATTATTTTGTAACATTTTAGTAAAATGATTGGTTTAGGGATAGCTAAGCAGGACTCAAGTTTCACTATATAAACTGAGGTCCAAGAAGGAGACTAGCTCGGAAGGAAAAAGAACAGAAAAGGGAAAAGAAGAAGAATAAGAAGGAAAAACCTGGAAGAAGAAGAAGAAGAACTCGCTCCCCCAACACAGCCTAAAATCCGTGACGTGCACCAACCAGAATCCAGAGGAGACTGACCTTGCCTGGACAACAGGGATAGTCCACCTGCATGATCAGGATTGGTAAGCATGTCATTGTATGCTTAGCATGTGTATTTTGCATGGTAATTGTTAATAAATAGTGGATAAGGATATTACTGTGTAAGGCTCTTTCACTGGTAAAAAGATCCTACAAACCTGCAGAGGAGTACGCCCTGAGCCCTAGGAACTGGGTAAGGGTGGGGGTTCCTAAATTGACTGGGTTATGCCTTGAGCCCTAGGAACTGAGTAAAGGTGGGTGCCCTAGAGTGTGTGGGTAACACACACAGTCATTCTAACACTACATACAAACATGCAATAGGCATCACCATTTAGGGAGAAATTCACAGCTAAAATACACAGCTATTATTTTTCTCATTTTTTAATTGAAGGGAAAGTACACTGTAAATAAGTTTAATATATAGGAAATTTTGCATACATGTGGATCTCAGTACGAACTAAGCACCAGTCTGTGTTTGAACATTGAAGTCTTCATGTTCAGTTTTGTATTGATATTTTCATTGACATGCCTGTCACAGTTCAGGATAACTGCACCTGTAATTCCCCCTTGTGATCCAGCCAGGGCGTCCACTCTTAGGCTTCCATCTCCCCAGCCACCAATTTTCTTGGGTGAAGACCTGCATCTCTTCCTCTCCTGACCTGGAGATTGCACAGTTTTCTGCCTACACTGTGAATTCCCTGTCACACAGACTGCCTCAGTAGGCCAGCTTTGCTTTCTCTTCAGAGGCTGTGAACAGTTACCATACATCTGTTTCTAAGCAACCACATTTATACTTACATAAAAGCATTACAGAGACATATTAGAAACAATAAAAGAATCTACAAGCATGCTGATAACCTCACCAGAGATCACCCCCAAATCCAACAACGGCTCTGGCAGGTGAATAGTCCCTCAAACCCCACACTGGGGTTTTCTTGTGGTTACAAGTTCATAATTTTTTCCTCAGAAGAAGAACCCCCGTGACAGTCTGTACCCTTATGTTCACCCCTTTTACAAGACTGTGATAAATTTTGTACAAAGTATGTCTTGTGAGGTATCATTTGAAGACTCATAATTTGCTGAACATTATTCTCCTGGCAAAATATGTGTGGCAACATTGTATGTAAAGTTTTAAGATTCTACTGTATAATGTTATTAAGACATTCCAAATCTGGGGGAGCAGCCACAAACCAGTTCCTCAGAGACAAAAGGCAAACTGACACCTCAGCCAGGTGTCAATGAAATCAAATGGACCATCACCTGGTTAAGTAGCCATTCTTTGGCAGGAAAAGGGGTGTCAGTGAGACATTTACATCTTGGCAAAGGAACAGCGGGAGGCTCCCATCCCCACAGACTTCCTGTCTCCTGAACCCTAGCTGGAGATGATTCTCAAAGAAGAGGAAAAGATATAAGAATGGGGAACAGATGCCCCAAAATATTCTCTCCCTTTATCTCCACTCATGGCATCGACAACACTTGAAGGACAAAGAAAGCATCATTGGATTGGGGAGGGATCCTAGCTGAAATAAATTCAGTTAGTAAGACTGCTAGCATATGTGGTGAGAGAGCCCTTTTGTTTTGAATTCACTTAGCTTGTTAAATTAGGTATTAGTTGTGTTTTACCTTTAATGTCTTTGTAACCAATTCTGACTTGTATGCCTCATTACATGTAATCACTTAAGATTCCTCTTTCTGTATTAATAAACTTGTTTTATTGGTTTACCTAAACCAGGGTGTTTGGACTGAAGTGTTTGGGAAACTCCATTTGAGATAACGGGACTTGCGCATATTATTTTCTATGAATAAAATGACCGACTTTGTCTGAGCTTGTGCTGTCCAGGAGAGGGCTGGGCAGTACAAAATGCACATTTCTGGGGAAAAGCCTGGGACTGTGAGTTTGCTGGTGTTGCTCTGCCGTGTAATTGAAGAGTGGCTGGCCATAGCGCTCATACAGTATAGCTGGGAGTGATTTACGTACTGGAGGCTGTGCGTGAGCAGGCCAGGAGTCATTGCTCTCACAGCAAAGCTGTGTAAAAGGCTGGAGAATTGAGGGGATACAGCTATTCAACAGTCCAGATTGTACCCTCAGTCATGAAACACCCCTATGAATCTGTGAGTTACTCCTTTATGCTCTTTGGGGCTTTGGATCCTGGGATTAGGTAATTTGTAGACAAAGGTCTCCTCCCTAGGGCAAAGCCTCAAAGGATCAGGTCTAGTAGTGGACATTTGCATTCCCCTCCTCCCACATATTTCCCTAGGAAACCTACTCAACTAATAGTTCATTCTTGTCTTAGCCCATTGGCTGAGCCCGTTGTTTAAAAAAGTCCTTTGAAACTCATAACACTTCACAAGGTTTATGTTAGTCATGTCTCCTAGACGAGTTACATACAATGCCACACCTGAACACCTCACAATCTTTTAATGTATTTATCATCACAACACCCCCGTGAGGTAAAGAAGTGCTATTATCCCCATTATACAGATGGAGAACTAAAGCACAGAGGAGTTAGGCACCTAAATACCATTGGGGATCTGGCCTAAGTTACTTGCCCATGGTCATACATCCCATATCTGGTGAAGTAGGGAACTGAACCTGGGTCTCCCAGCTCTATTCTCCCATCCTTCCTCTCATTACATTTGGGGAACATTAAGGGAACCCTTTTATAGTTTATTTAGCACTAGTAAATTCTCATCAATACTAAGCAAAGACTCTGTAGCATGATGCCAAAAGCATCAGGCCAAAATTTCCAAAACTAGATTCATAAAGTCAGGGCCCTAAATATAGGTTTGGCCTCCTGCTGCATTTTCAAAAGTGCTGAGCACCCATCAGCTCCCATTAGGGCATGTTTTTATACACTTAAATACAGACTCATGAGCCTAACTTTAGGCATTCAGTTTTGATAATCCTGGCTTTTGCCTTTTACAGCTCTTCTAATGGTTGTACATTCAAATCTTGTTCAGCTTTTACGTTTATTAACATGTCTATAAACTATTTATCAAGGCTATTTACATTCTTATAACTTTTCTGTACCCCACAGGAAAAGAAATTATATTATTTCTAGTGTGTTGCATGTTTTAAAACAAGCCAGGCTAGATAAAGAATAGTTCAACCCTAGAAAGAGGAGAAATTTATAAAACCAGCCTTGTTAGGCTTTTGTGAACATGAGATTGGTGAAAGGATAATTAATGGTTTCTACGGAATCTAGGATCTGAATCTTTATAGTTAATTAATAGAGGTGATAATAACAGTGTTCAGATCCTGGGATACTATCTCTGTACTTTACTCAAATGCTGTATTAATTTTTTACATTAATTTTTAATCAAACATCTTTACAGCATTCCAGAAGAGCTAGTGGGGCTCCAGTGATTGCAAGTTGCATAGTAGGATTTTAAAGAGAATTGTATATATTCTATACGGCACATATTTATTATTAGTATTATTGTAGCAGAGCAATACCCAGAGGCCTCACTCAGAATCAGGACCCTATAATGCTAGGTATCATATATACACATAGCAACAGACAGTCTCTGCTCTGAGTAGCTTACAATCTAAATAGACAAGGCAGATGAAGGTTGGGGGTAAATGGATGATGCAGGCAAAGAAATGCACCGATCAAGGTGATAGCTGGCAGACATCATGCCAGTTACATTTTTTTTAAATGTTCTTTTTAAGGATTTCTGTCCCGCTCCCACTTTCTATCAGTCTGTTATGAGACATGATCCAAAACTTTTTCAAGTCAATGAGCCCTCTTCCATTGGTTTCAAGGGGGTTTGGAGCAGCTCCACAGGGAACAGGCTGATGCAACGGTGGAGGGGATGAGTTAGTTACAAAGCACAGAGAGTAGGCGGAGCCAAAGCGCTGGCCATTCCCCCTCCACACCAGCCCAAAACTATGGCCCCAATTCTGTAAACCATTTAAGCACATGCTTTAGCCATGGGTACATTTAAATTGAAAGTTAAGCTTGTGCTTAGGTACTTTGCTGATACCACCGGGATAGGCTAGATGTAAGGTGCTGAATGTAACAGACGGAACTTGACCCTTTTGAATGAGAACAGAGGAGCCTCAGTGGAGGGTAATCAACATATCCTTAGGACAAAATTATCATTGAAAAGGCGACAATAAATGCTATACAGACTGGGATTTTTAGTCTGCAGAGGAAGAACATTGTTCCTTGAGTTGAAAAATGACTTCCACTGAGCAATAAATGATTCAGGCCTCAACCTATGGCTTTGGGCATATCAGCCCACTATTGGTCATTTTCCCATAAAATCTTGCAATTCTTTACTTTCATTTTGCTGCCTCTTTACACATGTTTGTAATTAGCTTTTTTTTTTTTTTAAATGTGTCCTTATTACAGCCTGCCCTGTTCCATGCTGTCAGCTATGTGTTTTGCCATATCTAAGGTAGTAACCATTCCTCACCAATATGCCCTCTTATGTTTTTACTAAGGGAGACCTCCCCTTTCTCCAAATTGTTTCCACTAAATTAAATGTCTAGCAAGTCTTCTACACTTAAGGAAAATTCTCCCATGGGAGTGGTCCAAGGTATGGTTGAGGACTTTAGATTGTTGATTAACCTGTGACATTTAGAAAATGGTTGAAGTTCTCATTTTAAATGTTGATCTTAGTAATTACATGCATCCTTCTGATGATGAAAATATCCTAGTGACGGTATTTTTGATTCTCCTCTGTAGCTGGTCAAAGAGAAATGTCTGGTGTTACAACAGTTCTCTTGCAAAACTCATCAGAAATCCAAGCAGTTTATTATTAGCTATTTTATTAACTAATTGTGGTATCTTGAGGCACACCATGTTTTCCATGCTGTCAGTGAAATACTGCTGACCTTACTTGGCACTTACTTTAGGAGTGGGTGGGTGAGATTCTGTGGCCTGCGCTGTGCAGGAGGTCGGACTAGATGATCAGAATGGTCCCTTCTGACCTTAGTATCTATGAATCTAACCATCAATAATTAACTGCAGGAGATGGCTACTCTTATCCTGAGCATGCATCATCCTATTACTTGCATTAGAAGTACTTGTTTTGGGAATTGGGCTCAGCTTGCTCTTTTGCAAAGACAAAAATAAATGTTAAGACAGAGCAGCAGCCCTTGAGAGGGCTGCCAAAAGGATGAAGGTACCACTTTGTCCCAAAATCTTGTCATATCTTTAAAGCTGAACAGATATGGTAGCTGGGGGAGAGACCTACAGGGAACACATAGGCTGTGCAGGCATTGGTGATTTACATGTAATTCAGTTTGTGCATGGAGATCCTCTTATAGCCTCTAATTCATCTTTTCTACACAGCAGTAACTCAGTGGTGTGGGAGCAGCAGTGCATCCTAGCTCATGCAAGTGACAGAATTCAGCTTTGGGCTGGGAATTTTCAAAGGAGCCTAAGGGGAGGTAGGTGTTCAAACTTTTTTGCAGTTCAGTGGGGAAACGGGTACCAAACTCCCTTAGGCTCCTTTGAAAGTCCCAGCATAGGTCTCCATATACTTCTGTAAGCACATTGAACCTTCTGCTAGATGTGATTTGTGCAGCTGGGTTGGCACCACTCTCATAGGAGGCCACTTGCCCTTGGCTGCCCCGAATAGCTTCATGTTGATAGATGTGACGGAAGAGGGAGACGAGCTTTTCAGGAAACACATCAGACAAGAAAGAGAAAGAAATAGAAAAAAAGGAGGAAGTCTGATAAGGCCCCCCACCCCCACTCCCGTCAGTCCTTAGTCACAGCCTTGGGAAAACTGAGCTAGTGTCAGAGAGTAGAAGGGAGAGCCATCAATAGAATAGTTGAGAATACGAACTTGACAAGATTTAGACAGTGGTAATGTGATGAATGCAAAGCTTTTGAGATACAGATTTCGAATCCCTGTGCCAAATTCTGCCTTAGCCATGCCAGTTTATGTCTGGAGTAACTTGGTTTAGGTCAGTGGTATACCTCCTGATTTTCATTGGTGTAGAGCAGAATTGCTGCTCATAGTTTCACTGACCACAAGGTTCTCATTAATGTCCTTAAGTCTGTGTCTCAATTAAAAAATATTGTTTTATAACCTGGCACTAGGAAAGGCCATGAAGCACAAATCCCAAACCTAGCACCTGCTGCATATATTTTATAAGGTAAGGAGTTGATTGCCTCTACAGAGGGTTTGGGAATAAAACACATTTAATAGTCTCAGAGGGGATTTAATATTAGTTTTATGTATTTTTTACTTCAAAGCCCAGGCCTGCGCGACTTGTATGTGCTGCTTGCCACTGTTTCTTTTATATATATATAAATCATTCTTCTCCTTTAGATGCAGTACCAGATTCTGCTCTCGCTTACACCTGTGCAAATGCAGAATAACTCTTTTGAAGCTAGTGAAGTTATCCCAGGTTTACACTGGTATAGCTAAGAACAGAATTTGTCCCTTACTGGCTCAAATTCATCCCTGATGTAACACCACTGAAGCCAAAGGAGCTATAGTAAGACTGCATCTGGCCCAACTTCTGAGTGACCCTAGTGTTTCCTTCAGATTGTAAACAGCGCAAGTTAGAGGAAAGTGTAGATAGATAACAGAAGGCATATGCTATGTGCTAGATACCTCTAATAAGACTTCCGTAATTGTACTGGGCCAATGGGTCTACACTGACTCACAGCAGCTGAAGATCTGGCTCAAATTAGGCATTTACAAATGGCAAAAATATATATGCGGTGCAATGACAGCCTTCTAAACCTGTAACTGGGAGCAACAAACAGCAGCCAGAGTTCCTTACTTAGATCCCTTATCGGAATTCCATGATAATAACCCCCTGGCAGAGAAAGCCTTTTCTGGACAGCTGCGAGGTTCGTTTTGTTCTTTGTTTAACCAAACCAGCTAAGAGCTCTAAAGGCATGGATTTATATACAATAGGACTGGGAGGCACTGAAGCATGGAGAGGAGGCGGAGCACCAGGTGTCTATGAATGAGCTAACGAGCAACCAGTTTCTGCCTCTATATCGTTCCTCTGCCCTGTCCTCAGAATATAACACGCAGCAACACAATGAGTCAGTATTAGCCCAGGCACAGCTGCAGAAGGTCAGGCACTGCCCTTTTCTATGGGGTGTCTTTAATTTAGGCTCCTCGGGGACTCATCTTTCAACCTGTTAGAATGCTGAAACTATGGCTATGAAGGGGAAATGACATCAGTTGGCGAGAGGACAGTCATCTGAGAAAAGCAGTTCTTATTTTAACCTTTTACACCACGCCCTCCAGCGGGACACTCAGGTAGCCTATCCCGCTGTGATTTTGTTTTAAGAGCACATAAAAAGCCAAACATGAACCCAGAGAGAAAAAAGGCTTTCAGAGGAATGTGTTGCATGTTAAAATCTAGAAGGGGAAGAACAATAATAAAGGAGGCAAAGATGAATGTGTGTTTACATTTGCCAGCGGTATTGTACATAGAGATAAGATTATCTTCACGCCGCTCTATGCTCAGGCCCATAGAGCGTTACATCTTTTTGACTTGCTCTATCAAGCCACAATACTGCCTTTTCGTCTGGACTATTATTTTCCACCTACTTATATTGACCTGGGCTGTGCAGTCTGGTTTGGCAGAGAACATTAGATTGCACAGCCAGCCCCTGAGTGTGAAGTCAGTGCCCTTGCGGAGAGTGAACCCCCCTCCCCTCCCCTCCATCCCATCCTCCACTTTTGGACAATTAACAAGTGGCTTTAATGGTCTATTGAAGGGAGTCCCCATTCAGTGCTTCTCAGCTGGAATGGTGGCTGTCATTGTTGGCAGCTGGAGCTGTGGGTACTGAGCCCCTCTGAAAATCAGCTCCATCATGTTTGGCTGTTGTATGTTTGCTCCTGAGGGGTGATGGGCTGCTGGCATTTTTTTTTTAAATAAAATAGAGCACCGATCGATTATTTTTCTGTAAAGAAATCCCACCTCAGATGCTGTCACTTTGTATGTGTAGTTGTCCGCGGGACTCCGCACCATAAGAACACATTGCAGCATATCGCAGTCCAGCAACCACAGCATCTGCAGCTGCGGTTTTGGAAACAGTAATTCCCAAAGCTTCACCTTTGCTTCAAAGGGCCTCTTTGAACCTTGCCTTTTATGCTGAAAACGTCTTTTCAAACACATGTTGCTGTCATAGCGGCTTCTAGGTCTCCTGCTGCATTTCAAAATGGCAAGTCACTTCAGGCTTCTTACACTTCATTTCAGATGCACTTCTGTATGTGGGCAAACAGAGCAGCCAATCAGCACCTTCTTTCTTAAGCAGAGGAATAGTAGTCAGGACACAGGGAGCTGTCCTTTATACTTTCCAGGGATTCTTCAACCTGGTCAGCCAACTGTGATGGGCAGAAGGTCCTTTAATTTACATGTCGCTGGAAATAGAGCATGTTTAACAATGCAGTGGCAAGGGGTAACTGTCAACATTGGCCATGATGAATGCAAGTTCTGGTGGCCAATTTAAACCTCTGATCTTCTGACTAAGAGCCAAATTGCCATCAACTGAGCCGTAATGATATTCACAATTGGCTAATGTAGAGATTTCAGGCGACATGTAGTAGCTGAGTGACATGGTACATCAGAGGTGCTGACTCTGTGGGTGCAGCGGGGTTTAAGCACAAACTAAAAAAATAGAGGGTACTCAGCACCCATAGGGCTGGATTAATCTTTTGTGGACCCCAGTGCCTGGACCATGGCCCCGCCCCACCCATGCTTTGCCCCAAAGCTCCGTCCCTGCTTGGCCCCTGCCCCCCAAGGCCTCAGCCCCGCTCAGCTTCTTCGCCCTGCAAGGCCCTGCCTGCTGCTCCCCCCCAAGGCCCCGTCCTCACTCGGCCTCTTCCCCCTGAGGCCCCGCCCACCACTCACACGGGGTGGAGGGGGCAAAGAGGAGCACCCACTGGCAAAAGTCAGCACCTGTGTTTTACATAATAAGCTTGAATGGATTTTTGAAGATTTAAATGTTGTTCGCAAAAAGAAAAGGAGTACTTGTGGCACCTTAGAGACTAACAAATTTATTAGAGCATAAGCTTTCGTGAGCTACAGCTCACTTCATCGGATGCATCACGAAAGCTCACGAAAGCTTATGCTGTAATAAATTTGTTAGTCTCTAAGGTGCCACAAGTACTCCTTTTCTTTTTGCGAATACAGACTAACACGGCTGCTACTCTGAAACCTGTGGTTAAATGTTGTTAAAAGCTTGAGGACTTTGGCCCTGGTTCTGAGCTCACTTACACTAGTTTTCTACTGGTGAAATTCCATGGTCTGATCCATAGTAATAAATGTTATGCTCTTTTGGGGGCAGATTTTTTGGTTTGACTAAGATGCTCTTAGCACAAGAGCAAGGGGGACAAAGGCTGCTCTACATCATGTTAGAAAATGTTGATCATGTAAAATTATTTCTTTCCAGGTTCTGCACCAAGTGAAGTGACTCAGGATGTCCCTCAGTGATGACCAGAACAGTGATTTTGATTCTTCAAGGCTATCTGAAAGCACAGCTTCTTCCAATGACTCTGAATATTCAAGGCAGAGTTTTGCTACTGAGCATAGTGGGATCCTGCTCCATGAGTGGGGCTCCTAGGGGCCACCACAATAATAATTCGGGTTTTATTATCTCCTTTCTTGACTCTAATAGGTGTTTTCTTTGAACTCAACATGCTTGAGTCTTCTCTCACCTACAGTGTTATAACTCAGTTGGCTTTAGTGGAGTTACTCATAATTTACACCCGTGTCAGTGACATAAGGATCAGGCTTGATGCTTTAAAATGCTGAGAAGGGTTAAGAAGGGTTGCTGTAAAAAGATCCTGTATGTGTGTGCTTTGAATTCTATACTTTCATACACAGATACTCCACCAGTTGGTGGTGCTACTGCAAGGTACATTTCTTTTTCCAGTGTGAATATGCAGATACCAAACCAATCTGGGTAAAGCTGTGGCAGTGAACAAGGTTACCCCAGTCTCATTTCTAAACCTTATACAGCCTTCTCTATGGGAGGGTTAAAGACTCAGAAATCCATCTGAACTTTTTTGGTTGCAAATGTACTTAAAGTTATAACCTCTGCTAAATCCTTTCCCATATAACAAATAATACCTAACTCTTATATAGTGTTTTTCATCCATAGATCTCAAAGTGCTTTACAGCAGAGGGCAGTATCATTGTATCATTTTACAAATGGGGAAACTGAGAAAAAGGGAAAGTAAGTGACTTGCTATTCAATTTATGCATTTGTAATAGATGTGGGAGAATACTGGAAAGTGTCCCACAAGCATTTACTTGAATTTAAAAATGTATTTGTTTCATGCCCCCTTTTGTGTTTGCTTTCCACAGACATTCAAGCCACCCCTTTTTTCTTGCACTAATGCTAGCGGAAAATGAATTCTCAGCTTGCACACTCAGGTATTCACACTGGAAGTGGGAGTTGGGCACCTAACTATGCAAAATCCCAGCCACATTTTATTTGGGATAGGATGGCACTTGACAGGCTGGGGAGGGAGTGTGGGGGGGGGTGCAGGTAGGTTCCAAAGCTCCTCCTTCACATCTAAGCCTTGGTACAGAGGTGGTTAAGGTCCTGATTCAGCAAGCACTTAAGTCTTGGATCTAGGTGTGAAGGTAGAAATGAGTGCTGTATACCTTACTTCTTCCTGGAACAGGTGGGTGAAGAGGGAATGAGCAGACCAACCAGTGGACTGGAGGCAGCATGGATGGGTGGGGGAGGTTAGTAATTTGCAGTGGCCTTGTGGCACAGTCTAGCCTATTCTGAAAAGGCTAACTGGTGTCACGTGTGTGTAGGCATACAGTCACTTTAAGTTGACAAAGGGACCAATCCTGCAGACTTCCTTCTCACAGATGTCCAGCTGAAATCAGTATATGCAGGATTAAAATGAGCAGGATTTTGCCTTATTCTTCCTGAAACCAGGCAAAAAGAAAAACAACCTATAGATCACATTGCTCTTCTTATTAGCATTGAATACTTTTTTTTAAACAGACCTTCAAACACGTTCTCTTTAGACACTAGTGTCTAAACAGTAAATTATTTAATTACTGTAACACAACTAGTGTCAGCTAAGCATTCTGCAGGTCTGACAAGGCTTTATTTTTGTTTAATTCTTGTGAGGCAGGATAGACTATTCCAGTTCTGTAAGAGTGATAAGGAAAGCCAAATTTAAATGCAGTTTTAGATCCTGGCTCAGTTTCTCTGCTTCACCAGATTTACATAGGCATGCATGGCTCCATAATTCTCTGCCAGTGCAGGTTAGAGACACCTAGATTAGGTTAGAGACACTTATATACTCCAATTGGCAACAATTCTCTAGAAATTGCCCATCAGCTAAGCATAGCTGGAACACAGCATGCCCCCTTCACTTCTTCCTGTCCCTGACATACATCACCCCATTCCTGATACTCTCCTTGCATGGGCACTCCAGAGAAGGTGGTGTCTGAGCCAGTGATATTGGCTCTGTGCCTGCTGGGTACACCCCCACACTGGGGGTATCCCCAGCAATGGGTATTCATCCGGTGTCCACTCCCTTTATACCACATTAGCAGCACACAGAAAGGGTAAGAGAATCTATCTCATTGCATTTACCCAGTCAATGAAATGCAATTGTTATGCATAATGACTCTTTGATCCTTTTTGTCATTTATTCAAATTGCCATTGATTGAAGAGTTAACTCAGCTAAGCAAAATGCATAAAGGATGGCATTTGAGTAAAATCTGAATGGAAGATTGCATTTGATTCTTGTGCATCAACACATAAACAGATTAATTTACCATTTAATTTTTTTCCAGCTCACTGCCTGAGATTTTTAAGAAATGTGTGCACTCTCTCTTTGGGATTTCTCTGTCTCTTTTACCCTATCTCATTGGTACATACCCCAAAGCCATAATATCCTATTTGCCTCGCTGTAATCATGTCCCATAAAATGATTATGTTGCTATTAACAGATTTTATGACTTTATCTAATTTATAAGTTGTAGGTAGCCACAGCTTTTAAAGCAGGAAATGGCTACAGACAGATGAAAAGTAAATGGAATTAAGCTAAATAAAGCAGGCAGCCTCTGCTCTGACTGATCATGAAAGTATTTTCTAATTTAGCTTTGTTTTGACCTTGACAAACTAATTTTCAAAGGTGAAATTATGCAGACAAAATTACAGCTTTGCAAAGAAGCCATGATGCACATTGTGTTAAATTCTAAGGCTCCCACATTCCAAGTATCTTTAGTAAGAATTTGGGGTGGGCAAAGGTTGAGGGAGGATTTCATAGGGCTGGACTGTTGCCCTAGGACATAGCCCATAATAAAAGGTGGCACTTTGCTAGACTACCCCATGAGCGTCCCAGGGAATGGATTGTGCTTTGGGATGCCACAAGTCCCTCCCTGCTCACTGGGGGGGAATTCATTTGCAGTTGGCCAACCTGCTACGTGTGTGTGGAGAGGAAGAGGGAGTACGGGCCAAGGCTCCACTTCTTTCTCACCCGCATACTCCATAAAGGGAGTAAGTAGGTGTGCAATGTCCCTTACTCATAAGAGTCCAGTGTCCAGGTGGCTCACATTGAGGTGGGGGGGCGGGGCGGGGAGTTGCTTATATGACCACATAATTATAGGGAATGCTGGAATTTCTCCATAGATTGTCACAGTGGACATTACATTCCATGTTTTACATGGCTGCTTTTTCAGTATCCATGCAAAACATGCTGATTGTCTCAAATAGACCAAAATCTGCTGAATGGCTCAGTGGATAGACAACTGGTTCCATTAGGAAGTACAAGCTAGGCCAGGTATCAGGGCCAGCCTTAGGGAAACTGGCAACCTGGTGGCGTAGCTAGGCGGGGAGCGGGACCTTCACCTACACGGCTGCCTGGGTGAACTTTCTTTGGCGCCCTTTACCTACTGCTCCCTGAGCCGAGGGCAGCCACTCAGCAGGCAGAGCAGCAACGGGTGGAGCCACTGCAGGGGAGGGCAGAGAGGGGACGTGTGTGAGTGCCAGATTCCCGCCCTGTAGCCCCCTTTATCTTCTCCCCCCACTTACCAGGTGCGCATGGCTTTTCTGCAGCCTCTTGACCACAGGTGTCCCCCCAACCGTGATGCCCTGGGCAGTTGCCCATGTCACCCACCAGTAAGGATGGCCCTGCCCATTATGTCCAAAATCTATTACCATCACATATGGCTGTGCCATATGTGAAGAGAATTTTAGGGCTAGATTCTGTGCTCACCTCTAAAAAAATACATAATTAAAAAAGATGCAAAAGGCTGCAAACATGCCTTTTCTTCACCAAAGTAGCTCCTTTTTCTAGACCTACAATTGAATTTTAAAAGAAAATTGGTTATACATATCATTACTGGAATCCTGTCGTGGAAGAATTATACAACCTGACAAGAGTCCATGGGCAAATCAACCTTTCCAAAACAAAGTTTGAGTAAAATTTACATTTTAGTTTCTCCATCAGAGGCATCAGTGCAAAGTATCTTTAGTAAAAATTTGGGATGGGCAAAGATTGAGGGAGGATTTCATAGGGCTGGACTGTTGCCCTAGGACATAGCCCATAATAAAAGGTGGCACTTTGCTAGACTACCCCGTGAGCATTCCAGGGAATGGACTGTGTGCAATGTTTGAGTCACAAATGAATCTGGACCATAGATTTTTCAGGGATCCACCCAGTGGATGTGACATCATGATTACATCAGGCTGACCAGGAAATCACAGATTGTCTGCTTCATCTCATTTATGAGTCACCAGGATGCATGGGTTAAAATGACAAAAATTCACTCTTCCTCATTATATTTCCATACAAAAGTAGTTTGCTAACTTTGTGTTAAGGTTATTAGACTACACACCCCACCAAAACAAAGCAGAAAAGAGCAAGGAAATAAGCAATTACGGCATTGGACACCTCAGCTGCACTCCACTTCCCTTTCTGAGCTCAGCTATCTGCTTTCCACAATCCACAGGCCACATTATCTTCACCCTTATGGGGAACAACCCACAAGCACCTTTTAACTCTGCCTGGTTTTACTGGTTATATGATCATGAGTTACAGGATTGGTATGGTTTCCATTAGTCTCACCATATATAGCATTGTATTGTCAGTAGGCAAGGTACAACATCAGATTTTAAATGGTGACTGTAAAATAAATGTATCCGTAATGTTTAGGAACAATTTTGTGCACAGGTGATTTCTGTTGTTAGTGATTGTTCTAAATTTGTTATGCAAATCTAAGCAGAATGTAAAGGTTTGAAGTCTGTGCACATGCACTAGGCAGAATGTAGAAATATGACAAACTGAGTGTGTTGGTGTACTATATTGGTGGTTGAAGGTAAAGCAGCCTGTTGTTCCGGTTAAGGGTAGAACTGTGGAGGTGATGGAAGGGAGGTAATAGAGGATGAGAAAGGGAAGTGATGAGTGGAGTGTGAATGGGGTGCTGAGTGACTTAACTGCTTATTTCCTTGCTTTGTACATTTGTGTATTGATGGGATGTTGCAGTCTAGCAACCTGAACTCAAGGCTAATGATGATGAAAGATGAAATGTTGGTTTTCTGTTACAACCTGCTGATATATATGACTTTAACACTGAGGATTAATGCTCCTTTGGATTGTTTTATGCTTTGTACTGTATATCTTATTTCCACTGTAAAAATAATATTTAAATAAAGTAATAATCCCTTGTGTCATCATAGAGATTTATGGGCATTGAAAGAACACTTAAACTGAGAGGAGTGGGAGAAGGTGGTAGTCCCATTGACTTCAGCTGGAGTTGGGTGTGCTGAGCACTTCTGAAAATTAGGTTCTGTGTGTCTTCATAGGGCACCTAAAAACAGATGCACCCACAATTAGGGAATGCTTTTGAAAACTGGGGGGGGGGCCTTAACCTTTCTATACTTTAGATTTCCCATCTATAAAATGGGGATAATAATCCTTTTCTTCACAGGGCTGTTGTGAGGCTAACTTCATGAATGGTTGTGAGGTGCTCAGATACTACACTGATACAACTATAAATAAGTACACACTGAGGCATGGGATCCTTCCAAATCCAGCTGATGCAGAACCTGTGACCACAATAACAAAAATAGTAACAAACAATTACTCGTCAGAATCAATGATAATGTATTCGTATTTTAATCCCCCATTTCAACCTGATGGAGCAGACTGAGACTAGGCCTTTCAAAGAGGTCTCATGGAGTTAGGCTCCATCTTCTGTGGGCACCATTACACACCTATGGAAGTCACGGCCTAAATAGCCAAGAGACCTTCCTGCCTCCCAGCAACCTCTTCCCATAACCACTCCTCCTCAGCATCAGTGGTCTTTCATGGCCCATAAATCTCTGTGATCAGGCATTTATTATTTCACTGAAATATTACTTAATTGGTGAAATAAGATACACAGTACAAATACAAAACATTCTAGTTGAGACATAGCTGAAAGCAGCACTGTGTAAGGGACCCAGGTGTAGGCTGTCTTGCCAAGCAGTCACAGCTGGGCTGGTGTCCAAAAGTCACAGAGAGCCAGAATGCTACAGTCAGCAACAGGGATCAGAATAATTGCTAGAGCTGGGATCAATAGGCAAGAGTCAGGGTCAGAGACCAGAGATAGTTACCAGGCTGGAATCAGGAGGCAAGAGTCAGGTTGGGGTCAGAGACTGGCAATCAGACAGCAAGGTGAGGTGTGGCATCATAGAAAATCAGGTATCTGCATGGTTATCAGCCAACTTCCATGGCCACCCTCCAGGGTTAAATAGTGGCCCAATCAGAAGGTCACGGGGTGCTAGTGCTCTGGTTCCTTTGGTATGTAGCCTGTGGTGTCTCAGCTCTACAGGGCTCCTAGGCTAAAAACATGACTTAGCCTGCAGATAGTGGTGTGGGAATTGGTAGTGTCCCAGGTGCTAGAGAGCTGGGTTCTAAGCCCATAGATCCTTACACTATATATATATATATATACAGACACACATTGTTATTAAGAATATCAACATTACATCCTTCATCTTGAATCTCATCATTTTTATGAAGTATTTATATAAAGAACTTAAGTGCAGGATAGGATATGACCTGTCAGGGCAGATAATACACAGTAATTTGCAGCAAGTGACAGATGCCAACTACTTCTGCTTCCAAGAGATATTCTCTGTTACTTAGTGAAACAGATTTCCCTGTTTTCATTTCATCCTACCCAAAATCCATTTATTAGAATGCATTTAAATGGAGGATGAAGGTGTGTTGCTAGGTTTTCCCTATTAAGAATATTCACGTTGGCATATATATAACTCTTTAGGGGCTTGATCCCGCTTGGTGGTGAGTTCTAGCCTGAACCAGCAAAAATAATATAGTAGTATTTTAGTCTAATCCAGGTTATTTGTCTATATGTAGAAGTAAGTGAGTGGGGTTTAGCAGCCTGTTATGTACAGGCAGGCAGATTGGATGATGTAGTGGTCCCTTCTGGCCTTAAACTCTATGATTCATGAGCATGTGCTTAACTTTAAGCCTATGAATGGTCTCATTAATTTTAATCACATGGTTAAGTGTTTTTGTGGATCAGGACCACAGTGCTCAGCATCTTGCAGGATTGAATGGTAGAAGACCAGCCCATCAGTTCTGGCATACACACATCCTTGTCTAACATTGTGTTGTATCCATGAGTTCCCATAATAATAATACCTACCGCTTCATAAACATTAACTGTGATTGTGGCCAGACAAGTGATTATGTATAAATTACAGCTACTTACTTAACAGGTCTGCACAGTACATAATGTACATAATTGGAAAACACTTGGTGTTGAAAAGAAGAATTTGTAGGAAATTGCTTTGAGTTCTGATGTTTATTTCCTCCCACAGAAATACATGAGAGGAATTAAACATCAAAATCTATGCCTCTGATGTATAATTCCACTCACATGCTGCATTTTTATGAGAGGATTTAAACATTAGGTTGAAAGCCATTAGGCCAACATTTTCAAACTTGAGTGTTTAAAGTTAGGTACTAAAGTAAGTGGGATGATTTTCAGAGGTATTGAGCATCCACAACTACCACTGATATGTCTTTGTATCATTAGTGTCCATTGGCCATTCTCAGTCAGCTTTCAATGCTAGTGTAATGTTTTGGTCATAACGTTCAAAGCAAGTGATGGACCCCACCCCAGCTGCATCAAAGACTGAATTTCAATTCATGAACCATTGTGGCACTACGATCCTCTAGGAACTGTGCTCCTCTAGGACAATGCTGATCACAAAGCCCAGGATGAGATGTGTGAGATCTGGGCACAAAGCATGTTTGATCCAGGGGATCTGGCTACAGAAGAAAATCCCAGAGGAGATCAGCCAAATCCAGAGTCTGACCATCTTTAGGAAATGCTGCAAAACCTTCCTCTTTGAAAAGGCCTTCCCACCATAAGAATGGTGCAGGCTGCCTGATTGGCCACATCACCTGATTGGCTGGAGGGACCAGCACGCCAGCTCTTAAGCCAGCAGCAGCTTACTGGCTGCTCAATGCTCATGTTCACCACTGTGACTGCTCCTGTGTTACCTTGTTCTTGCTGCCTCTACTTGCTCCAGTTCCTGATCTCTGGCTTGACTCTGGTAGCCAGTTCCTGCCTTCTAGTTTGACCTTTGGCTCCAAAATCTGAATACTGAGGCCAAACCTAGTCCTTGGTGCCTGATGCCTGCTCCAACAACTAGCGCTGATGCCTGCTCTGACCACTAGGCTAGACTGTTCTTGTCCCACATGGCTGACGGTATAAAGGAATTTCTCTCATTACATTTCCTCTTTTCCCATTATAGGTCTTAAATGCTAATCTCTTTAATTTTATAAGGCACTAAAGAATATTCGTTTTGTATAGAAGCTTTTATGGGTGTTGTCTATTGTTTTCTTGCAAATTCGGGCCCTGATCCTACTCCCTTTGAAGTTAATGGCAAGATCTCCTTTGGTGTGAAGGTGAGGACTGGGCCATTTGAGAATAAGGAGATGGTTCATAACATAATATCAAATGTGGAAAAACTCCCTCTTGGTTTTTCTAGACACAGAGGACGAAAATCATGCAGAATCATATTTGACTCAGAATCATAATTATTTGAATAATCAGGAATGTCTAAAGTGTCTAAAACAGGCATTAATTTCAGATTATCTTCTACACCCATTTTATTGCTTTCCTTTCTCAGTATCTGTAACAACCCAAAGGCCTAGAAGTAGGGTCTGCGGCAACCGCTTCCTCATTACTACCAAGGACCCAGGTAGGTTTGCCTCTGAGAAATGCTGAGAGGCTAAGCCCTGCAGGAAGTCATGCCCTAAAGAGGATGAGTGACAGCTCTCTGTGATTCCCTTACTGGCTGGCACAGTCCATATAAATCAGAAATCCCTTTCTGGGGTTTGTCTAGCAATGCCTCAGATCCCACTTGTTGTAACTCACCTGAATCCCAGACTCCCAACTTTGGCCTGGCTCCTGACCCTGACCTTGGTATAACATCTTTGGTGTAGGACCATTGCTGACCATGTTGCAAGATCCTGGTCCGGCCTGACCCGGATTCTCGCCTCTCACTCTCAGTTTGGTAATGGACTCTGACTCTGTGGTTTTGGGATGAGCTGCCACTGACTGATCTTTGTCTATGCAGCCCAGATACTAAGCAGCTCACTGCATGCCCACAGGCTGCCTGTGACCTGGCTCTGGCAGTATCCTCACACCAGCTGCTGATGCTGAAGAGTGATTTGCTGTTGCTTCGTTACTTTCAATTTTGACAATGACATAAATGTAAAATTGACCATAAAGCTGACAATACTTCCACAACAGAAAGGGAATATTGCCATATTGTGATATTCTTCATCTTTTATGGGTACCTTCGTGTCTCTCATGCTATATAGTTATTCCATAATAGAAAGGCATATTCTCTATCGTCATTGCTATTACATGTGGATAGATTCAGTATATCACGTCTTAGCTGTAATTTATGTATCTGATTTGTTCAATGCCCCTCTAGCTTTTTGTTCAATAGGGTGGAAATTTAAAGTAGAGAATAGTATTTATGATTGTATATACTGAATCTAATTATGCCATTAAGAAAAGACATTTTTTAATTTGGAGTTTTAGTTTGGAGCATTATTACATTTTATATCTGCCCATTCAGAATAAATAACAATTATTGATGACATATGAAGTCATATAAGTGTGATTATTGTGTATGCTTATGGGAAGGTCAAAGAGAACATTTTCTTGTGAAGATTAATAACCCTCCAGGAGCAAAACGCAATGGGTAGATTCTCTCCCCTGGAATTGGCCTCTCTGTGCTGCTCAAGATGTGTAAAGGCTCTGGATACAGCCCTGAATCTGGTTAGCTAAGAATTCACCCAGTCAGTCTGAGACTGGCATAGCTAGTTTCTATGCCAGCCTGCCCTCCTGGCCCTAAGAAGCATGCCAGTGGTGGGAGGAGGTATGCCTGGAGTGCTTCTTGCCTGCCTTCAGCAATTTTCAGCTGGCAGACAAGCTCTAGACTGCGGTAACTTTTAGCAGAGCCAGGGCTGGCGCTGCACAGGGAAGAACAGTCAGAGAGTTGTAATTGCTCCCTAATAGCCTGCCCTCTCTCCTGCACTCAGCAAAGTTTGATGCAGGAGAGAACCTGACCCAATTTTTCTAAACTTTGTTATTAACTTATTTTCCTCCAAACTATGCCAGAAATACATATCTTGGTCCATTCCGTTTCAAATGAGGTTGCACCAAGTTGGCCAAGAATTTTGGGGCAGGCATGCAAAACAATTTTTTACTTCTTCCCACACCTTCTCAAACATAATCAGCTCATATCCAGGCCACTATGCATAGCCCCAGAAATAGGATTTGCTGGAAGTTCTTCTCCAACTTAGCTAACTTATTTTACTTAAAAGTTTGTGTGAGAGGAACCTGTACATTGATAGATTTTAAAGCCAGAAGAGACCATTATGGTCTGATCCAAATAACACAGGCCATTGAATATTCATCCTCCTAGGGATTTCAGTTAGGAACACAGCTCCTCCTTCTCTGCTCAAAGAAGCGGGTGAGTTCCCATTCCCTTTCTTTTCCTCTCCTGATCTTGTGGGAGCTCAGCCATCCCCTCTCCTCTTGATTCTTCACTGGCAAATGAAATGAGGACTCAGCATGTTGGAGAATTTGAAGTTGGAGAAGCAGGAGGAGCTGGTGGCTGGTGAGGGAATTTGTGGAACTTTTACTGCCTATGTGTGGTATAGCACCAACATGACAAATGATGGGATGAATTGTTTCCTGCTGAGAGTCAGTCCCCTACCTGTTTCCTTATTTCTACAGGCAGATCTCTGCCCCTGTTGGCCAGGGGGCAGAGCAGGAAAAATAGAGAGTCTACTGCCTCCTCCTCCTGCCTCCAGAGGAAAAGGGAGACCGTGTCACTTGCCTCCCCATTCCCATAGAAAGAATCTAGGTAATGGTCCTGTCAGTTTCCTCTCCTCTCCTGGCACTCCATAGTAGGGCATCCAGACAGGGTATCGAGGATGGATTGGAGCACAAGGGTTCCCTTGCACAGAGCCACATTTGGCATGTGCATATACACATTTGTTTGGTTGGCTAAGGGCCTGCTTGGAGATATGGACTCCAGTCAGATACTTTTATTTATTTTGTCCCCGTTCTCTTCATGGTGTCCCATCACACTAGATGATGTAATGTCACTATTCCACATGATGTCAATACTCAAAACATACCATCACCACAACTGTGAGCTTCCTCTGCTATACTGATCTTTAATCATTGGTGTTGAGCTAGTGATCTCACAGAGATTTGTGCTTTCACATCTGCCCGGTTTGTTAAAGACAGTGAGCTAGTGACCTCACAGAGGGCTCAGCCTTATCATCAGCCAAGAAAGCTAGAGGTCCTGAGCCAGTGAGCTCACAAGTCCTTTTACTTGATATTAGCCAAGCAATGTGAAGTGTTGAGCTAGTAACCTCAAAAAGGCCTGTTCTTTACCATCAGCCTTCTGCACTAGATAGGGTTAAAAGAATGTTGACAAGAATGATCTAGGGTATAGAAAAACTCTTTTATGAAGAGAGATTGAAAAGATTGGAATTGTTCACCTTAGAAAGGAGAGAAATAAGAGGGGTCATGATAAAATCCATAAAATAACTCATCTACAGAAGGTAGATCGGGGCTTCTGTTCTCACTGTCTCATAGCACAGGAACAACGGGCTGTTCAATTAAATAAAAGGTGGGAAATTTAAAAAATGATAAAAGGAAATATATTTTGTGTAATGTGTGATTACCACCCGAAGTTGATGAGGCCAAGAATTTAAGATTCCAAAAGGGACCGGGCATTTATATGGATATCAAGAACATACGATTATTGTCGTTAATGATAAATTTTGTGGAAGGGATATTAAACCTCATGTGTCAGGGCTTAAACCAGTCTCTAACCATTAGTGATGAGGCTGAGACACAATGAGAGGGGGGACATTATTCCATATCGGCCTGCTGTGGGGTTTTTATACTTTCCTCTGAAGCATCTGGTACAGGCTGTTGTCAGAGACAGGATACTGAATTAGGTGGACCTCAGGTCTGATCCAGTTTGGCAATTCCTTTGCTCCTAAGATGAAGCTGCAGAGCCAGTAACCTCATAGAGAGCTGTGCTTTCACATCAGTCCATTAAACTATGGGTGCAGAGTCATTAACATCACCAAGACCCGTTCCTTGTCATTATCCCGGCAAGCTAGAGGTGCATCGGCAGACTTCACAGAAAGCTAAGTTCTCACATAAGCCCAGCAAGCTGGAGGTGCTGATCACAAAACCTCACAGAGCCCTGTGCCTTGACATCATCCCAGCATTCTAACACTGCTGAGCTAGTGTCCTGAGCTTTTGCATTAGCCCAGCCAATTACACAAGTGGAGCCAGTACATGCACAGAGAGCTGTGCTTTAACATCATCCCAGCAAGCAAGAAGAGTTGAGTTAGTGACCTCACAAAGTTACAGACATTGACACCAGTTTAGCAAGACAATGCTACTGAAACAGCAAATTCAAAAGGCCTGTGCCTTGTGATTATTCTAGCAAAGCAGAGGTACTTAGCTGGTAACCTCAAAAAGGCCTGTACCTTATTGTCAGCCAGCAAGATGAAAATGCTGAGCCAGTAACCTCAGAGAGGCCTGGGTCTTTGTATCTGCCCAGCAAACTAGTCATGCTGAACAGAGGATAAAGTAAGGGGCCAACACAGCTCCCCCACCCTCTGCTAAAAGCAGGAGGTGCCCCCCACCCTCTCCAGGCTTCAGGGGACATGCAATTTTTAGGAAAGATAAGTGATAAAATTTCAACCCTGGCAATCAGTTGACATATCTGTTTTGGTTTAAGTTTTCTAGGCTATCTTTGCAAGGGAAAGGACTAGAAATTTACTTGAAAAGAAAAGAAAAGTTGATTTTCTCCTTTATATTTCTAAGTGCTCCAAACCAGGGGTGAGGGCTCTGCAGGCCCAAAGATTGGTTCTGGGTTGCATGGAAAATTTGGGTACAGAAACCAAAGATTTTTCTTAAAGGTGAAAAACACTAGCCTGGATCATAAGAGGGATTATGTGTGCTGCACAACGCCAATGCAGAAAGCTGATGGGTGTGCCCAGTGTTTTTCTAAAAGTTCCAATTACATAGAAATCATATAGAGCTGTTAGGATACTGGGGAATATAATAGTTGTTTGGAAAAGCCTGCTAGACATAAATGGGTACATTTTCTTCTGGGCCTCTCTCAAGCCTGTGTGTGTGCATTTGTGTACACAAAATTGTGCACGCACACATTTATGCCTGTACTTTGCGGGTGCAAACACTAAGGTGTGCTATAAAAATTCTGACATTGGTGTGCACATTTTAAATAATCCAATACCTATGATTTTTTGCAGTGTCAAATTTGAACACTTATGCATGCTTTGGTGTAAGTCCATTTAAATTGTACGTTGCACCTGTATAGCACAGGCACTCTTCAAATGCCTTGTGGTTGAAATTGTGGGCCACAGTACTCTGCCTAATCTAGCGAGTTCTCTTACTAGAACCCAATTTGTAAATGCCGAGAGAGCCTTATCTGAAAGTAAAATTAATAGCACCCTGTCTACCTGCCTTTAGGGTATCTGTCGGTCCACGGGATCTGTCCTTCTATTGTCCCACTCTCTGTCTGTTCCTCCATTGTCCTAGCTGTCTGTCCTGGTATCCGTCCATCTGCCCCCTCATCGCCGTTTCCTCAGCAGCAGGTTGCAGCTGACTCCCTTTTGTGCCATGCTCTTGTCCTTGCCTGGCTTCATGCCGGCTGCTGGGCTGCGAGCTGAGTGGCTGGCCGGGCATTGCCAACCGCACCCTGCAGGCAGCGTGAGTCCCGCTTTGTGACCTGCCTTCTAGCCCCCGCCCCCCAGCCCTGGCCGCCTGCTTCCCGCCCCCGCCCCCGTTCAGCGCCTGCACTGGAGAGCGGCGGCTCCCGGCTGCAAATCCGCGAGGCGCTGGCCGGCCCCTTCCCGAGCCCGCAGGGAGGCGAGCCGCCCGGGGCATGTGCGGAGCTGGGGCGGAGGAGGGACTGTGGCTTCCGCTCACGGCCGCGGCCAAGCGGCTGCTCGCCACAGCCGGGGCCGGGCTGAAGGGAACATGAGGAGGAGGCTCCGGCGCCTGCTCGGCACAGAGAGCGCGGCTCGGCCGCCTAGCCCCGCCGCTGGCTCCAGCCCCAGCCCCAGCCCCAGCCCGGGCAGCCTCCGCCACCAAATATAGCCCGGAGCGGAAGGGCACCTTCCAGCCGCACATGTGCGGCGGCGCCGGCGGCGGGGGCAGCCAGCTCGGGGCCCGCGGGCTGTAAATACCGACCCCCCCCTCCCCCCAGGCCGGGCAGCCCGGCTGAGCGAGGGGCCAGGCGGGGCCAGTCTCCTCGGCGGCCGCACAAAGACGGGACTCGCCTCCCCGCCACCCCCAGCCAGAGCCGCTTCCAGGAAGGCGCTGCCCGGCGCAGCTCCAGCCAGGGGCTCCCCGCCAGCGGGTGCCCGCGGGCCCCGAGCCTTGCCTGCCCCCGGCCGGGGCGGAGCGGGGTAGCTTCGGGTCGCTTGGTCCCGGGCGGCGGAGGGGGGGGACTTGCCAAGCGGCGCCTGTTCCCCGCGTGCCAAATGTGCCTGAGCAGCCGGAGGCGGGGGTGAGGCGGGGGAGGGCGGGCGGGGGTCGGCGGCGCTGCGGATCCCCACCCCGGCGGCGCGAGGGCTGGTGCACAGCAGATGTGGGCAGAGCGGAGAGGCGGCGGCTGCGCTCCCGCGAGCGCCCCCCGCGCCGTGCCGCCGCCGGAGATGGAGGGCGCCGAGCTGGATGCTGGCCGCCGCCCCTCTCCCCAGCGCTGCCTCTCGTGCGGCTCCCAGCCGGGCGCCGCCGGCAAGGGAGCCGCGGCCATGCAGGAGCCGGCGGAAGAGGCTCCATCCTCCGAGGTGACGGCGGCGCCGGAGCTGAGGAAGCAGCAAGGGGTGAAGAGGCATCATCACAAGCACAACCTGAAGCACCGCTACGAGCTGCAGGAGACCCTGGGCAAGGGCACCTATGGCAAAGTCAAGAGGGCCATCGAGAGGTTTTCGGGCAGAGTGGTAAGGCAGCCTGAGCCGTTTTTCTTCTAGCTTCCCAGAGGGAACACATCCTCCCAGGAGCTCGGTAGAGACCAGTCCCCTGAGCGTTATCCCGGGGGAGGTAGAAAGGAAGCTGTGGCATTCAAGAGGTGCCCAAGCCACAAAGCTTCGAGCTGAAATCTCCCCAAAGAATGGGAGACTATGAACCCAGCTCTTTGGGGTACTAGTACCCATTATACAGCTAGTTGTGGACTTTGGAACTCGATCGCAATAGCCTCCAAGTGCCTTTGGAGCCAGTGTTTTGACTCCAGCCAAATACTTAGGATGAGGCGGTTATATACTTGGGCATAGTTACCTGGTGCCAAATGATATTTATGATTGGAATAAAATGTGTATTTTTGTTGGCCTTCACAGATGTGGCCGTCCTCACCAGTAACCTTACCTTTCTTGCTAAGGGTGGAAATGTACAGTGCAGTGCAACTTGCTATGTTCCCTAGCGAATTGAAGTGACCTTCAGAATGGTGTCAGAATATTAATTGTTATTTTTAAGTGATACAGTGCAGTGATTTGTTGCAGTTAACTTTTGTGATCTGAACTTGGCTGACACCTAAAAAATGCTGGGACTGCAATCCAGTCCAATACAGTCCAGTTCATGGCTCAGTTTTGTGGCATGGCTCAAGACCTAACACAGCCCAGAGGCCACCCTGTAATAACTGGAATCCAGCAAGTCCTCCCACATCTCCTTCAGCCTTATACAGAAGGGGCCTTGTAATGCATCTGAAGTAACACACACACATTGCCACTTGTTTTTCAATTGAAATACATCTCCAGTAGTAGGGTGGTGGTACAAGATGCAGGGAGTGCATTAGCAATTGACTGCTCAGAGACATAGATGCTTTTCTGAAGACACCTTAACATAAATTTCATTTGAGGTTGACTGATTTTCAGGAGACTGCACAAAAGCAAGACATTGCCCTAGTGACATACAAGTTTTGTTTCATTGTGGTTTTTGTTTTGGTTGGCTGCAAAGCTAGCACATACCCAGAGGAAGAAACAGAAACTGCCAGTGAGGTGGCTTGAATAAGGGACATTTACTTTACAACTAGATCTATGTGTCAACAGTTAAAATGAGAGTTTCAACCAAGCTGTACAATTACATTATGTGTTCTGTCATTTTAGTAGCTCATTTGGAGGCTGGCTAAACAGAAACAAGAGATGAACATCTCTGCACATGCTCACTTCAAGTACAAGATTTTTAATGTTTGCTGTCTTGGCTGGTCTAAAATTTCAGACTAACAGAAGCTAATGATCTCTATTATGGAGACTGATTATTTTTAAAGTTTGATGTTTTTTAGTTGCAAAAAAGTAACAAACATTTATTTTTTTAAACTTGAATAACTTAAAGAAAGATGTTGAATGGGCTTTAATCAGATTTGTTTAGGGGAAAGTCCTCTTCTGAAAAGTGATGAAGTATTTCAAATTTCAGTCTGATCTGAATCTTTGTGGCTAGGGTAGCAAAGCTTGGGGAAATAGGGAGAAAGGGTGAAAATTCAAAATATAGCTGTATTCTTAAATGTAATAAAAATGTTGCATGCAATCTGTCTACTGGTATTTAGAATACTTACTGGAGTACATTTTCGCTTAATTTTATATTGTAAAACATAATCCTTGCCACATGGCATTTATTTTTATTAATTAAGCTACATTCAATTACAATGTAATGTTTTTGCTTGAACTCTCCTGTTTGAGCACATGTGCAATATCTGCATTTTGTCTGCTCTAAAGAATTAGAGCTAGTGGCCCTGAACCCAACCAGACATGAAGTTAATAGAAATTACTTTTTTTTTTTTTTTTTCAGTTTCCACCCCCGACGCTCATACTTCGAGCACTAATTTATCTCACAGACCACTTCAGCCACAAGAGGAGAATGCAGCAAAAGGGGGCTGGGTCAGGAGAGACACAGGGTTTTCATTCAACTTTTTTTCATTCTCATTTCTTTCTTCCCTTCTATTCTCATTAGTCATCAGCATTTATGGCATCATTGAAAAGGCTTGAATAGATTCATACTGTGACCAGCAGGGGATGCACGGAGAGCAGTGTGGCAGGCACCATTCCATTATGTCTTAAGCACAAATTGTCCAATAACCAGAAGCTAGGTTTCAAGAGTCCCAAGGTCACTCTCTAACCTGGCTGTTTGCTTCCAGTCATCTTTTTTCACTCAGCAGTATGTAAATAGTTCAAGCTGAATGGCAACAGATTGCAAATCTGAACCGTGGAAACAACATTACATTCCCAGTTATTAGTCCTGTCCAAGTGAGCTGCGCTAACATATTTGGCCTTTAAAAATTTTTATTAGCCAACAAGCAATTTACCTATACAACATTTTGCTAAAGATTATTACATGAGTAGCCAGACTTTAATATAAAATGTAAGCTTTGAATTTTGCATTCAATTGTTTCTAACTGTAATAAACGAACAAAGTCAGTCGACAGGTTTGACAGGCTAAGAGTCTGATTCTGATCTCACATTACTTCTCATTTACAGCAACACCACAGAAGTCAGTGGAGTAACAACAGTACAAAACCAGCATGAGAGGAGAATTGAGTCCTATAAATGGCTCAATCCTGCCTCAACTAAAGTCAACAGCAAGTCTGTATTGACTTCAGTGGGAATGGTATTTGGCTTTGATTTAACAGTCTATCATTTTTTTTTTTTATTTTTTACCATTTTGCACTGAAACATGTTCACAAAGTGTTCTGAAAATAAAACTGCTAGGTGGATTGTATGATATATTTAGTCTGTTGCTAAAAACAACTTATTTGAATGTGTACTAGTTACTACAGTTACTACATACAACGTTGTGTGTTCCATGAAACAGAGAAATTAATATCCCAATATGATGTTTTGGGGCATGCTGTTTTCCAAACAAGATTTCCTTATTTAGTACTGGTCGGGTATAAAATTCACACCTTATGATATCTTAAGTGAAAGTTCCTATAAGTATAAGGGTGATATAGGAGGATATAGAAAGTCTGTGAAGTAGCATGTACATTGAAATTCCTGTAGGTATTTTCTCCGCTTGTCCTCTTGCACATGAAAGCAGCAGAACAAAACTTTGCTCATGTACTATAATCAGTACGGGTTAGCCAAGGAATCCATAGTTACAATCATATAAGTGCAAGGCATGCTAGTTAATGGTCATATATGTGCCTGTATAGTACATGGTGCATAATGAAAGGAAATGCTGCAAGATGCTCATGCTAGAAAATGCTTGGTTTGTGGATAATTACCCTAAATTGCTGATAGGGCCTTTCAACCTTAACTCCATCTTTAAGTAGTTTTTTTCTGGGATTACATATAGGACAGTAAATGGTATTCTGCTGATACGGTGTATGTTTTGGTTAATATCGGCAAAAGAAGGTCTAGTATTATGAAACATGGCAAGAATCCAGATGAAAGCCTGTTACATTGCACGATGCACTCAAAGCAGAGCAGAACTTGATTTTTTTAAAAGGAGGCACATCCAGAGCCCCCTGCAGGTCCACTCATTCTGTCCAGTGAGTGAATGTTGAAGGGGTCAGACACTGGGTGCTTGGAGAGTGGGTGTGTGAGAAATTGTTACATACAATATACAGTGTTGTTAATAATTGGGACATTGTGTCATCATTCAATCCCCGCTCCATACCCCCAAGCACCCAGTGTCTGACCCCTTCAACATTCACTCACTGGACAGATTTTTCTTTCTGCAGGGGCCAGGGGTAGGCTAGGGGAGTGGGAGCAGCAGCAGGTAATTTTTTTTCTCTGGTCCCCTCCTGAGAGTCAGGGCTTTTATCTTCCTCCTGGCCAACAGAGGGCAAACCACATAGTTCTTCTCTTCCTACCCCTAAGACAGGTTTATTAGTCTGAGAACTGATGACAGGTTGCAGCACAACATAAAACACAGGCATTTCATGCATATTGGTACATGTGTTTATATCTTATTTACACTTATGTATAAAAGTGCACCATGCAGCTCTCAGTCATAGGGACACTGCCAAATTAAATTTGGCCCCAAATTTACATCATATAAAAGCAATCAATAGAAACATTTGCACAGTTGAAAAAATTCCAATGAAAAAACCTTGTTTCAAAACAAATCAGCATTCCCCTGTGGTGCTGGAAACTCAAACATTGCTTTTGAGAACCTGAAAGTGAAATGGTGTAAACAAAGGGAAACTGGCTTCATTGATTGTCATTGCTCTGACAGAGAGAAATGAAAAACATAAATAGTGACAAGTAAATTGGATTTTTTTTTAAAGTTTGGTCATTTTAATAATTAGGGTCTTATTTGTAACACAGATACATTTGTTTGTTTACAACAAGATTTTTTAAGTGGAGTGTGTCCCAATTAACAAGATAAGAGCGGTTGTGCAGATCACAAGGAGTAGTGCCCCGATTCTCCATTCTGCTGAGTTGATCTCACTGAAGGAATGGAAGGGTGGGAGTAAAGGGGTTGTGCACCACTTCAAAGCCTTCCAGTATTCTTGGCTCAGTCAACATTCTGCCCAGTCCTTAGGGCTATAGGGCTGCTCTAATGTACACTGTGCTCTGGTTGCAGTGGCTGTAGGCTGAGACTAGCAGCACCCACTCTTCGTTCTGTCTTCTGGCATGCCCCATACACAGGGAACTAAGAAGGGTCTGGTGCTTAGCAGTTCCAGTAGAGCTCTGTGGCAAGTGGGGAACCACTTTATGGCAGGTCCAGTTTATGGACATCAGCAAATTACATAACGTGTCTGTCAAACAACCCATAATTGAGCCCTTTAGGGGTAGATCAGCAATCTGTTACAGCCAGAGGAAAAAAACTTACATTAAAAGCAAGTTAATGTTGAAAAGTCAAGCACTCAAAAGTTAGGAAATGTCAGTGGTAAAGTTGTCTGTGGAACCTTAATTCAGCTCTCTTGTATGCATTATTTTAATTATGTGATCACGTACTATTTTATCCACAAGACTCCTCCCTCATACAGTGAATGGGCAGTTCAATATTTATTTTTATTCTCATTGTTCCTGTGAGGCCCTATGCATTATTTATTACACATTATTCAAACCAAATTATAAACAGAATTATAAATTTCCTTATAACTTTTCTATAATGCTCTCATTGTAGTAACTTAGTTCATGACAAACATTCATTAATGTGTCTTTGGAACACTGCTGTGATGTGAAGTGGTATGATTATTATTCCCATTTTACGCATGGGGAAGTGAGGAGCAGAGGTTAAATCCAAAATTGTCAAAAGTGTCAACATACTTTGGGTGCCCACTTTGAAATGCTGGGACCTGACTTTTTCAGAGTATTTAGCATTTTATAGCACTTTGTATGTTCAGAGTAGATCTCCTGTAGACTTCTGTTACTGTTCTGAGTGCTCAGCACTTCTGATATCTCAAGCCCCTAATATCTCAAGTCAAGCACCTAGAAAATGAGGAACACACAGTGGCCACCTGTAAATGTTTTGGCTTCATTGACTTGCCCAGCATCACATAGGAACTCTGTGGCAGAGGCAGGGATAGAATCCAGGTCCCCAAGGCAGCATTCAAGTGCCTTAGCCATGCAATCAGCCTTTCTTTTCTTGCAGTTCCCTGCCTCTTTCAATACATACCTTACAACTTCTGCAACAAATGAGGCAGGGATCCAACAGACAAGCCCCTTTACGACTCAACCCTGATTCATTCCTAGAGCAGTCTCTCTCCCACTTGGCTTCTGCGCCTCACACTTCTTCCTTCTCCTCTCCCTGTTCCTTACATATTTCTCAAAAGTGTCCACTGTGGCCGCATGCAGCCCCCAGGGAGGTTTCCTGTGGCCATGACAGCCTCCTGGGGGAGAGGGCAAAGCAGTGGCCCCTCCCTGCAGGGTCCAGGGATTCCAGGGGACTTCAGCCCCTCCCCACCCTTCAGCCTCAGGACTCTGGGGGTGAGCTTACTCCCCCTCCCTTCCTTCTTCAGCCTCGAGGCTCTGACGGTGAGCATTGTGATTCAGCCCCTCCCCCCCGCTTCAGCTGTGAGGCTCTGGGCTTCAGCCTCCTGGGGTGGCAGCAGGGCTCCAGGCTTCAGCCTCCCGCATCCTTGGCTCCAGCTGTGGGGCTCTGGCTCTGGGCTTTAGCAAGGATGATCTTACAAGGCACCATCGTAAAGAGGCATGGAGTGGGGTGAGCCTGGGGTGTGAGGCCACAGAAGGGAGCTTGGGGAAATGGGGGGGGGGAAGCAGCAGGGGCAAGGGACATCCATGGAAGGCAGGGGGAGGCAGCAGGAGCCAGGGGCATCAAAATACAACTATACCTTATTAAATCTGCAAAAAAAAAAAGCACCTTACATAAATAAATTACAATGATTTGGACAAGTATATGTGCATATTTATTTGTTTTGGCTAAAGTTAATTAA
Source organism: Dermochelys coriacea (assembly GCF_009764565.3). Taxonomy (NCBI): domain Eukaryota; kingdom Metazoa; phylum Chordata; order Testudines; family Dermochelyidae; genus Dermochelys; species Dermochelys coriacea. Next base: position 254,143,897 of record NC_050068.2, on the reverse strand, counting down.
GTATTTTAGGAAAATTTGTCAGAGCAGCCACCAGCAAGAGTTGGTGGCCACATTTAGAGACCACCAAAAATTTTGTTGTGAAAACCCCCTATCTTCTCTTCTATACTGATGGGGAACAAGCTGGGGGAGCATTGAGAGTGCAAGAGAGAGAGAGAGTCTTCCTGCTCTCCAGTCTTGTGTCTGGTGCCACAATGGGACCTAGCAGTTGAGTGAAGCAATTGCAGGGAAGGTCTGAGCTCCTGCAGTCCCAGGATGGAGTTTGCTCAGTCTTTCTGTGGAGACAGTGCATACACTCCCCAGTTATCATACAAGAGCTGCGAGGGGTTGCAGCATGCTCTGTGCAGATGGAATCTTTGGCAAATTTAGCTCCAAACTCTAACACCACTCTATTGAGCATATGCAAACTGAGATTTTTCAGAGGCTTATGACTTTGATAAATTTGGGCAGGGTTCTATGGAGATGAGAGAAGGTACATTCCTGACACCAGGGAGGCCCCCTGCTAAATTTCAGGTTCCTGCTCCAAAGCATGGAGGTGTTAGAGCTTAGTGAAAAAGTTAAGATTTTTTTTTTAACATGGGCAAAACATCATTTTTCATAACCTCCTTCTTGGAAATGGCTGAACTGCTTAAACTTTCCAGCAATATTCATCCTGAGGCAGATACCCAGCATGGAAAATTGGCAATTAAAATTTGGCAAAGATATAAGCAACTGAAAACAGAGCCTTTTAACAGAAAGTGTCAGGCATTAACTCTGGGAATTGCTACCTGCACTGCCCTAATAAGCCTAAGCAAATTGGATTTAGGGACTGATTTTTGTTCCATTCCTACTTATTACATAACTTTGTTCTAAAACAGTGGTATAAATATTTCCCAATTAAATCCAATGGTGTATAGTTTATTTTTGCTTAAAGTCCTTCTTAGAAAGTACCACAAATTTATTACAGTGGGAAGTATCATGAGGTAAGTGTCAAATGGCTACATCTAACCCTCACATACATACTTGAGTATCTGAAATGTGCAGGAAGGGGTTGAGTTTCAGGAACAGAAAGCAGAAATTGATTGAAATTGATTGATTGTATTTTGCCATCCTTCCTAAAGCACAGCTCTCCAGATCTTCAAACTAGAGAGATTAGATCAAAAGGTGTGCTCCTAGCTAAAAATAACAAACAAATGGCTGAAAAATGTAGAAGCAAGTTAGTTTGGTGAAATAAACATTCTGTAAAAGTCTGCCTCAATGAGTTGCCAGTAAAGACTCAGAGTTGTCTAAATATGTTAGTTTTCACAAATCTTTTAGCTCTTTTAACTCAGTCAGAGGCAGATGCTTACTCTGATCCCTGGATGGACGTCTGGTGGGTGGCATTTACTGGAGGATTTTGGATCTATAAGCAAGTGAATGGATTTCTAGGGTCTGGGATCCTATTTCTAGCTCTTCCACCGACTTGCTGTGTGATTTGGGGCAGTTCAGTTAACTTCTCTGTGCCTCAGCTTGCCCATTATAAAATAGGGATACTGCTACTTTGCCACACAGAGAAGTTTTGTTAATTAATGGACCAAATTCAGCCCTGATTTACACCCATGCAATCTCACTGAAGTGAAATTCATGATAGAATTTTGCCTAGTGTTTATAAAGCAACTCTCGGTTAAAAAATGCTATAAGTGCTAAGTGTTACAAATGGTTTCAAAACACCATGTGTGAGAAAACACAACAGAATGAAAACTGTACAAATCTCTTTTGGTACATATTGATCAAATGTATTGTGTTGTTGGGCTGTGTATGATTTTATTTTTGCCTAAGAATTACAATTATGATATGACATGTGGAGAGCATTTTCATACATATTCTAGTTTGAGCTCATCTGTGTTGGATAAAGATGTTGGAACTTGCCGTTCATGCTAAAGATTGTTTATTCATTATAGAATTCTAATCACAGTTACTCTGAGTCTGTTTTTTTTTGTTTTGTTTTTTGGTAAATAACTAGAAAGTCTTTGCTAGATTGGAGAACCAATAAGCAGCAGGTGGTAGCCACAAAATACCAGAGGAGAGTCATACATGGGTTAAAAAACACTGACAATATTTGGTAAACTTTGGCCACAGCCAGATCCACATGCACAGATCCATGAAAATCAAAGGAGAGAGAATGTGGGAAACATGATAGTGCCCTTATAGCACACACAGAACTGTTGACATTTTTCTCTTGTTCTTTTCCCCCAAATGGCAGAATTTGGCCCTACATTGCCAGGGCATGCACCTGACTCTTTAAAAAAATTATTCTTATTCTACTTCTTTGTTTGAGACACACTTCTTTGCAACTCCAAGTATAACCCATATACTAACCAATCAGAAGTGTAATACTAGATATGCAAATTAATTGGTTGATGCATCTTTTAGCTATCTTTTAACAGACAGGGATACCATGTGTGTCTATTTAACAAACAAAACCAAAACTGTTTCCTCAATTTGCTAGATATATGGCCAACAGTGAAAAAACTACAGAGCAAGGTAAAAACTGCATCTGTGTGTTGTTATGTTTTATGACCAATTCACTAAAGCCATAAGTGTATCCAGGCTTTCGATAGTGTTCTCCTGCTGTTGCTTCCTGTACTCCCTGGCTATAGAATCAGGCACTGTGGCTCTCATTTGTCTTACCCACATGAAAGCCTTTAAGCATCTGTGAGTTATGATTTGAGAAGGATCTGCTTTTTAAACAGATTATATTTATCACCATGTCTGCACAGACAACATTGTACATTGTATAAATTAGAAGATCCTAGACCTTTGAACACTAGGGGGCTGGGTGAGGTATTCCATGAGAGTATAGCGTCTGGCTATACTGATCAAACATCCTGGACTCACACCAAAAATACCAGATGTTTAATTCATGTAGAGGCCCTCCCATCACCTTTAACTACATGTTCAAATGGGAAAAAAATGCCTGAATGCAGTCGTCCCTTGCTGTGGTGCTGTCTAATTTCTGATTGCAGCTAAAGATGATTTTTATATCAATCACCATGTGTACAAATTAAACAATCCCCAAGTCATGCCATTAAACTAATATGGATTATTGATATTTGTAATATCCCTGCTCTCCAAGGACAGATAGCACTGCTACTAGTTTTGATTATTCCCAAGATATCAGACCTTGTAACTGCCACTGGTCCAGGATTGAATACAAGTCCTGGATCTTGCTTGAGTGTGATTTTTCAAGTCCTGTTCTGACACATGGAGGAAAGGAATAAAATATTTTTATGGTTAGTTCCTTTTATTTTAAAAAAATGGCTGCTGTGGGAAAAGTGCTTGACAGGATTGGAATGTTGGAGCAGTCCTGGTGGAATTAGATTTGTGAGCCAACTGTAGGTAAACTCAAAATTGCAAATTAAATGCAGTTCATTCCATGGTTTGTAGCTTATTTCATGGCCACAGTCCATTCCTTGGTGAAAATGATCACATGACCATCATCCTTCTATCCCAGACCAAAAGCTTTTTTTAAATAAAGAGTTAATCTTCCATTAATACAACAATTAATCCCAAGGTAATTCCCCAGACATCCCTCGCAACCTATAACAGTTGTTCCTTGTCCACATTACTTCAGCAACATCCACACCACAGCACTCTTCCCTCCACAACCCCGTCGCCCACTGCACACCCCACATTTTGTTCACCTTCCATGTTCTCTCCCACATCCCTGCTCAGCCTCTAATGGTCTCCTTAAATGGGCCATTCACCACTTCCTCACTCCCAGTGAGGCAGTAGTATAGTGCACTGGGGAACCAAGGAGGACAAGAGGTGGGATGTGGGGGAGCTTGATGGTGATTGAAGATTCGATGGGAGGCAGGAGAGTCACTAGGGATCCCACTGTCTCTGTGACAAGGCATCAGTGCTTCAAGGGCTCCCTCAGGCCTGTTACCTGGTAGACCAAGTCAGCAGCACTGGGTAAGCCCTTGATGTGCTGGTATTTCGGCATAGAGGCCCGTAGTGACCTTGGCACTGCTGCTGGCACACTGGAGAACTCAGGCAGTAGTACTGGAGGAGCCAAGTGCCTGAGCTGAGGCACTGGTGCTTGAAAGACTCCCCGTGGTGTGAGTGCTTCAGTGTGTTGGAGAGCTGAGTCAGCGGTGTTTGTGGGAGTGGAGAGGGCAGGGTGTCTTTAAGCACCAATGCCTTGGCACAGACACAATGATTTGTACATACTTGACTGAAAAAAAAAAAAACGAACATTTGTTTGTCCTACGAAGGATTATTGTGCCGAAGTTGGAGACTAAATTCAATCATTAAGATTGAGAGCAGAGAGATTTTGGTCCTGCTTTAGGTGGAAATCACAGTGCAGTTTTGACAATGGAGTTGCTACTGACACCTCCAGAATATATTTCCCATACACAGAAAAGGGATCAAATCTCTAATATAACTACCAATCTTGACATAATCCTAATGATGGACATTCTAGAGACACCTCCATAATATTCACTGTATTTGGAAGAGATTTGTTTAATTTAAAAATGAGTCTGAATATTTTCCTTGTAGAACCTGCTTCATAATCTAGCAATGAGTTTAGATAAAAACATCTCTGCAAGGCAGCATGAACTTTAGGATTAGTGTTTGCTAACGATAATTGAAAATAACTGTTTTGTTTATTATTGATACAAACTATTATCCCTATTTAAGCAAAAGATTAATGAAGAAAAATGACCATGCATCATTTGTTTAAAAAAAACAACCCACTATCATACACATTTGGAATTTTTGTTTCATTTTTGTTGGGCTTTGCAGAAATAAAGTCATAATATGTTTTGGTTCCATATTGGGGTTTTTAATTATGTTTGTCACAAGGAATGACATGCTTAAAATAGTGTAGTCCTGGAATTTAGAACTTGCATCTGTAGTTAAATTTGAAATGAAGACATACCTCATAATCACCTCAGCAGTGTTCTGCGGTTTGTTGTTCCAAGTGGAACATTTTGGCATAGGAAAAAGTGACCATTGGGAGAATACTGAAGAGTGAAACCTCCTTGGTAGCTGAATGCTCAGCAGGAGGGTAGGTTGACTAACACTACACTCCCTGAGGCTTGAAGTAGTTGCATACCGATATGAAATATTATAGCCTGTAAAAATACCAGCTAAAATACAGTACTACCACCTTACCACAAGAGTATTTAAAATACATTAGAAAGCAGTACAGTTGGACCTACACCAATGGGTAAAAACATTTGATAATTCTATTGTGATAGCAATGGTTAGCTAAACGTTTGTTTGACGTTCGGTCTATTTTTATGGTTCATTGGTCCCAGTCATCTGAGAATGAGCTTTAGTTGGCCTTAATTAACCCAGATAAGGGTTTACATGAGGGGGGTACTCACCTCCCTCCCACAAGCAAAGAATATTTGAACCTTGTCTCCATTGCTTTTTCCTGAGTGGCCTTTTCTTTATATAACCCAACTTTTCCTCCTTCGTTTTTATATATAGGCTTTTTCTGTGGTGCTTATCACCACCATAATGTCGGAGCACCCACAACCATTAACATAGCCTTGCTACATCCCTTTGAGATAGGAAGAATTATTTCCCCCCCGTGTTACAGAAGGGGAAATGAGGTCTGGTTTGTACTGAAAAGTTTTGCCAGCATAGCTATATCAGTTAGCAGTATGAAAAAATAAAATCATACCCTTAACTCACGCAGCTATGCCAGCAAAAGCCCTACGGCAAACACAGTTATACTGGCAAAAATGTCTGTTTGCTGGTATAGCTTATTTCATTTGGGGGAATTGGACTGAGCCATACTGTCAAGAGGTTTTTTTGCTGGCATAAGCTGCGTCTCCATAGGAGAGTTTGACGGCATAGCGATACTGGTTTAGGTATACTGACAAACCCTTCCTAGTGAAGACAAGGCATCAGGCAATGAGAGATTAAGTGACTTGCCCAAGGTCACACACGAAATTTGTGGTGGAGCAAGAGACAGAAGCCCAAACTGCCAAGTGCCACTCCAGTGCCTTAATCATAAGCCTAGCCTTCTTCTGCTTGACTATATATGGCAGCTTCATACATCCTAGGAAAAGGCTGCACTTCCTCTGTGACAAGGAAAAGTGAGTATCTTCCTTTGAGGCTGTAGTTGTATCCCCTGAGCACTGTAGATATTATCTTTTCTTCCACCCACAGACTGTCTCCTCTTCTTCATGCCCACACCCTACCCCATTATCAGCTTAAGTCGTTAAGACTTGTAATGAACAAGGGGCCTTCAGCAAAAAAAAATTGTGCAACATATTGGCAGCAAAGTGATTGGCTGGCCCTCTTTTTCAGCAACAGTCTTATTCGGAGTATAATCCAAGAGTTTTCTATGCATCTCTTTATTTCAGTGGCATAAGTATCATCTCAGTTCATCCTGTCTAGCATTTCATTATAAAAATGTGTTCTAACAGGACCATGAAATGCTTCATTGTGGAGTGAATATTACCATAGAGGAATTCATTAGAGAAAAGAATTTCATTATGTACTTTAACCTCCCTCCTTCCAGCCTTACTCCGATTCGAAGAAAACTGTGTAGCTATGAATGTTACCGGTTATCATTATTCACTCTCCATGAACGTAAAACAGAAAAATCACATTCCTCGAGACAGCTTTGGGCCAAATTCTGTTCTTGGTTACACTCGCACCGTTGTAAGCTGAAGAATTCTGGCCCTTTGTTTCAGTTGATATATTTGTTTAATGCAGGCAAGGGCTAAATGACACACTTGAAAGCAATCTGTGTTATTGTCTGTAAAGCAGAGCTTGTGTTTTATGAACTGGCTGATCATAAAGGCAGCATAAATCATGTAAAGCATTCTCATTTGCTTTTTCTCTTTTTTGCAGATGGGGCTCAGAGTAGAATTGCAGTCAAATGTCTGCTCCAGGATATTTTAGTTGAGCTGTATGAGTCCATTAAACAAATGTAATGGCTTTTTGGAAAGAAGTGCTATGTGTTTCAAACCAAATGTTTTACATAGAGAACATCTGGGTATTACTGGTGTTTGTGTGTACAGCACATCAGACTGCAGCTTTAGCAAGCGCAGTTGGGAGGTTGCCTGGGATGTGGTTGTAGGATATGACAGTTCAGTTGTTATAGGGATAATTTGTATGAAGTATTGCCATAAACTGAATGTTTGGCACAGGCAGCTGTGTCTTTGTTTCACTGTACACCCAAATTCTTCTCATTATCTGCCCAACAAAGCCCTCTATGACACTTTAACAGCCTATTATATAAGCTAATTTAAATGTTGGCTCATTCTGAACTATGGCATGCACATTAAAGCATACTTCAGAAAGCAGTCACAGTAAAAGGTGGGCTAAAATTGCTTAATTTTCAACAAGGCAGCTCTGTTAATCCTTGTCATGCATTATCTGATGCAATTGAGAGGTTAATGCTGTGCTTGCACAAGTTAATATAGGATTGAGCTGGAAGTTAACAGTATTAGAGTGGTAGCCATGTGCATTCTTGTTTTTAGGAATGTAAAAATGCAAAACCAGGAAAACACATAATTTAATACAATGCATGGTTTTATCCCGGGGCTAAAAAAATGGACTTAATTGCTGGTGTAATGCCACTGAATGTAATGTATTTGGTTTTATTTTATACTAATCCTGATTTAGCTATTTCTCGGACATGGAGCCAATAATTTATGTAGAAAAGGTCACAAATGTTTTTCTTTACGATCTGTTTTAAAAATTAAATTATTTCTGCTACTTACAAAGGCATGCCTGGCTCAAATGAGATGAAAGCAGTTCTGAGCTCCAGAGTAGCAAAATGCAACCTCCTCCTTCAGGGTAGTTTAAGTAAAAAGTTAAATAAAATTGGTTAGGCAGTGGCTAGCTCAGTCCCTCATGGACAGCAATTCACATTGCACAGCACCACTTAAATAGTTCTACACAGTATGACATGATTTGTGGTATTTGCTGGGATGAAATTCTGGACCAAGTAGAACGAGAGGGAATTGTTCTCCACTCTGGGGACGGTGGTACATCCAAGTCTGTGTTAAGGTCACTGGCAGGGTGAAGTGGGAAGCCTGCGTTGCTGCTGGTGCTCTACCTAACTTTTTGGCAAAAGGATTCCAGAAATCTGAGTACGGACTCTCCCTTGTTCAATTGACTCTGGCTAAGGCAGCTGCCAAGAAAAGGGGGTGTGCGTGTGATGGGGGTGGGGGCTACAGTCCGAGTGAGATTACACAATCCGAGTGAGTTCATTGCCAAAGGCTTTTTTACCCATTCCTTTGTTCGGGGTTGCCTCTTTTTCAAATTTAATTCTCCCCCAACTGTTCAGAACAACCACCTTGATTTCTGAACAGGGAGAATATGTACCCTTCCCTGTGGCTGTAAAATTGCTTGGTAACCAGTCTCTAGATCTTGTGAAAGGACAATTCATTCTTCACCCTCCCTGTCACATTTGTCCACTCCAGTTCTACTGTTCCAGGAAAACCTTAGTTTGGTTGTTCCGGTATTACCCTTCCCACTGTGCCATTAGGTGGCCCCTCTTATTTACTTTTGATAAATAGAAAGGAGCAGCAGCAGGTCCCTCTGCTTTCAGGGATACAGATATTTCTTAGAAATCAGAGAAGGATGGAAAAAAATGTTAGCAGTTCCCTTCCTCCCTCTGTAATAATTCCATGGAACTCTGTAATAATTTCCAGGATGGTCCATAACCAAAAAGGGCAATTAAATTAATACCATTTAGGCTGAACAAGATGAAACCAAAGTAGAATTACTACAAAAACAAGAGGGGAGTTTAATATTACAGAATGATCTGCAGACCTAAAACAAAAGGAAACTGGGTGAGGTTTAACTGACAAAGTTGCCAACATTTGAAAATATTTTCCAGGGTCAGTTCTCTAAACAGGATGGGGGACTGTGGGTTACTAGGCCCCCAACAGAGGATTGTATCTGTAGCCTGGTCCATTTTAGATTTTAGAAAATTATAATAATTTAGCTATCAGGGCCTCAGAGTTGATACTCCTGTGTGATAAACTGAAGCCCCTACCCCTCCCTCTCCATTACATACCTTTGTGTACCTTATATTATATTCTCTGTACAATACACCACTCCTTGTACACCATCCCTTGTGTCATAATTGCTACCCACAATTGGCAATCTTAAAGCCTGAATTTCCTGCACACCCAAAACTCCCATTGACCTAACTGGAAATTTTAGATGCTCAAGAAATATAGGTCTGGGCCTTGATTAACACAATCATATCCCAGGAATATGGATTCTTTAAAAATAAATTTTTCAAAGAAAACTTCTCCATGCTGTGGTGCTCAGACTGAAATATTAATCTCTTTTCCCTCCTAATTAATTCTCATCCTGCTAAGACCAACAGTGCCAGGGGAATAAAACAAAATTCATATAAAACCCAGGATGAGCATTGTAAAAGCATACGCATGAACACATAACCCCCCCCCCCCGGCATTTATACTGTAAAATTACCTCTCATTAATGATGGAGAAGAGAACCCACAAAAGTCTGTGGTTTGATGAGCGTACAGCAGTCCTGAAGCTTCTCTGAAGAACTGGTGCCCTATTGCATCAGCACTTCCCTTTGGTCAGTTGGAGTGTTGCACAGTCTGTTTAGTTCAGCAGGGCAATCAGTCCACCCTTCTTGTCTGAATCTCTGTAGTCCTACTCTGCAGGCAAAGACATTAAATTCTGTCTCACTGGAGTGTATGGGCTTCCCCTTATGTTTGGCAGCTGGTCCTTGTCCTCAGAGGCCTGGAACCCCCTTTGGTTCTTAAGTTTCTGTTGAGGGATAGGTTGGGTAACCCAAGCCCACCCACTCAATTGGGTTCCAGCTCAGGGCCCTCAACCCTGGCAGGCAGAATCAACCCTCAACAATTCTTCTGCTGTACCCTGAGCTCCATCCTACCTTGGTGCTATCAGTTTCTGCAGCCTGTGGTCATCTGTTCTCTAGGGTGTTGTCCCTCTGGGACAGTGTCTCACCAGCTTGCTGGCAGGACCTACTTTCTCTGGTCTGCTTCCTCCTCTGGCAGCCACCCCACCCCTGTGCTTCTCAGCTCTTTTATTCTCCCAGCTGCTGTGAGGCTGCCAATCAGCATTGGCTGGTAGTTCCTGCATTAACTCATTCATTGCCAGGCCAGCATGGGGTCTATACACCCCATGACAGGCCCCAAAAAGGGCCTTTGGTCCATTATCTTCTCACACCATTCTGCCTGCTGTGGGACCTTATGGTAAACCTTAGGTTGCTGCAGGCCCTCTTTAGTGCATTAGGGGTGTGGCCAATAGACATGTTTCCCTCTCTGTGACATACTGAGGGGAGGATAGTAGACCTCTTCCCTTAGTAGTGTCTTCAGGGAGTACGTTTTCCCTCTCACAGTGGGCTGGTCCTGCTCCCATTGAAATCAAGGGCAAAACTCCTACTGACTTCAATGGGAGCTAGATTTTGATTGTTTATAGAGGAGCATGCAGTGCTTCTCCCCTACTGTCTTTATTCTGAGAGAATGATTTGTAGATTACTCCTTTGTTATCATTCTGTCAGAGAAAGCCAAGTATTTTTATCATCATGCCCATGCAATGGGCCTTATTATTAAGATAGGTTTAATGATCTTAGTGGCAGTATACAGTAGAGAGAAAAAATAAGGTGAAGAGTTCCTTAATGTAGGCGGTGTTAAACTTGTCGATCCAGATCAGCATCAGCTGGACCTTATGGTTGAAAGGAAAATGTATCTGTGGGTAGGTCCTTAGAAGAGTCAAGTTAATTGTAAGAAAGAGTTTAAAATCATCCCAACTCTTCTTATTTTATGTGTCATTTATCCAGCGTCTTTCACCTAAACATAAGCCAACATATGTTACAGACATTGCTAACTGATGGAGTGCATTGCTGCAACTGTTTAACACACACAACAACAGGATACAAGTTTCTAAGAGGATGTGAATAATATTTACCAGTTTAAATTATGGGGTGGGGGCGGGGAGGGGTGAGTAGTAGACAAGGAGAATATATTCAAACTGGAGTTTTGCCAATATACCAAGGCTAGGACCCTTGTGCTTGAGAAAAGTGTAAGGGATTTTTTTAATGACCACAAGTGACCAGCATCTTGCTTTTACATTTCATCCCAAATCAGCACCTCCAAAGAGAGAGTGCCCTCTAACACTATGCTTCAAGACCGATTCACAATGAAGATGTTGCGTACTGAATCACTAAAGATCCTTTCTACTGCTTCAGTTTGGCATTTTTCATTGTATCATTGGCTATGGTAGCTGAGAAATCAAGCCTCAGAATTAATTTTGAAAACTGTCTTCCAGTATTTGGAGGAGGAATCTTTAGTAACCATGCAAAATTGAGCACAGTAATCATGGGACTTGTGAATTATTTCACTCCCCTTTTCCCTGATTTGCCAGTATCTTAAATTAGTAATAAACATTCTGCACGTGGACTCGCAGACCTTAAAGGACTGGCACATGAGACACTTGAAGTAAGTTTTCCTTCCTTGCACATGTTCTGGATGGTGCTGTGCTGTGTTTGGAAGCTGATCAATAACAAAGATTTCACAATTGTAACCTTATTCAAACTATGATACAAACAGACATTGAAACAGATGCTACTAGGTTTTTTTCCTACTTATAAGTAAAGTCAGCTTTTTTTTGTTCCAACAAAATTGTAACCTGGAAGGAAAGCAGTTAGACATTGTGGAATCCCAATTCATTGTTGCATTTGGCTTTAGTAAATGTGGAAGCCAAAAATAAACATTTGCTTGGCAACTTCACCAGAAGTTAATATAAATGCAGTTTTTATCCTTTCAATGAAAATGGCTTTCAGTATTGGTTAACATTTCTTAAGGAGTAGTGACTGTGTCATTAAGGTTGTAAGACAGTTTTTATTTTAATTCCAATTATGGACCTATGGTGCTTACCAGAAAAAAAAAACCCTCTCCCCCACATCTTTTTTACAAGGCTTTCACGTGTCCAGAGGTGAACTTTCTTTGAAAGTTTGAAGGTAGTTGAACAGGATGTTTTTGAGTTATGAGACTACGGAAACAAGGTGGTTATTCACTTTTTAGAAATTGTTCTGTTATTTTGTCCATTCTCAACCTAAAAATAACTGGATGTAAAACTTCAAACTCATTTTTTTTAAACTAATCTCCTTAGGAAGTATAGCATATGACTTTTTTTTCAGGCTGGAGTGCACAAGGTTTTAGGTATTAGAAGTAGCATTTTTGGATGTTCTGACAGGTCTTGGCAACAGGTACAGGTTTCATTCCAGCTAATGTAAGAATTCATTTAAAAAAAAATCTAGCCCTTTTTATTAGGAAGCTAGGCTTCAGAATTCACCTTACAGTCATCAGCTCCAGGGCACCTACCTTGAGTTATCGCCCCTGTCAGCTCAGACCTTCCTCACTAAAGACGGCACAGGTAATGGTGGATCTCTACTCTTCTGTAGCTCCCCATGCAATTCCACTTAGAGAAAGTAACTTCCCCAGTTCCTGAACTGTCATTGCTCTCCACCACTCCCTCCTGGGGAGACGGAGTCTTGGTGAATGAGGTGGGATGGATATTAGAGTTCAAGGGAAAAAAAGGAAAATGGCAGGAACTGTGTCTTCTGTAGGTACCATGGCAAACTTGCTTCACTGTTGATTGTGCCAGAGTAGAGTGTTTCTGGAACTGCGGTGGTATATTATAACTGATATAACATGGGTGGATATTGAGAGGATGGATTAATGTTTATCCAGCATCTGAAAAATTGGATAACACTTAAGTTCTAAGAATGTTTTTGATATGTTTGTTCTTCCTTTTGAACATAACTACTGCAATATAGAAGTGTATTATCGCCATATTTAAAATAATACTTTTTGGGGGAAGGTGGCTTTCTTTAGAGTTGTAAGGTCCATCAATTTATGTGTTGGTTATGGGATGTGAAGTCGTCTGTGGCAACTGGATTGAGACTACCAAATTTAAGAGCTATCAGATGGTAACTGATTTAGGCTGGATTTGAACCAGCAATAATCTAGAAATAGAAGGTTTTATTGCTCGTTGACTGAGCCCTCCAGACACCCCTTTCCAAGATCCACTGCACAGGGATGGAACACAAGTAACTAAACTGCTAACCCATATTTTAAATCCTATTGGGAAGAAGATTTATGCCAGACCAGATGAATTGCCTTTTATTTCTGAGAGTAAATCAATCTTGAAATGGTTGATGCAGAGCAGTCATTTCCAGTTGGAAATAATGAAAAGACAAGGAAGGGCTCCTTCTGAATGCCAAAAGAATGGGTCTGTCCAGGGAATTTTATTTGAGGATGCACAGTAAAAATATGCCAAGCAGCATTTACACAGCCAACTGAGGACAACAGGTACCAAACAATGAAGGGATGTAAATTTTCCAGCAGGGCATTACTCAGGAAATACGCACATAAATCCTGTTAACATGTACCATGGACAAGGATGAGGGCAGAAGGGGAGGAAGGGTGTTGCACAATATGCCTCCTGTCACCCACTTTGTTAATGTATAGCATAAATCTCTTGGTGATTGCTTCTAATGCTCATTATACCTGGTTACTTATACAGGCAGTTTTTTGAGTCTGTGAATAAAAGAGGCATGATAAAGGCAATGAAAATTAACCTAATATTTCTGTGTCACTAATTCCTCTTCTATTGCTGAGTCACCACTCATGATATGATAATGGCATTTACAGCCAACAAAATTGGAAACGTAGAAGTAAAACACAGATAAAAATATCCTGGTTCTCTCTAAAGGCACAGGCACACAATGTCTCATCTTATGCAAATAAAATTTTGATTTGACATTTATTATCTAGACCCAGGACTTCCAGTGCCTGAGCAGGAGAGAGTTTCTCGACAGGCAGAGATATGGTAGCTATAAATCAGCTTCAGATTTGGAAAATAGAATCTTTTTAGATGACACATTGGGATGTAGAAGATTGAAGCAGATGGTTACAGATGTTCTGTTTTTACCATACTGAATGAGGTTTCTGTAAAAATTACCTCACCTTTTAAGAGAGAGAAATCAAAGGTGCCTACATAAGCTTTGATTGGCACGTGCATGCTTGCCCTTAGGTGCTTGTTGATGCAGCTGCTGGCTCTCAAATAACAGCATTCGTCTTTGGAAACATACATGTAATGACATGAACAAACACACAAATTTAAAAAAAAAAAAAAAAGCAAAAGCCCTGAGGTTTAAATCAGCAGGGTTCCATTAGGTACAGATTGCACCATTGCTTGCTTAGAGGAAAGAATTTAAGCAACTTCCCTGATTATGACACAGTTTGCCAATCTGCTAAACAATAGAGTTGGGTAGCTTATAAATAATTAATTAGGATTTTGCTGCATGATTGTCTCCCAGGCAGAAATCTCCACGGAGATGATTTAGCTTGCAGGATCTGAAAAGTAACAGGCTCCAAGATGATGGTACTGTGATGGCCTTACTCTCTCTGCCCCGCAAAAGGAGAACACTCGGAGATGTATCTGTCCAACGTACAAGGCCAGGCACTAATTTTACAGCAACTCATATAATGCCTTTTTATCTGACTTTCCCACTCAGCGCATGAAATGTTTTCTATGTCTCTGCAGAAGCCTCTTGTAAAACAGTTTTCCATTTATATTGAATATGGCTTGAAGTCAGATTGCCAAGAGAGCTGTACTTCTGCATCTCTGGCTAAGAGCAGGAGTACGGCCCAGGAGTATGGGAAGACACACAGGAGGGGGCTCTAGGAGAGGAGATCTCCACAAGAATGCCCTTGTTGAGTTCTTTTCTGATTGTTCACCTTCCCCATAGAATAACCCAAGGGATCTGACCCCAAACCTAGCAGATCCAAAAAAGCCCTTTACCTAGCTCTGATTCCTGGTGCCTCCCTGGACCCTGGCAGAGCAACTCCAATGGAATCACACACGCAAGGGCCCCTTCCACCCCAATCGACTGCAGCTTCCCAAGGGACTGCCCGGGGAATGAGGCGTGGGGGGGAGGGGAGGCTCCATGAAAAATATAATACAGTCCCAACCTTTATTATTTTTTTTGACTAAGCTTCAGAGGGCGGGGGGAGGAACATGTCTTCTTCTCCCTCCCACTCCCACACACACTGGCTCTACTTCTGGTCCACCTCCTTGCATTTGGTCCACCCAATCTATAACTCCACACATAGAACATAAGAACGGCCATACTGGGTCAGACCAATGGTCCAATGTAGTACTCCCACCCAGCCACTCCCCTGTCCTATGTGTCCCTGTCCCCCTTCTCCCTGTCCCCATTTGTTTCTGTTCCCCCACTCAGACACCTTCTGTCCCTATGTAGCTCTGCACCCTCTCCCCAATCACCATTCGGCCCTGCACCTCCCTCCCCACTGTGGCCCTGTGCCTCCATTCCCTTTCAGCTCCTGTCCCAGTCTGTCCTCCCCCACTAGCCCTTATGAGCCCCTGTCCAATCCCCCAGCAGCTCCACACTATCTGTCACCCAATAGTCCCTGTCTCCTGACCTGGCCTGACAGAAGCTGAGTAGAAGGCAGGCCTTTTCTCTTCCCTAGCTGGCTGGGAGCTGCTGCTGTGGTCTATTTCCCTCTGGTGGGAAAAAGGCAGAACTGCAGCAACATTTCGACAGAAGCTTTTTTGTGCGCAAAAACTTAAAAATATGCATAGCTCATTAATTATGCACACGCGCAGTAGCACAGAATTCCCCCAGAAGTAAACTAGCCCAGTATCCTGTCATCTGACAGTGGCCAATGCCAGGGGCTTCCAAGGGAATGAACAGAACAGGGCAATCATCAAGTGATCCATCCCCTGACATCCAGTCCCAGCATCTGGCAGTCAGCACTGGCTCTTGACCTACCATCTTCCATGAAGTCCAGAAGAGGGAAAACAGAGCCACAGAACTGGCTGGACTTGACTACTTCCCATCACACAGTGATGATCCCCTCTGGTCACAGATTTGAGGAAGTGTATACTTTAAAACACCCCCCACCCACCCACCCACAGACCCCAAAAAAGAAGCAAACCCTATTCTGCTTTAAATAACCTTTTTAAGCTGCATTTTTAACATATTTTCTAGTGACAGTAGTTGGTCTTCCTCCCTCAGGGGACTGCATTCTCTCCCTGATGTCATTTCCCCTGCACTCTTAGAATGCTGTTGCAGTAATAAATTGGAATTTGCTCCACAGCCTAACTGGTACGCCTAAGAGGTTGAATCAGCTTAAAATTCCCAGCCTCCACAATGAAATGGAACAGCTTGTGAGCACACAGATGGATCTTTCTTTGTTTATTTTTCAAACACAAAAATATTCTACAGAATAGAAGATAAGTTTGGCTGATAAGAAAACTAACATATTATATACAGAAATTACTGGGGGCGGGGGAAGAGATTCTATGGCCTGTTATGCAGGAGGACAGGCTAGACAATCATAATGGCTCCTTCTGGCCTTAAAAATCTATAAATCTATGCCATAGGGCAAATTCTGCCTCTGTTTACATTTGTGCAATCCCACTGGGGAATGAATCGGAATTTAGCACATTGTCTTTAAAAATCAGTTAGAAACAGCCAAAAGGAACTGTTTTATTCTTTCAGGAAAATATAGCTTTATTGTTCAAGATTAAGTCTCTACGGCTTAAAGTCCACCCTCACCTGCCAATAACCTGATGGCCAGATTGGTCCCACAAACATACATACCTCGTGGGAACTGAATTTGTGCCCAGGAAGTGGACACCTACTACCTACTTGTACTCTTTACCAAGTGTTTATAATATGTCATATTTTGCGGTGCACAATGCTTTTACTGTATCTTTATGGAAAATTCCATCCATTTTGCTTTGCCCAGAAGTCTGGAAAAAGTGAAACATTTCTCATGAAGATAGCACTGAACGTACAGAAACCTTTGTAACTGTCATGAACCATCTATGAAATATAACTCGATACAAAGTATTTGCAACAAACAAAAGCCAAATAAGTATGAAACATACTTGGGAAATTCTCCATCATCCCTCCAGGCAGGCCCAGAGAGTGAGTATAAATCCTCTTTCCAGCAAACTCAGACAGGTAATTTATTGTAGCCCTGCAAAGGGAGTAACTTACTTCTCCGCACTTCATGCCCATCCAACTTTGCTAGCCATTGCATGGAGGAGTGCCACCATGGCTCTGCCCCATCTTTGCCTTCTTGTTTTTTGGAGAGGGAACAATGGGTGACAGGACACAGTGTCATGATGTGATCACTGGTGGCACAATTGCACCAGACT
Source organism: Dermochelys coriacea (assembly GCF_009764565.3). Classification (NCBI taxonomy): domain Eukaryota; kingdom Metazoa; phylum Chordata; order Testudines; family Dermochelyidae; genus Dermochelys; species Dermochelys coriacea. The sequence continues at coordinate 254,126,699 of NC_050068.2, read as the reverse complement.
GTTGAGGGGACTGTATTTCCTTGCAGGGCCATGTGAGGGTTAGTGACAATCTAACCCAAAATGTTTAAACAGTAAAGTGTGGTGTTGTGTTTTTTTTTTTAAATTGAAAGCTTCATTTCCAAATGCACCTCATCCACTTAATGAGTTTAACTCTTAACATTGCACATTACTGAACTGAGTCAGAGTGGGTGGGGTTATCTTGTAGACCTCCACAGTGCAGAAGTTTCTACTTTAAAGTTATACTTTTAGATACATTTTCTTTTCCTGTCAGTAGATCAGCAAAGAGTGGGCAAATTATTAACGTTTAAGATTGGAGTTAGCTATTCCCTGAAAAAAGGTTCACTGTTGGTTAGATGTTTTTGTCTCTGTTGTTACTTTGTGTTTCTGAAGCATGCAGGATTTATTCTGTTTACTTCTGGCTATCCTCAGACTGGGGGGGCGGGGGAGCGGGAGATTTTCCCAGCTCCTCCCCACAAATGAACTCAATCCTGACCAATTGTAGGACTGAAAGGGAAATTCAGATTCTATGCTCATATAATCCTTGGCCTCAGTGTGTGACTAACAAAGATTCTAGTTAGTGCTACTTGTGATCCTTTTGTGTGCATATGTGCAATGGACACCTGTCCTCTAGGAAATGAACTGAGACCAAATCATCCTATTGTGGTCCCCAAAGAACCCATCTTGTGGCAACTGCTTTTGGACCCAGTTCTGAAAATGCACATGCTGAAGTCAGTGGGACCACTTACATGTATAAAGTTAACATATACAGAGCTGTCCCTTGTGTATGGCGAATTGGGGTGACCTCTCCGGCCCTGTGCTTTGGGGGCCCCATGGGCTGGTGCGATTGGCTGGCGCAGTCAGTCCCAGAAGTGATGGGTCAGCCCCAGAAGTGACAGATTCGTCACTTCCTCCCCGGGCCCCGTACTCCCCTAGGGACGGCCCTGACCATGTGCTTAAGTGTTTGCAAGATCAGGGCCTTTGTCTTTATTGATCTTGAACCTGTGACATAGGAATGAAAGACTTTATATCTCTCTATTACAAACCAGTTATGTTATTGTGTCTGCAACTAGGGTTCTTAGTTACCCAACACATCTCATCAGTTCAGGAGGCTGGGAAAAACTAAACTGCTCTGATAGTAAAGTTACCAAAAATACCATAATTACATATCCTAAGATATAAAGCTAGAAATGTTTTAAAATCAGCAAAACACAAAGAAAAAGTGTGGTAAGAATCATGTACTGTTTTCTGGGATTACCATAGGGGCTAATCACACTTCTGCAGTCAGATCTAGAACTGGGGTTGTCATGAGCTGTTGATAAGGTTGGCATAAAATGCATAATGTATTTTATCCTACCAAATTTCACGTACTTTGACACTTAACATGTTGTGATGATGAACAGAACAGATCTGTTGCTTTCAAAGAAAGGCATCTTCAGGATGAACAAATAAGTGCTTTTTAAAGTGTATTTTTCAATTAAGATAATAACTTCTTAGGCCTAAGTTTTTCAGGTTTCTCATGTACAGTCTCTGGCATCAGTCCCATAATTAAGATTCTGACAAATGCAGCCTACAATACCTCTAGTGCTAAAAGAGTAAACACATTTTAGAAAGGCTGCTTTTTTCCTGAACATATTTTTGTGTAAAATAAATTTCATAAACAGAAATCTGTTAGCAGCATTTAGATTGCTTAGAAAAGACTTGTTTTACATTTTGATCCTGTAACAAGCAGATAGAGATCTTGTTTTGTTCACTGAGACCAAAACAGTGACATATACTATAATTTCCTAAAATGCCATCATTGCACTTAAGAGAAACCATTGAACATGTTGCAATGAAATACTTAAAAAACAATAGAACTGAAAGATGTTGGGCCAGATCCTCATCTATGTTGATTCTTTCAAGTCAGTAGAACTGTGCCAGTTCATACGAGCTGACGATCTGACCCTATCTGTGTGAATTTGGTGCTGGTGAAAGTGACAGTTTTGGAGACTGAAGTTTCCTCTATCCACAAAAAAGTAACACCATGGATGTCAATATAACCTTCTGAACACTGTAAGTCTGAAGTGTGCAGTCTTGACTTGGGATACCGCCTCTGTGGGGGAAAGATCAGTGTCCAGGCCCAGTCAATACTTGGTCTTTAAGATGAGATTGCTGACAAGATTGCTAGTCTTTGTGATATTGAGTCTATCCACTTGGAATTGGGCAGACAACCATACTTGTATAGGACACCAAACAGACATCAGATGGTAACAGTGTTCAAGCATTATCAACCTAGGCTGTATTTGATCCAATGACCTACAAGTGAAATGTTCCTTATTCTATTAGAGCCAGGTTTTGACGCCTTTACTCATGTAGAGTAGCCCTATTCATCTCAGTGGAGCTCCTCATGGAGGAAAGTGAAACTCACAGTGGGTGAGGGAGTCAGAATCTAATAATCCCCCCCCTGAGCAATCCATTCTTCTTAACGCAGCCGTTTGGGCGGGAAAGTAGCCTTCCATGTCTGAGACAGAATGAGTGTCATGATCCACATTGTGGAGTACCTGTCCTTGGGAGAGTCATGCCAGCTTTCAGTCTCAGTTTCATTATATGTTAAACTGGGGAAAATAAAGCTTACCCTCTTATCTCTCAGGAGTGTTGTGAGGCTTAACTAGGTAATATCTGTACAGCACTTTGAACATGTAAAGTGATATGTAAATTCTAATCAATATTATTCCTACTTAGCATAAGAGTCTAGATTCTGCCACCCTCACTCACATTGAGTAGTACCGGAATATGCATAGAGTCCTATTAAGGGGCAGCACCTCTCTCCACAGGTAGTATCCAATAAGCTAATGCTCACTTTAAGAATTGCAGAATATGACCCAAAATGTGCATAAATACTCTGAGAAAAGATCATCAGCTGACTTCAATGGAGCAATAACAATTTATACCAGCTGAAGAGCTGTCCCTGTATTCCTGAGTATCAGTCACTGAGACCAAAAGAGCCTGAGGGACAGGTGAAGAAGTCGAAGTCTGTGTTACTGATTTGCATGAGAGATGTTTCTTCCCTCATATGGGGTGAACTCCTGGACCTAAGAAGTCAGTGGCAAAACTCCCATTGACTTCAATGGGTCTATAACTTAAAGATACAGGGTAAAATTTTGAAGAGAGCCTAAGCTTAAGCCTTAGGACCCCAATTCCCATTTTCAAAAGCGACAAGCACTTAGGAAAGAAAGTGATAGTGAGACAGGCTCCTAAGTGCCTAAGACTCTTTTGGAAATTGGATTTAGGCTTCTAAGTCACTTAAGTGCTTTTGAAAAATTTAGCCACAGGAAACACATCTCACTGTATTCCAAGGCAAGTTCAAAGATACATTTTAATGTCTATATGCAATCATAATACTTAGTCCTGCCATGAATGCAGGTGACTGGACTAGATGACCTCTCGCAGTCCCTTCCAGTCCGATGATTTTATAATTTGAATCACTATTGTATATTTTTCGTATAAAAAGCATATACTTCCATGTTTAAAAAAGAAACTAATTATGAGAGCTAATTTTCCTGTTTGTCAAGTATAGAGTTAGGATGCTGGCAGACTGTCGTGCTCTCCTGGATGCCATTATTCCTTTCCTGACCCAGGATGATGAAGAATTTGCTACCTGTTGTATGCTTGACAATAAAATCCTTCTTAAATTCTTCCTGAGAGCCAAGTGCAAGACTGTCTTATAATAAAAGGCAATGGTTCTCAAACTAGAGCTGCCGCTTATTTAGGGAAAGCCCCTGGTGGGCCAGGCCAGTTTGTTTACCTGCCGCGTCTGCAGGTTCAGCTGATCGTGGCTGCCACTGGCTGCGGTTTGCCTCTCCAGGCCAATGGGGGCTGCGGGAAGCGGCGCGGGCCAAGGGATGTGCTGGCTGCCCTTCCTGCAGCCCCCATTGGCCTGGAGAGGTGAACCGCAGCCAGTGGGAGCCCGGCCCACCAGGGGCTCTCCCTGAACAAGTGGCGGCCCTAGTTTGAGAACCACTGATAAAAGGCATGTTTTTACCAGTGTCTAAATTTACTTTCAGGAATGCATGTGCTGCTTCAAGAGCCACCCACATTCTCCTTGTAAACAAGGTATGCACTTACAACCTGTCCAAGTGCAGAAAAATGGAAAGAGATAAAAACCATGCAATGTCTGCTAGTGTTAGCTGCTTTAGCCCTCTGCTTGGAATATCTCTGATAAGGACTTTTTCTTGTTACCTTTACTAGCAAGGTGTGAATCCTAGATGAAAACATTGCTTTGCACTGTTACTTTTTAAACTTCTATCTCAAATGTTTGGGTCAAGCAGCAGAAAAGAATTGTTTAGCTTTTAGATACGACTCCCCTCATCCTTTACTGCCTGCTATGTTCTGTCATTCACTCAGGCCCTGAATCAGGATAGCATTTAAGCACATGCTTAAAGTTGAGCATGAGTTTAAGTCCTATTGACTTCAGAGGGATTTAGGATCATGCGTAAAGTTAAGAATGTGCTTAAGTTTTTGCCAAATAGGGATGCCTTCCCAATTTGAGGACTCTGTAGTTCCCATTTAAGCACAGTTCATGTTAATATTCTTTAATACTTTTCCCTTTCCCTCCAATGTCCTTTATGCTACAGATAATAATTAAAAAGGCACTAATAATGCCATTCACAATTATTGATGCATGCAAACAGTGTTTCACAATAGACTGGAGCATTGTAAACCTAAATACTTTTTCACAAGGCAAAATGTTTTCTCAGGAAAGTTCCATGTTATAATAAGCTTGTGGAATAACAAAAGTGTTATTCACCCACAAAAGGGTGGTCTCCATAGTAGGAACAAGGTCATTGGAGGAGCATTGGAGGATAATGATATTAGACAAAAGGCTAATGTTTGATTTTAAACTAGCTGGTAATGTATTCCTTGTGATCTGGCTTTAAAAAAAACATTTGGGGTAAGTATCTGTGATCATAAAGTCAGTGTTGCCATTTGCTGTTATTCAAAATGCATATTCCTCCTATCAGGGTCTTCCTATTGTTGATTTATGCTTTTTTTCTGTAGCATGATCTGACCTCAGCAATTATTTATGAGCTTGCTCATATAAGTCCTCTCTTTCACAGGCAACTCACACACTTGATAGGGCTTTTTGAATCTGAATTTGTGCTGCAAGTTCGCCTATCACTTCCTCTGTTCCCACCCAGCTTTTTGGAAAGATACCCAGTCACACGATGTGCTTGTGAAAGGTGGCTGGTTGAGGAAGGATGCAGGAAGGATATGGTTTTGGACTGATTGCATAAGTGCTGTATAGGACATGAAAGTACAGGATTTATACAAGAGCGATTTTCAAGGCAGTGGCTGCAAATATTAAGGATTTCTTTATTTTTTACTTAGGCCTGCTCAGGACTTAGGACTTGTATTGTAGCTCATCATGTAATAACTTGTATTAATATCGTGCTCATTGTGTGAGCTTGGCCCAATATATTTTGTTATCAGTACCCTAAAATATCGTTATCCTAAAGTTTCTCTGAAAAACTAATAGGAAAACTAATGGGAATGGGCTAAAGCTTTTGTGTGAGATTGTCAAAAACAATCAACTCTGGCCAAATGCTGTTCTCACTGAAATCAATAGGGGGCTTTACCATTGACTTCAGATTTAGGCCAACGCTGAGTCCTTTTGAAAACCCCACTCTTTTTTGAAGGATAAAGCTGTACAAATAAGTCTCAAAACTTAATGTGATTCACTGCAGTAATGAGAGTGTACGCATTGTAATGAAGTGGAGGGGGCATGGGGTATGTATTTTAAAACTTTGTTTTGGGCATTCCACATTCTGCCAGCATCTGACATCTGTATTTATTTTCTGAACTCTCCTAATAGATTATTTGCATCTGTTCAGTTCCAAGAGTAATGCTTGATTTCCTGAATTTATAGGTTGCAATAAAATCCATTCGTAAGGACAAAATTAAGGATGAACAAGATATGGTTCACATCAGACGGGAGATTGAAATCATGTCATCCCTCAGCCATCCTCATATCATCACTATATTTGAAGGTTAGTGACTGTGATTCTTTTCACCATCTGTACTGTTTGTTGTCTCAGACCTAGTTTTCATATGCTTTTAGGTTAAGTCTTATGCCATCTCTTAGTTTTGTGCACCAATTCCCCTTCAAATCGTATTCCACTTTGCAAATGTACACCATCTCTCTAGCAACCACAGGAATTCCTTGCATGGGGGAAGTTGTTAATGTGTGGCTGAAATGCTTCTGTCTGAGTGTGAGGAGAGCTATCACACAAACCATCCAATCTTCCCTGTCCCAAACCAGAAAATCAATTTCATTTCCCCCCTCCCACTCCAATTCATTTCCTCCCCCCACCAATATAAAATCAATTTCAGTTCATGCCTCTCAACCACATAGAAAGTCAAACTAGATGATCTGATCATCCCTTCTGGTCTTAAACTCTTTGAAACTCCCAATCATTCCCCACATAGTTCATTGCTTTAACTTCCTTGGAACCCACCTGGTTAGTCTTAGTCTCCTCACACCCTGTTTCCTTCATTGCTGCCAGCCCCTCTTACTGGCTGTCTTCCCAGGCCCCGTTCCTCCCTGAATCCAAGGTTCATCTTCCCACTGACTTCTCAACCCTTGCTCCCAACCCAGTGACTAGCTCATCACTCCTGTTTCCCAGTCCAGTCCTAACTCCTTTCCTTGGCTCTGCATTCCTGCTCCCTAGCTCCCTTCCCTGCAGCATATGGCAGTGGGGCTGATAGCTTTCTCCAGCTGATAGTTCCTGGCTCCAGGGCTGCTACTGACTCTGGGGAGGAGATGGAAGTAAAAGGCAGCCTTCTTTAAAAATAGAATAGTGGCCTCTAGTGGAAGCTCCTCTTTCTTTCTTCCTTAGGCTGTGACGTCCTGGCCAGAGCTAAACAGGTTAGGAAGTGTACATGCTCTCTGGTCCTGAGTAGGAATGGAGCACAGAGGACCTGTAGAGTGCAAACTCCAAATGTGTTGAGGGAGCTTTGCCCCACTTAGTCACTCTTCTTTTCTCACATGCTTATATTGGGAAGAGGCACCTGAATTTGGCCCTAAGTATTAACTCTACACACCCGCTGTACACGCTAGGTGATGATAGGTATATGGCAACTCCATTCTGAGAGTTGATCTGACTGATTAAAACAAGGTCTGGCTTGGAATAATGTTACAATATCACATATTGAGTTATTCAAAAGCATGTTCTTTTACTTGAAAGGAGATGAATTCATCTGTCTTTTTATGGAATAAACTCGTAACAGGATCTGGGAACAGAAAAGGGGAGGGATGCTGTGTCAGCATGTGGGTTGCAAATGGAGCAAAAGTTATTTCCAGTGTGCACTGGAACTAAAAAAATTAAGTATGCTACAGTGCTTTGACCAAGTAGCCTTCTTATGTCCCCTGCTCTGCTTTAAATAATTTTATTGAGTTAAAATATTTTAAAGAGTTAGAAAGATTTTAAAAAGTAGAAAATAATTTAAAGTTGCCTTGAAGCAAAATCTTCCCCCACAACCCTCAATTCCTTGACTCTAGCTGAAGATAATCTCTTCCCCCAGCAGAACCAAGACAGGTTTTTAGTTCAGGGTTTTTCACCCCTTCCTTCCCAGTGAAAGTGCATATGGCACATGACATTGTTACCGTCAGTGAGATCCCATGCTGTTTATTCTGTTGTGATTCCTTAAGCATGAGTGACTCTTTTCTACATGGAAGCTGGAGGCAGCTTTCCTCTCGTCTTTATAGGTTTTCAAGGTGTTCATTCCATTACCATTTGCTTCTATCCCTGATGAAATAGCTACTGTGTTATTGAAACAAAATAATTATCTAGAAACTAAAGCAGTCTGGCATGACCCTCTGTATTTCAGTCATGGCCTGTGGAGATGGGCAATGGGAATTCAGATGGACAGTGTGATCCTATCCATTATAAAATCAATCATGTGGCACTGGGAACAGAGGCATGGCAGCTGTAGCCTCACGAACTCCAGGAGGCCAAAAGAAATATTCTCCAACAGCCGACATTATACCATGGGTACTGAAGTGCAGGGCAGACCAGCTGAGACATAACCGTATTCACCAGGGGAATAGTTACATACTGCAGAATAATTAGAATCCCAGTTCAGAAAGGTACCTCTTCGTGTGCCTCACTTTAAGAATAAGAGGTGGTTCCAGTGAAGTTAATGGGACTACTTCCATGTTTGAGATTAGGCAGGTACTGTAGCTTGCTGCATCAGGGCCTAGATTACAAAGCCATCTTCATGAATGAGCCATAAAAATGATTATAGTTATATTGTTATATATAAAGGTTAGTTTTAGTTCTCTGTTGTCTATTTATAATTTCTCTTTTGCTGTGTGTATTCAAGAAGAAATTTGAACTGCCATCAAACTCCCTAAAATCCATAAACAGAGATACAGGGCTGCACGGAGTCTGGCTAGAATGAGTACTGTTCTCTCTGTCTGGAAGATCTTTAAAAAAATCTTTGAATTGTACTTACAAAAACACATGTTTTCCTGAAATGGGATCCATGTTTTGGTATCCTTTTGACCTTGTTGGCTAAAGGTGATTAACCTCTGAATTTGTCAACTCAATATAAACATAAGTCATTGGTTTTTAATGCTAAGCAAATCCAAATGCATGTAAACAGGCTTTCTGGTTTAATGATACATTTTGTACCCAAATCAAAATGAATTTATCTCATGTGCTATTTGCAAGAGGTAGACCTCCAGTTCTGAGTCAGAAGAAATTCCATCCTTTCAAGCAGGACTGTAATTGGCAATCTTTAGAGTGCAGCTGGAAGGGAAGTGTTCTTTTGAGTGACTTTAAATTCCTTGAAAAGGACTGAATAGATGAAGCTAACTTTGCCAGAAGTGTTCTGATTTCAGGGCATAAATTTTAACTCAGAAAGCAAAGCGCCCTCCACCCCCTTTTGTCCCCCTTGCAAACTCCAGGACTTGGTATCTAAAGCCTTTGAGAGCAAACATATTATTCCATGGGTAGCCTGACTGAAAAAAAAATCCCATCTGGCAATACTTTATTTTATAAAAGTTAAAACATGGGGAGTGTATAGGGCCCAATCCTGTAAACACTTACACATGTGTAAAACTGTTCATGGGGATAACGTTATGCACAGGATCAGGCCCATGGGTCTCTACATGGTGACGGACAGTGTTTGTGTAAGAGTTTCCATTGCGTGTCCCAGGTGTTGTCCCGGGTTTCAGTAAATACAAACAGAGAAGTTCCTCCATTTAGGAAAAGGACAGGTTACTTTAAAAAAAAGTAAACACATTGTTTGCAAACACCGGGGAAATTATTTAACAAAGATTTTCCCTACTGAAATATAAGATTATGAACCCAATGCAAAGCCCATTGAAGTCAATAGCATTGTTACTCCTGTACATAAAGTAAAGCATGTATTAAGTGCTTTGTTGGGTTGGGGCCAAGGCACTCAGCACCTTGAAGAGTCAAGCTCCTTTAAAACATCACAGTACTAAAATTGCATTTCCCTTAAAAAACACACTTCCTTAGTTCTTTGCAATTGCATTTTATTGATTAATAAAAAAGAGAATAAAAAGATTCTTCACACATCTCCACAAAGTGTAAATTACAAATGTAAATTGACTTGAATTTTTGGTTTCAGAGTAGCAGCTGTGTTAGTCTGTATTCTCAAAAAGAAAAGGAGTACTTGTGGCACCTTAGAGACTAACAAATTAATGTTTGAATTAGGTTTCCTACCTTTGCTAATCAGGAAATAAGTTTAGTTCTTTTAAACCTTTTAACTTCAATGTAAAACCTTTCAAATCTAACATATATTTACAAAGACGGTGTATGTTGCCTAGTTATAATAGTTGTTTTATTTACAAATACATGTTAAATCTAACATTTCATATCATGCCTCTGCAACAGTAACAGAAAATGATCGATTAGTTTTCAGTCATTGCCAGTCCATTCCACCTTGCATTTTTACAGACAGAATCAAAATGGAACTGAGTGCATGATCATGTGAGCCTCTGTGTGGAGAACTCAGTGAAGTTAATAGGTGTCCTGTAGTGTGAAGCACACGCGGGACTGAACACTTAAGATGAATGATAAAAACTAAAAAGCTGAGATTTTTCTTTTTAAAATTTAACCAAGGGAAAGTATTTCAATGGTGACACCATTTAACCACATTGCTAATTGGCTTCCTCTATTTATATAGCTTTTTGACCTTCAAGTATATTATTTCCATTGTTTTCTTTTGATAACATCCAAGAATATAAAGTGATTTTTCTATAGTCTAGTGATTAGTAATGAAACAAGTATAAACAAACTTAACTCCTAGGTTATCATACTCCACCCACATGAATTTCCTTGCAAAGATTCCTTGAGTATGGTTTAACACTAAACACCACCACTTGTGAGATGAACCCTCAGATTCCTGAGAACACTGGCAATTTCAAATCACATTCTAACATGGTCTCAAGCTACATTATGTTTAAAAAATAAAAACAAATTTCTAACTGCCACCTCATAACATGTGCTTGCTTGTCTGAGGTTACAAAGCAATCATAATTTAAAAATGTAATTAGCAAGTCTGTTCTTCACTCAGGCAAAATTGGGATAAAATAGAGTAACAGAGAGCTTAAACGTTATGGCTGATTTAGTGATTCTCACATTTTTCTCAGCTTCTTTTTAAATGGTGAAACATCAAATTCTATGTTTCCTCATCCATGTATACATAAAATTGATATCAGCAAGGCGTATGGTTCTCATTTTGATTTAATCCACTCAGTGGGGATTAATTTTTAACCCACAGGCTGATTTAAAATGATTATCACAGGATCTTAACTACATTCCTTTAATTTAAAAAGAAATGCATTGCATTTCCACTGTATACAGCTGTGACTTAGGAAAGCAGTTTAGAACATGCTTAAGTTTAAAGCATATGCTTTAAATCCCATTGACTTCAATGGTAATTAAGCTTATGTTTAAAGTTAAACATGTGCATAAATACTTTGCTGAATTGGACCCTGAAAGAGGAAGGCTACCCAAGCCCACCATGTACTTTATTTTTAAAAATTATATAACAATAAACTAATAAATAACATCTTGAAGATACTGATTTGGGGCTTTAGAATAAAGAGCTACACATTGTTTTTCCAAATAGTCATGAACTGATGAGATATGTTAAGCTATAATTCTTAGAAAGAAGTTATTTCCCATTATTCAAGTGTCTTTCTGAGGAATAATTTGTCCTTTATAACATGAGTGCACTAATTGGACTTTAAATGATTTTATTGAATGAAAGGTTATTCCAGCCCATGTGCCTAAAATTAAAGATAAACTTGCTTGTTCTTTTGATTTGGCTGACCTTTAATAAAAGAGCACTTTGTAGCAGAGGAAAGGTACTTCTGTCTGCGGCTGTTAGGAGAGTAATAAAAATACCACGGAATGGAAAGACACCAGATGGAAGGAATGTCAACATACTGGAACTAATTTAGGAGATTGCTCTGATAGAGAGCAAAGGCATGAGGAGAATTCAAATGGTTCCAGTGGAAGGGAGATTGGCTGCCCCTCTTAAACCAACAAACTAAAATTCTTACCCCAGGGTTGCATATAAAACAAAAGGAATCAGCCCATGAGGAGGTAGTCCATTTAAACCAACCAACCAAACAAACAAACTCCTGCCCAGTCTGAATTATCATTCAGTAAACACAGGAACAAAAGGATCAGGGTATTTTTTGAAATTAGGTGTCAAACAAGTCCAAGGTAAACTATTCTGATAAAAAGATGTCCACAACATCACTGAATCCTTTTGACCAGTCTTTGCAAAGGCATATTCTTATGTGTTTCACATATCTAGGACTAAATTCTACACTCAGGTAGAATTTTGTGTAACTCCCATTTCTTTAAATGGATAGTGAATTGTGTTCATCCAACAGCAGAATTTGGCCCATAGGATTTCTGTAGAAGTGTAACTCTTGTGTTCCTAGAGGGGAATATTGATCACTTTGGGTGTAATAGACTCCCAGTGCTCTGAGCAGAGAGAGGTCTCTGCACTGCCAGTCCTATCTGAGAGTTGTAAAGCTCTGAATAGAAGCTGAGTTCATCATTTCAAGCCCTCAAAATATAGTTAAGTAGAGAGATTACATCCAGGAATTATTGCTATAGTAGTACAGAGTGTGATGCAGAACGATTGTTGATGTTACAAAATGTATTTCAGCTCAAATATATCCTTGGTAGCGAGAAGTTAAGTATATGTCCAGTTTTACGTTTGTATTCTTCAATGAGCTCCCAAGCCAAAGGATTTGGTTTCAATTACCTGCCCAGAAACATGGAGCTTTCTTTTTAGCAAACAAACCTTTTCCTTAAAATTAACAGGAAAATTAAAGAAGAGAGAACGAGAAGCTACAACACATATTTGAATATTTGAACGTAAGCACCTTTTGCTCGTTGTGCACAATTCTGCTGTTACTTTTAGGAAAGGCTCTTTGGAGTGGGAAGACTGAAACAAATTTATAGCTCAGTGAAAAATAATTCTCCTTACCTCCTGATACATTACTGCAGCGCTCCCTCTACTTCCCGATACATAGCTTGTCCCTCCTGACATGTTACTCCAGTGCTCCTGCCCCCTCCTGATACATTACTGCAGTGTTCCCAACCCCCTTCTGATACATTACTGTAGCACTTCCCCCTGCCCTCCTTATATGTTACTGCAGTGCTCCCTCCACCTACCGATACATTACTGTGGCCCTTTCCCCCACCTACTGTGGCGCTCCCTTCACCATTTCCTGAGGCCTTGCTACATCTCTCCCAACATCACCCAGCCTACAAGGTGTTGGAACTAAATAAATGCAAAGTCAATGACTCAAAAATAAAAATGACAAACAAGTTCTAACAAGTATTTCTTCCTTCTGTCCTATAACAACTGGGCCCCTCGCTTCTCTCTACACAAATCATGTCTCTTGATTTTTTATTGACAACCTATCTCCCCAGTCCATCTGTTGATATTGACAACTCTCCGTTTCTTGCTCTTGATTCACTTGCACTGCTTGCATTGTTTCCCTCAAAGGACTTATGCGTAGCTGTCCCACTGCTGTTATGAATAAATAACCTTTCATGCTCCATGACCCTCATCAGCAGTTGAGGAGCAGTCCAGGGCAGCCTTTCATGAACGGGCCTCCTCCTCATTAGTGATCCATGGAGCATTCCTGGAGCAATCTGTCCTGGCTAAACCCGCTTCCCTGAAATTGCCAGCTGCAGCAGAAGTGCAGAAGCATGTCAGAAGTGGAGTGAGCTTCAGAACGGCAGAGGATGGCAGATAATAAATCAAACACAGTGAAAACACAATGTGCACCAAACATTCACAGGAGCTATGCAGAGGCAATCAGTCCATCAGCTTGCAAGTCACAGCCCAGGTGTTAACAGGGTAGCATATTTATTACCTCATTATTATTTGCAGTAAATAAATCCAGCATTTAGTTAATGCCCTCCTCCATTCCCCCAACTCACAATCACATTATTTTCTTGGGGCATATATTTCTAAAACTACATTTGGTGCATGTGTGTGCACGCGCGCGCACACCCACACACCCAATATTGTATCATGTTTGAAGATACATGTAAATATATAGATAGATATTCCCATACAAACACTACTTTCAGTGAATGTTTAATGTTGGACTCTTTATCTCTGAGTTCAGATTGTTTATCCTACTCATCTGAACCCTAGAAAGTAAGGAAATAAGCAACAAAGCCATGCATTTCCATTCTGCTCATTACTTCCCCTTCTCAATCTAGCTATGTCCTTTCTACCACCATCTCCACCCTCATCCAGAGTAACCATTGTACACCCCTGTTTATTGGGTATGTGCTCAGGTGTTTTGGTGATTAATGTAGGGTAGGTGTGGCTTTCATTACACTGTATAGGACTGTGTATTGGCGTATGTAAGCAATAAAGTACAGTGGCAGACTGCAAATGGAGCATAGGGCCAAGGAGGTGCTATGCTTTTCTGTAACGTTCAGGAGAACTTATGCAAATGGGTGATATGTGTTGGTGATTGTTCTAAATTGGTAATAATTTTTTATGTAGAAATTAGAGCACTGAAATCTGAATGCAGGGGGAGAGTAAGGATGTGAGGGCCAAGGTGTGAGTAAAGATGTGGAGGCCAAGGATGCATGGGGGGCCAAGGATGCATGCAGGGATGTCCCCGATGGGATGGAAAGGTCTGTATGCCAAGGAATCTGTGCTTGACGGGTTTTCCTCTGTGTTGCAGTGGGGAGTCCTTGATTACTGATGCCACAGTGCAGTGAGGTACTGCTGCCTATTCTGTGCTCTTTCTGTTTTGGTTTTGTTGAGAGAGCTTCTACAGTGTCAATGTAAGTCAAAGGGTTATGTACCTATGAAAAGTCTCCTTCATGGAGATAAATAATATGCATCAATGCATCCTTCAGAAGACAGTGCAGTGAATCCAGGATGCTAGGTATTGACATCCTCATATATTGATTGAATCCAATATTTTTCCCCCCAAGGCAGAAATTCATAGTAGAGATTTAGTATTTCCCAAATTTAGCTTTTAAAATATAAGCTCTGCTTGCTAGAGAAGAATAAAAAGCATTTAAAATGTTATATAAATAATAACGTGCCTTTCTCAAACCAAAGACCATCTATATATGCTTCTATGTAATTGTAGGGAAATTTTCTTGGACCAAGACTCGAACTGGATGTCAAATTTTAGTTGAGGGGAAATTTGGTCATGGAATTAGAAATATCTGAAACCTGAATATAAAGGAAAATTTGACAAAACTTAAATGGTCAAGTTGCTAAGGCACAACTTCAATAAATCCATGTATCAAAAGAATGCTATCATCAGCCATGAGACATCAGGAAGTTACCATGTTTAGTGGCATCAAACAGCTTTTGTGACATCCTGAGTCACAGAGTGGAGGGTGTCCCAAGGCAAAAGGAGTCTTTCCACTTGTGCCCCTGTGCCATGGTTAACATTCTCGTGGGCTCAGTGTTCTGTCTGCTAATTCCCCTTGGAGTGCAAGCCCCGCCCCAAGAACAGCAGGGTGGAAGAGGGGTCATAGCCCTGTGCACGCCCCTCAGACACATGCTAGCTGGCTGCTCACAAAGGGGTGCCCACAATGCTTCCTGGAGGCAGTGCAGCTGCAAACCACCCCCTACTCAGAGCTGCTAGCCCTCAGCAGCATGTATGCACAACAATCTGTTAGATTCAATGTTATTAGTCAGAAAAAAGTTGCAAACCCATTGGGATTAATCAAGCCTCATTGTATCCTTGCACATACATGGGCAGAGTTCACGCTTGTTGTGAGTGAAACTCCATGGAGATCAGTGGATCTTGGCCCACTTATATTAGTGGTGAATTTGGCCAGTCTAATTGTACATGTAGTACACAATAAAGTCTGGTACATTGTTCAATAGCCGTTTGTGAACTGACTTTACTTCTGATTCAAAATGTTGAATTCATGTATTTTTAGTGTATTATCTAAGCATAAAGAATGATTCTTTTCTCCCTTCCTGGGCTGAATAGTGATTAGTTAGCAACTGTCTCTGTGCTTAGAGATATGGGTATGCTCATTAATGCTGTATCAATAACACGTCAGAATGCTTTTGTATAGAACACATATTATGCTGGGTCCTTTCCAGAGACTATCAGTCTATCATTCTTGGAGAGGATATTGTAGTGTAATCCATCCAGAGACAGCTCTTCTAGTTTCCGAAGGTTATTGTTAATGAGGATGCATGTAGGATGTAATCACTGGCAGGAGTCTGTGCTTCAGGGTACTGTAAGGCCAGCAGACAAGTCAGTGGCCAATTTTATCTGGCAGTTCCCTTTCCCTTTTATCAGAGCCATTTGGCTGAAGTCTAGGGGGATTTAGAAAGAACTGCAGAGAAGTTTTGGCTTGTAGAATTTAATGACAAGGTGTGAGGGGACAAGAGACAAAGCCCAAGAATAAAAACTATCTGTGTGTTGGGAGCTGCAGCTTCACACTGAGCTGCAAAAGCTGAAGTCTGTTCCTTAAAATACTAATGGCCATGTTGGAAGACAACATTTGAATTGTGCGGGTCCAGAATAGCACTGGTTTGGAAGACCCCCTGAAACCTCGTTACTTTGGAGGAAGTTTCACTGCCAGCATGGTCTTGCCCCATAGTATGATATAAAAGGAAATTCAATACCTTCTAAAGTGAACTGTGGTTATCAGGTACAGTGTTTCCTGCATGTACAGTAGATTGTCAGAGTCAGAGGAAATTTTATGTATCAGCCAAAGTAGTGTGGCAATTTGAAATTGCACACGGACTGTTTTGTTAGTTTAAATGTTTAGTTTTCATGAACTCCCAGTGGAGTCAGTGGCAGTCGATGGCACACAGCACAGGACCTTACAGGATTGAGCTCTGAAGGAGCAGTCATGTCACATACTACAGTGAACATACAGGTGTGATAGTATACACTGTGGGCCAGACTGCAGTTGGCCCTGCACAGGTGCACAAGAGACAAAGGTGGCACAAACCCTGACTTGCAGGATGGTGAGCACAGGCATTGCTTGAGGCTAGTGTCGGTGGCATTCAACCAGAGGAGGCAGGGAAGAATGAGTGAAAGCAGAACCATAGTCATGTGCCTGTTCTATACCAGCCAAAGGAGCTGGATGGGCCTAGAGAGAAGCGCACACAGGATGGCAGAGCTTTCAAAGGGTGGCAGAACTCCTATTTCACCTTCCCCAAGGCCCCAGGAGGTGTCCTAGCTGAGTCAGCCAGAATCCCTCCCAGGGCTGTGTGGCAGCTCCTAAATCACACCCAGTATAGAGCTGATCACTAAAGGCACAATCTAGTCCTTTGTAAACTTTTATGTCCGTGAAGATAAGCTTTCTGGAGTTCTTATCAGTGGCCGTGCATTTGCCTTTACAGAATGTTGAGTTTCAAGGCAGTCACAAATATCTGATGGCCAACCTCCCCCCCAACACACACACACATACGCATGCATGCTGTTTGTGTGAGAGCTCTAGGTGCTGAGCAGCCAGCCCTTCCACTGAAGTTCAGAATAGTGCGCACATGCAATTAAGTAATAATTAACAACAATACCTAGAATTGTGATAGTAAAGTCAGTCACAGGCATAGCCTCTTCCTGGGAGAAGGACAGGCAACAGTAAGGAAATGAACCCCTCCTGTAGACATCCCAGACTCCCCTTGTATGCTAAATATGTAATACAATTGTTAAACGAAAATATTTCTACATTATACATAAACCCTTAAGGCCAAAGCTTCAGCTGATGGAAACTGGCATTGGTCCATTTATTTCACCGATTTAAACAAGTGGAGGAGGGTGTGTTTCTTTGTGACTGTGAGCTCTTTAGGACAAGAGCCAGGTCTTTGTCTGTCTGTGTTTGTACAGCACCTAGTGCAATGCAGCCCTGGCTCACTACTGTAATGTATCGAATAAAAGTTAACAGTATAACTTCAAAACCTCTTTGAAGTGGCCTTTAAATGTGTGCTAGCATGGCTGTTTTCAATTCTAATGAAAAACATCAAACATATGAAATATTTATGGTAAATAGAGGCAGTAAAATAATTTTTCATGAATTTGACACATTTAAGACCTAACTGGTTATTTATGTATTGTTTGATTTATAAAATCACATATCCAATAGTCTCTAAGCATATTATGAGTCATGGTTACAAAAGACTTCTTTCAGACCAGGAAAGCAACAGATTGATAGTGTGACGGAGGGGTCTGGACTGTATTACTACTGGAAATAAATAGAAACCTGTTTGCAGAACTCTTTGGTTAAAGATATGACTCCTAGAACTCTTTGGGCCTGATTCTTCACTGCCAAACTGGAATGGCTTTACACTCATTTTGCATTGCTGTAATTGATGACACATGGTGCAGGGAAACAGAATCAGGCCCATTTATCTTAATGTGCTATTCAATGGCAATGTTAGTACACAATAATAATAATAGGGAAAAAGCTTGCTTTAACTGAACAAAATGATACCTAGTAGCAGTAATGATTTATAATATGAACAAGTGTAGAACATTAAGTGCCTTTGCCTTTATCACAGGTCCTTTAATTATACCTGCAGCAAACAGCTCAGACCTAATCTTTATTATTGTTTAACTAATACTTAATTTTTTGTGTCTTAAATTATCTGTATTTTTGAATAATCATGGTAATGATGAGTGCTTTACACTGTATCTCTACAAGCAGTAACTAATCTTTATGACACCCCTCTGAGGTGGGTATTGCTTCTGTCTTTAGTGGAGTTATTCTGGGATTTACATCAGTGCCAGCGAGTTGAGAATTATTTGTCCCTAAGCAAATGCTCAAGGCCACAGTGAGACTTATGGTTAGAGCTGGGACTCTAATGCCAGGAATTCCCGACTCCTAGCCCTGTGAACCAGCCTCTCTCCCTAGGCAGCTCCTGGAGGGAGTTACATGATTTGTTTGGATAAGCATTTGAAAAGATAGTTTAGACAAGGGTTGAATCTGGTGCAGTGTTGGCTCACGGAAGATGTCCGGGCATGAAGGTAGTTCCGTGGGCTCATCACTTGCGTTTCAGTTCTGCCTTGTTTCTCTAGCATGCCACATAATTTAGGTTCTTCAAAAGATGTGCAATACCAATCTTGCAGATTGGTTAAGTGTGTTTCACAAGGATACAGAATGTCATTGTCAAACCTGGGATTAGAACTCAGAAGTTCCTGGCTCTAGTACTTTGCTGAGACTGGTAGAGCCTAGTGGTCTTGTTCATACCCCATATTACAGTGTCAGGATCCCCCTCCCATCTAGCTATAGAGACAGTGAGGGTAGTTACAACCCTCCTTCCCTTGACCTGTTCATGATCCCCTCAGGATTGTGACCTCCAAGTTGAGAACCAATGCACTTGACTAGTCCATACCTTTGCCAAGCCTGTTGGTGGCAGTATATTGGAAACCTCTCCATGCTCCAGTGATGGTGCATCAGATACCCCAAATTATTTGTATTCTCTTCCCCCTTTTAAGTGTCAATTTTAATTCTATCAAATGAACAGTTTATTATCTTTTTTATTGCCTCTGCAGTGTTTGAAAATAAAGATAAGATTGTGATAATCATGGAGTATGCAAGCAAAGGGGAGCTGTATGATTACATCAGTGAGAGGCGGCGGCTGAGTGAGAGGGAGACAAGACACTTTTTCCGGCAGATTGTCTCCGCTGTACATTACTGTCACAAGGTGAGCAGAGCATTTGGTATTAACGTAACTATTTGAGGCTTTAACGGTGACTCTCATGCTTAAAAGGACCAGTGAGATAAAAATGTTCAGCTGCTGAAGTGGGAGAGTCCAGCAGCAGGTATTTTATGTGTACAGCAAGATATCACAATTGTAAATATTTCACTAGTTCACCACACATGTTTAGAGACTAAAGGCCATATCCGCACCTGGGTCCATTTCCACCAGCTAACTCCCTTACACCAAGCCTAACTCCCATTGGCGCTTTTGAAGATTTTCTCCTTAGGTAACAGAATACTCCACTAGCTTTCTGTAGAAGAAAGACCACTTAGTGACACAGCTCGTAGAAAAGGATTAATAGTTTTCCTGTAAATTGAATTCAGAACAATTTTTGACAGAAGAATAAGGTACAATATATACAATTAAAAAAAACGCAGAGCAGAGGTGTAAATGTGCAACTTCAGAACAAGGGAACTCTTTGGAGAGGGGAAGAAAATGAGAATACCTGTCATGGAGTCATTTAAGTTACCCAGAAGTATCTGTTCCAGATATAATAGGAGCATCAGAAGGATTCCCCTTGTTCTTGTCTTTATCCTTCATGGCATGCCTCCAAAGGATAATTTAAGCCATGAAAAACAAGCATCAGGCTGATTAACTTCATGGGCCCTTCATCCTCCCTTACAGGCCCTGGTTGTCCACATACCCTGTGACTGATACAGGTGTAAGGATGTTATGTTCATGACATTTCAACGGGTGTTGCTTTTATCTCAGCAGTGCCCATCTCCTCTCCAGAACCTATTGAGGCAGGGAAGTACTATCACCCCCATTTTTACAGATGGGGAACTGAGGCACAGAGAGGTTAAATGACTTGCCCAAGGTCACACAGGAGGTCCGTAGCAGAACAAGGATTTGAACTTGGGTCTCCTAGGCCAATGCCCCAACCATGGGACCATCCTTCCTCCTGTGGGTCTTGGAGGTGTAGAGCCAAAATATGCACCAGACTAAAGCCAACAAGCAGCTAGTGCAACCTTTTTGTTAGAATTTTAAAACATTTTAATCTCCCTTCGAATTCTGCTAAGTAAGGGAGGTTTGCAAAATCCACATTGCACAGCAGAGAAAATCCATTGCAGCCTTTTGTGCATGGTTAGTTTTTAGAACTTTAGGAATAAGATGCTGTGACTTAAATCCTTTTTGTTAATTTCCATCTCTAACATTTGCAGGCAGTAGCAGTCTTTGAGGGTTTGCAAAAAGAAAAGGAGTACTTGTGGCACCTTAGAGACTAACAAATTTATTTGAGCATAAGCTTTTGTGAGCTACAGCTCACTTCATCGGATGCATTCAGAGGGTTATAACACCCCTTGCCCAAATGGCTGCACACTGGAGGAATTAGAGCTTTTCTAAGGACTAATGTCATTGACAGATTCTGTTTTCTGGTGCCTGGGAAGAATATATTTCTTTCACACAGTGGGGGTAGGATAGGAGTTGGAATTAAGTTCCGAAAAGAATCCCCCTGCTGTTTTACAGGCTTTGTGGGAGGACAGATTCCAGTCATTCTTCTCTTAACCACACAGCAAGTGACTAATACATCTCCTGTCACTAGTCACTGGGCCGTGAGTGTTATGACAGCAAACTCAGCTCTGAAATGTAGATACAAAGACCACCCTGATGATTCAGTTCTTTAACCTGTCCAATATTTCCGCCCCCCCCCCCTTTTTGTTTTTTCATTTCAGAACGGTGTTGTCCATAGGGATTTAAAACTGGAAAACATCCTTCTTGATGACAGTTTTAACATTAAGGTAAGGTTCTTTCTGTCCTCTTCTCTGAATGGATTTGCAAGTTCCATAGCAATTTTTATCCAAGGTGTGATAGAGTCCAGTATTATAGCAACAGCAACTGGCAAGTAACTGAGCAGATGGAAGGTTGAGGAGAGAGAGTACTGTGTATGGTTAGCCTGAAGTGCTAAATGGAGTTTTGGATAATTTTGCGGGGAAACCCTTCTTGCCACTTAAGGGGCTCAGTTCCCAAAACAATATTAATTTGCCAGTGGAAGACAGCAGAGTGTTTAAAGCGGTACAGTTTACATTACAAATGGTATTATTGCTGGCTGCTGTTAAGGCTCGAAAAAACTTTCTTAGCCTAGAGGGTTCAAGTGCCTCCTACAGAACACTCCGAATGTCCTTTTGATCACGTCTGGAAAATAAGCAAATAAGAGTTTCAAAATAAACCTAGTAAAGCACATGTGCTTCATTAGGAAATGGCCTTAGAATTCCAGACACAAATGTAGCTTTCTGACTGGCGACCAGTGATGTCATATCCATGTCAATAATCCCCAGTGAAAGCATGGGAATGACCTTCTTTCGTTTCTTCTTCTTTTTAATAATAGCCATAAAATAAGATAAGTAATGCAGTTCTGGGAGATTAGTGAAGTTCCTAGATGGTGAACCTGTTTCAACTTCAGCTTGGTGTCAGTTCACACTCATGAGGCATACAGTCACCGTCCTCTCCTGATGCAGCATAGATTGGTTAGGTGTATAGATCTATGGACAGACAGAGAGGCAGATGATAGATATTGCCCACTGGCTGTTGTGCCTTATGGCTTAATTAACAAAACTAAGCAATCAGGAAACCATCTACACAGCCTACTATCCCAACAGCTCAAGTTTTGTCTTTGTCAGTTCTCTGTCCTGTCTCTCTACTGATCGTCACCGTGCTCCCTGCTCTGCCTTTTGTGCATCATATTGAAGAGATCCTATTCAGTTTAAATGTATGCACAATGGAAATGGAAATAGACAATAACATATGGTAGTTACCATCTGTGTAAAACTGATGACAGAAGCTACCTTGGATCAACGGGTGGATTAAAGACACATAAATATGCAGTTTCTAAAAATAGTATTTTACAGAGGACACGTCCTATGCAACACTTGAATGTTTATTGTTAACGTCAGGGTTGTCGTGCTAGAGTCAATCTCTCCCATTATGCGCCAACAGTGTCACCAGTGCTGGCAGCCCCACCGCCCCTTTTAATAGCACTGAAAACAAAAAATAGCCTTTCTAGGACATTGCATGTGGTCCAGGCTTCTGCATGCAGGATGGCCTCTTTTTCAGCATTACGTACCAAACTATCTTCCCAGCTCATCACAGATTTTTTGAGAGAGAAGAAGAATTTGGGGAATTTGTTAAATGGGATGGGCTGGGTTCATCACATGCAAAACAGTCATTTTCTCAAGTCTGTAGGAAATTGCATCAAGACAAAAGCCTGATTCTCGCTTTATGTCTGTTTTATACCACTTCAACTCTTCTGATTTCAAGAGACTTAATCCTGATTTACACCCCAGTGAAAGGTGAATAATACCCAAACTCAGTGTGATCAAAGCACTTCAAAATCACAGATTTTTTTCCTCAGATACTACAGTGGTTGATGCTATTTTTGGAAGATGAATAGATGCTAGTCAGAAAGCAAATAGGGGCCTGATCCTGCAAGTCCTCACTGACATGAAGCATCCTGTTGACTTTGATGGGTATGAGCCAGGACTGCTTTTGTGAGCAAGGGTTGCAGGATGGGGGTGAAATCCTAGCCCCACTAGTGTCAGTGGAAAAACTTGTGGCCAGGATTTCACCCTGGGGCTCCAGACATGTCAAATATCACAGTAGTACTTTAACATAAATCTTGTTTTCATAGAATACCTGAAGAAATGTTAGTAGCTGATGAATCTTTTAATAATTTCCTACAGCTCCCAGTAAAGAACAACTTGGGGTATTCATAGACTGTTTTCTCAAGGACCCCCTTTGTTGGATTAGATTCTGTTTAGCCTACCATCTGTGTGCCTTTTGCATATTTTCAGTTCTTCCTCACTCATTCCTTTGCTAAAAGTAATGCACATCTCTATATGTGCAAATATGCATGGGCATGATTATACACACAGGTGGCTATAAGCTGTCTTGCTTTCTCATGGTGCCTATATTTAAACAAAGAAGCTCTTGAGGTTAAAGGATTGGGATTTGGAAACGGTTTATATTTCACAATCCCACTATCAATGGTGTTTGAATTTGGATTCCTCTGAGGGAGGGTTTTTTGTACCTTACCTACCACATTGAGAACTACTTCCAGTACTTGATGTAAAACAGACAGTTGCTATTTGCTTTGATACTTTGGGGTTAGAATTTGTTATTGTGGTTTCTATGTTAGTGACACAAGGTTTTATTTCCCCCTTTTTTCTGTTTCATAAACAATGTTTGTTGGCAAGGAAACACATCTGGAGCTGTAAATTATTTATTTTCAGTTGAGTAACTCTAACAGGCCCTGATTCTGAAAATATTTATACATGATTTATGCAGAAAGAGAGAAATGTGCAGTTTGGGGCTTTAGGAAGGGGCAGCTGGTTTTGGATACTCAGTGGAAACATATCTACTAAAATGGGATGAGACTTACTGTTTTCTCAAAAAGAAAAGGAGTTTCACCCGACTCACCCTAAGTCACCCGACTCCAGGCAGCAGGTTCCCATTTGTGGATTGCTAACAGAGACATTGCTCAAATGCATCCGATGAAGTGAGCTGTAGCTCACGAAAGCTTATGCTCTAATAAATTTGTTAGTCTCTAAGGTGCCACAAGTACTCCTTTTCTTTTTGCGAATACAGACTAACACGGCTGCTACTCTGAAACCTGTCATTACTGTTTTCTATCTTTCTAAGACGCCCTTCCTCATGAATTAATATTTATATTTTTTATTTCACCAGTAGATCCCAAAGCACTTCACAAATTTTACTAATTGGTTGTAAGAAATGTATATAAAAAGGAACCACTTTGTTTACTGGGTTGCAAAGTATAAGCTTTTCAAATAACTAGTGACACATATAGTGCAGATTACACAATTGTCCTATTCATCCGTTATGTTAACAGCTTATATCTAATAAAATGTCATCATAAGAAACCAGAATAATGTACAGAAGCACCCTACAGTGCTTTTAGGACAGAAAGTGAAGAACATTTTATCTATTAGAAATTACTCTCTAGGCTCAAGGAGTCACTTAGCTATTTTATTTTATCCTTTTTGTTTGACACACTGCCAACTTTGGAGCCATCCTTAAATTTGATCTGATTAAATTTAAGTCATGAGGCAGATGAACAGTGTGCATAGAGATAATTGGGTTTTTGAGTTTAATTAGCTAGTAAAGTCTCTGGAAACTTGAAAGAGTCATGGACTGAAGTACAACAAACAGGAAGCATCAACATTTGAAGATTGACAAATGTAGCATCATTGGAATGCAAACTGTTGGGAAAATCCCCACTCTTCCACAGACCAGAGTATGTAGGGGCCTCTGGTCTAAATTATGTGGTTAGATTACCAAAGGACTTTCTGAGGTGGTGGTGTTCCCTGAAAACCATTTCTTGAACACTCCCTGAAATGGGGAGAGCTGATATATATTAAATCATAAATAATGTCTTGTTTCAGTCACTCATGAGAAGGATTGTGTGCTCAGATCCTTTGGAAGTAAAGAAAAACAGCCTTACTAGTTTTGGCTTAGAACTGACCATTGCAGTCCTATAGCTTAGTACTTAATGTCCTTAGCAGTCAGTATTATGTTGCATTTTCGGAGCAAATGGCTGCATAATCAGTTTCTTGGCAAATTGTGCCTTAGCACAGAATCTCATGGAGAAATCACATAACTCTGTGAAGTATGATGATGCTAAGACCTCTGAACTGAACCACAGTGTTATTTGGACCCAGAGTGTTACTATTCTGCATGTCAGTAATGGTGCTGATGTCACCTAGCACAGTGGCAGTCCAGATCCATGAATGAGGCTCTTAGACACTACCACAGTACCAATAAACAATCATAACAAATATGGACAGTCTGTTATGTCAGGAAATAAATAAATATATATATATATATATATATATATATATATATATATATATATATATATATATATATTTTAAACTAAGCAAGGAAACTGATAATGATGAAACCTGTCAGATTTCACCAAAGTGTTACCAGCAAATTGACCACTGCACTTCTCTGCCTCTGGAACAGAGTCACAGGTCCATGCTCAAAAAGGGTTCTCCCAGGATATTGACTAGCTGTATCCTGGAGCAGAAAAATGGGGTGGAATCCCATGAGTTGATCCCTCCCAGGACTTCCCAAGTCAGCACAGTCTGCTATGTTGAAATTATTTTACAATCTTTATTGCATTGTATACCATGTGATATACATAAAGCAGTAGTCACATTAAGTCACGTGATAATGAAGCGTGGGTTCGTGCAACAAATATTAGCCTCTCCCTATTCTGACTCGCTTCCCAGCTGCTAGCAATACAATTTACTTTAAAATGACTTTATTACTACTTTGGGCTTCAGACCTTGGTCCAAATAACAGAGCTCCCTCCCTCTCACAGCTGCTCCTCCAGCTCTCATTAATTTGAAACATGGTGTGGAATGTTGGGACCTGAGAGCCTCTGTATGTCATATGACCTCACCCACCTTACGAGGATCTATCTTTTATTGGATCAACTTCTGTTGATGAGTCAGATAAACTTTTGAGCTACATAGAGCTCTTCTTCAGCTCTGTCTAGCTCAAAATTTGTCTCTCTCACCAACAGACGGTCCAATAAACGATTGATCCTCACCAACTTTGCTTCTATAAAATCCTGGGACCAACATGGCTGCAATAACACTGTATACATAGATCTTCCCAATCAGCTACCCCTTCTGCTGTTCCCCTTAGCTCAACTGAATTGCAGTCTCCCACCAATGCCTTTTGTACCAATAGGGAGGGGGTCACCTTCCTTCACAATCATCCCCCATATGTGCCTGTGCAATAAATGGCTAGAAAGACAGTAGGGCTAAGGCAGCACCAAAAGACCAAAACTCCTGTTGATATGATAAACTTAAAATGACACAGAGTGACAGCAGGAGAGAAAAATGTAAGTGTAGTAGAGACAAGAAGCTGCTAACTGCACCTTCTATTGGGCTTTAAAATGGCAACAAGCCAGAATAAGTGCTGCTAACCCATGGGGATTACATGTATGCAGGACAGGCGGTTTGTTCACAGTAGATACATGTAATTCTTGAAAATTTCACCCCAGCATGTAAATTCTTCAGTCATTCATCTGCTTCAATGGACCAAATATATTTTAGTCTGCACTGAAATACAAAGAGCCAGATCCTCATGTGATGTTAATCAGAATAGCTCCATTGAAGTCAGTGGAGCCATGCTAATTTATACCTGCTGAAGACCTGTTCCAAGTTCTTTAAATGAATGCACACTTCATGGAATTACAATCCATACTTATAACCAACCAATAAATTACATCTAGGTTATTGTAGTTAACAGTAAACATGTAACATACACCTCCTGAAGCTAAGGGAAGAAAAGCCTGCTGCCAGCACCTCCCAATTTTGAAGGTTTTTTGACTTAATGCTTTAGCTCCATTTAAGTGCCAAGAACATGAAGTAATCTTGGCTTCTATTAATCTTGTTTTGGGGGGCACGACAGCTTTTACGGGAAAAGCTGATAAATATCAGTCTGTGAGTATGGGAGTGGATTGTAATATAAATACCCTTTTCCTGAATGGCCAAAATGAAAACATGAATGCCCAAGTCTAGGAGTTCCTTGGTGTGAAGAGTGGTATGTGTATCCCTATATATGTCAATGCACATATACACACATTTTATACATTCCATGACCTTAAGGGAATGTATTTTCTTAAGGAAGCTTACTGTGCAGTGTCTGCCCCTGTCTTAACTGTATCCTGAACTAAACCAAAGCTCAGGGACTAGCAGGAAAGTTTTAATACTGAATTGGTTCCACTCTTCTTCTGATTGACAGGACACACTTCTTAAGACTTAAAACCAACTTCCTGCAAGCCAGTCAGGGTGACTTGATAAGAAAGTGGAATTTAGGGCAATTAAATGCAATTTGAGCCATGAGACTATGTCTGCAGATTGCAGTAGTACACCCCATTCAATGGTATTCCAGCCACCCAATGAAGATTTTACAAAACACACTTATTTATGGGTTGAATTTGCTACAACAGATGAATAATGCACTAGGTGGGATATTGAGTAAATTCAAATGATCATTATACTGGAATGGGATAAAGTACTATTAATGAACAGAAATCAGCTACTCCTTCAGCACTACCTTAGGAGCTGCAAATATCTGCAGGACCCTCGCTCTCTCTCTCACACACACACCCCCCAGCAAAATATTAGAGATGGGAGCTTGAAATGGGATAGATATAATTTTAAAAGTGACCAAGGATTTAAGCAAAAAATGGACATGACCCCCCATTTTTTTCCTTTATGATATATCAAGAAAACCTGGACGTTTTCCCTCACCCTGCTGCTTATTTTTGGTTTTTAGTCTGGCATTCCCTAGTTTTGCTGCAGAACATTTGGGGGAGGGAGGGAGTGTCTCGGAGAAAGGCAAAAGAGTGAGGGGTGTCAAAAATGTTTAACAAGGACATCCTTTTTCCTAATTGCTGATTAGACATTGCCGTTATGTAGGTATTAGCAATAGCAAACAACAACAAAACATTTTAAACACTCTGAAAAAAAAATCCTCTTCGCCTTCTGATTACGGTACTCTGCTTTTACTTTTTTGTCTTTTATGGTGTCATAATATTACTAGTTTTTCATGGTAGAAAAGGCCTGCATTTATAAGGTGGGGGGAAAAAAACTCAACAGAAACCTTTTTAGTATTTTTATTTTTGGTCTGAAAAATACTTTTGAAGCTTCCTGTATACATCATAAAGAAGCAAAAACGAGCAAACCCAATCTATTGTTTGTTTATTATATTGTTTAAGCCATCTATTATCAGGGCAGGAACCATGATACAAGTTTCAGACTAGCCTCATGTCTTCTCTGCATGCTTTCTACCCTTCTTGCATCACTGGCAGCTATTGTTGTGTGTGTTTGTCAGCTCCACTCCACTGCACCCCTAAACCATCTCCTACTGGCTGAACGGGTTTTTGCATTATATGGTCCCAACTCTTTGTCCCATTTTTTGCTACGCTGTTTTTCTACTATTGTGGGAGGCTTAGCTTCTGTGCCTCCATTTCCAAAAGATTTGCAGAAGGAGAAGAGGAAGCAGCTTCTGCTACCCTGCTACTATGTTGGATTAATTTTTATAATGTAATTTAAATAACAACTAAGTAAGAAAAAATGTCAAGACATTTACACGCAGCAAAGCCCCAGCAATGTAATTGCTAGCAACATAATCCTAGATGGTAATCCACCCCCTCCACAGAATCTCATACGGGTTGGCAAACTACCCCCCCCAGGATTTCAAAGGAAGCCACACCCCTGACTCACATGATAGTCCCATTGAAGCCATGATAGTAAGGTGAGCAGAATTTGTCTTGTGAAGGGATAGCTTGACTGTGCTCACAGCTGCAGTGTGGCTCAGGGGACTTCTGGGTAACTGCACAGAAAGCTACTGTGCATATCACCAATTCTAAGTTTTGTGAGCCAGCATTTTTGTGTCCGTTTTTGTGTCAATAGTGTACATTAATAAAAAAGTGAATCTCTGTGACACAGACATTTGGGTCAAAAAACAGATAAAATTGTGAGCTATGTTGCCTTGTTCTGGGGAAACAATGAAAATGTAAGGGATGTGAGTTTTTAAGCCACAGTGTCACAAATCCTCAACTTTTGTTTGATAAGAACAAGAGCAGAGACTAGACCAGGGGTTCTCAACCTTTTTCTTTCTGAGGCCCCCCCAATATGCTATAAAAACTCCAGGGCTCACCTGTGCTGCCACCACTGGTTTTCTGCATATAAAAAAGCCAGGGCTGGTGTTAGGGGGTAGCAATCAGGGCAATTGCTTGGGGCCCTATGCCACAGTGAGCAGTGCAAAGTTAAGTTGCTCAGGCTTCAACTTCAGCCCCAGGTGGCAGAGCTCAGGGCCCCGGGCTGCAGCTTTGTACAGCGGGGCTTTGGCTTTCTGCCCTGAGCTCCAGTGAGTCTAACACTGGCCCGGCTTGGTGGACCCCTTGAAATCTGCTTGTGGTCCCCCAAGGGTCCTCGGACCCCTGATTGAGAGCTGCTGGACTAGAAGAAATAAATAAATGTCCCAACAATCTCCAGGGGCATTTTGTCTGTGCTGGGAAATGCAGGAATGCAGGATTTGGTTGATCATTCAAATCCATAATGGCATAATTGATCAAAGTCTATTGAACCTGGAAAGGTTAGACAGTGCATCACTCTCTTTTTCTCCCTACTATAATTGGCTCCAAATGACTTCAGATGCCACTTCCTTCTGGAACCTTATCCCTGGGTTCCCAGGACACCACTGCCTCACTTCTCCTGTTGAGTTCTAAGGGCCTGACTCTCAGTTTGCCTGCATCTTGTATAGGCTTTTAGTTCAGTGCAACCACTTTATGCTCACTTTGCACTGGGGTAAATGACTACACATGGTGCAGGGCAACCAGAGGACAGTAAGGTCCAGGTTCTTCCAGTTAGCCTTGTAAAGATATGTGAGGTATCCAAGATTAAATGACTTACTGATGGCCGCCCAGGGAACCAGAGACTGAGCTGTGAATAGAAACCAAGAGTCCTGGCGCCTAATGCTGAAGATTTAACCAGTAGATCTCACTCCATCCCTATCTTTTCATAAGGTAAATGTCAGTACTACAGACCCCTTTTGTCTTTACAGATTGCAGACTTTGGTCTTTCCAACCTCTATCACAAAGACAAGTTTCTGCAGACCTTTTGTGGGAGCCCACTGTATGCTTCCCCAGAAATTGTTAATGGAAGACCCTATCGAGGCCCAGAGGTAAGGGGACACGGGAGAAGGAAAGTGAAATTAAAATTAATCTTGTGTTGGTGGCACGTATACAATCTGCATTTGGTAATAATGATCATGAACATTAGTTCTGTCCTGATAGTATCTCACACATAGACTATGTTGGGCCTCTCCTAGGTTGGAAGTATTCAAGCTGCCTTCTCTTACTTTCATTTGCTTTGCTTACACTTTGTCAGTTGTTAAATACCTGCATGCCGGTAACCAAGTACAGCTGGGTGTTCCATTGCTTTTGTGGTGCTAATGGTCTGGAAGACTGCAGGAATCAGCTTTTCTAGCCTTTACGCTTCTTGTCTATGTATTTTTAGGTTGACAGCTGGGCCCTTGGTGTATTGCTTTACACTCTGGTTTATGGAACAATGCCCTTTGATGGCTTTGATCACAAAAATCTGATCAGGCAGATCAGCAGCGGAGAATATCGTGAGCCAACACAGCCCTCAGGTATAAAAAAAGAACTGGTGTAATGTGTTGAGATGACAGGAGTTCAGAATGGCTGGCTGACCTGGCCTCTACCAGCATTTTCTGGTATGTCACTTTAGAATGACAAGGAAAAGGATCTCCCATCCCCTCTCAAAACATCATCTGCCCTCAGTGCCTATCTGGATAGAGCCCTTACCAAAAGTCCCTTTGACATGAAAGTTTTACAGCAGATAGATTTTATTGCCTTATGGAAGCTTTAACAGGGTCTTTTAACTAGATCTATGACAGTGGAAAGTCTGTTAGCTATTGCAAGTGAAATTGTTCAGACAAGCTGTAAATTGATACAAGGTCCTGATACAGATCAGTCTTCTAGTCTAACTACATTGTGCGATATATATCAAAAGCAGAGAGAAGATGAATAGTCATGGGGAAGCAACCACTTGGCCCAAGAACCCATTCTGAAGTCTGAATTCAATACCAATATGTTCACAATTATTATTACACAAGGGGATGCCACTGTGATTAGAACTCTGATAGAAAGGCACCAAAGAATTCTAGTCCAGTTACATGATCATAATGGTCCCTGGCCATGAAATCTATGAATCTATCAATAAATTTCACTAGACATTTATTTTTCATCATTTGTTTGCCACCATTTTTCATATTCTCCCTCCTGGTTATTCCTACCTAATTTGCTTTGTGGAAATTTACCTTTAAAAATACATAAAAGACTATATTATAATTGCATTTTACTTTCTCTCCCCTTCTTTTAAAAAAAAAAAAGGTGCAAAATTAATAATGTACATCATTTGAAATACCTGAGTGCCCTTTTGTTTTCCTCTAAGGCTTATATGCTTACATCTGGTTGATGTAAAGTTCAGTGTCTACACCAGATTTCTTCACTAATATGGAAAAATACTCATCTACTTGACAAGCCAATGGTACATTTGTTTGGATGTATCATGTGGCTTCAGATATGAAATAGCACTTAATTTCATTTCCTGAAGTTGAATTGATGGTCAAAGTCTTCCCACATAGCGCATTCACTTCACCTCTTTTGAGAAGCATCTGTTCATCTGTCTTACCCATATTTCCATGTCTTGCCCATATTTCCATGTCTATATTTTGACTATTTTAAATGTCATTCTTTGATCATAGATGCTCGTGGTCTGATCAGGTGGATGCTGATGGTGAACCCTGAGCGACGAGCAACCATCGAAGACATAGCCAATCACTGGTGGGTTAATTGGGGCTACAAGAGCAGCGTTTGTGACTGTGATGTCTTGAAAGACTCAGAGTCCCCACTGCTGGCTAGGTTTATTGATTGGCATCACCGTTCGACAGGTCTGCAGCCAGAGACTGATACCAAAATGAAGTGCCTTTCTAAACCCAAAGGTTCTGAAGTTACGCTGGAGCGACAGAGGTCCCTGAAAAAATCAAAGAAGGAAAATGACATTGTGCAATCGATCCAGGAAGGAGGGGCTGAGAATGCATCCAAACCAACCTCCAAGAGGCCCAAGGGCATCTTGAAGAAAAGGAGCAACAGTGAGCATCGGTCTCACAGTGCAGGATTCATTGAAGGAGTGGTCAACCCTGTGTTACCCTCCACTTTTAAGATAGAGCAAGAACTGTGTAGGACTGGTGTAGTCATTAAGAGTGCCATGGAGGGAGAGATAGCAAGTAAATACGGCACTAAAGCATCTTCCCTCATGCCAAAAAAAGGAATCTTAAAGAAGACTCAGCAGAGAGAGTCTGGCTACTACTCTTCTCCAGAACGAAGTGAATCTTCTGAATTGTTGGACAATAAGGATGAGACAGAAAACAGTGACACGTCCCCAGGCATCACTGAAACATCAAGAATTGGGTCTCATAGCCATTCCTATAGACGTAAGGGCATCTTAAAACACAACAGCAAGTATTCCACCAGCAGCATTGACTCTGCTTTGGTCAGTCCTGAAACACCGATGGTGGAAGCCATGGAAGAAGGAGTCCTGCCTGGGGATAGATTATCTCGAAGTTACAGTCGCCCTTCTAGTGTGATTAGTGATGACAGTATTTTGTCCAGTGACTCCTTTGACTTGCTAGATTTGCGAGAGAGCAGGCCAAACAGGCAAAGGATACGGAGCTGTGTCTCTGCCGAAAACTTCCTCCAGATCCAAGATTTTGAAGGACTCCAGAACCGCCCACGCCCACAGCATTTGAAACGTTATCGAAATCGGCTAGGGGACAGCAGTTTTTCCCTTCTCACGGACATGGATGATGTGACTCAGGTCTACAAGAAAGCTCTGGAGATCTGCAACAAGCTCAACTAGCACAGTGGAGAGGGTGGGAAGGGAAGGGAATTGTCATGTGTACCTTTATGATGGAGTTAGCCTGGTTACCAATTTGCTGACAGTGGTAGGATCATCAAAATGGGGTTGAATGCGCATACTCATCTGAAAATCTTGAGATATGTAAAAACCCCAAAGACTTCTCTTGAGCATTATGCAAACTCTCTTTTAGTTTGCTTTATTAAAGTATTACCTAGTTGCCCAAAGAAAACATTCATATGTCATGCAAACATACAGCACCTAACACAGTGGGGTCCCAGTCCATGATTGGGATTTCTAAGTGCTGCGATTGTATAAATAAATAAATAATAATACCAGAATCTGGCAGACAAAGGCATAATGTAGACAAATTCAGATTGGAAATAAGGCAGGTATTTTTAATAGTGAGAATAGTTTACTAGTAGAGCAACTTTCCCAAGGGAGGTGGTGGATTCTTCATCACTTAAATCTTTCTCAATATTGGATGTCTTTCTAAAAGATATACTCTAGTTCATCCTGAAGTTATTTGACTTGATGCAGGGATTATGGGGTGAAATATCTATGGCCTATGTTATGCTGGAGGCCAGACTAGATGTTCACAATGGTCCCTTCTGGCTTTAAAAATCTCTGAATTTGCTTTAGGAAGGGTAGTTTTAAATAGTCACACTTAGTGTCATGTGCCTAGAAAATTTGAGGCATGTGGCTACAAATTCACATCTTCCATCTACCATGTCATTCTCCTCACTAGCAAGGGGCACAGATTCGTATCTGACCATCAGTACTAATAGTGAAAAAATACAAGAACTGAAACCATAGTATGAGCTAGAAAAGGATGACCATTGCAAATGGCTAGTTGATTTCTGCCCCACACCCTCCAACATATTTACTAGGTTTGTGACATTTTCCAGATTGCCAGCCAAACAAATGCCTAGGAAGGGGTGTGTTTATCACATTCTCTCAAGGGTTAATTAAGCACAAGATCCAGATTTCAGTCACTTTCACTGTCAGCAAATGGTGCCGCCTTGCTTATTAGCATGTATCTGAGAGTGGAGAATAGTTTGCTTCTAGAATGTTAGCTTAAGAAAAGGTTGTAGCATGTAGTAAATGGACAGAGGACTGAGAATCAATGAGAATGTGCCTTTTTCCAAATAAGAATGTTTTGAAGTAGGTAGCAGTGGAACAGAAGGAATTTGACTATGAGTGCTGGAATGAGAACAGTAGGCTCGACAAGGGATTTGTTATAAAAATGCAGGTATCTATTTCTATTTGTAATGGGTACTGCATGAGCAGTGGTATCAGTCTGAAAAGGAGAAAAATGTACACGTTTCCTTGGATATATCTAAATATCCAGACTTAAGGCTTCAACTCCCATAAAGGTACCACTTGGGTCTACTGGATTACCTGAATGTAAGCCTCAGTTAGCAAGGCACTATGCGTTTGACAGGCCTGGGCAAACTGGAGTCATATGGCCAGTTTCAGATCTCATTTACATGAACATATGGCCCTGGGCTTCATTCGGGCTGCACTGGTGTGACTGGGGGCAGAATTTGGCCTGGAGGTCAAATTGGCTACAGCTCTAACAGTCCAAACACACAAACAACTGAAGGTTAAAGGGCCAAATTCTGCTCTCATCTTTACCCCAAGACTTCAGCTGGGAGCTGAATTTGGCCCACTCTCTCTGGGCATGCTCTAAAATCCTAAAAGCCATAGAGAAATAGTACCAAGTTCCATTTGGATTAGCTGAGAATCCAGAATAGCAATGTGAATAATTTAAGACAGAACAAAGAACTGCTTTATTGCTCATTGCTTCCCAGCTTGCAAACTCCTTATTTTGTGTGTCACAGTACTTTACTCTGTCAGCTCCTCCTTAAAATCAGCTGGATTAACAGGCACAAAGCTGGGTGAGTTTTAATTCCTGAATTGCCTCTTCTATCTCAATGGAGAGGTTTTTTCCTCCAGTAGACACTTGGCCAAAATTCAGCCCAGGTGTAAAAGGCATCTGTGGTGCTGTGCTCACACAAAGCAAGGCTAAATGCTCACTGTTTGTGCTCTGAAGAAGGGGGATTTCAGTCCATTCTTTTATTTATGGATATGTTTCGGTATGATGAGGCATCCTGTCCTCCCAAGGGTTTACATGTATTGTTTCTGCCTCTTCAAAAATCCATGTACTATTTTGAAGGGTGCAAAGTTAACAGGTGTGCCATATTCCATTTAAGGGAAATGTGAACTAGAGACCACATGGTTTCAGCAATTCAGGTGAGCTTTGCAGCCTTGGGCAAAAGATGTTCTTTTAACTATATGCCCTGGAGTGTAAGGTGCCAGACCCTGAGCTGGTGTAAATCAGCCTACTTCCCTTGACCTAATGGAGCCTGACTTCAGTAGACCTAAACTGATTGACACCAGCTTTGAATCTGGCTCTAAATGTGTAAATGATTTATACAGGTTTTGAGATGAAGGAGACGGACCTCAGCTTGCTGTTGTGAGGAACTGAGAAGCACCCCAAAGGCTCAGATCGCCTTAGATTTTTGCCCAGGCCTGCCATCTTGTGTACAAATGTGAATGAATGATTGACTGCTTGCTGCCAAACTGGAAATGTCATGTAGGGATTTACTGGCATGTTATCATTCCTAGAAGAATAGAAAGAAAAAAAACTTGACTGCACATTATTATTAGTGTTGTGATTTTTATTTAATTTTTTTGTAATACAAAGTTGACTTTTTTTTATTTGAATTTGTCTTTTTTTATTTATTGGTCTGAAAGCCATTTCAAATAGGTATAATAATATATTTGGTGTAATTTAATTGGTGCAACATTATTTTACAGCTGCAGCCAAAATGGTTTTGTTTTGTTTTCCACTCATTGGTTGGCTCTAGAAGGCACACAGGGAAAACGCTGGATAATCACCCAAAGTGTTTGTATTTTTAATCTGATACTGTTTTTTGTTAAATAAAAATAAAATGAATGGAATGTAAGATTTTTTTTCTCTTTAAATAAATGTACATCAACTGTGGCCAAATACCAATGAACTTCTCATACAAAAATACAGCAGCATCTTCAACAAACTGTACTGAGTTGTTTACTCAAAGCTTTTGGCTTATTTGTGTATTTGAAGAGAATATGGGTGGCCACTGAGACTTACATGCTGCGAGAGATTTGGCACTGTGAACAAGCCACGGTTTTCATCTGTATTAAAATAGCACAGAGAAGAATAGCTAACTGGGCTCTCCTTTCTTCGAGATTGAGATCCATGAGCCAGGTGTGTTGCAGGTGAGGGCAGAACAGGCTGTCTCACAGCCAGACAACAGCAAAATTTATTTATGCCAAGTAGGGTGACCAGACAGCAAGTGTGAAAAATCGGGACAGGGGGTGGGGGATAATAGAAGCCTATATAAGAAAAAGACCCAAAAATCAGGACTGTCCCTATAAAATCGGGACATCTGGTCACCCTAATGCCAAGCAACACCCCCAACAGTATTCCCTTCCCCTCCCTGGTCTGGGAAGGAAATGTATTATTATTTTAAATCTTCCTGCTGATGTAATCCAAGGCCTGTTTGGACAAAAGGCTATCAGCCATATGTTGCTATCAGATGTGCTGTGGTTTTAGTCATAAGGCTTTCAGCAGGCCGAGCGGTCAGCTGGTGGAAGACAAAAAGGGTGTTTCCTTTTGATGCTCAGAGATTAAATCTTGGTGTTTTGTCTTGGCAATATGGGGTCACAGTGAGAGAAGCCGGAGACTGAGTCTCCCATTGGTGTCAAGGACCTATTTCAATAAAGGGAATCGTGGTAATGGCCTGCTATTGGCTCTGACTGAGGCTGCATAAAACCTCTTGCTTGAGTTAGTCAGTCCAGGTGCCTTTTTTGTTTTTTACTTACAGGAGGTTTGGGTGCCATGTGAATTCATTCTCTAATTAATTCTACCCTGATCTTGTTAGAACTCAGGACTTTCAGTACATGACTTATATAACACAACACTACCCAACAGAGCAGGGTAACAGTGACCACAAACCAATAAAGCACAAAAGCAAACATACATTACTACATTACAAAGGGAGTGATTAAGCTAGCTTTACACTAATTGACACAGGAAAGTATTAAGTGCATATTCAGAGGCAGCCATAACATTAATGTACCTGATGCTGATAAGGACTAAATTGTGTGGTGAGGGAGAGGGCATGTCTTGGAGCCTCCTTACTGATAAAGTGGTGGGGGAGGTGGTTATGATGAGAGGAAGGCAGACTATGCTGTGACAGCACTTGGGAAGCCTTGTCAGGATTCCCTCTCTTCCCCATTTCCCCCCCGCCACACACGCTACGAAAAGGGAAGTTGAGGCAACATTTTTTTTTAAATATTGATTTTTGGAAGATGAAATCTAAACACTTTGGCCGCGGGGCAAGGAAGCCAAGAGCATTTAGTACAAATTGCAAGTGTATTTATAGATCTCCAAGCACATACACGTCACAAAGATGGGTATTTTAGCCCCATTTTAAAATTGGGGAAACTGAGTCACAAAAGATGAGCGAGTTGCTGAAGGTAATGCAACAAATCTGTGATTTAGCCAGGAATAAAACCCCAGGTTGTTTCATCCCAGTCCTCATGTACAGGATCAGATTGCTTCCGAATAACTATTAGCATTCTGTTGAGTGGATAAGATGGGAGAAGGTTATTACTGCCCTGGAAGATATGTAGCACTCAGGCAAAGTTTTACCTGAGGAATTTACAGTCTAACACCCTGAGCCTGAAAAGTAAATGCATAACTCCGCTCTTGTGTAGTCTCAATGATTTCAATGTCACTACTTACCAACATCTAGAGGACAACTCACATGAGTAAAGTGTAAACATGTGTCTAAGCTTTTTCAGGATCAGGGCCTAAATGATGGACCCAGAAATGAGGATATAATACACCCCAGGAAATGGGAGGAGCAAATAAGGCCTGGGCTACATATGTAGCAAGGCTACTCAGTTTAAGTAGACATATATCTTGGTGCTTCAAATGTGCTTCTTTAATGTGCAGAGATAGTTTCTATCAGTGCTGTTGCAGAAGTGTAGGTCCATTACTACAGATGGATGACAATTCTTGAACAACTGTGCTTGATAGTGTCATCCCAGGCTCCACTGACATCTTCAGCAGTTCCCATTTCAGGGTATTACATAGAAGAACTACTGAGGCTTTTTCCCTTGAACAATGACATTCACTATCTAGCTATGTATTGGCTCTAGTACTCCATGAGGGGCTGTCTGCTTCTGCCTCAAGACAGCTTTGTCATGAATAACTAATGAGTTGAACTTGGGTTGGGCCAGAGCTTTTCTGGATTTCCTCCCTAGCTCTATTTCTGGCCATCAAGATCTATTCTCCTTTTTGAAACATTTTATGGACTTTCCCTCAGAACATACAATAGTTGACATACATATCAGCAGGGCATACACAATCCTGCATATCTTTGGCATAAAGAACATTATACTCATTCCTATTTGCATATGCATATAAAGCTCCTTGAAATGGCATTTAAAGGTGCAATTTTATCCAATACGGGATAGAGTCTTCACGAACGCCAGCTCTCTATAGGTACTTATATGGATCTCTTTGCTAGTAGCTGAGTGCCTCTGGGGATTGGTTACATGGATAACGTGACTGAACCTCCTGCTCCTTCCATGGAGCATCCAATAGCAGCACTAGGTGCTCAGCCCCTCTGAAGTTCATGCCCAAGGTCTCACATTGAACATCCAAAACTAAAGCATCCAATAGCAGAGGCTATTTGAAAAATTTGTTATTAACAGCCCTTCTCTTTTGGCTCTCCCCCTTCTGTATTATGCTATATAATTTACACAAGTAATGGCATTCCCTGTTGAGTTAAACCTAGCTTGTTATATCCTTTAGTTTTCCAACATGGACTCAATGACACCCTGTCATATGTTGGGCTGGCTTTTACTAACTACATTCTTTTTGGGTACTCAGCATGGCTGTGGTATTGAATCAGTAATTGGCATCTCTTTAGACCATTAGCCTATGGCAGAATTCTGCTCTGCCAGGTTTGGCTCAATTTCTGGGGGCCAGTATCAGATGATATTTCTTTCTGGATGTTGAACTTAGGGAGGACAATTGGAAGACACCTTGCACTAATAGTGGCTTGTTCTCTACAAATAATGAGACCATGTGGAGGAGCAATTAAAAAGCTAGACAGCTAGGATAGACAGACCAACAATATAATTCTGCAGAAGTTATGATGAGATTCTACAATCCCCAGCAGGAGTCTCCTTAGAAAAAACTATGTTATTTTAATACACAGGGACAAAACTGTTGCATTTGGAAAATACTGAAAGTTGAGCAAGGAGCTGCTATAAGAGAACTGGCTAGTAAGTGAAAGCAGGAGCGACTGGAGACAGTTTATACTATTGCACTGCAATGATACAGTTTATTAACCTCCCACACCCCCATTCCCACTTTCAGCCTCAGAGATAATAAGACAAGGCATACTGTAAATAGAAACAAAAGGAGAACAAATTCAAACCAGATGCCAGGAAATTTTTGTTTGTTTGTTTGCAAGATGCCTTAACTACATGTAAAGGCCTGCTGGGAAAGCTTGCTGGAACTAGCCATATGTCAGCATTCTGTTTGCCCTGGGATTTATCAAAGAAATAAGCCTGGATAGGCTGGATTTTTTTTTCATGTTTCCTGTTTTCTTTAGTGGCATGCACCAGATCTTGCTAGGTAAATCAGAAGTCTTCTTCAACAGAACCTGCTGCCTCACTGGGAGGAGGCGGGGTTGCAAAGTTCCAATATAACCCGGTGCTGCATGTGGTTTTCAGGCTTACTCCAACCATACAGTAGTATGAAGCTTCCAGGAGCGATTTATGTCACAGTGGATGCAATGGATAGTGATTGAGTGTGAGAGCCCCAGCTGAGGTAAATTGGCATCATTCCATTGACATCAATAGAGCTATGCTGATTTGCACAAGCTGAAAATCTGGCCCTAAAATATAAATAATAATTATACTATTGTAAAAAGTCTTTTGGATTGAATGGGAGCAAGGCACGCCCTAAAAGTTGGTTGGGGTCAAATTTTCACAAGTGATCACTTGTTTTGGAAAAAGAAAAGGAGTACTTGTGGCACCTTGGAGACTAACACATTTATTTGAGCATAAGCTTTCGTGAGCTACAGCTCACTTCATCAGATGCATATAGTGGAAAATACAGTGGGGTGATTTTATATACACAGAGAACATGAAACAATGGGTGTTACCATACAGACTGTAACAAGAGTGATCAGGTAAGGTGAGCTATTACCAGCAGGAGAGCGGGGGGGGATCTTTTGTAGTGATAATCAAGGTAGGCCATTTCCAGCAGTTGACAAGAACGTGTGAGGAACAGTAGGGGGGGAAATAAACATGGGAAATAGTTTTACTTTGTGTAATGACACTTCCACTCCCAGTCTTTATTCAAGCCTAAGTTAATTGTATCCAATTTGCAAATTAATTCCAATTCAGCAGTCTCTCATTGGAGTCTATTTTTGAAGTTTGTTTGTTGAAGAATTGCCACTTTTAGGTCTGTAATCGAGTGACCAAAGAGATTGAAGTGTTCTCCAACTGGTTTTTGAATGTTATAATTCTTGATGTCTGATTTGTGTCCATTTATTGTTTCACATAGAGACTGTTACCTGTTTTGGGTACCTCAGTTTCTGGGTGTCCCGTTTGAGACAACTTGGACCTGATTTTCAGAATGTTGAACACCTTCTGGTCCTCTTGATTTCAGTCAGAGCTGCAGGGCACAGCACCTCTGAAAATCATGTTCCAGGTGTGTTGGACAGGACAGCCAAAAACTGAGGTACCCAAACTCAGTGACCACTTTGAGAAATGTTGGCCTTAATTTCAAACTCATAAAAATGTAGGACTGGATGGGTCATCAACCTCAACAAGTCATCTAGTCCAGTCCCCTGCACTGAGGTAAGACTATCCAGAAGATCCCTGATGTGATATTTTAACTGTTCTTAAAATCCTCCAGTGATGGAGATTCCATAACCTCCCTAGGTAATTTGTTCCAGTGCTTAACTACCCTGTCAGTTAGGAAGTTCTTCCTGATGTCTAACCTAAACCTCTCTTGCTGAAATTTAAGCCCATTGCTTCTTGTCCTGTCCTCAGTGGTTAAGAAGAACAGTTTATCACCCTCTTCTTTATAACAGCCTTCTACTTACTTGAAGACTGTTATCATGTCCCCCCCAAGTCTTCTCTTCTCCAGACTAAACAAACACAATTTTCTCAATCTTTCCTCTTAGGCCATGCATTCTAGACCTTTAATCTTTTTTGTTGCTCTTCTCTGCCAATTTGGCCACATCTTTCCCAGAGTGTGTGGCCCAGAACTGGACACACTACAATTGAACCCTTATCAATGCTGAGTAGAGTGGAAGCATTACTTCTTGTGTCTTGCTTACAGCACTCCTGCTAATACATTCCAGAATGATGTTTGCTTTTTTTTTGCAAAAGTATTACATTGTTGACTCATATTTAGCTTGTGATCCACTGTGACCCCCAGATCCTTTTCTGCAGTACTGCTTCCTAGGCAGTTATTTCCCGTTTTGTATTTGTGCAATTGATTGTTCCTTCCTAAGTGGAGTACTTTGCATTTGTCCTTAATGAATTTCATCCTCTTTACTTCAGACTATTTCTCCAGTTTGTCCAGATCATTTTGAATTCTAATCCTGTCCTCCAAAGCACTCACAACCCCTCCCAGCTTGGTATCGTCCTCAAACTTTATATGTGTACCCTCTATGCCATTATCAAAATTAATTGAATCTTGATTCAATTATTAAGATATTGAATAGAACTGGACCCAGGACAGATCCCTGAGGGATCCCACTTAATATGCCCTTCCAGCTTGATTGTGACCCATTGATAACTACTCTCAGTATACTTTTCCAATCAGTTGCACACCCACCTTATAGAAGGATCATCTAGGAGGCTATATTTCTCTAGTTTTTTCAGTATCAAAAGCCTTACTAAAGTCAAGGTAGACCACATCATCTGCCTCCCCCCCTATTCACAAGACTGGGTTACCCTGGCAGAGAAGGATGTTAGGTTGGTTTGACAAGGTTTGTTCTTGACAAATCCATGTTGACTTACTTATCTTATTTTCTTCTAGATGCTTACAAATTAATTATTTGCTCCATTATCTTTCCAAGTACAGTACCAACATTAAACTGACTAGTCCATAATTCCCTACATTGTCCTTCTTTCCCTTTTTATAGACAGTTATTATATTTGCCATTTTCCAGTCCTCTGGGATCTCTCCCGTCCGCCACGAGTTCTCAAAGATATGCACTAATGGCATAGAGATCTCTTCAGCCAATTCCTTAAGTATTGCAGGATGTATTTCATCAGGCCTTGCTGACTTGAAGACATTAACTTGTCTAAGTAATTCTTAAGTTGTTCTTTTCCAATTTTAGCCTGGGATCCTACCCTATTTATACTGATGTTCATTATGTTAGTCATCCAGTTATTGCCTTTTTTGGTGAAAACTGAAACTAAAAAGGCATTTAACACTTGTGCCATTGCTGCATTATCTGTTATTGGCTTTGCTTTCTCATTGAATAGTGTGTCTACTCTGTCCTTGGTCTTCCTCTTTCTTCAAATGTACTTGTAATATGTTTTCTTGTTATCCTTTATGTCCCTAGATAGTTTAATCTCATTTTTTGTGTTGGCCTTTCTAATCTTGTCCCTAGATGCTTGTGGTTTTTGTTTTTAATATTCTTCCTTCATAAACTGACCTAGTTTCCATGACTTTTTTGACTTTTATGACTTTTTTGAGTTTCAGATTGTTGAAGATCTCCTGGTTAAGCGAGGGTGATCTCTTACTATACCTCCTATCTTGCCTCTGCACTGGGATAGTTTACCCTTGTGTTCTTAATAAGGGCATGTTTTTAAGAGGCAACTCCCCTGAATTCCTTTTCCCTTAGACTTGCTTCCCATGGGGTCTTACCTACTGAGTCTCTGAGTTTGGTGAAATCTGCCTTCCTGAAGTCCATTGTCTTTATTCTACTGTTTTCCCTCCTACCAAATTCCTTAGAATTGTGAACTCGTCATTCCATTTTCACCCAAGCTGCCTTCCACCTTATTATCCTCTTATCCTTATCCAGAGACTTTCAACAGGTCTGCCTCCCACTTCTATCTCAACTTCCGTGCAAGTGTATACATCTTTGATATACAAGGCAAGACCTCCTCCTTTTTTTTCCTGCCTGTCCTTCCTGAACAAGATGTACCCTTCTAAACCAATATTCCAGTCATGTAAATTATCCCACCAAATTTCTGTGAGGCCAGTTATGCCATAATTGTGATAATTCACTACTTTTTAGTTCTTCCTGTTTATTCCCTGTACTTCTTGCATTATTATACAGACATCTAAGATGTTCATTAGATTTCTCCCCTATATTCCCTCTTGTCTCTCCTTTGTCCCTGCTGCAATTGCTCATGTTCCCCCCAGATTCTGACCCTTCACCCAGGTGTCCATGTTTTGGACATACCTGTGGGCTTTTGTCTCCTGCCCTCATTAAACCTAGTTTAAAGCCTGCCTTGCGAGGTTAGCCAGTCTGCATCCAAAGGTACTCTTCCCCTTCTTTGATAGGTGGACTCTGTCACACTGTCGAGTGATACATGAATACCAGCCTCAGGGCAGACTCTTAAGAAGCAGGGCACAAACCCCAAACTGGTTGTGAGTTCTATAATTAGATTTCACCAACCACGTGTAAACTCCTCAGACACTATACAGGATTAAGATGGAGTCACAGACAGTCCCCTTGGGCATTCCAGTCTATTTTGCCATGCTTTTGGCAAGCTTGACTCTGCGATAGATGGTCACTTGACACCACAGATCACAAAATATTCAGGTTACTACCAGTCCCAGCGGTCCTGTCACTTACCCCATGTCAATTTGCACCTTAGATCTCACCCCAAAGACAACACTTGTAGCCAATCCTGTAATAAATTAACTAAAGGTTTATTAACTAGGAAATAGAAATAAGAGTTATTTACAAGATTAAAACACACATACACACAAACGAGTTGCAGTCTTAGGTTTCAGATGGTGACAGAGCAGCTGAAATGTGTCAGCTCTATATGTCCATGAGGGCAAACTCAGGTTAATCTTGGGGATCTCCTGCTTATATTTAGGAATCTTTGCCCCATAGAGCCCAAACAGCATAAAAAGATCCTATTTCCTTCTGGTCAGAGATTTTTTAACTCCCCTCCCTAGAGTCCAAGCTGATGGGATGAGCACTTCCACACATAACCTCATTATAGATGGGTGGGGGGAGCAATCTTCAAAGTCTTTGTTCCACAAAGGCCCATTTGGATTCAATAGTCCTTCCTGAGGGACAGGAGATAACACCTTCTGTAGCAATCCAGAATTTTGCATTAAGTGTATTTTTTTCCTGTTTTGTGAATTACAGAGTTTCATAACAAACATTTTACAGTTACAGAGGAAACACTTAAGTATTACCTTATGGCATGGGATACAGATGTAAGTAGGATTAATACGTGCAGCATCCTACAAGCATTCCATAAAGTCTACAAACTAAACACATTCTTATAACACTAATATCTATTTTAACTATACTAACCCACAGGTGAGCCAGACTGGTTTCCAGCTATGCATTTGTCAGTGTTCAGGGAGGCCAAGGGCCTTGGCATGAGCTGGCATCCGGTCTGCCAGCATCACAGACCTCATCTCTGCTCAGCAATACTTCTTCGCAGGACACTTCACAT
Source organism: Dermochelys coriacea (assembly GCF_009764565.3). Lineage (NCBI taxonomy): Eukaryota > Metazoa > Chordata > Testudines > Dermochelyidae > Dermochelys > Dermochelys coriacea. Next base: position 254,082,216 of record NC_050068.2, on the reverse strand, counting down.
TATTTATACAGTAGAGTGGAGCTCTAGTGGAGCTCTATATAAGCTCCAGTAGCTTATATAAGTTCCCTCCACCAAGATTTTGGATATTTAAGTAATTTTTCAGTTGCATATGAAAAATCATGATAAATATTCTTCAAGTAGCAGGACTGGGTAGCTGAGGGTACTGGTAATGGGATGCAGAGCCTTTCACGTCTGCAGTTCCGGTTCAAATGATGGCTAGATTGCTAGCAGTCCAAAGTCATCATTCTGCCACTCAAATGAAGGGCGAGTTTGGATAATTTTGCTCTTTGGCAGCCTTCCCCTCTGCCCCCTTGAAATTCTCCTAAATTACCCCTGCCAGTGGTAGTCTAAAAATACTTTTGAAGAGCACGTTTGCCTCTGGAATGGACCAAATTGCTTCAAATGGCAGAAATGCTAAAACAATTTTCCTGGGAAAGGAAATATTCCTGGTACACAGGGTAAAGCACAAGCTGAGCTAGGGGGGAGGGGAGAAGGAACATTTTTGTGGGAGCTCCTTGTTAAAGTATTGGCAGTACATCACTGATGCGACTTGCACTCTTCACAATTAGGACCATGCACGCACATGCAATTACTTTGTGCTGATCTTTGTGGTGCTGACATAAAATTCCAAATAAATAAATGCAATAACGCACTTAGTCTATTTTAAATGGGATGGGATGTTGCTTATTAACCCAGCAGGGGGCCACGACACCCACCACCCCTCACCAGTATCCTTGCACAGAGGCAGCCAAAGGTCCGACCTCACCCTGTGTAAGTGGAACTGCACATACACAATTAATTATATTTAATGCATGTGGATGAGACAACATTAAATAAAAATCTGTACCCAACCATTAAATCTTACAAGAGTTTGATTTTCTTAGGAGTCATACCTTGTACAAGGCCTGTGGGGATCCAAAGGAAAAGGGTTAAAAAATGTCTTAACACACCCTAATCCTCTTTATTTGCCTCCACTTCTTAAACTGCTCCTTTTCCCAGAGAGGTTCAAAGCCCCAGTCAATAGCTGCTTCAAGGCCACCAAAGTTATGCTCACCAACTGGGGAACTGAAACAATACCATGTGACTAATGTGGCCAATCACAACTTTTCCAAGCAGCTCAAATTCCGCGTAGTGAATAGGTAGTAGTGAACTGTTCATGATCAATTCATAGAATAAAAAATCCACAGGAAAACTGTCAAGCAATTCTAAAACGCAAATAAACTGGAGAAAATTGCATTTGGATCCCCAACATCCTGAGAGCAGACAAAGAGGCTACATTTATTCAGTAAATTACCCACTCTAAATTATTCTCTCAGCTCTACTTGGTACACACCCCTGGTATAACCTTTCATTGGTTGATTTCTGAAATGACAGCAAAATCTGCAATGATGCTACAATTAGCTCATGCACTCCAAAGTTCAAAAGAAAGGTTTGACCTTTCATCACAAAAATATCCACTTTGCATTCAGATCCATGTGAAATAGAAAGCCTTTGTTCAGATCAAGCAGAGAAGAAATAAACTGGTGTTAAAAGGTCATCTCAGTTTGCTTTGAGGGGTGGGGAAGAATGACAAAAAATAACCAAATGTGGGCTTAGAGGTGATCACAGATACTGTCTTTCAGCAGGACAGACGTTTTTGCTACAGACCTATTCATTAGTAAAACAGAGTCTTTATAGGTATGGGCCAAGACTTTCAAAAATGGCTACTGATTTTACATGCCACAATTCTTGAATGCCCAATTTGAGAAACCTATAAGGGGCTTGATTTTCAGAGAGTGAGTGACTCAGTACTTTCTGAAAATCGGGATCCCTTTAAGTTGTCTTATGTTGGACATCCAAAAATCAAGGCACCCCAAATCACTAGTCGCTTTTGTACATCTTGGCCATGATAGATTTCTTTCATGGTATATTTTATTTTCCAGCACCTACAAAATTAAGGGTAGAGTTTGCTGCCCCCTATTAAAGACTGCTATTTTGTGCGGTTTTGCCTAGAATAAATAATGTATCATAACATAGGTCTATTATAAGAACATTGGGAAGGTAGTTGCCAAGTTTAGTCTGTCTCCCTGCAGAACCACAACTTTGTAAAGTAGAGTTCTGTTGCTGACCCACAGCTGATGTGTCCTTTAAAAAAAAGGAAAAAATGCGAATACATTTAAAGTTCCAAACTCAACATCTATAGGTCTTTTCACTATGTCAGGCTTCTTATGAAGTCTCCATCTTCTCTCTCTCATGTGGGCCCTTATTCAGAGAGGTGCTTAAGTGGGTGCCTAACTTTAACACAAGTAGATCCTCTTCAAAGCCAGTGGGACTCTTCACATGATTAAAGTTAGGGACAGGTTTAAGTACCTTGCTGAATCTGGGCCATGTTTTCTAGCTTACAAAGAAATGATATTCATAAAATATATAAAAGATTAAAATTAGGAAGAGAGAGAGAGAAGAGTTTCACTTTTTTTAAAACATAAATGAAGAGTCTGGCAAACACTGTTTAGAAGTGACCGAGGAATACTACAGATCTGTCTTTCAGCATATCCCAAACATCCAGGGCAAACAAGAGCTAGCGTAGTTTTATCTTGCTATGTTCTATTTTGAATATTTCTTTCAGTGGAGAAATGGCCTTCAGGAGGTCAGTCCTACCAATGATTGTGCTATTAATAGATAAACCAAAGGAGGGATTTTCAAAAGTGCCCAGCAGTGGTCTAATTGCTTCCACTGAAGTCAGTGGTAAAGCTCCCATTGACCTTGATGGGAGCAGAGTAAGGGCCAGTTCCTCAAAGGTATTTAGGAACCTTAGGCCATGTCTACACTAGAGTTAAGTCAATTTAAGCGATATTGACATTCATAAACCACTGTAATTATATCGCATGTGCATGTTCACACAGTGCTCCTTGTGTCGGTGGAGTGCGTCCACAGTTGGCGCTCTAGCACCTACAGAGAGAGTGTTGCTTAGGAAAATTCAGTAGGCTTTTGATTGCACCAATTGTACTTCCTGGCTACTGGTATCCATTTTGTGGATTCTTTGTAACACTAGTTCCTTAATTTTGTTCTTGTTATTAAGGGCTTGCCTACTGCTTTTCATTGTCTAACTGATGGCTCTTACTTTTGGACCAAGTTCTTTCCTCGCTTACTTCCAGCTTAATCTCACTGAAGTCTACTTAATTAACAGGGATGCACAGGCAATAATTGGGTCAGAATCTGGCTTCAGTTGGTCATCAAATCCATTGGTTTATACATTTTGGCTCCCCCAACATAGGGCAAATTCTGCCCTTGGCTAGAACATGCAACTTTCTTTGAAGTCAGTAGGCCAAACACTGGAATCCAGTAGCAGTCTAAGTTGCTGGGTTGTGGAATGAGGATTTCCAAGGAGACATATCTCCCTTCTCCAGGCCACAGAGCAGCAACAGATAAGCCACTTGGTGGCCACTTTTGGAGACTCAGACCTAGGGTGACCAGATAGCAAGGGTGAAAAACTGGGACGGGGTGGGGCATAATTGGCACCTATATAAGACAAAGCCCCAAATATCGGGGCTGTCTCTATAAAATCGGGACATCTGGTCACCCAACTCAGACCAGCAGTAGCCTCCACAGCCAGCGAGCCCCTCCTCCACTCCCTAGAATCTGTGTTGCTTCTCTCACCGTCAAATTCTTCCTGAAGACTCACTTTTTCAGTCTACCTTCCATTCCAGCCTGGCCTTCTCTCCATCCACAAGTGAGCTGTAGCTCAAGAAAGCTTATGCTCAAATAAATGTATTAGTCTCTAAGGTGCCACAAGTACTCCTTTTCAGACTAACACGACTGCTACTCTGAAACCCTTGTAATGTGACACTACATTTTTTTTCCAAAGGCAAAGATGAGCTAACAAAATTAATCCATAATATGACGTACTTGATATTCACTGTTGAGAGCTGCACCTCCCCAGACCCTGTGGCTTCTCATGTTTTTTGTCATAGAATCATAGAAACGTAGGACTGGAAGGTACCTCAAGCGGTCATCACATCCAGGCCCCTGTGCTGTGGCAGGACCAAGTAAACCTGCACCATCTCTGACTGGAGTTTGTCCAACCTGTTTTTAAAAACGTCCAATGATGGGGATTCTACAACCTCCCTTGGAAGCTATTCCAGAGGTTAACTACCCTTATAGTTAGAAAGTTTTTCCTAATATCTAGCCTACATCTCTGTTGCTGCAGATTAAGCCCATTACTTCTTTCATATCTTCAGTAGACATTGAGAATAGTTGATCCTCGTCCTCTGTATAACAGCCCTTAACATATCTGAAGACTGATCAGGCCCTGCCCAGTCTTCTTTTGTCAAGACTAAATATGCCCACTTTTTTTTAACCTTTCCTCATATGACAGGTTTTCTAAAACTTATCATTTTCGTTGCTCTCCTCTGGACTCTCTCAAATGTGTCCACATCCTAAAGTGTGGCATCCATTGGACACCATATTCCAGTTGAGGCTTCACAAGTGCCAAGTATAGCAGGACAATTACCTAGTATGCCTTATATATGACACTCCTGTTAATACACCCCAAAATGATATTAGCTTTTTTTTTTTTTTGGAACTGAATCACATGGTTGATTCATATTCAATTTGTAATCCACTGTAACCCCCAGATCCTTTTCTGCAGTACTGCCACCTAGCCAGCTATTCCCCATTTTGTATTTGTGCATTTGATTTTTCCTTCCTAAATGAAGTACAATGCACTGAATTTCATCTTGTTGTATTCAGACCTAGTTCCCCTGTTTGTCAAAGTTATTTTGAATTCTAATCCTGTCCCCCAAAGTACTTGAAACCCCTCCCAGTTTGGTGTCATCTGAAAATTTTGTAAGCATATTCTCCATTTCATAATCCTAGTTATTAATGAAAATATTGAATAGTACCAGTCTCACAACTGACCCCTGCATGACCCCACTAGATCTGCCCTCCCAGTTTGACAGCGAACCATTCATAACTACTCTTCAGGTACATTTTTACAACCAATTGTGCACCCCCCTTATAGTCATTTAATCTACACCACGTTGTCTGAGTTTGCTTGTCACCGACTATGTAAAATATAATATAGATTTTAGACTCCTTGGAGTAGTGACCTGATATTGTGCTTGGTTGTGAAACATCATTCACATTTATGAAACTGTTTAAATAATAACGAGGCAAACTCTGCAGTCCCCAAGCACAACTCTGACTGAAGTCACCAGTCCCTACTCCAGACTTCTCCTGAGAACTTGTAGGTTTCTCTTCCCTTTCTTGGTGACTAGAGGGCACAGTGTAGGCCAAATCTCATAGGAAAGAAATCTGATAGAATTTTGTTTCCCCCAGCTGTTTGAGGTATTTGGGACTGTGATAGATAGAGAGACTGTTCCCTCTCCATTGTATTTCCATTAACTCGGGACTGTGATCTTACCCCAAACAGCTGCACACACATATTCTTATGAGCTCATTGTGTTCTAAGCCAAGTAACCTGCTGGAGGCCCTCACAATAGGAATGCCTGTCTAGTTGACTATGAATACTCACAGACCAGCCACAGTACTTGGTAGATAGAACATGATGGGTCACCATGGAATCACCTGACTTCCCATGTCGTTTGTGTACGAACCCAATACTAGCAGCTTGGAATACCTTCACTATCAGTGCATTTGGAAAAAGAAAAGAATGGATCAACATGAGGCATTTGCCCCATCCTTGTCAAACATGCCATTAAAACAATACAATCACCAGAGCTGGTTGAAAAATGGAGAATGTTTTTCACAGTTTTAAAAAAAAAATTTCATGAAAAAATGTCGTCTAAAATTTCAAAAGCCTTCAACCAGCTCTCCTGATCACTCGCTCTGCAACGGCAGTTAGATGGAGATTCAGCAACATGTCAATAAAGACGAGATGAACAAAACATGCTTGCCCAAGGGAATAAAAATGGGACAAGGCATACACTTGAGAATGCCTCCACCCATGACTCAGATCACGTGCACTGGGAATTTTCCATCGCTATTTGCAGCTTTCCCCAAGAGCTAGTCTCACTAGCCTGGTTCTTCTCTAGACCTTTTTATCTTAGGTGTTGCACTTGAATGAGGCCAATGCTCAATGTAAAATATATGAAAACTGTCCACATACAATTATATAAGAGGGTGCAGGCAGCAAGGTTGTTCAGTCAGCAGGCTTACTGGTCAGGGGCTGCTGCTCTAGACTCTCTTTCAGTTCAGTATGTCATGGATCCCTTCAACAGGGTGCAGCTGGGTCAGCTGGGAACCCGCTCATCCTGCCCATTCCAGGGCTAGGTGAGGGGAATCTGGGGTGGGTAGGAGTCCAGGCTCAGGGCTCTGACAATGTGACAGCATGAGCTGACCTGTGCTTGACCCACCTCCTACCCCACCCAATGTCTCAGTTTGGGGAGTGGCTGCTGTTTGATTATAGTCCTTTGCTTCAAACTCCCAGAATGTCAGGACTGATGCAGGTGACCTTCTGGTGATTCACATGTGGTTCTCCCTCCCTCTGGGGTGATGTCTCAAAGGAGCAGAGGAAAGACTCACAGCCTTGATAAGAGCTCCTTCTTCTCCTTCTGTCTCAGGGCAGTGCTCCTCCTGGAAATGTCTTCTCTCCTCCCCCTGCCCGGGTGGTTGGTGCTCTTTTAATATAGCTGCTTGCCCCAGGAACATGCTCAGCAGTGCCTGAAGGGCAGAACTTTCCTGGCTCAGTCCTGCTCCCGCACGTCCCCTGCCTCAGACTTAGTGAGGGGTTTGTAAACCCCATTATTGTGAGTTATTAAAATACTTCTAAGGGCAGAAAGGAAGAACCTCTAATCTGTCCTTCCTGTCTAACACAAACCATAGAATTTTACCAAGTGATTCCTGCATGAAGCCCATAACTTTTGGTTGAGCTCCAGCAACTCTTTTACAAAGTCATCAGATCTGGATTTAAAGCTTCCAATGGACGGCGACTCCACCACATCGTTTAGTAAGTTGTTTCAATGGTATATCACTAATATACAAAGCTGAGCCAGTCAGAGACACCTTGAAGATTGAGCATCCAAATCCCTTAGGCAGTTTTGAAAATCTCTGCCTAAATGTGTTCCCTTATCTGTTCAATAAAGCTCCTATGGAACAGGTCTGAGGTGGAAAGCATTATCGGTACCCTAAAGTTGTTGTGGCTTGAGGAGAAATTTACAAACAGGTTCAGTGATTAAAATAGTTGGATTTATACCGCATCGCTCATCTGAGAATCCCAAAATGCTTTACAGAGGCAGGAAAGCATCACTGTGCCTTCCTACACATGGAAAGCCAAGCACAGAGGGAGTTAAGTGACTTGCCCAAGATCTTACCAATAAGTCAGTGGCAGGGTTGGGATAACTTCTCTACCACCTCCGGTTCTAGTATCCCCCAGTGATCTACATAAAGGTCATGGGCCAGCTCCTATTGACTGATGTCAATAGCATTACACCAGTTTATTTGTCTATTTTAGGTACTTACCTATTTTAGCCCCAATATCCAAGTGTCTCAGTGTACTGTGCCTTTGTATATTTATCCAAACATTATCCCTGTGAGGTAGGGGAGTGTTATCTCCACCTGAGTCTCTGAGAGGCTAAATGACTTGCCCAAAGTTACACAGGGAGTTTGTAGAAGATCAGATACTTGCACTCAGGTCTCTCAAGTCTTAGGCTAGTGCCCTAACCATCAGACCATCCTTCCTCTCCCAGTTTACGCCATCTGATGAGCTGGTGACATATGTTAACTCTCTGAACAATGATTGGATAAGTAAAGGGATGTTCCTTGACACGATCTCTGAGCTTGGTGCAAAAATCTAGTTTAACAAACCCCGACCCCATGTGGCTGAGAACACACAGGAGTGGATGTTTTCTTCTTATTTACACAGGCCTGCCCTTAAGCCATAAGAAATTTGGTGCTGGGAAAGCATAACAAATGTTCCTGCAGCCGTGTGAACAAGTTCTGTCCCACATTGGTACATGTGTCACTCATTGAAATCCAATCACAATGTAGGTAACATTTTCATAAGCTCCTAAGTCATTTTGGATCCTAGTCCCATTTGAAAGTCAACTTTTACCCTATATGTTAGCATACCTTCACAGCAGGCAAGTGAAAAAACATTCACGTGTACCCTATGTTGGTTACACTGCTGTCTTTGAGACAATGTGTCCTAGTAAACAGAGCACTGGACTGGGACTCAAGAGATCTGAACTCCATTCCTGGCTCTGCCACTGGTCTGCTGGGTGACTTTGGGCAAGTCACTGTCCCGCCCAGTGCCTCAGTTTCCCCATCTGTAAAGTGGAGATAATGACACCAACCTCGTTTGTAAAGTGCTTTGACATCCGCGGATGAAAAGTGCTATTTAAGAACTAGATATTATTATTATATTTCACACAATAAGAATTAAAATGGCTAATTTGTTACCCTAATGGGTTAGTTTGCAAAGTGATGCATAAGGTTTCAGCTGCAGAAATTCCCAATAACTTTAACCTTCAAAAAGATTCCAAAATTTGATGGTCATCGAGGCCATGGGCATGATCCAGAGAGCAGAGGATTCAACCAGAATAGAAGCTATCCCAGATCTGCTTCCCAACCTCACAATGATACCTTCATGTCAGTAGTGGGGATAGCTGGTGGAATTAACCACAAGGTATTTGACTTCTTCTTTCCTAGCAATGGATGGATAGCAAATTGAAATGGAAGGGGATTAGATTTCAAGAAAGCAAATTGGATTTATGAAAAAAGATGAAAGAGCTGATTATGTTTAACTTGGCTAAATGACAATTGAAGTGTGTGTGTGTTTGGGGGGGGAGGGGTATGATAACTGTCTAGCAGTATTGAAGGATGCAACTCACACCAAGGAGGGAGAGGAGTGGTTTAGGATGAAGCTGAGTAAAGGAAAATTTAGGCTGGATGTTAGGAAAAGAATCCTGGGGAGGTCTATCAAACCACAGAATAATTTCCCAAGGAAATTGGTAGACACCCTGTTCAGCAGTAGACTAGACAATACCCACAACAATACACCACAGAGAGGAACCCTGCATCAACAGGGTGATGGGACAGATAACCTAACAGGTCATTTCCTTCTCTAATGTCTATGGTACTGTCAATAGCATGGGATCTTAAACAGTCTTTTCAATGATATTTTTATTGCAGAAGCTTCAGAGCTCAGCTTTAATAGCAGCAAGTACAGAGGACCTCTCTTGCAATGAAGTCACTCTTTTCACAGAATAATTGAACTAATAAGAGGAGTTTCCCTATATATATGGGCTTGAAATCACTGCACTGCCACACACAAAACCAATATTGGACTTTTATTCCAGTTCATCTCTGGACAATCACTCAATCTGAGTGGGTGCAACTTGTGTACCAGAAATGCAAGCGTGTAATTTTTCAAGGTGCATGACCTACCATATCAACATTTTGCACAGCTAGAGTATGGCAATGGTGGGTATACATACAACCTTATCCTTGTTCTCACTGAAGTCAATGGCAACAAGTCTTGAGCCTTGAAAAACAACAGGGACCCGATTTACCAGTGCGCTACCCCACTTTTCTGCTGGCATAACTCTATTGCGTTTACATGGGAGTAAACTGGAGTGACACAGTGGAAAGTGAAGCCGAGACTGTCTAGTATTTTTGTGCTTAATTTAGTCAATGAAATTTATAAGCCAAACGGTGAAATTTCCTTTATGTCCAGTCATCAGCATTCCGAGCGGGATAGTCCGATTACTCACCAAGCTGCTTGTTACAACCTTGCGATTTCTTCAATGATTTTTTAATGTTCCTTGTGACCTTCAAAATTGGTTTAATCTATGTACATCGCAGTAAAGCACCTATAGGTAGCAAAAGAATAATAGGTCTTTCACACCACACATAGCACAATGTACCAGCGATGCAAGACTGCGTTGTTTTTATCTTTTGGATGACAACCAGAGGAAGCTGGGCTTACTCACATACCAGAACAGTTCTATTCACCAAGTAAGTGACGCAGGAATGCATCAGAGGACGTAGAATTTTCTCTACAAGTCTCCTCTGAGCGACACTGGTTTACTGTAAGACTGAGGTCAAAAGAATGGCAGCTTTAAAAATGGTACGCTGGACTGAAAAGGCAGGAAAGGCCCATGGAATTTGGAATCCAGGAGAGAGGATCTATAGTCAGTGTAAATCAAAGTCGTCAATTACAGGAAGTGCTTTGAGTGGCACAGTTTCCTGCTTTTACATTGTATTTGCTCTAGTAGGAGTTTCAGATGGAAGCAGCTCTCTGTCTCAGAGATGACACGTTTTTTTAAAGAAAGGAAGAAGGAGAAAGGGCAGAACGGCGGAGGCTTTCAGCCTCCGCATATGGTGAGAGCAATAGGGAAAGGGGTTTCAATCTGCTAATGAGTTTTTTAAAACAACACCTTACTAGTATCCCTCACCCGAGGCGGCTGGGGAAAATAATCTTTGTGGGTGCTAGGTGCACAGAGTGTGGGTATGTCCCCACCCCTGTGTGTGTGTGGGAAGAGCTCACTCTTTGGGGGTGTCAGGCCCTACTCCCCAGGGTATGTGCGGGGTTGCTCTCTCTATCCAGGCCTGGTATGGAGGGGAGGCCACAGCGTGTGGGGCGTTGGAAAGTGAACCCAACCTGCACTCACCCCACAGTGAGTACATTAAGATGTACCTTGTGCTTCTGCCACAAGGTAGTCTGATGACATGGCCAGACCACGGTAGCCATCTCTGTCTAATTACTGAGTCCAGTCTGCTGACACATGCGATACAGTGCTTCCACATTGGTTCTACATTCTGTCCAATGAATTCCCAATATTCTTCTTAATGAGCACCGGTTGAATGCCTTCCACTTCCTGTTGTATACGGTCACTATCTGCAACATTTCTGAGTCATACAGTAGAGTGGGGTGGACAATAGTGTTGAACACACTCATTTTAGTGTGTAGATGCCTCTTCTTACTCTTCCAGATGTTTGACAAATGGGAAAATGATCCACTGGCTTTACTGATTCTTGCCTTCACTTCATTAGTGAGCTGACCACTAGCAGATATTGTACTTCCAAGATAGATGAAGTCATCAACTCTTTTGTGCTTTTCTCCATCACTCACACGTCTACCTGGGTGGACAGCCTTCTCTCCTACCTCCCTGGTCTTGGTCTTCTATGTACTAATACAAAGTTCCACTTTAGCAGCTTCTGCTTTTATGCTTATAAAGAGTTTTTTCATTCCATCCAAGCTCGTTGCCAATACGACTATATCATCTGAAAAATCTAAGTCTTGCAGCCCACACAGAGCCATTGTCGTTGACAACCATCACTCTTCTCATTAGGAAGCCTATGACAACGTGGAAGAGAAGTGGGGATAGTACATAGTAGATAGCAACATTGCCTTGCACCGGTATCTTAAATCTTAAACCACTCTGCCTCTCCACTCTCTGTCCTGATGCAGCATGCAGACTCATCATACACATTTTTATCAAACTAGCAGTCTTTGCTGGAATTCCATAGTGTCCCAGGAGCTTCCAGGAGGCTTCTCTGTGGATGCTATCAAATGCTTTAATAAAATCAAGCAAGTTAGAAACCATTTTCAGTGTGTATTTTGAGCCTCTCACAATAAGTCTTCTCAGGGTGAAAATCTTGTCTGAACGTGACCTATTCAGCCTGTTCTTCCCTGAGTCCTTTATCAACAGCAGTTTTCATCCTAATCAAAATGATAGTGCAAAACCCTATTCCAGGTACAGATAGAAGTGTCACCCTTATCCAGCTATCAGAGAAAAGCTGGCTCCTCTTTTTTGGAATTTTGCAGATAATACAACTTCTCCAATCTTTAGGACAGCTCTCCTTTCCACCAGCCAACCTGTACAACCTGCCTATGTAATTGACCATCACTTCCTCTCCAGCTTTTACCATTTCAGCATCTATCTTATCATAGCCTGCTGCTTTTCCATTCTTCAGTTGGTTTATGGTCTTAGCTACTTCAACAAAGGCTATTACTTCTAGGGATAAAGTCAGCCAACACTTCACATCTCTCAGTGTGTGTTAGAGTTCTGTCTGGCTGAGCCCCACCTGAAAATGTTCTGTCCAATGGGGCTTTCTGTCCTTCCTCTGTGGTTAAAACTGTACCATCCTGAGCCTTCATAATGCCACAACAGCTTGAGAATTGTGATGTCAGCTGTTTAGATACTTGAAAGAGCTTTTTGGAATTCCTCTCTCTTGTACATCTTCTCAGATTCCCTTGCTTTATTTTCTGTCCATTCTCTCTTCTCTTTTCTGGATGATCTTTTAACTTCCTTGTCTCGGGATTTCAGGGAAATGACAGTACTATTCACTGCTGCTGTGTCAGCATCATGGGCTGGGGAAGGAGAGAGTTCTAGAATATAATTATAAACCAATTTGTCATCTATCAAATCTTCGTCTACAGCTGGCAAACTCAGGGCATAACCATCTCCAGCCAGGCCACTCTTTTATCCCCCATACGATAGTGCCCGCTACTTGCTTTAGCAAAACGTTTCCCTGGTGCCTGATGAGCGACTGCTCTTACCATTCGCTGACAGCCTTTAAATGTTACATTTGAAAAAAACCAAAACAGTTAAAAAAATTCCTCCATGGTCATTTTTAAGTCACATGAAGGAGGCTCTCATATTTTACCACCCTCCTGTCACCTCGCATGACAGCGTGCTGATGTGTATAAAATAGAAAACTGAAATCCAGCCATTTTGTTTGCCTTGGGTTGTCAGAGAAACAAATGGAAATGTACTTTCCTAAAAGAAGCTTATAATATCACTTCAAATGTCATGGGGCAGTGGCTTGGACTTGTATATTCGCCAAATGAAAACATACTTCCTTTGTTTATATACTACTGATACAGAGTCTGGCTCCTGACTGGAAGTGAAAAGCAACCACATTGCTTCTCTCACAACTGTGGAAACAGTAAACACAGCCCAAGCATTCAGAAGTGACCTGTCATTGTTACGACAGTCACAATCATATCAAGAATTCTCAGCTCAAATGCATTAACTTTTAGTGGTGCTTAGACCATTGACACCAGCTAAGGAGATAGCTCCCCTGCCATGTCTTTCTAGCCTACTTTTCCTTCTTTAGTACCAGTCTGGTCCCTCCTTGTTATGGATTTCATTCATGCTGCTGGTCGTCTCAGCTTCTGTTTGTTTGTTTTTTTGGAATCCTCATCCCTGTTTACCTTCTGAGACCGTTACTGAGGGTAATGGCTGGTTCACGTAGTGTGTGAGTTCTCGGGTTTGCCAGGTTAAGGGAAAAAAAAGATAAAGTGATATTTACTGTACAGAGGTTCCAGCACAAGGCCTGCTGGGCTTAAATTGTGCATAGGCCTTGTGCTGGTTCTTTGCACAGGGTGAATTTCCCTCTGGTGTCCTCAGCTAAACATATTTACTGTCTGAACATGCAGCTCATAATTCCTACAATGCCACTCCTGGACCTTCACTTCCTTTCCCTCAGAGTTCTAACTGCCCAACCCCACACCAATGCAACAACAATCACTATTCTCTCAATGGACAACCCAATTCAGACCAGATTATAGCTGGCTTCTGCACAGAAATGTGCCAGCTGTGAGAATGTGGGTGCAAGGAACCTTCCCTCCTTGGTGTCAACTGCTCAGGAACCAAATACAAGTGCAGCCTCTGAGCGCTCACAGACTCAGGGGTTTCTCTCTGCTAATTGCCACCCCAAAAAGAGCCGGTAGAACATAGGGCTTTCTGAGGTACAGTGCCCCCGATGCTTGTTGGGGGCAGGGTGCAAAGAGTGGAGGGGAGTGGGACCGTGCAGCTTGGCACCAGCCTCAGCATAAGGCACTAATTAATTGTCACAAGGCTATTAGTGGGTAGCCTAAGGCACTGAATTGTAGCTGTGTTCCGGGCTACGTGGTTAGAGACTCTAGATTACTCAGGGTTGCTGTGGTCATTAATAAGAGCACGGAGACAGAAATAAGCAATGGGGCAAAAGGGGAATCAGAGCAAGAAGGTTAGAACACACAAGAGAGTGTTTGTTCAATGCAAGGGCCTGATTCTGTGTCAGTGACACAAGCATAAATTTGAGGGTGACTGCACCGAAATCCGTGAAGTTCCTTTGATGTACACCAACATTAAGGTCACAGAATTTGGCCGGCATTTTCAAAATCTTTGAAACACCTGGATTCCTCTTACTCAGGGCCGAAGCTCTAACTCACCATTTGCGGAAGGAAGGGAGAGGGGAACTTCAGAAGCCAGGAACCAATGCTAATTATTAGTACTATTGCAGATATTAGTGTTGCTCTGAATGGGGTTGGCTGAGCCCAGAGCCTATGCTGGCACACATGCTTCCAAGGAACAATGCTATTATCGATTAGCATGTCTGGTTATTCATAGACCCTAGTTAACAACAAAGGGGGAAGGGGAAATTCCTGCATTGTGCAAAGCCCCCCCCGCACCCCCTTGCTTGGCTCTTTGCCACTGTTTAAATTTGCTATCCCAACATCTGCAGTTTGATTATTTGACTATTGCCTGGCTCTCAGTCAAACCACAGCAGAACACACTAGCCTGTGATTTACAACCCAAGGCTGTGATTATAATGGTTTTTGTTTAGCTGGCCCCCCATTTACAGGCTCATTTATATTAGTGCACAGTGTTATAATAACAATGGTAGAACTATTAGGTCTCATAGAAACAATTGCACGTAGTAAATGGTTGCAACTCACAGTGTGTTGCTTAAGTGCTCTAGCAGCCTAGCCATGTCTGCAGCACAAGAGTTTCCATTTTAATAGCGAGGTGCAGTGGGATCCAGGCACAACGAGGTTATTATTAATTATTTCTAAGTAAATAGAAAGGACGTGTGTTTCCTAGATTAGCACCGAAAACAAAAGGCTGTGAGGGGAAAATGTTGGTGTTTCCTTCACCAAGGGTAGGGTAAGGTACCCTGCTTCAGTACTTAAGGAAGTCAGCTGCTTCTGAGACATGCTGTAAACTGTGCAGAATGTCAGGCTATTGAATGTGGATTATTAAAACAGGAGACGTGCTAACAACCGCCGCAAGGTTTGGTGCACAGTTAAGGATGTTCCCAGCTCACCAGAGGTGAAATGGAACTGCCAACTGCAGTAGAAAGTGACTCGGATGTAGAAGTACAATCCCAAAAGCTTGTTACTCCTGGGTCCTCAGAAGGACCGAGGTGAGAATGAAAGCTGTTCTGTAGTATGATATGGAGGTTTATTTATAGTTGTGTCTCCGATGCACACTGAAGTTCTGTCAAGTGCCAGCACAGTCCTGTGTAAACCATCAGTATATTTCAGGCCCACACGTGTTGGAGTGACTTATTTGCAGACATTAATGTGCTTTGCCTTGGGACTGGTATCTCATAAAAACTGTCCTCTGTTAATAGTAACACTACTACTTAGGGCTTTACCTCACACTTCATGAGCACTAAGTAATCCAGTCACAACAATCCTGTGAAGCAGGGAAGTATCATCAGCCACATTTTACAGATATGACAGAAAAGTTAAGGTGCTTAACTTTTGGAGGTGCGGAGCACCAACTGCTCCCACACACTTCAATGGGATTTGGGGTGTTCAGCATTTCTGAAAAATTAGGCCCTGCAAGTGACTCATTAAGGCAACAAAGGAAGTAAGTGGCAGAGCTGGGGTTAATATGCAGGAGTGCTTGGCTCCCAGGTCTGGGATCAGATCACTATACAACTCTGCTGAATAGTGTATCAACACTACAGTGCACTTGAAAAGTGAGCTGTTCGCACACCAGTCTCTCCCACCCATCCTGGAAGGCAGGGACGGGTTAATATGTATAATTTGTGAAAACACATGGAACTGAAGGATTTCCTCTCCCCACCCCCCACAAAGTAGTGAGTAAAAAAATGCTGGAACTTTGTTTTTAGTAAGAGGAAAAACTGGTTAACATATCTGTGTTAACTGTCTGGAAATATTAAAATCTCATTCTTAAGCTTTCCATATACATGCTGATTGATTTTAGAAGCTGCATTTTTGTTCTTGTTTTAAAAGTCAAACCCCCCCACACAACAAAACTCATTGTGTAGTTACATCAGCAGTTAAAGGAATGAAGCACACCTGTAGCAGGTGAGGTTGACTGGGGGAAGTGGCTTAGCAGATTTCAGCTTATTAAATAAATATTAAACTCAGCTAGTTTAGGCTGTGGGGATGGATGGTCTTCTTTGTGGTTGAGTTTGGTGTTAACAAGAGATGACTGCAAGAAAAGTGGATCTTTCTGTAAAAAATGCCTGGAGTATAATTTGGAATAACTGTTTGCATGGAAATTCCACTCAGAAAAACCCATGGCTATGAAAATAGTGAATTGGCATTTTCTGTATGTTTGGCATGCAAAAAATCTGGCATCCACTTTCACTCATGATTTGAAGTTTTCAGCTCTTTTTTTGCTATTGTTTAAAATGAATTCCATGGACTCCTCATGGACATGATGTCAGATTTTAATATGTTCAAAAAATAGTAGCACACTCCTAATAATGCAAAAAGAAAAGGAGTACTTGTGGCACCTTAGAGACTAAAGCTTATGCTTTAATAAATTTGTTAGTCTCTAAGGTGCCACAAGTACTCCTTTTCTTTTTGCGAATACAGACTAACACGGCTGCTACTCTGAAACCTGACTCCTAATAATGAATGTGAATTACACAGTGAGGCATCGCTAAAGGTATTTCAAGTTCCACATTTTCAAAGTGCCTCTAAACAAACACAGGTTGGTTGAGGTGTCTGGTAAAGTGTCCTCAATATTTGCAGCTGCACTTGTTTGCAACATAATACCTGTCCTGCATAATAATCTGTTGTGCAGGGTGGGCAAGTGTGAGTGTTTTTGTGGCAACAGACAAGCTTTCAAATACTGCAAGCAAATCCTAGAGGCCCTTTGAAAATTTTGCTCTAAATGATATGACTTGTATTATCATAAATATAACTGGTGTCTGGTCCTGCTCCCACCCAAGCCAAGAGCAAAATTCTCATTGACTTCAGAGACAGTATTGTTATTTATACTGCAGGAGCAGGCGCAGCTGGAGATCCCCTACCTGAGATCTGGGAGGTGCTATCCATATATATATAACACACAGAGAAAGAGAGAGACAGTGCTTGTACCCTGGAGAGTTCACAGTCAAAATAGACAAGACAGAGAAAGAGTGGAGAAAAAAGAACTATCCCTGTTATATAGATAGGGATCTTAGGCACATTGTTTTGAACAAAAAAAGATTGTTTTATCCAAGGAAGTCTGTGGCCAAGCCAGGAATGGAATCCAGATCTCCTGAGTCCAAACCCAGTGCCTAACCACAAGCCTATCCTTCCTCTTGTAGAGGTTGCTTTGTGTTGCTGACCAACTACATGGAGAGAGAGAGAGAGAGAGAGAGAGAGAGAGAGAAATCCTCTCAAGCCAAAAGGAAACTCTTCTCTTCTGTCTGATCTCTCTCTATCCACATCCATCCATTTATAATGTGCTGATTTCTAAGGTATCTGAGTGCTCTCTCCCAAGAGGTACTCCTGGAAGAAGCACCTGGTGGTAAGCTACGTGTGTTTTCCTGTATTCTTCTGTACAAATAGATCCCACTGCCTCAAGATCACCAAGCCTAAATCCGTTTCATTTTCATTCTTGTGGTGGACGAAATTTCTGTAGTCCAAACATGGTTTAATGTTTCTTGTTCCTGGTGCATCTTTCTCTCTTCTCTGGCCTTTATTCTTCAGAATGCTCTCATCTTCTCTTAAGCTTGCACTTCTGATGAGGCACCCCTCCCCCCCTTTAAAACTCTCAGTACCAGGACTTTAATAACTGCCTATTATTCATGACATTGCTCTGCTCACAAGAGACAAAGGAGTAAGCACCGTAAGTTCTGAACTCACTCAGCTTGTCATGGTACCCTGGTTTCCCTGTAATTTCGACATCATCCTACATTCTTATAAATGGAGCCATTCATTTTTATGAATGAGAAATTAGGATGCATTTCCCGCCTTTTTTACGTGGCTAACTCTGCATATAAGGTTGTTTCTACTAAAGGGGCACAGACAACAGAGGATTAATAAGGACAGGGCTAATGAAATGCTTACATACAGAACTGGTGAATAAGCTGGACATCTGTACGCTTTCCGCAGTGCAAGAATTCTGTCGCCCAAAACTTGTTTTATGAGTTGAACCTAAAGTTCTTCCCTGTGTTTTTCGGGTGCTAGTGTATTAATTTCTTCAAAGCTAGGCAATAACAGCCTTCTCTAGCTTTCATTTCATTTTATTTAGGCCAACTGAAATTTTATGATTTTTCTTTTCTTTTCTTTTCTTTCCTTTTCTTTTTTTTTTGGTAGAAGAAAATGCTGGAGTTGCATTGGAACCAAGCATAAAGCCCTGCCTCATTCAGTATTGCCACTTGCCAGGAATTACAGAGGTTGAAACATACTCAGAGTCAGAATGGGCCAACATATCATTCAGTCTCTCTGTAACCTTTTCCCAACTGAGGCTGATTGTAATGATGATACAGAGCAACAAGAATGCTGGAATGTCTAAATATCAGACCTCTGAAGTTGGCTTTAATTATACTGTTTCTTATGTTTGGGCTTTCCATCGAATAGGGCAATCAGATTAAGATTCCTGCACAGCTGCCTGGTTTTATTAATGGGATTCCAGAGTACCCAGTTTTGTAAATTGCTTGCCCTCGCTCATTTCTTCTCTACAAAGAAGCTCTGAGCAAAGCAATCTTACTGTTTGTTGAAGTTATATGCTGCACACAGTGGACAGCACAGCACTCAAGCATTTTGCTGTCTTATTTAGGTCCTGATTTTGCTTACATTGACAAGGGGGCAGGGCTAACTCAGGGAATTCAGGGCTTTAAAAAGTTAGCTCCTAAGTGACCAGAGGATCTACCCAATATGCCCAATGGCCTGTGATGGGGTGGGATCTGAGTTACTACAAAGAATTCTTTCCTGGGTGTCTGGCTGTTGAGTCTTGTCCACATGCTCAGGGTTCAGCTGATCACCATATTTGGGGTCGGGAAGGAATTTTCCTCCAGGTCAGATTGGCAGAAGCCCTGGGGGGTTTTCGCCTTCCTCTGCAGCATGGGGCACGGGTCACTTGCTGAACGATTCTCTGCACCTTGAAGTCTTTAAACCATGATTTGAGGACTTCAATAGCTCAGACATAGGTTAGGGGTTTGTTATAGGAGTGGGTGGGTGAGATTCTGTGGCCTGCTTTGTGAAGGAGGTCAGACTAGACGATCATAGTGGTCCCTTCTGACCTTAAAGTCTATGGTTCTATGATTCTATGAATAGGGGAGTTTTTCAAAGGAGTTTAGAGACGGAGTATAAGAGGCAGATACACCTAATAAGCATACTGTAAACTTAGGCCAATAAACCCATCCCCACAAAACAAGCAAACAAACAAACCTTCAAGAGTAAAAATAATGCAGACAAAAGTCCCGGCAGCAGAGTAGGGGCTATCCACTTTATGACACTCAATGCAGCATGTACAATTACCTGATTTGTGGGCAAGTGGCATATGTGTGCATGCAGTGCAAGCAGTTCTTGGCCCTCAGAGACATGGTTCAGGCCATGAGTTGAGGCCAGAATGACTGAACTGGAGGAGCTAAGGGAGACAGAGAGGTACACAGAGGAGACTTTCAGGGACACAATAGAGCAGGTCCCACTCCCAGTCTGACAGCCTCTCTGCTGTTAAGGAGGCTGAAAGTCTCAGGAAAGGAGAGCATCAAGCTGGAGCAGAGGGAAAGAATCCCATACTTGGGATCTTCCTTCCAGATGATATCCTTGCATTGAGGATAACCCTTCTGGGGAGAGAACCCTAATTACTAGGAAAAGCCAGATAATAGTAATGGGGGATTTGATTAACAGAAATATAGACAATTGGGTTTGTGATGGCTGGGAGAACTACATGGTAAATTGCCTGCCAGATGATTGGAGGTCTGGGAAGAGCCAGTGGTTATGGTACATATAGGTACCAATGACATAGGGAAAGTATGAGAGAAGTCCTGGTGGCCAAATTTAGGCTGTTGGGTAAGAGATTAAAGGCCATGACCTCCATAGAGTCATTCTCTGAAATGCTTCCAGTTCCACATGCAGGGACAGTTAGACAGGCAGAACTGCTGGGTATCAAGGCATGGATGAGACAATTGTGTAGAGAGGAGGGCTATAGGCTTATTGGGAACTGGGGAATCTTTTGGGAAAAGAAGAGCCTATAAAGGAAGGATGGGCTCCCCCTAAACCAAAATGGAACCAGCTTGCTGGCATTTATAATTAAAAAGGTTGGAGAGGAGTTTTTAAACTTAGGGCTGGGGAGAAACCAACAGGTGTGGAGGAGCACCCAGTTCAAGTGGAGACATCCCTTAGGGATTAATTTATTAAAGGGAGAACTCTAGGTCCTAGTAAAGAGAATAGGAAAGGAGTTGGTAAAGTACAGCTTGGAGCTAGTGAGGAATAGTCTAATGTAAAAAAATCCCATTTAAATATAACACATGAAGGCAAACAATGGAATATTGACAATATACACAAGTGCTTATATCCAAATTTTAGAAGTCTAAATACTAAGATGGGTGAACTAGAGTGTCTGAGGACATTGATATAATAGGCATTGCTGAAACTTGATGGAATGAGGATAATCAATGGGTCATGATAATATCGGGGTACCCATAATATATAGGAATGATAGATTAGATTGTGCTGGTGGAGGAGTGGCACTATAAGTGAAAGAAAACATAGTTAAATAAAATAAAAATCTTAAATCAAACTGTACCATGGATGGATGCTGTCATAAATATAAAGGGAAGGGTAAACACTTTTAAATCCCTCCTCACCAGAGGAAAAACCCTTTCACCTGTAAAGGGTTAAGAAGCTAAGAGAACCTCACTGGCACCTGACCAAAATGACCAATGAGGAGACAAGATACATTCAAAGCTGGAGGCAGGGGCGGGGGACAAAGACTTTCTCTGTCTGTGTGATGCTTTTGCCGGGACCAGAGCAGGAATGCAGGTCAGAACTTCTGTAAAGAGTTAGTAAGCAATCTAGTTAGATACACGTTAGATTCTGTTTTGTTTAAAGTTGTGCTGAATGGAATGTATATTCCTGTTTTTGTGTCTTTTTGTAACTTAAGGTTTTGCCTAGAGGGATTCTCTATGTTATGAATCTGATTACCCTGTAATCACCTGATTTTACAGAGGTGATTCTTTTACTTTTTCTTTAATTAAAATTCTCTTTTAAGAACCTGATTGCTTTTTCATTGTTCTTAACATCCAAGGATTTGGGTCTGTGTTCACCTATGCAGATTGATGAGGATTTTTATCAAGCCTTCCCCAGGAAAGGGGATGTAGTGCTTGGGGGGATATTTTGGGGGGGAGACATTTCCAAGTGGGCACTTCCCCTATTCTTTATGTAACACTTTGTTGGTGGCAGTGTTTAACCTAAGCTGGTAAGAATAAGCTTAGGGGTCTTTCATGCAGATCCCCACATCTGTATCCTAGAGTTCAGAGTGGGGAAGGAACCTTGACAGATGCTATGGAAAGAAATTCCATGCTTGAACAATAAAAATATAGCAATAGGAATATACTTACTGACCACTTGACCAGGATGGTGACAGTGATTGTGAAATGTTTAGGAAGATTAGAGAGGCTACAAAGGCAAGATACACAATAATAATGGGGGATTTCAACCATCTTCATATTTGACTGGGTATATGTCACCTCAAGACAGGATGCAGAGATAAAATTTCTAGACACCATTAATGACTGCTCCTTGGAGCAGCTGGTCCTGGAACCCACAAGGGGAGAGGCAATTCTTGATTTAGTCCTAAGTGGAGCACAGGATCTGGTCCAACAGGTGAATGTAGCTGAATGGCTTGGTAATAGTGACCATAATGCAATGAAATTTTGCATCCATGTGGGATGTATATTTGTGTGGAGGGAAATGCCAGAGAAACCCACCATAGTAGCATTTAACTTCAAAAAGGGGAACTATACAAAAATGAGGAAATGAGTTAAACAGAAATTAAAAGGAATGGTCACAGGGATGAAATGCCTACGAACTTCACAGAAACTAATTAAAAACACCACAATAAAGGTTCAAATTAAATGTATAACCCAAATAATAATAAAAAACCAGCAAGATAACCAAAAAAATGTAATCCTGGATAAAAAGCCCTAGTAAAAGAGGTGGCTAGAGGTTAAAAAAAGCATCATTTGAAAATTGGAAATCAAATCCTACTGAGGAAAATAGAAAGGAGCATAAACTCTGGCAAGTCAAGGATAAACATATAATAAGGCAGGCCAAGAAAAAATTTGAAGAACACCTAGCTAAGGACACAAAAATGAAAAGCAAATTTTTTTTTAAGTACGTCAGAAGTAGGAAGCCTGGCAAACAGTCAGTGGAGCTATTGTATAATCAAGGTGCTAAAGCAGCAGTCAAGGAAAACAAGGTAATTGTGGGGGAGCGAAATTATTTCTTTGTATTGGTCTTCAAGGATATGGTGGAGAGCCCCACACCTGAGCCATTATTTTTAGGTGACAAATCTGAGGAACTGTCCCAGATTGAGGTGTCAGTAGAGGAGGTTTTGGAACTAACTCATCAGTTAAACAGTAATAAGTCATCAGGACCAGATGGGATTCACCCAAGAGTTCTGAAGGGACTCAAATATGAAATTGCAGAACTACTAACTGTGTAACCTATTGCAGAACTACTAACTATGTAACCTACTGCTTCAATCAGCCTCAGTACCAGATGACTGGAGGGTAGCTGATATAATGCCTATTTTTTAAAAAGTTCCTAGAGGCAATCCTGGCAACTGCAGGCCAGCAAGCCTAACTTCAGAACCAGGCAAATAGGTTGAAACTATAGTAAACAACAAACTTATCAAATACATAGATGAACACAGTCTGTTGAGGAAGAGTCAACATGGCTTTTGTAAAGGGAAATCAAGCCTCACCAATCTATTAGAATTCTTTGAGCAAGTCAACAAGCAGTCAATATAGTATACTTGGACTTTCAGAAAGCCTTTGACAAGGTCCTTCATCAAAGGCTCTTAAGCAAACTACATAGTCATGGGATAAGAGGGAAAGTCCTCTCCTTCCTCAGTAACTGGTTAAAAGATAGGAAGCAAAGGGTAGGAATAAATGGTCAGTTTTCACAATGGAGACTTAAATAGCTCCCCTCACAAGGATCTGTACTGAGACCTGTGCTGTTCAACACATTCATAAATAATCTGAAAAAGAGTGTGAAGAGTAAGGTGGCAAAATTTGCGATGATACAAAATTACTCTACATAGTTAAGTCCAAAAATGACTGTGAAGAATTACAAAGGGATCTGACAAAACAGGGTAACAAAGTGGCAGATGAAATAGTAATGCACAATGGAAAAATAATCCTAACTATACGTATAAAATGATGGGGTCCAAATTAGCTGTTATCACTCAAGAAAGAGAGAGTCATTGTGAATAGTTTTCTGAAAACATCCCCTCAGTGTGCAATGGCAGTCAAAAATGCTTATAGAATGGGATAGATAATAAAGCAGAAAATATCAGAATGCCACTTTGAAAATCCATGGTATGTCCACACCTTGAATAATGTGTGCAAATCTGGTTGCCCCACCTCAAAAATGATATATTGGAATTGGAAAAGGTACAGAGAAAGGCAATGAAAATGATGAGGGGGATGGAAAGCTTCCGTATGAGGACAGATTGAAGAGTCTGGGACTGTTCAGCTTTGAAAAAAGGTAACTTAGGGGAAGGTTGTGAGAGAGGTCTATAAAATCATGACGGGTGTGGAGAAAGGGAAGAGGGAAGTGTTATTTATCCCTTCACAGAACACAAGAACCAGGGGTCACCTGATGAAATTAACAGCCAGCAGGTTTAAAACAAACAACAGGAAATACTTCACACAATGCACAGTCAACCCATGATAGTTATTGCTAGGGGATGTTGTGATGGCAAAAAGTGTAACACGGTTAAAAAAAAAAGAATTAGATAAATTTATGGAGGATAGGTACATGAATGGCTATTAGTCAAGATGGTCAGGGATGCAACCCCATGCTCCAGGTGTCCCTAAACCGCCCACTGTCAGAAGCTGGGACTGCACGACAGGGGATGGAGCACTCACCATTGCCCTGTTCTGTTCTTTTCTTCTGGAACGTCTAGCACTGGCCAGTGTAAGAAAACAAGATACTGGCTAGATGGACCATTGGTCTGACCCAGTATGACTATTCTTATGTGGTAAATCTTCTATTGACTTCAAGGGTGCAGGATTGGACTCTTCAAGAGCATGTTTTGATTTTTGCTTGGATTTTCATAAACAGCTTTTTATACAGGTTACATATATAGTGCCCAACTGTGCAACCTTTTCTTAGTCAATTAGTCCCACAGACTTCAGTGGGCTATTTAAGTTAAAAAGGAATACAGCACTGTAGGATGAGGACCACAGTTAAATCGTAAGATTAGTGTTTATCTGGGAAAACTGAAACCGAACTTAGTTCACGAAACTCCTTCTGTTACACACAACAAAACTGCCTCCTCTCCCTGCTCCAGCTTTAAATGCCACAATGAATCTTTTGGAGCACTAGTTATGAGAAAAAAACACCTGGAGAAGAACAATTCACTGACACGGTGAACAACAAAAAAGAATTTCACTCCAGCTGCACCACTGTATAGAATCTGTATAGAACACTAGAACTATTGCTGTTTATTTATTTGCTTGGCTTGTTGCTTACATGACAGAGGAAAAAGTGCACAGAATTGTGCCTTGAAAATAACAAGTCCAAACAAATGTCTGGCAAATTGTGTTACTAGAACGGGGTATTGGAAATGTAAAATAAAGAAAAAATATTTTACATTTAGGATTGTTTAACCATATAGGCTTTGATTAAACAAAGGGCTTAAGTATATGCTTACGTCTCATTGAAATCAATGGGACTTAAGAACATCCTTCAAGTTAAGCAAGCATTTAAAAGCTTTGCTGAATAGGGATGGGATTACTTGATATTCTTACAGTTTAAGTATATGCTTAAATGGTTTCCTGAATCAAAACCATAGGCCCCTAGCCTCTAGGTTCTGAGCACATCCTACAAGGAGCAGAGAGAGGCCTCAATCCCACAGAAGTGGATGGAAGTGGAGGCTGCACAGCACAACCCAGGAGATACTGAGCACTTTACAGACCTTGGTGCGTAATTAGATCTAAAAAACCCAACCCAATTCAAACCCTTGCTACATTCTTTTGTCTTCTTAAAAAGGAAGTTTAAAAAAATTCCCCAAACATATCAACATTTGTCAGGTGCCTAGTCCCATGCTGATGTCTGTAGCTATTTGGGGTAGTTCAAAATGAAGGAGAAGTCAGTGGCAAGTGCAGTTAAGCAGTGAACAATGAAGTTCAGAGGAAATCACTCGGGCAAATTCTCCCCACAGTTACACCCATGCACCCCCGAATTCTGCACTCAGTTTCACACGTGCATCTGCGTTGCAGGTAACGGGGTTGTCAGGATATAAATGCTACACAAAATGTGGTCCCTTGGTAACTATGCCATCTAACCAGATGTATTCACATATTTCCTTTTGAGTCTACACCTTAGAAAACATCTGTATTTTTATTTTAAAACACATTTTAAAAAGTCAAAATATTTTTTCCTAGGACAAACTCGTGGCAGATGTTAGTCATGTTGCTTAATGAATTACTGGAAGGTGCTAAGATACTATGGTAGTGGCCTCCAAACTTTTTAGGTCTGCGCACCCCACCCCCCGCAGACAGGGTTAATGGGATTGAGGCTGGGGCCACGGCTGTGGGCAGGTCTGGGAATGGAGCTGTGGCCAGGTGCTGAGGCTGGGGGTGGGGCCAGTGCCGGGAGCGGAGCTGGGTGTGGAGCCATGGCTGGTCCCTGGTTGGGGGCTGAGGCTGGGGGTAGGGCTGGGCATGGGGCTTGGAGCTGGAGGGGTGACCATAGAGCTGGGAGCAGAGCGGGGCTTGGTGGTGCTTCCTCCCTGCCCCCTGGCCCCAATGGGCTGCCCAAATGTTCCTCTGTGCCTGCCCTATGGGGGCATGCTCCACAGTTTGGGGCCTCTGCACTATGGTGACTAGTGCAGCAAAAGAAACTGTATAGAATAGGGTGTTCCTATTGCCTTAAATCCCCACTTTGTTAGTATGTTGCTGACTACCCTGTTGGAAGGTGTTTAGCTATTACAATGATGAGGATAGTATAAGAACCTGTGTATAAAAGAACTGTGGTAATGAAAGTTATTATGCAAATGAGGCCTGATTGTCTTTTATCCCAAGGCCTCTTTATACTGCTTTTGGCCTATGAAACCCTGTGTGTCCTCCTTCTTACTTGTTGTGATATTCTCTAAGGGCTGTACTGTGTCTTGGACTGCACAGCCAAACAGTGGAGTCAGCAGTAGTAGGACCATCCCTTGCATCCCTGCATGAGTTACCCATGCCTCTGGTCCAGGAATGTAGGAGTAAGTGGGGGAATGCTCCTCCCAACCCCAAAGCACAGGGAGTGGGTGGAATATTGGCTCTGGCCCCCCAATGCACTAGCCAATGCAGCTGTCGGGTGTGTGTCCTAATTTTCTGCTGGCAGCAAATTACTGCACACATACACCAAGGAGCAAGACAGAAGCAGAGAGGGAATTATGCCTGAGAATCACTGAATTGTGTGTCTGAGCCACAGTGCCTTCCGGGGCCACTCTGTGTGTGTGTGTGTGTGTGTGTGTGTGTGTGTGTGTAGGGGGGCAGTATTGAAACTTCTGGACTCAGCTATTGCTTAACTCTGTTCTCAAAAGGCACAGTCCAGCTCGGCCTGTTTAAAGAACTAATTTTCAAGACAGAGTACAACCAACCAGCTAGGCATCAGCCGTATCAGCTTTAATGTCTACAGAATCCAAAAGGGGAGTCAAGACTTTAGACCGCCTGTGAATGCTACAGTCTGAAGCATCTATGAAATTAGCAGTTGGGAGATAAAAATGTCAGGGAATGGGGGCATGGGGGAAAGAGCCAGACCTTACAAAAGCATTAGGTAAAAAAATATCATTCTAAATGCTCAGTTTAATCTGAATATTGTTTGAAATCCATGGGTGGAGGCAACAGCATGCAAGGAACATCTGTTCCCATTGAATCCCATCCCTTTTGTTTTAGCAGCAA
This sequence comes from Dermochelys coriacea, assembly GCF_009764565.3. Taxonomy (NCBI): domain Eukaryota; kingdom Metazoa; phylum Chordata; order Testudines; family Dermochelyidae; genus Dermochelys; species Dermochelys coriacea. Next base: position 254,055,129 of record NC_050068.2, on the reverse strand, counting down.
CATAACTTTCAATAGACATGGGGGTTTTTTAGCTTAGATTTTTTTTCTGATTTACCTATCTTTATTTATAGTGTGACTAACATGATTCGGGGTTGTAACCTTGATTTATAATATTGCAAATGCTGGTGTGATATTTTGTTTGCATAAAAGCTAGATAGTTGAGTTGCACACTTGAGTTGGTCTGTTGCTGTGAGGAGTAGCAGATGTTAAACTGTTTTCATTTCCACTCCTCAGTGGACAATAAGTGATGTCCGATCACACCTCTGCTTTGCAATGAGGTGGCCCAATATTCTAAGTGGGGGGTCTAGCCAGAACAAAGTACAGTACAGAGTCAGCAGAATATCTCCTATGGCCTTTATACTGTTTTAACTAGAGCAAAGATCCCAACAATTTGCACATTGTTTAGACCCTTTTAAAGATTTCCACTAAGGAGAGTTCTGTTGCCAAGGCTCCTTGTGTGATTTTCAAGCAATCTCTCTCCTTTCCAGGGCTCAGTCCCGGAAGACCCTAAAGACTCTAGTGAGTCAGTTCCTGTGCACTGGGAACTGAGAGCACTCAGGAGGAAAAGATTGGGAAACAATTTTTCCCCCCAATGAAAATTTTTGTTGCAAACTAAAAAATACTTATTTTCATTAAAGATTTTCCACAAAAAAATTGTTGACAACAACCACCCATTTTTACAGAAAAGTAGTCAACCAACTCTAGTGCTCAGTGTTTCTTAATTTTTGCAGCCAATATATAGTATGTACTGTGTGCCACAGAACTATAATTCATTACTCTCCCTTTATCCCCAAACTAAATCCCAACTTGTTTGTATTGTTGTTCTCTATCAATTCTCTTTCTATATACTGGGCCAGATCCCCACCTGTTTTAAATCTGATTTACACCAGATGAAAAACTAATCCATTGTCATGACTGAATCATATTGATCCCACATTGGTTAGTCTAGGGCTAATCTACACTGTGCATTAGTCTACACTAGAGGGGTTTAAATTCAAGTGTGTACTAGGGTGTTGTTTGGCAACTGGCTTGTGGTGCACACTAAAAGTTCCCTAGTGTGCATGAATGCAGTCCCATTTCATACAGGACTGCATTGATGTGCATTAGGGAACTTTTAGCACAAACCAGCACGGTCCACACAGGCCAGTTAGTGTGCGACACTCTAGAGCATGTTAGAATTTCCATACTTCTTTTGATGACTAATGCACCGTGCAGACAAGGCCTTGAACTGATCCAGAAGGAGCACCATTTTAAAATGGTGGTAACATTACCAGCTCAAGGGAATTACTCTTGATTTACGCAGTATAACTGAGAGCAGAATCAAGCCTTGAGGAGTCACCATCCATCTCTCTTGCTGCTCCTGTTTTTAGAGCAGACCTGCCTCCCTTGCTTGCACCTAGATTCCAGTTGTTCCTTTTTGGCCTGTTTATAATTTTAAAATGGGTAGCCTTTGATCTCTTCAGGAGAGCAGAAAGATCCGGGATGTTATGATAGGGAATTCATCTTAAACTAACAAGTCAGCAGAATATTTTTAGGTACTAGTGCTATTAAAAGTACAGCAGGCCTGAAAGACGAGGTTTTCCTCAGCTGGATAACAGAATACAAGTAAGCAGTAATTCTGCAACCTTATTTGGCTCCAGAAAAACTGCATGTGTCATGTAGATACAAAAATAGGAGTTCCAAGGAAGATAGTTTATTGTATTACATCCACTGGAACAAAAAATCCTGTGAAGAATGATTGTATTCAAATCCCTGAACTACGTTCATTGTCTTACAATCAAGATGTATTTTTACAGACACGGCTACTTTAAATGATGGATTTCTTGAATTCATCTTCGGACACAGGTATGCATAGCCTAATGAGACATGCAAGGAAGATGAATCCATGTCCCTTGGATCCTCAGAAGACATGCCCCAAAGCAATCCGTCAGCTGAGAAACATCTGAAAAAGGGTGGTTTTCCTTAGAGCCATGGCTAATGAAAATGTGTGGCTTTCAAAGGAGGCAAGCCTTATTATTATTAAAGAAAGAATGCAATCCACAAAATATTTTGAGGTCTGGCATTTGTTGCTTGAAATATTTCATGTGGTTCAGCCCTGTAGCTATTAAAATACTTGTTGCACCTGCCAATCAGCAAGTAATCCTGTGGTTGAAGGTGCTGTGTTTGCATCTTCTTTTTCCTCCCATACTGTTCATCGAGCACTCTGCACTTTTCAAAGGCCATTCATCTTCTTACTTGGACTTTAGAATAGGATACAGAAGAAGCCATCTCAAACTGACAGGTTTCATTTATACTCTTGGACCTGATCTAACGCCCATTGAAGTCAGTGTCTTTCCACTGACTACAATGGAGGTTGGATCAGACCATTAATAGTTTAATGTTGGTTATATTTTGTCCTCGATATTCCCATGATGGGGCCTTGATATATAAAAGAATTAGGGTGAAATACAACCCTGTGCAGGAGACCAGTACAAAGCCCTATTTTGAGGACTTAAGTGATGCATGGGCCTTCTGCAGCTCCTCTGAAGATGGGTCATTTCCACTCTTGTAGCTTAATTTGTGCCACATGAGCATGAATCTCTTTTTTCAGTGTTACTTGTCAGTCTACTTCCAAAATGCCAAACGAACCACAAAACAAAACAAAACAAAACAAAAGAAGAGCTAAACATTTAGAGCCATAAATGTCCTGTACTTCAACTTAAACATCTATATATCATACCACAAGCCTTGATAGTCATTCCTAGCAATGGCAACTGATGGAGCTTCTTCCTTAATTCTTATGGTCCACTGACTTCAGTGGAATTAATCCAGACGGACATCAATGTAAGTGAGAACCGAATTTGGCCATCTGAGAAATCACGAGAAGAGTCCAGTGCTTAATTTGTCATGAAAGAGGTGCTGGGGTTCAAGCAATTCTTTTACATTCATAACTGACGCAGCAAGCTTAGAGGTGCCAGGGCTATGAACAGCCAAGCCTAAGGTGACAAGCCCTGGCAAAGGCTAAGCACTGGAAGAGTCACATCATATGAAGAATTTGTATTGTTCCTAGCATCCCCTCTTTGTAACCTCCCCACCCCCTTATTTCTTAATAGCTCGGCAGTCCAATCAGATCACATAACCTGTCAGCAAAGCTAAAGAGAAACCTCATAGATTATGAATCCCACTCTTTTTTGGTATATGCCTTGGCTTAAAAAATAGGAGCAGATCCTGCTGCCGCTATGACCATATTCAGCTGCCATTTACACTCACACATATCCAGCCACTCTATTAATTTCAGTGGACTTACTCCATGTTTACACAGGTTTAACTTGGCAGAATTTGCCCACTGAAGTCAATGGAATCTTTGCCATGTCCATTGCGTGCAACTGAAGCAGGGTCATTGTTTCCAGGTTTGGCTAAAACTTACAATCAGTCTCTATTTTATATTTTTAGGGTGGTGGTGGGGAATAAGAGGCTGAGAGGGGAAGGAATGGAATGAAGTATCACAGAAAGCTAAGATAGAGAGTTTGAAAGCAACATCTTGATATGCTTCCTCTTGGAACAATAAAAACAAAACATTTCTCCAGCAGAAGGTTGGCTGCCTAAAGTCAAACTAGAAGACTTGCATATTTATCCCTAGGAAAAATGTCATGGGGAAGATGTTAATGATTTTTTACTGATGCTTTATTTTACAGGAAACAATTTTACAAGTATTCTTTACTTCCAGAACAACTATTGACCATTTAATGACATGGTGAGTATCATGCATTGGCACAATATGTATGTGGTAAGTACCATATAATCACCAAGTAAATTCGTCATTATTTTTGACTTAAAAACCTGCATACATGTTAAATGATATTTTTGGGCCTGCTGTGTGTAATTACTAAGTACCCGTACTCGGCAGAAGCATGTAATTACTATGCAGTTGCACTAGGAGTATATAGTTACTCTTTATGGTCCAAATTCTGCTCTTGGATCCTTGTTATGCCAAGATCCAACCAAATTCAGCAAGGGAGCCATGGATCTTATTGGCCCCTCAAGATGACACTTCATCTTCTCCAGTCGTCACCTTTCCTGAGAGCAGGATGCCGGACCATTGTGTCCAGTTCTGATGTCCACATTTTAAAAAGGATATTGGAAAAAAATGGAGAGAGTGCATAAAAGAGCCACAAACATGATTTAAAAGTGGAAAATATGCCTTATGGGGAGAGACTGAAGATGCTCGACCTGCTTAGCTTATCAAAAAGAATAGCAATAGGTGACTTGATTACAGTGTGTAAGTACTTCACGGGAAGAAAACAGCAGGTACTAAATGGCTCTTTAATTTCCAGCTATTGATTCTTATTATGCCTTTCTCCACTAGATTAAAGTCAGACAAATTCAAATGGAAAACGTGGCACACATTTTGAACAATAACCATTGGAACAAATTACTGAGGGAAAGGATAGATTCTCCATCTCTTGATGTCTTCAGATCAAGATTGGTTGCCCTTCTGGAAGATGGGCTTAAGGGAAACTGGGTGAAATTCTATGGCCCGTGATATACAAGAGGTCAGACTAGATGATCTAAGGTCCCTTTCTGGCTTTCAATTGTCTGAATCTATGAGCAGTTGGGAATTTATAAGAATGAAATGTTAGCTGCATCTGACAGTGGGGTTTCTTTGGGCCAGATTGGGCTCAGTATCACACAGGTGAAATAGATTCATTGAGTTTAAGACCAATCTGATTCTAGGGTAACTCTATTGTCATCCATGGACTTATTCTAGTTTTACACAGGTGTGACTGAGATCAAAATCTGGCACCCTATAGGTCACATTCCAAGTGGCCTTTCTGAGGGTGCTCAGAATGTGCAAGAAGCTCTGCACAACAGCCGCCTCTGTACACTGGGGAGCACAGGCACTGCTCACTTCTGCTCCCCCTGGGATGCAAGACACTGGGAGAGAGGCGAGAGGAGCAGGGAAGGATGGGGAGGACAGGAGATGATATAGCACAGCCCCCGCCCTTTCTGCAGTGGCTGGAGGAAGGTTCACCTCATGACTCACCTCACTGCAGTGGAACTGCTCACCTCACTGCACCAAGCAGAGCCCCCAAAGAGATTGTGTCTGCTTGAGGCATAACTTCCCCAATGCTCCTCATTCCCCATGAGGGCAGTGGCATAAGTGTCACAGTCTGTTTAATCTATGCATGGGCTTGTGTATGCTTGTAACACAACAGCAGCACAGCTGCCCTGCTGTAGCGCTTCAGTCTAGATACTACTTTCCCCCACTGGAGGGGTTCTCCCATCAGCATAGCTAATCCACCTCTCCGAGAGACACAAGAATTCTTCTATCAACCTAGCTTTGTTTCGGTCAGTTTAACTATGTTGCTCAGGGGTGTGGATTTTTCACATTCCTGAGCGAAGTAGCTGGATCAAGCTAACTTGTTAGTGTGGACCAGGCTGAAATTTCAGGGTGCCTATAGGGAAGAAAGTAGAGGCAATTTCTGGGCTGAATGTGTGAGTGAATTACTTGGGGATATTATTTGTTTGACACAGGCCTTATGATTGCTGCCATTATTTATAGCAAAACAGGGGTAGAGGCGTACCAAAGAGCCAGGCTTGGATAGGCTATTTGGATATTCTTGAATTTCTAGAGTACACTTTGAGCGGTGAACCAGAAAAATATTTTGCTAGATTCATCCCTCTTCTGTAAAGTCATCATCTTCTACCAGTTGCAAAGCTCTAATGGCCTGTTAACCCCTCCCAGTGGGAAAAGGAATCATTATAATTACAAGAATCAGAATCGGTGGTCATCCATCTAATAACTCCAGACCTGCGGGACTGAACTTTGCTGTTTTTTATTTAGCAAGGCTCCGGGAGCCTCTTTCCACAGAGGATCTACAGCACCGAGTGATTATTTTGTTTCTTTCCTTTCTGGGTTCACCCAGGAGTTCTCCTCAGCTCATCTGGATTCCCCTTATTGTGATGGGCATAACATTTGACTGATGTTAACCTAGTTTGTTTTGGGTTTTTTCCTATTGTGAATAATTGGCCAGTTTTCACTACATGAGGAAAATCAGAATCACTTATCTGTTTAGCTGGTGAGCCTAACTCTCTGGCTAAGTGTTTTTCCACAGGGCTATTACCTGCCCATGTTTACATCAGTATTGAAGGGCTGGTATCCAGTTTTGTGAGTTAGCATTTTTTGGTGGCACCTACTAGGACATAGCCTGGCAGCTTGTTTAATACTGTTTTGCCAAGTGTCTGATGTTTGAGTTTCTGATGCCTTTCGTAGATGTGGCTGCACTGCATTGTTAGAACTTGATGTTCTCTGTGTCGCTACATAGCTGGCTCTGGGTCACTGCAATTCAGTGTTTCTCTGGCTTCCTCAGTCTGAAGCCCTTTATATGAGGAAACAATTACCTACTTTTCCTCCCTTCTCCCATTTATATTCTGTTGTCTAGGGATCTCTGAGGGAATGCTAATTAGGCCAGATCCAGTTCTACTTTAACGTATGCTATAAGACCTTGGGAGAGAAGGTCACTTTTTTCTGCATGATCCCACCAACAAATCAGGGATTTGTACCAGTGCTAACTGATTCTTGCCTTTCAAAAGTCTTCTGTATAAACATTATCAACATCAATAATTTGTCAGTGCTAAACCACCCACATTAGTTATTTCAGTAGGAAATGTGTTGCCGGATTGAACCAGAATGTGATACTTGTCTTCACTACCAGGGTAAGTCGACCTAAGTTACGCTACTCCAGCTACATGAATAACACAGCTGGAGTCAACGTAGCTTAGGTCAACTTACCCCAGTGTTTTCACTGTGCTGCTTTGACAGGAGACACTCTCTGGTCGACTTCCCTTACTCTTCTTGGGGAGCTGAAGTACCGGGGTGACTGGAGAGCACCCTGCCGTCGATTTAGTGGGTCTTCACTAGGCCCGCTAAATCGACACCTGCTGCTTCAATTGCAGCAGCATCGATCTCCTCAGTAGTGAAGACAAACCCTTAGTAAACCTGCAACTAGTGACAAGAGGCACCATAGCTCCTGCAGGCTAAATTGCTTTGCATTTTCTTCAGTCCCCCCAGTCACGTAGCTTTGATTCAGGATAATGCCATCAAGTATTTCCAATGATCTTAGATAGCATTAAGAGATTAAGTGAAAAACATTGCCACATTGAGTATAATCTTCCTGAAAAATTCAAGATTAAACACAGTCTGTTTTCTGGGCTGGTTTATAAAATGGCATTAATACCAGATTAGTTCAGGATGCTATTTAGTACATCTAGATTAAAAGATATTTAGGATAACCATATAAATGCAAACACAGGACATAATTTCCCTCTCCTACTGGTGGGAGTCAGGAGTAACGCTGTTTGGCAATAGCTCAATTCAAGAGTGATGTAAGTAAGAGCAGAACTAGGCCATAGCCTTTATTCATGAGAAAATATAAATAGCTGAAATGCATGAAATATTTGCAAATATTTGGAGGCAATGTTACTTAAGGGGACTGATAATGGTGACAAATGGTTCTTATGCTGAGATTTAGAGTGGTTCATGGTGGGTATTAAATGCCACTGTTTTAGTTTAGTAGCATATTACAGACACATTGCATTCACTTTACCCAGGTCTCAATGACCATGAGGGCCCAGGCAGTAGAGAATCAGGCCCTAGGGTGAGCCTGGTTAGCAGTGACTGAAAGTCAATATTACCTGGCAGCTCAGATACCTGAGGAAACACACCCTAGCAATAATGTGAGTTGAAAAGAGAGTTCAGAGGAGATTTGAGGCAGCTGCAACTAGAGAAGTAGAGTCAAATGTAACCATACTACAAAAATCAGAACAGGGGAGTGCCAAAGGCTGGAGGAAGAACAAAAGAATGTTGAAAGGCAAAGGCACCAAGCTAGAGAGAGGGCTACAGGTGTTCAGGAGGCCCTTGTAGTGGAGAGGGAGGCTCCAGTGGACTCCAGAGGCACAGAGAACTGTAGTCAGAGAAGCATGGTAAGGTCTCTGCAGCCTGGAGAGCATAAGAAAATATCCGTGTAAAGTGCAGAGCTGTGAGTGCCTCTTGCCAACTTTTGTCTTTCTTCTCTTCTCAAGATAGATACTTGTTAGAACACGCTTCTTGCCAGGATGTCACAATCGAGGCATTTGCTTCAGCTCCTGGCTGAGAATCCTCCAGCTCAAATATGTCGGGTAAATCCTCAATTCCCCTCCCCCCAGTCTATGTAGCAGAAAACCCAAGTCAGCTCTGCACTACAAAATACCAAACTTTGACTCACTCCCTCTTTAGAAACTTCACTGTGTGCCCCCTTTGTGCAACTATCCTCCCTGCTGGTGTCAACACAGAATTAGCATCCATTCAATACATTAGTTATGAACCTATAAGTGGATAGTGTTTGGGGTACAGTTTTTTTTATGTCTATCCTAAAATGGTGCAGCTCCTCCAGGCCCTGTGCTGGCCATGGAAAGCTAGGCTAGTGTAACCCACTCGTGCATATGTGTGTGTTGCAGATTCCCTCTGTGCCTGATCTGCAGAGGATATGAATGCATTACAATACTATCTAGAGAGCTTTAGCTTTTTTATTCTGGGAGTGGTGGCACAGCATTGCTTTAGCTAAACTGTCATGTGGTATGTGCCATAAGGGCAGGGGCGTTCGTTTTGTGATAGTAAACCAGGGACAGGATTGACAAAAATAAATAGAAGCCTTAATTATCCATGTGAGTAAGGCTGTATTGAAGGAGAAGGAAGAAAACAACTGAAAAAGGGCAAATAAACCTCTGTGAAGTCAGACCCTGATTCAGCATTTTCAGACTTCAACAGGACTAGTCAAGTGCTTAAATTTAGACATGTGCTTAGTACCTCACTGAATTAAGGCCTCAAATTGGAAAGCTTCCAGCCAAATTAGTATACAGATACCACATCTTACAGTGAAATTCCCCCAGGCACAGCAACATTTAGGTCTTAAATGGAATATAATGGTGCATAGGACAAGTGAGTGCGAGGCATTATAACAGAAAACTGCATTGGATCTCTTATATATTAAATATGCCAAATTTGTTCAGTGGTCTCCATTAAAAAGTCAGTATTTACCCATACAGCCATCTGTGACATCATGGTTATTCCCTATCCCAAATCTAGGGAGATACTGCCATAACTTGGAAACCATTAATGGGGCCAGTCCATGTATTGCAATGTTTCCTATTTTGGCAATACTTCATTAAAGGTATTTATGCTCCTGTGAAATTCTACCAGAGGCAAAGCAGAGAATCTCATTTTGTTCCCACCCAAACTAATTACATTATTATTAATAATAATAATGTTTATTACAGTAGTGCCTGATGGCCAACCAAAAAATGGGGCCCCACTGTGCTAGGTACTATACAAACACAGAGTAGTAGACAGTCCCTGCCCTGAAGAGCTTACAGTCTAAACTGACAAGACAGATGCGGGGAGGAAGGGGGCATGAGGGGTAGAACAAACAGGCAGAGTGAACAGTATGATGGCAGTAAATGTCTTGTTAATTTCATGATTTTTGGGTGGGTGGGTTTTGCTTAGGAAGGGATCAGCTCATGGAAAGAAAAGGGAAGGTAATGAAGGGGAGGAGGGCAGTGCAGGGGAGAAGAGGAGCAGTAGTAGAGTGAATCTGAGATGATAAGACTGTGAGGGAGGGGATGGGAAGGGTTGGAGCAAACAGTCAATCAGCACAAGGCAGAGAAAGTCCAGATATGACCCAGATGGAATTCCCCAAGGTGGAATCTATGAAGAGACTTAGACATTACAATGCTAAGCATCACAGTGCCTAACTTCTAGGCACCTAGAAAAATCATAGGAACAACACTGCAATCCACAAAGCTTGCATAAGGTGCCTAAGGCTCCCTATACAATGAATGGGAAGAGATAGGCGCCCTATAACATGATTCACAAAAGCTAGAGCGCTAGGTTGGGAGCCACCTAAGCTAGCCCAGGGGAGATGCCAATGTGCTAAGCCCTGCCCCTTTCTCAGAGATAGGTACCTAAGTCCAGGCTGCAGGGAGGCACCTAGCTCTGATAGTGATCCACGGACAGGAACCTCTCATCTGGCTTAGGTGCCTACATCATTTCTGGTGGGTGTGAGTTAAGCACCTGCCTCACTCCACACAAAATGGCCAGAGGAGGAAATGGTATTACTGCCCACCTCATAGCTTTTAGCCCAGTGATTAGGGCACTCACTGGGACGTCAGAGACCCAGGTTCAGTTCTCCCTTCTCTGCCAGAAGGATCTGAATAGGAGTTTCCCACCTCCCAGCAGAATGCTGTAACCATTGAGCTCTGGGCTATTCTGAGGTGGGCTCCCTCAGTCTCTCCTGTTGAAGCTCTTCCACTCTGGCTCAATACTTAAACAGTCAATGGGCCAGAAAGAAAGGGCATGGGAATGATTCTGTAGTCCAGTGGTTAGGGCACTCACTTGGGAGGTGGGTGACCCTGGGACCAGTCCCCCTACTCCAATTACAGGGGAACAGCTTCCACAGGTGAGATGGTGGGAGCCCTACAGCAGAACAGCTCAGTGGTTAGAGCACTCTCCTCAGAGGTAGGAGACCCCTGTTTACACCCTTTCTCCCCCTCAGGCTGAAAAGGGGGGGAACTGAACCTGTGTTGCCCACCACCCAGCTAAGCACTTTAACCACTGCGGGAGAAGAAATAAGAGTGACATCATCACCGTGCTTTCAAATGGGGCCCAACCCGGTCAGCATGCTCAGAGGGTACCTACTGGGTCGGGTCCTGTGGGCAAGTTAGGTGGCTGAATGCCTGTCTTCCCCCGGTTTGTGGCTTGCTCTGGGGCTTCCCTGGGAGACAGGCATCTGGATGCCTAGAGTGAGACAGTAGTGCGCATGCTCAGAGGCAGACGCCCAGGGAACTTTTACTTAGAAAAACATAGGTGGCCAAGTGAGTTTAGGTGCCTCCCGGGTTTTATGGGATTTTTGTGGATCACAGTGGAGGACTTAGGTGCCTACAGCTGGGTTTAGGTGCTTAAGTAGCTTTGTGGATTCCACCTTTAGTATCATTATTTATCATTTGTATTAAGATAGCATCCAGAAGGCCCAACCTAGCTCAGGGCCCAATTGCTCGAGGGCCCGCTCTGGAGAGCTTATAATTTAAATCAACAAGACAGGCAGAGAGGGAGGGGGCAGGAAGTATTATTATCATCCCTGTGTTACAAACAGGGATCTGAGGCACAGAGAGATTAAGTGACTTGCCCAAAATCACATAGGAATCTGTGGCTGAGCCAGGAACTGAAGCTGGAGTCCCACTCCAATGCCTTACCCACCACACCACCCTTCCTCTCGAACCACTTTTACCTCAGCTATGTAAATAACAGACCACTGCCAATTCTGACACACAGGGAACAAAGTGGGCAAACACTCCCTTGTGACTAGATCATAGTCCACAGCCATTTGACTAAACTCGAATGTGAAACAATAACTCCTTTGCATGCGCATGAGCAAAATTCACACACACACACACACACACACACGCGCGCGCCAAGCCTGCCTTGTCACTATGGAGTGTGTTTGGCAAGGCTGACGTCAGCAATTACACCAGAGAAAGCTGTACAATTCTATGTAAAGTCTGATTCCTTGACAAACACAGCACCTACGTGCGAACTTTGTCTCCGCTGAAAGGCCAAAAAGTTAGTCAAATATATGGCCCTCCCTGCATGTACAGGCCTGTCTGCCTTTCCCACAAAGTACGTGGGGAAAAACATAGATTAAGTGTAAATCCACTGGCATCGTTTATTGTCTTCAAAGAAAGCTGGTTATTTACTGGAAGGCTTTCCCTTGGGAAGAAAAACAACACTGAATTCCTCACCTCTTTAGTTGCTGTGTGGGCCTGTGTTGTACCATTGACAGTGCCTAATGGATAGAGTGATTTTAGATGTACAGCCACTGTACATGTGCTATTGCATCAGGAGGCTCTTCTCTAACACAGCATTGGTTTAGTCGCTATCATCAGCCCTTATTCATGGATAAATGTGACCCGACATTTCAATGACATGTCACTCAAGGAGTAATTAAGTGCCAAGCTGCTGCAAGGACAAAGTAAAACCCTTGTTCCTTAAAGATCCCAACAATCATTGAAGCCACTGGGCAAGATCCATTGTTGCTCTAGGGTCCCTTAGCACCGGTAAAGCAGGTTTAAGCCTGTCCATGAGGAACATCCCTTGTGCATGGGGGCCCTACCCCAGGTGCGGAGTCGACTCTGCCACCTCTGCGCCACCTCCATAGTAGCCCCGGGGCAATTCTGGGGAGGGAGCAGGCAGAGTGGGGGAAAGGAGAGGGACGTGGCCAGAGGAGTCCTTCACTCACAGTGGTGATTCTGCACTTCTGCAATGGCCTAGAGGAGGGATTGCAACAGGGGTGCTTGGATGAATGAACTGGTCCCTTGCAGCCTCTGAATAGAGGAGACGCAAACTACCTCACTTCTGTCCATCATTACTCGTGCAGGGATGAATCTGCCTCAACAGGAGCTGAAGGCACTCAGGACCTTGTATGATGTAACTTCAGAGGATCAGATTTCAGATATATTAAAAACCGTTTCAACTCACCCCATCCCCAACACACACACACACACACACACACACACACACACACACACACACACACACACACACACACACACTCTTTTTAAAAACACTACTTGCTACAGTATCCAGCTGATTCCTTTGCTAAGGATCTCAGCGTCTCCGGTGAGTATGCCAGGCTTTTAATCCCCTTTCAATAAATTTATCACTGTTTGGAATACAGTGCATAAGGTGGGATAGGTTTAGTTAGCCTAATATGGGTAAAGCTGTATAATTATAGGTACAGTATAAGATCTGGCAGACACATGAGGTTAAAGTAGGCTGTCATACACACACAAACCAGAGTAAATCCGAGAAATGTCAAATCAAAGCTGTCAAATCGGACATGAAGCAGTGGCTTTGCAAAACAATACAGAGCAGCCAATTAAAGATGTCATCAGCTGTAACACTACTTTTGTGTGTGTGTGGCCATTTGTGTCGTAGCTGTAAGCAGTTTGCAATCCAATATGAAAGAATCAGATTTTTGACTTCAGTGATATTCTGCTGGAGGATTCGGGTAGGAAGTATGATAGAAATACCACTGCAGTGAGAAGCCATGGTGATGAGCATAGCTAGAGAATATGCGCCTGATTCATTGCTAGGTTACTCCAGTTCCTCCCGAGTGTTATTCCATTGACGTCAACGGGGAGTTACACTGCTGTCACCCGAGAGTAATGTACTGCTGAATCAGGCCTTTGTGTTTTTCATAACGATTTATTAATAGACCATTTGGATAAGAAGAACCAGAGGTAACACGTCCAGCTGAAGAATCTTTACTGTAGCTTCATATCCCAAAGTAATTCCATTAATAACTGCCTGTAGTCTCTATATTGCTTCACTGTAAACTTCCTAACTGTCAGGGCGGTTAAGCACTGGCATAAATTGCCTAGGGAGGTGATGGAATCTCCATCACTGGAGATTTTTAAGAGCAGGTTAGACAAACACTTGTCAGGGATGGTATAGATAATACTTAGTCCTGCCATGAGTGCAGGAGACTGGACTAGATGACCTCCTGAGGTCCCTTCTAGTCCTATGATTCTATGATTCACTGCAATTGCAACCTGCATTGTTAAAAGTTGTCATTTTTCTTTGTGCTAAACAGGCCACATTGTGAAGAAGATAATCCAGTTTGCTATCAGTTTTGGCACCTTGCTAATCACACAGGGCAGTGTAATGCTTCATGAGTTCAGTATTTAGCTAGTAAGCTTTTGGTTTTATTCTTTGCATATGCTGTCACTCTTCAGATTAAATTTCTTATTTAAAATGCTAAAACTCTCCGCTGAATTTATTGCCATCGAGGTTAGGTGTCTGAAATATAATCAGTTCATATTTTCCCTAACAACTATTAATCACGTGAGAATCTTTTTCCATAGCATGAATAGGGTCACACCATTTAGCACTGGCAGTGGCTTTGCAAGAAGCACTGGGATGTGAATAGCAAAGCCCGCAGAGTGTATGGCCCTAGATCTACCTCATTTGGAGGAACCTTAACAAAATGCTGCGCCAGATCCTCAGCTGATGTAAATGAGTGCATGTCCTTTGTCTTGAGAGGAAGGATGGTCCAGTGGTTAAGGTATTAGCCTTGGACTTGGGAGACCCTGCTCTGCCACAGACTTCCTGTGTGAGATTTGGCAAGTCATCTGATCCAGAGCCTCAAAGATAGTTAGGTGCTTAACTCCCGTTGAACCCCCAATGGGAGTTAGGAACCTCAGTGCACCTAATGCCTAAATGCACATAGCAGTTGGGGTTCACTGAGGCTATGGTAAAACCTGTTTCTTGATTTTAGTTTTTGTTGGTTCAGATCTAGTGAGTTTTACATTGAAAAGGGAAATGCAACTGAAAACACACAAAAAGAAAAGGAGTACTTGTGGCACCTTAGAGACTAACAAATTTATTTGAGCATAAACTTTCGTGAGCTACAGCTCATTTCATCAGATGCATTCAGTGGAAAATACAGTGGGGAGATTTATATACACACAGAACATGAAACAATGGGTTTTATCATACACACTGTAAGGAGAGTGATCACTTAAGATGGGCTATTACCAGCAGGAAGGAGGGAGGGAGGGAAGAAAACCTTTTATGGTGGTAATCAAGGTGGGCCATTTCCAGCAGTAGACAAGAACGTCTGAGGAACAATGGGGGGCGAGGGAGGGGGAAATAACAGGGGGAAATAGTTTTATTTTGTGTAATGATCCATCCACTCCCAGTCTCTATTCAAGCCTAAGTTAATTGTATCCAGTTTGCAAATTAATTCCAATTCAGCAGTCTCTCGTTGGAGTCTGTTTTTGAAGTTTTTTTTGTTGAAGAGTAGCCACTCTCAGGTCTGTAATCGAGTGACCGGAGAGATTGAAGTGTTCTCCAACTGGTTTTTGAATGTTATAATTCTTGACGTCTGATTTGTGTCCATTTGTTCTTTTATGTAGAGACTGTCCAGTGTGGCCAATGTACATGGCAGAGGGGCATTGCTGGCACATGATGGCATATATCACATTGGTAGATGCGCAGGTGAACGAGCCTCTGATAGTGTGGCTGATGTGATTAGGCCACCATCATAGGGCCTAATCACATCATAGGGCCTAATGTTACTCTGAAACCTGAAAACACATGGTTTGCCATGTTTTTCACCAGAACCCATCCATCTCTCCAGGGCACTGCCTTCTCCTAGAGAAAGTTTGCAGAGTTTTTGTGAAAATGTGCCCAGATTCACAGACCATAAACATTCTTTTGGCAAACTTGGGCTGAAGTTGGTAGGTAATTTCTTGATGGTTTGGGGGGTGGTTATAAATGCTTCACACAGCTCTGCGGTCAACTAGAAGCTGTGCTTAGTCACAGCAGGTGGGAATTAAGACACCCCTTTTCCACCCTCAGTTTACAAGCTCAGGTAAGTGGAGGGGTATATTTATGGAGGGCCTGGAAGACAAGGACATGTAGTTTGACCTTGATGTATTAGAGAAAGGGAGGCCATGAAGCAATTCATAGGAGGGGATGCTGACATGATCAGATTGCTTGATGAACAAGGAAAATGATTTTATCAATGCCATATTGAATGGTCTGAAGGGATGATGTGGGTGTCAGAGAGAAGGGATGAAGACAAGAGGATAAGAGGGCATGGATGAGCATTTTCTCTGTTTGGATAGACAGAAACAGTTAAGATTTATGGATGAGAAGCATTATGAGTTATACCAATTTACACCAGCAGAGAATTTGTCTCTAAATTTTTTGTTCTTACAGATGTGGAGGAAGACTACCCTGCTAGATTATCTAAGACTGACCACTAGCCTTCCTTCAGTGCCAGTGCATGACATCATTATAAGATATAATATGCTGTCACACCCCATCATTAAGTCACTGAGGTAGGAGGAATTCCCTAGAGCAGTGGTTTTCAAACTTTTTAGGCTGCATACTCTTTTCCAAATAATTTAGTCTACCACGTACCCCCATCTGAGATAGGGTCATAACATAGCTGTGATTAGATTGCCAAGTCTGACTAAATAAAATGTGTTGTCTGCCATTACAGGATTTTGCTCACGTGCCCCCTGACGAGAGCTCACATACCCCAGTTTGAAAACCGCTGCTGTATAGAACGGGTGGATACAAGCACAAACCCAGAGGGATGCTAAGAGAGTACTGAGAGGCTATGGCTCAGGTTCTCCTGGCCATGCAGCAGAAGTAGAGGCTGGCTCCATGTGTACGTAAGCAGCTGGAGTAAACAGTAGAAGCTGTAGAGAAACAGAAGCAGACAGTTTGGGCTTGTGGATCTGTGTGAGCATGTGAGCGAGACAAAGACATCTCTTGAGAGAGGGCAGAGATGCTAGGCCTGGTGTTTCTGTCTGCTGTCTGTGTGCTGTCCCTTACCACCCTTGCTTCTGAGAAGAGGACTCCTGTAGTTTGTAAATAAATGAATTACACAAAGAAAATATCCTGACTTTGTGTCACTAATTCCTGCTCCAAATGGGAAACTGACCCATGAACCTCCAGCAATCTGCTGCCGCTCAGCAGAGGGGCCTGAAGATTTAAAGGCAGAAATGCTCTTCTAAAAGGAAACATGGGGTGAAATGTGCAGCTACTGCCTGGATAAAGCCTAAGTCACTATGCAAAATGGCCGTTTAAAAT
Organism: Dermochelys coriacea; assembly: GCF_009764565.3. Taxonomy (NCBI): domain Eukaryota; kingdom Metazoa; phylum Chordata; order Testudines; family Dermochelyidae; genus Dermochelys; species Dermochelys coriacea. Next base: position 254,038,451 of record NC_050068.2, on the reverse strand, counting down.
TCATGACTACCCACATCACAACTTTGTCAAATTTGTTCCTAAAGTTGGATGGTGTCCCTTTAAATATACACAGGAGAAAATCTTAAACTGGCCTCTCTGTGGAAGGGAATGAAGAGAGGTAGAGATTTGTGGATGTTTTTACTCTTAGAAGGCTCTTAGATACTATGATGATGAGCACCGATATTCAAAGATACAGATTAGCTAGAAACAGCAGCATTTGGACATGGCTTGGAAGTGAGAGGTAAAGGAGAGGGAGGAGTCAAAGATGCTGCCCTGGTTAGGGACCTGAACGACAGAGATCATGGTGGTGTGTGTTCAACAGTTTCCCATGAAACAATGCTTTTAAAAACAAATCCTGCCCTTTTAAGATAGAACTTAAAAAGCAAAGCAGAAGATTTTGAATAATTTATAGATGTCATTGGAATTTCCCAAACTTAGACTATTCCCTTAGAAATCAGTGGATTTCTATTTTAACTATCACCCTATCGACTGACCAATAATGTTCATGTCAATCATCTGCCTTTAGATCCTGAAACTGTGTCTGGGTCCCACAATGGCAGGATTTGGACAATGCCCCAACATACTGTTCCTGATGCTTGTAAAAAGTAACCAAGGGCTCATTAGAAGGCACTGCACCCGAGTTCACAGCCTCTCATTTCTTTTCTCTATTTGATTATGATGCCTTGAAATATTTGTTTTTGTGTAAACATTTTGGGTCCAATTCTTCTTTCATTTATGGTTGGGTGTAAATTGGAAGTATTTTCCAGCAAAACTCATGGAAGTACATTGTGTAAAACTAGTGGACTGGGAGAAACAAGTCTTTTGCTTTTAAGTCGGTATGATTCCCTTTTACTCAACTTGATAGATTTTTTTAACATACTATCTGGAAAGGAAAACATCTAACACACCTGCACTTTCTGGGGGCCACATCATGAGAATGTGCCAGCCCTTTACTTAAATAAGCTGTAGTTCCAAACAATATACCGTGTGCATGTGTGTGTGTACACACCTATGTGCATGTCTCTCTCTCACACTTGCTCCTCGCTGAGACATTAAAAGCCAAAGTCCTATATGCTCTGAAGGACAAAGACTGAATGTACTTCCTGTAAAAGAAACAACAGGAGTACTTGTGGCACCTTAGAGACTAACAAATTAATAAATTTGTTAGTCTCTAAGGTGCCACAAGTACTGCTGTTCTTTTTACGGATACAGACTAACATGGCTGCTACTCTGAAACCTGTAAAAGAAAGAGTTTTCCTCAGTGTCCTTGGCCAGAATTTTCCTTTTCCACTCCCTAGTGTGTACTGTGATCTGTTCTAGTTGGTTGCTATCATCCACCCCCCGAGGTGGCTGTATTTTAAAGGGGTGTGTGATATAGGACTAGATGGCCCATTTAATGAGGAAAAACCTGCAGGAGTGAAGAAAACTCAGTAAGATTTCCCCCGGCAGAGTGCTCCTTATGCTTTCCTTCTAATGAGAGGTGCTAGGGGGTACTAGAACGTGCAAGTTCACATCTTCTCCCAATATTGCAGATGACTGGGAGAGAACCCCCTTCCTCACAGAGCCAGGGACCATCTTGCAGGGATAGCAGCTGGCTCTACTAACCCTGCTTTGCCTACCAGCACGGTCCTGCTTCCGCTGCTTCCCCTAGGATACTATTCCATAGATGAATATATCTCATTAACTGAACATTTTCCCCTGTCTCAGTTTCTTCCTATAACTCCTAGGTATAGCTCAGTAATTTCTCTCTTTGCTGGTCATCTGGTGATGTGTGAGAATGAAAAACAGATCCCAGAAGACTGTACCAAAACTTGTCCAGGACATGTATGAGGGTGCTGCTACCACAGTCAGAAGGCCAGGTGGAGAAACTGAACAGTTTCTAGTCCATCGGAGTAGATCAAGGGTCAGCACTAAGCCCTTTTTTGTTCATGCTGGTGATTGAATGTGTGACAGTTCAGGGCAATTGCGCCAGTATTGCCTCTCAGTGCTCCAGCCAGGGCATCCACTCACAGGCTCCCAGCTCCCCAGCTGCAGCCTGTCTTGTGTGGAGAACCACATCTCCCTCCCTTCTGACTGGGGTATTTCCAGGCTGCACAGCTCCCTGCCTTCACTGTGTGATTCCCAGCACAGACAGGCTGCCCAAGGACACCTGCTTGCTTTCTCTTCATTCAGAGATGGTTAACAGGTGTAATTGTTACAGTTAGAAGGTACCACACAGCATTTCCTATGCAAGGATGCTTTATTCTTATGGTAACAAGCACTACAGAAAAACATATTAAAAACAATAGAAAAACAGACATACATACTAATAAGCTTACCAGAGTTAACCCTGCCCCTAACATGGGCTCTGGCAGGAGCAGGCCTCCCTCCCCGCCTGCCCCCCTCAGCAAGGGGGAATGCCTTGTGGTTTCAAGTTCAGCCCAGAACAAGCACCCAGTCTTATGAAGCCTCAGTAGGCCAGTCCTTCCAACTGTTCCCTAAGGACTGGGGCCTTGTCCGTTTGCTGGATCAGGAAGGTGACCCTGAGTCACTTTAAAACCAGATTATTTATCCAAAAACTCTTTCTTTGTTTGTCTGTCCCTGGAGAATCCAGATTGAACTAATATATGTGAGCTGCCAGGGGATGGCTTCTCTGGGGATGTTAAAATCAGAGTTAATTTGCCTAATCACCCCCTGCTGTTCTCCTATTTACCCTTTCCAGGGAAATACATGTAATTCTGTAATAACACAAACACAACTACATTTTTAATACAATGGACCCCAAAGGGGTCCCTAGAGTACTGGGCACAGTATTCCAGATGCCATTGCCCCAGAGCTGTACTACAAGAAATTGTTACCTCCCTTCCCTGTGACCCTTTGTATATGTATCCCCTAATTCAATAAGGTTTAACTTAACTCAATAAAGTTAATTCAGGATATTGCAGGAAATTGTCTGTCTGTCACAGACACACTTACAGAAAACATTCAGAATGGCTTTTTGCAAGTAATATAGAGCTCACGGAGGAGCGCAGAGAGGAAGTGGAAGGAGATTTAGAGAGATGGAGGTGTGTACTTGAAAGAAATGACATGAAAATCAGCAGGAATAAAACAAACTATATGGTCTGTAGATTCGATGACACCTTGCAGGAAAACAACAAGACTAAGTTTGGAGGGCCAGCCCCTACCAAAGGTACAGAAGTTCATGTATGTAGATTCACTAGTACAGGAAAATAGTGTACTCAACGACAAACTTATAAGCAGAACCTGAGAGACATGGAGTAAATGGAGAGAAGTGAGCAGAGTCACCTGTGATAGGAGAATGCCTATCAATCTGAAAAGTAAGGTCTATAAGACAGTAATCAGGCCTGCACTTTTGTATGGCTCTGAATGCTGGGCACTGAGGAACAGACAGGAGCAGATCTTGAATACAGTGGAAATGAAAATATTAAGATGGATGCTTGGAGTTACAAGGATGCGACAGGTTTGGAATAAATGAATTAGAGGAAGTGTGAAAGTGGTACCAATCATAGAACAGTTGAGAGAATCCAGGCTTAGATGCTTTGGGCATGTGTCAAGAAGATCAGAAAAATATATAGGAAACAACATGTTAAACTTAGAAGTGAGGGTAAAAGAAGGGTTGGAAGACCCAAAACTCGGTGGGTGGATATCATACAAAAGGATTTGATTAACTGAGGAGTTTCTGAGGAACTGCTTCAAGAGAGAGTGGAATGGAGAAGAAGGACTTGAAGAGCCAAACCCATATATATGAGACTACAGCTAGAAGAAGATTGTTCTACCCTCTCTTTGCTGGATGTTAGGCCCCAGGCTGCAAGTATATCCAGTTGTCACTCAACCAATTTTTTTAATCTTTCCTCTTAAACCCCAAGCCCCCTGATAATTTGTGTTTCTCTTCTCTGAACCCCGCTCAACAGTTTGTCAATATCTTTGTAGTTCACAGCATCTAGCACTGACACAGTATTCCAGATGCTATTGCACCAGAGTTGTACTGCAAGAGATTATTACCTCCCTTCCCTGGGACCCCTTTGTGTATGTATCCCCAAAACTGCATTGGCTTCTTCTGCAGTCATATAATATTACAAAACATCTGATTTGCTGTCTATTATCCCACGGGCTCTTCCAGTATTACTGCTTTCCAGGTTACTCCTTCCCTTTGTGTATGTGTGTTTTGGGTTAATTCCCCCACCATGTATTGATTTATAACAATAAAAAGACCGGTTACTTACTGTTATGTTTTAAATAATTATGAGTTTGGGGTCTTAATTAGAACAATATTAAAATCAGAGAAGACATAATAATCCAGCACCGAGACATTATTTAATCTCCTAAATACATTTTCAAATTAAGCCGTAGCATTCTTTAAAGCCGTAGCAGAGCCATTTAAAGCAATCCATATTGGTAACATTATTTACTGAAGAACTGTGCACACGCCACCTGCATCCATCAAAACTAAGGGCGCCATAAATCATCTTATGCCAAAATGTAATGCAAACAACCAGCAGAAGGATGAAGAACAAAGAAAATAACATTCCAGCCCTGGGGCCTCTCTAATCCAGAGAGAAGCCTCAGGATAGAAATGTCAATAATTTTCTTTGTTCATCCTTCTGTACACTGTTTGCATTACAATTTGGCATAGCGATTTAAGAAGTCCTTAGTTTTGTTGAGTCTGTGTGGTGTGCGCAGAGCCCAGAGATTGTGTTGTTGTTGTTGTTGTATATTACTGACTAACTCCTAGGAGACACACAGGCATCTGCAGAATAATATAATGCTATTCTTTCCTCATTGAAGTGTAAAGGCAAACATATACCAATATTCTTCCATTTCAGATCATGTACAGTGAGTTTTGCTACTTACATTCAAACAAACAGCAATGTCAGGCTGGCTGGCTTGTTGCCTCTTTTCTTATTAAACAGACGTACCTTGTACAGAAATGTCCCAAACTCTAGCAGATAGCAAAACTCTCTTATACATGGAAATACTTGCCATCCCATATCTAGAGGTTGGTCTATAAAGCTGTTTACCCTGAGTTTCACCCTGCAGAAATATTTGGTTCAGATATCTGTAAATCTAGAATTAGGTGAGTTTCTTTTTATGAAGCAACAAATGGGTGTCTTTGAACATCCTGGGTTAATAAAGTAGTGCTGGGGTAACAGAGAAGGATTTGAACCATACTAACCTGAGCCCCGATTCTTGGCACAGTTAAAAAAGGACAGACTATTTAATTCCTTCAAAGATTAAAGAATGCTCTTTGAGGCATGTATACTGCCTAGCATACACATACATTGGTGGTTCATCTTGTGGATTTTGTCTCACTATTTCTTTAATACCACAGACCAAATTCTCTCCTGGTGTAAATTCACTGTCTTCAATTAACTTACCTCAGAGATAAATTTGCCCCATTTTGTTTAACTCAGAAACACAGGGTACTGCTGTGAAATAAATGCACAACCGTCAATACAAATAATAAGTGCTACATTCGAATGATGTAAGTAGGTGGGAGAACAGTCACCGAAGGAACTTAATCCTCTAAGTGCAACCGAATACCAATCAGAAAGAGAAACAAATCATTGAAAGCATGTGTAATTCTTTCCAAACTAGCATGATGATTGGCCCAGTAAACTGATCCCTTGACAGTGTAGCACACAAGCTCTGTCACTTTACAGATTAGGTATTGGTTAGCTCTAACGACATCCTGGTAAGAAATGTTCTGAGCAGTAGGACAGGTTTTCAGCATTTATCAGTAGTTTTTTTAATAGGAAAATCAGATATCATTCGTTTTGGTGATATGTGCCCAACAAAAGACATCGAACCCGAGTCTCATTTATACTTAGGCCACTTTATGCTGCTTTGACAGCATAAAAGGGTCTTAAAGTGAGAGTGAGTTTCATTTACATCCTCTTTAAAGCCCCAGATCATTGTAAAGGGGCCTAAGTATAAGAGGGAATCAAGGCTCATTATATTAATTTTATAAGCTAGACGAGGCCTTATATCACAGGCAAAACCCCTTTAAAGTCTGGCTGGGGTGAGGAGCAGTTACACTATTAAAAAACCTCCACATTTAAGTCCAAAAACCTCCACATTAAGCCAAGATCACACAAATCAACTCTCTTGCTGTTCATGTTAGACCCCCAAGTTTTGCTTCGAGTCTTGGAATGAAGCAAATCTGAAATTCAGCCAGAGCTGCAGAGTTTTGCCTGCTTTCAGGTAGAAACTGCAAAATCACTGATGAAAAACTTGGATTCCACGTTATATGACACATGGGCTCAGGTCTACTGGACATTTGGCCCAGGCTCTCCCAGGCAACGTCTACATGGCATGCTAAGCTCAGGTCTTTGGGACCCAGGTCTTTGTAAGTCCACGTTTACAACACAGTGTGGTCGCTCAGTCACTGTGGGCTTGGAAACCCCAAGCCCACAGTGACTGAGCGGCCACACTGTGTTGTAAACGTGGGTTTACAATTGCTGGGCTGGGTTTCACAGCTGAGCTACCATCATACCACACTATGCAGATCTTCCAACTTGAGTCTGTGGCTTGTCCTGTGTCCACACTGGAAAATGACAGAGTTTGGACCCGAGTCCCAGCGGGACTTGGGCTCTGGCTCACTCTCCAGCCATGTCTTAGGACCTAGGTACTGAGTGCTTGCTGACTCAAGTCAGACTGATTTGTGTGTGGACGGAAGCAGGGCTTTGGCTTGAACTTGAGTCAGAGCCTGGGCTTCATGTGCAATAAAGACATACCCAAAGGCCAGCTACCTTTGGTGAACCTGGCCACAACACAGTTGTGTAACAGGACCTGAAGGCAGGTGAAACCTGGTTTCAGGTTTCTTTACAAAATTTCACATGGCTCTAATGAGGCTGCGACTATCTGGTGCACTTAGTGTTATAAATCCGCATGCTGCAGACAATAGACACACTGAACTAGAGCAAAAAGAAAAGGAGTGCTTATGGCACCTGTGATGGGGCAAGGCCAGATGGCTATGGAAGGGTAGTGGGAGAGAGATACATTAGCTCCAGGCTAAACAAATCCCTGGGACCAGGATAAGTGAAATGGCAGCTGCTCCAGGTCAATTAAGACACCTGGGGCCAATTAACAACTTTCCAGAAGGCAGGGAGAATGTTATGTTGATTGGGACACCTGACGCCAATCAGGGGCTGGCTGAAATTAGTTAAAAGCCTCCCAGTCAGTCAGGTGGGGGTGCATGTCAGGAGATGTGGGAAGAAGTTGAGCGATTGGAGAGGCTGAGTAGTACACACCATATCAGGCACAAGGAAGGAGGCCCTGAGGTAAGGGTGAAGTGGAGCTTGAAGAAGTGAGGGCTGCTGTGGGGGAAGTAGCCCAGGGAATTGTACATGTCATGTTTCTAAAAGGTCAGCTACCATAGCTGATATTATTAGGATCCCTGGGCTGGAGCCCGGAGTAGAGGGTGGGCCCGGGCTCTTCACCCCCCCCCGACATCTTTGCCCCCTGTTTAATAACTGATACTGGGAGACAACAGAGACTGTGCAAGGAAGGATAACGTCTCCTCACCTCCCTCACTGGCTTATGATGAAAATGGCTCAGTAGACTGTGACCCTTGCCTCTAGAGAAAGAAGGGTTACGCGGAGGGTCACAGTGAGCCTCTGAGGCTAGCGAAATCCGCCAGGAAACGCGGGACCCACGGAGGCAAGGACAGAGCTTTGTCACACACCTTAAAGACTAACAAATTTATTTGAGCATAAGCTTTCGTGAGCTACAGCTCACTTCATCGGATGAGCTCACGAAAGCTTATGCTCAAACAAATTTGTTAGTCTCTAAGGTGCCACAAGTCCTCCTTTTCTTTTTGCAAATACAGACTAACATGGCTGCTACTCTGAACTAGAGCAGTGTGTGGTGAACTCGGGGGAGAGGAGGGGCTTAGATAGCTTCTGGTGCCCTCGTCGTGGGGTGCTGTATCAGCTCCAGCATAAATTAGAGCAGCCTTCCAGCCCCCAGCCCACCCTACGCCAGTCCTACAGCAGCTGAGTATTCCCCCATGCCAGGCAAATCCTCAGCTGCTGCTTGAAGTCCCCTGGGTGCTGCTGGAGGGACTGAGCCTCTGGCCCATTTACTACATGAAGGCACATGCTCATGAGTACGCACACTTCCCCCTTAGGAAGGTGAGATCAGAACTCTCGTCCTTTTGCTCCAAAAATCCAAGCAGCTCCCACATTTCTTAAAAAAAGTTCTTGTTTAAGTGTAGAGATTGACAATAATAATCAGACCTAACTATTATATAGTACTTTTTCATAAGTGGATCTCAAAACACTTTTACAAAGGAGATGAATGTCCCTATCCCCATTTTACAGGTGGGGAAACTGAGACACAGAGAAACCACATGACTTACTGACGGATACCCAGCATGCCAGGGGCAAAGCCAGGAAGAGATATCAAGTCTCTTGAGTCCCTAGCTGTGCTATACTCACTAGGCCACACCTCTACAAGCTAACTTGCTACTGGCTGATATGACAACACACCCACAGTGAGTACATTATAATGAACCAAATCGTTAGTTGCCACACACACACACACACACACACACACACTCACTCCTGAATCCCAATCCTTGCTCTGTCCTCTATGCCACAGTCTCTCTCTCTCTCTCCTCTCCTCCTCCTCTATAGAACTAAAGAACCCTGGGTTCTGCTGCTTTAAATTGATATCTCTATTGACCAGCAGATAATTTATTCCATTTTTCATGTTTTACTGTCACTCTGGTTCGGTTTTTTTTGTTTTTTCGTTTTACTTTTTCTCCAGCATGCCGGTCTGAGCATTGCTGGACTGGTCTACACATAGAAATTGCCATACAGTTGTGATATTGAACTAATTCAGTTAAACTGGTGCAACTTTCTGTGTAGACTGGTCTTAAGCCTGGCTTTCATTGTTGTTGTTTGCCCTTATTTGGAAAAGCTAAACTAAGCGTGTCCACCCACAAAGTTTCACCAGCACGGTGTCACCAACCCAGTGTCGCGTTGCATGTTCAGTTAAACTGGGTCAGCTTCATGTAGACCAGGCAGTTGTGAATATAGCAGCTGAGTGATTATTACTTATAGTGAGAGCCTGACTGCAACTGGATGAAATTTGGGGGGTGGGGGGAAGAGGCTAGCAGGTGTGTGCTAGTGGAGGAAGCATGGGAATAGGTAGGAGGCCTGTTGCTTAGAAATGAGGTTTTTGAGAACTCTTCTTGGATGAGGGAAGAGAAACGAAGCCCACAAGGTTAGGCATTTTCTGTGATTGCGCTAATAGACTACTAAATTAACTCAGAGTTTAGAAAACAAGGTCAGGCCCCTTCTATCACATAAACACAATGCACAATTCCGGCACACACACAAGTGTGAAAATAAATCCTCCCATTATATAAATAGGAGAATACAGGTCCACACTGAAAACTTCTGTACACATTAATCATGGTAACTGTGATATACTTAACCAAAACCCCAGAGGATACCACAGTGGATAAATTGACAGTTACTATCTTGCAGAGAGCCTGTTTTGATTGGATTTGGAAGTGGAAGGTTATGTAACTTTCTGTTTAGAGGTTAAATCTCAAATTTACCAGGATGCAGTGTTGTAGATATTTGCTATAGTACCTCTACTGACACTGTGCAGAGTAAAGCCAGTCAGTACAGTATGTTCTACATCTATTATGCATGATTTAGATATATTGTTGGGGGATAAACCAAGAGCATCTCCCCTTCCATCACCAAGCCTTTTGTGAATCCTTCCAATCAAATGGGGCAATTATCACAGCACAAAGGACGAAAATGCCAAGTACCACAAAGGAAAGGATGGAAACAGCATGTGTACTCCACCAGAAATCTTCCTACTCCTAAAGCGAAACCTGCAGGTAAGGCGAAGGAAAGAAGCCAAAGAGCACTGGAAACTGGGGCCTGATTCCCTACTCAGTGACAGTCAGTTTTAAGCAAGTGAATGAAGCTGCACCAGCATCAGACTGATGTAAGAGTGGAGAATCAAGCCTTGTACTTTTAAAATAAAAGTAGGGTTGACTATTGATGCTTGGCTATAATACGAACAATGTGTCACTGAGGTTTCAATAAGAGAGAAGAGGCATTTAGGCAGGAAGAGAATGTACTGGAAGAGAAACACATTGACTACGTTGACAACACGCTTCAATATCTCTAGAGAGGGAGCATTATCTGGGGACTGGAAGTGAGCTAAGCTGGGTTCAGTTCCATCATTGACCTGCCATGGGATCTTGGGCAATTCAATTATTCCAACATTTTAAATAGTTGTGCTCTGTAGTTGGGTTACCTCACTTTTTGGCCTTAGCTTGAAACACCCAGGGCATGATTTTCACAAGTGCTGGAGACCTTGAACTCCAGAGGAAGTCAATGAAATTGGTAGGTGATCACCATCTCTGAAAATCAAGTCCAAAGTGTCTTACTTTCATTACCCAAAATGAGAGGATGCTGAATACTCCACTATTGCACATCACAGAGATGTTGCAAGGCTTAATCAATTCATCTCTCCCCATCTTTGGATGTAAAGTACATTATATACTAAATTCCAGTCTTCTCATCCCATTGGTGACTGTGTGCTTCTTTCTGCCCCATACAAAGAAGTTACATCAAACTGTAGAGCACTATTGCTGACAGTTTTGATACATTCAAGAATGAGACAAAGAATTATCAGCAAAGTGTGACTTCCTCGGATTGTTTTAAGAGGGGCTATGAACAAACTGTGAGACTTGAAGAAACACTTGGCAGTGAAGCAAAACAGCATTTACTAGCGGGATACATTGGGCCCAGAAATACCAGAAAACTGTTTGGCTAGAGTTGCTGACCATGATTTTTTAGTAACTAGCGTAAACACAAATGAATCTAAGTCAGAAATTCATGGACTAATCTTTTAGGTGAAATGGAGCTGTTTGATGGGATTATGGAAAGGGTGCTCTCTTGGACTCTCTACGTAGCTGATTTCCATGTACTACAGATAAGATATGCAGCAACATGACTCCCCTGTGTAATATATGCACAACTGGTATCCTTAGCTACCTGGAATTTAGGACTTACATCTAGATACAGAACTGCTGTGGGGGAATATACAAGTACAAAATGGGGCAGAAAGAAACATGAAAAAAAGGTTAAAAGTGCTAATGGCTATTACTGGATGGGTCTTGGATCCAAAAAAAATCACAGACCTCATTAGACACAATGGGTGTGTCAATCACTATCAGGCTCAATCAAGCCCCTTCATGTAGTAAAAACAACTGTAGACAATGAGGGAGACTAACCAAA